>NC_039362.1:156447807-158847807 GCF_003573695.1 Papaver somniferum | reverse complement strand
ATATCTAGACTCACCCCATGAAAAATATCAGTACTTGTGCACCAATTGTAGATCAACACCTTAACACTGTTTATTATATCTTGCAGACTCTTGTACTTTCCGTTAAAACATCTTAAGTTTCTCTCCGCCCATATTGCAAAAGGAATTATATCCCAGATCTTCCTCCTTATATTAGTGTTTGATCCCTTCTTCCTATTTCACTCCCAGATGATTTTTCTTACTGTTTCTTGGAAAACCCATTGTAAATTGTAACACTTCATGAAAAACAGCCAAACATTTCTAGCAATTTTACAATGTAAGAATATATGGTGGTTAGATTCACTTGTCTTTTTGCACAGTAAGCACACATTAACCAAAATTGCATTTCTATATGAAACCATGGCGGTGATATTGGTGATGGGAATTTGTAGTTATGTATGGAATTAATTAAGATTTGCTTAACCTCTGATTCTTAAAAGCGTTTTATATGCATATCTTTGGTTATTAGCTGCCCATTTGTAGGTTATCTGGTAATCAGAAGTTAGAAAACTTGAAAATTTTGGATATTGATTTTTGTGTTAGAATGTTAAGGAGGGATTTTCAAATATGTTTACGAATCAGTAGGGATTTAGTTCGTTTTTTACAAGATCTGGTTTATGCTTCGGAGTTTCGAGCTATATGGAAAGGACTTGCTATCAAATCCACTTGAATTTAGAACTCTAGAGTTTTTAGATATCTCACAACTATATTGCTTAAGAACATCAAGCAAATATTTTCTTACTTAGGATTTAGCCATAGATGGAAGCACGGTTGAGGTTCTTACTCACCCATGTGAGATGGGGTCATCAGAAGCGTTATCAGAATAGTTTGCAAGGAAATTCTTTTGCGTAGATGAGAGTGTTATCTACTTATCTGTGATATTGTTAGGTTTATATGTTGTGCTCATCACCCACATAAGAAATCACCAGTATGATGTGATTCCGCGATGGGCAGTTATTGGGTGGTTACTAAAAAGTTGACCTTATTCTATGATTGGTTATTCTTTGACGAAAGAACTGATAATGTTCTGAACATTGAGCCTGGGATCTTGTTGATCATGAATCTGGTACCTAGATACATTGGTATGTCTTGGACCCTTGTGGAGTTCATTTTTTTTACTCATGGATAACTACAATGTTCAGCGGAAAAATCTCACAGTTTAGGGTCTCTCAACAACTTTCTGTGTACTTCTCAAGAAGGGAGTGGTTCAACCATTAGACGTTTTCTGTTAGTTAGGGTGTGCCAGACATATCTTCATTACGGACTCATAAGCTCCAAATAGCAATACCACCCAAATATGAACAATGGTGTATGGAGGTTGATGGTTCAAATCCATCTGAGTCCTACTTTAAGTTGCTACGCATTCATCTTATGACACCATGCTGATACGCATTCATCTTAGGACACCATGCTGAATTTGTTTTTCTTTATCTCTGCTTCTCTAGGTCAAGTACGGAAATATTATTGTTATAGAGTGTAGGATTTCTCTTGTTTGGTGATTACTTTGGCCCAAGTTTTATGATAACACTCGCTTAAGGCTTTTTTTTTTATCTATTCCAATATTTTTGATAAGGGCCTTATGTAGATGTACAATTTTCTCTTTTCTTATTTTATTGTGCTAGTATAACACTCAATGTTGCTAGGGTAGATATCAAATGTTACAATTTTAGTTTTATATTGTAGTATTAGTGCTAAGTTATTTAAAATTTTGGGGTCTAACAACCGCACCCAGCAATTCGTTTGGCAATCTGAGAGGACTTACTCAAATATACTTTCTTGAGAATTAACTAGACAGTCAGACTCAATCTAGAGAAAAGTATATGCAATAGTTTATATCTTTAACTCTTAATTCAATCAGCAAATAGAAATCTGCGAGCCCGATTGAATATAAGAGGAATAACTTTAACCGTACCAAAGACCAAGGTTCAAGGATCAATCAACAACCAAAGGTTGGATTTACTAATTGATCGATTCAACGCACAATCCGTGATATTTCAATTATTTAACAAAATATAATACGGAAAATAAATAACACAAACACCAGAATTTTGTTAACGAGGAAAACTGCAAATGCAGAAAAACCCCAGGACCTAGTCCAATTTGAACACCACACTGTATTAACCCGCTACAGATACTAGCCTACTACTAATTAACTTCGGACAGGACTGTAGTTGAACCCTAATCAATCTCACACTGATTCAAGGTACAGTTGCGCTCCTTATGTCTCTGATCCCAGCAGGATACTACGCACTTGATTCCCTTAGCTGATCTCACCCACAACTAAGAGGTGCTACGACCCAAAATCGAAGACTTGATAAACAAATCTGTCTCACACAGAAAAGTCCATTGGAATAGATAAATCTGTCTCCCACATAAATACTTATAAGTTTTTTGTTTCGTCTTTTGATAAATCACGGTGAACAGGAACCAATTGATAAACCAGACTTATATTCCCGAAGAACAGCCTAGTATTATCAATCACCTCATAATAATCTAAATTATATGATGGCGGAACTAGATATTGTGGAATCACAAACGATGAGACGAAGATGTTTGTGATTAGTTTTTATCTTGCCTATCGAAGATTAAATCTCGATCAAATCTTAGAGGAGATAGTACTCAAACGACTGAATCGGTCAAGATCAGAACACGCAACTACAAAGAAAATAGTTGGGTCTGGATTCACAATCCCAATGAAGTCTTTGAAGTCGTTAACTTACAGGGTCTCGATAGAAACCTAAGGTTAAAGGAGAATCGACACTAGTTGATGCAACTAGTAACACACAGGAGGTGTGGGGATTAGGTTTCCCAGTTGCTAGAGTTCTCCTTTATATAGTTTTCAAATCAGGGTTTGCTATCCAAGTTACCTTGGTAACAAAGAACTCAATTTTCACCGTTAGATGAAAAACCTGATTCAACCAAGCTAATATCTTTCAACCGTTAGATCGAACTTAGCTTGTTACACACAAACGAAATGTACCCTCATTTAGGTATATACAACCGTACCCAAACATGTACACCATGTTGGCTCATCAATAGTTAACCGAAGTTAGCCATATGATCACTCTCATATCAAACTTATTCATCTTAACCATAACTAGTTCAAATGACTCAAATGAAACTAGTTCAAGAGCCGTTCAATTGCTATATTCATGAACATTATAGCCACGGTTTGCAAAGATTACATTCCTTATTTTATAATGTTTAAGTTCATGTACACAACCTATTTTAGAGAGTACCCAACTCAAGTATGCAAACGGGTACGCATACTTAAGTAGCCGGACCAAGTTTGGTTACGCCAGTACGTTGTTGTATAGTTACAACAATTTTTCAAACATATGGGAATATTTTGGATAATTTGGTGATAAATCACCTCCTAAATCAAAACTCAGGACAATTTATGTGCTAAGAAGCGCAGCCAAATAAGTAAAACTTCATTAAATTTCAGATTGTATAAGGAAGGTAGTCTTATAGGACTCAAATACCAATCAATAACCCTAGCTAAGACTCAATGGATGCAACACACGTGTCGACATCCAATACCTCCACTTAACAATGATATCAGCACACACAGAGTTACTAACAGCAGACCTTAGAGTAACTAACTTAACTACCGAGCAGTAATACTCTAACTGTCACACTGTGACATTGCCTTCCCCTGAAAAAGATCATTGTCCTCAAGGATAAATTTAGGGTAGTCAGCTTTGACATTTGAAACGTCCTCCCAGGTAGCATTTTATGGAGATGAATTTTCCCACTGAATCAAAACTTGTTGAACCAAGTGCTTTCCCCTTAACATGGTGCGGCGGCGCAAGACTTGCTGAGGAACCATTATAATTGCACCTTCATGATCTACAATTGGTAAAGTGGTGGAGGGAGTGTGCTTGATTCCAATATGTTGCTTGAGCTGAGACACATGGAATACAAGGTGAATGCGCGCATGAGAAGGAAGATCCAATTTGTAAGTCACTAGTCCAATCCTCTGTAATACCTTAAATGGTCCATAGAACTTAGAGGAGAGTTTAAAGTTCTTGCGCGGGGAAAGAGAGGCATGTCTGTAAGGCTGAAGCTTCAAATACACCATATCTCCCACTGTAAAGGATCTATCCTTTCTGGATTGGTCAGCATACAGATTCATTCTCTCTTGAGCTTTGTGAAGAGATTCTTTGAGGACATCAAGGAGAGATGATCTTTCCTTAAGGTAAACTTCAACTGTTTCTACTGAAGTAGTGATCTGAGAAGGAAAATCTAAGTGAGGAGGTACATACCCACAGAGAGCTTGGAATGGAGAGATCTTCAAGCTGTTATAATAGCTGGTATTATACAACCATTCATCTAGGGCTAGCCACTCACTCCAATTGCTAGGCTTGTGACCTATGAGGCACCTCAAGTAAGTTTCTAAGCAAGCATCCACCCTCTCAATTTGGCCATCTGTCTGAGGACGATAGGCAGTGCTTAAGTTAAGACTTGTCCCTAGGGCTTTGAATAGATCTTGCCAAAAATGGTTAGTGACTTTTTACCTGTCAAACACAATGGAATAAGGCAGTCCATGTAATTTGAATATTTGGGTGAGAAAAGATTTGGCCATAGTAGCAGCTGTGTATGGATGTTGAAGAGGTATAAAATGTGCATATTTGGTTAACCTATCCACAATCACCAATATGACACTCTTTTTGTTGCTGATTGGGAGGCTCTCTATGAAGTCCATAGTTACATGCTGCCATGCTTGTTCAGGAAATGAAAGAGGTTGAAGCAATCCATCAGAATTAGTCATGTCACTTTTGTTCCTCTGACATACCTCATATTGAGAAATAAACATCACAATATCTCTATGCATGCCTCTCCAATAGAAATGACTTCTGGATCTAACAGAAGTTGCTTAGATACCTGATCGGACACCAATGGCAGATGCATGGAGTGAAGTAAGAAGTTTGTGTCTGATGTTGCTTCCCACTCCAATGTAGAGCTTATTCTTGTATCTCAAAACACCATCCTTATAAGTAAAATGTGGAACACTATTAGGATTGAGAAGAAGTTGGGAAATAAGTTGGTGTGCCTTATCATCATTGGCATAACTGGTGGTAAATTCTTGAACCCAAGTTGGTGTAGAGAGAATTAATGAATGGAAAGTAGCAGACTTAATAGGCCTTCTTGATAAAGCATCAACTACTACATTGTCGGATCCTTTTTTGTATTCAATACTGTAATCAAAACCCAAGAGCTTGATCAACCATCTTTGCTGCAATGGAGTAGTTATCTTTTTCTCAAGAAAATATTTCAGGCTCTCGTGATCTGTTCTGATGATGAACTTGTTACCTTGTAAGTATTGTCTCCATCTTTGCATAGCCAAGACAATAGCAAGAAATTCTTTCTCATAAGTATAAAGTGCTTGAGCTCTTGGACCCAAAGGTTTGCTGAAAAAAGCAATTGGTATTCCCTCTTGGATTAGTATTGCACCTAAACATGTGTCACTTGCATCACTTTCCACAATAAAAGGCTTAGTGAAGTCTGGTAAAGCCAAAACGGGAGTAGTGGTCATTGCATGTTTGAGTTTTTCAAATGCAGTGGTTGCAGCTGGGCTCCATATGAAAGAATTATTCTTGAGAAGAGATGTTAAAGGTTTACTGATCAAACCATACCCTTGGAAAAATTTCATGTAGTAACCAGAAAGTCCCAAAAAACCTCTTAACTCCTTGATGATCTTGGGTATTGGCCAATTCTGCATACATGCAATCTTAGATGGATCAACACAAGCACCATGAGCTGTAATTATGTGACCAAGATACTCCAAGGAAGGTTGTCCAAAGCAACACTTAGACATCTTAGCAAAGAGTTGATGTTGTCTAAGGAGAGAAAAAACAATCTTCAAATGCTCCAAATGCTCATCCATACTTGGGTTGTAAACAAGGATGTCATCAAAGAAAAAAAGAACAAACTTCCTCAAGTAAGGCTGAAAAATGTAATTCATTAATTCCTGGAAGGTAGCAGGTGCATTTTTCAGGCCAAATGGCATGACCTTGAACTCATAATGCCCTTGATGAGTCCTAAAAGCTGTTTTGAAGATGTCCAAATCATGAACTCTAATCTGATGATAACCATATCTAAGGTCAATCTTGGTGAAGATAATTGCACCTTTCAACTCATCTAATAATTCATCCACAATTGGAATGGGAAATTTATCTTTAATGGTGATGTTGTTGAGTTTTCTGTAATCAACACAGAATCTCCAAGAATTATCCTTCTTTTTTACCAATAGAATTGGAGAAGCAAAGGGACTGTGGATAGGTTGAATTATACCATAATTTAGCATGTCTTTCACAAGTTGTTCAACTGTAGATTTTTGAATGTATGGGCATTTATAAGCTCTTTGGTTAACTGGTGTTGAAAATGGTTGCAATGGGATTTTGTGATCCAAACTTCTTTGAGGTGGGAGTTTGGTGGGTTCCTGAAATATGTCATTGAACTCTTGTAACAAAGGTGAGATAGATGTAGGAGGGGTATGAGGTATAGGAGTGGCAGAGATAGAGAATAAATAACCTATAACTCTATGAGTAGTTTTTGAAATGAACTTTTTGACAGCTGAGCCACTCAAAGTGGTTGGAGGAGCACCTTGTAATGTAATTTTCTTATTATGGTGCTTGAAGGAAATACTCATCTTAGAGAAGTTAAATAGCACCTCACCCAATTTCCTGAGCCAGTCAGCTCCAAGCACAACATCACAGCCCCCTAAAGGTAAGATTCTCAAATCTTCAGTAAATTTATGGCCTTGCATACTCCATTGCAGTTTAGGACATACACCAGTACTCACAGTTTTGTCACCATTGGCCATAATCACCATCATAGGAGCAGTTTGATTGATAGTACAATGAATGTTAGCAGCTAAAGTATTATCTATAAAGCTAGTGGTACTACCTGAATCAATTAAGATGGACAGCTTGTGCTTATGGAGAATGCCAGGTATTATGATTGTGTCCCCTGTAACAGTGCCTGTAAGAGCATGTAATGAAATCTCCATGTCAGATTGCACTGGTGATTCTACAGCTTCCTCAAAAACACCATCCTCTTTCTCAGTCTCATGTGAGTCAGAAGGATCCATCTGTAACATGAATATCTTTTGTTTCCCTTTGCAAAGGTGGCCTGGTTTGTAAACAACATCACAATTATAGCAAGTCCTTGATCTCTTCTTTTTTGCATCTCTTCTGGAGTTAGTCTTTTAATTGTGGGGCTTGTAGTGTGAGGCTTACATTGAGGGGTGAAAAAAGTTTTTGGTGTTGGAGTGTGGATTTTGGTGAAGTTAAAACGGGTTTACGTGGGAAGAAGGGTGATGAGTATTTTCTATTAGAAGAATAAGAGGTATTGAAAGATCAAGTGAATTGCTTGTTATTTGTAGCTTCTAGATTGACATTCTGCTCTTGTAGTCTAGCCAGTGAAAAAGCCTCAGTAAGTGTTTCAGGCTGAAACATGGACACATACTTATTAATTTCCTCCTTGAGACCACTCAGAAAACTCATAACAAAATAACCCCCAGTAAGAGTAGGATTCATGTTCAACATTAATGCTTTTAAGGACTCAAATGCTTCATAATAATCATCCACAGTAGAGAGTTGAACCAATTTATTGAATCTACCTACAAAATTTTCCTCAATTGGATTTTCAAATCTACAATTAAATGAGTAGCTAGATCTGGCCATGTAATACGATTTCTATTAACTTGAAAATTTAAAAACCATTTTTCAGCTTTACCCTCTAAGTAAATAACAACAATATTTACCTTCAGATGGTCTTCAATTCCATCGAGCTTGAAATATCTTTCGATTTTTTGAATCCATCCCCTCGGATTATCACCATCAAATCGTGGAAAATCTAGTTTAGGAACTTTGTATTGAGGAGCAGTGTAAAATGGAGGTGTGAAGGATTGAGTCTCATTAGCTTCTGAGTGAGATCCATTATCTTTCTTAGGATTGTGTTGAGATTTCTCTATGAACTTGAGTAGAGTGTCGAACTGTTTGGATAGTTTATCAACTACACTATGAACATCAGACACTTCTGTAGTAAGTTTATCATAATACCCTTTGAGTTTATCAACCCCTGATTCAACATCCTTCAAAGTCATGATGGAAAAAAAAATATTTGTAGGTTGATTTGAGTGAAATGGAACGGCTCTGATGCCAAATGTTGTATAGTTACAACAATTTGTCAAACAGATGGAAAGATTTTGGATAATTTGGTGATAAATCACCTCCGTGAATCCAAACTCAGGCCAATTTATGTGCTAAGAAGCGCATCCAAAGAAGTAAAACTTCATTAAATTTCAGATTGGATAAGGAAGGTATTCTTACAGGACTCAAATACCAATCAATAACCCTAGCTAAGACTCAATGGATGCAACACACGTGTCGACATCCGATACCTCCACTCAACAATGATATCAGCACACACAGAGTTACTAACAGCAGACCTTAGAGTAACTAACTTAACTACCGAGCAGTAATACTCTAATTGTCACACTGTGACATACGCGTACGGGTGCGCATACCCATTCACACTTCCAAACTCCAGCAGAAATTCACGGACGTGAAACTTCCGCCAGTATGCGTACGGGTACGCATACTTGCCCAGACATCCAACAACAGCCAGTATGCATACAGGTACGCATACTTCAGGTTCCCAGTTTTGGACTTATACACAAATGTGAGAGCACACTATGTTTATATCCAAACGTGTTTACTTGATTTTAAACTCTTTATTTCAATCATTGAAACTTTCTTAGAGGATAACAATAGCCGTTTTCACACACTATTAGCATCATAGCAATTTTCAAGATATTGAAATAATCATAACGAAGCATTCCAAGTCTACACCAAATGATTGTATCACGCAAACCATCTAAGATTTTACTCGGAAATTTTCACATGATCATATTCTGATATTCGTCAAGAATATAAGATGAACTTGGTCGAAGTGAAAGCTTGCCAACACATATTTCGAGAAATATATAAGCGAGTTAAAGTCAGCTCGAAATCTCAAATGTGTATAGTAGAAAACTATATCGTAACACGACTTATGTCTCAATATAGTAGATAGAGTAGAAATAGACTTTCCAAGTGATAGATGAGTTTCAGTCTCCACATACCTTTTGTTGATGATGTTCCACAAGCTCCCCTTAGTAGTTCTTCGTCTTCAAATGATGAACGCCGTGAATTCTAATGCTCAACTACACAATATATGTCCTAGTCCGAGACATCTATAAATAGGCTAAAAATCAAGACTTATAGTTTTTATCACTAACATTAACAAACATGCTTGATATAGCAACGCATGCGAGTTCGAGTGAGCAGTGCTCTAACAATCTCCCCATTTGTAATTTAAGTGACAAAACTATCAATACATATGGATAACAAAGTAAATAAAAACTTTATAGATTCTCATCCGAATGCTTGATCTCCTTGGCATCTTCAACAAGACTTGAAATCTTCGTCACTTCCAAGTACTCCATGATTCTAAACATGTTCAGCTCAGCCATAGTTGTTGAATATCCGTAGCGATAACAATGAGAAAACAAGTGCTCTCAATCATTGTTATACAATATCATAGTATTATTACACAGCTTCAAAGTTCAATTGTATCACAACTTTGACAACAATACTATGGTGATATGTATCACTCCCCCTTAGTCAATACTTCATCTCGACATGAAAACCACTCACCCTTACATAATGATCCGTAAACCATATGTATCTGTAGTATGAAACTACACATTAATTCTCCTCATTTTTGTCAATATGAATTGGCAAAGGTACGAAAACTAGTGGGATCCCCATAAAATTTTCATAGAGATACTTCATGACCAAAAGAAAATAACATACCAACTTATTTAGATGCAATCATAAAGCCGAAGCTAAATGCATTCATCAAGGAGTTTATAAAGATACAAGATAACCCCTATAATATTCCACAGTTACATTCCCCACAAAGATTTGCCAATAAAGCACAAGTTCAAAAAAGAACTCTCCCCCATAAATGTCATTCCCGAAAGAACAACAAAGGCGACCATGCTTTTACAAGAAAAGAATGATTTCTTTGGATATAACCAAATCACATGAAAACATGAATTTGTATCCAAAAATCTCAATTGAATTAACCATAAAAATGATCAACTCAATTGGCCGTTCTCGACATAAGAGAACTTACGGAGCAACACAGTATATACACAAAGATGTGGATCGTGAATAGACCAATACTACGAAATAAACAAGGATTCATTCTATTTTTCATCACTATTTGCACAATGACATATAATAGACTTAATCCTTGTAAACATAAGTGCATCCTTTCTTCCATAAATATTTGCATAATTACATAAAAGGCTTAACTTTTGTTTGTCAAAAGTTCATTCTATCTTTTATCAACACTTTCATATCGACATATAATAGAGATAACTTTTGAACAAATACGGGACAGTCAAGGTTCATGGACATAAACAACATATCCCATAACAATTTGCAGTATAAAAATCATAAAGATTAAAATTGCAAAAATCATCTTCCAAATAACTTAGAATTTAAATAAATAAATATAAAAACATTGAAGATGAAAACGTTTGAAATAGCTATGTGTACTCACAATAATGGCTATTCCAAACCCTAGTAATCCTTCTAAAAACACAAGAAATAAATTCCCATAAGAAGTTTCCTAGACAAAATTACTGCTCTTTGATAACTTCATACCTTTCAATGAATCCATCATAGAAGGTGTCACTGATTTCCTTGATTTTCCTGACCGTGGAAACCCCATGTTCATGAGTTAGGACACTAACTTTATGATCAATTACACGAGAAAGTTGTATGGCCTTAACGCAGTCCACGATGAGTTTCTTGTGATTCCTTATCAATATTTGTTATTTAGCAAGGATTCTGGCCTGACCATCCAAGAGAAGATTTATTTGCATTTGAAGATTTGCAAACTCGACCTTTGAATCACCCTGAAAACGAGTTAAATCCTTGACAGATTCATCAATCCAGGAGTTGTGCTCTTTCCTTGCAAGCATCTTCTTCAGAACAAGGTCTTGAATAGAATCACGTCCATGAGTGTCCTCCTCCATGTCAAGACATACAATCTGTTGAGGTTTTGAAGAGTTCTCCATATAACTTTTGATAGGGATGGATCAACACAATATGTGTATATATATATATATGTAACTGAGAATAAGAGAAGAAACTTCTCATTAAGGAAACCATATGAACTCACACAGGAAGGACACGGACGTTCGCGGACCGGTTACACGGAAAACATGGATTAAAAGAAAATCCACAAAGAGGAAACACAAAAAATGTTAAAATAGCTCAATAATTTAGAGATAAAGCCTCAAATTAGAGCCTGAGACAGAATCGAAAACTCAAAAAAATTAACAAAAAATGCATAAACATATCTTGAGACTCCTACGATTATCATCCTTGCAACTCTCAAGAAAGATGCAAGAATGAGATTACCTGGAATCAGGTAATGGTGTGAGAAATGATCTCACTATGAATTATGGGAGAAGTTGGAGTGTTTAAAATGTGTATTACCTTCTTTCCATCGATTATAACTTATTCCAGAAGAATTCGTCATAAACCCTTTTAAAGATCCACCAGAAGGATTTTTCTGAGGATTAAGTCTAGGTCCTCTAGAAACAGGTTCCGGAGGAGAAGAGAGAAAATACTTCCATCTTCTTGACTTAGACTTGCCAGACATATTCTTATAAACACAGGGACTGTGTTCATTAGTGACATAAGATCTTATACCATAACGAGGAACATACATCATGTGACGATCTTTTGAGAAGGGATCTTCCTTATAAGAATTCTGGTTTTCTATAGGGAGGAAAATCACTGAAGATGATGATGGATGACTTACTCCATTGACAGTAGAAAGAAGCAGCTTACGAAGACGTGAGATTTGTTTCTTTCTAACAAAGCAATGAAGAGCATAGTGATTCTTTTTCCCGCATAAGGAACAACATCGTGGATTAGATACAGGATTCCTTGACCCATAATTTCTTCTGGCACATGCGAGTTTTGCAAGTGATTTACAGTATGTACTTCCTTGGAGGAAATATTATTTACACTAGGTAAAGCCTTGTGAGCATCAGAAGAAGGTGTAGAAGATGGCTTATTCATCAAAACAGAGTTTTCGTTTTTCAAGGTGTAATACTGTTTTTGAGCATATCAAATTGATGCAACAAGCTTTTATTTTCCAACATGAATACTGTCTATTTCAGATGAATGACTCTTGACCAAACGTTCTTCTCTAATTGAATCTTCTTTAACAGTCTTCAAGCATACTAATCTCTTCGCGCTGTAGAGTAGTTTCTTGAACCAGTTTTTCGATATTGTTAGAGAGAGATTCAATGAAGCTGTAGAGTTCATGTTCCTTTTCAAGAGATTTCTCAAATTCATCAACAAGCTGATCATTCTTTTCTTCAAGAGTCTTGATTTTAGAAGCTTGAAAATCAATGATTTCAACAGATTTTTTTTGACGATCTGGTGAACTCCATTTCAGATTCTGACATGATCTCACACATCTTGTTTTTCCCTCGAGATTCGGAAGAATCTGTTAAGGTGTTATCCTTCGAGGCAAAACCAAGATATTTGGCGTAATCAGAAACTTTTGAAGACATCTCTATATGCGTTATTTTGTGAGATACTTCTTAGGTCCTTAGATCTCAGATTGCTACAAACACAGACTTATAAGGTCTTTAACGTGTTTGCCTGCTCTGGCACCAATTGAAAATGCGGGGGTCTAACAACCACACCCAACAATTCGTTTGGAAATCTGAGAGGACTTACTCAAATATACTTTCTAGAGAATTAACTAGACAGTCAGACTCAATCTAGAGAAAAGTATATACAAAAGTTTATATCTCTAACTCTTAATTCAATGTGCAATCAGCAAATATAAATCTGCGAGACCGATTGAATATAATAGGAATAACTTTAAACGTACCAAAGACCAATTTTCAAGGATCAATCAAATTCAATCAACAACCAAAGGTTGGATTTCCCAATTGATCGATTCAATGCATAGCCTGTGATATTTCAATTATATAACAAAATATAATGCGGAAAGGAAATAACACAGACACCAGAATTTTTTAAGGACGAAAACTGCAAATGCAGAAAAACCCCGGGACCTAGTCCAGTTTGAACAACACATTGTATTAAGCCGCTACAAACACTATACTACTACCAATGAACTTCAGACTGGACTGTAGTTGAAACCTAATCAATATCACACTGATTCAAGGTACAGTTGCGCTCATTACGTCTCTGATCCCAGCAGGATACTACGCACTTGATTCCCTTAGTTGATCTCACCCACAAATAAGAGTTGCTACGACCCAAATTCGAAGACTTGATAAACAAATATGTCTCACACAGAAAAGTCTATTGAAATAGATAAATCTGTCTCCCATAAAATACCTATGAGTTTTTTGTTCCGTCTTTTGATAAATCAAGGTGAACATGAACCAATTGATAAACCGGACTTATATTCCAGAAGAACAACCTGGTATTATCAATCACCTCACAATAATCTAAATTGTATGATGGAGAAACTAGATATTGTGGAATCACAAACGATGAGACGAAGGTGCTTGTGATTACTTTTTATCTTGCCTATCGGCAATTTTCACACACTATTAGTATCAAACCAATTTTCAAGATATTGAAATAATCATAACGAAGCATTCCAAGTCTACACAAAATGATTGTATCACACAAACCATGTAAGATGTTACTCAGAAATTTTCACATGATCATATTCTGACACTCGTCAAGAATATAAAATGAACTTGGTCGAAGCGAAAGCTTGCCAACACATCTTTCGAGAAATATGTAAGCGAGTTAAAGTCAGCTCGAAATCTCAAATGTGTATAGTAGAAAACTATATCGTAACACGACTTATGTCTCAATATAGTAGATAGAGTATAAATAGACTTTCCAAGTGATAGATGAGTTTCAGTCTCCACATACCTTTTGTTGATGAAGTTCCACAAGCTCCCCTTAGTAGTTCTTCGTCTTCAAATGATGACGTCGTGAAGTCTAATGCTCAACTACACAATTTATGTCCTAGTCCGAGACATTTATAAATAGGCTAGAAATCAAGACTTATAGTTTTGATCATTAACATTGACAAACATGCTTGAGATAGCAACGCATCCGAGTTCGACCGAGCACTGCTCCGACAGTTACCTTTCTAAAGTCAAATGTTACAGAAAGGTGACTCTAAAATAACTTTATCTAAAAGGTTAGTTTTCAAAAAAAAATAAAATTATATATTCTGAAAAAGCAAATTTACTGCTTCCTTCCACCTTTCGATATATTCGTTGTTTTGTCGTCTGACCTGTATCCTTAAATATTTAGCTCTTATTTTGGTGATAAAAATTCGTTTAAGCACTAATGAGCATGTTATTCATGCCAACATTGACACGGATGTAATTATTTTTCAAGAACCTTCTCATTGTAAAAAGATATTGTTCATTTTGGATTTTGTTGCTGCCAATTTTGTTGATCTTCTGCTATTTGAATGTTTTTCCAATTTTGGAGTTTAGGAGGCTTGAGCTCTTTGATGAGGACTATAAAGTCGAGTAAGATTGGTTGGGGATGGATTGTTTGTTTCATGCATTCGTATACGAGGAATCTGAAGAGATGGCAAAGTTTGGGTATGGGAAGGAAGACGACGTAATTCATCACCAGATGCACCTTATCTTGTAGGATGGAGTCTGGTCGTTCAGAGAAGCATGTTCCTTATATAAAGATACAGATTTCTGCCTTTATATTTGATGAGGAGAGCAAACAATATAAGCAGTTTTTGAATGACCACGAAGGCTACATTTGATAGCGTGACTGATATCAAATGCAAGGTATCCCCAAGGTTCCTTTGTTAATATAACTATATATCTGTTAGTCTTGACATTCTTATTTACAAAAGTTGTTTAACATGAAACTAGAGTACTTGGAAGAATACACCGTTATTCCTGGAAGGTTACTTGGTCACATTCCTGAACAGTTATCAAAACCTAGATAATATCGATTAGAATCACTGTAGTATTACATAACAAAAAATGATTACATGATAAAAACTGAATTAAATCTAGATAAGCATGAAATCGTAATAAGAAACATGAAGCTTTTTTACCTCTGATCCCAGAATTCTTCTGAATTAGGATTACAATTAACTGAAAACAACCTACAAGAAAGAGGGACTTCTTCATTTTTCTGCACTCAAATGTCTACTGAGAAAAATATCCCTGAGTAGCATGTTGAATAGTTGGCAGTAATTGGATAGTCGACGAAGATGAAGATATAGATGAAGGGGTGGACCATAGCGAATATGTAATACATACAAAGTACTGAGAGAACCCTGTGGAAAATATACCCAAAAATACTATCAAACAGCGGAATAAATGACACTCCAAAGTTTTTTGGGGGGAGATTTCCTTGGAGTCTTTTGGTCTTAAGAGAAACGATTTGTTCCCAATCCCCTGCAGTCTTAGCCACCAAATGACGAGTAACATAATAGTAGCACCCCAAATCATGGCAATACGAAACAAAATCAGAATGGAGATCATTCTTCGGCTGTTGGGAGTAAGCAAGAAGAGAGTGGTACGCAACAAAAAAAAAAGGAATCCATTGTGATAATGCTTCTCTCAAGAGAAGTCTCTAGTATATCCTGTGTTTTTTTTTCTTCATCTTCGATCTACTTATGTCTCGCTTGGATCTCTGCTTCAGTCTCAGCAATCTGATTTCTTGCTTCTGAGTCTGACTCATTTGCTGAATTGTGGCTTGTTGAGACTTAACTATTTCCTCCAAAAATTTCTTTCCACCATGTCTGTGTTCATTTGATGAATCGTGGCATGTTGAGACTTGACAGTTTCCTCCAAAGAATGCTTAATCCCTAAAGCATCACTTATTCCCTTCATTGCAGCAACCATCTCCTTTAAATAACCAATGGCGCTAGAGAAACGATCAGCTTCTGACTGCGAACTTTCACCAGAATGATAGCTGCACCTACTGAGCAATATCCGAGTTATGGAGACATTCAATAAATTTTATATGATTTCAGTTCATATAGCTAACTTAAGCTTATACAATATCAATTCAGTATCATTAGGAGTATCAACAATATGCAGTATAAAAACTAAACTTCATTCCTTGTAAATACATGGGAAAACATCACGAGAATAAGCAATTGATCCATTTCTTCTGCAACCCTAAATTCAACAAAAAGATTCAATCTTTTTGCATATATTCATTCCCCGAATCATTATAAAACCTTAATTACACAAAATCAGTATTCAAGAATCGAAGTAGTTAGGAAAATCAGTACATGACATAAACACTAACTATCAAATATCCCATTTCCCAAAATCACAGTTAAACCCCTTTCAACAAAATCAAGATTGAAACTTTTAATCAAAAGAAACTCTAACACCCTAATTCAGGCGACCAAGATTTAGCAACTCATTTCTTCTGCAACCCTAATTTCAACAAAAAGATTCAATCTTTTTGCATATATTCATTCCCTGAATCATTATAAAACCCTAATCACATGACATAAGCTTTTTGCATATATTTATTTATTCCCCATGGATGATACTATCTATTTTACTAGCAAACCACCATTAATCCTCGATTAATACAATGAAAACATATTAACCACCAAAAATCAGGAATTAAGAAAATATTTACTTACATGGTAGGGAAAACGCTTTGAAAAGAAGTCATTGTATCTGATGCACTTTTATCGCTACTATGAGCTTCATTCTCGTCTACTTCTTCAATACCCCGTATTCCTTCGTCACCATAAATATTCAGGCCACTTTCTTTCTTTACTTCAAATATTTTACAATTACCTTTATCCGTTGGAGTAATACAATGATTTTCCTCAGAAACAAATAGAAAAAATACCCACAAATCAAATTTCCCTGTAAATTTTTATTGAACAATGATCATCTAAAGAAAGATGATTCTTGAAATGAAATTGAGAGTTTCTAAAGATATGGGTTTTATTTGTTGATCAAAATAGAATAAAATTTTAATGAAGATGAGTTGATTTTTGAGTTTTATTTTTAGGCTTAAATCTTCTCTGAAACAAAGGAAAAACGGAGGAAAATCTTGAAAAAGAGAGGGAGTTTGAGAGTCTTTTATAATAAAATAAGATATTTTTGGTGATAAAGTGCTAATAGGGTTATTGGAGTTATGTATTGTTTCTTATTTTGTATCCTTTGATTTCTATCTAAAATGATCGACCATTTAATCTAATAGGTGTAGGAGGTGTTTGGAAATCTCAGTAATCGATGGTGTAGTGTGAATAAATGAGTGATTTTAAGAAAAGTTGGAACTTAAAATATTTGTTCTTGCCAAATGTTCGCTAATTAAGCAAGCGACTGGGTGTTGCATCCGTATTCTCAACGTACCAAATGGGATATTCGGAGAATAACCATCATCATCGTCTTTCTACCCAAGTTCATTTTAACAACATTTAACATCAACTTCTACCTTATCTTGCATATACTACATATTGGCTTCTTCTTTTTGAAGTCAATGTGGAGCCATCTCCTCAAGGAGAAAATCAGACTTTTGACATCTTTCAAGTAACAATTTTAGACAGTGAAGTAGAAAAGAGAATTATTTGTGCAACAGTTTAGACTCAAGGGCATATTTACTTCTTTTGCTATTAATCAAAATACATCATATAATGTTTTTGTAACGGAACATTGCACGCATTCTGCAACTATATAAGGTTTCACAAATCACAGTTTAGGTATGGAAAAAATGAAGATTATCTATTCGATTTTTTTTTTTAACTTGTCAACTCTGAAATAATGGAATCTACCTCACATTGAAGGAATCACGACCGGTTCTTAATAACTTCAGTATGCCACGACCAATGAACATTACGTGTGACTATATGCTACTAGAAGTTGGTGTTAATGAACTTGAAATTTATATTAATTCTCTCCCATCATGATCAAATTAATAAAGGTTGTCATTATATGATTGGCGTGAAATGTCTTATTTTTTCTTTTAGATAAGCTTTTATTTCTTTAGGGGAAAAATCCAATCACAATCTAGCAAGCTTGCAGCATTTTAGAAGAGGCTACGGAAAGTGGCCTTATATAATCTATTATAACACGATTCACATTCTCTAAATTATTTTCTCCTCATTTAAAGGTGAGTAGATTATAATGATTCATTGAATTTTTCAAAATATGCATGCAATAGAGAATTATGTCGGATCGTAGTAAGCTAATGATTAGTTAGTATACAATCCAAATTAGATTGGATTTAATTTCTCGATTGACGCATTTTAGAATCCAAGACTTAAAACCTTGAAATTACCAAGCATGAAAATTACAGGTTGGTTTTAGTTACAAAGCCCAATTAAAAAAATATGATTCAAAAACGATTTGAGGGTTTTGTGTAGAAATTTATGTGATAATATTTTGTTATACATGTATGATGCATTTGGTGTAGTAGTCTTTGAAGAATTCGTATTGTATTTACACGAGAATTATTATCGGGGAACATATTCATTTGTATTCTTTAAAGGATTGAAATTATATTCGGGCAGCCACCTGACTCGATTATATCAAGTTTAACAATCCTTTATCTATTCTTCAAAATACCAAAATCCTCATTAGTTGATGAGATTGATTTTATCGGCCTCTTGAATCGTCCTCAAAAACACTGAAACTCGCGTTTAAGGTTTAAGCAGCATTTTGTTTTTCCTAGTTGTAGTTTCAAATTATTGCACATAACTAGTCTATTAAATAAACTACACATTCTTTTTGATGCTTGTTTTCTATAATACTCGTATAGTTGAGTTAGAATCCATAAATAGGTCAAAATTTGTACAATTTTTCCTCTGTTTCAGGTTTTGTCCCTTGTGATTTTATTGACAAGGTTTGAATAAGGCAACATCTTGCTGACATTAAATTTTCATTCAAAATGTTGATATTGTGATCTTTTTCCTTTATCCAACTTTTTCTCATTAGGTTTTATTAGCAAGGTTTTAGTGGCGCAATTTGTTCATCCTGGGTGGTCATCTCTAAGAGGTAGGTGTATGATACAATAAATGCCTACATTTGATTAGACCAAGCCAACATAACAATCTTCTAGGAATTTGGATCTCCTTCTAAAGCACTAAGGTTTAATCACAAATACGGTTGCAAATAGTTTTGTATTCATATCTTGGTACTTTGTTGAAGAAACTACAAAAACAACTTTTGCGAATCATCTTTCAGAAGTTAGAAATCCATGAGAGAAAACGATTATTCAAAGACAATACCGCTTGTGAAAAACTAAAGAAGACTACATCAACCGGCATAATTTTTCACTAAAACATTATTATCTCCATCATTCAAGAAATTTCATTGAAATTGGAAAGTCTCGATTCAATGATTTGCAAACCAAGATTTGGTTGAAGTGCAAATACTCATCAACGGGAGTGTCATCATCAGAAGTGCACTCACTGGACTTCTCGTGTTGCATTTTTTTTTCCTTCGTCAAGGGGTTTTTCCTTATCAAGGTAATTAACAAGGCAACATTTACGTGATCTAATGTTATTTTACGATTTTACATGCTTATGTAATTTCAGGTTTTTCTCTTTTGAGTTTTCCAGGTACATCAAAATCATTTATAGGCTGTTTAGATACCATTCAAAAGTTGTTTTTTTACTTTTGAAAGTAAAAAAGTCAGAAGGTTATTTGGGTATACAATTTCAGAATGACTTCTAAAAGCAAAAAATTTAACTTTTTGTGAAGCAAAAAACATTTTGCTTCTGACTTCCACTTCTAACTTATGCTTCTGGTATCCAAATATGCTATTAGTCATCGGGGGAAATGTTATAAACCTAATTTTGCTGACGAAGATGTCCTTGTGGCTAAAATTAAGGTTTTAATATTCTTGGATACTAAGTCTTCTATCCCTATAAATAAATACTTAAAACTATGTGATTATAGATGAACAAAATTCTCTCTTCTTCTTTCCTTTTATTTTTGTCTCCTCTTTGTTTCATAACAAAATAAATAATATTTACCAATTTACTTTACTAGTTTACTTTACAGTAGGACGAAGATTGAAGAGGCTTCTACTTCGTAACAACGTGAATTAACTGAATTGAATAGATACACAAAACTTTATTTTATTTGGGGAAAATATCATTTGATCTATTTCAAATATATTATTTCTAGGACCTACTGGTATTTCCTACATTTTAAAAGGACATTATATTTGCTTTTTGTCTTGGGCTTAGTGATATGGTTTAGCCAGCATTTAGTCAATCATAACTACATAACAAATTTAGGCTTTTGAGATAGTAAAAAAAAAAAATCTGGGCTAGAGCGCAGGTTGCCAGGCTTCATAGCCAGACCAGGCCTGGCCTGTTATTTAGTTTCTAATCTACGTGTCTGGATTAACTCTCATTCTTAATATTATCAAAATTGCCTAACATGTTCAGGCTTAACCATGCATCCAAAACCTAAATGAATATCAGAAACTTCTTACCGACTAGGCGAGAATCCATCCAAATAATCAGATTACCACGAGAGAGTTGATCTCTAGCTAGCTCACTATGAATATGAAGTGGATAATTACTACCAATTTTCATTGGCTGTGCACAGATCCACTGGGATATCTATGTATTCCATATAACTAATACAAGAACATGTCAAGGTACCAAATAAAAATGCTGATAACAACAAAATTATCAAAACTGGAACTTTAAAAGTTTTGTACGTCAATGTGATGATACCATCACATTGTAGAGGTCCATGTTTCCTGGATTGAAATGCAACAACAATGTACATTATAGAGCGCCTGTTTTCAGAGAATCGGATGTAAATTAGAAAACAAACATGACTTTAAATAGAAGTGACAGTAGGAGTGAAACTACAAGCTTTGAACATTTCACAACTACGTGAAACAATGAAATTTCTGATTAAAGTGGGCATGAAGTTAAAACATATCATATGATGTAACATGGTGGGGTTAGAAGCAAATTACAGGCATGGTATTGGTATGGGTGCAGGCAAATGGATTCTGCGGACCTGTAATATAAATCTCATAGTGAAGCTTCCACCAACCAAAATTTGTATGGGTTCAATCTGCATCATTTACAACAAAATGTAATTGAGATGAAGAAGCACCTAAACTTCATCGCCTATTCACTGTTTTGTGAAAATCTCCATGGGGCAGATGGCAAATTCTTACACCCTCACCAATGGTCACTTGCAAGCATTGCTCAAGGCCTCAAAAACAGTTTGCAAGGAAATCTCCTCCACAAGCACCACCTTGTCCCTAGATTTGGACCCAGAACCTAAAGAAGCCTGCCGTCTCTTCACTCCTATGACCTGGAAAGAAACAAAATGTAAAAGAAATTTTTTAAGAAAAAAGGTCAAAGAAGACGAGGTGAAATGAAAGACACGAAAAATAAATAGTTGAAGCGATATGGTTCGACTTCAAACTATTGTGCAATCGCATTTGTATGCTTGGTCTAGCTTTAATTATCTACGAATTTGGTTCTTTACTCTCAACTCTCAAGGGGTGGCAAAGCTATCCACTTTCATTTAGTCTATCAAATCTTATAAATTGCATGGGTATTGCTGCATTTGAGACAATCGTATTGATCAAATGGTGTTGCTATCAAGCTCATGGAAAACCCGAAAGTAAGCTTATAGTTCTTGTACACCGTACAATTGAATGAGACTGAGCAAAATGTTTACAAAGTATAAGGGGTTACTGGAGTGCACTAATGATCAAGGAAATGTAAGGGCATGCTTATAAAGGAGCATTGATTGCATACCTTGAAAAGCTATTTGGGTACCAGAAACAACCAATAAAAATTGAATTTCAGAAGTAATTTGAAACAAAAGAAACAAGTACCAAATTGTAACTACATAGATGAGATGTGATTCTAAACACAATTAACATTAGGATGACTTCTGGTACAATTTGCTATCTATTTCTTTCGTATTAGCAAAATTCAGATTAAAGTATGATTACAGTAAAAACAACCTGAAATTCTTGAAACCCTAAATAATAGAAAGGACTAACCTGGCTAATATAATCAAGCAAAGCAGCATTAGCTTCACCATCTCTTGCTGGGGCATCAATTTGTACTCCCAATGCGTCGTCATCAAAATCTGATTTCATATTCAATAACTTCAACTATAAGTGTTTCTGAGAAATCAAAAAATAAAAAGAGACAAAAAGAGTAGACAGACCTGTAATTGTGGCAATTTTGGAACCAGGTTTAGCGTGTATAGTTATACCAACTGAAGAAGGAGGAACAGCACGAATACAAGCTGGGTATTTCGTATCCACAACACTCGACTTATTAGCAGCAGCAGCTGCAGAAGAAGAATTGGTTTCTTTTGATTTTGATTTTCCCTTTTTCGCTGGAGCCCATTTTTTTTACTCTCCAGTTTTCTTCTTCGTCCCCTAGTTAATCCAAGCGAACCAAGGGGTTCGATTTCGGGGTGGGACGCAGTTGTCGCTGAAATTTCAGATTTACCCTTCTATCTTCCTACAAAGGAAAAGAAAGACACGTACACCGTCGTAGCATTGCGTATTCTAGCTGGAGCGGCAACATAGAACTGTGCAGCGGATAGTCCAGTCACTCGGTGTCGCATCCGTATTCTCAACGTACCAAATGGGAATAACCATCGTCGTCTTTCTGGCCTAGATCATTTTAATCAACAGCGTCTTGGAGTCAATGGGGAGCCATCTCCGGAAGGAGAAAACCAGACTTCGACATCTTTGAAGTAACAATTTTAGACTGAAAAGTAGAAAAGAGAATTGTTTGTGCCACAGTTTAGACACAAGGGTATATTTACTTCTTTTGCTATTATAATCAAAATACATTTCCACACATTGTTTTTTGTAATGGAACATTGCACGCATTCTGCAACTATATTAGGTTTCACACATCACAGTTTGGGTGTGGGAAAAAATGAAGATTACATCTATTTGATTTTTTTTAACTTGTCAAATGTGAAATAATGGGATCTACCTCACATTGAAGGAATCATGACCAGTTTTTGAAGTTCGGTATACCACGACCAATGAACATTACGTGTGACTTGTGCAACCACAGTCAAGATTTCTGCAACATCAATTACCCTATCAATGAGACCAGCACCTCCTATCCGTCGAAGTGCCATCTCTGCAAGTTCTTTTCCTTGAGATCCACTTCCTCTAAGCATAATCGCCCTGGCTGCCAAATAAACAGCACCAGATACTTTCGTGTATATGGCGTTCCCTTCTTGCAAGCTCTTAGTTAGCATGTTCGCCATCACTTTCTTCTTCTCTTGAAGTTCCAAATCACCGTCTTCCGAAAGCTCATTGATTGTTTCAACGATCTCTGTAACACCGACGTCCTCGACATGGTCCAAGAGCTCAGAGAGTTTCTTAACAGAAGTGGTTATTTTAGTTTCCATATCTGTGGGGCTTGCGGTTAAGTTCTCGCTGAGTAGGATTTGCCGATAAACCAACATACTGTTCACAAACATATAAAGTAAGTCAATACTAGTACACAGATCCATGAGAATCACAAGATAATGTATAGACAGATTCATGGCTCCTCTTGTGGCTTAAATCCGCACCTATAGTAATTATAATCCTAAAATTCATCACTGGTCATGATAGTTACCAACTGACATTTGAACTGTTATGAGTCATGATTATCCAGAGATTTAATCATTCAAACAAGCTCACAATATCAAATGTTTAATCTTAATTATTTTGCAAGGTTTCGGCATTTTTCTGTTGTCACTTGCACAAATGGTTACCTGTCACAGGTTGTATCGAATTATGCATGAGAGCAATTAGAAAGTCTTGGTATTTCAACCAACAGAGACATTAGGTTTAGACAAGATCAACAACATAAAATAACAATGACATGTATTAAGCTGTCAACATAGGCCGAAGTTTTGCAATTATCTTCACTAGGGTCATGCAAAAAAATATTAAAAAAAATTACATACCTAGTAGAAATAACAATAATCTTTTGAAGTTGGGTCTGAACCATCCTTAGTCTTGAGAGGTTGAGTTTAAGGGTTTCAGGTAGAATCTGTTCTGTTAACCCTTCAATCTCGCTAACTAACTTCAACACACCAAGCCTAACCAAGAGATCAATAGTTTCTCCTTTGCATTCTGGTTGTTGAATACCTGATAAAATGCAAAGAAAGCATAACTGGTGTCAGGGTAAGTTAGACAGTATGAAGAATCGGAAGTTGCACCAAAGCTATATGCCAAACCTGCAGCTTTTAGTATATTGGGAGATGAAGTTATCTGCTGGCTTTGTGATGAGAGAGAAACACTACCACCAGTCCGAAGGGTGACCATGGGAAAAAGGTTCTGAGAAGAGCTATCGCCTCTCGCAGTTAAACTGGATAAGGAATCATTATGTTCTTTCCACTCCTGATGGGCACTAACTTGAAGAGATGAAAACCACCGCAGCGTAAGCGGTAGAGCATTTGAGGCATCATCTGGAAGTCCATGACGACTGGTAAAAGCCTTTCTTAGGTATTCCAAACCAGCAGGTCCTTTTATGAGTGGTTCCATGATTCTTATACGTGCTTTGCTAATTTCTCTCTTTAACGCCTACCACAACATTTCACGTTTACAGCTCAATTTTTGACTTTACACAATCAATAGTTGAACATTTCAAATATGAACTCAAACATAATACTCCTAGGGAAATGTTCTGCATAAAAGTGTCTATTTGTTTAGCTGCATTTAGCTGAGGTCAGATGATGGACATCAACTTAGAGATATGTATGGCCCTCAAAAGAAGGATAGGGACCTATAAGGATGTAACCGAAGTTCCAGCATAACAACTATTGCACGAATTTACATTTTTTAAATTCTTATCATGCAAAGTTACTTCTTAAAAGATTGAGAATAAGACAAGTGGAACCAAATAACGAGTAGGAAACACATAAAATCAAACCTGAATCTGCTCCAAAACAAAGCGCAAACCCTTGACTGTTGCATTAACAAAAGAAACATTTGAGTTATCTCCAGCTTGAAAAATCTCTCCTAGCTCATTCATCAACTTTTTGTGAGTAACCATCATATCATCCTCGTTAGCAGGAGCTGAAAGCTTTTGCAGGGTGACTAATGCAAACTCCAGAATTTTCCCAAGATAAACCATGTCATGCGTTTCTGAGGCCAACACCTAAAAGGAAAGAGAAAAGGATAGTTTATGAGCCCCAAAAAATAAACAAAAATGATCTCATTAACATTACTTGCTATACATTAACTCATTAAGGCTAATTACCTCAGCGAGAATCTCAAGATCAATAGCGTCAAGAATATCTTGCCTCCATTTCTGAGGAGCAATCTCACACAGTTCATCCCTTACCTCGTTCATGAGATCAACTACACGGCCATAGTTGGGCTCTTCTTGCCTCATAGATTCTGTGATACCATCCCAAAATGCCTTCTCCATTATATCTTTTATGTTTGCCTGCTTAACAAATAAGGCAACAGAATGAAAACAAGGCTCGTCACTGGTAGACTTGCATACCATTGTTATCTAGTACTTGAGATTTAGACCTCTCAAAAATTATATCTAATACACATCAAGTACAGATATGTGCTAACCTTGATACTCTCATGGTCACGGTTACTGGAATTTAAGTTGTCAGCAATAGAACCCTGATGCCCATGGACAATCTCATTTACAAGAATCTCATTATCTGTAACCAACCTGTCACTCGGAGAACCTGAATGACTAGCATCACTACTCTTGGACGAAGTGGAGGAGCCAACTTCCTTTATAGCGAAAGAAGCATCTGTCTTAAACAAGGAGCAAACTACACTACTCGGTCTCTCACCAACATCAACTGGTATTCTTCCTTCATTTGAAGTAGAAACTGAAGAAGGGGCAGCAGAAGATCTGGATGGAGTTGCAGATGAGCTACGAGCAACTTGGGAAATAATTGCACCCTTACTGGCTTTAGGAAATCTGGATCTCGCATCAGATAGAGCACGTTCCATACGTTGAATTCCAGCAAAACCACTAAGACTGTTCACTTTTTCCCTTAGAAGTCTCTGATCTTCTGCGACCTAGCAACAACAGAAGACGTCAGGGTAACCATTATCCTTGTAATTGTAAATGCATGTCTAGAACAGCTATATAAGATCCATGTAAATAGTAACTACCTAAGGAAAATACCAAGGATGTAAAAACATAGCAGAGTACCTCAATTTTTGCCTAATACTGAGACTGAACCAAATGTAAGAAGACACAATCTAATTAACTTTCCAGAATCAATTAAGTATAATAGGTATAGGTCAGAAATTGTAAGCTCAAAGTCTTAATTTAGGCGATCCTACTCTAAACACAAGACATAACCAGCAGTATCATGGACAGACTGGGAGTACTATCCTAATTGAGTAATGACAAATGGAGAATATTTGTACACAATATGCATGCATGTAGATTCAATGACACTGAGTTAAGTGTCAAATATTACCTGTTTTTTGACAGCTGTCATATCAGGAGTAAGAACACCATTATCCCCTTCCATACTTATTTTGCACTTCTCCGTCATTGATAGCTCTAGTTGGCAAGCGGCTTTAACGAGATCCTCCTCTAAAGAACTAGCATCTTTAGCTTTCCAGGCTACAAAATGAGAAAGATAGGAGCACCATGCGGCATCAAAAGCTTCCAACTGCTCTCTGAAGGTCCATTTACTTGACAATGTGGACCCTGACTCCTGGTAGGTACACTGAGTGGGAGGGTCTAATATAATTCTCATTAACACCTCAAACTCCTTAATGAATTTTCCAGCGGACTCGGCAAGACCGATTTCAAGCTCTCCACGCTCACTGAAAACTGCACCTGGATGCCCCAATATCATAAAAGCAGAGAGCACTACTCTGACAGGATACCTTGATAACTTAGGTGGACATGGATCTCCTTTGGGTCCTTTCCTTGCCGGTCTGCTATAGATTGCATTAGAAAGTGGACCTCTTTGCTTTGGAGGAGCAACTTGTTGGAGTAGGTGATCAATGTTGCCTGAACTAGAAGTACGATTGGTAACAGTAGAAGCTTGCGACAGTGTAAAGCGGCTATCAAGACGATCAAATAACACTTTAACAGTCTGAACTGTCGCTGAAGATTCAATCTGAAGAGCAAGCTGCTCAAATGGCATCAGTCTAACATGTTTCTCACTTATTCCCAACGCCTCATAATCTTTAGCTAAAGCAAAGGTAGTTTTCCTCAACCTCAGGAACCGCCTCCAGCACCTGACATGAAATAGTTTTAGGCAGAATATAGATTGAAAAAGAATATGAAAAGTACTAGTAAAAACCTTCACAAGAAATTAAACAGCTCAGAATAAGTTAAAATTTCAGATACCTGAACACTTGAGACTTTCAACATGGAATATCATGATTACATTTTCACGCTTAGACTTACATTAGTAAATAATTTAAGTAATAGCTACAAATAACTGTGTTTATCAACAGGAAATAAACCATTTTCCATGCTTAAAGAACACAGCTTGACTAAGGTATGGAAAACACTCTATATAATATACCATATAGAAGTCAAATATGCAAGATCAGCATACATACCATGCTAATTTTCTTGAAAGAAAATCGCCCTGCCTGTGCATCTTATGCGCATTAACATGAACAAAACTTTGAAGACTTCCTCTTTGCCTTAAATACTCTGCTCTTCGCTTCTTAGCCTGTTCATGTGACATAAGAAGTTAATAGAAAAAACTAAGAGAAATCTTGGCGATTTAAACCGACAAAAACAACAGATAACAATAAACTACTTATGTCACGAATCACAAAAATGATTGGGAAGAATAAGATTTGCATGTACCCGCTGAAGCCGATCTTCCAAGCGGTCCTTCATTGTACTTCTCTCAATCTCTCGCTGGTGTCGAACAGACCTAGCCACCCGCCGCACTTTCATTACCCTACTGCATGCTCTTCTCTTCTCAGAATCCAACAATCCCAACCTCTTCTTCTCGGCGGCTGCACGTTTTTCATTGACGGCAGTATGTACAAAATCCTTGTACCTCCTCTCACGAACCATCCTCTGCAACAACGAGTGAGCCTTCCTCTCCTTTGTGGCACTCTTTTGCTGCCTGTAAGCCCTCAGGAGGAGCATTCGGTTTGTTTCTGCCCGTTGCACTCTCAGTTCAACTTTTTCACTAAGTTCCTCACGTTGCCTCTCAGAACGCGTTTCCACTCCACTTTTAGCTGCTTGCCTCCTCTCATCTAATTTTGCTAAGCGCATCTGAGCATTTGACAGAATGCTCAACCTGTTGGATAGAACTAAAGGTTGTTAAATCCTATGAACACAGCAAAAGATCCACAAGGCTCAAATGCTTCCCCCATCGTACAGAAAATTAAGTGGTCCCTCCTCACTACTTTCACCTCATTTGCATGTGTATCTGAGTGTATGTGCATGATAGAGAAAAAGAGAACCTAACCCGAAAACCTAATTTCAGTCCAAAATCAAAAGTATTAAGGCATAAGTACTACGTAACAATTTCGACGAGATAAGATGGCTTGATCAGGTTGGTAGGTCTTACTAAGCTAATATCACATTATGAAGCTACTGAACTATTATTTAGTTGTGCCAGAAGAACATCTTGTACTTTATACTTAAGCACACAACTACATATCAAACTATCAATTTGCACAGTTCTTAAGTAGAGAAACATGTTTGCAAATAGAAGACCCAAAAGGAAGAAGAAAAAATCTGAGGAACAGAATAACAACAAGAGTTATTACCTTTTCTGTTCAGCAGCATGAAGCTTCGCTTCAAGGCGTCGACCAGGCTCTTCATTACATGGTGAAGATTGTGAAGAAATTTTCTGTGTTGTCCTAGCCTTGTTGGACAACCAGGCATGAAATTGCTACAGATATACCACATTCACGCAAATCATATTCAAAAATCAGTCACATGAAGAAAATAAAATTGCTCCAATAGACAACAACAACGAGGGCAAGATTTATTAACAACATTTCTTAAAAGGTAACCATCAATCTCAAAAAGATCATATCTCTTCAAAATTCAGAAATTGAGATCATTATGGCATCCGAAATAGACATACAACAAACCTAAGAGTTGAACTAAATAATCAAAATCACTGACTAAATCAATCTTTGAAGTTCATAACTTGTGTGAATCTAATCAAATGACAATCAACGATATTTGAACTAACAAGTACATTTCAAAATAAATTGTCCTTCGAAAACTCACTTGTCTACGGAGATCGGCTTCTTTGAGCTTTGATTCAATTTCTTCAACAGTTGTGGCAGAACTATTCTTACACTCCATGAGTCTCTTCTGAAGCCTGCGAGGAACTTTTGGTGGTGCTGATTTAGAGAATAACAGAGAAGAATCGGCTTCAGAGAGATCTGTGGAGATTCCGTCAACTCCGCCGGTATCTGTTTGATCTATTCCGACACTCTCAACCATGTTTTATTGGATCTGTGATAACTTTGATCGATCGATTTCAAATTTTGTTGGTTGTTTTTTTTTTTTTTTTGAAGTAGGAGAAAATATCTGTTTGAGAGAGAGAATGGAGTTAACAGAATGAATTCATTTTATACGTTTTCAAACGAGGAGGTTGTTAGTTGTCACATGCGCCGGTCACACGCATTGTGTCAATGTGTTCAAATTAGTACCTTCTAGAATGTGACCAAGGTGGACTATCACAGTTTGTCTCATTTGTCCCATGTAAGGTTTTACTCCTTTTATTTCAAAAAAAGTGATACTTTCGGGTAAAAGTGAAGAAAAAAAGAAGAAGTATCATTTTTACTGAAACGGGGTGATATAAGTTTTTCTCTTTCGCGCGTTTGGATATCAAAAATCAGAAACAAAACTATTTCGCTTCACAAAAAACTGACTTTTCTGTTGTATATCCAAAAACCCTGTTATCTTTGTTCAGGAATGTCTGTCGCTACAGTATTTTTATACATCGTCAAATAAACTTTAACAAGTTACATAGAAGACAGGACAAATAATTTATACAGCTTTAAACCATGAAACATAGGCAAGATCATAAAGTGTCTTACAGTAATGAAGAATTTTTTCAGTTTCAGTTTTACGTACTTCGCAAGGTGATGGTACTAAAAAACTGCGGCTATTTTCATATTCTTTTTTATCCCATATCACCAATAACCCCCACAAGAACATGATCCTGCTTTAAAGTGATGGAAACGGTTTCGATCTCTTACTATTATCTCTCTGCCTTCAAGTTTTGATACAAACTCCATGGCTGTATGACAATCTCCACAAATTCTCAGGTTTTTCACAATCTTGATAGCTGGTTTATGTTGTGAATGTTCCGTACTTATGAGCGCGAATGTCAAAGCCAATTTTTCACTGTGACGGTTCAACCCTTCTTCTTTATCTTCTTCATCCAGATTCTTTAGCGAGAATCCTGTGTCAGGCTCATAACCCATTGGCTTGATTCTCTTTACGATTTCATCCCAAGCTTTATATACTTCTTCGAATCTAGGGTGTGTTTTATCCCCTGCTGTAAACTCATGCAAAACACTATCCAGTTCAACTGCACTACAACCTGGAGCTTTTTGCACGTTTTGTGCCTTCATTTGATCCCTCACTTTCTTCACGTCTCTCCACTTTCCTACAGAAGCGTAAACATTCGAAAGAAGCACATAGGTACCATCATGGTTTGGGTCCAACTCAGTGAGCTTACGAGCAACTTCTTCAGCCAATTCAACATTCTGGTGGGATCGACATGAGCTAAGAAGTGCACCCCAAATAACCTTGTCAGGCTTGATGGGCATCTTTTTTACAAAATCATAAGCATCGTTAAGGCGTCCAGCTCGACAGAGGAGATCAACAACACAACCGTAGTGTTCTATCCGTGGAACAATCTGATATTGGCTCTGCATTTAACTGAATAACTCCAGGCCCTTTTCAGCAAAACCTCCATGACTACATGCATTAAGCAATCCTATAAATGTAATATCGTTTGGTGTCACGGAGTTCTTTTCCATCTGACTGAAAATTTCTAATGATTCTTTTCCTTCCCCATGAATTGCCAGCGCTTTGATCATTGAATTCCACAGGGCTACATCCTTTCTTGGCATCTCCTGAAAAATCCGCCTAGATCGATCTAAATCTCCACATTTCGCGTACATGTCAACAAGTGCAGCTGCCAAGTATTCATCGAACTCGATACCAAATTTCTCAATGTAAGTGTGAACCCATTCACCAAGAGCTAATGCCCCCATCTGTGAGCAGGAAGAGATCAAGCTAACCATGGTCAACTTGTCAGCTTTTATTTTAACTCTGCACTCTGATTGCATATCTCGAAATAACTGTATTGCTTCTGCCGGCTTTTGGTTTTGTGAATACCCTGAAATCATAGCATTCCATGAAACAAGATCTTTTTCTGAAATTTCATCAAAAATTGCTCGTGCATCATCAATTCTCCCAAGCTTAGCATACATATCTATAACTGCTGTTAATACAGAAACCGAACCTATTGCTCTAGCAAAACCAACTACTTGTTTAACAACATCATCTTCAGGAGAACTAATCGCGCTTACAGCTGAAACAACAGATAATATTGTAGTTTTATCAGGTCTAATTCCAGCCTTCAACATCTCTGAAAACGTGGATAAAGCCTCATCAAACCGCTCATTCTGAGAAAACCCAGCAATCAAAGCATTCCAGGAAACTAAATTCCTCACAGGCATCTCATAAAACAATCTTTTGGCATTCTCTAACTCCCCACATTTGGCATAAGCACTTAACATTGTATTCCAAGAAGATACGTCTCTATAAGGCATTACATAAAACAACTTCTGTGCAGACATTAAATCACCAGAACTTAAAAACCCACAAATCATTATATTCCAAGAAGTTGAACTTGGTTCAGAAATTCCCTGAAACACCTTCATTGCAAATTCACTCTGCCCACACTTACAGTACATATCAAGTAAAGAATTGAACAAGAAAACATCCAACACGCTTCCATTCTTAATCAAAGAAGCATGAATTTGTTGTCCCAATCTACATATCGTCATCGCAGCACATGTTTTAAGTATATACGGGAATGTATAATTATCAGGAGAAAACCCATTTTGTAAAAACTGGAGATAAAAGAATAGAGCTTTTCGGAACATATGGTTTTGAGTGTAACCTTTTAGCATTGAATTACAAAGAATGAGATCAGGTTCGAGAAAATAATTAAATACCCGAGTTGCGTAGTCCATTGTACCTGAATCAGAACAAGCTGTGATTACTTTTGTGATTAAAATATTGTCTTGCTCAAGTGATTTATGGAATATTTGAGCGTGAATTTGTTTGAGTTGGTGTAATTTCAGAGTTGGGTTTTGTTGTAATATGAGTGATAACTTTTGTTGTTCTTTAGTTCTTGGAATGAATTGAGGAGGTTTCCTAGTTGGTTCTAGAATCAAACTAAACTACCCATCGTTGAGATGTCTTTCTTCTGTTTTGAAGTTGTGTATTTTTGGAGGGAAATTTGAGCTGCTTTTGTTCACTCGAACTAGATAACAAGCGAAGTAACATGGCAAGAAAGGATGCTACAGGGGGTGTTATTAATTCCATAGGGGGTTACCAATCCATATAAAACAATACGAACCTCACCACTGGATCCACTAGATTGGTAACCCCCCATGAAATGTTTTTGAATCCCTATAGCACATGTAAAGCAAGCAGCGGCTGCAGCGCAGATAAGGATAGTGTTGTCATTTGGGAGATGGTGGGAAGTGGTTCAGTAAAAAAGAGCCAACTGGAATTGGTTGCTTGCTCCGGTAAATCTACAGGCGACTCTCGCCAACTATTCACGCCGGGACACCAAACATTAACTTCTAATCCCATTCTAACATACCCAATTATGGACTGTAAATCATGCAACCCAACATTTTGGTGAAACATTGGAAATCAGCTCTACAGTTTCTCAATACGAACTTAGAGAGAGACTACTTTATCTCAGTCTCAGTTCAAATGCAAACAACTCGGCAAAATATGAAGCCTGATCGATCCATTTTTGCATGATAACAATTTTGGAAAGGATCAAGAACATTGGGATTAGGGAACTTTAAACTTCTGCACATTTGCCAACCCAATAATCATAGAAGGTTTAGGTAAAACCTAAGTAAATTAAACTAGGTCTGATTTACTACCTGATGAAATATTTTTTGATAAAGCATAAAAGTAAAAATTTGCATGACAAAGTTAGTTCCCAGATGATGTATTGCGTATGACATATTCTAAGATATCATATAGAAAGCATTCCCGGTATCTAAGACCTCAACTCGAGATGTACACGTTTATTTTATCAAAACCCACAAAAAGGCTGCAGAATTCCTATAAGAAACCAGGAACGTATCTCAACTTATCAATCTGAGAAAGTAACCCCAGTTTATCATTGCTGGGAGAAGTGAAACATCAACAGACTCAACTTACAAAAAAGCCAATAATTTTTTGAAATTCCCATTGTTTTTGAGATCTAACCGAACTCCAGTCCTTTAGTTCTGCTCACCCTGGGAAGAAGAAAAAAATACAGTAAACTCAGTGCATATTTTGAGTAAATATCATGTCTGAAATCATGTTTATAATAAATGGGAAAAAAAAAATACAAGAATACATCGAACTAGAGTTGTTGCATTAACACAATCGTATATGGCAGTACAGCTAATATATATGTACCTAATCCTAAGATTATCTGGTCTTAAATATCTAACAGCATCTAATAATAGACCTGCACTCCGAGCTATACAAACTGAAATTTCATTTTCAGATACATTTACACTAATTAAAAGGGATAGCCATACAGCAAACAAAGATGACCAGAAATGATGTATTTCATAACTTGGAAAGTCCACTTTAAGAGAAGAATCATATATAGATGGAAGAATGGAATATTAAGGTAGTGTCATGAAAACAAATATTTGAAAAAATAGATCATTTCATTTGTGTATAATATGTTTGTCTAGTGGAAGAAGGATCACGGGCGGCGATATACTCTATCCTGCCTACAGAAAGATAAAGGAGACCATATTTCAAAAGATTTCAGGATAGAAAAAAAATCACATCAGATTGTTTTACTATGTCATAATATGTGAAGCAAAAAACCTGATGAAGATATTCATAAACATAACAGACGGACTTGAGTTCTGTAGGCCAACGCCGAGTTGATATTGAGGATATGATGGTACTGAACTGTCACAGACACATGCATGAGTTCTCATATACTATTATAACTAGATCCTTTTCTTTCTAGTCCTCTAAACTCCTCTCCTAAGATTGCCACATGTTACAAAACAGGAAAGAGGGAATATTCCCCAATCCACCAATAATGATAATCTAATGAATGTAAGAGTCGATTTAAAAACGCTGGAAGTGCAATAAATGCAGTATACATGGAATTCTCACGCTTGCATGTCAATAGGATCTGCTAGCATGTCAATAGGATCTGCTAGCATGATATAAACTACAACTGTGATGCTAATTTCACAAACAGTTCTATAGTTCTGTCTATATCAACACTTGTATCATAAATCGCTAGTGCACTTGTCCATTCAATCATGAGTTCTACTATGTTTCTGATGCTTGGTCATCCTAAATTCATGCTAGGTTAACAGGGTTTATTTCTGAGCTACGGAAAAGAAAGAAAGCTTCCATAATAACTCTTTTGATTGTCCACATAACTCATTCAGAAGAAGATTGTCACTGGCATTAATGATGTAAGTGTGAGTCTGATAAAAACAAATCTTTCTTCGTGTTGCGTTGAAGTTCAGCTATAATACCACAAGCAGGAGTACACAAAATGCAAAATTTAGACAACTCAAACAGAAACGATAGTTACCTCAGCCTCAACAACAATTGTCTTTTGAGGAACTTCAGAAGGAGATGGCAACCTCGTCGTAGACCCTTCAAACTTGTGAGAACACTCTGTGTATGCGGATCCAATACCTATACCAGCACCAAGAGCTATGGATGCCCATCGAGTCACAGGACTCCCTGTATCAAATAATCAACACATCTACGATTAATACAACCAAAAAATTACTATATGGCAGAGCAAATACAATCTTGATGAGTAAACAAGGTCCGTGAAGAAAACTGTACTCAAAGTGCACCACCATGAGTGGATCCGATCAAATACAAAGACTAACAAATAATAACCAAAGCAAGGAGAATACAACGGGTAACGAAATTGGCCAACATTACTCCGGTCCATTAACATGTAACTCCATCTACTTAGATTATCACCGCTAAAAGTCTAACAGTAACGATACCATAATCCCAGCAAACATTTTCATTTCAAGTTTCCTCTTCTCTAAGAAAACAATAGTACCCTTCACCATACCTCCCAAATTTTGTATTTCCCCAAATACAAACAATTAATCGTTCACATTCCACCCCTAATTTCGTCAAATCACAATCAAATTTGTCTAATCTAGGGCACATTTAATAGCTTGAATGAAAAGAAACCCCCAAATAATGTCAAATCGGAGGCGTCCAAAGAGGTTTTCATACAAATAATCTCAACTCGGCCACAAATTACATACTAAAAACAATGATGACAAAACAAATAATCCCAATTAAAGTTTCTTCTAAGCTTGTGTAATCCCCAATATCTATGACTACCAAAACCAAAACCCTAGAAAACAGTAATGTTTTGAAGAGGGAGATAATAAATAAACTCACTGAATAAAAGGAGACCACCAAAAGCACCAGCGAGAGAAGAGTAAACAGTTCGACGTACGGTTAGATCAAGGCAAGCATCCCATTTTGCATCTAAATCATATTTTGGTGGAGGGATTTGTTTGTTTTCCGCCATTGAAACACACAAAATCTCAGTAACTTTATTCGTAATATTCTTCTCCTACTTTTAGGTTTTCTTTCGATAGCTCGCTTCGTCTTTGTTTTATTGCAATGAGAGAAAAGGAAGAGAAGAAGAAAACCAGAGAAAAGTTAATAAGGTATTGTTAGTAGTATAGTGCTTATGATACAACCATATTTAAAACGCTTGATGTGTATGACTAAAGATACCCCAGTTATCAAAGCCAGATGAGAATCAAGATGCGGTTGGTTTTGGACCGTTTGAATAAAATGCTACGACAAAATCACTTAGTATGTGCACACTACCGGTGAGGATAAATGTTTAAATCCACGTAGGATATACGTTAATTTTATTTAAAATTCCTTTTCTAATCCTAGCTCTTTTTAAGTCGGTGTATAGATAATGTGCCTCACTTGTGAGTTGATATCCTTTAAGTAAATGTTTAGTTTTGAACATTCACTTACAGGATATGAGCCCATCCTAGTCGGCTTTTACTATGACGACCTACAACCGCCAAAAACCAATTTTCTTATATGTAGTTTGGTTTTTAGTCGTCGTGTTTTTGAAATTATAACCATGATGACCGTGTCCATAAGATAGTTAGCCTTTATTATAGTGGATTTTCGACCTTGACGACTAAACGCAATGCATTGTCATTGTTCCCGAATTTGTAGTTTGTAGATTCTATTCTAATTGATTCCTCGTGTATTGTGTTATTCTTTTGGCTCCAAAGGTCAGGCAAGAAAAGAAGCATATTAATCATCCTTTGGAACCTTCTTGACTGCAGTACTAGAGGGGAATTTTTGAAATCAGGAGTGCTTAAAATCCGTGAACGAGATGATACTCAGCCATCGTCACCGAAAGAACTAAGTGATTCTGGTAAAACTAATGAAGACCAATCAATTCCAATTGCTAGAGGAGATGATGATGAGGAGGATAATGATGGAATTCATGATGGTACATATATAGATAAAGTGAAGTTCGAGAAGAAGGTAATGATGCTGAAAAAGGTAATGTTGAAGAAAAAGGTGATGATGTTGAACCGGTAACAGAAGGTGCAAAGGCAAAAAATGATAAGAAACAAAATAAACTTATTGATTGCAACATGCCGCTCCCTCATGATGAACATATTTATGCGTCTTATTTGATCTCAGATTGATAAATTGTTAGTCTTTGTACTTATTATTAGTATTTTACGTGTATAGGTGTTGAATTGGCTCGAAAAGCTGTTAAAGGCACTCAAAAAGGTGTTAAAGGCACCTAAAGTTTGGATTGGTGGTATGTTTTTCTGATTGGTGGTATTTGATATTTGGTTTACAATTATTTTTTTCTAAGCGGAAATAGTATGTGAAAGTGCATGTTTGTAGAATGGTGTCTGATTTTGTAAATGCTCTTTATGTTGTCTAATATTTTGTTGGTCCAACTCTTTTAGCAATGGTGGGCAATCGCTCTGCTGACTTGAACCTTCATAAAAGTCCTCAACTCACCCAGCACTGTAAAACACTACCTGAAATGTGTAAGTGGTTTATCACCATGTACTAATTATTTTTCTTCTACTACCATACTACTTTGTAAATGGAAAATGTACTGAAAAAACAACTTTTTCCAGCCATGGAGGGTGGTCTGCCACCTCCTATAACACTCCAGAGTAGCGTTGCACTATTTGAACCAGATCAAGAACGAGTACATACACAAAATGCAATACGTAAGATCTGTTTTCATAATCACAAGCGGTTGGACTTATGATTTTGTTGCGTTTATTTGTTTTAGTTTTGACATTTCCTTGGTTTTGATTACAATATCATGATTTTGTAGGGATGGAGAGTGATAAGGTCCCAGTTTTGAATCCCAAAACTCAAGCTTATAGGGAGATTAATTCAACTGTTAAATCTATATTTTCAACTCTAAGGTCCGCCTTTTCTCAGATTACAACAGTCGTATTTCGAATCCAGAGTGGTCTTATATATTTCTTTGTAAGTCAACTTTAACTATACTAACTCAAATTTATACTATAATGTAAAAGTCACTATTAAGTGATACCTCTTTGTTTTATTAAATGATGCCTTTAATATTCAGGTTGGACTTATTCAAGTCGTTGATGGAACTGAGAAAGAAATAGCAACACAAATTACAACTAACATAGAGACCAGTAAGGCATTTTATACAGATTCCAGTAGACGAGATTTGGCAGAAAAGGTATGTATCTTATATTGCATATACATCTCACATCTGCAAACACACCCTTAGTGAGTTTTATTTTAACACGTGGTGTTAAAACTACATCTTGAATCTATTGATGAAGTATAGTGACTGTAAATGAAAAACATGGGATCCTTGAACCGCACCGTAAATCAACTGAAATGGGAATAACAAGGGTAAATAATGCTAACATAATCACTAAGTGTCGCAGTCCCGGACTTATTAAACAAGTTCAGCGGCAAGATGAGGACGTCGCAGAGGCATCCGGAAAAATAAATGGAAAGGCGATTTCTCCATACCAGGTATGTGTATATATCTGTTACATCATTTAGATATATTTAGAAAAAACATCCTAGACATAAGTTGTCTTCATCAAAGCAGAGGCATTCATGTGATCTAAGCATTCTTTCTTGCCTTCATCACCATTAGTTATGTGGAAAGATCCATAGGGATATGATTTTCTATTGTTAACCATTCAAAACAATTATTGGTGGTAACTAATAGCAATAGATGTAGTTCAGTTTTAATGAGAAGTTTGTAGTGTATTACATGTTTATGTACAAATTCCTCTTTTGAGATACCAAAATAGGCTTTCTTTCTCTTTCAATTTTAGGATTAAGTAAAAGAGACAGGAGGCATAGTTATTGGTTCTGGAGAGAAAACCAATCATGACTCAGCAGATGATAGTAGCTCCGATGATGGGGAAACTGCTGCAGAAATTGCCCCACATGAAGTTAGTGTACCACATCGCGGAGAAAGCAGTCATGCTACCCAATTACCCTTGCGCAGAAGTCCAAGGTTCAGTCAACATCCTCAACATAGAGAACCACCACATACACAGGATGCAATCGGTATAGTCGTATCTTTCTTACATTGCTATCTACATATATTTCGGCTTAGAATATATTCGTCGATGTTTATAGTTTTTTCATGACGACCTAATGGTTATTTTCACTGGCTCAATTTATGCAGCAACAGATGAAAATCTTGCATTAAACCTTCGTAGAAGCCCTCGACTTATGGCGCAGACTCAATCTCAAGAATCTCGACATACGCAAAATGCAGCATGTAAGCTTTTTTTACTTTTCTGAAATGGAATAGTTAAATCATTTGTAAGGTTTTTGGGTTGCTTTGGAAACTAAATATGTATAGATATTGAGCTCTCTCGGTTTTACAACAAATCCATGATGGTTTTTCAAATAGTAATTGTAGTAGTGGTAAAAACAGGGTCTTTTCAGACTTGTGAAGAAAAAAATTTTTCTAGATTTAAATTAAACAGGCAAATAAATAAAATAGTTCAAACCTTTAGAGAAAATACCAAGACTAGGATTCCACCATTAACCAATTAAATAGTAAATTCTAAATAATATTCATGCAATTCTATCTTTAAAAATAATTCTAATATTTGCCTCAAATATATTTTTGAAGTAATAATTGTAATCACAAAGTATAAAACATCAAAAGTTTTTAAAACCCAGCATGCTTCATCAAAATAATTCACAACTATTCAATAAAAACTAATATTTTAAATTCAATTCCATGCAAATAATCAAATAATAATATTGCAAATAAATAATAAAATTAGAATTATACCAATCAATATGGACCAATGGCTTCCTCCGTCGTCTCGGCTAATGGGTTTAGCTCCTCATCCCAAAGACACACTCACAAGATGAATTCATGGCTAAAATAGGTGTTTTTATTGATGAATATAAGATGAAACAGAAATTTGCAACGCTGTAATGGTGTTACAGAGCCACTGTTACAAAGGGGTATGGTAATTTAAGACTGCTGTAAACGATAACTATCTACTGCTGTGAAACAACAACAGTGGTAGGAAAATAAGTCTGCTGAAGAACGACTGACTCTGCGGGTCTGTTCTTCGTGTTCTTCATAAGCTTTAATGGCAGCAGCAGCAGCAGCGTTGTCTCCTCTATAATTGCTTCTCCTAGGCTCTCATCGACTCTAAACTCTCTCCTAAAGGTTTCTAACCTTTCTTTGATGTAAACCAACACTTATATAGCCTTCAGATTCCCTAGAAACTCGATCAAATTCGAGAATAAATCTCTTATTCTTCACGTGCAGTTTGAACAATAATTCCATCTGTCGATCTTTGTATGCGTCTGTGAGCTATTCTATTGCTCCCAAAATCTTCTCTGACTTGAACTCAACTGTTTTGAAGTATATCCCACGCAAGAATCTCTCCCAAATCTTTCAAACCAATTCAAAACCCTAAACAGGGACCGTGTGCACTGTCTTGACTTTGTGTGGATTTTCTGACTTATTCAGCCCAATTAGATGGGTCTAATCGCTTCTAACAGGTCCCTTATGTCTTGTTGAGTCCGTGGGTACCAAATTTGCCCATTGAATCGCCTGCTAGGTCGCTCAAATCCTTGATCCAAAACTGTTGACGCTGCTGCCTTTTTTCCCGCCAAAATTTTCTTTTGAATTTGAGAAGTTGACCTCCCCTTATCTGTGGCTGGTCTCCCTTTAGCAGATGCCTGGAAATGGGTCACCCTTAGTAATTAGGTTACCCCTTATCCAAAATCAAGGGTCCGTATAGCAAGTGTCCTCTGGGGCATTTTCCGCATTTTTTTTCGGGGTTCCTCCGGGGTATTTCTGGGATACTTCCGGTACACTTCTGAGGCGCTTCCGGTACGTTATCAACGGAGGTCCAAATGCCACATTTTTACCAAATTCGCCGCAAGAGATTATTTTCCAAAAACACCTACAAATACATAAAATAACCAAATAAGTACAATATCGAGTACTAACAATATATACAAATGAGCTATATTAGACACATAAATGCGTCTATCAAATACCCCCAAACTTATTATTTGCTAGTCCCGAGCAAATCAAAACTACAAAATAAAATCCTAACTCACTGTCGCAGGCATCGTCGATTGCATTTAGCGTATGCAATAAGCCTTTAAACCCCTAGGTGGCCCTAGTGGCCGAGCTATAGTCTCGGGAGGGCTTACCAGAGATATACCCACAAAACCTGTACTCCAGACCTTAGCTATCTACGCAGAACCTTGGAAGGCACTAAAGAATCTCCTTGGTTGGCATACTTATTGACTACAGGAAGAAGTACCCTGATGCGAAATTCCAATTGTTGTACACGAGTTTGCACTCAAGCATACTAAAATTCATATAAAGTGACAGAGCTCTACTCAGATAGTTGCACTATGGACATCATATTCGGAGTCAAACTAATCACATGGAAAGATTAAGAGATGGATATAGAAAAACATAGATGGTTTTGATGTTTACTAAGTGAACGGCGTTTCCCATATCTGTCTGAAGGCCTCCGCCAAAATGAACCTATCCTAATGGATTGAGATACTAGTCTGACTAATATCAATACACTGGCATATACAAGGGTACCAGTGGTCGATAACCTAACTCTAGGTCAACACAACTGGCATATACAAGGGTACCAGTGGTCGACTTTATTGAATTTATTCCTTTTGGTCAAATGGTCTGGTCTCAATTTCTTTCTTTTTTTTTTTTTTTATTTTTTTTTCATCTTTTTTTTTTCAACTTTTTTTTTTTTTTTTTTTTTTTTTTCATGGTATCTCAATCACTCTAATTCACCCTAGCATTGGTAACAACTTGAATCGTGGGCCCCACCTATCACTTAGAGAAACATAGTTTAAAAACAAAATAAAATAAAAATAGAAGTGAAAAGGACTCAACGAGATATGGTGAAACTATCATGTTATTTCTAACATCTGAGCTCTGTGCTTTTATGAATAGACTCTTTAGATGTTTCCATCTAATCAGATTGGTTCCTCAAACTCCTACAATCAAAATGCTTCCATCCACTTAGATTAGTTAGTGCAATCCTCAATAGGCATAAATTTCTAGGCTCTGGAGTTTATTTATTGCAACTAAAAGCTAACAAAAAGTGTTTCTTCCCCACCCCCAAAAACTTAAATCTTACATTGTCCTCAATGTTCTAAGGATGAAAATAAAAGCATGAACAAGGAGAAACTATTACCACTGGAGGGAAAAGAAATAAGGAAGGATATTACCGTATCACATGAACGCGGGAGCCTCCCAGTAAATGCTAAATTTATAGTCATTAGCTAGACATCAAATACCTCAAAAAGAATTTTCACCTTCCAAAGTCGTATACCAATAGTCGAAATAATTGTGGGTCCATAAGACCAAATAGAACTGCCACAAATAGGAGACAAATGCTCAAGATCAGAAAAATGAGCAGATAGAGCACAACCTGATCTAAAGTTTCTCGCAAGACAACTGGATTTATCTGAGGTGCCCACTTGGGCTTCATATGAGTGTCTCGGCAAACAGATTCATCCGAAAAACGGGTCTCTAACATTTGGATTTTCTCCTGGACATTATCAGGCGGATCAGGTTGTGGAGTCTGAATACACTCAAGCGATACCTCAGATGCACTAGGCTTGAGTCCCAAGTTAGGGACTTCTATTGGGGATAATTGACAATCTCTACCCCCAAACTTAGAATTTTGGGTGCCTCTACAATGACTAGTCACAATGTTCCTAATTTCTAGACCATCGGGTTCTTGAAAAAGGTCAATTGCTTTCTCTAAGTCATAATCAGGTGGTTCATCCTCAGCTTGCTTCATATCTTCTATGGTCCACTCTAAGGCTTCCTTATTTTCTTGAAGCACGGTCTCTGGACTACTTTCCTGATCACTATCCAAATCGGAGGCTATAATCACAGGGAAAGACTCGGGTGGGCCTAAAAATGTATAATTAGACTCCAACTCAGGAGGCTCTTTTAAATAAGGTATTAAGATAGACTCAGAAGCTAGTAATGGTTCGAACCTATCTTTCCATATATCAATATCTAACATAGGAACAGAATCCAACAGAGCATTTACTTGTTCAATGTTACTATCATCGTCGAAATCCAGGCTAAAATGGGATAAACAACTCTCCAATGTATTTTCCGGTACGATGTTTGGTAATGACTCCTGAACTAAGGTTCCTATCATGTTCACCTCTTCAATACATGTGCTATCTAGCTCAGAATGTAGCTTGTTTACATTAAAAATATTCAGCTCAATAGTCATATTACCAAAAGATAGATTCATAATACCATTTCGACAGTTTATGATCGCATTAGACGTAGCTAAGAATGGGCGACCTAAAATCACAGGTATTTGGTTCTCTGGGTCGGGGACAGGTTGGGTATCTAGGACCACGAAATCCACTGGATAAATAAACTTGTCGACCTCAATAAGAACATCCTCGATCACACCACGAGGGATTTTAACGGACCTATCAGCTAACTGGAGTGTTATCTGGGTAGGTTTCATCTCACCAAGTCCTAGCTTAAGGTACACATGGTATGGCAGTAAGTTCACACTGGCTCCTAAGTCAAGCAACGCTTTCTCAACACGGTACTTACCTATTGTACAAGAAATGGTAGGGGACCCTGGGTCTTTATACTTAGGAGTAGTGGTATTCTGAATAATAGAACTCACATGACTAGCTATGAAGGCTTTCTTCTGGACACTGAGCTTACGCTTTCGCGTACACAAGTCCTTAAGGAACTTGGCATAAGAGGGAATCTGCCTAATTGCATCTAATAATGGAAGGTTGATATTAACCTGCTTAAAAACCTCCAATATATCATTAAAGTTGGACTCCCTCTTAGTCGGAACTAGCAGCTGGGGAAACGGGGCTCTGGGAACAAAGTGAGGCTCAACAGGACCCTCATTGGTCTCTTTGGAGACTCTATCAGTCTCCTCATTTTCTGGCTCAGCAGGGTGAACTACAGCATGTTCACTATCAGGCATGGCGACCTTGTTGTCAACTTTCTTTCCACTTCTTAGGGTTGTGACAGCATTCACATGATTGTACGATTTCTCTCCTCTAGGGTTAGGATCAGTATGACTAGGGAACCTTCCATCCTCTCTCTCACTTATAAACTTAGCTATTTGTCCTACTTGAAGTTCTAACTTGGCAAGACTCTGGGAATATTCTTCAATTCTGCCTAGTTTCTTGTTGAAAGCTCATGTGGTTCTTTGATAGCATGTCATGGTTACTTACTAACATAGTGATAGCTTCCTCTAAGGTAGAGATCTTTTTCTCGGAAGTGTTCTGAAACTGGGTTTGACCTGAAGAGTTCTTAAAACCAAAACCTGGGGGAGGCTGAGAATTGCTAGACTGGCCTTGATTCTGGCCCTTAGACCAAGAGAAATTAGGATGGTTTCTCCAACCAGGGTTGTAGGTTTCTGAGTATGGGTCAAACTTCTGACGGTTCTCAAACCTAGAGTTGTTATAGACAGCATGGGCTTGTTCTTCACTAACTTGACCTTCCCAAAATGAATTATCGGGCTCTATTCCACAACTAGAGACTTGAGAGGCTCTATTAGGTTCAACAAGGGGCCTATTTTTAGACTGACCCATTTCTAAAGCTTCTAACCTTCTGGACAAAGCAGCAAACTTAGCATCTGACGCAAAACTCGTATCTACCATATTGGTGCTACTTCTATTGACCAAGAGTCTTTTAGGGGGTTCAACACAAGATTCCCACTGTTGGGATTTTTCAGCGATAGCTCCTAAGAAGGTAAAAGCATCATCAGCATTTTTACTAGTGAACTCACCAGCGCACATAGACTCAACCATGGCTTTGGTCGAATAGTCTAAACCATCATAAATAATCTGTACAAGTTTCATATTATCAAATCCATGGTGAGGACACTGAGATAGGAGATCATTGAATCGCTCTAAAAACCTATAAAGAGACTCTCCCTCTTGTTGCACACTAGCACACTAATTTTCTGCCTAACAGCTGCAGTTTTATGCTTAGGGTAGAATTTCATATAGAAGGCAGCATAAGTTCCTGCCATGTTTCAATTCAGACGGTAGGTTGTTAGCCAGGTCTTGGCTTTATCTCTCAAGGAAAAGGGAAACATCTTAAGTTTCAAGACTTCATCAGTAAGGTCTTTTATTCTAATTGTCCCACAGATTTCCTCAAAGTCCCTAATATGAAAATAAGGGTTCTCATCATCTTTTCCTAAGAATATAGGGATCATTTGAAGAATACTAGGTTTTATCTCAAATTAGCCGTAGTGGCTGGCAATTTAATGCATGAAGCTCGGTTGGTCCTAGTTGGGAACATGTAATCTTTCAAAGTTGCCATCGCTGGCACAACAGAAGTACTAGGGGTACTTTCCTCACAAAGAGACAGATTCTCAAAACAGAAGTTTCCAAAAACAGGGCTCTCAAAAGAAGAATCTTCGAGCTCCCTGCTTAAATCAGAAGAACTACTAGGTTTTTCGCTAATCAATCGACCTAGAGTATCTCTTTTCCAAGCCCTATTAACAAAATCGGGCATACACTAAAAAGAATTCAAAAAGAAATAAAAAAAAATCCTAACAGGAAGGTTCTAGCAATCACACAGCAGGCTGACTCGAATTTACCACACAGCAAACCTAAAGATTTCTAGCAAACAACAAGCATGATGGCTCCACTTAGATTGTTTCTAGACCAGCTTCTAATCCTTCGAAAGGGAATTCGTTACAATTTGAGCAAACCCCTCTGGAATCAATCCGAGTTAAGCAAGTTGAATCGAGGCGAGGGAAGCTCAGTGGAGCTTTGATACCCAAAACCTCACCGATCCAATGCGGCGCAGTCACGCATTCAACTCGCAGAAACCGTCAAGAACTTCGAGGTGTGCTTAAAAGAGTAACCAATATTTTTCGAATGATTGTCCTGTTAAGCTCGATACCCTATAGGTCTCTTTCTAGTCCAAATTTTAGGCTTAGGTTCGCTTTAGGTTTCGTTTTCCTAAGGCGGGCAAGAAGGGAGCGGTGATGAAATCCGAACCCTTATCTTATATGGTCCAGTCCTTGCCCTTTACTAGGAATTTAAAAACAGTCCATATTCAAGTCCTCAGCATATATTCACCTTAAGGAGTCCAGTAACCCGCTTGCAGGAGATTCGCGGGTGTTTAGAATTTTACCTCCCGTACCAGACGGGCGAAGAACCGCTGAAGTCGACTCGGGCCACGACTCCTATGCCGTGTGCGAACCCGAGGGGCCGAGACGATATTGTAATCGTCGTCCTTCCCTGCAAACAGTTTATATTTAAGGGTACCCTTCCGTAGGGTTTAAAAATAAAAATAAAAATGTCCCAAAATTAATGTCCAAAGTCCATAAAAAAAAAAAAAGAAAGAAAGTCTAAAAAAAAAAAAATTACAAAAATAAAAATGTCTCTCTTTTTTTTTCTCTTTTTACAAAATAAAGAAAATCTTCTTCTTCGCTCCTTTAGCTTTGCTTTTCGCTCCCAAACTTTAAGTAAATCACCACAAGCTTTGGCAAATTTATCTCTCGCTCCAACTTCAAAAATCTGCAAGGAAACAAAAAAAAAACCAAAAACGTAAAGAAGAACAAAATAATAAAAAAAAATCTAAAAAAAATGCTACTAAACACAAGGCCCCGGCGGCGCCAAAAATTTGATGGTTTTCAAATAGTAATTGTAGTAGTGGTAAAAACAGGGTCTTTTCAGACTTGTGAAGAAAACAATTTTTCTAGATTTAAATTAAACAGGCAAATAAATAAAATAGTTCAAACCTTTAGAGAAAATACCAAGACTAGGATTCCACCATTAACCAATTAAATAGTAAATTCTAAATAATATTCATGCAATTCTATCTTTAAAAATAATTCTAATATTTGCCTCAAATATATTTTTGAAGTAATAATTGTAATCACAAAATAAAAACATCAAAAGTTTTTAAAACCCAGCATGCTTCATCAAAAATTCACAACTATTCAATAAAAACTAATATTTTAAATTCAATTCCATGCAAATAATCAAATAATAATATTGCAAATAAATAATAAAATTAGAATTATACCAATCAATATGGACCAATGGCTTCCTCCGTCGTCTCGGCTAATGGGTTTAGCTCCTCATCCCAAAGACACACTCACAAGATGAATTCATGGCTAAAATAGGTGTTTTTATTGATGAATATAAGATGAAACAGAAATTTGCAACGCTGTAATGGTGTTACAGCGCCACTGTTACAAAGGGGTATGGTAATTTAAGACTGCTGTAAACGATAACTATCTACTGCTGTGAAACAACAACAGTGGTAGAAAATAAGTCTGCTGAAGAACGACTGACTCTGCGAGTCTGTTCTTCGTGTTCTTCAGAAGCTTTAATGGCAGCAGCAGCAGCAGCGTTGTCTCCTCTATAATTGCTTCTCCTAGGCTCTCATCGACTCTAAACTCTCTCCTAAAGGTTTCTAACCTTTCTTTGATGTAAACCAACACTTATATAGCCTTCAGATTCCCTAGAAACTCGATCAAATTCGAGAATAAATCTCTTATTCTTCACGTGCAGTTTGAACAATAATTCCATCTGTCGATCTTTGTATGCGTCTGTGAGCTATTCTATTGCTCCCAAAATCTTCTCTGACTTGAACTCAACTGTTTTGAAGTATATCCCACGCAAGAATCTCTCCCAAATCTTTCAAACCAATTCAAAACCCTAAACAGGGACCGTGTGCACTGTCTTGACTTTGTGTGGATTTTCTGACTTATCCAGCCCAATTAGATGGGTCTAATCGCTTCTAACAGGTCCCTAATGTCTTGTAGAGTCCGTGGGTACCAAATTTGCCCATTGAATCGCCTGCTAGGTCGCTCAAATCCTTGATCCAAAACTGTTGACGCTGCTGCCTTTTTTCCCGCCAAAATTTTCTTTTGAATTTGAGAAGTTGACCTCCCCTTATCTGTGGCTGGTCTCCCTTTAGCAGATGCCTGGAAATGGGTCACCCTTAGTAATTAGGTTACCCCTTATCCAAAATCAAGGGTCCGTATAGCAAGTGTCCTCTGGGGCATTTTCCGCATTTTTTTTCGGGGTTCCTCCGGGGTATTTCTGGGATACTTCCGGTACACTTCTGAGGCGCTTCCGGTACGTTATCAACGGAGGTCCAAATGCCACATTTTTACCAAATTCGCCGCAAGAGATTATTTTCCAAAAACACCTACAAATACATAAAATAACCAAATAAGTACAATATCGAGTACTAACAATATATACAAATGAGCTATATTAGACACATAAATGCGTCTATCAATCCACAAGAAAGTCGGATTGGAAGACAGGTGGGTCGCCTATGTCGAAGTGTTGCATGAAGATCTTCAATCTATAATTGTGCAATAGGACTTACTTATCAAGTTGGATTTGTAAAATACCATTCTCCACCATCGGAAATATGTCCAAAATTTCATGCGAAGCTTTTCTATCGTGAATCAGAGAATTTTTGTTATGGTCAGGGAAAAATATCTTTACCATTTGTGGAGCCACCTATAGAACTTTTGGAGTTGTTTGATGATCAGGGACCAAGAGGGAAAGAGTTTAGGATCAACATTAGATCTTATAATCGTTGTTTTTCGCTTATTTCGATGGGGGTTTACTTTGATAAGGACCTCGCCGACGGTATTGAAGGAGTTTATACTTTCCGCATTCAAGGTCAACTTTACCATAAGATAGGTAGCCTTTTACCTTCGGATAAAGCACCTCGACCGCAATATATACAAATCTATATTATAAGGGACAATGGTGTTTATACCAATGGACGGTTATCTACAATTTAGTTATATAAAGGACAGTCTGGATTCAACGATTAATACAGATTGACACTCTCCTCTTCGGTTGGATATCTACAGTTTGGGCGTATAAAGAACGGTTGAGATCGCACCTTATATATATAATCACATTTACACCGTCCTAATCTATCAGTTCTCGCTGGAATACTTATACTGGACTACATTATTTTCGAATTTAATGTTCGGAGCATTTCAGAATTTAATGTATGGAGCGTTTCAATTTTTTGTTTATCAACCCTGTCTATCTTCCTTGTTCCCTGCATCGTCTGTTCATTTTCTTCGTTTTATAATCTTGGAGACTCTTCTTAATCCTTCCTGATAAATAAAAGACTCCTCTTAATCCAATTTCCAGGGTTTCGTCATTCCTTATGGCGATAACGTGATTTGTACGGTTAGGTCTTTAATCCCTTTACATGCAGAATTCGGAGCTACATTTAGTGTCAAAAGGAAGTTTAGATTTGGGGATTATCAAAACAATGGTGAGATTAAGTTCGGATCATGTGGGCTTAATTTTATTCTTGCTGAGATAAATTTTTCATAGTTGTATATCATGTGGAATTACATTGGCTATATGATCAATGGTTGATTTTGTTCATGATTTCAAAGTTCTGACCATTTAGTTTTTTTTGTAGTGGTTGTTGGTGTGCTGAATTTATGTATGGTACTGATTTGGAAATTTTTTCCTCTCAGGATTTTGGGTGTACCTTATTTAAGATCCAACTAGTGTAATCTTAATCGTGTGGACAAAGTTAGAGATTTCAATTGAAAAGAGTTCATGAAGAGAAGATGATCATTTGCATTTCTAATAAAGAAAAGGTAAACTTTTGCTCATCCTTTGTTCTGCTCGAGCTTTGTTTCAAGAGAGTTGAATCTTAAGTAAAGTAAGTTAAAAATTTGCTTAGATGAATTTAACTGCGGCTAAGAACAATTGATAAGTTAGGTATAGGAATGTACAGCAAATATGAAAATGCAAGTGACCATCTTCAATTCATGAGAAGAAATTGGGATAAAATTTATCCTCTGTATGATATTATAAGTTGATTTTTTTTTCTTTGTTATTCCCTTTAATTTTTTTTTTTGAAATACGTTATTCAAATGTTTGTTCGTATGTATAAGTAATTCATGAGAATAAATTGGGTCCTCTCTATGATATTGTAAGTTGATTTTTTTCTTTGTTCTTCCCTTTAATATTTTTTTTTTTGAAATACGTTATTCAATTGTTTGTTCGTATGTATAAGTAATTCTCATTTTTTCTAAGACAACTGGGAACCATCTAGAAATCACTTGGAAAGTGGTAATCAAATTTACATCTTGATTTCAAAAGTTAGGCAAGAGTTCAAAGCCACATGGTTTTTCAGTGGAAATTTGAAAATAACCCATAGATAGTTGAGAAACTACTAATTCATCAATTTTAACTATACTAATCTCAATTCGTTATTCTTTAGATTGGCAATATAAATATGTCGGAAGTGGCTTGAAATTACAGGAAGTTTTTAAATGCATTGTTGGTGATTGTCCTGCTTCAGGAAGGAGTGTAATCTATGATGCACTTATGACTAATCTTATGCAGGTTCATGCTTCATTTTGAAGTCTCAGCACCATATCGGGTCAACTATATTTTGCTGCACTGGATAGTAAGACGAAACGGATTGCGTGGTTAGGATAGTAAGACATTTGATGCACTAGATAAAGTGGTAATCAAATTTTCTGTTAGTTTAATTTCAAGATGATATATCGTATTTCAGTTGTGATGCATTATTACTATCATCTTCCCTAAATTCTCAATTTAGTTTGGGAAAAAATTCATCATAATTAGAAATAGAGAATTAGAATTAACTGTTCACAGAAAATGTGTGGCGCTTATCTGTGTTTTTTTCATAATCCATTTGATAACGTGTGGTGCAGAGATCTGGCTTCATTTTTTATGGAAAGATTATCCTGCTCTGCCTTTCCAGGCTAGCATAAATAGATCTTTTGGCAAGGTAATTTACTTAAAGGTAACTTTGATTTTTTCCAGTAGTGTATGTCAGGGTCTTAGTTGTTCTCCTTTTGTAAAATTTTATGGTTTAACTTGGAATTGTATTTTGGCTCTTTTCTTCTTTTACATGTGATTTTTCTTTGTTTTTATGTTTAGTAATTTAGGATTTTGTAGCTTTTCTCAACTAATTTTCTTTGTTGTCCCAATGATTTCGCAATGGCATCTCAACTCAGATATACCTCTGACAAGAAAAATCAAGTTGCCGCTCAAGCCTACACCATTTGTATAAGTACTTGATACTATATAAGGTATGAGCCTTGAGTAGGACACTGTTTTAGTTACACTTAAAGTGAAGTATGTTTACCATAGGGTTGCACAAAATAAAATCTAAGTATAGGACAGTAATCATTTTGTTGTCACTTCGAATGTAAATATAATAAAGCATTTGTGTATTTGGCGTTTGTCAAGCGTTATTGACAACTTGCACATGAACATGAACATAATCCAATTATAGGGACGTCACTAACAATTGATCGGTAAGCGGGAAACTGGGATTTATATCTATCACCTATTCCATAACCGCTTGACTAATGCGTAACCTCCCAGTTTGGACGCTTAAGCATGCTAAAATGCTTCTAACCTGATGGCAATGTTACTTTATGCATCGTATGCTTTGTGTAATCGATGACTATGTAGGGATTTTTATTTTCTTAATGCGGACGTGAAGGCAACCTGGAAAGCTTTAGATGGATCGACAATCTTCTGTTGAGGTCACAAATCTTTTGTGTCTTCGTGTGATTCGCAGTTTTGCAGTAGATAACATGCACAATGATGCCTTATTTGTTTAATCATGCCAAAAAAAAATTATTCCACATTGACTTGGTTCTTCTATTTTTTGAATGATTATCCTGCCACCCTTAAACCCCTTACACCAGGTATGACAATTGATGTTGTTGAAGCTTCGGGCACTTCATGACCTGGAGAAATTGTTCCAGCATCTAATAGGGGTACTATGAACATGAAACACGTAGTAAGATAATAATAAATAGGTTACACATATTGACTCATTTGAACTGTTATAGCATCCACCACTCAACTGTTTCGGCTGCAACCATATCTTCGTGTATGTGGATTAAGGCTGATGATGCAAATTTCATGCTCTCTATCTTTGTTAGTCATTTTTTGTTTTTTTTACTTTCTTTGTTCTTTTTGACGAGGTAATCGTCACTTTGAAAAATGAGAAACTCAACCCCGTTCAGTCACGATGCGGGTTATATCCTAGTATATTTCTATGACACAGATCAGGAGATTAAGTGGAGGACGAACGAAGGTAACGATGTGTTGGATAGAGATGTGTTGAAGCTGTTAAGGGAAATCTTGAATAGACATAATAGCTTTGTCCATGTTTTTCGTCAAGGTTCAGAACGAGAAGATCTTTTGGATTGCCAGTTGATTATTAAAGAGCAACATAAAGATAGTTCCAGTACACTCTTCCAAGTGTTTCTCAGGTTGCGGCTATTGTGCCAATAGGTGATGAAAGTTACAAATATATCGAACGTGAATTAGTAGTGCAGACAAGGGGTGAGAATCTCTTACAGGTCTTTGAGACAGGTGGTAATTACGATCCTATGCAATATCCATTTTTACTCCCTTATGGAAGCTACGAATGGGACATAAATAGCAAAGATGCCAATGGAAGAAAAATGTCATGTCGTGGATATTATTCGTACATTCTGCAGGTATTAATACAGTTTTTGATTAAGTAATCTTTTGAATTCATGTTTTTCCTGAAATATGACACATCATTCGCTATATCTTGCATCATATCTTCTCTAGTGTGTTTCTGAATATTACTTTTGTAGCTATTAAATAATACATCCTATAAATCCATAGTCCTGAACTCACATTTTTGATCAATTTTTGGGTGTTTGTATGTCTTTAAATTGTTGGACAGATCCGAAACACTCATGATTCACTTTTTCTTTGAGGTGGACGATTGTTGCAACACTACGTTGTGGATAATTGGGTTAAAATTGACTCTGCCAGACTCAGATGGATTACAGGTCATCAGAAGGAAATAAGGGCTGAAATATACGAAGGACTACAAGATGCACAAAGAGCTGGCGAAACCAGTGTAGGTAAGTTACAAATTGAATACATATGCGCATTTTTTTCTTCCTAAAATCAAATTCAAACTGAAAGCTTCATAATACACTTTAGTTTTAAAAGAAAGCAATACACTTGGTATGTTTTTAATTTTATATCCTAAGTACATCAAACATGCATGAATTCTTGATACGTTTTTTTGTCTCAATAGACAAACTAGGCAAAAAGATAGTACTACATTCTTCATACATTGGTGAGCCACGTGATATGTACCAGCGATTCCAAGATGTGATGGCATTGGTACAGAAATATAGGAAGCCTGATAAATTTCTTACAATGAATTTCAACCCACTATGGCCCGAGATTGTAACTAATTTACGTCCCGGTCAATCTGCATCGGATAGACCTGATTTAGGAACTAGAGTATTCCGTGCTAAATTTGAAGAGTTGAAATAAGATATATTTAAAAAGAATGTACTGGGAAGAGTAGCTGCTCATGTTCACGTGATTGAGTTTCAGAAAAGGGGTCTACCTCATGTCCATATGTTGATCATTTTGGAAAAAGAAGACAAGTTACAAGGTCCTGATGATTATGATTGCATAGTTAGAGAATAAATTCTTGATAAGAAGAAAGAGCCCGAGTTGTATAAGTGTGTGAAAAAATGGATGATTCGTGGTCCGTGTGGCAGCAAGTGCATGAGGGAAGGAAAGTGCAAGAGAGGGTTTCCGAAACAGTTTTTTGAATGTACCGTGCAAGGTAAGGATGCTTACCTAGTCTACCAGAGGAGAGATGATGGAAATACTATACCGATGAGTAAAAACTTCATAGCGGATAACATATTTATGGTACCTTAAAATCCTTGGCTTCTTCAGAAATATGATTGCCACATCAATGTAAAAGTTTGTTTCACTGTCCAAAATGTGAAGTATCTTTACAAGTACATCTATAAGGTCCCATATTGTATTTCCTTTCGAGTGCAACATGTGAAGCCAGAAACCGATAATAACGAGGTAACACGTTATATCAATGCAAGATGGTTGTGTGCTCAAGAGGTAATGTGGAGAATATACATGTTTGCAATGAATAAGATGTGTCCATCAGTTCAACGATTGCAGTTGCATCTTCCCAAACAAAATAGTGTCATGTTATACGAGCATCAAACAGTCGATGAGGTCTTGGAAAATGAAAGGAATTCTAAAACGATGTTGACTGAGTATTTTGTTACAAATGCAAGTGATCATATGGATAGGCGATGGTTGTATCGAGAGTTTCCAGAACACTACAAATGGGATAAAGCAATTATGAAATTGCAGAGAAGAAGAACAAAACAGAGGGTCAGTGGTATGGTATATTCTGTACCCCCTATTGCAGCTGAAAGGTTTTTTCTGAGGCTCATACTTATGCATGTTAGGGGTGCTACTTCATATGAAAATTTGTTGACAGTTGAAGGCAGAATATGTCAGACATTTAAAAATGCAGTCGAGGCACGAGGATTGTTGGAAAATGATAACAGTTTGAGGGCATGTATGGCCGAAGCAGCAACAAACAAAATGCCATCTGCTATGAGAACTCTTTCTGGTAGCATATTGGTTTTTTGCAACATAGTGGACACCAGAAAGCTCTGGGACGAGTTCTTCAACGTCATGGTTGAATATTATGCAAGTTCAAGTGATACAAGCTCCGCATACTTATCATACCGTCTTCTTAGAGAGCTGAATCATATGCTTCATCAACATGGCAAGCGCCTAAAAGATTATGATCTTCCAGCAACTGTCGGCATATTAGACGACAATTTACAGGTGTCTGATTTGATCGAAGAGGAGGTATCCATTCTGGTTTCCGAATAAGATATGATGAATGTGGAAAAGTTTAAAGAATATCGGTCCAAGTCTTATGATGCAATTATGGTTGTCGTCCGAAGAAAAGAAAGTATAGTCTTCTTTGTTGATGGTCCAGGAGGTACCAGGAAGACTTTTCTCTACCGTGCTATTTTGTCGACAACTACGTCTGGAGTAGCAGCTACTATGTTACCTGGTGGAAGAACTGCACATTCAAGATTCAAGCTTCCATTTATCCCGACAACAACTTCTACATGTGACATCGTTAAAAATGACAAGTTGGCTAATCTTCTCCGTCAAGCTACTGTGTTACGTGGGATGAAGCTACCATGGCACATCGATATTCTATCGAGGCATTCGATACGACTATGACAGATATAACGGGTAACAAGAAGTCGTTTGGTGGTAAGATTGTTATTATGGTAGGTGATTTCCGATGGGTTCTTCCAGTTGTACCTAAAACTATAAGGGGGCAAACGGTTCATTCTTGTCTTACCATGTCGCCTCTGTGGAGACATGTATAGGTTCTTCGTCTGAAGAATAATATGCGTGCAGTGGGAGATACGTCTTGTTCTGATTTCTTGATGCGAGTTGGTGATGGAAATGAACTTTCTGTGGAAAATGACATGATAAAGATGCCAGATGATATTGTGATACCCTGGACTGGTGAAGATTCAATTTCCCAACCGATACGTGCTACCTTTCCCGACTTGGCAGATAATTCTGAGGATCAGGATTACTTGCTTAACCGGGCACTTATCACACCACTGAATGAGCATGTTGATAAGTTAAATGATCGAGTGATTAGCATTTTTCTCGGACAAGAGCATAAGTATTATTCATTTGATTCCGTGGAAGATTATTTCCAAAACCTCTATCTTCAAGAACAGTTAAATGGAATATCTCCTGGTGGTTTACCTCCTCACGAGTTGAAACTGATGCTAGGAGCACCCTATGTTACTGAGGAATGTTAGTGCCAGGAGCGACTTATGCAATGGTACTAGGATTATCATAAAGAAGTTCTTTCCAAATTGTATCGATGCAGTGATCCTTAGTGGAAATTCAGCGGGTAAAAGAGTATTCCTCCATAGGATGTCAATGAGCCCGTCAGAGAATCTTGAGATACCGTTCAAGATAATTCCCAAGCAATTCCCAGTAAGTATGTGATTTGCATTCACCATCAACAAAGCACAAGGACAAATAATTCAAAACACCGGTATTTATCTTCTTGAGCATGTCTTCAGCCATGGAAAGTGGTATGTTGGGCTTTCAAGGGGTGTTTCCAGCAACAACAATAAGGTGTTAATCAAAAAAGAGCGCATTGCTGATGAAGTTGGAACGTTCACCAGGAATGTTGTGTACAAGGAAGTTCTCACGTCATCTTAGCTTAGTTAAACAAAAATCAATATTGTAATGTCTTGCGAATTGATGTTGTCCGCAAAGCCCTTAGTCGTTGCATTTGTTTTTTACTTTATGGTTTTTTCTTTTCCTATATTATTTTAGTTATGCTTTCATCCTACATTTTGGTGTCTATTGTCTATGAATTTTTCACTCGCTGAAATGTAAGTTGATAGACGCATTTATGTATCTAATTTGTCCTAAATGTTTCGTATCGTTGGTACTCGTTTTCGTCCTTATTATGGTGTTTTGTGTATTTTTAGGTATTTTTGGAAAATAAATATTGTTGGAAAAATCGGCTCGAAAAATCACTCGGAACACCCCCGGAGGACACTTGCTAGTCGGAGCCCAGATTTGGTTAAGGGGCACCCCAGGTCACCCCCAAAACAGGAAGCTGCTATTCGCACCCCACATCTGGTTAGGTGGACACCACCTTCTTCGTTTGAACTTAAAAAATTGGCGGGAAAAAAGAGCAGCTCTTTGGTGAATTTTTCGATCGAAATTTGAAGGATATCTGGGTAGACTAAAGGGCTGAAACTTAATGGGTAGTTGTGATATGTCCTAACAAAGCTGGTATGGGTGTTTGTTTCGATCAAAATTGGCTGGAAAATCCGTGAAAAGAAAACAGGGAAGCCCGTGCATGAGAAGAATAATTCACGAGTTTTTGAAGATTTATGCGTGTTCTGCTCGTGTATGATGACTCTAGCAACACTCTGGACCGTGTAGAAGGAAAATAAAGAAGGTTGGACAGCTGCAGATGCTCGGATGAAGAAAAAATATCCGGAAAATATTTTCTTTAACTGCCGAGTTTAATGAAGAATATTGAGAATTTTGGCGTAATTAAATGGGGCTAAGGAGTATAAATATGTTGATGGGATCATAGAGAATTGGAGGGGAGAGATTGGGAGAATTTTAGAGCACCAAAGAGTCAAAAAAATCGAATTTGCAGAGAGACCACCTGCTGCTGCTGCTGCTGTCATTGAAGAACACTGAAGAACACGAAGAACGGACCTGCACCAGCTGTCGTTTTCCTACAATAATAACGACTCACACCTGTGGGTCATACATCAGGCAGACTTATTTCCTACAGCGTTTGCGACACAACTGCACCAGTCTTATTTTGTCACTGAGGGTCGTAGTTCTCTGGTTTGTAACAAATATAATTGTTACAAACCCGGTTTTATTGTATTTCTCATATTCTCATCATCTGTAAACCATTTCTGAGCATCAATGAAATTCTTTGAGAGGTTTTCCAACATGATGAGCGGCTAATTCTCTCGTAACCAAGGCAATGGATGAAGCTATTCACACATGAAGAATGGGAAACTATTTCATTTTCTCTAATATTTAATTATAATTCACTCAATCACTGCTTTTGCAGAGTTCTTAGAAGTCTACATAATTTTCTTCATTAGTTGTGATTCAATTAGATAGGTTATGCTTTGGTTAGATAATCTATGCTTAAGGGATACAATTAATTTTTGAGAATATGTTTGATTATTTGTGGATTAAGAAATAAAGGATTAAAAGGTTAATTAGAGTTATGAAATATTTGACATCATTCATGTGTAATAGTGTATTCTAGTGTCTTGGTTACCTCTCGCCCACTTTGTTAATATTTTTGTATATAATTTTATTAAATCTTTAAATTTAATCTTCACAAGTCCGAGAGTTTGCACCTCATTACTACAACATCATTGAAAATACCATCAATCATAAGTCACATATATTCTAATTGATTACAAGAGATAAAATAGTGAAACAATAATTTTTATTTTGAAGGAAGATTTTCCGCCTTAGTATTATAGTTTGTTATCCCATAAGTTTTGTAATGGAACGACAAGTCGGCAGGTACATTGCATGTGCATATTTACTAGTACAAATAATCTCAACTCCAAAACAAATTAGATACTAAAAACAATGATAACAAAACAAATAATCCCAATTAAAGTTTCTTCTAACCTTGTGCAATCCCCAATATATTTATACTACCAAAACCAAAACCCTAGAAAACAGTAATGTTTTGAAGAGGGGGGTAATTAAATAAACTCACTTAATAAAAGGAGACCACCAAAAACACCAGCGAGAGAAAAGTGAACAGTTCGACGTACGATTAGATCAAGACAAGCATCCCATTTTGCATCCAAATTATATTTTGGTGGAGGGATTTGTTTGTTTTCTCCCATTGAAACACACAAAATCTCAGTAACTTTCTTCGTAGTATTCTTACTTACTTTTAGGTTTTCTTTCGATAGCTCGCTTCATATTTGTTTTGTTTCAATGAGAGAAAATGAATAGAAAAAGAAAACCAGAAAAAAGTTAATAAGTATAAGGTATTGTTAGTAGTATAGTGCTTATAATACAACCCTATTTAAGACGCCTGATGTGTATGACTAAAGATACCCACAGATATCAAAGCCATATGAGAATCAAGATGCGGTTGGTTTTCCATGGTTTGAATAAAATGCTACAACAAAATCACTCAGTATGTGTGCAGATGTGCACACTACCGGAGAGGGTAAATGTTTAAATCCACATAGGATATACGTCAATTTTACCTAAAATCCCTTTTCTATTCCTAGCTCTTTTTAAGCCAGTGTATAGATGATGTGGTTCACTTGTGAGTTGATATCCTTTAAGTAAATGTTTAGTTTTGAACATTCACTTACAAGATGTGAGCCCATCCTAGTCAGCTTTTACATGACGACATACTGATCGATGTCGTACGCGTCAAAAATAAATTATTTTCTCACTACTCAAAATATATTATATAGCAAGGGTAAGAAAAGATCATTCCCACAGAGAGGTATTGGTTGTCAATGTGTTTCGGCTTCTTATGTAAAGCAAGGAGGGATTTTTCTGATTTTTATGTAAAGTAAATTATACTAAAAACAAAAAAGGCAAAGGAAACACGCAAATCAAGATGTAAAGATATTGGTTAAGGATTTCGTTCTCATTCACAGACATGTTCTTGTCTTCATAACTAGAATTGATATTTAATCTCCCATTATCAAAATTCCTAGAATACCTTGTCGAAAGGATATCCCGCTAATTTTCCAACATGATGAGCGGCTAAATCTCTCGTAACCAAGGCAATGGATGAAGCTATTCACACATGAACAATGGGTAACTATTTCATTTTCTCTAATATTTAATTATAATTCACTCAATCACTGCTTTTGCAGAGTTCTTAAAAGTTTACATAATTTTCTTCATAGTTGTGATTCAATTAGATAGGTTATGCTTTGGTTAGATAATCTATGCTTAAGGGATACAATTAATTTTTGAGAATATGTTTGATTATTTGTGGATTAAGAAATAAAGGATTAAAAGGATAATTAGAGTTATGAAATATTTGACATCATTCATGTGTAATAGTGGATTCTAGTGTCTTGGTTACCTCTCTCCCACTTTGTTAATATTTTTGTATATAATTTTATTAAATCTTTAAATTTAATCTTCACAAGTCCGAGAGTTTGAACCTCATTACAACAACAACAATCAAAATTAATATCATTTTGGCGTCGCCGACGATGATTTGTGCTTAGGTAGAATTTTTAGGTTTTTTTTTTTATTTCATTTGTTCTTTTTACGTTTCTTTGGGTGTGTCTTTGTATTACAGGTTTGAAGTTGGATACTAAAGACTTGGAATCAAAGCTTAAAGCTAAAAGAGAAGGAAAAAGACAAAGCAAAAAAAAAAGCGAAAGAAAAAAAATTAAAAAAAAAAAGAGAGAATTTATTTATTTTTTTTTTTAGAGACCTTCCATTTTTTGTAATTATTATTATTTTTTTTTTTATTTCTTTTCTTTTGCACTTTATTTGGACTTTGGACTTGGACAATTATTTTATTTTTTTTAAACCCTAAGGAAGGGTACATTAAATATAAAACTGTTTGCAGGGAAGGACGACGATTACAATATCGTCTCGGCCCCTCGGGTTCGCACATGACATAGGAGTCGTGGCCCGAGTCGACTTCAGCGGTTCTGCGCCCGTCTGGTACGGGAGGTAAGCTTTCGAAACACCCGCGAATCCCCTGTCAGCGGGTTTATTGTATGCCTTAAGGTGAATATATGCTGAGGATTTGAATACGGTTGTTTTAATTTCCTAGTAAAGGGCAAGGCCTGGCCAAATTAAGATAAGGACTCGGATTTCATCACCGTTTCCTTCTTGCCCGCTTTAGGAAAACGAAACCAAACGCGAACCTAAGCTTAAAATTTTGACTAGAACGAGACCTATAGGGTAACGAGCTTAGTAGGAAAGTCGTTCGAAAAATATTGGTTACTCTTTTAGCATACTTCGAAGTTCATGATGGTTTCTGTGAGTTGAATGCGTGACTGCGCCGCCTTGTGATAGCGGTGAGGCCTTGGGTATCAAAGCTCCACTGAGCTTCCCTCGCCTCAATTCAACTTACTTTGACTCGGATTGATTCCAGGGGTTTGCTTAAATTGTAACGAATTCCCTTTCGAAGGATTAGAAGCTGGTCTAGAAACAATCTAAGTGGAGCCATCATGCTTGTTGTTTGCTAGATTTTATAGGTTTGATTTGGTCGAGTCAGCCTTGTTTGTGATTGTGTAGAATTCCCTTGCAATTAAGAATGTCGAACTGGTATGATAGAAGCCAATACAATGATTATCGACCTGAATTTGAATATGGACATCATCCTTTTATGACCATGTTGGGAATAGTGGTTGGGAACGCCATCCTTTGGAAGGATATGGGTCATACCCTGGTGAGCCCAATTACTATCCACACATGCATCAGTCTTACGAGCAAGAAGATTATAGTACTAGTTCTTCGTCTCTAGAGGATACAATCAAACTATTGAAAAGTAGTCCTTTTTATGATCCCTCTGTTCCTATTCCTCCTTTAGAAGAGTCCCTCAGGAGTTAGCTGAGTCGACGCGTAAGTTAGCTGAGATGAATAGTGTAATTATAGACGAAAGAACTACAATAATGAGTGAACTTTTATAGAGGATCCCTCAAGCTGATGGCTGAGACGAACGAAAGACTTGCTCGAAATAACTTACTTTCCAATATAGTGTTCCAATAATACCCTTAAATGAGATAGTTATTTACATAATCAAGATAACAAGGTTAGAATTGGTACACTACTTGTTTTGATGAGGTTCGATCTTTTTCATGTTATTGATGATTATGATGAGGATAGTGGATGGAGAATCATACTTATGTAGGAATAGTGATCAGGAAATGGTTACTCCAATTGAGCTTTACAATGATAATATTATTTCTAGTTCAAATCCAAATAATTTTAATAATTATTCACCTATTCAAAAGGACGAGGATTTGACTAGAGATACCCTCGTTTTAGACGATGTAGTATTTCCTGTTTACAAAGCCGATAATGATTTAGAGGAACGAGTTTATTCTGAGAATAATGTTTTAGAGTCTAGCGATTTAGAAACAATAGTCTTAGACGAAGAAGATGAACTCGTAGAGATGAGTGAGGATGAACCTGACTTAGAAGAATCAATTGACCATTTCCAGGAATCTGATGACCTAGAAATTAGGGAAGTTGTGACTAGTCTTTCTAGAGACACATAAAACTCTAAGTTTGGGGGTGATTATCATTCTCCATGTGCTTTAACTCTTAGAAAGTTCCCTCGTGTAGGACTTGACATTTATGCCTCAACCATATTACAAGATTATCTTCATACATGTTTTCTCGAACCTAATGATGTCCATAGAGAAGCTCAGTTGTTAGAAACCCATCCTCTGGTTGATGTGGTTAACCCAGGCTATGATACCAAGATTGACTTTGTTTTCCCACCAAAAGATTTTCTTCCAATTGTGGGAACATATGATTTTCAGATATGTCGGATATTAAGTTTTGAGACTAAACCTAATTACTTTAGGATATTAGGGTCGACACATTTTCTTAAGAATGACCATTAATATGGTGAACTTTGTGAGTCAAATCTAATTGACTTAGAGGATCCCCAATGATTCAGGTTGTTGTTATGTGCTTCTAAGTTCTTAGTTGAGTTTTTCCAGACTATAATACCTGAATCGGATCTTAGCTTTGAGGAAATCCAACCGATGAAAACCTTTTATTTAGACCCTTTTATAGAGCCTGAACCTGAACCACAACTAGATGTAGTTGTCTTAAGCAAGGGTATGTTCGGTATCTTCTTGGTCTGTTGCAGTTTTCTCTTCTTGTGGGTAACACTTTTTGATCCAGATGACCCACAGTTATTCCGGCTACTACTATATGATTCTACGTGGTGACTAATCCTTGCTTAGTCTGGCTGAAGACTTTAAACTTAGCACTTCTTGGGAGGTAACCCAATATTCATGCGACACGGTAATATATTTCCTTATCTCTTTTGCTTCATTGGTAACAGTTTCTCCTTGTTCATGCTTTTAATTTCATCTTTAGAACATTGAGGACAATGTTAGATTTAAGTTTGGGGGTATGGGAAAAAGTTCTTAGTTGCAATAAATAAGCTCCAGAGACTAGAAATTTATGCTTATTAAGGTTGGCACTAACTAATCTAAGTGGATGGAAGCATTTTGGTTGTAGGATTTGAGGAACCAATCTGATTAGATGGAAACATCTAAAGAGTCTATTCATAAAAGCATAGAGCTCAGGTGTTAGAAAAAGAAAACATGGTAGTTTCGCCATATCCTCGTGATGGAAACATCGAAAGAATCCTGATCACTTCTTTTTTCTTTTCTTTTTACCATTACTAGGGTGAAATAGAGTGACTGAGATGAAAAAAAAAAATTGAGACCAGACCACCAGACCAACCGGAATAAATACAATAAAGTCGACCACTGGTACCCTTGTATATGCTAGTTGAGTTGACCTAGAGTTAGGATTATCGGCCACTGGTTCCCTTATATTTGCCAGTGTGTTGATATTAGTCCAGACCAGTATCTCAGTCCATTAGGATAGGTTCACCTTAGTCAACATCATCCACATTTTTCTCTACATCCATCTTCTTAATCTATCCATGTGATTGGTTGACTCCGGTTTATGATGTCCAGAAACTATTTGAGTAGAGCTCTGTCACTTTATATGAATTTTAGTATGCTTGAGTGCAAACTCGTGCACAAAAATTGGAATTTCGCATCAGGGTACTTCCTCCTGTAGTCAATAAGTATGCCAACCAATGAGATTCTTCAGTGCCTTCCAAGGTTCTGCATAGATAGTTAGGGTCTGGAGTAATGGTTTTGTGGGCACACCTCTGGTAAACCCTAACGAGATTAACTCGGTTTTATTTATTTTTTATTAGTTTTGCTCGAGGACTAGCAAATAATAAGTTTGGGGGTATTTGATAGACGCATTTATGTGTCTAATTTGTCCTTAATCTTTCGTATTGTTGGTACTCGTTTTCGTCCTTATTATGGTGTTTTGTGTATTTTGAGGTATTTTTGGAAAATAAATATTGTTGGAAAAATCGGCTCGTAAAATCACTCGGAACACCCCCGGAGGAAACTTGCTAGACGGAGTCCATATTTGGTTAAGGGGCGCCCCAGGTCACCCCCAAAACAGGCAGCTGCTATTCGCACCCCACATCTGGTTAGGGGGACACCACCTTCTTCGTTTGAATTAAAAAATTGGCGGGAAAAAAGAGCAGCTCTCTGGTGAATTTTTCGATCGAAATTTGAAGGATTTCTGGGTAGACTAAAGGGCTGAAACTTAATGGGTAGTTGTGATATGTCCTAAAAAAGCTGGTATGGGTGTTTGTTTCGATCAAAATTGGCTGTAAAATCCGTGACAAGAAAACAGGGCAGCCCGTGCATGAGAAGAATAATTCACGAGTTTTTGAAGATTTATGCGTGTTCTGCTCGTGTATGATGACTCTAGCAACACTCTGGACCGTGTAGAAGTAAAATAAGGAAGGTTGGACAGCTGCAGATGCTCGGATGAAGAAAAAATATCCGGAAAATATTTTCTTTAACTGCCGAGTTTAACGAAGAATATTGAGAATTTTGGCGTAATTAAATGGGGCTAAGGAGTATAAATATGTTGAGGGGATCATAGAGAATTGGAGGGGAGAGATTGGGAGAAGTTTAGAGCACCAAAGAGTCAAAAAAATCGAATTTGCAGAGAGACCACCTGTTGCTGCTGCTGCCATTGAAGAACGCTGAAGAACACGAAGAACGGACTTGCACCAGCTGTCGTTTTCCTACAGTAATAACGACTCACACCTGTGGGTCGTACATCAAGAAGAATTATTTCCTACAGCGTTTGCGACACATCTACAACAGTCTTATTTTGTCACTGAGGGTCGTAGTTCTCTGGTTTGTAACAAATATAATTGTTACAAACCCGGTTTTATTGTATTTCTCATATTCTCATCATCTGTAAACCATTTTTGAGCATCAATGAAATTCTTTGAGAGGTTTTCCAACATGATGAGCGGCTAATTCTCTCGTAACCAAGGCAATGGATGAAGCTATTCACACAAGAACAATTGGTAACTATTTTATTTTATCTAATATTTAATTATAATTCACTCAATCACTGCTTTTGCAGAGTTCTTAAAAGTCTACATAATTTTCTTCATTAGTTGTGATTCAATTAGATAGGTTATGCTTTGGTTAGATAATCTATGCTTAAGGGATACAATTAATTTTTGAGAATATGTTTGATTATTTGTGGATTAAGAAATAAAGGATTAAAAGGTTAACTAGAGTTATGAAATATTTGACATCATTCATGTGTAATAGTGGATTCTAGTGTCTTGGTTACCTCTCGCCCACTTTGTTAATATTTTTGTATATAATTTTATTAAATCTTTAAATTTAATCTTCACAAGTCCGAGAATTTGAACCTCATTACTACAACATCATTGAAAATACCATCAATCATAAGTCACATATATTCTAATTGATTACAAGAGATAAAATAGTGAAACAATAATTTTTATTTTGAAGGAAGATTTTCCGCCTTAGTATTATAGTTTGTTATCCCATAAGTTTTGTAATGGAACGACAAGTCGGCAGGTACATTGCATGTGCATATTTACTAGTACAAATAATCTCAACTCCAAAAAAAATTAGATACTAAAAACAATGATAACAAAACAAATAATCCCAATTAAAGTTTCTTCTAACCTTGTGCAATCCCCAATATATTTATACTACCAAAACCAAAACCCTAGAAAACAGTAATGTTTTGAAGAGGGGGGTAATTAAATAAACTCACTTAATAAAAGGAGACCACCAAAAACACCAGCGAGAGAAGAGTAAACAGTTCGACGTACAGTTAGATCAAGACAAGCATCCCATTTTGCATCCAAATTATATTTTGGTGGAGGGATTTTTTTTGTTTTCCCCCATTGAAACACACAAAATCTCAGTAAATTTCTTCGTAGTATTCTTACTTACTTTTAGGTTTTCTTTCGATAGCTCGCTTAATCTTTGTTTTGTTTCAATGAGAGAAAATGAATAGAAAAAGAAAACCAGAAAAAAGTTAATAAGTATAAGGTATTGTTAGTAGTATAGTGCTTATAATACAACCCTATTTAAGACGCCTGATGTGTATGACTAAAGATACCCACAGATATCAAAGCCATATGAGAATCAAGATGCGGTTGGTTTTCCACGGTTTGAATAAAATGCTACAACAAAATCACTCAGTATGTGTGCAAATGTGCACACTACCGGAGAGGGTAAATGTTTAAATCCACATAGGATATACGTCAATTTTACCTAAAATCCCTTTTCTATTCCTAGCTCTTTTTAAGCCAGTGTATAGATGATGTGGTTCACTTGTGAGTTGATATCCTTTAAGTAAATGTTTAGTTTTGAACATTCACTTACAAGATGTGAGCCCATCCTAGTCAGCTTTTACATGACGACATACTGATCGATGTCGTATGCGTCAAAAATAAATTATTTTCTCACTACTCAAAATATATTATATAGCAAGGGTAAGAAAAGATCATTCCCACAGAGAGGTATCGGTTGTCAATGTGTTTCGGCTTCTTATGTAAAGCAAGGAGGGATTTTTATGATTTTTATGTAAAGTAAATTATACTAAAAACAAATAAGGCAAAGGAAACACGCAAATCAAGATGTAAAGATATTGGTTAAGGATTTCGTTCTCATTCACACACATGTTCTTGTCTTCATAACTAGAATTGATATTTAATCTCTCATTATCAAAATCCCTAGAATACCTTGTCGAAATGATATCGCGCTAATTTCCTGATTTCATCAACAAACACATTAAAAGATGTGAATATGAATTCTACCAAAAGAATAACCTAACGCCTTGCGCTAATCAAGTTCAATTCCCATGGAGCATTAAGATTCATGAAATTAGGCTAATCAATGCAATCGAAATACATTGCGCAAACAATTTAACAAAGGTCATGGTTCACATATGATTACAAAGATGTATCAGTACAAGTTATAACCATATTTATGCTACTTGTGTTCAAGGATTATCGCTCGATGAAAAATCCTAAACTAGCTTTAAATGTGATTACAAGTTCTACCAATTTGCAACTTGACAAAACACACAATCAATCATGTTGTAATACGTCAATCATAACAACTATATTTTCGGAGAATCATGAACGATAAATATGAGACAAAACTAATGTATTGAATCAAAGAATCATGTTATGTGAAATCCAACTCAAACCTTAAACCAATAATAAAATTCTAGCTCATGTTCATGGAGTTCATAACAAGAAGAAAAAGAAAAGCTTTCATGTTTCTAAACCTTAAAACAAAAGTAAAGGAATAGATAAAGATAGAGTGAGATAACTTTTCTCTTTTATAGGTGCCCAAGTAGTAAAATTCCCGTGCATAGAATCCCCTGCTAATCTGTTACCAAAACTAGTCAAGTATAGCCGTGAAGTTGAGCCCAATAATTATAACAAGCCCAATAATTAGAACAAGCCATCAGGTCCATTACTGCCATGCATGTCAGTTTTGTGGAACTGACAGTGCAAACTCCAGCTGCAACTTTTGCTCAAACTCAGGCATCATACAGATCCTTCTCTGCATCATTCTTAACATACATCTAGCATTCACACAATCCGTAGCTTCTCTGAATTCCACCATCGTCGCAAACCCATATCGCCAGGGTGTCTTAATTCCCATCTCAATCAGTCACAGCGACAACACCGTTCTCGGCTTTGAACTACACCACCGGACTCATAGCACAACCATTTACCAGCAGCAACTTCATATACTCCATTCCTTGTCTCTGCTCTTGACCACAATTTCTGACTCCATACATAACAACTCTGGTCCTTGTTATCGCCAGTAGCAACACCTGCACCTCAACCATTATCTCAGTCATCCACACAAGTACCAGCTTTAGGACCCATTTCAATTCCTCAATTCCTGCTCAACTATGCATTGCATTAAGCCACAACATCACAACCCATGAAAATCATCGCTTCCACCTGTAATCTCCCATCACAATTGCAACCTTCACTATCTCAGGCTCAGCTTCAGCTGCATCACAATTACAAGCCTACAAACAGCTCCTTGCAAGTGCCCAACAAAATCAACCACTTGGTTAGCAGCTGCAACCCTTTATGACCACCACGGAAACCATTCTCAGCAACACTTTTCACTAGCACCAACTCAGCTCCATTCTTGTAATAGTTTAATTCATTCCATAGCATTCAGTCACAACCCACATCTGCACCTGCCATGAACTCTACAGCTTCACCACCAGCAACATCTTGCATTTGCAACCATTGTAGCATCATCTGTGCACCTGCAGGTCCCATTGTCACAACCATACAGTACCAAACTCCTTATGCCTAGCACATTCACTTCTTGCAGACTCACCAGTTCAAACCTATTGCAATTCTCAATGGCAGCAACTACAACCGCATCTTGTTGTCAACTGCACTACCATTACCTCCTGCAAACATTAACTTCACCTTCTCGGATTCATACCTTGCTCAATTTCAGCCACTGCGAACTGTTATCAACAACACCTACATCTTCTCGAGCACCAGTTCCAACCCATTCTGCATTTCAGCTCACATCTCCCATGACTAGCATCTACCGATTCAAGCCAACATTTACTCTCTTCACTTCTAACTGTAGAAGCTACCTCAACCTGTTCTTTCTCATCACAGACTCTTGTTTCACTCCATTGATGCTTCAATTAACAGCACCAGACCCATAACTTCAGCTGTAATCCCACATTGTTCACTACAACAAACTTTTCACTTCTTCCAACATCAGAATACTAATTTCAGTTCACCACCAATTCCAAACAAAATCCCCATCTATGCTTCTTCCTTAATTCAAACCTGGTTTCAAGATCATTGTAACCAGCTGCATCTCATGTTTATACAACATCCACTTCTTTGACTTCTTCCACTGGTTTCTCTCGGCTTCAATCTCTGCAAATCCCAAACCCCATAAATTTCAATTGCTTTCAGAAATCAAAACCTTGGTAAATCTCCAACTTTGTCTTGCTGTGGTTCAATTTCGAGTGAAACCCAAAATTCTTCATCAAACCCTACTATGTTCTTCACTTCTTCACTGTGTCTGAATTCGATCTACCAAAATCCCATCTTTTTTCATCGATTTTTAACACCACAGAAACACCAATTCCTTCCTTTCAGCCCCATGAAAATCAGCAGAACAAATTCCTTAACCAGGTCTCTGGGTTTTAGGTGCCGCCATAGATTCAGAAATAAAAGCTACTGATAAGGAGAAATGATTTCTCTCTCAATTTTTGGGCTACTGTAGGAAATGAGAGGGGATACAGCCACCCAGGTAAAGCAGATAAGGGGTGACCAAGGTGACTCTAGGCACCACTCATCAGATAAGGGCCATCATGGTTGTTTGGCCTCCTTGCTTCTCTAGTCTAAGCTTTAGTGGCGGTCTCCTATTGTTGGCTTGGATCAGCTTCGCTCCCAAAGCACATGAAATGACGTTGTTGTCCCTTTTTGTTTCAAATGGCTAATTTCTTCTTCTTTTGTTCTGAATATCTCCAAAGTGCCTGATAAACTCAAAACTAAACATAAGATACATAATTTACAAGAAAACTCACAAAGAAAGCATAAACAATAGATAAATATCAAGCTGTTTTAGATACCTATTACATTCAACCGCCAAAAACCAAATTTCCTGTATGCAGTTTGGCTTTTAGTCGTCGTTTTTTGAAATTATAACCATGACGACCGTATCCATAAGATAGTTAGCGTTTATTATAGTGGATTATCGATGTTGACAACTAAATGCAATGCATTTTCATTGTTCCCGAATTTGTAGTTCGTAGATTCTATTTTAATTGATTCCTTGTATATTGTGTTATTCTTTTTGCTCCAAAGCTCGGGCAAGGAAATAAGCCTATGAAACATCCTTTGAAACCTTCTTGACTGCAGCACCTAGAGGGGAATTTTTGAAATCAGGAGCGCTTAAAATCCGTGAACGGGATGATACTCAGCCATCATCACCGAAAGAACTAAGTGATTCTGATAAAACTAATGAAACCAATCAATTCCAATTGCTAGAGGAGATAATGATGGAATTCATGATGGTACATATATAGATAAAGTGAAGTTCGAGAAGAATGTGGAGTTCAAGAAGAAGGTAATGATGCTGAAAAAGGTAATGTTGAAGAAAAAGGTGATGATGTTGAACGAGTAACAGAAGGTGCAAAGTCAAAGAAGGATAAGAAACCAAATAAACTTATTGATTGCAACATGTTGCTCCCTCAAGATAAACACATTTATGCGTCTTATTTGATCTCAGATTGATAAATTTTTAGTCGTTATTTTGTACTTATTATTGGTATTTTACGTGTGTAGGTGTTGAATTGGATCGAAAAGCTGTTTAAGGCACCCAAAAGGTGTTAAAGGCACATGAAGTTTGGATAAGGGCACCCATGTGGTTAACAATACATATACAGTTGATAAAGGCACCCCCTTTCTTCTCCGTTTAAAACAAGTTTTTACGGGAAATGTATTTCACATCTACGTAACTCCTGTGATGATATTAAGCGACATTTTAAAGGAGATTTTTGCAAGATTTAGCTGGGATTAGTGGTGTTGGATTTGAAAAGGGAGAAGATATATATATATATCCTATGGATTTAAAACAGGCACTTACATGAAGATATTAGGGGAAATGTTACCCCTGTGGATTTTATTTTATTTACAGAAGAGAGTTGGGATAAGTTTAGAAGACGTGCAAGAGGAAAAAAAAAAGGAAAGAATAAAAGCCATGACTTCCGGTGAAAGAAAAGAAGATATTCTCGGATTATCTTTACACATGTTGTGTATATATAGGGTGTAGGAGAGTCACAAAGGAAATATCGGGAGTTGGGGGAAACTACAAAGAGATTTGGCAGGCTACAAGCCGAATATATAAAAGTTGCAGAGTCGTTTCTGCTGCTGGAGAAACTGAGAACACCAAGAACATTTGGCTTTCGAATTCAGTCTCATAAATTTTCGTTATTCAACTACATAGAAAACCCTTGTTCCGTTCTTTCAGTAGTCTTATTTTTTCCTTTTGTGACAGTCAATCCGAAACGCTTATAAATATTGCAGTTCAACTGTTTTATTCCTTTTACATATATTTTCATCTTTAAACGCTTTTTGAGCTATGAATTATTCTTTTGAGAGAATGTTTGACATGATGAGCTAAACCCCTACATTGGAATGACGGAGGAAGCCATATTTCATGCTTGGTGTAATTATAGTAATCTCTTTTAGATTTTTTCGCATTATTTATAAATTTTCTTAATTAATTATGATTTTTTTTATGATGTATGCTTGGTGTTAGTACTTTTGATGCGTCATGCTTATGATTTACAGTTAATCTTTTGAAAATATACCTTTGAAAAGGAAATTGAGTCCGTAAAAGAGCTATAATTGTTTTGAATTAATATATGAACCAGATGAATGAATTGTATGGTGGAATCCTGAGTCCTAGTCCGTCGTAATATTATTGTTATCTTTTATATATATTTGCAATCTAAATTAGAATTTAGGTTAAAAATCGATCTTCACAAGTCCGAGCGAACGATACTTTTTTTACCACTTTCAAAACCACATCACCTGACATGAAGAAGACTGAAAAACCAGGTGACCCACTCCTTAGGTTACTTGAAGATGGTGGTCCCATGCTTTTCGGATATAAATACTCGTGGGCATATCAAATCCACCCTACGATTGTAAGTAATCTCAATCTCATTTTTCGTTATTTAGTTATTCTTTATAATTTGGTTTCAATTGTTTTTCTTATTGTGCTTCTTATGGAACTAAAAATAGGACCATTGTCATCCGTCTATTGAGACGCCAAGCTTCTCATACTCTTATGAAGGCTTGGACACCAAGAAGGGATGTTAGGCTATAAAATATTTTGTCAAAAACTCTATGTTGTGGTATGCGGTAAAGAATTCAGTTGTTGAGTATGACAAAGTTTCCATATCCACAATGTGTGAGAGATTTTATGGGGAGATGAATACAATGCTCTTTCCATTTAATGAGATGGAGATAACTCCTTACAAGGTCTCGAGCTTGATGGAAAATTTACCCAAGACGGCTACGAGGATGATATTCCTTGGGGGAATCTTCACAAATTGAATCTGTTAAAGGAGGTTATAAAAGAAAAAAATTGAATCTGAAGATGTTTATTGACACATATAGTGGGACGCTGATATTTTTTGAAACGAAGGAAGTGTGGACGAAGTGTGGGTCATGGAAACTACGGCCGCTCATGGACAACTGTATTTTTCTTTATAGTGTCGGAAATAGGGTCGAGCGCAATGTATCCCCAATTATTGCATCTCCTAGATGAAGTACATAAGTATTCATGGAATACTGCGGTGTGGGCTACTTGGATGGAGAGTTGAGAAAGGCTTCAAAGGCACTCACTAAACAAGTTAACGACATAAGTCTATTCTAGGTAATTCAGTTGACTTTGTCATTTGTACTCACCGAATTATGTAGTTAATTATTGCTTTGTATGATGGATTTTTACCACGCCATATGTTGCCAGAGATTTAAAAATATGAGCACTTCTCATTATCGGTGAAAGCCAACACCAACATCGAAATCAAGTTTGGTATTCCGAACGACCAACTTAGAGGACGCAAACACAAATTCATTGGTTGTAAACTAGCTGATCAACATGCGAGTTTCATTGGATTACATGACTTCGGAAAACATTTCGATCATAACGACTACACAACAATCTTTACTATATAAAAAACAACTGTTACGACTGATGTTGCTCAAATTTGACATTTTCCTGGATGAAAAGATCCTATTAGTCGTCATAGTATTAATATAACGACCATAACGAATTTTTCGTAGTCGTCATTTAATAAAAACATCCTATTTGGTCCGCATTTAATATATAGTTGTATATGAATCAAAATAACAAGGTGAAGAAGTGACACACATTTGTTTCAAGTTAACTTTTTTGTCCTTTGATTTTCAGTCCCAGTTCTTCGTGATTTGTACAAACCACTGAATTTGAATAGTGAAAGGGATCCGTGCGAGAAATCATGGGAAGAAGTCATATGCTCTGGGTCGACTGTCACATCTATGTAAGTACATGAATATATTTAGTTTTGTCTATTGCGATAACGTATTGCTTAAAATTTGGTATCAGTACCTGTGTTCCACCATTGAACTTGATAACATGGAATTAAATGGAACTCTCATAGGGAATCTCTTCGACCTATTAAATTTGAAGAAGTTGTAAGTATATTTTTCATATATAAATCCGTTTTTTATTTTAGTTAAATTCAGATGGAAGATAGCTTATGCATTTGCTTTATTGCTAGATATACGGATGTTTATTGAAGACCTCAATCGAGTTTGCATCAGTTAACTCGTCTATTTCTTAAAACACAAAGATTTATCGTCCAATAGATTTACTGAAAAATTTGTGAGTTTCTCAACTTTGCATTTAAGTAAAATAGACATTAGATAATTTTTAACCGTCTCTCTTTCTGAGAATATAAGTCGAAACTCTTTATCGTGCCCGTTGGGATATGTTTTTAAGAGATTCCCTAGTTTGAAATAAATGTACGTCTTTTTCACCTTGTTATTGATGCATATTCATATATTTTAATCTAATTTTCCTAATTTGAAATGAATTACAGGGAGTTATCAAATAATGAATTCACTGGAGATCTACCAATCTCTTTTAGTGCCTCGACGAATCTTACTTCATCGTAGGTTCATACTAGCCTTATCTTGTATTTATTTGTTTGTATATCTTATATTGTAACTAGATTTATTAACATTACGATGGGTTATTTACCGTTTGGTACCAGCAAATGTCCAACACCTAGTTTTGGTACCCAATATTTGAAATATTATCGGTTGGTATCTTGACCAATGATTGACTGTTAAATACTCCGGTTGACCGAGTTATTTTTGTATTTTCTATTTTTTTTATAAAAATAAAATTAGTTTGACAAGTTTACCCCTGACAATAATCACACATAAATTAGTTTCCTAGAAAGTAGAGTGATGCGGGTTCAATCAAAGACAATTTAATCACACATAAATCAATTGGTAAAAGAATATACAACTATACTCAATGGCAACAACGACCAAAGCTCATTTGGGTTGTATCTTGGTTTGAAACTTCAGTTGAAGTTATTGTTACTGTGACTGATTTGTGAGTGTTTGAGATGGGTTTTGAGAAATTTTAGAAGCTCAAGAAGAACAGGAAGAATAGATACTCAAATCTGGAGAATTTGTCTTGGTCCTGAGGTTGTTTTGTTGTTGAGAAAACAACTAAGTGATGTAGTTGTTGCTTTTTTTTGATCGAAAATGATACAGTTGTTGCTGTTCTTCTAAATGGGGATACTATAGGATTATGTATGGTTTATGAATGATTGAATTGGTTTGGTAATTTTGGGTTGTTCAGAATTGATGGATTCGCAGGGGAGAAGATTGAATGGCATTAAAAGTTAGCAGTATGAATCACCAATAGAATGCACACAGGGTGTTCGCAAAAATGCCAGAACCATCAATTCTTCACCCCACTCCATTGATCACCGAGAGCATATATATCAACCATATCTCCACTGATTTCATGTATTGAGCACTCAGTTACATTCATGACCCGTTTCTTCTAACTGCTTCAATAATGATAAAGCACATCCCTCATGTTAATGGAAGCATCCAGCTTTCTTCTCCTTTTGTTTCCCTTTTCCTAAATCATGCTTCTAAGATCATCCCAACCCATTGAGTACAACTATTTTTGCATACCATTAGTTGTAGTTTTATGGTACTCGTGTTTTATCCCCCAATTTATTTATAGTGGAACTAATCCTTCAACACAAGGTAAGCCACGAAAGAAGCTCAGTGAGGGATCGACTTCAGATTAAATGGCATAAATTGGATTGAAATCCGAATTAGAAATTTCTGATTGATTCCATGAGAGATTGGACATACTCCTCCTTGAATATTTTTCTTTCTTCCGGACCGTTCGACTTCTTGTACTTGACCACGCAATAAGTCATCGTCCCAAGAACGCTTGCCATAAGTACTCCTCTGACAACTGTAATTAGGATTGTTTCCGACTGATAGAGGCGTCCTGTTACTATATAGGCAAATGCCATGTAGTACGAAGCCAACCACATCATTTTGTTAATCTTTCAACAACCCGTCTCTCTAATTTGTCTCTCGTGTAATCAATGTCATCTGAACCACCACAATAGCTAAGAGCAACTGCAGTGGTGCGAGTATAACCAAAGACCAAAGAGGGAAAAAAAGATCAAATTTTGGGTTTAGTATGGTGTGTGACGCTACGGTGGAAAGACTAAATTTGGTCAGACGTACATTATACGTTCGCCTGGTGTGGGGCGTAGACTATACCAACGCCTGATTGGGTAGATTCTAAAAAAAAAATAAAAAAAAATGAAAGAAGTGGGGCGGAGGTATAAAGCCCGCCCCACTAAAATGGTTTTGAAAACAAAGAATGGGGCGGGGGTATGATGCCCGCCTCATCCAAAAAAAAAAATAAAAAAAAATGGGGCATAGACTTTACGTACGCCCCATGTGGAGCGTAGACTATACCAACGCCTGATGTGGGGCGTGGAATATACGTCCGCCTGATGTGGGACGTGCACTATATGTCCGCCTGGTGGTGGGGCGTGAAGTATACCAACGCTCGACTATATTTGGGTTTAGTCTTGGTCCCAGACCAAATATACTCTGGGTTTTAGTCGTTGATCAAAATTTGATCGATAGTACGTTCCACTATGTCTGTTCAAAAGACCAAATATTTGGGTTTACTCTCCCACTGTGGACGCTCTAAGAGCGTCCACAATGGACGACTAAACCCAAATATAGTGTCCAGTTGATAGGCGTAGTGGGACGGACCATCGATCAAAATTTGATCAAAGACTAAAATCCAGACCAAATTCGGTCTGCGACCAAGACCAAACCCAAATATAGTCGGGCGTTTATATAGTCCACGCCCCATAACCAGGCGTACGTATAGTCCACGCCCCACACCAGGCGAACGTATAATGTACGCCCATCTTTTTTTTTTTTAAATCTTTTGTGTGGGGCGGGCTTAATACCTCCGCCCCACTCTTTACAAACTTCAAATGCATGGGGCGGGCATAATACCTCCGCCCCACTTTTTTTTTTATTTTTTTTTTCTACACCGGGCGAACGTATACTCCCCGCCCCACACCAGGCGTTGGTATATTCTACGCCCCACACCAGGCGTTGGTATAATGTCCGTCTGACCAAATTTAGTTTTTTCACCGTAGGTCACACACCAGATTAAACCCAAAATTTGGTCTTTTTTTTTCTCTTTGGTTATACTCGCACCACTGCAGTTGCTCTAAGGATATAAAAAGTGCAACATCATTAAATTTGAAAAAGATGATGTATGATCTTCTTTAAAACCGTCGGATAAAAGGTCACTTTTGGGTTTTAAAAATAACAATTTTTTTATTAAAATTAATTATTTCTTTATTAAGTCAACGTTTTGACTTAACAGTCTTTAACAAGTCAAAGTACCAACCGATAATATTTCAAATGTTGGGTATCAAAACTAGATGTTGGATATTCGCTGGGTACCAAACGTTAAATAACCCCATTATGATCTTTTATCATATTCTTACAAAGGAACGAATTTGAGAGTTATTAGTACTATGTTTGTGGATTACACTTGTGATTAATCTAGTTTCCGCAGTAACACCTATGATTACTTCGTCTTGGCATATTAATGTTTAACTAAAAAATTATGGCTTACATTCCTGCACATAGAGCGATGGTTGAAAACTGTAAACACATTGCCCAATGGACATGATAGAGAATTATGACTTACATTCCTGCACATAAAGAGAAGGTTAAAAAAACAATATGTTGATGGCTATTTTATTTGAGTGTCATATTTAAACCGCAATGCTCCAGATATTTTTTTAGGTTTAGGGAGAAAGTGATGTTCTGACTGAAATTGTTGAATGATATATTTTTGCATTAGGGGAAATAAATGTGCCAAGAAACACTTTTAAGCTTTTGACATATTTGAAAACAAAAAAATAATAAAAGTCTTACGTATGAGTTGCATTTCGGGATAGAGATCAAGGAATTTGTCCACATATATGATTACAACTAGCATCTATATGGACAAAATAAAAGTATACTTACGAGGTTTTACTCGAAACATTACAACATTAAAAAAAAACAATATTACAACTTTCTCAATTTTAGGAGGTTTGAGAGATTTTCTCAAAGAGTTTATTAAGCTCTAGTCCATCAAGTGGACGCTTGAAAAGCAATGATTACCAATGTAAAAAATATTTACTTGTGTCGACATAATATAACATCAAAGATAGTTTTATATGTACATAGATATAACAAATGATCATCGGCCTCAATTTTTCAAATTACATCCGAGTGTCCAACTAGTTTTGGCGGTTGATTTAGTGACATGTAAATATCTCGAAGAACTAGAACTAAAAATTGATAAGAAAAAAAGTAACTTCCTTAGCATAACATATATATCAATCAACTGAGTAGTAGTCTGGTTGGTTAGTAACTGAGTTCAATGTTCATATTACCATCCAATGGATTTATAATACATGGATACATGAAGTCCACAAACATAATTCAGCCATCGTCCCCTGAAACTTATCGATTAGAATAGAGAATTATAGAGGCAAATTATTATTGGTAGATTAGGCTTGAGTTAGTACGTCAAGCATCAATCAAATAATTTATAGTTACAAATTACATTTGTTTATGGTACATGGTTTTGATTTTATAATAGTGGAAAGATGATAATTATAGTCTAGTTTCTTTCTTTTATCAAGTTTACCTCTAGGCTATTTATTTCCAAAATTTTGCTAAAACTTCATATGTGCATTATATTATGGCTTTTATGCGATCTTAATCTAACCAATTTTGTTAAGATCTTGCATATATTCAAGATATGCGCAAAAATAATTGTTTTTTTTCCTTACAACTTTGAGTCCTTGATGTGACTAGAACAAATCTTTAGAAGCATAGTCGTTCTAAATCTTTTGGATTGGATAAATTATAATTATAATATAAAATATAGTACAATAAATATATATAAGATAAGATAAATAGTAAAAATCAAACGGGTTTAAGAATAATAAATAATTAGTTAGGGAAGCTTTTATTTGAGATAATAATATGTCAGCTGGACAAAAGGGGTCTTTTACACTTTGTATACACCCGATTCCCATCGTCGCCATAACACAAGAAGCAATGCAACCAACAACTATTTCATGTGTAGAAAGAGAAATCAGTTTGATTTTACCTTTATTGAAACATATAAGAACAAACTAAATATTTATTAGTTATGAAATTACTACTTACTTGGATACACTTAAGAAACTCGCATATGCTCAAGAGATTTCATTGGTTTGATAAAAGTGACGCTCTGTTACATTGAATGATAAATTTTTGTAATTGGACATAGACAAGCTAAGGAAAACACTTAAACACCTAAAATAAAATAAAAATCTTGCGCTTGAGTCGCATTTAGGTGTAAATATGAATGAATTTTCCATAAATGTGATTACAACTAACATACTCGTAACCAAATAAATGTGAGTATCTGAAAAGGTGGTCCACGGATACTCATGATTTGTCCCAAATTGGTCGGTTACTAAATATCATCTTTACCATTAGATATCAATATTCAGTTTTTTGTTTTCAGTCATCGGATTGAGGAACTCAATTAGAGTAACTCTTACAACCACTTCCTAGCAAAAATGCTCGATATTAAACTTCGGGACTCCGGTAACAAGCTCACCACCACCTTTTTCAGCATTCAAATTAAAATTTTGTTCTTCACCACCAAACACACTAGCACTTTTTTCAATTTACAAACCATCACTCAAATCATATTCCAAGTCAGAATCTCAAGCATCATTTAAACCAGCTTCCAGACCAAATCTTGAACTTCAGCATTTAAACCAACATTCCATTTAATCAAAAAGGCATTTGTATACTCATTGGTGAACGCAAGACACATGTACTTTGTTGTCAAAATTGTGATGTATCCTAATATACCTTCTCATATTTCTAACATGGTGTGTACTTCGGATCTCTTTGGTGCCAAAATATGTCTTTGCAGTTGTTATCCTTGCAAACATATCTTATGCGTCATGTTTTTTACTCACAATATGTGTCATTTATCCTTCATGTTTAAGCACGGGTTTTGATCTCTTTATAACGTGTAAATCTCCTAGCAACACACCGTGTTTAGAAACATGATTTTGGACTCGGATGTTCGTATTTTTCTTCTAGGTTCTCAACTTTTGACTTAAACTTTGGTTGTTGCAGGAATACTCTTTCAGCCTCTTTAATGGTACGCCGAAAGAAAATTGGGTTTTGTTATCTTGTGCACCCATGCACAAGATAACACCCAATCACTGCACTGAGAATGTGTAAAAACCATTAACAAAAATAGGAGAGATGGTCTTCACTTGCATTGGAGAGTGCAAATTAACATAGATTTAACAAACATGTATTTATTGGGTGTTCTTTTTACACTGTCCAATGCAAGTGAAAACCATCTCTCCTATTTTTTTAATGGTTTTTGCACATTTCCAATGCAATGATTGGGTGTTATGGGTGCACGAGATAACAAAACCCAAGAAAATTTTGGTGATAGTTGCACATAAGCAAAGCTCATTTTTTGGTATCTTCTTCTTTTGTCTGAACAGATTTAGTTGAAGTGAAGTACAACAATGGAATTGCCAGAACTTTATGTGTATGAGTCTTAAGATAAAATTAAAATTTACAGTCTTGTGTCATAGGTGTTTGTTTTCTCTTTTGAACGGATGATAGTTGAGTATTTTTCTTCAGATTCTCAGAGGTGAGAGATCCATTATTGACGAAAATAGTGAAGTATCTGAAGACTAGTTTATTAAACAGTCATAAAGATATAAACTTCTTTCTGAGTTAGATTGTTTAAAAACATCTTTAGAACATTCTATCTCCTTTAGAAAGAGATCAACTTCATTTTGAACCTCGTTACTGTCATCTAGAATATTAAGAGTTCTAGCAAGAGAATTGTCTTCTTTTTCTTCATAAAGATTGATCTCATTTGACAGATCAGAAAGTTGTTGTTCAAGGTCATTGAACTCAGAGATATTTCTTGTGATTATAACAGAAGGTTCCTATGTGAGTTTGAGATACAGTCGGTATTCATAAAATGTCCAAATTTTTTTGTAACGAATAAAATTTAGAAGATCTTCATTTGTTTCTTCCATTACAAACAAATATCAAAAATCTTGATGATACATTAAAACTTATATGTTGGATAGCACCAAACACAGATTGTTAGATCTTTTTGTGTTTGCCTGCTTTGATACCAATTGAAATTACGAGACCAAGTACACCACTATCTTTTCGATGTCAACCTATAAGTCTGATACCTTGTGTGATATAATATAGACAAAGACTGTCAAGAAGATGACAATAAAAAGGTATACACTTGGTGTACATATAATACAAGTTCGAAACCGTAATTTAAATTACATGGATCAACCCAAGTATTTGGATTAACGTGAAAGTGCAATTACTTTATTATAGCTTAAACGATAATTATAATGCGGAAAGTAAAGTAAAAGAACATAAAAAGATCCTGTCAACGAGGAAACCGCATATGCAGTAAAACCCCGGGACGTAGTCCAGTTTTAAATACTCTTAGAATTAAGATGCTATACAAAGACTACTACCAACTTCATATAGTTGAGACCAAGTAACTACCCCTGATTACCTAGTTTCCTCAGTATCCTTACGCCTATAACTAAACTTGCAAATGAACACGAATCCTAAGATATAGTCCAATATCTTAAGTTGTTTCAGCCACTGTGAAGAATTCAATCACTCAACTCTTGTGGATCGTCTTCCGAAACAGTAAAGGACTAATATGTTTGGTAACCACTCTTCCAATCTCAAGAAATAAATCAGAGATTTGTGTTGAGTTAAACAAAGGTTCTTCATTTTGATCTAATAAATTCCTTTGTTTGGTAAGATCAATCAAGACCTGAATTTCTGAAATAATCACATCTAAATTTACAAACTATTAAATTCGAATACTGAATAATACCACCAAATGATAACTTGTCGATCTACTATGACTATCTAATCAATCATCTATCAAAGATAAACGAGATATAGTCATATCCCAGCAGATCAAGTTTGTGCATGAAGTTAAATCACAAAGATACGAAACCAATAAGAAATCTTATTATCTTCAAATCTTCAATGTTTTTTTTTGTACCTGCACAACCAAACTTGATTATAACTTATGATCGATCACACATAAAACATAGTCTATTAATGGATGATCACAAGTCAACATCAGTTCCAAAAACAGATTTGAACTACAGTTAATCCCTTGACCTCGTTTGAGTGACCTTATTCAGAAGAGAAGGCTTTCAAAAATAACCTAACTAGGTGCAATCATGGTTTAACAACCGTTAGTCAATCAAATCAATAATCGAAAACCAAGATAACAATGCAATTCTAGTTTCCCGCCAACGGTACTATCTATACACTTTTTGATCCCAAAGAAGTTTTTAAACTAGTGGACGTAAGGGATTTCTCCTAATTAGGTTACTCTCCTCTCCGAGATATTTGGTTTTGATCCGCGGATTTTGACCCTAATTACCAGGTCTAAGATGCGTCGAGATATTTGGTTTTCTAGACTTTTGCTCTCCTCTCTAACCTATACAGTAGTTCATCAAATATGTGAGATGAATTTCTCCCTTGTTTGAATTGAAGCCCGAGGTATATTGGTGGATTTAAAGTGGTTGATATCTGGAACATGGTAGTTACCTATTGGGTGGTGGTTAGTGGAATATTTGGATGGTGGGTGATAAAAGATTTGGCTTTGTTAATGACTTGGCTTGATGAGATGGAGTAAGATCGAAGCACATTCTTGAGAGTAGTACATCCAACAAGCATCACATGTTAGCAGAAAATAATATGCGTACATGTGGTGAAGTATTGATGGAGATTCGCGAGAAATTTTCGAACATGTTAGTTTCCTTTGTTGTTCTAGTCTACCAGATTTGAAGAGAGTACCTCAGCACATAGGATGAAGATGTATAGCGGGAGTAGGTGTCCTTGCCAGATTCCGCATTTAGGTGTAATGTTGAGGGAGTATGAACTTCTAGTTATGCTACTCATAATATACTCTGTGAATAATGCGGGGAATCTCATGGACATGCAAGTCAAAACCTGACAAAGCCCAATCCTATGCATTATGGATATTATTACAGGTCATGCAAGTGACGCCTAATGATTGCGCGTTAAAGCATTGCATACCGAGTCTGTGTCCGACAATGATAGCACGACACTGCATAAACTGTCAAGTGCTAAGAATGGCAAAACCCTGCAGGTCCAGTGAAGCGCAAAGGTGGCACTACACTGTAAAGATATTTGGCTAAGTAATGAAGCTTATTGGCCGACACAATTAAGCTTCATTGAGGAAAAGGCAAGACATGGCCAAAGTGACAAGATGCAACATGCGATGTTGGCATCAAGGTATATCCATGGAATTGAGTTTTCCCAAACTCAAGGATGATGCAAGAAGGTAGAATAGGCCAAGAGTTGGTCTATGCATTAGTTCAAGGCAGGGCCAAAACTTGAACAGTGCAAATAAGCTAGCAATGCAAGAGTGGGATTGTTTTTGTCAAGCGAATTGGCTAAGTGAAGCATATGACACATGAGCAACCAAAATGAGCTTAAAGAGTTGACCTTGATGTTTGAAGCACAAGGATTGTCCATGCATCATCTTAGAGAAAGAAGTATGCAGGTCCAAGATGGATGAGCATTGGATCAAGGCCGGACTCAATAAAGTGCAACAGTTGTGCAATACAACTCAAGTGATGGTTAGGAGTTGGTTATTGGCTTTGCGAGCATGCCAACAAAGTGAGACAAGTTAGAACGGTTATAAAGTGTGTTTATAACCATAATAGAGTGTTCATAACCAGCAAGAACAGGTGTGGCACCAATTTTCGTGACAACACAAAAAGTGGCAGTTGAAGTTGGCGGTTATGGAAACTACTTGGACACTTGGCTGTCCAGGGCTTGTGCAAGCGGTTGCCAAGAAGTTTTGGACTGATTCTAGTTAGTATAAATAACTTAGTAATCAATAGTGCTGGTGTTGTTCAATTGAAATAAGAACCAATGATTTTGTAGAGAGAGTTAGGCATTTACCAAGAGAGTGAATGGCCTGTTTTGGTCCATGTGATGGACGAGTTTTGTAATCTTTCTTTAGTGCAATAAAATGGGTTTGTTGCACTATTATTTGTGTTCATTGTGTTGCTGATTTGTGTGAGAATTTCTTAAGTACATGGCAGAACCTCTTATGATTATGGGGGCATGAAGAGTTAGAGAGAAAGAAGAAAAAATTTATGTTGTGCAAAGCCTTTAGAGTGAAGGCAGATGCATAATTTGATTCAAGTATGCAAGGCTGAGTAATTGTGGGTGAAGATGATTCCTTGAACCACAATTATTACCGATCATGTCCCATCAAAATTTTAGGCGATAAAATGGGCGTGTGACAGCTAGTATCAGAGCTGTATTTGGGGACACAATTGAAGATTTTTCTCTCTTTTACTCAAGTGGCTTCATCTGTTTGTCAAATTCAGTGGTGAATTGTTTGGGTTTCACTAGTACGGAGACTAGAAGAAGTTGGTATTGTGTGGAAAGATCAATTGGAATGAACTTTGAAGCTTGAGGTAGCAACATGCCATGAAAGTTTATGACAAAGGTGTCAAAATTCCTTCCCAAAGTGTTAGAAGAACATGCAAGAATCATCGAAAATCGGGTTTTCAAGTGATGGCATGACAAAACTAAGGAGTATGCTGACTTCTATAGTGAAAGTCAGGTGTTTAAAGTTCATATTTCTCACAAGTATGCGAATATTATGCATTCGAAATGCATTCTATCTTAGTGTTATCAGTAGCGAGCGCATTGCGTGTTGTGATTGGAATTTCGCGAAAATTCCTGAACTTAAAGAAGTTGATGGTCTTTGCAGTGGCAAAGAATATGAAGAACCTGTCTATGCGATAGAATGAAGGTGTTTTCATCGTAGCCAGTTGATGGAAGATTATAGTTATGTCTCTTGAATGCATGTACCTAGGTGGTAATGCAAAGTCTAGTTGCGAACCAGCATTTTTGTGGAAATGTGATGCCATAAAAGAAGAATTTGATGGCCAATTCTTATATAGCATAAATCTTATGGAAAGTCTGAAGAAATAAGCGCAAGTTAGGGGAAAAACGATACATCACGGTCTTGCGTTTGTAAAGAGTTCTTCGTTGATGCTAGATGAGTACCAGGAGTGTGCTTGCACCTGGTTTATGAGTGGGATCAATATGCTTGGACAAGGGTGTCCAAAGACCTGCATTTGATCATAACCACAGGCGTATGTTTTTGTTGACTGCAAATCAACAATTGTTGCTACTTGTTGATGGTGGTTTTTAGTATAGGGCGAAAACTGTAAAAGTCTATCTACCTGAACCGACATCAGATGTAGTGGACATTGATATGTCTATATTCCATAGGGAATTTTGAGAATATATCAAAATTTGATGAGTGCCTATATCTCTCTTTATATTATATTGAAACTCAAGATCCTAGATGAATTGTTCACTAATATAGAGCCTAATGAGTATATAAGCTCCTAGCTGCATTACTCATTAATGCCGGAGCCTGCCGAGTATTTTTCCTATGCTATGTTCCCTAGATGAACCCTTAATATTGATATGGCATGACAATTTGTGTTCACTCGTAGTAGAGTAGCACGAATTTCCAAGTATCAAGGTCAAGGTCCTTGCATAAAAGTACTCGATCGGAAAGCATACCGCTCTCTGGAAATAAACTTAAAGAGTTCTGTGTCAGCACATGGAATTCAATCAATTTTGTGATAATTCACAAGATTCAGATATTACACTGACTAATTTGCAAAAAATTAGGGTTTTGCGCCCTGCGCAGTATATTAGACTCCGCCGGTCGAAATTAAGCTTAGGAGAACTAGGCAATTAATCCGCCACAGATTAGTAGGTGCAAAATCCTACCCAAAATCAGAAAACAAGGAATAAAAGGAGTCGCGGAATAGGAACAACAACAAAGGGAGGTGTGGCCATGCCATAGGCCAGCCGTCGCCACTTGCAAGTGGCCACACCCCATGTTGCCCGACCGGACCCTGTTTCCCGTCGACCAATCAGGTCTCTTTAAACCCGCCACACGCACATGAGTTGTGGTTGGGCCTATACTTGCCGGCCCTATTTCCCATCGACCAATCAGGTCGCTTTAAATCCGCTACGCGCACTGGAGGTGTGGCCACGTCCATTCTTAGCCGACCCCTCTTTTTATCGACCAATCAGGTCGCTCTAAACCTTCCACAGTATTAAAAGAGGAAAATTGCGCTAGATGGTCATAAGGAAAAATTGGCTTTCCAAAACCGCGCCAACATGCCAAACGTGCCATCTCGCTCCGCATGCTAATGGCATGCCAAACATGCCATGCCGCGTCAATGTACTAAACGTGCATGCCAAACATGCCAAACGTGCCACTTTGCCGCAACAGCATGCCGAACGTGCCATACATAGCGCGCCTACGTGCTAACCCACCTTCTGTTTGTGGCCAACATACTTCAATTAGGGTATTCTAATCAGAAACACGACCTTGCTTTAGTGGCGTTAGTCGAAACCCTAATTCCAGACATGGCCTAAATTACGCCACTTCGGGCCCCACAACATGCCACGAGCCATGCGGGACCTAGGAAACCCTAGGAATGGCGCCATACCATGGCCACTCGTAGCAACCCTTTCTCTTATGACCGTTCTCGCATTATGGCCTTGCTATAGTTCCTTTGGCGTGTCTATGACACCGTTTGCACAAAAAACATGTCGTAGCCACATGCTACACACACTAATTAGGGTTTCGGAATCCCAAACCCTAATTTAGGTAAAGTTTTTGCGCCATCATATATGAGTTAAGAGTAACTCATAGTTAGGAAGAACATGATGTTGTTTTTCCTCCACATTAGAGCGCAGCAGTTTGAAAAAGCAAGTGATGCTTAAATGACTGATTTTAAAGGTTCCTGAAGAGGATACCTGGTCCAAAGTGACGGTGGGATGTCTCGGTAATCCTAAGTCATGACAATACCAAAGTCATGCATTTCAATCAAGGTGTTGCGACAATGCAAGAAATGAATAACGAGGTGCTGGTTCTTTTGCATACAAATGATGCAAGTCCAAGAAGGTGAAGTTTACAATATGATTTGGAGTCCAAATCTAGTGAAAGTTCTGATGTTGGCAAAGTGTAGCAAAGGCTATAGGTTTTGGCGCATTCCAAGAGTGGTATGGAATCATATAGTGCATACCTTAAGGCATGACATGATTTGGCGTAGGTGCGTATGATTGAAGAATGAGGTAAAGTATTGTATAAGTACTTTTATGTTGCGTGGTGCAACTAAAGTTGGAAAATGAAGGCAAAAAGCTATGGTAATGATCATTGGTGATCAGTTGGGGAGAATCATTACTTGTGTACACTTAGGCACAAATGATTCATGCGAAGTTCAATCCTAATTCAGGGAATTGCCAAGAAGAATTTCCAGTTTGCATTTGGGTACTATATGTGATAGTAATTGAAGTTCGAGCGTAGGCCAACGTGACAACAACAATACAAGTCAGTAGGATCAATGGAAAGGAAGTAAGCTAAGTGATGGAATTTGGTACTAGGCATAAAGTTTTGGCAAGGAAAATGGCAAAACAAGTTTGCTGATTTCTGAGATAGGCTCAGAAGTGTACAAGTTCAGAAAGCAAGTATAGCGAGTATACTTTGTTGTATTCAATGAGGGCGTTGAACGGATTAGGTAGGGGAGGTCTATGACAGGTCATGCAAGTGACGCATAATGATTGCCCGTTACAGCATTGCAGACCAAGTCAGTGTCCGACAATGATTACGCAACACTGCATAGACTGTCAAGCGCTAAGAATGGCAAAACCCTACAGGTCCAGTCAAGCGCTAAGTAATAAAGCTTATTGGCCGACACAATGAAGCTTCATTGAGGGAAAGGAAAGACATGGCCAAAGTGACAAGATGCAACATGCGATGTTGGCATTAAGGCATATCCATGGAATTGAGTTGGCCCAAACTCAAAGATGATGCAAGAAGGTAGAATAGGCCAAGAGTTGGTCTATGAATTAGTTCAATGCAGGTCCAAAGCTTGAACAATGCAAATAAGCTAGCAATGCAAGAGTGACATTGTTTTTGTCAAGCGAATTGGATAAGTAAAGCATATGACGCATGAGAAACCAGAATGAGATTAAAGAGTTGGCCTTGATGTTTGAAGCACAATGACTGTCCGTGCATTATCTTAAAGCAAGAAGTATGCAGGGCCAAGATGGCTGAGCATTGGATCAAGGTCGAACTCAGTAAAGCGCAACAGTTGTGCAATACAGCTCAAGTGACGGTTAGGAGTTGGTTATTGTATTTGCGAGCATTCCAATGAAGTGAGACAAGTTAGAACGGTTATAAAATATGTTTATAACCATAATAGAGTGTTCATAACCAACAAGAACAGGTGTGGTACCAATTGGCGTGTGATGAGTGCTAAAAAGTGCATATTTCTATATATTTTTCTTGGCATTTAACTCATCTTTTGTGCATTAATTCTACATTTTATCCCATATTCTGTATTTTCATTGTTTTCAAGAATAAATATTTTTCTTACTTAATTTTGCATTTTTAGGTAATAAATAAAGTTTGGATGAATAGCAGAGCGGAAAAGAGCAGAAAAGTAGTGAAAAGCCGGAAGAAATTACGCAAGGAAGACGCAAAGAATGGAGCGCACGTCCAAAAATCTAGGAATGGGCTCAAGAAGGAAGAATTGTTCTTAAAGAAGATATGGGCTTGGCATACCCAAGGCCCAAAACCCTTACCCAAACCCATTTTCTATATCCATACCCGCCTCCATTCTCAGCCGTTAGATCGGATCCATCTCATCATCCAATGGTCGCTTCTTCATCGTCCATCAAAATCTGAAGTCCCTGCAAAACACCATAGTACCTAAATTCCAAGCCTTCAGATTAGATCACATTTAGATCCTACGGTCGCTTCTTTGCCTGCGCATCAAACCTCGATATTTTCGCTTAACACTACAACACCTAACTCCATCTGGTGTCGTCAATTTTGTTGTATCTCATAATCCAACGGTCGCCACATACCTCTCCATCGTAGCCGTTCGATTCAATCTATATGGGATCATCCAACGCTCTTTACTCGATGTTCATCAAAGTTCTCTATCCCTGCTTCACACCCTAGTCACCGAACCCTATTACCCAACCAAACGGACCCTTCTTCTCCATCGGGTTCTTCCTCTCTTCTTCCAAAACAACAGAGAGCTGCTCTGCAACTCCATCACCTCCACCAGCTACACCTTCTTCTCGAACCACACCACCACCACAACCACCCGACAACATCACTTTATCCAACCCTCTAGCCTAGTTGCTTTTTCAAACCCACATCTCTCTGACCTAGGTGTGGAGTTGATGAAACAACTCGAGCTAGGGTTGCAGTACGAAATTGAGGGAAGGAAAAGCTTCAGAAGAGCAGAGGGGACATACCCAAAGCATGGGTCGAGCTCAATTCAGGAAATTGGTGAGAGAATTTGATTTTCCCCAAAAAATTAGGGTTTCGAATTAGGGTTTTATATTTTGTTGTAAACTATAAATAGGAACTGATGTAGGATGTTAAAGGGTGTTCTTGGTTAGCCGAGATACCCCCAAATTTGGGTTAATCACTGTTTAATTTTAGTTTTAATTTCTGTTCATGTTCAGTTTTGTGTAATGTTCATGTTCTGTTTTGTGTAATGTTCATGTGTTTAATTCCTTTCCCTGTTTTGATATCCTGTTGTTGTTGTTGTTGTTAATGTGATGTTTTGGGAGAACTGGATTAGCCAGTCTCTCCAATTTATGTGTTGTTCCATCTGTTCTCTCATGTTCTCACTGCTGAGGCTCAGATGATGCTTTAGTGGACTGTTAGGTAGTGGAATGATAGGTTAGAGCCTTAGTGCAGTGTTTTGCTTGTGCAATGGGAAGAAATTAGTGCTATGGTATGCCTGTGATTGACTGTGCTGTCAAAAGACAGTCAATACTAGGGGCATATCAGTGAGCAAGCTGATTTTCCTCCCATTCTAGATGTATGCATAGGATTTTCAACTCAACCTAGGATCACATTGTTTGGCTAGGACACAAGGGTGGATTCAAAGCCTTAGCTTAACCCACATTCTGTTTTCACAGTCACTTGCAACTTAACTGTTTTGTTACTTCTTCACACCCCTGCCCTTGGCTTAGGCCTTGGTTCCATTGTTCTTTGTTTAGTTTCATTGTTCTGTCACCTTCTCATAATACTTTGTACTGTTTGCTTTTGCCATTGTAAATTTGCATCCTTTTGCCACTGATGTTTGCTTCTTTCCCATGATCATTTTTTACTGTGATTAATAATGATGTGCCTATCTTCCTACATGAGTCACAATCTGAAGGCCTTCCATCCAACCTAGATTTGGTTTGTACCGATATTGTCAAACCGACTTTTCTGAGAGTCCCCAACCTAGGTTTGGAACTGTGTGCTTCCCAAGTCCTCTTGGACTATTTTTCTTCTAAGTATAATACATTTGAGGAACCACAATTGGAATTAGCATGTTTGCCCGTCCCTAGCACAGTTCATTTCGAGCTAGACCTTGTGCATGATGAACCCCCGAAACTGCGCGATTTTGTTTTCAAAATTATATCTTCTGTAAAATCCAGGTTTGGGGGTAGCTCATTTTGTTTCACAGCTTCACTTGCATGCCTACCATATTATTATTGTGTGAAGTTGTTGAAACCTCTACACTTTGTCTTTTGGGTTGATCCTCAACTCTTTCGATTGTTAGTGTATGGTGAATTTTTGTATATAATCCAGTAGATAAAATTTCTTAAAACCCTTTTGTTCCTTTTGTATATATTTTGCTAATCCAATATGATCTTGGCTGGCATATGTTGGATTCTTGCCTTGAATAACGGAGTTCTAATATTGCTTTCGCCGAAATCGGGTATTCTCTTTCCTTTTACTCTACTCAGCATATTCCTCTTCATATATTGTTTTATAATTCTTTCCATATTTTGAAACATCGAGGACAATGTTTAGTTTAGGTTTGGGGGTATAGAGTAGATACTTTGATAATATGCCATAATTGAAAACAAAACTCCATCTTTTTGAAAAAAATGAAAAATTCCAAAAAAAAAAAAAATCAAAAATCAAAAAAAAATTAAAAAATTGAAAAAAACATAAAAATGGAGCTCATTTACCTTGAAATGTTGACTCTTGTGCAAATATGTAATTATTAGGAGTCTTAGTCTAGATATTTAGGCACCCTGATTCTAGCACAATTCACATAGTGATAAGAAATTTGCACGCGCACGATCTACCAATACATGTATGGCCTCGATCTTCCAGGTGTTTGATAGGAAGTCACGATTGCCAATCACTTTAGAATACTGAACGAAACTTGACTAGCTTGTTCTTTGGTTGGTTGGGATAGAAGGTGGAGGTTACATTAAGAAAGACAACCATCGAATTTAACTGGGTGCATCAAAAAGGGCTACCTCTTGCAAAGTGTCATGTAATTTTTGTTTCTTTTGTTGTGTATCAAAAGAGCTACCATATGTAAAAATCAATTTCAAGTTCTTGTGAAAAAATAAAAAAAAAAAAAAAAAAAAATCAAAAAAAAAAAAAAAATCAAAAAAAAAAAAAAGAATGAAAAAAAAAAGAAAAAATCAATCAAGTATTTATCAATTCCATCCTCTTGTTCCAAAAATAAAAGAGAGTAGTCAATGTAAATAAGAGTCATGTAAAGAGTCATTTTGTTTTTTCATTGTAATAAGCAAGGGAGGGTGTATGCCATTGATGTACAACGCGAGTAATTGTGAAACACCTCCTACTCATTCACAATTCTCGTAAAGTCCGGACAGCTAGCTAGATTTCGACCTTGGTTCTTAGCCTGAGAAACTATCTCTTGGTGATTAGTAGTCATAACTTCAGATCTTTCTTTACACATGTGTAGATACACTTTACACTCTTATCACATGTCTTTTTTGTTATCAGTGCTAGGATTGTGCCTTTGATAGCTAGATTGACATCTCCATTTTGCTGTGAGCTTAAACTGTCTTGCACATGTCACATTTGATGGAATCTGAGCTTATATTTTGACCTAGAACTTTGTAGGTACGTTCTAAGCAAACCTTCACGAGACTTCAACTCGTCCACTAGGGACACTTAGTGGTTTAAAAGGCTTAGTGCATACGCTAAATGCATTCGAGAGACCAGCGACAGTGGTATAGGTAGGATTTCCTTAGTTTTGTTTTACTTGAGGACAAGTAAAATTCAGGTTTGGGGGTATTTGATGAGTGCTAAAAAGTGCATATTTCTATATATTTTTCTTGGCATTTAACTCATCTTTTGTGCATTAATTCTACATTTTATCCCATATTCTGTATTTTCATTGTTTTCAAGAATAAATATTTTTCTTACTTAATTTTGCATTTTTAGGTAATAAATAAAGTTTGGATGAATAGCAGAGCGGAAAAGAGCAGAAAAGTAGTGAAAAGCCGGAAGAAATTACGCAAGGAAGACGCAAAGAATGGAGCGCACGTCCAAAAAGCTAGGAATGGGCTCAAGAAGGAAGAATTGTTCTTAAAGAAGATATGGGCTTGGCATACCCAAGGCCCAAAACCCTTACCCAAACCCATTTTCTATATCCATACCCGCCTCCATTCTCAGCCGTTAGATCGGATCCATCTCATCATCCAATGGTCGCTTCTTCATCGTCCATCAAAATCTGAAGTCCCTGCAAAACACCATAGTACCTAAATTCCAAGCCTTCAGATTAGATCACATTTAGATCCTACGGTCGCTTCTTTGCCTGCGCATCAAACCTCGATATTTCCGCTTAACACTACAACACCTAACTCCATCTGGTGTCGTCAATTTTGTTGTATCTCATAATCCAACGGTCGCCACATACCTCTCCATCGTAGCCGTTCGATTCAATCTATATGGGATCATCCAACGCTCTTTACTCGATGTTCATCAAAGTTCTCTATCCCTGCTTCACACCCTAGTCACCGAACCCTATTACCCAACCAAACGGACCCTTCTTCTCCATCGGGTTCTTCCTCTCTTCTTCCAAAACAACAGAGAGCTGCTCTGCAACTCCATCACCTCCACCAGCTACACCTTCTTCTCGAACCACACCACCACCACAACCACCCGACAACATCACTTTCTCCAACCCTCTAGCCTAGTTGCTTTTTCAAACCCACATCTCTCTGACCTAGGTGTGGAGTTGATGAAACAACTCGAGCTAGGGTTGCAGTACGAAATTGAGAGAAGGAAAAGCTTCAGAAGAGCAGAGGGGACATACCCAAAGCATGGGTCGAGCTCAATTCAGGAAATTGGTGAGAGAATTTGATTTTCCCCAAAAAATTAGGGTTTCGAATTAGGGTTTTATATTTTTTTGTAAACTATAAATAAGAACTGATGTAGGATGTTAAAGGGTGTTCTTGGTTAGCCGAGATACCCCCAAATTTGGGTTAATCACTGTTTAATTTTAGTTTTAATTTCTGTTCATGTTCTGTTTTGTGTAATGTTCATGTTCTGTTTTGTGTAATGTTCATGTGTTTAATTCCTTTCCCTGTTTTGATATCCTGTTGTTGTTGTTAATGTGATGTTTTGGGAGAACTGGATTAGCCAGTCTCTCCAATTTATGTGTTGTTCCATCTGTTCTCTCATGTTCTCACTGCTGAGGCTCAGATGATGCTTTAGTGGACTGTTAGGTAGTGGAATGATAGGTTAGAGCCTTAGTGCAGTGTTTTGCTTGTGCAATGGGAAAATTAGTGCTATGGTATGCCTGTGATTGACTGTGCTGTCAAAAGACAGTCAATAAGGGGCATATCAGTGAGCAAGCTGATTTTCCTCCCATTCTAGATGTATGCATAGGATTTTCAACTCAACCTAGGATCACATTGTTTCTAGGACACAAGGGTGGATTCAAAGCCTTAGCTTAACCCACATTCTGTTTTCACAGTCACTTGCAACTTAACTGTTTTGTTACTTCTTCACACCCCTGCCCTTGGCTTAGGCCTTGGTTCCATTGTTCTTTGTTTAGTTTCATTGTTCTGTCACCTTCTCATAATACTTTGTACTGTTTGCTTTTGCCATTGTAAATTTGCATCCTTTTGCCACTGATGTTTGCTTCTTTCCCATGATCATTTTTTACTGTGATTAATAATGATGTGCCTATCTTCCTACATGAGTCACAATCTGAAGGCCTTCCATCCAACCTAGATTTGGTTTGTACCGATATTGTCAAACCGACTTTTCTGAGAGTCCCCAACCTAGGTTTGGAACTGTGTGCTTCCCAAGTCCTCTTGGACTATTTTGCTTCTAAGTATAATACATTTGAGAAACCACAGTTGGAATTAGCATGTTTGCCCGTCCCTAGCACAGTTCATTTCGAGCTAGACCTTGTGCATGATGAACCCCCGAAACTGCGCGATTTTGTTTTCAAAATTATATCTTCTGTAAAATCCAGGTTTGGGGGTAGCTCATTTTGTTTCACAGCTTCACTTGCATGCCTACCATATTATTATTGTGTGAAGTTGTTGAAACCTCTACACTTTGTCTTTTGGGTTGATCCTCAACTCTTCGATTGTTAGTGTATGGTGAATTTTTGTATATAATCCAGTAGATAAAATTTCTTAAAACCCTTTTGTTCCTTTTGTATATATTTTGCTAATCCAATATGATCTCGGCTGACATATATTGGATTCTTGCCTTGAATAACGGAGTTCTAATATTGCTTTCGCCGAAATCGGGTATTCTCTTTCCTTTTACTCTACTCAGCATATTCCTCTTCATATATTGTTTTATAATTCTTTCCATATTTTGAAACATTGAGGACAATGTTTAGTTTAGGTTTGGGGGTATAGAGTAGATACTTTGATAATATGCCATAATTGAAAACAAAACTCCATCTTTTTGAAAAAATTGAAAAATTCCAAAAAAAAAAAAAATTGAAAAATCAAAATAAAAAAATTGAAAAAAAACATAAAAATGGAGCTCATTTACCTTGAAATGTTGACTCTTGTGCAAATATGTAATTATTAGGAGTCTTAGTCTAGATATTTAGGCACCCTGATTCTAGCACAATTCACATAGTGATAAGAAATTTGCACGCGCACGATCTACCAATACATGTATGGCCTCGATCTTCAAGGTGTTTGATAGGAAGTCACGATTGCCAATCACTTTAGAATACTGAACGAAACTTGACTAGCTTGTTCTTTGGTTGGTTGGGATAGAAGGTGGAGGTTACATTAAGAAAGACAACCATCGAATTTAACTGGGTGCATCAAAAAGGGCTACCTCTTGCAAAGTGTCATGTAATTTTTTGTTTCTTTTTGTTATGTATCAAAAGAGCTACCATATGTAAAAATCAATTTCAAGTTCTTGTGAAAAAATAAAAAAAAAAAAAAAAAAAATAAAAAAAAAAAAAAAAATCAAAAAAAAAAAAGAATGAAAAAAAAAAAGAAAAAATCAATCAAGTATTTATCAATTCCATCCTCTCTTGTTCCAAAAATAAAAGAGAGTAGTCAATGTAAATAAGAGTCATGTAAAGAGTCATTTTGTTTTTTCATTGTAATAAGCAAGGGAGGGTGTATGCCATTGATGTACAACGCGAGTAATTGTGAAACACCTCCAACTCATTCACAATTCTCGTAAAGTCCGGACAGCTAGCTAGATTTCGACCTTGGTTCTTAGCCTGAGAAACTATCTCTTGGTGATTAGTAGTCATAACATCCGATCTTTCTTTACACATGTGTAGATACACTTTACACTCTTATCACATGTCTTTTTTTTTGTTATCAGTGCTAGGATTGTGCCTTGATAGCTAGATTGACATCTCCATTTTGCTGTGAGCTTAACTGACTTGCACATGTCACATTTGATGGAATCTGAGCTTATATTTTGACCTAGAAATTTGTAGGTACGTTCTAAGCAAACCTTCACGAGACTTCAACTCGTCCACTAGGGACACTTAGTGGTTTAAAAGGCTTAGTGCATACGCTAAATGCATTCGAGAGACCAGCGACAGTGGTATAGGTAGGATTTCCTTAGTTTTGTTTTACTTGAGGACAAGTAAAATTCAGGTTTGGGGGTATTTGATGAGTGCTAAAAAGTGCATATTTCTATATCTTTTTGTTGGCATTTAGCTCATCTTTTGTGCATTGATTCTACATTTTATCCCATATTCTGTATTTTTCGTTGTTTTCAAGAATAAATATTTTTCTTACTTAATTTTGCATTTTTAGGTAATAAATAAAGTTTGGATGAATAGCAGAGCGGAAAAGAGCAGAAAAGTAGTGAAAAGCCGGAAGAAATTACGCAAGGAAGACGCAAAGAATGGAGCGCACGTCCAAAAAGCTAGGAATGGGCTCAAGAAGGAAGAATTGTTCTTAAAGAAGATATGGGCTTGGCATACCCAAGGCCCAAAACCCTTACCCAAACCCATTTTCTATATCCATACCCGCCTCCATTCTCAGCCGTTAGATCGGATCCATCTCATCATCCAATGGTCGCTTCTTCATCGTCCATCAAAATCTGAAGTCCCTGCAAAACACCATAGTACCTAAATTCCAAGCCTTCAGATTAGATCACATTTAGATCCTACGGTCGCTTCTTTGCCTGCGCATCAAACCTCGATATTTCCGCTTAACACTACAACACCTAACTCCATCTGGTGTCGTCAATTTTGTTGTATCTCATAATCCAACGGTCGCCACATACCTCTCCATCGTAGTCGTTCGATTCAATCTATATGGGATCATCCAACGCTCTTTACTCGATGTTCATCAAAGTTCTCTATCCCTGCTTCACACCCTAGTCACCGAACCCTATTACCCAACCAAACGGACCCTTCTTCTCCATCGGGTTCTTCCTCTCTTCTTCCAAAACAACAGAGAGCTGCTCTGCAACTCCATCACCTCCACCAGCTACACCTTCTTCTCGAACCACACCACCACCACAACCACCCGACAACATCACTTTCTCCAACCCTCTATCCTAGTTGCTTTTTCAAACCCACATCTCTCTGACCTAGGTGTGGAGTTGATGAAACAACTCGAGCTAGGGTTGCAGTACAAAATTGAGGGCAGGAAAAGCTTCAGAAGAGCAGAGGGGACATACCCAAAGCATGGGTCGAGCTCAATTCAGGAAATTGGTGAGAGAATTTGATTTTCCCCAAAAAATTAGGGTTTCGAATTAGGGTTTTATATTTTGTTGTAAACTATAAATAGGAACTGATGTAGGATGTTAAAGGGTGTTCTTGGTTAGCCGAGATACCCCCTAATTGGGTTAATTGATTTCCCTGTTTTAATATCATGTTGATGTTCATGTGTTTAATTTGATTTCCCTGTTTTAATATCCTGTTGATGTTGTTGTTAATGTGATGTTTTGGGAGAACTGGATTAGCCAGTATCTCCAGTTTTTGTGTTGTTCCTGTTAATCATGTGTTGTTCTATCTGTTTTCTCATGTTCTGAGTTCACTAGCTGAGGCTCAGATGAAGCTTTAGTGCACTGTCTGATAGTGGAATGCTAGGTTAGAGCCTTAGTGCATTGTTTTGATTGAGCAATGGGAGAAATTAGTGCTCATAGCAAGCTAATTCTCTTTCCATTCCATTTGTATGCTTAGGATCATAAGTTGACCTTAGCTGTCACTTAGTTCCATTAGGAACTCAAACTAGGATCACATTGTCTGGCTAGGTCACAAGGTGGATTCATAACCTAGTTGTGATGTTTACTGTTTTGTGTGAATGTTAGGCTAAAGCCTTTGAAGCATTGGATTGATTGAGCAGTGGGGAGAAACTAGTGCTCACTAGTGACTGTGAGCAAACTGGTTCTCTTCCCACTCTAGTTGTATGCCTAGGCTCCCAACTTTGCCTTTCATTTTTTGTATCTTGTTCTTTCTTCACTCTTGGCCTTTCATAACTGTTTTGTGTCCTGTTCTTCCTTTGCATTTGGCCCTTGGCCATTGCCTTTCTTTTGTCACTGTCACTGCCACACCATCACTGCCTTTGGCCATTGGCCACTGTTTTTCTTCATTTTCCACTGTCCATTTTTCCTATATCAATTTTCACTGTTCTTGGCTTAGTGCCACCATTACTTCACTGCCATCTCTTCTTTTCTCCTTGCCTTGCTACTCAGCTGCCTTGGTCACTGCCCTGCAACCCTGCTGCTGCTGCTGCTTTCCTTCCTCTTGCTACTGCTGCTGCTACTTCTTCTCCTGTTGCTGCTCCCAGCTCCTGTTGCCTTCGCTTCTCCAGCCTTGCTGTGCTCCTGCCAGGCCCAGCCTTGCTTCTGCTACTGCTGAAGCCCAGATTCATTACAAAAGCCCACTGTGGACTTAATCAAAGCCCAGGTGAAAAGCTAAAGCCCAATTCACAGTCACTGTTAGCCCAAGGCCCAGTGCAATTCAAAAGACTAAAAGCCCAGGTTCAAAGTTCAGGTTAAGGCCTAAGGCCCAGTTCACTGTTACCAAGCCCAGTTCACATCAAAAGACCAAAAGCCCATAAGTTCACAGTCAATCCAAAAGCCCACTGAGCCCAAAACCATTTCATTGTTACAAAAACCCACTAAGCCCAAAGCACAATTAGAAGCCCAATAGCAATTTAGATCCCAAATAGCTAGAAACTCCAAACACTCCCAATCTCTGTGGATCGACCCGTACTTGCACGAGCTACAACTGACGACCGTGCACTTGCGGTATTACTGTAGGCCCGCGTTTCATTTCGCTTCAATTTTATACGCTTTCCCGGGCCCACCAGCGTGACAACACAAAAGGTGGCAGTTGAAGTTGGCAGTTATGGAAACTACTTTGACACTTGGCTGTCCAAGGCTTGTGCAAGCGGTTGCCAAGAAGTTTTGGCCTGATCCTAGTTTTGGCCTAGGAATGACGCCATACCATGGCCGCTCGTAGCAACCCTTGCTCTTATGGTCGTTCTCGCATTATGGCCTTGCTATAGTTCCTTTGGCGTGGATATGGCACCGTTTGCACAAAAACATGCCGCGGCCACATGCCACACGCACTAATTAGGATTTCGGCATCCCAAACCCTAATTTAGGTAAAGTTTCTACGCCAACCAAGCTAAGTAATGCTAACCAGAGCATTGGGATTGATGTGGCAACTGGAATTAATGTTTCCAAGGCATATTTGGGTCTAACACCAATGTAACATCCAGTGTTTTTAGCATGGCGCATGTTATAAGATGCGCCATGAACCGAGATGAAGCTTCATCCAAAGCTTCTCTACATCGTAAGTTGCGTTTGGCCAAGATCGAATATTTGGTTCCAAGTAAGGCACATCGCGTAGGCATATTGACAAAAGTCAAATTTTGCATCATCTTGATGCATTAGGCCAGTTGGGTAGGTGGCCTTGAGCTTGCAGCGTAATCATTGCTCATTATGAAGACTATTGGATTAAAGGCAATACTGCACAATCATTGTGCATCAGGCCAGAGAGGGCTGGCCCATAGAGTATTGCACAATCATTACGCAATACACAAGAGAGAACGTCGCGAAATCATTACGCGACAGCAAGAACCAGTGTTGCACAATCATTATGCAACAACCAGTACGAATAGTCTGAACGAGTGGTGCACGATCCTTGTGCGCATATAGGGAGGGGTAGTCGGTTTAAGGTGCATATGGGGACTATGTACCAAGTAATCTTCATAGCTTAGTCGAAATAGTATAAATGATGCCTAAGGGTCATTTATAGTTGCGTAGCCTTTCGAAGAGTGCATTTGATGCTTAGGCATCACTATGCCATGCCGCGGACCCGATGATGCATAATCATTGTGCATCTTGACGGAATGGTCTACGGACCAGGCCATTACCATTTTTTCTAAGTTGCGGCCTTGCGAACGAGTTGGTTAAGATTTTGTCCCTTCAGGATGAACTACAGTCTGTGCTTGATCCCTTTAGAGTAGGGAAGGGTACGTAGGCAGCTGCAGTTAGTTGCAGAATTACCGGTCCAGCACTTTGGCCCCTCATATCATCTAAGATCGATAGCTCGATGCAAGAGATGATTGTGGCCAAACTTGATGAGGATAGTTGCATTCCATCCAGTGGATGCTCATATTTCCTATCAAGCCATTCGACTTAGGCATGTACCAATGGTGCATTGGGCATGGCCTCAGAAGTAAGCTACACCGATATGCAAGTTAGGGGAGCTTGCATAAGCCTAAGGAAAGTACGACATGAGGCATGCAATGACCTATAAACAAGTCCAAGGCATGCTTTATGCCTGGACAAGACTCGGAAGTATGACGGTTTCTCAGCTAGATAGGAAATTCAGTGATGAAATTCCTATTGTGGGGCAAAGCCAGTGATGCATGTAAAATGCATTGGCGTTGGCCTTAAGGCCTTACACCCTCTAGCGGACAAGGGTAAGTCTGGAACGGTGTGGAAGCTAATTTAGTTGCATCATGCTCTACGAGCATGCTTGCAAGGGAAAATGGACGTGCATTTTCCTATCTTTGAGTCCCGGATCGTAGCTTCATCATGGCGCACTGGGGGAGTTACGGCATGCGGGCAATGAGCCAAAAGCGTGATTTTCCGGTACGTCACAGTTGGTATCAGAGCAGGTTCCGAGAAAACTCTAGGGACTTGTGCAAAGTGGACTCGTCAACAAGTAATTTTCCTTTAAAAAGGAAATAAAGTTGGAGAGTAGGCCAACTTTTGCGCGGAAAGAGTTTGTAACTGCAATGCCAGTTACTTTGCGATTCGAGTTGAGCTTGTTTACGTACTGTGAGTTTGCCTGGCCTAAAGCACCCCACTTACGAGTAGATATCCGGAAGACCGTCTGGGACGGTGGGTAGATAATGGGATTGATCATCCCCACACATTGGAAACTGGCCAATGGTGTGCGTTGTCAGGCTCGGCTAGCATCCCACTCACGAGTGGCAACCTGGATGACCGTCAGGAACGGTGGGAAACTGGAAACTGTTCCACACAGTACCGTGCTAAAATATTGTCATTTCGATGACACCTTTGAACTTTTGAACCTTAGGGATTCCTGGTGGTGGTATGGGACGCCATCTATGATACCTTGTTGAGATATCCTTTTGGCACCGGCCAATTGAGATTCTTGCAAATGTTGTGGACTCTTTAGGATTCCTGAGTACGCGGTATGGGACGTTTGCTCATAAGGTCATAATTGATGCTCCATAGCAACTGAAGAAACCCGTGATTTCTGAGCATCTGGTATGGGAATTTTGCTCAGGAAATCCAAACCGAAAAGTTTGTCCACAATAGTGTTTTTGTTTTGAATTTCGGGGACGAAATTCTTTAAAGGGGTGAATAATGTAACACCTAGTGTTTTTAGTATGGCGCATGCTAAAAGATGCGCCATGGACCGAGATGAAGCTTCATCCAAAGCTTCTCCACATAGTAAGATGCGTTTTCCAAGAGCCAATATTTGGTGCCAAGTAAGGCACATCGCGTAGGCATATTGAAAAAAGTCCAATCTTGCATCATCTTGATGCATTAGGCCAGTTAGGTAGGTGACCTTGAGATTACAACGTAATCATTGCGCATTATGAAGGATATTGGCCTAAAGCCAATACTGCACAATCATTGTGCATCAGGCCAGAGAGGGCTGGCCCAGAGAGTATTGCACAATCATTACGCAATACACCAAAGAGAATGTCGCGCAATCATTACGCGATAGCAAGAACCAGTATTGCACAATCATTGTGCAACAACCAATAAAAATAGCCAAAACGAGTGGTGCGCAATCATTGCGATGCACAGTGAAGTAGGCATGTCATTTTGGTCCCTAATTCTAACTTGTAGAAATTTCGTTAAGACAAATATACGGAGGGGTAGTCGGTTGAAGGTGCATATGCAGACTATGTACCAAGTAAGCTTCATAGCTTAGTCGAAATAGTATAAATGATGCCTAAGGCTCATTTATAGTTGCTAGCCTTTTGAAGAGTGCATTTGATGCTTAGGCATCACTATGCCACGTCGTGGACCCGATGATGCATAATCATTGTGCATCTTGACGGAATGGCCTACGGGCCAGGCCATTACCATTTTTGCTAGGCTACGGCCTTGCGAACGAGTTGGTTAAGCTTATGTCCCTTCAGGATGAACTACGGTCTGTGCTTGATCCCTTTAGAGTAGGGAAGGGTACGTAGGCAACCACAATCAGTTACAGCATTGCCGGTCCAGCACTTTGGCCCCTCATATCATCTAAGCTAGGTAGCTCGATGCAAGAGATGGTTGCGTCCATACTTGATGAGAATAGTTGCATGCCAGCCAGTGGATGCTCATAATTCCTATCAAGACATTCGACTTAGGCATATACCAATAGTGCATTGGGCATGGCCTCAAAAGTAAGCTACACCGATATGCAAGTTAGACGAGCTTGCATAATCATAAGGAAAGTAAGGCATGATGCCTGTAATAGCCTATACGCAATTCCAAGGCATGCTTTATTCCTGGACAAGACTCGGAAGTATGACGGTTGCTCAGCTAGATAGGAAATTCAGTGATGAAATTCCTACGGTGAGGCAAAGCCAGTGATGCATGTAAAATGCATTGGCGTTGTCGTTATGGCCTTACACCCTCTAGCGGACAAGGGTAAGTCTGGAACGGTGTGGAAGCTAAGTTAGTTGCATCATGCTCCACGAGCATGATTGCAAGGGCAAATGGACGTGCATTTGCATAGATTTGAGGTCCAGATCATAGCTTCATCATGGCGCACCAGGGGAGTTACGTCCTATGGAGCAACGCGCCAAAGGCGTGATTTCCCGGTCCGTCACAACCAATATGACAAAATATAGCGGCCATGGCTACGCCAGACGCTACTTGCACCAATGTGCCGCTGGCATGCGCTAACTATGAAAACCATGCCATTGTGCCACTGGCATGCGCTAAATATGCCACTACACCATTGGCATGTGCCAATGGCGCCACTGTGCTATTATCAGGCGCCAACAGAATGTGGCCATAATAAATGGCCACCCTCTCTCATGAGTCACAATCTCAGCCGTCGAAATTCGCCACAAAATTGATAGGCATGTGGCAAGTCTTAGGCGACCAGCCAAGACAAGCCTAATAGCGTCACATGCTATTCTCCTGTGGCAAGTCTCCTGACTTTGAATTGCAACACATAACTCTCTGCTACACGTTTTCCACGAAAACACTCGAGACATAAAACATGTCACAAACTGGGCGATGCTCATCAGGGTATTGGTCTGGCCGTTTACAACCTGCAGAGTGCAACACGTACATCATAAGAAAGTGTCAGAAAGCAAGGCAGTTAGTGGCGGCAAGAAGTAGTGGGTGTAAACTAACTTGTTTCCTTCATAGTGGGAACGTGGTTTCTGGAATTTACACATTACCCCACTTCTCCATCACTCAATCATTCCCATTTTCTACGAGATCAGAGTGCGATCAATATGACTTGTATAAATAGGTTTTACCCATTTCAACCAACGTCAACAGTTTGGTTAACAACAACACAGTATCCAGAAAACACCAAAGAACTAATAACTTACATTCCATAAGCCAGTTCCCAAATTCTGATACAAGTTACAAAATAGCCACACCTTCAGAATTAACCATTCTGATCTCAACACCTTCTTCTCTTTCCTCCCAAACCCTTCTCCTTCACTTTGTGACCGAAGCAAGACTGGAAAGTCCATTTCTTGGTTTACGCCAGGATTGTACAAATTGATCTCTTGAATCTAAAGTACTTCCGTGCAGTGCATTTGTTTTAGGTTTAAATTCGTTTCTCATCCACACACCCAAATTTACCAAAACCAGCAGAAACTATTTTTACCCATAAACAATTGGCGACCACAGTGGGAGATTAATCTCTCGGTTGCAAAAAATCATTTTCCCTATTCCATTTTCAATTTCCTAAATTTCTCAAGATGGTTGATCTTAGGAATGGTTCAGAAACCCTCAATCCCAATTTTACTTCTCCTAGCACTGAAAATACTTCACATGTTATCCCTGAATCCGTTCTTTCATTCAAAACCCCTGTTGAGGCTATGGAGTCTCGATATTTAACAACTATTCACGATTTGACGAAAATCCTGAATGATATTGTCGGGAATCAAGCTACTATTGTCAAGACGCATGACGGAGTATTTACGCTTTTGAAAGCGCTCATGGATCAACTATTAAAGGAACCAACACGTATTCATTCTGGAGGAAACACCATCAACAATTCATTTTGTATCAATGCTGATGGTAGAAGTCTTTCTTCCAAGATTCATATTCCTACTTCTAATGCGGAGGATGAAGCCTATGGTCACGTTGAATGGAAAGGTATCCACTAACCTAACTTGTCTGCTCATGAAGATCAAGAGATGTTTCCTCAATATCAGAAAGAAAACTCGTGGGATTTATCACGTTCTCATTAAAGTCCTCGCAATGAAAAGGTGATTTCATTATGTACATCCTTCTTGGAAAATATCAATTCCCACATTGCATGAAAAGCTGCTAAGAGAACCACTGCTGCTTTATTCAATCGATCCGAACCGTTCCGGAATGAAGAAGCTTGTAAAGACATTCAGGAAAGCAGGCGTCCTTCCAATAAAATATCCAACCTCCAGTCAATTGCTAATGAAGGAAGAAATATAAAAGCTCCAGCAGAGGAACAGCAAACCAAACGTGTGGCACCAGCACATCAGGCGAGTTCACCCCTGAAGGTCGCGACTAAGATTCCTGCACAACAACAAGAAACTAGAAATGCTGCTCCAAACTTCCCGTTCCCGATCGAGGAAGTAATTGAACTCCTGGAAGTATGGATTCAAGATGATGCCATCAAACTACCTCCTGTTAGGCGCCTACCAACTAAGGAACAAATGGAAAATCCAAAGTATTTCCATTACCACAGGTTCGTCAATCATCCAACCAATAAATGAAACAATTTTAAGCGCATTTTCAATGAGCAGGTAGATGCAAAAGAACTTCAATTAGGCACCGAAGGAGTTCACAGAGATACTCTTCCCATCAGGAGCTGCATGATTTCTGGGGACTCCATCCACAAAACCGTAGAGTATATGATGGAGTATTTATGTGAGGTTTTGTATTTCTCCAAGGCGCAACGTCAAGACATATTTGCATCCCTCAATCGTGTTGTGTCAGGCAAGCGATTTTTTTTACTCGGGGAATCCGCTCCCAAATCCCAACCTCTTCTAGAAGGTGTCGCTGGTAAATGCAACTGGGGACTGCTGACCACTTCCCACCTAAAGGACGTCGAGTTCGACAGCACGCTGATTGACGCGACCTCTGACTTCAACATTACTACTGTCAAGACTCTGAGAGCCGCAGGAATTTCAAAGCAGGAAGCTGTGCACTTCCCAACTGTGATCAAAAACCCAAAAGAAGAATAAAAAATGCTTACGGGTACATTAATCTCGAAATCAAGGTGGAAGATGCTCTAACGCATGCCAAATTTCATATTGTTAAAGAATGCCCAAATTATGATATGGTTCTGGGGGGCTCATGGGTGCATAGTAACAAAGCAAAACTAGGAGTATGTTCTCTGCCAGTGTTTATACCTAAAAGGATTTACAACAAGCCATCCAACCCTGAAGATTATTTGCTGCCGCATCAACAACTTGCCAATGTGACCCAATTACCTGGAGAGACCCCGGCGACATATGTTTGCAGATCCCTAACATAAGTAAGTTTCATTGAACAACCCTTTTTGCAACCAGTCACTCCTCCCTTCGTCAAATCCCGGGGACTCGAGCCAGTTATCAACCCATCTATCGCTAGGAGGTATGAATGGGATGCTGGTCCTTTCAAATATTTTATCAAACGTTTAGAAGTTGTCTCGATCAAGGATGTTGAGTCTAAGATCTAAGTTACTGAGCAACGCCCAAACCCGTTCCGAGTTGGACATATAGTTGTAAGGATTGTTGCTCAACCCCCACCCAGTTCTGCAGAAGGAAAAGATGAGCCGTTCCTAGTGGAAGAAGTTATCTTAGGAGGTTATTGCAAGATCATCAATGCTGACAAACTAGAATGCATGGTAATGCACTCACGATGTCTCAAGACTTTCAATACCTAATCTGTCGTACTCCTGTTTTCCTCCAGCGTTCTCATTAGTGTTTCCTTTAACAATTTCCTTTTTCATGCAATATTTGTAATTCCTCCAAAATGATTGCACTGCTTGCATTCATAATTAGGGTTTCGATTTTTCAATTAATCAAGTATTATTTCCCTTTTCGAAATATCTTTGCTCCCGAATCATCTCAAGGAATAGTATCGAGTAAACCCAAACCCTCACAAAAATCATTACCTATTAATTAGAAACCAGAAAAAAATCAAGCCATGTAAGAGATGTCTCAGAAATCTGAAGAGGGGAATATGTAAAGGAAATGAAAACACAATATCATCAAGCATCGACACATTCTTTCTGGGGAAAGCATCTTTCGCATATGAAGAGCAACCTGCTTCAACCTTTGCCTGACGAGATTCCTAGAAGAAGTTTTGTTGTCTGCAATTTTCCAGATTTTGGGAATTCTCTTCATGGAACAAAGAAGCAATAAATTTTAAGTCAGCACACATGACACTTCTGGTTTGCAACCACCTCTTCAGAAACGATGCGTCGAATTACGCGCCACTAATTGGAGATGAAACCTCCTCACCTAACAAGCATAGATTTTCGATTACTTATTCATTGGAAATGCGTTTATGCTTCTGCATACCTAGACGGCATGCCAAAAATATTCAAGAAGCATGTAGTCTGCACCGTGGATTATCAAAAAAGAGAAGAACTCGTTTTTCGAATCAAGGGTTAATGGCGCCCTCACTAGAGTTCTCCCCAGAAGTCGCTTCAACGTTATCTTCATAAGCCGCTTCAACGTTCTCTCCAGAAGCCGCTTCAATGTTCCCTCCCAAAGCCTCTTATATGTCCTCTCCAGAAGCCGGAGCCGCTTCAACGCCTCAGCAATCTACACAGACCAACCTCCTCATGTTTGCCACATCGGCCAACAAAGTTAGATTGGGTGTTTCTATACTTTCAATTTCTTATGGGAAGAGTGCATGGATGGCCAGATGTTTGTATGAAATACAGGTCTGCCAAGTGCGACTCCCAAATTGATCAACAAATGACGGATCCAAGAGATTTCTGCTTTCGTCAATTCGCCAGTCACCTTACCAGCAAACGCAATAGAAGTACATCTTCCAAGAGGAAATAAGATCGAGCCACAGGAATTTCTCAACATGAAGCTGTACACGCATCAAAGATACCGAAGAAATATCCATAGATACCGATGGCTGTATCACCTTTGAACAAAACCAAACACGATGTCAGCTGCGGGACCTGCCTGATGATCAGCAGTCCAGACTCCAAGCAACTTAAAGTTAAGGCCTCTTACAATTGATCTCAATGGAGTTCGGAAAATTTTGAAATCCACTAGAGAGGCCAGATACTCATTTCTCTTGAGACATGACCTTATCACACATTTCGGAGATGATCGATGGAGTTCACTCAGGATTTGATGAAATTTCAAAACCATGAAAGTTATGCGTACAACTAAAGTTCATACTTGCGAAAAGAAAAATAAAGAATAGGATGTACTTACCTTGTCACTGACGATTGGCACACTCGTGATGGAGCTGCTGACAGCGACGAAGAGGAGTCGGCTGCTGCAGACGAAAGCACGGAGCCAGATGAGCAAAAAAAAATAGAAGAGGATCAAACAGAAAAAGGATTCCTTATTTCTCCATGGAAGGGAATGGATGACTGGGACCACAACACTCATACTTGTAGCCAAGCTAGTAACACGCTACTATGAAGACCTAGCAACACGCTACTACGAATACCATTGGCCGCGCGGTCCCGTTGCTGAATTCCGATTGGAATTTTCCTGGTAATATCTACCTGCTTCGTCTTTTCAATTTTAATTTCGTCTTTCACCATCTAATGCTTACCACGCAAAAATGTCACTGTTACGTGCTAAGCATGGGACTTAATGTTGATGGTGGTTTTTAGTATAGTGTTAGAGCATTGGTCGGTCGATCTCGCATGCGTTGCTATCTCAAGCATGTTTGTCAATGTTAGTGATCAAAAGTATAAGTCTTGATTTCTAGTCTATTATAGCTAAGTCTCGGACTAGGATAGAAAGTGTAGTTGAGCTCAAGGACTTCATGGCGATTCATCATACAAGAAGAAGAAATACTCAAGGAACCGGTGGAAATTCTCAACAAAAAGGTATTTGAAGACTTGAACTTATCTATCACTCAAAAGTCTATCTACTCTATCTCATACTCTTTGAGACAAGAAGTCATATGCTATATATATAGACTTGGATTATACACATTTGGTATTTCGAGCCGAGTATACCTCGCTTATCTGTATCTCGAAATATATGTTGGTAAGCTTTTTGCTTCGATCAAGTTTATCTTTACCTAGTGACGAAAGTCATGATATGTTTCAATCACTTTGAAAATTTCTTTGAAGAGAAATGGTGTAACAACTATATAACGTCCTCTAAGAATGTTTCAGTGATTGAAATGAGAGTTTACATTACATAACCAATGATGGATATAAGCATTGTTGTGGAAACACATTTATGTATAAGTCCTATTCCTTGAACCAAAGTTTGCGAACTTTGTTGATCAAGAGAACCGGAAGAATGGCTATTTGCCAAGTCCGCGAACTGCCGAACTTCTCATCCCGAGAAATTCTGCTGGAGTTGACAAACTAGTTGCGTGAGTACCAGTCTGCGAACCCAGTCCGAGAACCCAGTCCGCGAACCGGCGGAAGGTCTTTTGTCGAGATTTTCTGCTGGAGTTTGTAAACTCTACCCGGTTGCTTAAGTCCGCGAACCTAGTGTGCGAACTTAAGAAGGTTATATATCTGAAGATGATTTCTGAACTTAAACGTATAAAGACTAAGGAATGCAGTATGCAAGCCGTGGTTATAAAAGTTCATGAACCGATTCAAGTGAATCAAATCATCTTTGCTTCAATTGTCTTGTGTAGTACATAAGATTTCCTTGCAATTGAACAACTCTCTAACTAGTTCATTTGGAGTCATTTGAACTAGTTATGGTGAAGAAGAACATGGTTGATATGAAATTTTCATATGGCTAACTTTTTGGTTGATTATTATTGAACCAACAAGTGCATAAGTTTGGGTACGGTTAACAAACCTAGAAGCGTGCATTGTCAAGTGTGTGTAACAAGCTAAGTTTTTGATCTAACGGTTAAGAAATATTAGCTTGAATCTAAATCATATTTTCATCTAACGGTGGATATTGAATGCTTTGTTACTAAGCTAACATTGATTGCAAACCCTGATTTGAAAGACTATATAAAAGAGACATCTAGTATTGTGCAAAACTAATCCCCACACCTTATGTTGATACTAGTTTGCATACTAGAGTCGATTCTCCTTTAACCTTTGGTTTTCTTCTTCTTAAACCAGGTTAACGACTTAAAGACTTCATTGGGATTGTGAAGCCATACTGATACTACTTTTATCGTAGTTGTGTGATGTGATCTTGCATCTTCTATCGTACGAGTACAATCAGATTGATTGGCTTGAGATTGATATCTCCGATAGGCAAGATATAAAAAGTAGACACAAACATCTTCGTCTCATCGTTTGTGATTCTGCAACATCTTGTTTCGCTACCATACGATTAAGATTGTTGTGAGGTGATTAATAACTCTAGGCTGTTCTTCGGGAATATAAGACCGGATTATCAATTGGTTCCTGTTCACCTTGGTTATTATCAAAATACGGAACAAAACTTTTAGGGTTTATCTGTGGGAGACAAATTGATCCTTTGATAGACTTATCTGTGTGAGACAAATTTGTTTATTGTCAAAGCCTGCGATTTTGGATCGTAGAAACTCTTAGTTGTGGGTGAAATCATCTAAGGGAATCAAGTGTGCAGTATCCTGCTGGGATCAGAGGCGTAGGAGCATAATTGTACCTTGGATCAGTGGGAGATTGATTGGGGTTCAACTACAGTCCAGTCTGAAGTTAACTTGGAGTAGGATAGTATCTGTAGCGGCTTAATACAGTGTGTGTTCAATCTGGACTAGGTTCCGGGGTTTTTCTGCATTTGCGGTTTCCTCGTTAACAAAATTTCTGGTGTCTGTGTTATTTCAATTTCCGCATTATATTGTTTTATCTTTATAATTGAAATAATACAGGTTGTGCGTTAGATCATCAATTAGAGTAATCCAACCTTTGGTTGTTGATTATCATTGATTGATCCTTGGATATTGGTCTTTGGTATCATCCAAGTTATTCCTTGTATTTGATTAGAACTCTCAGTTCTTGCTTGAGTAAATCAAATCAAGAGAGAGATATAAACTCGTTGATATACTTTTAATTGATTGAGTCTTGTTGATTCTCTTAAAAGTATATTTTAGTTTGTCCATACAGATTGCTAAGTGAAATATTGGGTGGTGTTGTTAGACCCCCGCTTTTTCAATTGGTATCAGAGCAGGCAAACACGTTCAAGACCTTACAAGTATGTGTTTGCAGCGATCTGACTCTATGGACAGAGGTGCTATATCTATTAATGTACCACCAGTCTTCGATGGCTCCAATTACTTATGGTAGAAAATTACTATGCGAGATTTTCTTCAAGCACGTGATTTTCAATCATGGGTATATGTTGTTAATGGCTATGTTGCTCCCGTTATGGCATTTGGAGATGTAAACGTTCCCAAGAATATTGGTGAATACAGTCCTGCCGAGATACTTGTTGCAAAGAAAAATTCCGACGGTTTGAATGCAATCATACATGCCATTACCCCAAATCTTCAGTACCATGTGTCAAATTGCACAAGGTCTAAAGATGCTTGGGATATCTTAGAAACCGTATTTGAAGGTAACTCCAGTGAAAAGGAAGCTAAACTTCAAAATCTTAATTCCGATTGGAGAACCTTCGTATGGCATATGAAGATACATTTGATGAGTTTAATCACAGAGTGTCTGAAATTGTTAATGCATCTTTTGCATTGGGTACGACTATTCCTGAAAAGGACATTGTGATGAAAATTCTCAGATCGCTGCCATCTAGATACGAGTCTAAGAAGCATGATATCGTTGAGGGAAATAACCTTGATAATCTTTCCAGAAATACATTGGTTGGAAAGATAAAGATCTTCGATCATGAGCAAACATTCAAAATCGGAAAGGATGTTTCCTTTGAAGCACAGAAGAACAGTAAATTACTTGATAAAGGTAAAAGTGTTTATGTCTCTGAGGATGATCGGTCTGAGGATGATTTTTCGGATGAAGATCTTGACAAATCATATTCCTTGATCACAAGACAGTTTAGGGATCTTCTAGTGAAGAGAAGTAAACGGTTTTCAAGAGACAAACCTAGGTCATCAGATAAACCTCACAATCACGTTCCTCCTAAAAACAGGGATGTTGACGAGGATATGCCACAGTGATTTAAGTGTAAAGGCTTTGGTCATTTTGCAAATGAGTGCCCAAATCGTAGAAAATACACTGGGAACAAAGGTCTTGTTGTAACACTTGATGAGATGTCTGAGATCTATGATTCCGAGGAAGACAGGAAATCAAGTGTCGGTCTTCTATGTGAAAACATTGATTTTGATAATTGTAGCAATACATATATCAACCTTGATGGTTTCGGTGAAGAAGAGAATCCAATCAAGCTGGAAGAATCAATTGACCTATCCTTTGGAAACTCTGGTTGTAATGTTTCAGGATCTACTATGTGTCTAGATGCTTTCACACCACAAATGGAAGTCTCGGACAAAATCTTTTACGCGTACCAATTTTAGTATGCTTGAGTGCGAACTCGTGTACATCAATTGGAAGTCTCGGACTTTCAGCAGCATTTTCCATATTTCGTGATATACGCAGAGACAAATTTTCTTTCCATAACGAACTCTCTTGCCAACCCTGTTTTGATGTATACGACTCTTCCAGTCCATATCCAACAGAAAGCCCGTAATATCTTGTCCAAAATAATTCCAGAAAAACATCAGTGCTGAGAATGAACTTCCCGCCAAAAACTATTTTCACACAAAAGAGAAGATGACCTCCCCCTATCCAGAATGGGGTGCATTTAGCCATTGGAGTGTATATAGCAGTGAGGTTCCCCTTAGTAATTGAAGTTCCCCTTATCCAAATTGAGAGTCCGAATATTATTTTTCTCCCACGAGCGCAAATCCACTTTTCGAGCCAATTTTCCCGCAGAAGCTTATTTCTCCAAAAACACCTACAAAGACACAAAAAGCCAAAATAAATACAAAATCGAGCACTAACAATATATACAATTGAGATTATATCAGACACAAGAATGTGTCTATCAAATACCCCCAAACTTATTATTTGCTAGTCCTGGAGCAAATCAAATCTAGAAAATAAAATCCTAACTCACTGTCGCAGGCATCGTCGATTGCATTTAGCGTATGCAATAAGCCTTTAAACCCCTAGGTATCCCTAGTGGCGGAGTGTTGTCTCCGGAGGGCTTACCAGAGGTATACCCACAAAACCTTTATACTCCAGACCCTAACTATCTACACAGAACCTTGGAAGGCACTAAAGAATCTCCTTGGTTGGCATACTTATTGACTACAGGAAGAAGTACCCTGATGCGAAATTCCAATTGATGTACACGAGTTCGCACTCAAGCATACTAAAATTCATATGAAGTGACAGAGCTCTACTCAGATAGTCGCACTATGGACATCAATATCCGGAGTTAAAACTAATCACATGGATAGATCAAGAAGATGGATATAGAAAAACATAGATGGTTTTGATGTTTACTAGGTGAACGGTGTTTCTCATATCTGTCTGAAGGCCTCCACCAAAATGAACCTATCCTAATGGACTGAGATACTAGTCTGACTAATATCAACACACTGGCATATACAAGGGTACCAGTGGTCGATAATCCTAACTCTAGGTCAACACAACTGGCATATACAAGGGTTCCAGTGGTCGACTTTATTGAATTTATTCCAGTTGGTCTGATGGTCTGGTCTCAATTTCTCTTTTTTTTTTGTTCTATTTTCTCTTTTTTTTTTTTGTATCTCAATCACTCTAATTCACCCTAGCATTAGTAACAACTTGAATCGTGAGCCCCACCTAATCACTTAGAGAAACATAGTTTAAAAAACAAAATAAAAACAGAAGTGAAAAGGACTCAACGAGATATGGTGAAACTATCATGTTATTTCTAACACCTGAGCTCTGTGCTTTTATGAATAGACTCTTTGGATGTTGCCATCTAGTCAGATTGGTTCCTCAACTCCTATAACCAAAATGCTTCCATCCACTTAGATTGGTTAGTGCCATCCTTAATAGGCATAAATTTCTAGGCTCTGGAATTTAATTAAGCAACTAAAAAATTTCTCCTATACCCCCAAACTTAAATCTAACATTGTCCTCAATGTTCTAAAGATCAAATTAAAAGCATGAACAAGGAGAAACTGTTGCCATTTGAAACAAAAGAGATAAGGAAAGATATTACCGTGTTGCATGAGAATGGGTTACCTACCAAGAAGTGCTAAGTTTAACGTCTTCAGCCAGACTAAGAAAGAATTAGTCACCTCATAGAATCATAAAGTAATAGCCCAAATATATGCGGGTCATCAAAACCAAATAGAGTTATCACAAGTAAAAGGAATCTGTAACATGCCAAGAAAATGAACAAATAAAGCACGCCCTTGTCTAGTTTCCTGTTTAAGACAACTACATCTAGTTGTGGTTCAGGTTCAGGATCTATAACCGGGTCTAAATAAAATATTTTCATGGGTTGCGTTTCCTCATAGGTTAGATCCAAATGTTCAGGTTCTAGAGTCTGAAAAAACTCAAATAAAAACTTAGAAGCACATAATAATAACCTGAATAATTGAGGATCCTCTAAGTCAATCAGATTTGACTTACACAACTAACCATAATGAGAGTGGTGATCTTCCTCAAACAAGTATGTCGACCCTAATCTCCTAAAGTAATTAGGTTTATTCTCAAAACTTAATATTCGACACATTTGAAAATCAAACATTCCCACATTTGGAAGAAAAATATTTGGTGGGAAAACAAAGTCAATCTCCTGGGTAAACCACATCAACCAGAGGATGGGTTTCTAATAACTGAAATTTCTTGTGGACATCACTAGGTTTAGGAAAACGTGTATGAAGATAATCTTGTAAAATGGTTGAGGCACATATGTCAAGTCCCAAGTGAGGAACCTTTCTAATAATTAAATCACATGGAGAATGATAATCACCCCCAAACTTAGAGTTTTCAGTGTCTTTAGAAAGACTAATCACAACTCCCCTAATTTCAAGGTCATCTAATTCATGAAAATGGTCAATTGATTCTTCTAAGTCGGGTACATCCTCACTCATCTCGACGAGTCCATTTTCTTTTTCTAAGTCTATTGTTTTTAAATCGCTAGACTCAAAATATACTCGTTCCTCTAAACCATTATTAGCTTCGTAATCAAAAGGAAATACTACATCGTCTAAAACGGGGGTATCTCTAGTCAAATCCTCGTCCTTTTGAATAGGTGAATAATTATTAAAATTATTTGGATTCGAACTAGAAATAATATTATTATTAAGGTCAGTTGGAGTAGCAAATTCCTGATCACTATGCCTATTTATTTCAAATTCTTCATCAACACTATCCTCATCATAATCATTATAATAACATGAAAATGGTTGAACCTCATCTAAACAACAAGTAGTGTTACCAATTATATCCTCGTCATCCTATTTATGCAAATAACTATCCTTATTTTCAAGGGTATTATTGGAGACACTGTATTGAAAATTAAGATTATTTCGAGCAATTCTTTCGTTCGTCTCAGCTATCAGCTTGAGGGATTCCTCTATAGAAATTTTTCTTTCTTCATAAACTAAGTTATTCATCTCAGCTATCCTACGTGTTGACTCTTCTAATTTCTTGAGAGACTCTTCTAAAGGAGAAATATAAGAATTTTTCTCATATGACCGGTGCGTATAGTAATTGGGCTCACCATGGTATGGACCATAATCTTCAAAAGGCTGATGTTCCCAACCACTATTCACACTATGGTCAAAGTAGTAACGTCCATTTTGAAACTCAGTCGGATATTCGTTGTATTGGCTATTGTAATACCAGTTCGGCATTCTACTACAGGGGTGTGAGTTGTCACACAAAATAAAACCAACTGACAGGGGATTCGTGGGTGGATAGAGTCTTACCTCCCATACCAGACGGGCGCTGAACCGTTGAAGTCGACTCAGGCCACCGACTCCAATGTCAGTGTACGAACCCGAGGGGCCAAGACAGTATCGTAACTGTCGTCCTTCCTTGCAAACAGTTTATATTTAATTTTTAACCCTTCCTTAGGGTCTCAAAATAATAATAATGTTCAGTCCAAAAAAAAAGTCCAAAAATAAATATGTCCAAAAAGAAAAATTACAAAAATAAAATCCTATTTACAGTTTCTAAAAATAAACAAAATAACTATATACAAAATCTTCTTCTTCACTCCTTTCGGATTCCTCTTTTCTTTCCTTCTTTGGCGATGCTTTCCTTTTATAGCAATTTTTCTTTCCTTGTAGCTTCACTCCAAATCTGAAAAGAATCGAAAAATACCAAAACGCGTAAAAAAGAACAAAAAATAATAAAAATAAAAATAAACCTAAAACAAATCTAAATACAAATCCGCGTCGGCAGCGCCAAAAATTGATGTCGTTTTTAAAATGATAAGTAGAAGTTCGTTCAAAGACTTGTAAAGATTTGATTTCAGACTTAATTTTGGTTTCACTTAATGTTACGAGAGACTGGGACTCAGGATTCTACCAATAAATCCATTCATGCGATTCATATAGTTATTCTAGACAATTATAGCTCAAATAGAATATTGACTCTGTTTCTTTGCCAAGGTAGATTTTTGAAAAGCAACGACTATAAATCTAAAGCATGGGATATCAAAAGACTTAACCTAAGTATAACCCATCAATTGAAATCACAACCGTTCAATAAAAACCATAAAACAATTAATAATCCATGCAAAAAGTCATGAAAGAATTAAATATAATTACCACACGTATGAAATATAGCTTCCCCCGTCATCCCAGTGTTGGGGTTTAGCTCATGATGTCGTACAAACTCTCAAAAGATAGAAACATGGCTCAAAGAGTGTTTAAAGATGGAAGTACAAGGAAAATAACCAAAACAGATCAATTGCAACGTTTATATGCGTGGAAAATCGACTGTTACTAATGATACAGAAGATGTAAGACTGATGGGAACGATACCTTGTGTGTCATGGATAAACCACACTTTTCTGCGACTGACTTGGGTCGTCCAATGTTCTTCAGCTTCGTCTTCTTCCTCCTGCTGCTGCACCTTTCTCTGCAGCGTGATTTCTTCGTACTAGAGCCTCCTTTGAACTACGTAAAGGCCCCAAACTCCTCGACTCCCTTCTCTGAACTTCCAGCCGCTCTTATATATGCACAACATGATCGAATATCTTGTGAGTAAATCCTTGTTTTTCCCCCACGACAAGTTGCAAGGAAATCTCCTGCAATCTCTCTACGCGGCTTCTTAGTTGTCAAAACTCTCCAGAATGTATAGAAACAAATCGCAGTACATATTATCTTCCCTAAGGTCCCACGTATCTTCCATAAATAACAAAACCAACATCGGAATATTCTCGGTTCTGTATAATGAAATCTCCCTCTATCTTCTTAAAAATCTCCAACAAAACCCGAGTAAAACTCCGTCTAGAGACCATTATCCGGCCCAATTTCCTCCCCTGTTATGGTTCAACAGGCCTAGAGAAACCCAAATCCGTGAACGAACCCACACAAATCTTGTTTAAATTCTCGCCCGAAAGTCTCGGACTTTCAACAACATTTTCCATATTTCGTGATATACGCAGAGATAAATTTTATTTTCATAACGAACTCTCTTGCCAACCCTGTTTTGATGTATACGACTCTTCCAGTCCATATCCAACAGAAAGCCCGTAATATCTTGTCCAAAATAATTCTAGAAAAACATCAGTGCTGAGAATGAACTTCCCGCCAAAAACTATTTTCAAACAAAAGAGAAGATGACCTCCCCCTATCCAGACTGGGGTGCATTTATCCATTGGAGTGTATATAACAGTGAGGTTCCCCTTAGTAATTGAAGTGCCCCTTATCCAAACTGAGAGTCCGAATAGTAATTTTCTCCCACGAGCGCAAATACCACTTTTCGAGCCAAATTTCCCGCAAAAGCTTATTTCTCCAAAAACACCTATAAAGACACAAAAAGCCATAATAAATACAAAATCGAGCACTAACAATATATACAATTGAGATTATATCAGACACAAAAATGTGTCTATCATGAATTACACTCACAAAAACCAGTTGTTTATAACTGTTCTCTGAGCATCATGTCTTTGGATGGAAAATATGTCAATATGATTGTTAAGCCATCAATCAAGGAAAAAGATAAATCTCCAGTAACTCCTTCCTTGAAAAGAAAGAGGAGGAATACAAGAAAGCCAAGGGATGTCCCTTTTAACTCTCAGATTTTTTCCGATGTTCTTGATGAGTTGAGGGAAGTAAGAAAGGAGATTAGTGAAATAAAGGCTTGCGCTTTAAGATCTTTAGAAATTCAGAAGGCCCTGGTTCGACATCATCAACCAAGACGGTTCGTTGGTATTGACTCCTTCCTCCACGAACCTTATATTCCAATGGATGTTGACGACAAGGAGTTCGGGAATGATAAGGAATTTCTCAAAGACATTGTTTCCTAGTATGTCTTCTTTTTGGTTTAGTTGGAAGAATAACTAGTGCTTGAAATAGCAATGATTGTGACTACACATAGCTATTATGTTTCATCTTCTTGTTCTTTTTAGATTTATTTGGTTTAAATTCTAAAAATATATGGAGGATGATGTTTTTGTAGTATTAATCTTTATGATTTGATATATTGCAATTTTTTATGGGATATCGGTGTTTACATCCGTGAACTATGTTTGTCCTATACTCTGTCAAAAGTAAAGTCGTTTGTGATCGGTATTCACGTACTGGTAAAAGAATGAATAAATTTTTGACAAATACAAAAGTTAAGCCTATATTGTCAAACATTTGATGAAAGATAGGTTAAAATCTTTTGTTTTCAAGGATTATGTCTGTTAATTGTCATTATGCAAGTAGTGATTGAAAATAGAATGAATCCTTGTGTATTCCGCAGTATTGATCATCCCCGATCCATATTTTATGTATTATTGTGAGGCTCCGTAATGCATCTTATGTTGAGCAGTAAACAAACAAGTTGATTTTTTAGCTATGTTGCCAATCCATATTTGGGTCTAACACCAATGTGCCAAAATCTAGCGGCTATGGCTACGCCAGACCCTACTTGCACCACCGTGCCGCTGGCATGCGCTAACTATGCCAACCATGTCATTGTGCCACTGGAATGCGCTAAATATGCCACTACGCTATTGGAATTTTCCAGTGGCGCCACTGTGCTATTATCAGGCGCCAATAGAATGTGGCCATAATCAATGGCCACCTCTCTCATGAGTCACAATATCTGCCTTCCAAATTCGCCACAGAATTGACAGGCCTGTGGCAAATCTTAGGTGACCAGACAAGACAAGCCTAATAGCGTCACATGTTATTCTCCTGTGGCAAGTCTCCTGACTTTGACTTTCCACACATAACACTCTGCTACACGTTTTCCACGAAAACACTCGAGACATAAAACATGTCAAAAGCTGGGGGATGCTCATCAAGGTATTGGTATGGCGGTTCACAGCGTGCGGCGTGCAACATGTCCATTATAAGAAAGTTTTAGAAAGCAGGGCAGTTAGTGGCGGCAAGAAGTAGTGGGTGTAAACTAACCCGTTTCCTTCATAGTGGGAACGTGTTTTCTAGCATTTACACATTACCCCACTTCCCCATCACTCAATCATTCCCACTTTCTACGAGATCAGAGTGCGATCAATATGACTTGTATAAATAGGTTTTACCTATTTCGACCAAACGACAACAGTTTGGTTAACAACAACACATTATCCAGAAAACACCAAAGAACTGATAGCTTACATTCCGCAAGCCAGTTCCTAAATTCTGATACAAGTCATAAAATAGACACGCCTTCAGAATTAACCATTCTGATTTAAACACCTTCTTCGCTTCCCTCCCTAAGACCAACCCTTCTCCTTCACTTTATGACTGAAGCAATACTAGAACGACCATTTCTTGGTTTAGGAAAGGATTGTACAGATTGATCTCTCGAATCTAAAGTACTCCCGTGCAGTGTATTTGTTTTAGGTTTAGATTCGTTTCTCATCCACACACCCAAATTTACCAAAACCAGCAGAAACTGTTTTTACCCATAAATACTACTGAAGTTGATTTTGGAGAAGGGGAAAGAAAAGAGTAACCAGTTGTGCATGAGCAGTAAATAAGTTCCAAGTTTGAAGAAGAATGCAGCATTTTTGCTTCATGGAACATAGTCAGTGGTGTTGATGGTGGTTTTTAGTTCAAGGGCTAAAATTGTAAACCATGTATTTAATGCGCTGTCATCCTCCAAAGGAACAGAAACCATTTAAAAGTAATGATTGCTTAAGCCTCTTCGCTCACATGTGTATTGAGAAATTCAATATATCTGTATATATGAAATTTACTCAGAATGGTGCGTGCAACAGCAATCCCAAAATATTCTGTGAATTTTATCTTCCACCAGCATTATTCACTAATGCATGAATTGCCTAGTATTTTCCTGTGCTATGTTCCCAGTCGAACCCTCAATATTGACATGACGATTAAATGTTTACTCTCAGCAGAGTAGCATGAATCTCCCGAAGTGTCAGTATTGAGATCTGCATAGAAGTACTCACACAGGCTGCATCACTCTCTGAACAAAGAGGATTTCGTATCGACACATTTGAGTTATCTCGATTGAACATGCTTAAATTTCTTAGGGAAAATCTAGACTGTTAATATCAGTCTCAAAAATAATCACGGCCGCACGATTTTGCCGCGCGATTCAATAGGCATAGCCTGCTCCTAACGGAATTAGTCAATCACCACGATGACTACCGGCGGGCCCACTAACTCCCTAGCCGAACGGTTTTCATCTAATACATCCATAGCACTTCGAACGGTCAACCCTAACATTGGTGGTCGCGCTGTTTAAGAAGAGATCAAACGAGCTGAGACCGACCAAAGCGGTCTCAAATGCATCACATCCGTCCAACTTCGCCATCCTAGTTGGACGGCTTAGATCTTCCCTCAAATGATCGAAAGGGTACCAACGTGATCACCAATGACCCAACTACATTCTTGGTCGATCGACCTTCCCACTGCAAACCAGAAACGCGTTGAATCACTCGCCCAAAGAAGGGTGATCGTGCAGCCTTTAAAACCCTAAATTCAATAAGCGGCGTTATACAACTCCCGCAAATAAATCGTGCCCGTCCAACTTTTCCAGCCTAGTTGGACGTCTTAGATTGCATTTCAAACGATCAAGAAGATGCCAACGCATTCACCATCGAACCAACTACACACGTAGTCGATCGACTTGCTCATAGCAAAACCAGAGCGCATCAAATCGTTCGCCCAAAGTAGGGTGAACGCGCCGCTTTGAAAACCCTAAAATCACTTTGCGGCAACACATTACTGCCGCAAAATGATCACAACCATCCATATTTGCCAGCTAATTTGAGTGGCTTAGATATAATTTTAGATGGCCCAGGAGATGTCAACATGCTCACCAGAAACCCATCTTTTCACGAGGTTGATCGACCTGCTCGAACTAGTACGCAGTGTCTCGAATCTTCCGCCCAAAATGGGTTGCCGCTCGGCCCAAAAACCATAAAATCGCGTCAACGGCAATAGACAACTGTCGCAAATCGATCACGACCATCCAACTTCGCTAGCCTAGTTGGAAGGTGTAGATTTATTTTCAGAAAACTAACAAACTAGCATTGTGACCACCGACCATCACTCCTTCACAGGGCATGATCGACCAAGTGGCAGTTCGCCCATAGGGCACTCGAACGATCGCTTAAAAATAGTCGGTCGTGCTACCTTACTAAGACGCTCAATCCGTGACTGATTCGATCGAGCTCAAAAATGTGATGCTTCTAGCACATCGATTGTTTTCAGCTTCTTATTCGAAAGCGATGCTTTGAAAACATCGATTATAAGCAATACTTTATAAATATTGGTTTCACAAATAATTTGTAATTTAACCAAAAAGCACCATGTGCTTCTTTCAGCAACGAGTCCCACGACTCAACCCACTTACTCGAGACATCAAACATGTCACAAACTGGGAGATGTTCACTGGGGTATTGGTCTGGCGGTTGACAGCATGCAGCGTGCAACACGCCCATTACGAGAAAGTGTCAAGAAAGACGGACGGTTAACAGTAATGAGAGTAGTGGGTGAACGTGTGATCATTCTTCCCTCATAACGGAAACATGAGGGTCACCACCTTCCGCACAAACCCACTTCTCCACTACTTAACTTCCTCCAATTCCTAAGAGATCAGGGTGCTCTCATAAACTTGTATAAATAGGTTTTCAACCTATTCAAACCGACAAGAAAAAAGTGTTATCAACACAATAACCAGAAACCATTTTCTGATACAAGTCATAAAACAGCCACACCTTCATAATTCAACACTCTGATCTCAAACACCTTCTCCGCTTCCCTCCCTAAGATCAAACCTTCTCCTTCACCTTGTGACCGAATTGAATCTGGAACGGGCATTTCTTGGTTTAGGCCAGAGTCTCACAGATTTATCTCTCGAACTCAAAAGTACTCCCGTGCACCGCATTTGTTTAGGGTTTGAATTCGTTTCTCATCAACACATCCCAAATTTACCAAAAACAGCAGAACCAGTTTTTACCCTTAAACAATTGGCGACCACAATGGGAGATTGATCTCTCGGTTGTAAAATCAATATTTCAATATTCATTCCAGTTTTCTCAATTTCAAAAAGGTGGATCTTAGATCCAATTCAATCATTAAATTTAGGTTCAACAACCAATTTCAGTTCTGGTGTTCCATTCGCTAAGAAGCTTCGCAAAAATGCTACTGGAAATGCCTTGGATAGCTGAGCACCAGTAAATCTCCCAGATGAAAGGACCAGAAAGCCACGTGGAGACACAAGAAGACGTGACTACTACTTAGAAGAACGCAACGACTTCTCTGGATATCTGGATGGAGCAACCGCATTTTCTGCAAACACCACAAGTGTTATATGGAGCAAGCCATAAATACCTCAAAGGGTCCACACCCAGAAAGATAAAGTGAAGATTTGCGTAGCTGTTGTTCCAGTATGGAGATAGTCAACAACAAATCTCAACACCATTGGAGTCATAGGAAGACACCTGCAGAGATCACAAAAGAAAAAGTCTATCTCTATTCCACCACTGCTACCAATTTAAAGTCAGGAGTATCCGCTATCACTTCATCAACAAACGTGTAGATCCAGAACATGGCATAATTCCGAGAATTCGTACATCTAGAATAACAAAGGAGGCTTGAACCATCTTCAAATCATCATAAAGGGTTCGCCTATTATGTCAACCCGGACAACAACGAGACACTCCCTTAGGCGTGACACCTCGGATCACCAGAGCCAGAGCCGCTGCCTCCACCAATATTTCTTCGAGCGTAACTCCCCGGTCGTTACTAGAGCTACTGCCACTTCCCCATCAGGATGAGAGACCGGAGGAGCCAGAGGATGCCAACCCCCTATCACCATTGTTGATTTAATGGAAAGACGAGAAGTTCTCGCTAAGGCTCAGACGGACATGGCTACAACTCAGAAAGAGGTACTCACTTTCCACAAGACGTAAATGGAGCGACTACCACAAGAGCTGTGTCAGCCCATAGAACCAATGAGGAGTACTTTCAACACTTTTGGCGCAAGCACTTCAACAGGGCGTGCATTCATAGATGAAGAAATTTGTGCTGCTCTTGAGCGCTCAAGGGAAAGGAATCAGCCGTCCAATTTCATCACGCGTGAGGATCTAAAACGACTTCTCCAGCATCGAGGAAAGGAAAATCCGGTAGACCTGCACCAACATCGGCCTCCTTATCCTCCTGATGTGCAAAGAGTTTCTCTTCCGAGAGGATACTCTTCTCCTCAATTTTCCCTTTTATGACGGAACTGGTAATGCTCGTGAACACATCTCTCGTTTTCTGGAGTCATTAGGAGAGCACGAATACAATCATGTCCTCCGCTTGAAAGAGTTTTAAAAGTCACTTACTGAGAGAGCGTACACCTGGTACAACAACATTGCACCAAACAACGTATCCAACTGGTGTGAGATGGTAACCGATTTCTACAAGAAGTGTTTCTTCGTATCCGAGCAAATCACCTTTTCAGATTTGGGGAGAATGTTCCAACGAAACAATGATCATCCAAATGATTATGTCAAGAGGTTCAAAATCCAGGCACTGGATTGTCATGATCCAAATATGATTGAACAACGATCGGTGGAATTATACATTAATAGGATGGTACCCATTTATCATGCTATGATGAAGAATCTACAGTTTCAGATGTCCTCTGAACTTCGTGAAGCTGTTAAGCGCTCGGCTACAACGGTACTGGCCCTGCTAGAAGAACCACGCCTGCCGGGAATGAAGGGATTCATGATATTTGTAGAAGCATGCATCCCACCAACAGGCGATACAACCTTCAGCCTTCTGTAAGAAGCTTCACTGAAGCAGCAAGAGGAAAACCACCAAGATACAACATCCTGCGCGTCCAAAACCGCCAACTCCAACCTCAGTACCACATGCACGACTATCACAATGATAAAACAACGTCTGAGATATACCATATCTGGCTTGACGGCAGCAAAATCGGTGAGAGACGCTTTCAGAATTTCTTCTCTCGTAGAAGAAGTAGTTGCATTACCGAAGGAGGTCGCACCCGGGACTTAAGAGGTACATACGAACTCTCCATGTCAAGAGATTCTTCATACTTTCACAACCTGTTAGTTAAGTCATCCGCATGAAGGAACTTCCCTACTCCTCAAAGACACGATCCAAAGATGATAGAGACAAAGGAGTATAGCTGGGGACTGCTCAGCACTATCCATCTCAAAGATGCTGAATTTAGAGATACACAAGCACGCTATCATTATGATTCCAGGATGTCCTAAGACGAGGACATACTCAAGAGAGCAAACGTATTTTCAAAAACCAGCGTTATGCCAGGACGTCTATGAAACAGAACGTAGACGCAGACGGCCTCATGATCAGCAACTCGTACGATCCTCATCAACGTTGGGTTCAACTCCAACTCTCTTCCAAATTATTTCTTCAGAGACCCAGCATGACAGCATATATCAAGTTGAAAGATCAATAGATACTGGTGGGCAGGGGACTGTCTCCCTCTTCTCCATTCCATGAGGAAACATCAAGGAAGCTATCATTTCCATCATCAGCTTCTCCCTCTAATAACGAGACGATCTCTACCATTATATGAAGACTGCCAAGTTCGTGCAAGTAGCTACCATGCCTCTCCTTGCCAGTCTCTTCTGATCACAGATGCTGCCAAGAATCGTTGTTGCTCGCCAGAGCTTCACCATAGCAAGTACCACTATGGACAGAGGTAATCCGAACTTCTGCATATTTTGCTTTCCCATGGAGAAGTAATAGAGTCACCAGTACGGAGGCGAGATGGTGATATCTTTATTATGGTAAACTCGTCGACCATATAAGATAGAGCCATGTAACTCACGCTTGGGGACTGAGACTCAGCATGAAATTCCTTCACCGTTAGTCAAGGACTTCTTCAACACAAGAGAGATGGTCAATCAAGAAGCATGTAATTTGTAAGGGAAAATCAAACTGAAGGAGAAGTCGCTTCAACGCTCTCTCCAGAAGAAGCTGCTTCAACGCACACTCTCTCCAGAAGAATCCGCATCAGCACTCTTTCCCGAAGCCACTTCAGCGCTCTCTTCAGAGGCCGAAGCCGCTTCAACACCTTACCAGCAAATGCAATGGAAGTACGTCTTTTAAGAGAAAATAAGCTCGGGATAATTACACTTGGGGACTGCCATCACAGGATGCCTTCACGTCCCTCAACCATTTTATTTCTAATATCAGCAATCATCACTGTTGAAGCTTTACGAGCCGCAGAAAATTCTCAACATGAAGACGTACATGTGCATCAAAGAATCCAAAGTACAAATCGGAGATGTTTTCACGTGTCCAGCCATGCCATCGATTCTGAAGTGTAACTGGTGACTGCTCATCGCATCCCATTCCATATAACCATCCAAGATTCAGAAGACGGTTCAAAGGATGTTGCTTGAAACGAAGTCCTTGAAGACTTGATAGCGGCACGTCGACAATGGAACACCTCTCGGCTTGTCTACTTCACTTACACGGCTCCGAAGGATTGTGCCCATACAAGCATCCCCATCATATCATCATCGCAATCAAAAAGAGCAATATAACTGAAAGAAATCATCAAGCAGCCAATACATGCTTCTTAGGGAAAGCGTCATTCGTACCCTGAAGTGCAGCTGCTTCAATGACGAAACAACCTCTCAATCACCATATCATTGTGCCTAGATCCCAGAAAGAAGTTTCGCCATCTGTAATTTTCATATTTTGTAAATACCTTCACGGAATCAGGAAGCAACGAGCTAGTGCACACGGTACTCCCAGATTGCAATTACTTCTTCAGACGTGTCCAATCACATCACACGCGCTATTAATTGGAGATAGAGCCTCTACACCTAACAAATGTGACTCTTGTATCTCCTATTCACGGAAGCACAACACACGTGATATAACAAATGGAAGTTACAGCATGAATGAGGGATTATTATTCGATCAAGCCCTGGCTCCAGCCGCATGAAACAAAGACTACTAAACATCAAAGAAGTGTCGTCAACACCAGGGCCAATGGTGCCTTCACTAGAGTCCTCTCCAGGAACTGCTTCAACATCCTCTCCGGAAGCCGCTTCGACACCCTTCTCGGAATCTGTATCAATGTTCTTTTTGGGAGCTGCTTCAACATCTTTTTCAGAAATTTCTTCAGCAACCTTTTAAGGCTATTCCTCATGATAGGGCCCGTCCACATCAGAGTCGAGGATTATGACGTCGTCATGAAAAGTGTATTCATGTTTATCCAGGATTTCATGTTATGCTCCACCCTCCTTCACTTTAACCGGGCAGCAAACCTTTCATCCCTAGCACTTGTTAGCTGAGATGCTTCATCGCGCCTCCACTTTTTCTCCATGTGCTAACCGAAGCCAAGAAAGCTTGGACACGCTCTCGAACGATACTCAGATGTACAAGGGACTTGGAATGCATTTTGAGATCCCAACCAACAGTATGCCTAATCTACCTGGGGCCAACCAACATCATGCTAGGGGAACGCTTACCTGGACACCTCTTGAATGTAACATGTTCCAAGGACAGGCCGACCGATCTCTCCTGGTAAAATCTAACTTTGTCTCATAAGTTTTGCCTTTATTTGTCACCATCTAGTGCTTACCCCACAACAATGTCACTATTACGTACTAAGCAGGGGACTTAATGTTGATGGTGGTTTTTAGTTCAAGGGCTAAAATCGTAAACCCTGTATTTAATGCGCTGTCATCCTGCAAAGGAAAAGAAGCCATTTAAAAGCAATGAGTGCTTAATCCTCTTCGCTCACATATGTATTGAGCAATTCAATATATCTGTATATATAAAATTTACTCAGAATGGTGCGTGCAACAGCAATCCCAGAATATTCGGTGAATTTTATCTTCCACCAGTATTATTCACTAACGCATGACTTGCCTAGAATTTTCCTATGCTATGTTCCCAGCCGAACTCTCAATTTAGACATGGCATGACGATTAAATGTTCACTCTCAGAAGAGTATCATGAATCTCCCGAAGTGTCAGTACTGAGATCTGCATGGAAGTACTCACACATGCTGCATCACTCTCTGAACAAAGAGGATTTCGTATCGACACATTTGAGTTATCTCGATCGAACACGCTTAAATTTCTTAAGGAAAATCTAGACTGTTAATATCAGTCTCAAAAATAATCACGGCCGCACGATTTGGCCGCGCGATTCAATAGGCCTAGCCTGCTCCTAACGGAATTATGCAATCATCACGATGACCACCGGCGGGCCCACTAACTCCCTAGCTGAACGGGTTTCATCTAATACATCCATAGCGCTTCAAACGGTCAACCCTAACATGGGTGATCGCGTTGTTTAAGAAGAGCTCAAACGAGTGCATATGTTTGGGTACGGTTAACAAACCTAGAAGTGTGCATCGTCAAGTGTGTGTAACAAGCTAAGTTTTCGATCTAACGGTTGAGATATATTATCTTGAATCTAAATCAGGTTTTCATCTAACGGTGGATATTGTTTTATTTGTAACCAAGGCAAAACCCTGATTTGAAAGACTATATAAAGGAGACATCTAGTATTGTGCAAAACTAATCCCCACACCTTACGTGTGATACTAGTTTGCATACTAGAGTCGATTCTCCTTTAACCTCTGGTTCTATTTTCTCAAACCGGGTTAACGACTTAGAGACTTCATTGGGATTGTGAATCCAGACCGATACTACTTTTATCGTAGTTGTGTGATACGATCTTGCATCTTCTATCGTACAAGTACAATCAGATTGATTGGCTTGAGATTGATATCTCCGATAGGCAAGATATAAAAAGTAATCACAAACATCTTCGTCTCATCGTTTGTGATTCCAGAACATCTTGTTTCGCTACCATACAATTAAGATTGTTGTGAGGTGATTGATTAATCTAGTCTGTTATTCGGGAATATAAGACCGGATTATCAATTGGTTCCTGTTCACCTTGATTATTATCAAAAGACGGAACAAAACCTTTAGGGTTTATCTGTGGGAGACAGATTGATCCTTTGATAGACTTGTCTGTGTGAGACAGATTTGTTTGTTGTCAAAGCCTGCGATTTTGGGTCGTAGCAACTCTTAGTTGTGGGTGAGATCATCTAAGGGAATCAAGTGCGCAGTATCCTGCTGGGATCAGAGGCGTAGGAGCATAACTGTACCTTGGATCAGTGGGAGATTGATTTGGGTTCAACTACAGTCCGTTCCAAAGTTAGCTTGGAGTAGGCTAGTGTCTGTAGTGGCTTAATATAGTGTGTGTTCAATCTGGACTAGGTCCCGGGGTTTTTCTGCATTTGCGGTTTCCTCGTTAACAAAATTTCTGGTGTATGTGTTATTTCAATTTCCGTATTATATTGTTTTATCTTTATAATTGAAATAATACAAGTTGTGCATTTGAATCAATCAATTGGAAAGCCGACCTTTGGTTGTTGATTGATATTGATTGATCCTTGGATATTGGTCTTTGGTACCATCCAATTTGATTAGAACTCGCAATCTTGCTTGAGTAAATAAAAAAAAAGAGAGAGATATTAACTTCTCGATATACTTTAATCTAGATTGAGTCTGACTGTTTAGTTGATTCTCTATTAAAGTATATTGGAGTTAGTCCATAAAGATTGCTAAGCGAAATATTGGGTGGTGTTGTTAGACCCCCGCTTTTTCACAATTCCCGCAAATCAATCGTGTTCGTCCAACTTCGCCAGCCTAGTTGGACGGCTTAGATTGCATTTCAAATGATCAAGGAGATGCCAACGCATTCACCATCGAACCAACTCCACACGTAGTCGATCGACTTGCTCATATCAAAACCAGAGCGCATCAAATCGTTCGCCCAAAGTAAGGTGAACACGCTGCTTTGAAAACCCTAAAATCACTTTGCAGCAACACATTACTGCCGCAAAACGATCACAACCATCCATCTTTGCCAGCTGATTTTAGTGGCTTAGATCTAAATTTAGATGGCCCAGGAGATGTCAACATGCTCACCGGCAACCCATCTTTGCACGAGGTTGATAGACCTGCTCGAACTAGTACGCAGTGTCTCGAATCGTCCGCCCAAAAGAAGTTGGTCGCTCGGTCCCAAAACCCTAAAATCGCGTCAACGGCAGTAGACAACTGCCGCAAATCGATCACGACCATCCAACTTCGCTAGCCTAGTTGGACGGTGTAGATTTATTTTCAGAAAACTAACAAAGTAGCATTGTGACCACCGACTATCACTCCTCCACAAGGCGTGATCGACCAATTGGCAGTTCACCCATAGGGCACTCGAACGATCGCCCAAAGATGGCTGATCGTGCTACCTTATTAAGACGCTCAATCCGTGACTGATTCAATCGAGCTCAAAAACAGCGATGCTTCTAGCACATCGATTGTTTTCAGCTGCTTATTCGAAAGCAATGCTTTGGAAACATCGATTATAAGCAATACTTTATAAATATTGGTTTCACAAATAATTTGTTATTTAACCAAAAAGCACCATGTGCTGCTTTCAGCAACGAGTCCCACGACTCAACCCACTTACTCGAGACATCAAACATGTCAGAAACTGGGGGATTTTCACCGGGGTATTGGTCTGGCGGCGTACAACGCGCCCATTAAGAGAAAGTGTCAGGAAAGACGGACGGTTAACAATAATGAGAGTAGTGGGTGAACGTGTGATCAGTCCTCCCTCATAACGGAAACATGAGTATCACCACCTTCCGCACAAATCCACTTCTCCACTACTTAAATTCCTCCACTTCCTAAGAGATCAGGGTGCTCTCAATGACTTGTATAAATAGGTTTTCAACCTATACAAACGGACAAGAAAAAAGTGTTATCAACACAATAACCAGAAACCATTTTCTGATATAAGTCATAAAACAACCACACCTTCATAATTCAACATTCTGATATCAAACACCTTCTCCGCTTCCCTCCCTAAGATCAACCCTTCTCATTCACCTTGTGACCGAATTGAATCTGGAATGAGAATTTCTTGGTTTAGGCCAGAGTCTCACAGATTGATCTCTCGAACTCAAAAGTACTCCCGTGCAGTGCATTTGTTTAGGGTTTGAATTCGTTTCTCATCAATACATCCCAAATTTACCAAAAACAGTAAAACCAGTTTTTACCCTCAAAAAAGTGGGTGCCTCATTTGCAAGTATTATGGCCTTGTTAAGATTGTCCAAGGGATTTTTCCGTGAAAGTCATCGTGTAAAATAACTTTGCTGAGCTATATGGTGATGCTCAGAATTACCAAGTTAAGCCTGTTCCAGTTGTGTAAAGGTGCACAAGTTTGTGTCAAGATTTGGGTGCTAATTGGCATAGCAGGTATGCAACAGTAGTATGCGCCAAATGGGATTTGGGCATGGCCAAGATGCATAATCCGTTTGGATATGCAAGAAGGACAAAGTAGTGGTAATGCATAAGAATGGCATGAGGTCATTTTTGGGAAATCTTCATGAAAGCTAAAGCAACATGATAGCACAGTTTGAAGGAGTATTCAACTAACTGTCAATTATATTGTGCTTCGTTACGGGAGTTGCATAAGAACATTGATAAGTAGAAGAGTGCATGTGGTAAAGTGAATTGATATATTTGGGACAGTAGGTGTTGTCTCGCTTCCTTGTTTGTTGCTTAGAAGCGAAGATGAAGTCAGTATTGCAAGGCTTGTTAGATCTTACAAGTTTCAATCAGTTGGCGCAAGTATTTTCTCAAGTTTGAGTATACTTTTAATTTAGGTCGAGTGGACCTTGGTATTGGGAATTGTCTCTCTATGTAAGGTAGTAGTGATTGAGAGTATTTGATATGAGAGTCCTTGTCTCCTTCGTCCAAAGTAAAGCCAGTTCACGTGGAATATGCTACATAGCATATTAAGCCAAAATATACAATAGAAGACGCTGAAAGTGAAAGAAGCAAATAGAGTTGGTGGCATAGTCAAGTTTGATGTTGAGAGACATGTGGAAGTGCGACATCATTTGGCAGCGATAGCATGGAGTAACGCAACAAGAATGCAGATGTAAGTCCATCAAGTATATGAGTTAAGAGTAACTCATAATTAGAAACAACATGATGTTGTTTTTCCGCCACATTAAAGCGTAGCAGTTTGAAAGAGCAAGTGATGCTTAAATGACTGGTTTCAAAGGAGCGTGAAGGGGATACTTGGTCCAAAGTGATGGTGGGATGTCCCGGGTAATCCTAAGTCATGACAATACCAAAGTCATGCATTTCAATCAAGGTGTTGCGAAAATGCAAGCAATGAACAACGAGGTGCTGGTTCTTTGGAATACAAATGATGCAAGTCCAAGAAGGTGAAGTTTTCTATATGATTTGGAGGCCAAATCTAGTGAAAGTGCTGATGTTGGCAAAGTGCAGGAAAGGCTATAGGTTTTGGCGCATACCAAGAGTGGTATGGAATCATAGAGTGCATACCTTAAGTCATGACATGATTTGTCGTAGGCGCGTATGATTGAAGAATGAGGCCAAGTCTTGTATAAGTCCTGTTATGTTGCATGGTGCAACTAAAGTTGGAAAATGTAGGCAAACGTCTATGGCAATGATCATTGGTGATCAGTTGGGGAGAATCATTACTTATGTACACTTAGGCACAAATGATTCATGTGAAGTTCAAGCCTAATTCAGGGAATTGGCAAGAAGAATTTCAAGTTTGCATTTGGGTGTTGATATGCGATAGTAATTGAAGTTGGAGCATAGGCCAATGTGACAACAACAATACAAGTTAGTAGGATCAATGGAATGGCAGTAAGCTAAGTGATGCCATTTGTTACTAGGCATAAAAGTTTTGGCAAGGAAAAAGTCCAAACAAGTTTGTTGATTTCTGAGATAGGCTCAGAAGTGTACAAGTCCAGAAAGTAAGTATAGCGAGTAAACTTTGTTGCGTTCAACGAGGGCGTTGAACGGATTAAGTAGGGGAGGTCTATTACAGGTCATGCAAGTGACGCATAATGATTGCTCGTCACAGCATTGCAGACCAAGTCAGTGTCCGACAATGATTGCGCGACACTGCATAGACTGTCAAGTGCTAAGAATGGAAAAACCCTGATGGGCCAGTGAAGCGCAAAGGTGGCACCACACTGTAAAGACATTTGTCTAAGTAATGAAGCTTATTGGCCGACATAATGAAGCTTCATTGGGGGAAAGGCAAGACATGGCCAAAGTGACAAGATGCAACATGCGATGTTGGCATTAAGGCATATCCATGGAATTGAGTTGGCCCAAACTCAAGGATGATGCAAGAAGGTAGAATAGACCAAGAGTTGGTCTATGCATTAGTTTAAGGCAGTGCCAAAGCTTGAACAATGCAAATAATCTAGCAATGCAAGAGTGACATTGTTTTTCAAGCGAATTGGCTAAGTAAAGCATATGACGCATGAACAACCGGAATGAGCTTAAAGAGTTGGCCTTGGTGTTTGAAGCACAAGGATTGTCCGTGCATTATATTAGAGCAAGAAGTATGCAGGGCCAAGATGGCTGAGCATTGGATCAAGGCCGAACTCAGTAAAGCGCAACAGTTTTGCAATACAGCTCAAGTGACGGCTATGAGTTGGTTATTGGCTTTGCGAGCATGCCAATGAAGTGAGGCAAGTTAAAACGGTTATAAAGTGTGTTTATAACCATAATATAGTGTTCATACCAAGAAGAACAGGTGTGGTACCAATTGGCGTGACAACACAAAAGGTGGCAGTTGAAGTTGGCAGTTATGGAAACTACTTGGACACTTGGTTGTCCAAGGCTCGTGCAAGCGGTTGCCAAGAAGTTTTGGCCTGATCCTAGTTAGTATAAATAGCTTAAGAATCAATAATGTTGGCGTTGTTCAATTGAAAGAAGAACCACTGATTTTGTAGAGAGAGTTAGGCATTCACCAAGAGAGTGAATGGCCTGTTTTGGTCCATGTGATGGACGTGTTTTGTAATCTTCCTTTAGTGCAATAAAATGGGTTTGTTGCAGTATTATTTGTGCTTATTGTGTTGCTGATTTGTGTGAGAATTGTTCATGGCAGAACCTCTTATGCTTGTGGGGTATGAAGAGTTAGAGAGAAAGAAGAAAAGACTTCCGTTGTGCAAAACCTTTAGAGTGAAGGCAGGTGTGTACTTTGATGTAAGTATGCAAGGCTGAGTAATTCTGGATGAAGATGATTCACTGAACCACAATTATTACTGGTCATGTCCCATGAAAATTTTAGGCGATTAAATGGGTGTGTGACAAATATCTAGGTATAGAGCAATTTTTTAGGATGTCCTAAGATTTGGATGATCGAGTGTGGTGAAATAGTTCTACCGCTATTGCAATGTTCTACCGATATTTGGCACAAAGGCATTCTGGAAACACAAAATTGGTTAAAAAAGACCAAAATCAACAATTCTTGGGTGAAAAAGGCATGTAAAATTTGATCATGTTTAAATAGACGAGAATCTAAAAATAGCCAGGATCTAAACAGTTTCAACCTACCCATTTTCAAATACTTTTTAATTTACATCAGGATGCATTCAGTTTCATCCTCGCTCTTTTTTAAGTTTAAGCCAGGATGAATCCAGTTTCATTCTTGCTATTTTTTTGGTGTCCATTTCACCCATACTAATTTTTACTCGTCTATTAGAATCATGTTTTAAAAATATTTGGACAAATAATCCATTTTCCATTCTGGAAAAAAGCACTAATGGTGTTCCAAAATGGATCGGATTTTTTTTTTTTTTTCTGACATTACAAAGCCCAACGGTAGGAACTGGGATGGTGACGAGCAATGTTATGAAAGTATGTGGCACACTTGTGGTCAAAAAGCGAAGATGAGAGGGCGGGAGTCAAAGGAAAATAGATCGGACGGAGGAGGAAATGTCTGGAAGAGAGAGGAAAGATGAGAGGGCAGAAGTCAAAGGAAAGTAGATCGGACGGAGGAGGAAATGTCTGGAATAGAAAGGACGTTTGGGCAGCTAGCCGAGTAATAATAATATAAAAGGCTTCTCTTGATTGAGAGATTGAACCAGAGAGAGTGACGGAGAGATTGTGTAATGTAATGGCATCTCCTTCCATTCCAGATGTAAAAACCAAACCAGAAGTAGTATTGGTAGAAGAGGAACCTTATCATAAAGATCATCCATTCAGTTTTAAACCTTCAGATTCATCTTGTTCTGCAGCCTTGATGGAAGAAGATTCTTGTAGTAATGCTTTGGAACAAAACACTAGACTTGCTGGAGGAGGAGGAGGACGAGGAGAAAAATCTATTCTTGGTTCTTCTTCGATTGCCATGGCCTTCATTACAACGCCTTTTGTGGACATGGTGATACCAATTTTGGGTGCTAATACCCACCTTCAAGGTTTGATTTTTGTTCCTCTTCTTATAAGTTTCATGTTTGGATTCTAATTTAGAAGGTTTTGTGTTGTTATATCCATATGGGTATAGAAATGTTATGAGGAACACTAATGAACTAGCATTTTTGTTAATAGAGTATCTGGTGATTAAGAGTAGATTACATGCAGTAGTTGCCATCTATCTAGACCAATTGTATGTATGTTTACATTCATGTCCATCCATATATTAATCAGCAGTCTTCTTGTTGTACACATAGTAGTGTCTTGTGGTATCTATGCTCAATTTTATGTTAAAACTAATTATGGGTGTATGCTCGATCAATGATTCCATGTTCAATTGCTTTGGACCATGATATGTAATCTCCCGCGACTCATGCCATGCATATGTATGAATAAATTCTCACTGGAACATGACTACTTCATTGAATCATCTGCATTTGAATACTTTAATAGAAACTTGTATATCGAATATGATAAGGATGCAGGTCTAATCATGCCTGTCTGCCTGCCGATGTTGCACTCATGTGTGTGAGCACATGTCTCTAGCTTTTAATTGTTAGATCTGGCTCTTTAACTATACCTACATTCTTGTTTTCTTATGCTGTGCATATATACATCAGAGGGTCAACATGATGTCAAGTATATGATAAGTCAAGTCGAGAAGAAGGAGAAACACAAGAAGGGCAGGGAGGATGACAGCACTCTTGAAAGCTTAAGCAAAAGGAGGCATACAACTTTTGCGATCGAGGAAAAGAGGCGAAGAGACCAGGAAGAGGTTGTAGAGGAGTCGCATGACAAGAATGAACCCGCACATATGTTTGATCAGGCATCCGGAGAGAGCGGCAATACCGCCAAAGCGGTAAAACACACTGCGAAAGATAGACTCGATGCCTCTGAACAACAATTATGCGAGACCAATTTCGATACTCGTGAAACTCTTTCTCTTCCTGAACTCCCCCCCCCCCCCCCCCCCCCTCTCTGGTTTCTCACAAAATTACTTCAACAGGTGTTTCGTTCGCTAAAAATGGATGTGGTGACATATCAACCGTGCATTCTGATGCTGCTTCGATAGATACTAGGCGTGGTAGCGAAGCCCCTGTTCCTTCCTCTGTGTTCCACAAAGATCGTGACGATGTGAACAAAGAGAAAGGCTCTAGATATCCGTTATTCGATTATGCCACCTCATTGCAGATGCGACTACATACCACTTGGGGTATATATGAGCCACTGAATTTCTTCACAGCAGCAGATTGGTTGAAATGTATAACCAACGTTCATCCAGTAGACGAGAGATCTGAATTGGAAAAGGAAATAGGCATGTTCTCTAGGGATTGGGTCTCTCGCCATCCAGAAGATCGTAATTATTTGGATGGTAGCGGTTGCGACAGAGATATGGAGAGGATTTTCGATTCACCCTTTTATTCAGAAATCCAGAATCTGGTGAAGTCATTTGATAGGCAGACTGTTTTAAAGATCAAACAGTTCATTTCCCTGGTTCCAAAGACTGAGGAGGTGTACTCCTATCAGATAAATTGGGCTGTGGTTGACGAGGTGAGGCTTTTTCCTTCTTATATCTGTGTTCCTTTTTCTTCTCTCTCTTTTTATTTTTTTGGATTTCCCCGAGGCACCTGCCTAAGCGTGGGAACTTATGAATTTGGAGGTATTCGGCATATTCTAGATCTCTGATTATCTTTTGCTATTTCTTCCTGTTATCTGCTGTGCGCTGCCTTGTTATGTGCTCCACTTACAGCATGAACTGCATAACAAAATCAGGCCATGGATCTCAAATAATGTTAAGAACACAACTGAAGAAGAGGCAGAGTATATTGTTCATTCACTTCAGATGTCTATGAAAGATCATGTTTCTGCATCGACGATGCTGCAGAGGATTTTAGCCTACAACAAGTTGGTCAATAAGTCCGAAGCTGAATGTCTTATCCTGAAGATGTGGACGATGCTTATCTTCAAATTAAAAAATGTCGAAGAAGGTATATTTCCATGTTGAGCTCTTATGTTATAGTGTGAGTTTGTTTGTTTGTTTTTTCTTTGCTACCGGTGAACACTATTTCGTTTTTTTTTTTTTTGCATTAGGAGGTTGTAAACATTCCCCAAGTGTTGCTCCCAAAGAAGAGTGGTCTGAACTGGGTCAGGGGATAAACACGCAAGCCACGGATCTGTTGACAAGGCTAGATCAAGATTCAAGTGATACGGGGATTGGTAACTGTGCTAGCAATGTGAACAAAGATAAGATTTGTGACAGTGACAGACTTGACAGTCATCTAGAACTTCTGAATTTGTCTGAGACCTCTAATGTGGAGAAGCCTTTGGAAGTCAATATTTTCAAAAACATGATAGCAAAGAACATAGAGGAGCTGCTCTCTGTTGAGATAAACTGGGCCGTGTATGATGAGGCAAGACTCTTTCCTTCGGCGTAATTTCCATATTTTTGTTTACAGCATGCATTTTTTTTTATGCATAGATAATTGCGTCTCAAGCGGTGGTGGAGACCTTTTTGCTCTTGTATTCACTCGCCCAGTAAAAGTTCGAAATTTCGCCATAATTATTTTTTGCAGACTTCAATTAATGCCTGATCCTCCAGATAATTAGTTTCTTTTTTCTTTGTTTGGTATATCATCCCTGATTCTATGACTTTCTTCATTCATTTCATGCTGACATTATTCGCCCTTCGGATTTGTTTACAGCACGAATTGCACAAGACAATGAGAGCGTGGATGAAGAAAGAAATTTTGAAGCTCCTCAAGAAACAAAAGGCTCTTGTGGCTGATTACGTTGTCAAAGTTATCAAAGAACACGAAGGTCCATTAAGAATGCTGGAGCTCCTTCAGCCTTTCGTGGAGGACGATACTGAAATGGTTGTCCAAATTCTGTGGAGGACGCTTGTCATACTAGTGAAAATATTGGAGACAGGTAAAAAAATGACCAATTCCTGACACTCACTTATTGCTGGTTTCTTCTTGTCCTTTTCTCAGATTCTGTTTGAGGTTCTCTCATATCTGTCAATGCCTTTGTCGTTTGTTGAAGCATTTTTTTTTTTTGAACTTTGTATCCACAAAAGGGTTCCATCGACCCATTTCCACTGCTACTCCAAACAGAGAGATGTTGGATGGAAGTCGGCAAACTTCAGTTTGGACTTGTGTGGAGAGTAAGAATCGTGTTGGTTGTGTGTATGAAAGAAATAAACGCCACAATTCAGCATATTTTCGTTTGATAAAAGCGTATAAATTTGAGGTGCTCTGTGAACTGGTGCGGGTAAGAGATGCGATTCGAGGGGGATTAAGGAGTTGCTAAATTATGACATAGATTGGGCTGTGTCTGACAAGGTGAGGTTCTTGCTGTGATGTGTATTATTCTATTTAGGTTTACAATTATGTGAGCTCTAGTGAAGCTTAAGTAATAGTATATTGATTTCTGGTTTACACGGGCGCGCGTATTGCAAAGGCAATATTTGTTAAAATTTTTCCTTGTTGACTGGTGGACTTCGATAACAGATAAATTTGGACAACACATTGAGACCATGGGTTTCCAGTGAGGTTACGGAGTTTGTGAGGTCGCAGAAAGATTTTTGCGGGGTTTGTGGAGGAACCTCATCTTTGGAATCAAGTCAGCAGGGGAAGGTATTATCTTAAGGACTTCTACGTTCTCTTTTTTTGTTGCCCGCTCTAGGGCTGAGTGTGTAAGAATATGATGGCCATACTAATAATATATCTGTTAATGTTGTTTGTACCAGTGACCTTATCAGAATATGATGTTCCAACCCCCTATCCGCAACTAGATGAAGAGACGTTCAACACAGAGAGGGGGATAAGCAAGCAATTTGGTGACAGGTATAGTCGGAACCGGCAGTATTTGCTGATGGCATTTGACTATGAAAATCTTTGTGAACTCAAACGGGTTAATGAAACAATGCCCAAAACGAAGGAGGAGCTGTTCTCTTGCAAGATAAACTGGGATGTTTATAACAAGGTTAGCCAAACTATTTTTTGTTGTCCCTTGGCTGTGTATGCGATGATTTGTGAAATTCTTGGTTCTTGGTCTATCTTCCATTGACTGCTTATTAATTTGATGGCAGCATGAGCTGCATGCGAATATGCGACAAGGAATATGGATAGAGACGTTGGAGTTCATGAGGCAGAAAGAAGAAGCTGGTCTGGTGGAGGATGAAATTATATGGAGTATCTTTGATTATCATGCATCAGCGTCACAAAGAGAGTTCATTGCACAGGGAAAAGCTAATACGGTGGTAGATCAAATCATGCAGAGTCTCAGCAAAGATCGCATGTCTGCATCAGAAATGACAGAGCTTCTTCAACCGATTTTCGGCCATGGGTCTGAGAAATTTGTAATGAGGATGTGGCATTCTCTCATTTGCGGAATCAAGTTACTTGAAGCTGGTGTCAAGCAAAGAGGCATTAAGAAGAGATGGCCGGTGTTGTTAGTACGTTGAGACAACTATGCTATTTTGAAATTTGTTATTTTCTTTTGTTTTTTGAAACTCCAATGCAGACTTCCTCTATAAATTATGAAGAACACCCATCTTGGAATCAAAAAATAAAATGGAAACTGCTCTGAGTGTTTCCGGAGGCATTCTCTATTTGCATGAAGAATCGAAAACAAAATAACAAAATAATTCTTTGTGACGTAAAGCACAATTTTAAAACGCAACGATAACCTGCTTCGATTAAATCAAAATGGACGAGCAATATAACAGTTATATAACAACGACTGGAACTTAATCATACAACGATGCAATAAAACTTGCTTCAAAATTAGCTTAAATGGTTTCCATGCCATATCAATTCAGGCGTATCTCTCTCTGCTCCTTGCTAAATCTTAAAGTACACATACTAAAGAAAATGCTGCCATCCTTTGCATTTTAACCATGTGCAACACGCATAGAAGGAACAACAAACCTAACAGTGCGGTTAGTGCTCAGACGTACATACAAAAAGCCTAAATTTCTAAACCATCAAAGTAGCAGGTCTTAGTCTGTCAGTCTGAAGACAAAAAGATATTAATGGTTCTTTACCTACATATATATATACTTCATAATATACGGGCAAACATATGCATGCCCCCCAAAAAAAATCAGATCCGGCCATGTAATCTTCAGCTCTTATCAGCAGCAACAACCATTCTCTCATTCCCATACTGCAACGGCGTAACAATTAGCCAGCCCAGATCTGATTCACCTCCTGATTCTGCTATCCTGTAAACCATGTCATTGCAACCATGAGATATGAAATATTTAGCAATTTGCAAGCTATGAAGCAGCATAAAGAAGATAAAAGCTCATAATCCAAAATTTTCAGACTCTGCAAAATGTAATGACCACTAACAAACTAAGAATTGCACTACCACAATGACGCCTACAATCTGTAGAACTCGCATTGCCATTAAAATGGCAAAAAGCTAATAAACTTAACATTTGATAAAGTCGGAAGATTAAAAGAACGTAATGCAACATTACGATTTCCCTGAATTCCTAGGTGATCATACAAAATGCTATATCCAAAACCCATTGTGAACTCTGATTCATGAGAAGAGAGCTCGGGAGCTTGACTGAATCCAGTCTGGTCTTTGACTCTCTATCTGCAACAATTGAGAGAAAGAAAGATCACCAGGGTGATGGGTTCTTTTGGAACACAAGGTCTGAATGCACATCATTCACTTTCAATGTAGATCTTCTATGTCATTTGAGAAGCAATGGTGAATGAAATCAAATTATGTCTTTCTACACAAAATGCTTAAAATATGAAAGCAAGCAACAATGACAAACAGAAATCCTAGCAAAATGCCTTGGCAATTGGATTTGAGTTCCTCGTAGACCTTAACTGGATCAGGAAGTGATTGAGAAACACTCTATTTCTCAACATTTTTAACCCAACTCATCAACTTTGAACATATTTAGTAAACTAACGAAAACGAAAACAATGAGCACATATGGAATCCCTTACCTAGCTAGTCTAGTTCAGTTGCTCCACATAAATGTGGAGAAGGTTGTCGATGACAGCAAACCAAATTCCCACCAAGTCACCATTATGGAGATGCTGCTCAAGGTTCAAGTTGGGTTCTTCTTTTTTCCAATTGATCCTTAGCTCAATCTTAGGTTTGATCCCCCAAGAGATGGGGATCATGTAATCTCCAAATGTAGCATGTAGGGATACCGGACCATTCAGAATTTGTTGATCAAAGTTGTGACGGAGAAAGGGTAAGCACCCACTGTCTGTGATCTTGAGGTTTCTAGTAATGTCTGTTTGGGTGATTGACTTTGCGAACAACTTAAAGACCTCAATTTCATTGTCAATTTGAATATGAGCTGGAGTATTAGTGATATTCACAGCCAAGGAATTGTAGACCACATTTTCTGCATCTTCCCCTTCATCAGATTCAGTCTCTTCATCTAACTCTTGATCCTGTCCATTGTCACCACCCTCTTGATCCTGTGGATCACCTTGTTCACCTGCAGCTACATTTTGTTCAAAAGCTAAGTTCTCAGCTTCTATGTAACCCTCTTGTAGCCATTCAGGTAACAGATCGTTGGTAGGAGCTTCTAAAACCCCATCATAGTAGGGTTTTGTATTAAGACTATCCAAACAAGAAAAAAATTTCTGCTGCTCTTGACGCATCTTGTTGTTCTTCATCACCATCCATCTCTAATTATGTATGAAAAATGGCAACTTTCCCTTTTTGTCTCCGATGTATTCTCTCCCGAAGAACGCCTTTCGCTGTAATCTCTGTTTTCTCTTCTTTCTAAAACCCTAGTCTAGGGTCTTGCTTAAGTGCTGTTTGTTTTTTTTATATGCCAAAAGATATTTCATTTTATTTTATTTATTATGCCAAATATTTCATTGATTAAAGTGGAAGTATTACGACTGATAATATCACCATTAACCCATGCGTCTTGGGATAATTTTATGTGAAATCGAAATTCACTCCACTGGCTCTAGCTTTCCTGGCTATTTTATCAGCTACCCCGTTCTTAAGCCTATTAACTGACTAACATTTAAAATTTTCATGACTTGTTAAAATAAATTTAATGTGAAGGATAGTAGCCCCAAAACCACAGGTAAGTACTAAACTGAATATTTACTTTAGATGTTGATATTATTTTATTACCACATTGTTTTCATGGGATTAGTTAGAGTTGAATTTTGCCTCTGCATTAGGAAAACACTAATGTCTTCCCAGCTTGCATTATTTCTTGAAGAGCATGTTCAAAGTGTACGAATGTCTGAATAGTTTTTCGTCATGTATCATGGACTTCTTGCTTTTTACTCTAGCTAGGCTTTTGGGAGTTGATGACTTTATCCACAGTCACACACCGAGTCCTGAAAGTCTAACCTTCCATAAAAGAGGAGAAGAAAATGAGGCGCTGATAACACATTTTACGTTCAAACATAAAGTTGATAGTACTGTTATAGGATTACATAATGAACTGCCGTCACCTGTCTCAGTGACGGCTCTGTTGGTTTGTGATTTCCATAGCAAGTTTCAGAAATATTGCCCTATAATAACCCGCTCTCCCCTATCATGATAGATAAAAAAATGAATATCAGCATCTACATTTTCCGGTGGGTTGACTCTGCGGCACTGCCACAACACCTTCCTAGCCATATATTAATATGATGTTTTTCAGTTGTGAAGCATATATGATGTTAGACTCATTGGGATAGTAACTCTAGAACTGTGAGTAAGTGGCCGGGGGGTGTAAAGTAAGATCAGTTGTATCTGTAAGGACATGGGAATTGGACCCGACTTATAGTACTCATATACTCTGCCATGTTCACACTCCACATTTCAGAAAATAAAAGAAAAATACATGGTAATGTTTACAAGAGAGTAAAAAGCATTTTCGGATTGACACGTGTTCGCACTCCACATTTCTATTTGCAGGGGAAAGTGATGGAAAAGATTATTCAACAAGCTGGACACAAACAAACTGAATTTCATCTCAGAGAACTTATGCCGGGCCTCACAATCGTGGTTGATGGCAGTTTAATATCACACCCCAAGGAGGTGATATTGACTTAAAAAATGGTGTTTATGAATGTGCAAAGAAACGGATAACTTATTTATATTTTGCAGTTGGATAACCCCCCCACTTTTACTTTAGTGATATTTCAATGTCATTTTGCAGGTTGCAGAATTAATTTTGAAGTCCTATCCTACCCAAATGTTAAGTGAACGAGAAAATAGTTTGAAGGTAAGTAGGCAACTACCAATTTAGAATATTAAAAATATCAATTTTATAGATTCCTATACAATGTAGATGCAGGTCTAACAAATTAATACTGAAAAAAAAATGGGTTGATACACTAGCTTTACAGGGAAACCTCAATTGAAGGCTGCTGACAGGGAAACAAAGAAGATCTTGACCCCTGAAGCGTGTTGGATATTTCATTATATGATTTTTTTCTGTAAATTTATTGTGTTGCCTTTTAGATACTATTCAGAACTTGAATGCCTCTTTTTTCTATTTTTTCTATTCAACCGACTAATCAATGTTGCTGTCGCAGATTGCTAGATGGTTGCATGATTATGTAATACCTGATGGGTCGAGGGAGAGACTGATTTGATTGTCACGTCACATTTCTTTGTCAATCCTTCAGAAATTTAAGCAATGGAGAATCTTGGAATCATCGAGCAAGGTCGACTACGGCAGTGGATTGATACCACCACTGGTTGCAGTCAACAATTCTTGCTCTACTTTGACAGATAATTGATACCACAACGGATGCAGTTAACAATCCACTCTCCGTTGAAGCCGTACAATTATTTATGTAAATGACTACTTTGAATTGATAAGTTACTAAAAGAAAAATTTAGTTCTTAGTTCTTGAATGTTGATGCTTATCATTCCGGAACAGAATGCAATGAAATTGTGGGTTTTATTTAAAACTGTTCATATGCATGGCACGTTGTGATTATTACAAGTCTTCAAGTGGAACAACAAGAAGCAATGCGCAATCTTGGATTCAGGAGGCAGGTGCATCGCACATGCGTGTTATACTAGTGTAAGAAAAATGACAACTTTCCTTTTTTTATCTCCGATGTATTCTCTCCCGAAGAACGCCTTTCGCTGTAATCTCTGTTTTCTCTTCTTTCTAAAACCCTAGTCTAGGGTCTTGCTTAAGTACTGTTTGTTTGTTTTTATATGCCAAAAGATATTTCATTTTATTTTATTTATTATGCCAAATATTTCATTGATTAAAGTGGAAGTATTACGACTGATAATATCACCAATAACCCATGTGTCTTGGGGATAATTTTATGTGAAATCAAAATTCACTCTAATGGTTCTAGCTTTCCTAGCTATTTTATCAGCTACCCCGTTCTTAAGCCTATTAACTGACTGACACTTAAAATTTTCACGACTTGTTAAAATAAATTTAATGTGAAGGATAGTTCTTTGATTCATCCAGTGAACATAAAGAGTTTGTTCATTTATTGACTTAACTAAGACCTCGTTATCAGACTCGAAAATGACATTCCTGTTATCTCTTTCAATTGCCAGCTCCACATCAGCTGTCATTGGTAGACATTCCAGTTGTTCCACCTCTTAATCAAGTATCATTCCTCCATAAATGAATATTCCTTTCGCTCCAAAACAGTTTCCTGCAAAATTCCGCACTATTAGCCCAACTCCTCCTGTAAGATTTTGCTTTATTAAAGAAGCATCAATGTTAATTTTCATGTAATTTATGTCCGAAGGATCCCAGTTTTGAATCTGCAGCTGTAAATTAGGATTAGCCACAACAGTATTTGAATTAGATAGTTTACAACTATCAACCATAGTATGTATTCTACTAATTTTTAACATTTCATTAGGTTTAAAGTTCTGAAAGACAAGAGCACATATGTCCTTCCATATGTGCCATAAAGTTATCATAAGAAAATTATGTCTATAAACCTTGTCAGTTTGTGATACTCCTGCTTGATAATTACTTACATCAAATCAGCTTATGATCCAGTGCATTAAATCACCATAAGTAGTTAAAACATTACTGACATAGATGTTAACTCCAAGCCATACAGATCTAGCATAGGGATATTCTAAAAATAGATGCTCAGCTGATTCTATTCTAGCATTACAAATTAAATACTACAATGAATATCTATGTCCTTCTTATATCCATAAAGTTTGTCTCTAGTTGGGACAATAATCTTGAGACATTTCCAGACCAACAATTTAACCTTATGTGGGGACTTGCTATTCCAGAGAGCTTTCCATATAGTATTAGAAACTGGTTGAGGAACTGGAGCAAACTGGAGAATGGAAAACTGGAGCAATTTCTGCATCGTTGGATGAAAAATATGGCTACATTAATAGAGTAAAATTGCAAACGACAAAAATAGCTTTGCTTATTTATATTCCTCTCCGTACAGAACAACATAACCTATAATTGCCAAATGGTGATAGAAATTTTTAATTAATTTATGATAGTTATTTATTTAGCTCAAGTTGTTAAAAAATGGCAGTTGGCTTCATTCAAATCTCAATTTAGTATGACTAATATTTACGTTGAAACATTGATATATAAGTTTGGAAAAGAAATTGAAACAAAATTCTAGTGTTCTGAGACTTGCATGTAAGTCTAAATTTCAGATGACATAATTTACCATTATACCTCATCAACCTTTTATAATCCTTGAAAAGAAATTTAGATGGCTAATTATTCTTCGTATGTTATATGAATGATTATCAATTTTCATCATTGACGTGTTAACTATAACTATATTCATTTAGAGTTTTAGTAGAGCAGATAATTACATTATGCACCAGGCAAAAAAATCTAGTACGTACTTGCGTATAATACATGATGCATGCCTAAGAATTTTATATGAACATCCCTTTCTACCAACAACGGCTCAATATTTCTACAACATCTCTACAATATTGTCAAATTTCCTCGAGATTCGGTCGATGTAACCTCAAAACCATCTTCCTAATTAAGGAGAACACTATTAATCTCTCAAAGTAAACAAACTACAAAAATACAAATTGATCCAACAAATCACTCATTTCTTTTTCCCTCCCTCAAGATTTTTGTGATCATGGGATTTTTCACCAAATTCTCTCGTTCTTTTCTGATTCGTAGTAGTAATATTATCTTCAGTAATAAACTATTTTTCTCTAGACCATCAGTTTCAACAATATGGAATATATTATTTATTCATCAAACTCAAAACACTGAAATAATTTCAAAGAACGAATCAAATTGTTACCATTTCAATATTGGACCTTCTTATATGCGTGTATTATCTTTTATGGTAAACCTAATTCACCACTTACTATTGAAGAATTTCATATTCCTAAACCTAAAGTTGGTGATCTACTAATCAAAACCAAAGGTAACCTTAAATAATTCAATTGCTATCATTTTTTTTCATAATTAAATTTGTTGTAAGATTGAATTCTTAGATTGATTGACTTTGTTTTTTAGATTGTGGAATTTATCACTCTGATCTGCATGTAATGAAAGGTGAACTTCCGTTTCCAAGTCTTTATGTTGTGGGTATCCTCACACGTGCTATAGATCGCCTTACCAAAATCCTAACTGTATTGATATCCCCATTGTGTGACTTAGTCAGTGTTCGTGTACGATGACTAGCCTGAGTCACGTCGAAAGCATATCAGGAGACAACAATGTCGATCGTGTGTGAGACACAAGGTAGCTAAGGCCGAATATAAGCCTAGTATGGTCGTCCATGAGAGGAAAGAGGCCGCATTCCATTTTTGTGTGGATCCTTTGATGAACGCTCAGATATCTAAGGAATTTGTGTATAAATAAAGGTTACGTGTTTGAACGAGGATAATTAAATAAACGTTACGTGTTTGAATGAGGATAATTAAATAAAGGGTTCTTCAATAAGCATTACATCAAATTGTTTCCCATGCAGAATGGTCGCTTGAGGTCTTAATCATAATACACACATCCAGGATTAAAAAAATCTTGCATCAACTTCTGGTAATAATATCTCCTTCTTGCTACATCTATTTTCTCTTTATAACCTTTTTTTGGCTCCGCAGCTCCGGAGTGCGTAGGTATTTTTCATGTAATAATTGCAACATAGTGTTCCACTTTTTTCTAGACTTATTTGAATTTTCTCTAATTGTTACAATATCTGCAAATATTGACCATTTCTATTTCCCGACCAGAAGAGTCAAAATTAACATCCATCGCACTGAAATTAGACTGGATGAAATCAAGAAAACAAATAAATAAATTTAGATATACATAAAAAAATGTATTTAATTTGCATAAGAGAGATATGAACCGGAGGGGGGGTGGGGTGGGGGCGTGGTGGAGGTAAATAATGTTTAAAAGATATAGTCAATGGGGATTTCATAACTTTTGTACAATTTTATCTATATTGTCGGACGTTAATGGCTATCTCGCTAAGTGTTGGGACCTTAGTCCCACATGGCTTATATGGAGCTTAATTGGGTACTTTATAAGTTAATGGAATCCCTCAACTTGTAGACCGGTTTTAGAGTTGAGTTCTACCCATGGGCTTATGACGAGTTGGTGTCGGTACCCTATCATTTGGTATCAGAGCCAACCACCACGACCTATTCCCGCTCCACGGAAGGGGTGACCTATATGCTAGATTAAAGTGTTGGGGCACCTATGTATGGACGCAATTATCACCCGCATTGAATACTAGTAGTCGAGTGGAGCCACCATAAGGAAATGGCTATCGCCGGGCCAATATCGATAGAGTGGGCCAACGGGGACGTTGGGTCTGGAAGCGTGTTGGGATGTTGGGACCTTAGTTCCACATGGCTTAAATGGGGCTTAATTGGGTAGGTTATAAGTCAATGGCATCCCTCAAATTCCAGACTGGTGTTGATTAATGAAAATGACTAACCTTAGAACAGGCAGCCCCTTAACTTATTCAGGGTCCCTTTTAGGATAGAGAGACTTGGGGACTAGACCTAACCCATAATGTTGGTATAGTTCTAGCACATGAAAGAATATGTTAAACTAGTTGGGCTTTCACACGAAAAATAAAGAAAGCCTTTTAACTTAAAGGAAGAGAAATGGTAGTTTAATAATATATTAATCTTATGGCCACTTATCCGTAAAAGGGGAGAGAAGAACTATTATAAGAGGGGAAAGAAATTATGTTTAAAGGACACAACTAATCCACCATTACTCTCCATAAACCTCTCTACACCTTGGGAGTACTTTCTGTGATTAGGGATAGTTCCTCCTTCTCACGTTTTACCCTATCAACATTGCGACTACAGTGGGAGGTTCTTAGCCTTTTTTCCAGCATGATACTCCCAAGTGCGAGCCAGGAAGTACCAGTGGGAGGAGCACTCTAAAACCCGGATCACGTTTCCGTAGAAGAGGTGCACAGAGAGAGTGACGATGAGATACGGTTCCGAGCAGTGGTCACTACACCTATTATACACGGCACAAGATCATCTCAAGGCTCGGTAACATCCCAGAAAAAATGGGAGACTTATAAAGGAAAAACCATAGTCGAGAGAAGCGAGCGAGAAATGTCTGAGATGCAAAAGGAGCTAGATGCGTCTGTCAAGCGGCAACAAGAATTACGTGGACTTCTAAAGCGAGCAAGGGAACAAAATGTAACAACTTTTAGAGCGGTTAGCACAAAGAATACCATCCAAGGAATAACAGAAGACCAGATCGCAAAATATGTGGAGAGTAATTACCGAGTGACGAAGCATGACGCCTATGACTCACTAGAACCGCCATAATCTGAGGAGGTCGCTGACTACTTGTATCCTGAAGATTATACATTGACTAAATTTAAAACCTACGGAGGGAAAGGAAATGCGCGGGAACACATGAGTCGCTTTATATCAGCAATGAACGCTTACGCTCAGGATGAAAGCCTTTGCATGCGAGAATTCCCAAAGTCACTGATGGAAAATGCTTTTACTTGGTATGACAATTTAAAACCCGAAAGTATCAGTTCCTGGCCCGCCATGGTATAACTTAACTTAAAGAAGTTCTATTCCGCCCAGAGGAGAGTCACAGTAATAGACTTGGGAATGTGCCCCCATAGTGTTGGAGAAGAGATTGGGAAATACATTACTCGCTTCCAAGACTCTACATTAGAATGCCATGAGGACATCCCAGAGGAGCGCCTGATAGAAATATGCATCAGAGGAATGGACGCGGTTTTCCGGTTAAATCTGACGAATTTCAAATTTCAAACCTTTATGGAGGTTGAAGAAGTTGCATCTCGAATATCAGATTGTGCGGACGCTGTGCATTCAGGAGTAGGATGGCAACAACATTCTGTTAACGCTGCATCTGCACATGCTTTTAATGACCAAGTACAAACAAATGAAACCGTGGGCAGTCCGAAAGAAGGGGAAGAAGGACCAATCTGCAACCCCCTTTATCATGCAGGAAGGAACATATAATAAGACTCCTGGAGCAATGGGTAACGAACAAAGAAGAGAATTTACCCCCAGTATCTGCCGAGCCTACCGCAGTGGACAAGATGCATGAACGATATTGCCATTACCACAGAAGAGTGCACCATCCGACTGTGGAATGTTATTCCCTTCGTTATATTGTTCAAATAAAGAGAGCCAGTGGTAAATTAGAGATAGAGGACCAAAGCATCAATACTGATCCGCTTCCCCAACACCAAGTCATAATGATTTCACACGAACCTGTCGATGAAGAAACATGGAGCCCGTGGGAAGATACAAAGGGAGAAGAAGCATGCGAGGCTTCTGAGACATCGGTCTTCTCGGACACGAAAGGAATTACCAGTAAGTTCGCTCAAACTATTTTGGCTCAGTATTTCTTCGACTCCCTAGGCTTTAGTGAAAACCAAACCGCGAGGCATCAAAGGCCATAACTGCAATCACATCTGGGAAAACATACGATCTGACGCCTAAGGAAGCCATTACTTTTGCGGACGAGGACATATGATACCCGGGAGAAAACCTTCGCCCCTTGTACTTAACAAATCTTATCAATAACCAACCTCTCAAGCGGGATTTCATAGATGGTGGAGCTTCAAACTTAACTTAATTTCATTACACACGCTGGAATTTCTGGGAGTATCGCGGTCGGCGATTAAGATGCGCGCAACGACTGTGAGAGGATTTGGGGGGAAAACTCAGACAAAAATCGGAATAGTGCATCTAATGATGAAAATCGGACCCATCAGAGCGCTCACTCCCTTTTATGTTCTTGAGGATGACACCACGTTCCATGTGCTGCTCGGAATAGGATGACTTCTGAACCACAAAGTGGTAGCATCAACGATCATCAGTGTGTCAAAACTAACATTGGCGGGAAGTAGTTCCGTATCCCAGCCACAAGCAACCCATTTGGGCCAGAAGAGGCTTACATGGCCGATGCAGTTTTTTACACTCAACCTTTCCAGAATCCGGAAGAACAACCGGAGCATCTAATATCTCTACCAAAGTGGGAAGAATTCTAACCTGAGGAACAAAATAAAGAAAAGGTTAAGCCAGTGTTCATCCCCTCACGAATGGGACCTGTTGCGGGTAGCAAAAGAGCAATAGACGAGACTAAGAACAATTAATTTAAGCGCTTCTCGCGTCCGGAAGGAGGGCATGTTTACCGCTTATAGAAATCAAACGGAGAAGACTCTCATCGCCAATACTATTGAGTTATGTTATCAGTAGATGAAGAAATGGCGGAGACGACCCCAATAGTGGAAGAAGTACAAGAAGAGGAGGAAATTCCGTTTTCAGAAAGAAGAAATGATGAAGAAGTTACCTGAGGATAAGGTAAAGGTCGATCTGACACTGGATAGGCTGGAGGAAGTAAACCCATGTTCATAAGACCATCCCCGTCACGTGTGCATTAGCAAACATTTGCAAGGGGAAGAAAGGGAGCGGATGATTAAGCTGCTCCGTGAATACCAAGACGTGTTCGCGTTTACATACGATGAAATGGCTGGCTTGTATATCAGTTTAATCATGCACAACCTAAGTGTATTACCCGAGTATAAACCAGTTAAGCAGCGAAGTCGTAATTTCCCGGAAAAGATAGAACTCGCCATCAAAAAAGAGGTGGAAAAACTACTTAAAGCGAAATTTATCAAACCAATTGAACACCCCGTGTGGTTAGAAAATATCGTGCCGGTGACTAAGAAGAATGTAAAAGTTCGATGTTGCGTCGAATATCAAGATTTGAATCGGGCATGTCCGAAAGACGACTTCCCATCGCCAAACATAGACGTAATGATAAACAACATAAGCGGATATGACAAGTTTTTATTTCATGGATGGGTTCAGCGGATATAATCAAGTGAGGATGGTCGCGGAGGATGCCTATAAAACAGCTTTCCAGACACCATATGGGAACTTCTACTATGTTATGATGCATTTCGGGATGAAGAATGCCGGTGCAACCTATCAGCGGTCTATGGTAGCTATTTTCCATGACATGATTCACCAGATAATGGAAGTATACATAGAATATTGTGGTGAAGTCCAGAACGCGAGAAGACCATTTGGACCACCTGAAGCGCGTTTTCGACAGATGTAGGAAATACCATTTAAAGATAAATCCCCTCAAGTGCGCTTTCGGTGTTACTTCCGAAAATAATTTGGTATTTGTAGTCACAAACAAGGGGATACAGATCAATCCAAGAAAGGTAGAAGCAATAACTACCATGACGCCGCCCGCGAATGTAAAGGAACTACAGACTTTCTTAGGAATAATATCTTATGTCCGGAGCTTTTTTCCAGGATTGGCCCAATTACTATCCGCTTTATCACTTTTATTGAAAAAGAACAAGTCATATGAGTGGGGATATGATCAAGAGCGAGCCTTTCAGAAACTTAAAGAATGTCTGATTAGCGCCCGAGTCCTACGACCGCCAGTCAAAGGCGAGCCCCTCTATTTATACACATCTTTTACCACCATGGCTATCGGAGCATTATCAGCTCAACACCTTGGTAATGATCAGTTATGTCTGATTCACTACATCAGTAGAGGTTTCAGAGATGCGGAGTTCAGGTATTCAAAAGCGGAGCAAGCATGTTTAGCGTTCATATATGCCACAAAGAAATTGTGGTCGTATTTGCTCACCCATGAAACTATAGTGGTGGCCACAGCTAAAACGATCGCCTATTTATCCATGAAGCCAGTTCTATCCGGAACGATCGCCTACAGGTATCTGAGTTCGAGTTGAAATATCAACGGTCTAAAGGAGTTCACGGGCAGGCGTTTGCGGACTTATTATCTGCATTTCTAGGCAGACGTGATGAAGATAAGTGACGAGATACCCGAAGAGGTCGCGGAAGTAGAGGAAGAGGAGCGATGGGCAATACCTTTCGATGGATCGTCATACGGATCTCATGGCGGAGCTGACATAGTTTTCGAAACACCAAAGCAGGAATCGTTGTCATTCGCATTCAAGTTAGATTTTGAGTGCAGCGATAATGTAGCGGAATATGAAGCATTAATCATGGGGCTACGAATGGCAGAAAAACTTAGTCTGGGAACGATAGATATAAAGGGAGACTCAAATCTGGTTACAAGTCAAGTGTCCGGGGATTTCCAAGTAAAAGAAGCGCACTTAGCTCCTTATCGAGCGGAAGTTCAAGAATTGATAGCAAAAAGAGGAAGTAACGTCATTAAGCATACAAGAAGAACCACTAATCGTCATCCTGATGCATTAACCACTTTAGCAGCAAAAATGCAGTTGAATGAAGCGGATGAAGGGACAGTGGTAGTGAAGAAAAGGGCGTTTCCTAGCACGTGGAAAGAGGACGTAGCGTTCGAGCAAAAGGATGACTGGAGAACATCTTATATTGAATACCTAACTAGAGAGGTGGACGAACAACTATTGCCTACTAAAATACTAAAGCACTTCGTCATAGTGAGGGGAGCGTTGTATTATCGAACACCCGGAGGAGCCCTATCACGCTGTGTAGGAAAGATAGAGGCGCCAGAAATGTTGAGTCGTGCTCACGCAGAACCTTGTGGACTGACAGGGGAAATTCCATTATACTGCCGCTTGCAGGGGATGGGAGTATATTGGCCGAATATGGAAGTTCAAGCGGTAGTAATGCAGGATAAGTGCAAGACTGTCAAGCGCCTCAACAATAAATAGAGATATGTAGTGCAGAAGTAGAGGACTGGAGGCAGCCTTATATAGATTTCATCCAGCACGAACGTCTACCTCAAAACAGACAAGATGCACTCAAGATTCAGAGGAAAGTCGGACGATTCTTTATGAGAGAAGAAATTATTTACAGAAAAATCTACGGAGACAGGATACTGTGCAGCTTATCGCGAGAATAAGTGGAGGTAATTATGGCTACATCTCATAATACGGAGCATGAGTGTGTGAAGAAACTTTTCTTGCAATTATACGAATGAGGGTTTTACTGTCCCACGATGGAATTCGATACAGCCGAACATGTGAAGAAGTGCCAGCAGTGCCAAAGCCATGGTCGCTAATCCGCGTCCCGAATAATTAGCTACACAGTGTTGTCACTCCCTGGCCCTTTCATAGCTGGGGACTCGATATCATTAGGCAGATAAGTCCAACTTCATCCGGAAGGCATAAATATATCATCACTGCAACCGAGTACTCCTCAAAATGGGTAGAAGCTATTCCACTCCGAGATTACTCAGGAGCTACTATTACGACATTCATCAAGGAATATATGTCGATTTGGCGCACCAATGGTTATCCGCTCGGATAATGGTACCTCATCTTGTGTCAATCAAACTGTCAATGAGTTGTTGGATCAGTACAGCATTAAATTTCATACCTCGACTTTCTATTACCCTAAGGGGAATGGACAGGCAGAGGATACTAACAAAACATTGTTAAGAATATTAAGCCAGACGGTGCATGATCATCACAGAAGCTGGCACGAGCAGCTACCCCTCGCACTCTAGGCATATACCGTATTTCCAAAAGAAGTTCAACTGGAGCCTCACCTTACTCCCTGGTATACAGGGAAGATTCAATACTACAAGCGGAGATCGTTATTTCTTCCGCACGAGCATCCATGGCCAGTCTCACTACTCCGGACGAGGTTAGATAATTTTCCCATCTTGATACTCTGGAGGAGCGAAGAGATAAGGCTGAACGATTCGCGGACAAGTACAGGCAAAGGACGGAGAGATACTATAACCAGAAGGTAAAGGAACGAACTTTCTCCATAAACGATGTCGTCATGAAAATTGCTCCGCACGTTCAACGAGATGCAAAAGCCGGAAATTTTGCCGCAAACTGTGAAGGCCCCTATATGATCAGCGAAGCTGCGGAAAGTGGATACTATTACCTCAATCGGATGAGTGGATCCCGGATCAACACCCCTATCAATGGTAAATGGTTAAAGGCTTACTATACATAATAACTAAATGTACGTCGGATGGCTAATTATAAATAATGCGTACTCTTATCTTAAATATGCGTCAATGTAAATAGCCTCGAGTCTGGCTAGGTTCTGTGCACGACCAATGAAGTGCACCAATAGCACCTAGTCTGTCTAGGTTCTGTGCATGACCAATGAAGTGCACCAATAGCCCCCAGTCTAGCTAGGTTCTGTGCATGACCAATAAAGTGCACCAATAACCCGAGTCTGGATAGGTTCCGTGCATGACCAATGAAGTGTACCAATAGCCTGAGTCTGGCTAGGTTTCGTGCATGACCAATGAAGTGCACCAATAACCCTGAGTCTGGCTAGGTTCCGTGCATGACCATTGAAGTGCACCTATAGCCCCGAGCCTGGCTACGTTCCGTGCATGACCAATGAAGTACACCAATAGCCCCGAGTTTGGCTGAGTTTTGCGCATGATCAATAAAGTATACTAATATCTTTGAATACAGCTAGGGTATAAGCACAACCCACAAAGTATTGAGCATCGAGAATAAATATAGCTAAGTCTCGACTATAATTAAACTTTGCGGAATGAGATGCACGGTTAGAACGAATAACACAGTATGGCAAGATTGAATAAAACCGGCGTATCTTTGGCAAGGATTCTACATAATAAAGCACACAAAATCAATCTGTAGAAATAAAGTTGATACATTTATTATAAAGTAAATATACCCGGATAATACATAAAAAAAAAAAAAAAAAAGTTTTATGTAAACACTTAAATTAGAACTTAAACGATGCTAATACTGAGCGTGCATGCCTCAACCGTACACGCACAACAACCAACTCATTCTCCCGATATTCCATTTGAGCACGAATACTAGAAAAAACCTCAGATGCCTCGGCAGAAGCCATAGCCTTCTCCACTGAAGGATCGACCCGATAAGCACTTAGCCGATCCACATATACATCCATCGCGTGAAAATATTTTTTCTGACTCGCATCAAACATGTCTTCACACTCGCGTACAATTCGAGCATTCCCATCAACGATGGCTTGCAGTAATTCCACCTTGTGACCCCTAAGAACCAACGACAATGTACTGACTGATTTTTCCATAATTTCGAGATACTTTTCTTTGATCATTAGAAGTTTATATACAAAAAAAAAAAGAGATCAGGGTAGCGCGCGGAGAGCACCATGAACTTCAGCAAGATATGCCTCAACGGAGCTCACGGAATGATCCGCCTCGACACGCTGGAAATGAGTAATCAAACGTTGTTCGCGGCAATAACCACGATATTCAAGCAGATCCATAATAGGTAATCCGGCTTCACTCTGAACCCTCATCACACGATCGTCAGAAACAGTCAGTCGTCCATGCCAATAAGAATTCTTGATGTTAACCACATCACGCGCAATACCCATTACTTCTAAAAGACGATTTAGATACCTTACTTCTAAAATTAATCTTACACGATTAGCCATGAAATAAGAAGCAAATGCTTAAAGACGACTTACTATGATAAGATAAAATGATCTTTGTATACACAGTTAAATAATACAACACCCGAGAAAATATTTACGAATTCCCAAGACTAAAAATAAAAAAAATAAAATAAAAACACTCAGCTATAAGTGATGGGGATGATGGTAATCCTCTTAAGAACGCTCCGCTATAAATGTACGGCAATGTGTAATGTCTTGATCCAAATCCTGCATAATTAAAAGCACTTCACCATACTGAGTAGTAGAGGCAGTATAAGAATTATGCACCTCATCAATCACTTGATGAACCTTGCGCATAACATCGACAGAAGCATTGGCTTCTCGAGCCATACCAAACGTTTCCTTATGATCCTCATAAGATTTGCGTTCTTTGTCCAGAGTAATCAACCAATGGGTTTGCAACATCCCCACTTCATCCTTTAACACCAGTAAACGAGCTAATTCCGCTTTCTTATCGGGAGGATGAACAAGAGCGGAAACATCACATAAAGTCAGAACACACCCGCGTAGATTAGGACCCTCCCGTTGAATGATAGACGCACGGCAATCAGTTATTGCTTGATCAATATCAGTCATCATAATTATTGACTCATGGAACAACCGCTCAGCCTTGTTTTGAGCGGAAATAGTATCATCCAACACACGTTGTGTAAGGACCCTCAAGCTCGTCAACGCTATTAGACTAGTCAAGAGACGTATTAGCCAATAACATCTCGATTAGTTTAGCACGAATTTTAATTAATAGAAATTAATATAACAACGATCTAGATACTAAACTAGTACCATTGGATAGGTCTCGAAAAGGTATGCAGAATGGACTACTCGAACGTGTCAATCGGATACCAGATGAAGAAGATATCATCAGATTTAATTGAAGGGCAAAACAGTCTTTTCACAAGTAGATCGACCTGGGATTCCCTTGGCAAAGAGAGTGCGTGCAATAGTATTATCCTTGGTCTTATCTTCACCCTCGCGTTTTTAGGGGCCACTCAAAAGGATTTAGGGGCCAACAATAAAACAAAAAAGGTCGCCCAAAGGGAAAATGTAGCCAGCCCTTATCTCGCGTAACTCGTAATGGCAAAATTACCCTTATATATTCGGAGGATATGATAACATTTTTATCCTCCGATTTCAATCGGAAGCCAAAATATTATGCAGACTTCCGATTGTAGTCGGTGCAGTATTAGAATGATTTCTGTTTCATTTTTTCCATTTCTTTTTCATTTTTGAGTTGTTAGAGTTATAGAGAAGAAGGTGAAGGAAAAAAGGGAAAACCCATTTTATCACTACAAAAATGGATGGATATGAAGAAGAAGGTGAGAATCATGGCGAAGACGATTTGGGTTATATGTTGAATGATCCAAACTTTTGTGGAGAGGAAAACCTAGACGACCCTTTCATGGAAGAAAATGGAGAATCGCCTGATATTGAAGCTAACGATGCATGTAAAACACAGGTATTGTGTTAAGAAACTCAAATACTCGATTTGCATGCGTTTGTGTGCTTTTGTAAACAAGAAAAACCGATTATTGCATGCATTGAATGCCATGAACTACCCAGATTCGGTAGATAATTTCTCGAATAAACTTACGAATATAACACACTGAGTACCAAATATGTATATTCTGTAGTTCCAAGATAGTAGTTTACTGCCGAATATGAGAAAAACCCCAAACTGGTTTTCCAAAAAAATCTACATTCGGTATTTATGTAGAGTTATTTACCTCCGAATGGCCCCAAAAACGAATTCCTCAAAAAATTTCAAAACTCAGTATTCTTATCCTTTACAATCGGTAATAGTTTAACATTATTTGACTGCCGAATATAACAGTGGCCTCAAAATAAAATTTCCGAAAACTTGAAAATCGGATGTTTATCGATTAAAGTTATCTCCCGGTTATTTATATTCGGCTGTTTTTCTATATATTTTAGATTCCGATTATATCAATTTTTGCACTCAGTAAACTGTGTACATTCATTTGCATAAATAGGGTGTTTTGGGTAACCGATAGGATTCCGAATATAGTATATTCGGCAGTCTGACTTATTTAATAACCTCCGATTATTGTATAATAATTTGTTGCTTTCATATGCAGGCCGTTGAAGAGTTTGTTGATGATTTCTATTTGAGGCCCGACACTTTTCTATACTATGCAAACGATTTGGTATACTCATTACTACTTTTCTTTTTTTTTCCAAATTTATATGTTAAATGGTTATGCTTATTAGATTTGTTTTGTTTTATGCACGTTTAGACATTTGGAAGTAAGAAGGAGGCAAAGGAATGGCTTATGAACAAGGAAAAATATAACTTGTGCGTGGTAATTCAAAATAATCATGTTAGTGACACTCGATTTGAAATGATTTGTGAGCGATGTGGGACGCGAAAGAGTCACGAGGGAAAGAATAGTAAGTACGTACGGAAGACGAATAGGAAATACCGAAGCAATACCAAGAAGATAGGATGCCCATTTAAGATTGTCTTCTATAAGCCCGATGGTATTAAAGGTAAAGAGTATAAAATGTATAAAGTTGATAACCGTTGTCACAACCATGATGATCCGTTGGATTTAATTGGACATGTAATGGTTTCCAAGTTAAAACCACATCAAATGCTGACGGTGAGGTCTATGCGGATCCAAAAAGAGAGTGCGATCTTAAGTAAAATAAAGGCGGACGACCCCGAAAACTTGTCTTCTTTGTCTACAATTAAGTTGTCCCTAGCTACGATCAAAAGGACTGAATGGGATGGTAGAACGGTCATGCAACAATCAGAGTGGTTAGCGGAGTTACACGGCTACACCTTGAGAAGGGAAGAAAAGGATGGTATAGTGGTTCGTATTTTCTTGGCACATCCCGAAATGATCCAATTGGCTCAATGTTTTCATCAAATTTTGTTGATAGATGCTACTTATAATACAAACAAGTATAACATGCCGTTGTTGAACATTTCTTGCCATACTTCGGACAAAAACACGTTTACGATTGCATGGGGTTTAATGGATCATGAGAACAATGTGAGTTTCATTTGGATGTTGGAGACGTTGAGGTCCATTTATAACGGTGATAATTTTCCAAGGGTTATTGTAACGGATAACGATCAAGCCTTAATGCATGTAATACCGGTAGTGTTTCCGGAAGCCCAAAACTTGCAATGTACGTGGCACATTTAATGCAATCTCAAAACCAATTGCCATCATCATTTCCAAGCTAAAAGACCAAGGAAGGGTACCAAGAGGTCAAAGGAAGAGGATGAGCGCATTAGTAAATTAACCGTGGAAGAACGTAAGGAAGAGGATAGGTTATTTGAAGAAAAGTGGAAGGAGGATGGAATTATTTGGAAAATGTTCATGAAAGCATGGGACAAAATCGTTTGGTTGATGACCGAGGAAATTTACGAATGTAACTTGAAGAAATTTGAGGATGAATACGACACGGACTACCCAAAACCGGTTGAGTATTTTAAAAAATAATGGTTAACGATTAAGGAGAGGTTTGTGTTTGCATGGACATATGAATATCGTAACTTCAAGAACGAGGCGACAAGCATTGCGGAGGGGTCTCATGGTCGACTAAAGAAAATACTAATTGGTAGTCAAAATGGAGTTGTGTCGATCCAAGAAGCAATCCATGAATTCACCAATCGTGATCTCGTAAAGATTAGGAAATGTATGCAATTTAGTGTACACCAATTGTGAATGAAATGAATTTTATCGGTTTAAGAGTAAAGAAAGATTGTCCTTTACCTCCGTTGAGTAAGTGGCACGATTACTTCCCGATGAACCATTGCAAGGATTGGGTGAAACAATATGAGTCCAACATGGTTGATTGGGATCGTGTTATGGACAACAACTTTCCCGCTGAGTTACTCGAATTGATCCCCTCGGATGATGACGATGTTTGATCGTTTTTTTTCGAGGCACGGCTATAATTTTTTTTGAAAGTATGTAATCGGAACAATAGTATTATAACACTTCAATCTGATTAATCATATTTGGGAATTCCATATTTTATCAAACCGCCGATTAATATTAAAAAATTGAATTTACAGCACTCAAACATCACATGTTATTCTTTTTTCCCAGTCCGAGATGCAACAATCAACGCGGCTTCGAAATGTAGAAACGACTCTCCTCTCCACTTGGAATAAGCATCTTGTGCCGCAAACCTGTCGTCTCTGTGCCTAGCAAGAATACGGTTGTACTCGGTGCACAATTTTATAACATGGTGCACCCTTGAAGAAACATGGGATGGTTCATAATTGTGGCGTGGCTTCTTGTACTTACCAACAAAAGGACCCAATGAAACGTTAATCCAAAATATACGATCGTCCTGCTGTTCTTTGGGTAGATCTTTCACAATGTAATAATTTTTTATCCATTCGGTCTCTTCCTCAACTTGTTTTAATCTTTCTCTATGATGGAATTGTTCTTGGCCTCGCTTCTTAGCCTTGATTTCCTCTTCCTCCTCCTCCGTTGCCACTAACGATGGTTTAATTTTTTTTGGGTTGTTTGTTCCTTTTTTGTATTTCTTCTTCCATTGCTGCAATTGATGTAGTTGTTCGCTTGCATCTTCGAAGTATGTTATCGATTGATGATGGACTTGCCATTGAAAAGGTTTTTCATTCCGATTTTTTACTCAATAATAACTGAGAGGGGTTACCCTCCTTATATAGATTAGAGTTCCAACGGATCTAATTTTTGAAAATATGGCCGTTGAGGTTTCTGAAAATATGGCTGTTGAGGTTTCGTATCAATGATGCACTACAATCGGTTGCTAACCATACACGTATTCCACCCGAATAAAACATTCGGTGGCAAACTTAAATTTTTATCTACCGATTAAGTTGGTGTTTCTAAACACGACTATATTATTCGGAGGATAATGTTTTTTTGTAAAATCCCGAATGTACGATGGCCCAAAAATCAGAATTTGGGAAAAACTGATACTTTTCAAATTTTGAACTTGAAATAATCGGAAGTTAACTTAGTTACCAAAACTTCCGAATATGGGCTGTCTAACCTTCTATATTGGCCCTTGGAACCACCTAGATCCATGGCATGGTTTGTTTTGAACTTGTAATATTCGGAGGATAATGTTTTTTGTAAAGTCCCGAATGTACGATGGCCCAAAAATCAGAATTTGGGAAAAACTGATACTTTTCAAATTTTGAAATTGAAATAATCGAAAGTTAACTTAGTTACCAAAACTTCCGAATATGGGTTGTCTAACCTTCTGATTAAAGATTTTTTTGATGGTTTGTAGTGATGAAGGTTCGAACTCTAAGACTTGTGAAGGTGAAGGATTTTTAGACTTAATAAAAATAAATAAATAATTTTATATGCACAATATTAACAAAATATGGGAGAGAATTTTTACCGCGGATCAGGATTCCACCATTCACCAAAATTTATGTGATTCAATAACAATTCTTATCATGCAATTCTAGACAATATAACTCCAATCAAAGGAAATTGTGATTCTAATCATTGCCTAAATTAGATTTTGAAAACATCCACTGTTAATCGCGAGCATGAAGTATAAAAAGCAATTTACTAAGCATACTCCATCAAGAGATAACACAATTGATTAATAAAAATCATTTACTCCATTTTTATTCGGTGCAATTAATCATAAAAGAGTTGCATAAATAAATTTAAATAAATTTTTACCACATAACTTTTGGAAGCCCCTGGGATTGGGTTTAGCTACTCATGATGAAAAACCTCTCAAATTGATTCATTGATACTCAAAAGTTGTTTACAATCAAGAGAAAATGGAGAAAAACGGTTTACAACAGTGTTTGCGACACATATAGAGCGTTCAAAAAGAACGATACAACAAAGGTGTTGTTGTTCCGAAGTCGGGGAAAGGAATTGAGTATTGTCGCAATTAAGCGACACTAATCAACGACTGTCCCTGAGGGTATTATGTTCTTCGTGTTCTTCCTTGCACCAGCAACAAGCTTTTCTCCTGCGTGACTTTCTTTCGATTCTTCTCGGCTCCTAAACTCTCCCAAAGACTCTCCAACTCTTCTAAACTCTTTAGCCTTGTATTTATAGTGTTTTAGAACAAAAATATCCGACCATAACACCGTATAATCTCCCATTAATCCCGTCATTGCTCGCTGCCCATATTTACCAATAATTTCCATTTTTGGCTTCTACACACGTAAAATTTGATCCTGCACGCTCTATTTAACCTTCCCCACGCCTCCGAAGTCATCGAACTCCTCCAAAAAACTCCATGCATGGAAAACACACAATCAAACTCGTGTTACAGGACACGTTGCTCTTTTTGAGCTCGTGACTCAAACCAGGATTTCCAGCCAATTCCGATCGAATCCGATGCCCACAATGTGTTCCCTATCCCATATCACAACTTCCCACCAAATTTCAGCGATTGAATCACACTAAAACACCTTCATTTTCTCGATCACAAATCTGCCAGTTTTGAATATATTTTTCCCGCCAAAAAGCTGTTTTTGAATTTAAAGAGAAGATGGATGCCCCTTAACCAGAGATTGGGTGCGAATAGCAATTGGGTGGAAATAGTAATTTTGGGGTGAAAATGGTAATTTTTATGGGTTCCTCCGGGACATTTCTGGGATGCTTCCGGTGCATTTCTGGGGTGCCTACGATACATTTCTCCGGGGTGTAAAACACTGCTTTTTGAGCCCATTTCGCCGCAAGGGCTTATTTCTCTAAAAATTCCTACAAAGACATAAAAGAACACAATAAATACAAAATTGAGAACTAACAATACATACAATAGAGACATATTAGACACATAAATGCGTCTATCAACACCCCCAAACTTATTATTTGCTAGTCCTCGAGCAAATTTATTCTAGAAAGGAAAATCATTTGAACCCCTAGGTGGCCCTAGTGGCGGAGTGTTGTCTCCGGAGGGTTTACCAGAGGTGTACCTACAAAACCTTTACTCCATACCCTACCTATCTACGCAAAACCTTGGAAAGCACTAAAGAACCTCCTTGGTTGGCATACAATTTTTGACTCTAAGAGGAAGAAACCTGATGCGAAATTCCAATTGCTGTACACGAGTTTGCACTCAAGCATACTAAAATTCATATGAGTGACAGAGATCTACTAAGATAGTTTCACGATGGACATCATACTCGGAGTCATACTAATCACATGAAAAGATTAAGAAGATGGAAAAAGAAAAATGTAGATGGTTGAAAAGCGAACGGTGTTTCTCATATCTGTCTGAAGGCCTCTACCAAGATGAACCTAACCTAAATGACTGAGATACCGGTCTGACTAATATTAACACACTGGCATATACAAGGGAACCAGTGGTTAATATCCTAAATCTAGGTCAACACAACTGGCATATACAAGGGTACCAGTGGTCGACTTTATTAAACACACATTTATTTAAGAACTAACAACATGATTGGACCTTGTGGACCGAAGCGCATGTTTCTTGTCAGCAGATTACATGGTGATTCCCGTGGATCCTGCATTCCACGCTTGTTTAGGCGACGGAGACAGGGAGAACACACACATATTGCTATCCTAGTGTTAGTATTTATTCCGATTGGTCTACTGGTCTGGTCTATTTTTTTTTTTTTTTTGAAAAGGTAACTCAGTCACTCTATTTCACCCTAGCAAAGGTAACAACTTGAATCGTGTGCCCCACCAAATCACTTGAAATAAAAGAAAACTAAAAATAGAAAGTGAAAAGGACTCGACGAGATATGGCGAAACTATCATGTTAATTCTAACACCTGAGCTCTGTGCTTTTATGAATAGACTCTATAGATGTTTCCATCTAGTCAGATTGGTTCCTCAACTCCTAAAACAAAAATGTTTCCATCCACTTAGATTGGTTAGTGCTATCCTTAATAGGCGTAAATTTCTAGGCTCTGGAGTTTATTTATTGCAACTAAAAAGTTTCTCCCATACCCCCAAACTTAAAATTAACATTGTCCTCAATGTTCTAAAGATGAAATTAAAAGCATGAACAAGGAGAGACAGTTACTATTTGAAGCAAAAGAGTGAAGGAAGGATATTACCGGGTTGCATGAGATTGGGTTACCTCCCAAGAAGTGCTAAGTTTATAGTCTTCAGCCAGACTAAGAAAGGTTTAATCACCTCGAATCATATAGCAATAGCCGAAATAATTGTGGGTTATCGAAACCAAATAGAGCTATCACAAGTAAAAGGAATCTGCAACAAGCCAAGAAAATGAACATGTACTGCATACCCTTATCTAGTTTCCTGATTAAGATACCTATGTCCCATTGTGGTTCAGGTTCAGGTTCTATGAAAGGATCTTGATAGAATATTTTCATTGGATGCACTTCCTCATAGCTAAGATCCAACAGTTCAGGTTTAAAAGTCTGGAAAAACTCAATTAAAAATAATAACAACCTGAATAACTGGGGATCCTTAAAGTCAATCAGATTTGACTTACACAGCTGACCACAAAGAGAGTGGTGGTCTTCCTTAAACAGATGTGTCGACCCTAATCTCCTAAAGTAATTAGGTTTAGTCTCAAAACTTAATAATTGACACATCTGAAATTTATATGTTCCCACAATTGGTAGAAAAGTTTTTGGTGGGAAAACAAAGTCAATCTTGGTATTATTGCCTGGGCTAACCTCATCAACCAGAGGATGGGTTTCTAACAGTTGAGACTCGTGTTGAATATTATTAAGTTCGGGAAAACGAGTACGAAGATAGTCTTGTAAGATGGTTGAGGCATTGATGTCAAGTCCCACGTGAGGGATTTTTGTAAGAGTTAAAGAACATGGAGAATGATAATCACCCCCAAACTTAGAGTTTTCGGCGTCTCTAGGTAGACTGGTCATAATCTCCCTAATTTCTAGGTCATCAGATTCCTGAAAGTGGGCGATTGATTTTTCTAAGTCAGGTTCATCCCCGCTAATCTCTACGAGTTCATCTAAGACTATTGTTTCTAAATCGTTTGACTCGAAAACAGTACTCTCAAGATAAACTGGTTCCTCTAAACCATCATCGGTTTCGTAATCATCGTCTAAAACGGGGGTATTTCTAGTCAAATCCTCGTCCTTTTGAATAGGTAAATAATTATTAAAATTATTTGGATTTGAACTAGAAATATCATTATAATCATCATCACCATCCTCCTCCTCATCATCATCACAATATAATTTTTGATATTCACGAATTCTCAAGCTTTGTTCCCAACTACATGGTCTATGTTTATAATATTTCTCATAGATCGTTAGAGGTGATTCCTCAATAAAAGTTGGAGTATCCATATATCGCTGCCCACGCATATATTCACCAAGAGTCATTTCCGAAGACGTCTCTTGATAACGAGAATTTCTAGACATATATTCTCGTAACGTCATCTCAGGTGGCGTCTCCTGAAAAGGATTCATCACCGAGGAAACACAAACTACAGAGGAATTCTACACAATCACAAACAAGGCTGACTCGACCAAATCAAACCTATAAATTCTAGCAAAAAAAAGCATGATGGCTCCACTTAGATTGTTTCTAGACCAGCTTCTATCTTTCGAAAGGGAATTCGTTGCAATTTGAGCAAACCCCTCTGGAATCAATCCGAGTCAAAGTAAGTTGAATAGAGACGAGGGAAGCTTAGTAGAGCTTTGATACCCAAGGCCTCACCGCATTAGAAGGCGGCGCAGTCACGCATTCAACTCACAGAAACCATCATGAACTTTGAAGTGTGCTTAAAGAGCAACCAATATTTTTCGAACGAGTTTCCTATTAAGCTCGTTACCCTATAGGTCTCGTTCTAGTCAAAATTTTAGGCTTAGGATCGCGTTTGGTTTCGTTTTCCTAAGGCGGGCAAGAAGAGAACGGTGATGAAATCCGAACCCTTATCTTGTATTGGCCAGGCCTTGCCCTTTACTAGGAATTTAAAACAGCCGTATTCAAGTCCTCAGCATATATTCACCTTAAGGCAAACAGTAAACCCGCTTGCAGGAGATTCGCGGGTGTTTAGAAGTTTACCTCCCGTACCAGACGGGCGAAGAACCGCTGTAGTCGACTCGGGCCACTGACTCCGGTGTCAGTGTGCGAACCCGAGGGGCCGAGACGATATAGTAATCGTCGTCCTTCCCTGCAAACAGTTTGTATTTAATTTTTTTTTTAATTTATAACCCTTCCGTAGGGTTTTAAAAATAATGTCCAATGTTCAATGTCCGGAAAAAAAAATAATGTCCAAAAATAAAAGATTACAAAAATAAAAACTTTAATTACAGTTTCTAAAAAAAATTAATAAAAAAAAATATCTAAAAAAATAATAAAAAAAAGTCCTTCGTCTTCTTTCCGTTCTTTTTGCTTTAAGCTTTGCTCTTAGTCTTTATGAAATCGCCAAAAATCTTTGACAACTTCTTCTTTTTCTTTTCGGTCCAAGCCTCAAAACCTGTATCACATAGACAAATACCCAAAGAATGTAAAAAAGAACAAAGAAAGATAAATCTAAAAAAAGAAAAATTCTACCTAAACACAATTCCCCGGCAGCGGCGCCAAAATGATTATGATTTTTTTGTGGGTTGTTGTAGTGAAGGTTCAAACTCTCGGATTTGTGAAGGATAATTTTTTTAGACTTAATAAAAATAAATAAATAATTTTATATGCACAATATTAACAAAATATGGGAGAGAATTTTTACCGGGGATCAGGATTCCACCATTCACCAAAATTTATGTGATTCAATAACAATTCTTATCATGCAATTCTAGACAATATAACTCCAATCAAAGGAAATTGTGATTCTAATCATTGCCTAAATTAGACTTTGAAAACATCCACTGTTAATCGCGAGCATGAAGTATCAAAAGCAATTTACTAAGCATACTCCATCAAGAGATAACACAATTGATTAATAAAAATCATTTACTCCATTTTTATTCGGTGCAATTAATCATAAAAGAGTTGCATAAATAAATTTAAATAAATTTTTACCACATAACTTTTGGAAGAATGGCTTCCTCCGTCACCCCTGGGATTGGGTTTAGCTACTCATGATGAAAAACCTCTCAAATTGATTCATTGATACTCAAAAGTTGTTTACAATCAAGAGAAAATGGAGAAAAACGGTTTACAACAGTGTTTGCGACATATATAGAGCGTTCAAAAAGAACGATACAACAGAGGTGTTGTTGTTCCGAAGTCGGGGAAAGTAATTGAGTATTGTCGCAATTAAGCGACACTAATCAACGACTGTCCCTGAGGGTATTATGTTCTTCGTGTTCTTCCTTGCACCAGCAACAAGCTTTTCTCCTGCGTGACTTTCTTTCGATTCTTCTCGGCTCCTAAACTCTCCCAAAGACTCTCCAACTCTTCTAAAATCTTTAGCCTTGTATTTATAGTGTTTTAGAACAAAAATATCCGACCATAACACCATATAATCTCCCATTAATCCCGTCATTGCTCGCTGCCCATATTTACCAATAATTTCCATTTTTGGCTTCTACACACGTGAAATTTGATCATGCACGCTCTATTTAACCTTCCCCACGCCTCCGAAGTCATCGAACTCCTCCAAAACACTCCATGCATGGCAAACACACAATCAAACTCGTGTTACAGGACACGTTGCTCTTTTTGAGCTCGTGACTCAAACCAGGATTTCCAGCCAATTCCGATCGAATCCGATGCCCACAATGTGTTCTCCATCCCATATCACAACTTCCCACCAAATTTAAGCGATTGAATCGCACTAAAACACCTTCATTTTCTCGATCACAAATCTGCCAGTTTTGAATATATTTTTCCCACCAAAAAGCTGTTTTTGAATTTAAAGAGAAGATGGATGCCCCTTAACCAGAGCTTGGGTGCGAATAGCAATTGGGTGGAAATAGTAATTTTTGGGTGGAAATAGTAATTTTTATGGGTTCCTCCGGGACATTTCTGGGATGCTTCCGGTGCATTTCTGGGGTGCCTACGATACATTTCTCCGGGGTGTAAAACACTGCTTTTTGAGCCCATTTCGCCGCAAGGGCTTATTTCTCTAAAAATTCTTACAAAGACATAAAAGAACACAATAAATACAAAATTGAGCACTAACAATACATACAATAGAGACATATTAGACACATAAATGCGTCTATGACCTTCTATATTGGCCCTTGGAACCACCTAGAGCCATGGCATGGTTTGTTTTGAACTTGTAATATTCGGAGGATAATGTTTTTTGTAAAGTCCCGAATGTACGATGGCCCAAAAATCAGAATTTGGGAAAAAACTGATACTTTTCAAATTTTAAAATTGAAATAATCGGAAGTTAACTTAGTTACCAAAACTTCCGAATGTACCACACAAATCATTGTCATTTGAACTTGTCTAACTTAGTTAACCAAACTTCCGAATGTACAACAAAAATTATTGTCATTTATCTGCTCTTCTTTACTTTACGACCGTGACTACCTCCCAGTCCTGCACGACCACGGGTTTGAGCAGCTTCAGCGCTCGATGAAGCTCGAGTTCTTTTACCCGTCTTTGATACTGCCACCTTGGGCTGATGCCTCTTCGTGACTTTCTCCCCAAACTGGGCAGCATAATCTTCGTTATCCATATTATCAACTAGATCTCTAGCCTCTTTGATCTTCTCAGCTGGCATGGGATCTCCGCTCTTCAGGCATGCAGTTAACATTTTGGAAACACGCTTGAACCTATTCACCTGTTTTTTATACGTAATGACATAACATCAAACGGTAATTACCTAAGATTTATAGGAATAATATAAAATGAACAAAAATATAAGAACACGCACCAGTCTATCATAACCAGCTGGTTTGTCTTTGATGATACAATTATAACTTGAACCCGCCGCAGTAGTGTTGGATTTGATTTCACGGATAACCAAAGGATGTGATACCTTGTTATACCAACTCATATAGTCTGGAGAATTTTCATCACCTCGGGTGGTTCGTCTACCAGTGTCGATAATGAAGTCATTCCTCTTATCCCAGTTATCAAGAACAGTAGGTGGGCCTGTATGAACAATCGTGAGATTATCACCACTAGAAGAGCACAACTCCAACTCCAATTTGTAGTAATCCCCCATTTTCTCCACAGGTTGATGTTGTATATACCTGTGTTGTCGCATCACCCTAGAGGTGTTATACATCACATATCCTGTGGGGTGCCACAATGATCCAAAATAAAGGGACAAGTCCGACCGGACATTTATATGCCCACTGGCTCGATCTTCCTTGTATGGATCAAAGCATACGTCTGAGGCCTTCAATTGGTCCAAAATATCCCTCATGCGAATCAACTGCTGCTCTTTTGTCCTAGAACGGTTGTCCTCAAATATATACTTTGTTCCTCTAGGAGTACCTTTGCACCACCCCGGGTTTTCTCCGGCCAACTTCAGGATAGGGAAGTGGTCATAGATCCATGCCTATATACATAAGAAACCAAGTTTTAGTAAATAGATTGTGTATATTCGGTAGTAATTTCCAAACATTATTTCCGATTATATATAATCAGAAATAAAACTGAGTACCTATCCACCGAATAACCAACATTCGAAAAAAGAGATGGATCATTTCCTACCGAATATGCGTCATTTGGAGTTCAGTAACCTATAGTTTTTCTGGCCTGCATATTCGGCTCTAATATCAAATGAATATTTCCGATTATATATAATCGAAAAACAAAATAAGTACCTAGCCACCGAATAACCAACATTCGGAAACAGAGATGGATCATTTCCTACCGAATATGCGTCATTTGGAGTTCAGTAACCTATAGTTTTTCTGGCCTGTATATTCGGTTATAATATCAAAAGAATATTTCCGATTATATATAATCGGAAAAAAAATAAGTACCTATCCACCGAATAACCAACATTCGGAAAAAGAGATGGATCAATTCCTACCGAATATGCGACCTTTGGAGTTATGAATATGCATCATATGTATTGTCTACCGAATAACTATAGGGTGAGTTATAGAGTTAAAGAAAAAACCAGCAATAGAGCCACGTTCCCGGCAACTTGGCAGGTTCCTAGCCTCGAAGCCTTTCTCAACTCTTCCATCAAGAATGCTAGGCATGCCTTGCCTCAAGAATAGTCACCGACTTCATGGAGAGGATCCAAAATTTGTAAAGGTTGGCGTCGATCCGGTTGCTAGAAGTATTGGGGAATATGACACATCCCAATACACAAAGGAGATATGCGGTGGCAGCGTGGTTCACTTGCTCATCAGTTAACGTTACATTCTTTTCCTTCTCCAAGGTGCCTCGGAACATATTCATCAAAGCTGTAATGTTGATCTGTCTTGTTCTATAACTTGCATGCCTCCTAAACTCTGCTGTTGTTGTCTCTTCATCCCAACCTAAGCACTTTTTAGTTAGAGCATAAAGTTGTGCCCAACTTAACTGCTTTGTGTAGTTAAACTTCACAGTTGTGCCTTGGTCGGGAAGGTTAAGAATCTACACAACATCATCCGGGGTAATCATCATCTCCCCAAACGGCATATGGAAAGTACCGGTCTCAGGATACATTCTCTCCACGAACGCCGTTATGGCCACACGATCATGTTCCAACAATGAATTCTCGGCAGCATTAGCTAACCCCGAGTTGGCAACAATTGACTTGAACCTTTCACATTCACCGGATAAAGGCCACGCAAGCATTTTTGTTGGTGCGGCGGTAGGTTTGAGTAGACGGACCGCATCTTGATGATCCTATTAAAGTACATAAAAAAAATCCTTAATACAAATATTACGATATAACACATAGACAATACATTAATAAAAAATAATAATTTTATTACCTCGGTTTCGTATATTTCTCTGGCCCATGAGTCTTTGTATCCAAATAGCAATTTTCCTCCATCCGCTGGTAGCCCAAGGATTGTGCCTGCTGGAATACCCTTCTTATTCAAGTGCTGAGGGACAAGATGTGATGCTTTCTTAGCAATATCCTTCTTTACACCATCTTTTCTTTTTTTGGCTTTTTGGGTACCACTTGGTTGTCCTTCTTCTTCTACTCTTGGCACTGGATCAACTGGTTCAACACTTGGTTCTGCACTTTGTTGAGCGGCTTGTTCAACACTTGGTCGCACCCCTTGTTCACTGCCTTGTTGTTCTACACTTTGTTCAACACTTGGTTGCACTCCTTGTTGACTGCTTTGTTCTTGTAAGCTTTGTTGAGCACTTGAATTATCTTTGGCACTCCTTTCCCTCCTAGCACTAGCTGTCACTTTCTTCCTCCTTTCTCGACTTTGTCTAAACAACAAAGAAAGGAACAATATTTACAAACTATACAATCGGAAGACAAAGTATGGAAATATAACCCGAATGTACACATTCGGACGTAAGAAGACACATATTGTTCCCGAATACATAACAATGGAAAGCTAACTAAACATATTTACAACCGAATATGCATCAATTGGAGTTCACAAGCTCTAAATTTTTCATCCTACACAATCGGAAGACAAAGTACACAACTATAACCCGAATGAACAAATTCGGAAGTAAGAAGACACATATTTTTCCCGAATGAAAAACAATCGGAATATAACTAAACATGTTTACAACCGAATATTCATCAACTGGAGTTCAGAAACTCTAAAATTTTATCCTACACAATCGGAGGTATAAAACATTATATTGTCTTCCGAATAAATACTGGCCCCAAAATGGGATTTTTCCTATATCAGAAATTTTGAGATTTTTTCAATATATATTCGTTAGTGACTGTACTTCCGAATACTGTGTGTCTACTTAAATATATTCGGAAGCCAACAAATTCATTAAACTACCGATTATTACCAGTTTGTATCCAGGAAGATATGGCCAATAATATTCGGCCGATAACCATCAAATATTTCTCCCGAATACTGTCGATGTTCTTGAGAAATGAAGAACACGACTACATTCGGAAGTAAATGAGCATGAATATCGCCCGAATCTGGATAAAAAACCGAAAACCCTTGAAATTCTTTTTCTCGATTCGTCGAATTAAAGCGAAATAAACCCCAAAAATGATAGATTCTTACCTAATTGGGGCCATTTGAAGTTGACGAAGTGTTTGACTATCGGAATCGCCACCACCGACTACATCGACGGGTACTTGTTCTTCGCGTTCTTCTTCATTTGCAAAAACAATTTCTTTATTTCTTGCTAAAATCCCAATCTTTGGATCGATACCCCGAGCAACGTTTTTGGTTCTAGGTCTGTGGGTTTCATTTCCCTTATCCATTGTTTTATAAACGAATCGACGATGTTTTGATTTTACGATTCGCGGCGATGTTTCGGTTGAACGAGGGAAAGTTTTTTTTCTTCCACAATCGGAAGATAATATGAAACTGGAAGAAGAAGAGTTGAAATGAGTAGAATTTTTTTTGATTTGGTTTTTATACAGTTTTACCAGAAGGGCATTTATGTAACTTCAATATCATATAGGGTACCCCTTAACTAGAGTCTTTGGCTGGGTATAAATTGATGGCCCCTAAATCCTTTCGGGTGGCCCCTAAAAACGCGAGGATCTTCACCCGACCGAGAAGATAAATTCATGTTCTTTTCTCTTATTTTCTTCTTCATTTTTCTATTCTATTTCTTCTTTCCTTATTTTCTTCTTCTTGTTCTGTTCTTTACCTCCGGTGAGTTCGTGTTAGAGTTCTGAGATAGTGAGGTCGATATAATTAGACAAGAGTCATGGTTTATTGCTAGAGGTGGTGTTGTTCTTGGCTGGACGAAGAGAGAAGATGAAGTATTATATCGGAGAAGATATGAGTTAGATTTTATAGAGTTGAATGATGTTCTGAAGAGTTATAAGATGAATTATGGAGTTATTGTCGATGAAGAGTCTTGGATAGTTGTTTAATTGAAGATTTGAAGTCGATTCAGTGACGAACCATTGAAGAACCAGTGAGTTAGGGTTTCTGTAATTGATATAGAATTCGATTAAAGGTTATTAAGGAGAAGTTAGAAGATGGGTTTGTTCTTAATCGGTGTGTAATGGAATTTGTGAAATTGTTCTGAAGATCGATTAAGATATTAGTAGAATCATGGTTTGTAAGGAAAGTCAGGGAAGATGAAAGTGACGTTCTAAGAGGATGAGTTGAGATGGGTAATGAGTGAATTGAGGATTTAGAGAGGTATTACAAATGAAGCTAAGTTTTAGAGGATGAAATCGATGAAGGTGATTGGAATTAGGGTTCTTAGAAAATTTGGGAATTAGGGTTTCTGTTTTTGATTGAAGCTATGAATTCAATTTGAAGAAGATGTGCTCAGTGGTAAGGTTCAGACAAGATGCAGATATCTGAGGTAATTGTCTTTCTGTGTCAATTTAAGAAAACTATTCAATTTCATTGTTGAGCTTGTGTATATGATAATGAAGATTGAAGTTTATGATGGTTGTGTTGATAATTGGATTGCAGAATGAATGTGTATGTTGGTGGTGGTGTTGATGGTTGAGTTTACTTGAGATGATAATGATGTTGTTATTGTTGTAGTTGTATATGTGAGTGGATGCAATGTGTTGTTGCTGAGTTTAAGTCACAATAATTGTGATTGAGATTAATTGAACAGAATGAAGACGGTGGTATGCTGTGACAATGGTGTTGCAGGGAGTTATGATGTTGTTTGCAGATTGTGTAGGCAGGAATAGAACTGAGTTTAGGTTGGTGGTGGAGAAATGATGAGTGGTGGTGATGGTTTGGAAAGATGCTGAGTTTTGGAATGGTGAACTAAGTTGAGTTTGAATCAGTTGTGTGAGTATATGCTGAGTGTTGCTCAGCTGAGAATTGTTGCTTGAGATTGTTCAATAGTAGTGAGGGGAAGGGTGTTGTTTTCGGAATTGTGTTCTCAAGATACATGTATTCTGGAATGGGAGTTGTAATCTGTTTGTTGTGACTGTAGAAGTAGGAATGTATGTGTTGCTTAAAGCTGCAATTGCATGTAAATCTTGAGTTACAATTGTACTTTGAATTCTAGAATTATATTGAAGTAAATAATTATGTATTGATCATCTGAGTAGAACTTGTTTGGTTGTGTTCTTATAGCTGGAATAGAATTTAAACCTACTAGACATCCCAGTCAGTTTAGCTGACTCATTTGTTGAGCTGACTCAGTATATGTGACTAAGTCGGATCTGTCGACTCGCCGATTTAGCGATTTGAATCGTTAACCCGGTTGACCTTGACCTGACCTTGATTAGGTTTGACCTTTGACCATTGACTGGACTTAGACTTAGACGTTGACTGTTAAGTTGACCTTAGACTGTCAGTTTGATCGTTAGTGACTGTTAGTTGACTAGGATGTCTCTATTTTCCTAAATCGATATTTTGGACCCCTTATGGTCCGAATTAGCCATTGAATTCTTCTACAAAGTTATAGACATTCTTAAGACTTAGCTAATGAACTATAGAATAAATCTAATTGGATTAGTAAACTCTTAGTTATGCTAAAGATAAATAGATAAATAAAATGTGTAGAATCTTAAATGGGTCTAGAATCAGAAAGACTTGTATGATTTCTTATGTGAGCCTTTTGGGTAAACTCTTAGAGTTCTTGTGTGATTAACAGTTAGTAGTATTAACAACGATTGATTCAAGGATGAACAAGTGGATCATGGATCTCGAGGTACGCGAGGCTTGTCATCAAAAGAGGTGAGAATACTTTTAACTCTTTTGAAACCATTGTTTGTTTCTTTTACAAAATTTTATGTTTAACAAACTCATGCTTTGTCTATTTGTGCATTTCATACGTTGTTTAGTTTGTATTATGATTGTTCTGTTGATTCTTTGAATCTTTCCATGAATTGGAAAGGACATGTAATGTTTTGTTGTCAATATGAATTATTTTGGGAAATGAGAATTTCCACGTGTGGTATATAGGATACGCTCCTTCATTTATATCTACATGAATTCAGCTTTTATGCTTATCAGGTGTGGAACAACACGACATCAATATAGCTATGTAGGTGTGGAAAAACCCGGCATCACTAATATATATTGTTTGAATAAGGAGTTTGTCCATATACATGTTTGTGCATTTCCAGTGACTTAGTCACTTTGATGTTTGGGAAAACATGTATTGTTTTCCAAATCATGCTCATGATTTCTTTAAAGTTAAATTTTATTCCTGCTGGGCACCCCTTCTAGGGATGATGTGCTCACCCTTTCCCACTTTCAATTTCAAAGACAGATCAGAGTTGCGCAGCGAAAGCTTCGAGGAGTTGACTCCGTTAATTAGTTAACTGCTGCTATGTTTATTATGTTGTATATTCTGTTTTATAAACCAAATGACTACTGTATATGTATCATTTGAGAGGAGTTCTTGTATAAATATATTTCTGAGCGGGTTAGTTTTGAGTTAAGTTTTTTAGTCGATTTATTAATTTAATGTGTAAGTAATGACTTAGATTCTTAGTACCTCTTTAATTAGTTAATTTCTTGGATTAGTCAGCTGCTATCTTAGGAGGCGCTACACGTTGCACTTCTAGAGACACTCTTCCGGAAGCCCGCATCTTTTGAGCCATTGAGTACGTCTCGTACTGCTCATTAAATTGTGTGCGGGTAGCAGCTGTATTCACCGTCCGGACTTCTCTGAGCATTTCCACTTCAGCCTTTACCAACAGCAGACGATCTAACTCGTAATCTTTTTCATAAGTAATGACCAGGGTCGCCACAGGAGCCAATGCCAAAACATAACCATGTAAATGACGATCCTGCAGCAAATCAAAATCCACAAGCAAAGCTAACAAAAGAAACTTGAGAGATACTAACTAAAGCAACCATGTCTACCCCTATTTATAGAAATAAAATGTTAACACCACCATAACTGCTGTTCAACCATAATTATAAATACAGGATAATCGGATAATAAAATACCCCACAAAACAAGTAGAATAAATCCAAATCATCAAAGTTCTCAGTCTAAACCAAATTAAAAGAATAAAAGAAAAAACCATTGCTCAAAACCCACTCATAAAGCAACTAAAATTAATTAATATCCAAGGCAGCTAGCTTCGCTCTCTTCTTGATAAGACGAGCATTGACTTCCTCAGCAGCAGTTCAGGCGGTCCTTAGTTCCTCGGTATCTCGCCCAACATCCACCATCAGCTGATCATATGCTCCCTTCTTGATATTAACAACATTGAGAAAGAGCCTATATTCTTGGTCCAATTCGTCAATCTCACGAGGCAGCACATTGCGCCTGTTGTGACTCTTCCTCGTCATGTACAACAAATCTTTTAGCCACTTAATTGGAAATTGAAGAAGCAGATATGCCTAAATAAGATTATCCAACTTCTTCAGCATAACCGGATCGATAGAAGTCTCATCCGCATGAGAAAGGCCGCCCGATATGTCCAACAGATCCTCATTAGTCACGACCAAAGCACTAGCAAGCATCCCTTCATGGACACACATGTGACCAAATCTTTCCACTATGCGCCGATAATTAACGACTTTAGTAGAAGAGACCCAGAATCCATGCACTAGCTCAAAGCGACCGTCAACACCAGCTTCCTTCGTCTTGATAACACGTGCGTACCTGAACTGAGGATCTTAAGTAGCCATTAATTCAGCATCAGCATCCACGCCACGAGAGACTTTAGGAGATGTCTTGGAAGGCCTTGGCCGCTTTTCACTAGCACTACCGGACTCTCTACCTGTTAGATCACTTCTCGGTCGAACTCGCATGCGTTTGCTATCTCAAGCATTTTGTCAATGTTAGTGATCGAAACTATAAGTCTTGATTTCTAGTCTACTTATAAATGTCTCGGACTAGGACATATATTGTGTAGTTGAGCCTTAGAATTCACAGCGTTCATCATTTGAAGACGAAGAACTACTAGGGAGAGCTTGTGGTACTTCATCGACAAAAAGTATGTGGAGACTGAAACTCATCTATCACTTGAAAAGTCTATTTCTACTCTATCTCCTATATTGAGACATAAGTCGTGTTACGATAGTTTTCTATTATACACATTTGAGATTTCCAGATGAGTTTAACTCACTTACATATTTCTCGGAATATATGTTGGCAAGCTTTCGCTTCGACCAAGTTCATCTTATATTCTTGATGCAAGTCAAAAAATGATCATGTGACAATTTCCGAGCAACATCTTACATGGTTTGTGTGATACAATCATTTGATGTAAACTTGGAATGTTTCGTTATGATTATTTCAATAACTTGAAAATCGCTTTGATATTAATAGTGTGTGAAAACGGCTATTGTCATCCTCTAAGAAAGTTTCAATGATTGAAATAAGAGTTTAGAACACTTAACCATTATTGGATATGTCATGTTGTGTACTCTTGCATATATGTAATCCATGTCCGGGAACCATAGTATGCATACCCGTATGCGTACCTGTTGGCTTGAGAAATCCGGGAACCTAAGTATGCGCTCCCATTCGCATACTGACGTAAGGTTCATGTCCGAATATTTCTGCTGGAATTGGAAGTTCGCGTACCCGTTTGCGTATTGGCGAAAATCAATTTGGTCCGAGTATTTCAAGTACGCATGCCCGTTTGCATACTTGAAGGTTAAAGTTCTAAAATCGGTTATGTTCATGAACTTAAACATTTATAAAATAAGGAATGCAATCTTTGAAAACCGTGGCTATAATGTTCATGAACTGATTCGAGTGAATCAAACCGATTTTGCTTCAATTGTGTTCTTGTTAATTCTATGAGAATATAGCAATTGAACAACTCTTTAACTATTTTCATTTGAGTCATTTGAACTAGTTATGGATAAGGTGAACAAGTTTGATATGAGAGTACTCATATGGCTAACCTTGGTTAACTATTATTCAACCAACATGGTGTACACGTTTAGTTACGATTACATAAACTAAATGAGGGTACATTTCATTTGTCTGTAATAATCTATGTTCGATCTAACGGTTGGAAGATATTAGCTTGGTTGAATCAGGTTTTTCATCTAACGGTGAATATTGAATGATTTGTTACCAAGGTAACTTGGATTGCAAACCCTGATTTGAAAACTATATAAAGGAGAACTCTAGAAACTGGGAAATCTAATCCCCACATTTCTGGGTGTTACTAGTTGCATAACTAGAGTCGATTCTCTTTTAACCTTAGGTTTCTCTCGAGACTCCGTAGGTTAACGACTTGAAGACTTCATTGGGATTGTGAAGCCAAACCCAACTATTTTCTCTGTAGTTGCGTGATCTGATCTTGCATCTTCTATCATGTTGAGTACAATTGAAATATTGGCTCGAGATTTATATCTCTGATGGGCAAGATAATAAAAGTAATCACAGAAATCTTCGTATCATCGTTTGTGATTCCACAATATCTTGTTTCGCTAGTCGATTAAGACTATTGTGAGGTGATTGATAATACTAGGCTGTTCTTCGGGAATATAAGACCGGTTTATCAACTGGTTCCTGTTCAGCTTGATCTATCAAAAGACGGAACAAAACTCATAGGTATTTATGTGGGAGATAGATTATATATACCAATAGACTTTTCTGTGTGAGACAGATTTGTTTATCAAGTCTTCGACTTTGGGTCGTAGCAGCTCTTTGTTGTGGGTGATATCAGCTAAGGGAATCAAGTGCGTAGTATCCTGCTGGGATCAGATTGTAAGGAACGCAACTGTACCTTAAAATCGGTGTGATATTGATTAGGGTTCAACTACAGTCCAATCCGAAGTTCATTGGTAGTAAGATAGTGTCTGTAGCGGCTTAATACAGTGATGTGTTCCAATATGGACTAGGTCCCAGGGTTTTTCTGAATTTGCGGTTTCCTCGTTAACAAAACTTTCGGTGTCTGTGTTATTTCTTTTCCGTATTATATTTTGTTATATAATTGAAATATCACAGGTTGTGCGTTAAGATCAATCAATTAGATAATCCAACCTTTGGTTGTTGATTTACATTGATTGACACTTGAACATTGGTCTTTGGTACCGTTCAAGTTGTTTCACATAATAATCAGGCTCGCGGATTTCTATCTGTTTGATTTGCTGATTACATTGTGAAACCGAGATATTAAACTCTAATATATACTTTTCTCTAGATTGAGTTTGACTGTATATTTGATTCTCTAGAAAGTATATTGGAGTAAGTCCTCTCAGATTGCCAAATGAATTTTTGGTTGTGGTTGTTATTCCCCCGCATTTTCAATTGGTCTCAGAGCAGGCAAACACATTAAAGACCTTATAAGTCTGTGTTTTGTAGCGATCTGATATGGAAAGAAGTGCTATCTCTATAAACGTACCACCAGTCTTCGATAGCTCAAATTACTTATGGTGGAAAATTGATATGCGTGCCTTTCTTCAAGCGCGTGATTTTCAATCATGGGTTTATGTAGTTAATGGCTATGTTCTCCCGTTTTTGTTGTAGGAGATGCGACCGTTCCAAAGGATATTGGTGCATATGACCTTGCTGAGATTCTTGCTGCAAAGCATAATTCCGACGGTTTGAATGCAATCATTCATGCCATTACCTCATATCTTCAGCACCATGTGTTTACGTGCACTCGGTCTAAAGATGCTTGGGATATCTTAGAAACCGTATTTGAAGGTAATACCGGTGAAAAGGAAGCCAGGATTCAAACCTAACGTACGATTGAGAAAAACTTCGTACGGCAGATGAATACTCATTTAATGAGTTTTCACAAAGTATCTGAAATTGTTAATGCATCTTTTGCATTGGGTAAGACTATTCCTGAAAAGGACATTGTGATAAAAATTCTCAGATCACTGCCATCTAGATACTAAGAAGCATGCCATCGATGAGGGAAATAACCTTGATACACTTTCCAGAAATACTCTTGTTGTAAAGATTAAAATATTTGATCATGATCAAAATACAGTCAGAACCTCTGCGTTCAATGTTGTGACCCTTACAAATGAAGCTTCTAACTTGTGATGGGCTGATGAATGTTGTTCTAATCACCTTCATCCTAAAAAATCACTGATTAAACAAAAGATCAAGGATGTTGTGAAGAAAAGAAAAACATCCGAGAGATTGTCATCTCTCTCTATTGCTTCTGATGATTCATGTCAAGAGAAAGCATCCCAGTGTCCTAACTCCTTACATGTCGATATATGTATAGAACCTTCAGGCTTATCTGCAGAAGTTCCCATTCACTCAAATTCATGTTCTGAATACGATTCTGACACTGAGATCCTAGATTTCATGGACAATCCTGAAGAAATCCACCAGGAAAATATTCAACTGAAAGATATGTTGAAAAAACTTGAATCATCACTTCAGGTGAACACTCTTGAGATTGACTGTCTCAATGATGAATTCACCACAACCCTATTTCTAAAAGAAAAAGAGATTGACTCTCTCAAATGTGACCTGCACAGGTTTTCCAGAAGCTCTGAAAAAATTTCAGCAATGTTGTTTGGTCAGAAGACGCTTTTGGGAACACAAAAGGTTTATGGTTCAAAAGTAAGACTGTGAGCACAACTAACTCATTTGTTCCAGCCATCTCTGGATCAATTGATCTTGCTTGTTGTGATAAACATGAGTCATATCTATAAAGAAAAATCTCTTCTCTGATTTGCTCTTTTTGTGGAAGTACAAGTCATGTTCAGAGCAAGTGTTGGAAATTCAAGAGAAATAACAAAAGAATTTCCAAACTTCAAAATGACATGCAAAGGACGAATCTGACTCTGGAGAAACAATTAGTGACAACTGGGAATGGGAAGAAGTCTAAAAGAATCAGAGTCAGACGAGGTACGTCTATTCATCCAACAAACCTTGAGATGTCACCCTGTGACACAAGACGTGAACATTTTGTTCATTCCATTACTATATAATTTATAGTAATGAACTGTATCCTTATTTTTGACTTGAGAAATAAGGATTATGTCAAGGTTGTTCAAGTCTTGTATCTTTTGTTGATTTCTATTCTGAGCAAGTAAATATTTTGTGATAATGGATCATGAACCGTGGAGACTTTTTCAAGGTCCTTTAGGGTTTACTATCCAAGAGTCTATTTATGTTCATTTGTGAACAATATTATCCTTTACATTTTCTCTCTCTTAAAAGATACAATCTCATGGATCCTATAACAAGAGGTACCGCAAAAACAGATGCTATTGATGTTGTCAATGTGTATTTCTTTGACGGGATTTTGTCCTCAAGGATAGGAAAGGTGAAGGATACAGTTGATAATCCCGGTTCTTCCTCAAACTGCCTATTGTTTGTTTGTCATTCTGATAATAAATTTAGGGCGATGGTGAAAGATTTCATCGGAAAAAGAAATGATTTAAAATCTCGAATCATTTCATCTTTAAAGGATATTTCTCACTATGAACAAATGTTGTCTCTAACAAAGAAAACTTTGCGTGAACTGAAAAGAGAACTTAGTGAGTTAACTGATATTTTTGAAGATGTGGAGGAATTAAATGATCCCATTATCAATATTTTTTCAATAATGAGAAGGAATTCTCTGTAGATGCCCTGAGAAATATCTACAATGTCTAGGAAAACTTCTTATGAGAATTTTATTCTTGTGTTTTTTTAGTAAGATAACTAGGATTTGGAATAGCCATTATTGTGAGTACACATAGCTATGTCCAACGATTTTCATCTTCAATGTTTTTAGATTAATTTATTTAAATTCTAAATTATTTGGAAGATGATTTTTGCGGTATTAATCTTTATGGTTTTATATATTGCAAATTGTTATAGGATATGTTGTTTACGTCCGTGAACCTGTGCTCAAAAGTTATCTATATTATGTCGATATGAATGTATTGTTAAAAGATATAATGAACTTTTGAATAAAAAAGTTAAAGCCTTTTATGTCATTATTTTGATGGAAGAAATGATAAAACTTTTGTTTACAAAGATTAAATATATTACATGTCATTGTGCAAATAGTGATGAAAAATAGAATGAATCTTCGTTTATTCCGCAGTATTGGTCTTTCCCTGATCCACAATTTTTGTGCATATACTGTGTCGCTCCGTAAGTTTTCTTATGTTGAGATTGGCCAATTGAATTGATCATTTTTGTGGCTAATTCAATTGTGACTTTTGGTTACAAAATCATGTTCTCATGTGATTTGGTTTTATCCAAAGAAATCCTTATTTTCTTGTAAAAGTAAGGTCGCTCTTGTTGTTCTTTCGGGAATGACATTTTATGGGGGAGAGTTCTTTTTGAACTTTTGCTTAAATTCCAAATCTTTATGGAGAGTGCGGATGTGGAATATTGTAGGGGTTATCTTGTATATTTATAAACTCCTTGATGAATGCATTTAGCTTCGGCTATATGATTGCATCTAAATAAGTTGGTATGTTATTCTCTTTTGGTCATGAAGTATCTCTATGAAAATTTCATGAGGATCCCACTAGTTTTCGTACCTTTGCCAATTTATATTGACAAAAAGGAGGATAATTAACGTGTAGTTTCATACTACAAATACATATGGTTTACGGATCATTATGTAAGGGGGAGTGGTTTTCATGTTGAGATGAAATATTGACTAAGGGAGAGTGATAAATGTCATCATAGTATTGTTGTCAAAGTTATGATACAATTGAACTTTGATGATGTGTAATGATATTATGACACTGTACAACAATGATTGAGAGCATTTGTTTTCTCATTGTTATTGCTACAGATCTTCAACAACTGTGATGCTGAGTTGAAAAACTGTGATGTGTGCAATGATACTATGACATTGTATGAGATCATCTAAGGAAATCAAGTGCGTAGTATCCTACTGGGATCAGAGACGTAAGGAACGCAACTATACCTTGAATCAGTGTGAGATTGATTAGGGTTCAACTACAGTCCAGTCTGAAGTTCATTGGTAGTAGGCTAGTTAGTGTCTGTAGCGGCTTAATACAATGTGGTGTTCAAATCTGGACTAGGTTTCGGGGTTTTTCTGCATTTGCAATTTTCTCGTTAACAAAACTTATGTTGTTTGTGTTATTTCTTTTCCGCATTATATTTTGTTATATAATTGAAATATCACAGGTTGTGCGTTAAAATCAATCAATTAGATAATCCAACCTTTGGTTGTTGATTTAAATTGATTGACACTTGAAACATTGGTCTTTGGTACCGTTCAAGTTGTTTCACATAATAATCAGGCTCACATATTTCTATCTGTTTGATTTGCTGATTAAATTGTGAAACATATATATTAAACTCTAGTATATAATTTTCTGTAGATTGAGTCTGACTGTCAAGTTGATTCTCTAGAAAGTATATTAGAGTAAGTCCTCTCAGATAGCCAAACGAATTGTTGGGTGTGGTTGTTATACCCCCGCATTTTCACTACCCTTGAGCTGCAAGTCCGAGCCACTCCCTTTACCATGAGCATCATCTCGCTTTCCCATGTTCTAAAAAATATATATATATTTAATAAAAAAGTAAATAAATATAAATAAAATAATAATATAGGAGAAACAATAAGCAAACACTCTAGGATAACAACAAAGTAGCGATAACGACAAAAAGCGCGCACACGTACTGGATCAGAAGTAGAAGGTAAGTTAGCGGGTGAATAAACTGATCGATGTGAGGAAGAAGAAGAGCTTGACGCGGTTGGTTATGATTTCCCTAATAAGCAAAATAAGGAAGAAAGAAATAAGGAAATAAAATAGCTTATCAGAAAACACAAGCAATGAAGACGTATATATAAATCACAAGGCGCATTTAATAATTACAAGAGAATATTTTGACTGGCACGTGTCAATGTTGAGTCCGACCATGGGCGTAGTATGGTACACTCACGAGATTTAGAGGAGGAAGAGCTCTGATTATCGGTGCCACCTTTTGTCTCACTACCATCCTGAGAATAGTCATGAATAAAACGGTACGACTCGAACTCTCTCGCTGCACCTAGCATATCGGATGGAGTGAGAAGAGGATGATCAAGATCCGGAATCATCCTCATAATAAGGGGATGGGTGGAATGCAGAGTCATGCGAGGAGAAAGCACTTAAGGACCACTTTTACTAACTGATCAGCCCAACTGGCGTTCGACACGGTCAATAAATGAACTAGAGGAAGACGACCCCACTTTCGGAGCCTGCAGAGAAAACGTAGGGGAATCATCCTTTTGAGGAGACTCATCGCCCGGAAGAGGGTCCCAGCTGGTTATAAGCGGCTGAAGAGGACGACCTTTGTTGCTCGAAGAAAGTTTATATTGCTTGGAAACTTCATCACTCAACTTCACGCGACCTGATGCATGCAACTCCCTGAAATCTTCTTTATTCAGGGCTGGAGGAGCATATGGATCTTTGATGAGAAGGTTTAACACATTCCTATTAACGCCATCACGATACACAAGCCACTCGATAGTGACACCTACTGTCTGCTGAGATAAGGGTTGAAAAAAATCGAAGTAGTGCTTGCGATCACTCATCCGAAGACCCTCTTTAAAAACGAAACGATTGAAACTCTTTCGGACCTCCGCTTCATCAGACGAAGAAGAAGCGGGAGGATTATAAGGAACCCCCTGATCAAAACCAAGCTGGCGAGCAACGCGGATAGTGTTGTATGCCTCAGACAAAATTTTCCTATCGTGAAACCAGGAAGGCGTCCTGGCAAAGTAAACACAATAATGTCAAAATCCTCGGATAAAGGTACATCCGCAGAAGACATCCTTCACTGGGACTGGATAACGAAGTTTTAATGAAGAGAACCGGTACGACCATCTTGATAGGAAATAGGGTTGAACTCGCCAACCTTGTCCATGAAATCCTTGAGCTTAGCTTTAACTGGATAACCCTTTTTGTGGTAAAGAGCCATCCGAGGGTAAGACTGGGGCACTCTCACTAGCCGTCTAGAACCGTCTTCCTGAGTGACTTCCTCTTGATTCGAAAGTGCGAGAGGATTTAGCTGAGAAAGCTTGTACATGAGAAAACGCACCCAAGCCCACGCCTGGATAAAGTTGGCAGGCAAGAAAGTTTCCACTTAATGAGACCCATCCACATGACGAATGTCACGCGCCAAAAATATCTAGATGATGGTACAGACCGCCTAGGAACATAGGGGCAAGCGGGAATGATACACCGCAGGACATCAACACTTCCGTAGGAATGAGATCGTTCTTGATAGTATCCCGGAGACTATATTCAAAAACATCATGGCACAACCAAAAGAGAAGAAAAGTCGCTAATTCTGCTTGATCCGGATCCCCTTCACGAGGAGGTACGCCAGCTCGTTCGCCGGAAAGCAAAGGGTCCCAATACTTAATCCAACAAGAGAAAGAGGCGGGGCACTTCCCGGACTTGGATTTCTGGCCACTCTTTTTGGCCTCCGCTTCTGTCACTTCGTCGGATTCCTCAACAGCTGCTGATTTTGAGAAAGCCTTGATAGCAGATGCCATAAGCTTTGGAGAAGACGAAACATTGGCTGAAGGACTTTGCGGATGCGATAGCCTTACCTTTCCTCCTGCTCATGGAACCTTCCTATTTATCCGGAACCTCAGTATTGACCTCTTTCGGATGCTGAAATGTTATGGATTTCATTTTGACCGCAATCAAATGATTGCAGAGAGCTTTATCGTTTAAATATAAAGCCTGAAAAACACAACAGTTGTCGAAGGTTTCCTCACCATGGATGGGTAGACCAGTAAGCGCCACCAAGTCTTCCAGAATCGGATCCGCCTCACCCCAAGAGAATAGAAATGTATGAGGATCGATTCCCCATCGTGCGCATAAGCGGAACAAGCTATCTTGATCCTGCCGGACACACCTATACTTTGAAGCCTCTATAGCAGCTTCTATGCATAAAGATTGAATAATCCTCTTATGATCCGGATTGGAAATAATGTACTTCACCCATGGATACCAAGCGATAGGAGATTCAGAGAATGAACGTAAAATGATCGAAAGAAAAGTGTAGTCTCCCCTATGAACCGCTAGGCGAGGAATCTCCTCTGAAGCGGCTATTGGAGTCACCTCCACTTGAGGAATATGAGCCAGGTCTCAGACGAAGACAAGGAAAACGGGTGAGGATTTAGCATGCGCCAAATCCAGTTGTCATCAGCCGGAAATATAATCGAACCATCAACCGCTGCGGGTGGATGTAAGAGATTATTGAGTCGAGGACTGCTCTGTATCTCGTCGAGTGTGTAAGATTCCGATCTAAGGGGTACATCACGATTGGGCGATTCATCAGACATGATGAACAAAAGAGGTAGAGAGGACAAAGAAAGGTGTAGTAAGAATTATAGGAGGGTAAAACGAAGAGCGGTTACTGGATAAGTCAGTAACTGCAGCATCTCAAGAGTCGCGGGTTTAAACCGCTCAAACCCACTAATTGTAACTATCGAACTGCCGCATCAACGTATGACTATTGACATGGTCTTTGACCAGTCAAACAGTCAGGGAACTAATGTTGATACATAAAAATGACTAACCTTAAAACACGCAGCCCCTTAACTTATTAAGGGTCCCTTTTAGGATAGAGAGACTTGGGGACTAGACCTGATCCATAAGGTTGGGATAGTTCTAGCCCATGAAAGAGTACGCTAAACTAGTTGGGCTTTGACCCAAGAAAGAAAGAAAGCCTTTTAGGGTTTAATAATAACTTAAAGGAAGAGAAATTGTAGTTTAATAATATATTAATCTTATGGAAACTTATCCATAAAAGGGGAGATGAGAATTATTATAAAGGGGAGAGAAAGTGTGCTTAAAGGACACAACTAATCCACCATTGCTCTCCATAAACCTCTCTACAGTACTTTTTGTGATTAGGGCTAGTTCCTCCTTCTCACGTTTTACCCTATCAACAATCGGTTTTAGAGTGTTATACCCACGGGCTTATGACGAGTTGGGGACGGTACCCTAACACTAAGCAACAAACCAAAATCAATTTCCCATTGATTGCATGCTTGATGTGGTCCATTTGGACAAACCGAAATGATTTAGTCCATAATGGGAAATCAGAAGAACCAACTGCTATTCTAACAAGAGAAAAATCAATGATGTTGAGCAATATTAAAACCCCATCATTACAGGGTATATCTGCAATATCTCCACAGTCCACCACAACCAGCTTCACCTTGGGTGGTCCCATCTAAGACTAAGTACTATGGGCTAGATTGAGCTGCTAGATTAGCAGTTAAGTGTTGTAATTCCAAAAAAAAAGTGTTACCTAAAAGTTAACACTAGTTCTCTCTCTTAGCATGTGCTCGTAGGTGAAGTAGTAACGAGATTGAAGCGTTGAACGGTTCAGCGCCACAAAAATCACCTTTACGTTGAATGGTGTAGCGCTCACAAAAATCACACGGACCACAAAAATCACAAAATTTGATCTGACAGCTCAAATTTAAAGTGCTGAACCAAACAACGGTGGGAAGTGGTCCCAACTGACGTGGAATGTTAATCTAGCTGCTAGATTAGCACTAACATAGGACTTAGGTTGTCTCCCTTACTGACGTGGACTGCTAATCTAGCTGCTAGATTAGCACCCATAGGACTTAGCCTAAGAATTGGACCAAGATAAATATCGATGGTGCTTGGGACCCAAATTCTATGAATGGGGGAATTTGACTCGTATTTAGAGATTCAAACCATAACTTTGTTTATGCTCAGTCAACTTATTTAGTATGTTTTTCTCTAGAAGAAGCAGAGACTCGAGGAATTAGAGATGCTTTGATGGTTTTGGAGAAGAGACTTGATCAAATCATCATTGAAAGTGATGCATTAGCTATTTTGGAGCAAATTAATAAGAAGACCTTCATGGGAGACCCGAAAACCCATTGTTTGTTACAGAATATGAAAACAATAGGTATTTTGGAGCAAATTAATAAGAAGACCTTCATGGGAAACCCGAAAACCCATTGTCTGTTACAGAATATGAAAACCTTAATTCCCAAATTTAAATTTATTTCCACTACATCCTTTGTATTTGTCAACCGCCTTGTAGATGGAGTTGCCCACGATCTAGCTCAATGGGATGAAACTAATGTCAACTATATATATGACTTGGTCTTTACCCCACATTTGGCTCCAGTACTCTTTACGTAAAGACCATAGGGCGGGAAATATCTAAATCTTTATTTGTTACTTATGAAAAGGAATACTAATTTATGCCATCATATATACATCTTTTTTCACTTTTTACCGTAAGTGTAAAAAGTTTTAGCCCCCACTTAGCTCGACCGAAAAAAATAAATAAAAATAACAAGCTTATTATAGAGGCGATATGGTTTATTAGAGGGACGACATTCTAATAGGACAAAAAGGATCATTACATGATCATTCAAGGTGTCCCTTATCAAAAAATTGGAAATGACAAATTAACCCTCATTATTGATAACCTAGTTTAGTGATGATAATCAAGTTTAGTGTTAATGATTAATTTCACTTATATTAACTCAAAACAAAATCAGATTTTTAGAGTTTTAAAAAAAAAAAAAAGTTCAGAGGAGAAGAAAAAGAAAAACTTTTGTAATATTTGTGAAACCCTAGATTTTGATTCACTCAACCAAAATAAGTGATTCCAGTGACCCTGTATACTTCTAAATTAGTTCCCATTAGCTTTTTCTTGCTCAAAATTATCTAAAGTACGTAACAAAATCAAAACTTTTAAATTTTCAGAAGAACTTACGGTTGCAATTTTGCTCGTGACCAACCGTAACTCTTAGTTACGGTTCGTAAGTTATCGAATACCAACTGTAACTGGTTAAATTTGGGGAAGATCCAATCATAAAACCAGTTACGGTTGGTAATTAAATTTGGACAACAACGGTAACTAAATTACGGTTGGTAACTAATGAATCGAGGCCAACCGTAACTACCCTATGGTTGGTGTGTCAACTTAACTTTTGAACCGTACAACATTATTTGATAAATTCTTAAGACACATGATTATTTACGGTTGGTATGATTGTTTGAGTAACAAACCGTAACTCAATTACGGTTGATAAATATGATGCAAATACAAACCGTAACTGAACATCTTTCTCAAAACTAAGAACTCACGGTTGGTATTTGAGTTAAAACCAACCGTAACATCAACCCAATCTACAGTTACGGTTCGTATCTGAGTTATTACCAACCGTAACTCACATGCAACCAGAAATTTAAATTTCAATTATATAAAACCCTAATTTTTGATACAAAATTAACTTAAATCCAACAAGATAAACTAAACTCTAACTGGGTTTTTCCAAACATTTTTCAAATCGCCGATTAATCGAAGACGATGAAATTTTCAGTTTTAATGGAGGTTACGGTTGATGGAGGAGAAGAGAAGATGAAGAAGAAGATGAAAAAAAAAACTGATTTGATTTTTTTTGATTCATCAGATTTAATAAAAATTGATTTGATTTTGGTTGATTGAAGGTGAAAAGGGTAATCTAGTTAATTCACATCCCTTTTAAGACATCCCATAATCAACTAAGAGCAACTGCAGTGGTGCGAGTATAACCAAAGACCAAAGAGGGAAAAAAAGATCAAATTTTGGGTTTAGTATGGTGTGTGACGCTACGGTGGAAAGACTAAATTTGGTCAGACGTACATTATACGTTCGCCTGGTGTGGGGCATAGACTATACCAACGCCTGATTGGGTAGATCCTATAAAAAAAAAAATGAAAGAAATTGGGCGGAGGTATAAAGCCCGCCCCACTAAAACGGTTTTGAAAACAAAGAATGGGGAAGGGGTATAATGCCCGCCCCATACAAAATAATAAAAAAAAAATGGGGCGTAGACTTTGCGTACGCCCCATGTGGAGCGTAGACTATACCAACGCCTGATGTGGGGCGTGGAATATACGTCCGCCTGATGTGGGACGTGCACTATATGTCCGCCTGGTGGTGGGGCGTGAAGTATACCAACGCTCGATTATATTTGGGTTTAGTCTTGGTCCCAGACCAAATATACTCTGGGTTTTAGTCGTTGATCAAAATTTGATCGATAGTACGTTCCACTACGTCTGTTCAAAAGACAAAATATTTGGGTTTACTCTCCCACTGTGGACGCTCTAAAGGGACATTATTATTATAATGCCGCCCCTTTTATAAACGATGCCACCCCTATAAGAAGCTTGAAAAATAAATAGATGATTCAGGAAGTTGGTGGAAAGATAATGTCAAATAATCCTACGTACGCTAATACATGTCCTTATCCATTGTCATGCATACCTAAGACAGCTTATCTCAAATTTAGTACTGCAGGCACCGTCAAATTTTCTAGAGATTCAGTAGATGTAATCTCAAAACCGTCTTCCTTAAGGTGAACACTACCAGTCTCTCAAAGTAAACAAACTACAGATAAACACTCCACTTAATACTACAAATCAAAATCAATTAATCCAACAAACAAATCACTCCATTCTCCTTGTCTCCCTCAAAATTTCAGTGATGGGTTTTTTCACCAAATTCTCTCGTTCTATTCTGATCCGTAGTGGTAGTATTTTCAATGATAAAGTGTCTATCTCCAGACCATCAATCTCAACATGGAACAGATTATTTCATCATCAAACTCAAAGCAATGAAATAATTTCAAAGAATGAATCAAATTCTTATCATTTTGGTACTGGACCTTCTTATATGCGTGGTACTGTGTTTTGGGGTAAAGCTAATTCACCACTTACTATTGAAGAATTTCATATGCCTAGACCTAAAGCTGATGAAATTCTTATCAAAACCAAAGGTAACCTTACATAAATCAATTGCTATCATTTATTTTTTTTTGGATATTTAGATTTGTTGTATGATTGAATTCTTAAATTGATTGATTTCGTTTTTCAGGTTGTGGAGTTTGTCACTCTGATCTGCATGTAATGAAAGGTGAACTTCCATTTCCAAGTCCTTGTGTTGTGGGTCATGAAATTACTGGAGAAGTAGTTGAATATGGGGCTAATACTGATGCAGGTATTATCAAAAGGTACGCTTCCCATCAGTAATGAATGACCATGCTACTCTTACAGATCATCTTGTAAGGATTAGACAGCTCATACTTTCAGAATTATAAGATCATACTTTCAGAATGTGAGACCTTAGGACACCTCAAATGACCCAAAGCTTAGAGGTTTTTATTAATTTATTATTTGCAATGCTGTTATAGTATGAGTGCTCCGGTTCAGTTCTCAAAACCCATACCACAAAGTACATATTTGACAAGCTTTGTGCACTGTTTGTCATGGTCTGCGAAAACCCGTAGATAGATTATGAGATACATAAACATGTAATAGTATTTGAATCTTGTACTTTTCGTTTTGGCCTTGTATAGACCATTGTGCAGCAACAATAATTAATAAACGTTTTGTGTTTGATTGCTAACTTTTATGAGTAGAGTAATCGACATTTTGAACATCCTTGCAATTCCATGTGAATGGGGTATACCTGAAAGAGTTTTTTCTTCAAGTGTATTGTGGATATCAGCGAAGGAGAATATCATATGAATGGGCATTCAAAACTAACACAATCTTAGGCAGTTTAAAGTTGTTAGATTGTTATCTGGTTAGTAAAATAATACTAATGATATTTTGTTTTTATTTTTTTGCTCGTCTGTGTTAGATTTCCCATTGGCGCTCGTGTAGTAGGAGCATTCATAATGCCGTGCGGCAATTGTTCCTTTTGTGTAAAGGTGAAACATTATTATGCTTATAGGTGTTGCTTTTCATACTTAGCAGCATGAATAGAAGATCCATGATGACCCTTTGTTTAATATTTGCCTGTGAATCAGGGCCAAGAAGATCTATGTGAGGCTTTCTTTGCTTTCAATCGCGCAAAAGGAACACTTTATGATGGTGAAACTCGGCTATTCCTCCGTAGCAACGGTATATATTAAATGGTGTTACACCTTTTACTTTATTTCTGCTCCAATATTTATGAAGCCCGTCTTTTATTTTATACTGTTCCTTTTTTGCATTATCGAGATTCATATCCATTTGGTTGCTTCTACAGCACCTCTAGCTACAGCTTCTACCTAGGATTCTCTTAACTATGGAATTCTTGGCATGCATCTGTGTTGAGTGTTGTGATCAAGCAGTATGAGAGCAATATGAGTTGTATAATTAAAACTCAGTGGGAGCATAAAACAATTACTACGTACTACGCAACTGTTGAGAGGAATCAACATATAACATTAGTGGGAGAAAATAGCCAATTGAGTTTGGTTTGGGCAAGAGTCAAAAGACTAAGGAGTATCTGTTCTTCCATGGTAACCAGAACCAACTAAGCATGTGGGGGCCCCTATGTTTTAAATCCTTAGAACGACATACTGGTAACAAGAGCCAGGTCTCTTCCCCCCCCTAACCCTGATGCAAGTTGTGTTTAAACCCCAGACCTCGTGGCACAACTACCAAGTGCTGGACCAACTATTGTTGGGCACTTGTGAAAGCCAGGTCTTCACCCAGTTAGAATGTGAGCTGCAAAATAAAGAGAGGTAGATGATACAATACAAATTATTTTAAGTGACATGGTACGAATGAGTCAGGGGATATTCCGCGCATCTTACTGTAACAGCACATATCATCATAGTATAAGTTCTTTATCCTACGACCTTGACAAACCAATAGATCTGATTCGCTTCCACATACTAGCAAGCAGCTCACCATCTGTGGGTATCCCGAGATCAATGATGTAGTTGTTTCTGGTTTTGGTTGTCAGTGAGGTTCAGAGATGTATGTTTGACTATCTTTTCTGGATTCTGTAGGAAACCCAGTCTACATGTACAGTATGGGAGGGCTTGCAGAATATTGTGTTGTGCCTGCACATGCTTTAGCAGTTCTTCCAAATACTTTGCCATATACAGAGTCTGCCATCCTGGGATGTGCAGTATTCACTGCATATGGTGCGATGAGACATGCAGCTGACATGCGTGCTGGAGATTCTGTTGCTGTGATCGGCATTGGTGGTGTAGGGTCAAGGTGAAGAGCTAAAAATCTATTAACTATGTGATGGGTGTTGCTAATCATTCCTTCACTTATTTCAATGCCTCTATTATAGTCCAAGTGTTTGAGGTTTGGTAACATCTTGCAGATTCTTCATTGTTCAGTGCTCTTTACTGTCATTAGTCTATTTTGTTGCTGCAAATTCTATTAGTCAGGCAACCAAATATTCATAAATTATTATCTCTCCTTATTCACTAAATTCCTTGTGGGATGTTTCGGCCTCAAAAACAAACCACCAGTTAATTCATTTCTCACTCTCTGCTATCTGCTGTTTTACATGTATCCTATTTGGTGTAATATTACTCGTCTTTAAGTGCTTTCTTTGTAGTCATTTTGTGTTAGGAGTGTTTTGATTTTCCTTTTTGATTGCCACCTCTTTTAAGTGTGGTGTTTCTTTCTGACATCAATATTTTGGTGAATTTTTTTTCCTTGTAGCGTCCTTTTGTGAATTTGGTATAATATGTTTTTGCTCAGGTTACATAGACATGGATTTATCAAAGCATGAAGTTAAATGGTGCAAATATGTCTCTGGTGCTGTTTCCATTTGCTGTAATATAGTATTTTACATCATTATGACTACATAATATCTCAGTTGCTTGCAGATAGCACGTGCATTTGGTGCTTCTGAGATTATTGCAGTTGATGTTCAAGATGAAAAGCTTCGAAATGCAAAGTCACTAGGAGCAACTCACACCGTAAATGCAGCTAAAGAAGATGCTGTTGACAAGATCAAGGCACACACTTTACTCTTCTTTTTGCTATTATCTATTGGTTTCCAGTTATAATAACTAACTCTTGTTGCCAGGTTAAAGCTTTTTTAGACTCTTTGACAATTCGATTAGCGTTGTATCTTAAAGAATTTGTAGATTCAAAAGAACTGGTTCCGTCGGTTATCAGTGTGCATTGCAAAATACAGGAGCAAGAGTGATATGTCAATGATGACTATTCTTTTGGTCTTGATGTTAAGGATGTATACTTAGAAATCCTGCTTAAGTGTTTAATTGCTCGCTCATGTATAAAATGTGTATTTATGATTTACATCTAGGCGGTTAGGTATGAATTTGCCGTAATTATTTGCTTGTTTTTCTTGACAGGAAATTACTGGAGGCATGGGGGTGGACATCGCCGTGGAAGCATTGGGGTTACCACAAACATTTTTGCAGTGCACACAGAGTGTTCGTGACGGGGGGAAAGCTGTAATGATTGGACTTGCACCAACAGGTGTGATAGGGGAGATAGATATAACTCGTCTTGTTCGTAGACAGGTGAGTCGAATGTATTTTAGAAATGAAATCCTTTGATACATTTATAAACTTATGAGAGACATCACTAGGTATGATGCGACACTGTTGGAAATGTTCAAAATTCCTATGAACATTGAGGTCCTAATTGTGCAACTCCAGAAGGATGTCCTTTCAAGATGGATCATCATTGAAATCGTGCTACCATATAAAATGGTTTGTGGGATGAAGTGGGTGCATGCACATCACACTTTCTAAAGAGACGGGTTCATGAGATCCTAAACCCTGACTTTTGATGAGATTGCCTGCTTGTTTTTTATGTTCTTCTCTTCTTGAGCTATCTTGCTACTGGTTAGATTACAAATCTTCCTTCTAGGTCATTTAAGCTATATCTAGAATCTCCTGCATACTACATTTTAGTATCGATATGAATTCTAAAATCTGATTTTATTTTATTTTTCATTTAGCCCTCTGTTGTGAGCTTTGAGACTGTTTTTATTATTTAGCTCTTATGTACAGAATAATGCCTGTGCCTGAAGATTTTGGAAAGTAATGTTATGTTGAGACAGGCCCCTAATCTTAGTGTATGTGCCCATTGTAATAAATTACCCTTAAAATTTACAGTGTACCACCTAGTTTTCTTGCAATTGGTTCTTAATTTATATTCAAGTCCGATTGCCAGTGCCATAACAATGCAACTATTGTTCTCCGAGCAGGTAAAGATTATTGGATCATATGGTGCAAGGGCCAGGCAAGATCTACCCAAAATTGTTAAACTTGCTGAGAAAGGTGTATTCAACCTCAATGCTGCCATTTCGAGAAAATGCAAATTTGAAGAAGCAAGTAAAGCTTATGAAGATCTCAACCGTGGAAGTATTGTTGGACGAGCTGTGGTTGAGATTATGTAAATCACAATATATTTGTAAGTTTTTCCTTGTTTTCTTCATTGTATTAGGGAAAAGATGCTTAAAAAACCTATGATAAATAACAAGTTATCTCTGTCATTTGTCCATTCTTTTTGCTCTTTTAAGAGTTTTCAAGTACTGAATGGATGTGTATGTTCATTAGCTACGACTGAAAAAGAAAATTGACAAAGCAGCACACTACCAAGTAATATAAGAATATCATTTAATAATGAGAGCAAGAAGAAAAAAAAAAAAAAAAAAAGAGAACAGTACTTGATAGACTTAACCGCATGAGGTAATAACTTCATAAAAACTGCTGGCCAGAGATATTAGTAACCAGCCATATCTTCAACATCAGATGGCAACGAAGGAATTATTGCTGGCTTCGGAGTTATCAGAAGTGGTGGATTAGTAGTATTTCTGATAAGGGAAGGAGTAGGAGAACCTTGAAGAACTTCAGATGTTCCGGTCACAATGTTGTAGGCCAAACAGAAGCGACTATGTATAAAGATGATAACATTTCGATCCACCGGATTGAAACGCTTAGACACGCCATCTAAATTTCTGAACGAGCTGTTAATCTTCAATTCAATGTTGTTGTGTACCAGTTGCCAGGACCATCCTCCAACACCATCAGAGTTGTAGTCCTCAAGCAGCCAGACACTCAGCAAAGGCGGCATATCCGTTGTCTCATTAATATAGCCATAATAGATTGACCCTTCAGACTCCCCAAAAAACCCATCAAAATGATGGGGACAGTAATACACACTATTTATGCTATCTCGAGGCAAGTTGATCAACCAGCATTGATCGCTTTCGAGAGGGTAAGCTACGACGATCATGCTATTACTTTCCTTTTCTTTGTCAGTCCAATACAAGACTCCATTGCGGATAAACATTGTGTAGCAGTATTTAGTAATTGCTGTATTGCATGGAAGTTTATACATATTCCATTTGCCCGAGTCAGAAGAGAAGATTTGCAACTTGAAAGTACTCACAGATGCATGTACAGTTGGGATATAGACCACCTTGTAGTGACATGTAGAATTGATAATTTCACTTACCAATTTTATAGACCCAGCACTATTAGCAGACTAACCCTGATGAGGACGAGAAGGGAGCGAGAGACATTGTTGGGTGAAAGGATTGCATATGAAGAACCTATGGGGATTAGAATTTTGTCTACGATTCGAACAAAGAAATAAACCATTGATGCACGAGGCTAAAAGATGTATAGTTTTGTTGTTTTTGAATATGTCTGAATCTAAAAGGAATTTAAAAGAAAATCCATCGCAACCCGTTACGAATTTGTGATGAAGTTGGAGAAAACGAGTTTCAAAGAGGGTCTTTCCATTATCATGTTCATGATAAACGAGAGTCCATGGGGGAGTAGTTATGAAGTATTTGAGTAATGTGTACATAAACACCGGGTCGCATAAAAGGGAATTCCATAATTTCGATACGCACCTGAATCTGTATATGGATTTTAATGGAAGACGAAAAAAGATTTCACGCAATACATCCTGATGATCTATTGTCGAAGAACTGGAAGATGAAGAAGTCCTCACCATCATCTTCAGATCTTTCTTTGAAGTTGTTTTCCGATTGGTCATGTTGTTGCAAAGGCTGTAGCGCTTCACTTTAGGCCTTAGCTTAATTACAAGCAGCAGGGGAATAAGAAAAGTTAAACTATGTCAGAACTGTTATGTGAACAATTCTATTAGGTCGGCCGCGATTAACCAGATTTCAAAAAAGAAACAGATCCGAGAAGAAAAAAAAACTATGATAAAAAATCCGAGAAAAAAAATTTATGATAGTCGTCAACAGCAGGGTTCGAACCTGCGCGGGCGAAGCCCAACAGATTTCAAGTCTGTCTCCTTAACCACTCGGACATATTGACTCATTTGTGAGCGTGCTAGATTTCTTTTAATATAATTTTATTATTGGACAAAAATAAAATGATTCCCCAGACTAGTTGGAAGCCTACCAAGCTGAGCTCCAACAAGGTACACTACATTAGTTGAACAGGTTGTTGTGCAAACCTACCGGCGAGCCTCATGGGGAACCAGACAAGGGAAACAACATTGGGATCGAACACCTAACTTGTAATTTGGGAGTACGACCCTGGCCAACTAGGTTAATTCCTGTTGGTTAGATATAACTTATAAGGAACGATTTTTTTTTTTTTTTTTTAACACGATCAGCGAGGGAATTGAACCCGCAACCTGTAGATTGGGAGCCCAACTCCTGGCCAACTGGGCTAATGTCAGTTGGTTAACCGATAGGGCTAACCAACTACAAGCGTTTACCAATAGGATGATCACACTAGGAGTCTAGGAATAATATTCTAGCAAGAAAAATAATTCACGCATCTACCACTTGTTTAAATATTGAAAGATAAGTTATGGATTGCCTCCGTAATACTTTCTTTTTGGTTTTTATGTGTATATAAGGCGATCGATAATTGTTCTCGTCGCATTGTAACTGTTTTATTTTAAGACGCTAAAATTATATAATATAATGTTACATTGTCATAACGATAGCGAGTAATTATTGCATGTTTCAGCACTAACCAACAACCACTACCACTCAAACCATCCATTACCGTTACTTTTTCAACATCACTATAGTCACAGGCTCCAGCACCACTCACCAATGTTACCCTAATCACCCATAATTTGTATTTGGGTAATAACACTCAATAACACCTTATGCTTCTCTTACAGTTTACAATATTGTTACACTACAACTGTAAACGTCTTTGTCCAATTGTATATGAGTTGTTTTCCCCACTTAGATGTCATGTCTTGATTAGTTTTATTTGCGTGTCATTGTCAGGTTAACTTAATTTATGTGTGTTGTTGTATAATGTCTCAGAGTCATTCTTTGTACTTTGATTAGGATAATTAATTTTAATCAATCGCATCTGTAGTACTTTTCCCTTTAATGAATAGTAAGAATTTTGTTAGAGCAGTGCTCGGTCGAACTCGCAAGCGTTGCTATCTCAAGCTTGTTTTCAAGTTTAGTTGCCAAAACTATAAGTCTTGATTTATAGTTTACTTATAGCTAAGTCTCGGACTAGGATAGAAAGTGTACTTGAGCTCTAGACTCCATGACAATCATCATACAAAGACAAAGAACTACTCAAAGAACTGGTGGAACTTCATCGACTAAAAGGTATGTGGAGACTTGAACTTATCTATCAGTCAAAAGTCTATCTACACTATCTCCTATCTTGAGACAAAAGTTGTATTGTTATATAGACTTTGATTATACACTTTTGCTATTTCGAGCCGAGTTTATCTCGCTTATCTGTTTCTCGAAATATGTGTTGGTAAGCTTTCGCTTTCGGCAAGTTCATCTTTAATAGTGACGAAAGTCATATTAAGTTTCAATTACTTGAAAATTGCTTTGATGAAAAATGGTTTGTGAACAACAACTATATAACATCCTCTAAGAATGTTTCAATGATTGAAATGAGAGTTTAGAATATATAACCATGGTTGGATATAAACATTGTGTGGTAACTCATACGTGTGTAAGTCCTTATTCCTTGAACGAAAGTATGCGTACTTTGCTGCTCAGGAAAACAGGAACTAAAGTCCGCGAACTGTCGGAAGTTCACGTGAATTTCTGCTGGAGTTTGTGGACTGAAAACAAACTTATTCCGGGTACTTAAATCCACGTACCAGTATGCGTGCTTAAGTTGGTTATTTTCTAAAAACGATTATTCGTGAACTTAAACTTATATAAACTAAGGAATGCATATTTACAAACCGTGGCTATAAAGTTCATGAATCGATTCGAGTGAATCAAATCTTTTTTGCTTCGATTGTGTCTTGTATACTTCTATAAGATCTAAGCAATTGAACAACTCTCTAACTAGTTCGTTTGAGTCATTTGAACTAGTTCTGGTAAAAGAAGAATATAGTTGATATGAAAGTCCTCATATGGATAACCATTTGGTTAACTACTGTTGAACCAACTAAATGTACATGTTTGGGTACGGTTACACAAACCTAAATAAACGTGCATTTCATTTTTGGGTAACAAACTAAGTTTCGATCTAACGGTTGAAAGATATTAGCTTGAATCTAATCAAGTTTTCATCTAACGGTGAATATTTAATACTTTGTTACTAAGATAACATTGATTGCAAACCCTGATTTGAAAGACTATATAAAGGAGAACTCTCGCAACTGGGAAAACCTAATCCCCACACCTCGTGTGTGATACTAGTTGTATTAGCTAGAGTCGATTATCCTTTAACCTTAGATTTATATCGAGACCCATACTAGTTGTAGGTCAACGACTTGAAGACTTTACTGGGATTGTGAACCCAGGCCCATACTACTTTTCTTGTAGTTATGTGATCTGATCTTGTTGTTTCTATCGTACTAAGTACAATCGTAAGATTGGCTTGTGATTGATTTCTCCGATAGGAAAGATATAAAAGAAGTCACAACATCTTCGTCTCATCGTTTGTGATTCCGCAATATCTTCTTTCACTAGTCGATTAATATTATTGTGAGGTGATTGATAATTCTAGGCTCTTCTTCGGGAATATAAGTCTGGATTATCAATTGGTTCATGTTCACCTTGATTTATCAAAAGACGAAACAAAAACTCGTAGGTATTTCTGTGGGAGACAGATTTATCTATTACTGTATACTTTTCTGTGCGATATAGATTTTTTTATTAAAGTCTTCGACTTTGGGTCGTAGCAACTCTTAGTTGTGGGTGAGATCAGCTAAGGGAATCAAGTACGTAGTATCCTGCTGGGATCAGAGACGTAAGAAGCGCAACTGTACCTTGGATCAATTTGAGATTCATCTGGGTTCAACTCCAGACCGAAGTTAGTTTGTAGTAGGTTAGTGTCTGTAGCGGCTTAATACAGTGTGTGTTCAATCTGGACTAAGTCCCGGGGTTTTTCTGCATTTACGGTTTCCTCGTTAACAAAACTTCTGGTGTCTGTGTTATTTCTTTTCCTCATTATATTTTGTTATATAATTGAAATATCACAGGCTATGCGTTGAATCCATCAATTGGGAAATCCAACCTTTGGTTGTTGATTGAAATTGATTGATCCTTGAATATTGGTCTTTAGTACTGTTCAAGTGATTTCTCTTGTATTCAATTAGACTCGTAGATTTCTATTTGCTTGAGTAAGTATTGAATCGAGAAAGTGAGATATAACTCTTTGATATACTTTTATTAAGATTGAGTCTGACTGACTAGTTGATTCTCTTAAAAGTATATTGGAGTTAGTCCATACAGATTGCTAAGTGAAATATTGGGTGTGGTTGTTAGCCCTCGCTTTTTCAATTGGTATCAGAGTAGGCAAACACGTTTAAAGACCTTGCAAGTCTTTGTTTGTAGCGATCTGACTCTATGAAAGATAAGAATATCTCAGATAACGCAAAATCATCTCAGAGTCACCCTTGTGAGTTTCAAAATCTAGAAGCTTCCAAGAAAAACTCTATTTCTGGTCCTTTGACTGAATCTGCATTTAACTGGGAAACATCACTTGATGAACAATTGGATGATCTTTCAGATGGTAGTGATTCAGAAGAAGGACAAAGTATTGATGAGGAAGTCTCTCAATATATCAAGCTTTTTGACCATGCTTTGAAAGAAAAGAAGTCAACTACTTTCTTGAGTAAATACATGGCACCTCTCTATCAAGAAAACAGAAAACTGAGAAAACTCTTTAAAGGTTATGATTGTGGATATAAACTTTTACAATCTATCGTCAAAGATCGAGAAGAGGAAGTACTCTCAAAAGGGTCTGAATGTAATAATCTTCTTCAAAATATTTTTGTGTTGAAAGAAAGACTTGCAGAATCTGAAGCAAGATATGACTCTCAACAAAAATGTTTTAATGACAGAGAACTCAGTCTTCTCGCCAAAGAAAAATCGTTGGAGACTACCTTGTTGCTGCTCTTTATAAAGTGAAATCACTGGAAGAGAGTCTGAGTAGATTCAATTCTAACTCTACAAAATTATCTTCTATGCTTGGAGCATGTAAAGAACATCGTGATACACGTGGTCTGGGATATAAAGGAATAGACGCTCCAGAAACTAGTAAGATCAATTTTATTAAATCTAATGATAACTCTTCATATAAAATACCTGTTGCAGATTGTAATGTTCCCAGAAACAAGGATTATGCTACTTCTAAATCTACTCACACGAGAACAGTCAAGAACAATTCCTTTAACTGCTATTATTGCGGAAATAAACGACACCCTAATGAAGAGGTCGTTTTCGATTAAGGAATGAAAAACTTCACAACATTCTTGCATGGATGTCTAAAGAAGTTACTAAACCTGTCTCTCATGTTGTTGGAGTAAAAGGAATTGTCGGCAATCAAGAAAAATACTGTGATAAGTCTTTTCTTAATTGTATTTTTGAGACTGAAAATGCCTACAATGGTAGAAGGAGGAACGGAAGAAGGGCAACTGACTTCTCAAATAACTCTGAGAAGAGAAAAAGGCATAGGAGAAAGAAAGAAATGTTAAATTCTTTTTCTCTCTATGAAGAAGGCTGCAAATCCAAGATGCCTTCCTCTCTTGTTAAAACTCTTTCAACTAATTCTAGTAATTTTTCTATAAATCCTTATGATTGAAAGAGAGAAGAAGTTAATGTTGTATATGCGCAAAATGCTCATCCAAATACAACGTGACTGCTCAATGTAGCATCCTTCGTATAATTATAGAAGGATGCTCATAATTCTCAAGAAGTGTGTCTTGAGAAAGAAGTCAAGGTTGTATATTACTTTTCTTCTTTTTAAATGATCTTATAAAACTGGTGATCCTTGCTCAGTTCTTTTCTTAAGAAAATAATTCTGATCATCCTCTCTTGAGAAAAATTGCATGTTTTATTGTCCTTCCTTTGAGTAGTTGTTTTCTATCAACAATTATTCTTTTGGTGTAAGAATGTCATCCTTTGTTTAGAATGACTCTTGAGTTTCTCAAGACTTAGTCTAAATTTGTCTCCACCTTTCTCTTGGTCTCATACCGGGATTGTGATAAGTGCACGTACACCTGACCACATAGACGTATACGAGTTTCCTTAGGGTTTTCTATGAAACTCTCTTAAATATACATATGTGTCATGTCTACTGCTTGATACATATTTGTTCCGTAAGGTCAAAAAAGTTCTTATGAATTTTGGTGAGCACAATGGATAGATGCAACAAGGATGATGAAGTCAAGAAGGACAAGACTATCGAGTTTCACAAGAACCCCATTTTCATAACATGCTATCATGTTGTTGATCATGAAAACAAACTACCAGTTAGGATGTCATTACAACTGGTAGGAAATCTTCTTCGAGATTTTGAGGTCGTTCGTGAACAATTCGGAATTGCAACAAAGAATCTTGATTTTCTGAAAAACGAACTGAAGAAAGCAACTGATGAGCTTGTCCATGTCCAATCTCTAGTTGATGACCGCTTTTAATGTTTTTCAAATCATGTTCTCTAAAGAGTTATTTATCTAGTAAATCTTATGATGATAAGTTTATTTCTTGTTTTGTTTAGAAGAACTAGAGTTTTGAATAGCCATTATTGTGATTACACATAGCTATGTCCAATGTTTTCATCTTCATTGTTTTTTAGGTTTATTTGTTTAAATTCTAAAAATTTGTTTGGTAGATGATTTTTGCAGTATTAATCTTTATGGTTTTATATATTGCAATTTTTTATGGGATATTTTTTGCGTCCGTGAACTATGATTGTCCCATACCTTGTCAAAAGTTAAGTATTTCATATGTCGATATGCATGTATTGATAAAGGAATGAATGAACTTTTGACATTACAAAAGTTTTAAGCCTAATATATGTCATTATGCAAATATTGATGGAAAATAGGATGAACTTTTGTTTACGAGGATTAGATCTATTGTATGTCATTGTGCAAACAGTGATGAAAAATAGAATGAATCCTTGTCTATTCCGCAGTATTGATCTTCCCTGATCCATATTTTATGTATATATTGTATGGCTCCGTAAGTTCTCTTATGTTGAGCAATTCTGATTAAATTAATCATAAATTTTCTTGTGATTAATTTAATTGAGTATTTTTGGATTCAAATTCATGTTCGTATGTGATTTGTTATGTCCAAAGAAAATCCTTCTTTTCTTGTGAAAGTAAGGCCGCTCTTGTTGTTATTTCAAGAGTGACATTTTATGGGGGAGAGTTCTTAATTGAACTTGTGCTTAATTGCCAAATCTTTGTGGGGAGTGTGGTTGTGGAATATTATAGGGGTTACCTTGTATCTTTATAAACTCCTTGATGAAAACATTTAGCTTCGGCTATATGATTGCATCTAAAAAGGTTATATGTGCTTTCTTTTGGTCATGAAATGTCTCTATGGAAATTTCATTAGGATCCCACTAGTTTTCTTACCTTAGCCAATTTTATTGGCAAAAAGGGGGAGAATTAATGTGTAGTTCACACCACAAATACATATGGTTTCCGGATCATTATGTAAGGGGGACTGGTTTCCATGTGAGATGGAGTATTGACTAAGGGGGAGTGATACATATCACCATAGTATTGTTTTCGAAGTTGTGATACAATTGAACTTTGATGATGTGTAATAATATTATGACACTGTGTAACAATGATTGCGAACTCTTGTTTTCTCATTGTTATAGCTACGTATTTTCAACAACAATGATTCTAAACTTACAACCTTTGGAATCATTGGAGTACTTGGAAGTGACGAAGATTTCGAGTAATGTTGAAGAACCAAGAAGATCAGGCATGTGAAAGAGAAGCTACAAAAGTTTATATTTATTTTATATTTCATATGTATTGATAGTTTTGTCACTAAAATTGACAAAGGGGGAGATTGTTAGAGCACTGCTCGGTCGAACTCGCAAGCATTGCTATCTCAAGCTTGTTGTCAAGTTTAGTTGCCAAAACTATAAGTCTTGATTTCTAGTCTACTTATAGCTAAGTATCGGATTGGGATAGAAAGTGTACTTGAGCTCTAGACTCCATGGCGATCATCATACAAAGACGAAGAACTACTCAAGGAACTGGTGGAACTTCATCGACTAAAAGGTATGTGGAGACTTGAACTTATCTTTCACTCAAAAGTCTATCTACTCTATTTCCTATCTTGAGACAAAATTCGTATTTCTTTATAAACTTTGATTATACACATTTGTTATTTCTAGCCGAGTTTATCTCGCTTATCTATTTTTCGAAATATGTGTTGTTAAGCATTCGCTTTGGCCAAGTTAATCTTTACTAGTGACGAAAGTCATATTAAGTTTCAATTACTTGAAAATTGCTTTGACGAAAAATGGTTTGTGAACGACAACTATATAACGTCCTCTAAGAATGTTTCAATGATTGAAATGAGATTTTAGAATATATAACCATGGTTGGATATAAACATTGTGTGGTAACTCATACGTGTGTAAGTCCTTATTCCTTGAACCAAATTATGCGTACTTTTCTGCTCATGAAAACCGGAACTAAAGTCCGCGTACTGTTGGAAGTTCACATCCCGTGAATTTCTGCTGGAGTTTGTAAACTGAAAACAAACTTATTCTGGGTACGTAAATACGCTTACCAGTATGCGTACTTAAGTTGGTTATTTTTTAAAAACGAATATTCGTGAACTTAAACTTATATAAACCAAGGAATACATATTTACAAACCGTGGCAATAAAGTTCATGAACGATTCGAGTGAATCAAATCGTTTTTGCTTCGATTGTGTCTTGTATACTTCTATAAGATCTAAGCAATTGAACAACTCTATAACTAGTTCATTTGAGTCATTTGAACTAGTTGTGGTAAAGAAGAATATGGTTGATATGAAAGTGCTCATATGGCTAACCATTTGGTTAACTACTGTTGAACCAACTAAATGTACATGTTTGGGTACGGTTGCACAAATCTAAATAAACGTGCATTTCATTTCTGTAACAAACTAAGTTTCGATATAACAGTTGAAAGATATTAGCTTGAATATAATCAGGTTTTCAAATAACGGTGAATATTCAATGCTCTGTTACTAAGATAACATTGATTGCAAACCCTGATTTGAAAGACTATATAAAGGGAACTCTCGCAACTGGGAAAACCTAATCCCCACACCTCCTGTGTGATACTAGTTGTATTAGCTAGAGTCGATTCTCCTTTAACCTTAGGTTTCTATCGAGACCCTGTAGGTCAACGACTTGAAGACTTCATTGGGATTGCGAACCCAGACCGATACTACTTTTCTTGTAGTTGTGTGATCTGATCTTGCTGTTTCTATCGTACTAAGTATAATCGTAAGATTGGCTGGTGATTGATTTTTCCGACAGGCAAGATATAAAAGAAGTCACAAACATCTTCGTCTCATCGTTTGTGATTCTGCAATATCTTCTTTCGCTAGTCGATTAAGATTATTGTGAGGTGATTGATAATTCTAGACTGTTCTTCGGGAATATAAATTCGGGTTATCAATTGGTTCATGTTCACCTTGATTTATCAAAAGACGGAACAAAAACTCGTAGGTATTTTTGTGGGAGACAGATTTATCTATTACCGTAGACTTTTCTGTGTGATACAGATTTGTTTATTAAAGTCTTCGACTTTGGGTCGTAGCAACTCTTAGTTGTGGGTGAGATCATCTAAGGGAATCAAGTACGTAGTATCCTGCTGGGGTCAGAGACGTAAGGAGCGCAACTGTATCTTGGATCAGTGTGAGATTGATTGGGGTTCAACTCCATACCGAAGTTAGTTTGTAGTAGGATAGTGTATGTAGCGGGTTAATACAGTGTGTGTTCAATCTGGAATAGGTCCCGGGGTTTTTCTGCATTTGCGGTTTCCTCGTTAACAAAACTTCTGGTGTATGTGTTATTTCTTTTCCGCATTATATTTTTTTATATAATTGAAATATCACAGGTTGTGCGTTGAATCGATCAATTGGGAAATCCAACCTTTGGTTGTTGATTGAAATTGATTGATCCTTGAACATTGGTCTTTGGCACTGTTCAAGTGATTTTTCTTGTATTCAATTAGACTCGCATATTTCTATTTGCTTGAGTAAGTATTGAATCGAGAAAGTGAGATATAACTCTTTGATATACTTTTATTAAGATTGAGTCTGACTGTCTAGTTGATTCTCTTAAAAGTATATTGGAGTTAGTCCATACACATTGCTAAGTGAAATATTGGGTGTTGTTGTTAGACCCCCGCTTTTTCAAATTTTACTATGACATCAAGACGTAAGAAGATCTACGTGTCCGCTGATTTTTCACCATTAATCGTGTTTCTTTAACTCCCTTCTTCTTTTTCTTTAAATCAAATTTTTTTTTCTAATGGCACATATTCCATATGAAACAAGAATCTCACATATACCACTAAATCAGATCTCAATTATTACTCAATGCAAACTCAAGGATGACAATTTTCTCACTTGGAAAGTCTGCTTCTTCCATTACTAGAAAGATACAAAATTTCTGGTCTTTTAGATGGATCTATTCATTGTACTCCTAAATTTCTTACTCAAGAATATCTTTTACGAGGTAATATAAATCCATCATATACAGCTTGGTGTGATGATGATAATACGCTTATTTTGTGGATTTAATCCACAATTGCAGATTCAGTTGTGCCTTATGTTATTGGAGCCTATTCTCCTAGAGAGTTGTGGAGAAGTATTAAATCAAGATTTGCTCGCGCTTTTACCACTCATGTTATACAAATACGTACTAAATTGCAGTCTTTAAAGCTTGGATCTGGTACTATGATGACTTATTTAGGGGAAATCAAGAATTATCAAATCAACTATCTGGTTCTAGATTTACAATCCCAAATGATGAACTTGCGGTACTAATTTTGAACGATATTGTCCAAGAATGTAGTGTTTTTAGTACTTTCATTCGTCTACAAGATCCTCCAGTTAACTTTGATGAACTTCATAATTTTTTATTAAGTGAGGAGATTGTGGTGACTGAATGATCAAAATATTTATTATCTGAAGCTAATAGTAAGGTCTTTGCTGCTTTTCAATCACAACAAGCATTTATTTATCAGCATCAACCTTCTACCCCATCAGGATTTTCTCCTTATACTTACCACACCAGAAATCGTGGTAGAGGTAATATGTACAATACTCCTTCCTTTAGAAGTTGTTTTCAATTACCTGCCAGAGTTTCTTCACCAAATCCTTTTCCAATTACTTTTGTGCCTCTTCCAGCGTTTATACCTACTTCTTCAGATTCTATCCCATGTCAAATTTGTAAGAAAAAGGTCTCTGCTCTGGCTTGTAGATATATACATACTCAATTTTGCATACAAAAATGTGAACGTACCACACATTTAAGGGCGACAAAAATGAACTTCAACTTATATCTGCATCTGATGGCAATGAGGAGATACACATAACAAACAGTGAAGATACGAAAATAACTCATAATGATTCTTCTATTAAAAGTATTTCTAGCTATGATTTTTTTTAAATGATGTTTTACTAGTTCCACAAGCCTCCACCAATTTTTTATCAGTTCATAAATTTACTAAGGATAATAATTATTCGATCACCTTTGATTGTGCTGATTTTTGTATGAAGGGTCTCTCATATGGGAAAGTAACTTTGAAAGGCCCTAAACGTAATGGTCTTTTTTCTTTTCATTTTCTCAACTCATCCACCAAGTCAATTTCAACTCAATCATCCCAGCTCAATATTTCATACTCGACAACATTATAGATATAACAACTTTGAACACTATATCTGCAGACATATGCCACAAAAGGTGTGACCCACCGGGAATTTATGCCTAGCGCGCCAGGGCGCGCAGGTCATAACTTCCTCGATGCGTCATTTTGGAGCTACTAACCAGGATTTAAAACTAGACAAATGCACGTTCATTCGCCCTTGCAAGCATGCTCGTGGAGCATGATGCAGTTAACTTAGCTTCCATACCGTCCAAACTTACCCTTGTTCTGCGAAGGGTTTAAAGCCATTGAGGCTAGTGTCGATGCATTATTTCATGCATCAATGGCCTTTAAATACTTTCTATGAATAGAGCATGCCTTGAACTTGCGCATATGCCATTGTAGGCCTAATTTCACCTCTTTACTTAGCTTAGGCATTGCTGAGAGCATGCATTTGTCTTTTTCGTGCCAAAGGTGCATCAATCAGGCTCACGCAGTACTTTCCTAAGGATCCGCTAACCTTCATATTGATGTAGCTTACTTTATTGTCCATGCCCATGCACCATTGATACATGCCAACTCTGTGTAGCTTGATAGGTAGTATGTGCATCCAGTGAATGTCATGCAACTAGCCTCATCAAGTGTGTCCACAATCATCTCTTGCATCGCAATACCAAGCCATATGATATGAGAGGTCAATATGCCGCAATCATTTTACAATTAGATGGTATGAGCGATAATGTGCTGGACCGACAATGCTGCAACTCATTGAGACTGCCTACGTACCCTTCCATACTGTAAAGGGATCAAGCACTAACCGCAGTTCATCCACAAAGGGACTACAACTTTAGCCAACTCATTTTGTAAGGTCGTGGTTAAACAACAATAGTAATGTCCTAGCCTGTATAGGCCATTCCGTCAAAATGCACAAAGGTTGCGCATTACTGAGTTTGCAGCATGGCATAGTAATTTCCATGCTTAATATGCTCCATTGGAAAGGCTACGCGGTTATAAATGAGGCCTAAACATCATTTATGCTCTTCTAGCTAAGCTATGAAGCTTACTTGGTGCATATTCCGCATATGCACCCTCAACCAACTACCCCTACCTATATATGTCTTAAGGACATTTTTACAACTTAAACCAGGGGACCACTTTTACATTCACTAAGTCACATTTTTTGGGTGCTAGCTTCACTATTCATAGTCGTTACCATGTAATTCTGAATAACTGGCAATGATTGTTGTGTTTATGTTCTGGCCCATATGCCAACTTCAGTATTGCACAACCATTGTCCAATATTCACTCGGCCAAATCGCTCTGGCATATTGCACAACTGTTGTGTAATATTGGCTACGTGCCAAATAACCTGCATAGTGCGCTAAGGTACCACAACAACGTTTAAGGCCATCTACCTAACTGGAATAATGCATCATTTGATGCGAGATTGGCATTTGGCCAATACAGATAGCAACATGATATTTGCCTTTGTGCCAAACATAATGCACCATTTTTGCGCGATATTGGCCTTAGGCCAATATACCTCTTACCACACAACGGAAGCTTTGGATGAAGCTTCACCTCAGGACATGACGCATCTCTGAGCACGTGTCATGCTAAAAACATGGAGTTTTACATGTATAATCTTACCTACAACTTGACACATGTCATAGTGACACGATCTCCATAATAAGTTTTTTTTTTTTTTTGGTTTTTATATGTAATTTTGACCCGTATTATTCATATGTGTTACTGTATAAGGTGATCGATAATTGTTCTTGTCGCATTGTAATTGTCATTGTTCTTAAATATATATTCTAATTGAATTTATTTTAAGACGCTAAAATTGTATAATATAATGTTACATTGTCATAACCTCAACTATCCATAATTTATATTAATATAATATGACTCAATAACAGTTTTTGCTTCTCTTATAGTTTACAATATTGTTACACTACAACTGTAAATGCCTTTGTCCAAATGTATATGAGCTTTCTCTCCTGCTTACATGTCATGTCCTGATAGGTATTCCCTGCGTGTCATTGTTAGATTAGCTTTATGTATATTACCATATAATGTCTCAAGAGTAGTTATCTGTACTTTGATTAAAACAATTCATTTTAATCAATTGCATCAGTAATACTTTTCCTTATAATGATAATAATAATTCTATTATAGGGTACTAAAAAATTTATTATTCATTAATGGAAGTACATTGATTAAGATGACTAATGAGACATTTATCAAGAAAAATTATAACACGTTTATTAAGAGAAATTAATGAAGAAATAATAAGGTAAACATATTAAGATTGTCGGATATATTTCCAAAGTTCAATAACATACGTTACTTATAAAAAAAAATTGTGAACAACAGTCATTGATTTATCTTCTTCTTAGAAAATTTGGACCTCAAATTTGCCTAGCCGTAACAACACAGTCTTGATAATAAATAACATTGTATATGAGTGTGTCAATTTTGACCAATATCATTTATTTTTGTGATTATATAAAGTGATAATTGTCCAAGGTGTTTTTTTAATTGAGATGTTTTAATTTGTATTGAAATCGAGTTTATTTAAACACTATATACGATCAACTATATTTTCCTCGGTATACTGTTACTTGTGTAGTAATGATGGACAATTAACATTGTCCACCACTACTCACCAACACTCGTCACCCTTAAATTACCCATCCACTATTATCAATTCTTCCCTCATAGGAATATATATAAATCTATCTATTGAAAGGAAAAAAAAGCCCATTAAAATACGCACAACTGCCTACTCTTTTAATGCACTGGCCCCGTCCTTGTATTCCACCATGACTAATTAACGTCATCGCCTTCTCCACTACCGACACTACCTCCACATGCTCCAACATCACAACTACCACCAATTTCCATTTACATACTTATAGCATGTTTTTATACTACTTCAAAAGTTGTATTTTGACTTCTAAAAACAAAACAAAAAATCGGAAATAAGTTTAGGTAGACAAAATTCAAAATGACTTCTTGATGCAAAAAAGTAAACATTTTTTAAAGTAATTGCTTCTGACTTCTATTTTTAGTGTCCAAACAGACTATTAAATTTTATTGCTTAATGAGGAATCAGATCATATTGATATACTTAATTGTTAGCAAATTCAGGAAACAAATAAGAAAAAATAACTAACTTTCTCCCTCCAAAAGGATAGGGGAAATGCATCTAGGTAATAAATTTTCAGTCGATTTGTCTTGGACATTTTTATGAATTGCAAATGCAGCTAAAGAGTGAGCACTTGAGTTATCTCTTTTGGGTACGAAGTTGAACTGTACCACGTTGAAACTTCTGGCTGCTTTAATGTCGTCTACGAGCTTCCAAATTCTCCGTAGCTAGGAGTCAGACTCACCAGTTAGAATTCTGACCGCCATCTGACAGTTTCCTTCAATAATAACCGAGTTATCTCCCAGTGAGTGTGTTATTTCTGTTGCTAATAGAAACCCATTAGCTTCGGCAGCTACTGGTAGACCAGACATACCCAATATAGTACTGGTTGCACAACACACACCAAATCTATTTCTAGCAAAAACAATACATGCATAATGGCTTCCACGAAGAGCTACATCAATATTTATCTTTATTGTTTTAGGAGGAGGAGGCGACCAAGAGATATTCGGTGCATTTCTGGTCTGTGATAGGAGAAATTCTGCGTACTCAACCTCCAACTCGTCGTAGTGATTATAGTAAATATTAAACCAAAATAAATCTTGATTAAGTACCCCATGAACATTCATTAATTTTTTTCCGAAGATCCATGCATTTCTTGCATTCAACATTGCCCGTCATAAGGTAACACCCATGGAAAAAGTATAGTAATTGTCTTTCCTGTTCAGACATTGTTCAACAAGATTTCTGAAATTTATATTGGTTTGATCTTGAAGTCTCAAACCCAGAGGAGAGGCGAACCAAATAGTTTGAATAAGAGGGCAGTGTATGAAAAGGTGATCTATACTTTCAGCAGAACTGTTGCACAAGTTGCATTCTATTATCGCTCATTCTACATATCTGCCAATCTTTTGAAGAACATCAATCCCATTGTGAATAGATTTCCACAAGAAAATTTTGATTTTAGGTGTCACTCTCTTGACAGCCCAAAACTTCCTTCCAGAGGAAGCTTAGACTTATTTCTTTTAACAAATTGCTTTCTCCTCTTCCCTTGTATCAATTAGATGTGTTGTGGCTTGAAGATCACATAGTTTCTGTTTTTCATTATCAATTTCCTTCTTTGTGTCACCAATGAATTCTTTGCTCCATTTTTGAAGTTTTTTCCCAAAGAATTTAGTCTGTCAAGCATGTTACCGTCAGTATTCTCCCATTTACTCTGGATAATCTCTTTGAATTGTGGATGATCAGTACAATACAATTCAAATTTGTACGTAGGTTGGGTTTCTTTTCGAGGATTTCTCACTGTGGTGAGGAGGATATGTGCATGATCACTATCAATTCTGGGAAGATGAAGTACATCATCATCGGGAAATAAAATCCTCCATTCAAAGTTACATATTGCTATGTCAATCCTTTCAAAAATTGGAGTAGATTTAGTAATATTGTTTGACCAGGTGAAGGCAGGCCCTGCAAAACCAATGTCAATCACATCTTTTTCTCTTATGAAGTTCATAAACTCGTTGCAGCTTATGTCTGTAGAAAAATATCCATCATGTTTTTCATAGGTATGCATGAGAACATTAAGATCCCTAATCATACACCAGGGATTAGTGATAGAGGCAATGATGTTAGAGATTTTACTCCAAAATGCATCTTTAAGGGGATGCATCGGGGGGCGATACACGTACAAAAGTTTCCAAAAAGGCGTACAAAGTTTAACTTCAATGACACAATGTAGTAGGTTATGGGATTTTGATATCACTCTTAAGTCCACATTGTCTTTCCAAAGCAGTGCAAGACTACCACCTCTTCTATGGGCAACAACAAACTGAAAATTCCTGAAATTGAGAAAACTGCACACTCTTCGACTAGTTCTTTCATTCAATCTTGTTTTTTATGGGTTGCAATTGCATAGGAATGAGTTTAATGTAAGAACTGTCGTCTCATTCCATAATCTACAACAGTTCCATGATTGTACTAACAGTGGGCTTGCAACTGTTTCGCGCATGTCTTCACAACACTTTAAAGTGATGTAAATGTTTTAGAAAAGGATCACAGTCCATTGGATCAGTATTTCTTTTGATACCATAGTGCAGAATTTCTTCATTAGCATTAGTAGGATGGGTGGTTCTAGCCATTCTTATCCAATGATGTAGTTTGTTCGAAAAATCCTGATCATTTGGTGTGAGGGGATCCAATTCGGTATTTTCCTTGGGAGATATCGGGAAGGAATTGAAAATTATAGAACTTGAAGATGAGGGCTCGTTACTATTTATCTTTCTCCAGAAGTCACAATGTACGAGAAGAGAGTGATCCTAACTTCTTTCTGTTTCCGCTCCTACTCTTCTATAGCAGGATTTTCCATATTTCATTCTTCGTGACAAACAAGTAAGTAAAAAACCTGACCGAAGCTAGATATTTGGATCATCTGGTAACTATCAGTTAGTTAGAGTCACTATATAAATAAATAGAACACAAGCTCTACCGTCCACTTTTGGCTCTCGGTAGAGTATAGCTTTCTTGCCCTTAGAGGTACTGAAATTACTCGAAGCATATGGACATATCTGAAAAAGCGGGGGTCTAACAACACCACCCAATATTTCACTTAGAAATCTGTATGGACAAGCTCGAATATACTTTTAAGAAAACAACAAGACTCAATCAATTAAAAGTATATCAATGAGTTTATATCTCTCTCTTGATTTGATTTACTCAAGCAAGAACTGCGAGTTCTAATCAAATACAAGGAATAACTTGGATGGTACCAAAGACCAATATCCAAGGATCAATCAATGACAATCAACAACCAAAGGTTGGATTACTCTAATTGATGATCTAACGCACAACCTGTATTATTTCACTTATAAAGATAAAACAATATAATGCGGAAATTGAAATAACACAGACACCAGAAATTTTGTTAACGAGGAAACCGCAAATGCATAAAAACCCCGGGACTTAGTCCAGATTGAACATACACTGTATTAAGCCGCTACAGACACTAGCCTACTCCAAGCTAACTTCGAACTGGACTGTAGTTGAACCCCAATCAATCTCCCACTGATCCAAGGTACAGTTATGCTCCTACGCCTCTGATCCTAGCAGGATAATGTGCACTTTTCCCTTAGATGATCTCACCCACAACTAAGAGTTGCTACGATCCAAAATCGCAGGATTTGACAATAAAAAAATCTGTCTCACACAGACAAGTCTATCAAAGGATCAGTCTGTCTCCCACAGATAAACCCTAAAGGTTTTTTTTCCGTCTTTTGATAATAATCAAGGTGAACAGGAACCAATTTATAATCCGGTCTTATATTCCCGAAGAACAACCTAGAGTTATCAATCACCTCATAACAATCTTAATCGTATGGTAGCGAAACAAGATGTTTCGGAATCACAAACAATGAGACGAAGATGTTTGTGATTACTTTTTATATCTTGCCTATCGGAGATATCAATCTCAAGCCAATCAATCTGATTGTACTCGTACGATAGAAGATGCAAGATCAGATCACACAACTACGATAAAAGTAGTATCGGTCTGGCTTCACAATCCTAATGAAGACTTTAAGTCGTTAACCTGGTTTTAGAAGCAGAAAACCAAAGGCTAAAGGAGAATCGACTCTATCACGCAAACTAGTATTACACGTAAGGTGTGGGGATTAGTTTTGCACAATACTAGATGTCTCCTTTATATAGTCTTTCAAATCAAGGTTTGCAATCAATGTTATCTTAGTAACAAAGCATTCAATATTCACCGTTAGATGAAAACCTGATTTAGATTCAAGTTAATATTTCTCAACCATTAGATCGGAAACTAAGCTTGTTACACACACTTGACAATGCACGCTTCTAGGTTTGTTAACCGTACCCAAACGTATGCACTTGTTGGTTCAACAATAGTTAACCAAATGGTTAGCCATATGAGCATTTCATATCAACCATGTTCTTCTTCACCATAACTAGTTCAAATGACTTCAAATGAACTAGTTAGAGAGTTGTTCAATTGCAAGGAAATCTTATGTACTACACAAGACACAATTGAAGCAAATGTGATTTGATTCACTTGAATCGGTTCATAAACTTTTATAGCCACGGTTTGCAAACTACATTCCTTAGTCTTTTAAAGTTTAAGTTCAGAAATCATCTTCAGATATATAACCTTCTCAAGTTCGCAGACTAGGTTCGCGGACTTAAGTTACCGGGAAGAGTTTACAAACTCCAGCAAAAAATTTCGGGTATGAGAACTTCGCCGGTTCGCGGACTGAGTTCGCGGAGTTAGCTTCACGCAAGTAGTTTGTCAACTCCAGCAGAAATTCTCGGGTTTGAAAACTTCAGCAGTTCGCGGACTTGGCACACGCCATTCTTCCGGTTCTCTTGATCAACAAAATTTGGTTCAAGGAATATGATTTATACATAAATGTTTTTCCACAAAAATTCTTATGTCCACCATTGGTTATGTAATCTAAACTCTCATTTCAATCATTGAAACATTCTTAGAGGACGTTATATAGTTGTTACACCGTTTCTCGTCAAAGCAATTCTCAAGATGATTGAAACATATCATGACTTTCGTCACATGGTAAAGATAAACTTGATCGAAGCAAAAAGCTTACCAACACATATTTCGAGATATAGATAGGCGAGGTATACTCAGCTCGAAATACCAAATGTGTATAATCCAAGTCTATATATATAGCATACGACTTCTTGTCTCAAAGAGTAGGAGATAGAGTATAAAGACTTTTGAGTGATAGATAAGTTCAAGTCTTCACATACCTTTTTGTCGAGAAGTTCCACCGGTTCCTTGTGTAGTTTTTCTACTTGTATGATGAATCGCCATGAAGTCCTTGAGCTCAACTACACTTTCTATCCTAGTCCGAGACTTAGCTATAATAGACTAGAAATCAAGACTTATAGTTTTGATCACTAACATTGACAAACATGCTTGAGATAGCAACGCATGCGAGTTCGACCGAGCAATGCTCTAACAATCTCCCCCTTTGTAAATTTCAGTGACAAAACTATCAATACATATGGAATACAAAAAAGATAAAGAAACTTTAGTAGCTCCTATTCCACATGTCTAATCTTCAACATTCCTCGAAATCTTCGTCACTTCCAAGTACTCCAATGATCCCAAAGGTTGTAAGTTTCGCATCACCGCTATTGAATATCCGTAGCTATAACAATGAGAAAACATAGTTCTCGATCATTGTTATACAGTGTCATAGTATTATTACACAGTGTCAAAGTTCAATTGTATCACAACTTCAACAATAATACTATGGTGATATGTATCACTCCCCCTTAGTCAATACTCCATCTCACATGGAAACCACTCCCCCTTACATAATGATCCGAAAACCATATGTATTTGTAGTATGAACTACATAGTAATTCTCCCCATTTTTGTCAATAAAATGGCAAAGGTACAAGAACGGGATCATAATGAAATTTCCGAGAGAGACATTTCATGACAAAAGGAAAAAATACATACCAACTAATTTAGATGCAATCATAAAGCAGAAGCTAAATGCATTCATCAAGGAGTTTAAAGATACAAGATAACCCCTCTAATATTCCACAGTCGCACACCCCTCAAGATATGACCATTAAGCACAAGTTCAAAAGAACTCTCCCCCATTTGATGTCATTCCCGAAAGAACAACAAGATCGACCTTAATTTTAAAAGAAAAGAAGGATTTTATTGGACATCAAAAACCATGAGAATGATTTTATATATCCAAAAAAAACTCAATCAAATTAATCACAAGTAAACCCATGATTAATGTAATCGGAATACGCAATCAAATTAAACACAAGAGGTGATCAATTCAATTGAATATGCTCAACATAAGAGAACTTATGGAGACACGAAAATACTCAACTAGATTAATTACAAGAGAACCCATAATTAATCTAATTAGAATACACAACCAAACTAATCACAAAAGTAATCAATTTAATTGTCATTTGTTTTGCTCAACATAAGAAAAATTATGGAGCAATAACTAAATAACCAAACAAGATGATTAATTTAGTTCAATATGCTCGACATAACATATCTCACTGTAGATGGTGGATTTTCAACAAAGGGAAAAACCGTAAAATCATGAGGCATGTTTTTGACACGGCTTTCAGGCATGCAACGATTCATATTTTACGAAGCCACGATGAATATGTTTTCTAAAAGCCTCCACCAGCTGAGCGTTCGATCCCTGGCATTTCGTCGTGACCTCTATGCATAATAATGTATTTGGGTTGTTCTCCGTAGATTGAGAGCTTAACGCCTTCAGGACGTCGGTGATACTCATTGTTCCCTGACTGCAGGAGAGAGACCCACCTCCACATAGAAGAATAGTTTGGCGGCGGACGCCTTCAGGATGTCGGTGACACTCACCATTCCCTGATTATGTGGAGAGACTGTGCATAGATTCAGGCGGTTCTCCGTAGATTGAGAATACTAACGCCTTCAGTTCGTAAACAACATCGTGACTCCCTGACTATGCACCATTCAGAATATATGTGACGCTTTAACTGGCTAACATCTTTTCTGCAATAGGTTAATTCTGCCGTGACATTCACTACTGAATTCCCAGAATAATCTATTATTGCTCTTATTCCATGGTCGAATCCACGTCCTGATCCCGTGGAATGGTAATAAACAATTGCACTGATTCTATCATCGAATCCACAACTTGATCTCATAGAATAGTAATAAAACACTATATTATCTCATTATTCCGATTTCATGGTCGAATTCACGGCTAATCTCATGGAATGGTAATAGATAATCATATTACTCCGATTCTATGGTCGAATCCACGATTCCATGGGGTGGTAATGCTTGTTTTATTATTCTGAATTCGTAGTCGAATCCACAGCTGATCCTATGAATTAATAATGAACAACTATTCATTTTTATTACTCGGTTTCATGAATTATTCTCCATTGAATTTCATAAATTAGTAATAAATACTCAACAACCGGGCATCTGGACCATCATTGAGTAAGCCCCACAAAAATGGATGACTGAGCACCCGGATGCACGAACGAGTGTCTAAAAATATGAAATAATGAGGAATCCTTCGCAAAACAGGAGAAAACAATAAATATTAATAAAATAATAAGAGCCTCCCAAGGCCGGGCCCACCATCCATCCGGCCGGCCGTGCCCTAGCCATGGTCGGTCCGTGCCTCTCTCATTATTTTCCTTAATTTTTGTTATTTTATGAACTCACGAAAACTCCTTGGTTTTAGCAACTTTCCTTGTTTTTGCAAAACCCGTGAATTCTCCAAAACTTCGTGGATTCACGAAATAATATTATAAAATAAGGAGAGGTGTGCGGGATCGGGAAACCTAATCGACCGGCCATGCCTAAGCCGTGGCCGGTCCCATGCCTCACAATCCTTAGTTTTTTATAATTATTATTCCCTAATCTCACGAAACTCCTCCGTTTCAACAAAAACTCGTGGATTCTCCATAACTTCGAGGATTCATGATAAACAATAAAATAAGGAAAGGTGTGCGGGACCGGAAAACCTAACAGGTCGGCCATGCCCTAGCCATGGTCGGTCCCACATCTTGTAATCCCTAATCTTGCATAATTATTATTTTCCTCAATTCATGAAACTCCTGGGTTTTGGAAAATTCATGATTTCTCCATATTTTCTCAAATATTGCTCAAATCACGAAAAACCAAAAGCCAACATAGTCGCATGACTGGATAGCCTCTCACGGAAATTTTAAATATTAAAACACTTTTATTTTAATATTTTCAAAATATTGATGAATTGAGCATACATGCTCATTCCAACAAAAATCGAGAATTCTCAGTCAAAATGAAACTCTTCTGAAAATTCACTATGTTGCTCGAACGGGCATCAGAAAATACTGAAACTCTCAGTATGGAAATGCGGACACCACGGAAACACGTGCATGCCTCCATGACCGACCAGAGTCATTCCTAAGGCTTGCACAAAGACGGTCCCACATGTTCTCATAATTCTGACCTAATTTGCTCAATTGCTCATACTGGGCCTGAACTCTCTCCAACCAACTGGAGAATCCTTCAAATGACCAACAACTGGTCCCATGACCACCAAGAGCCGATCCCATGCTCTCTTGGTCGGTCCTCATCTATCATACCTAGGTTTTGTCACCTAATGCTGAATCCAGCAATATTTCAATAGATGATGAAACCTGCATTTAATCATCGTTCTTTCACCAACTCTCAAACTGAGAACCTTGGTGCGTGCTCACTCGAGCACTAGGCATCACATGGACGTTCATCATCCAGTGTGGTCGGTCCCTCTTCACTCATGACCAATTTTCAGCAATTCACCAATTGTTGAAGGATTGATCAAAAATTAGGGTTTCGAACAAACGCTCCACGAATCACCATTCTGAGCAAGTTCAAACACAAAATTATGTTGATTCAGCAATCAACATCCAAATTAATAATATTCGGTAATTCACCAATATTTTTGATTAATATTTTGTTGGGTCACGGCACCAGTAAATAATTCTTTGAATTGAGCAATACTTGCTCAGTTGCTCGAATATTGATCCAACCATCAATATTCGGTAATTCATCTGTAGTTTGTCGAATTGAGCAACACTTGCTCAATTGCACATCAAATTACCAATATTCAGTATTTTGTTGAATTGAGAAACACTTGCTCAGTTGCAAACCAAAATTATCGAATTCATCGAGTTGAGTAATACTTGCTCAGCTGCTCGACAAACTCTTGATATTCGGAAATTCGTCGAGTTGAGCAATACTTGCTCAGTCGCTCTAGTCAGTAATTCATTGATATCTCAGAGAACTACATGTTCAATCCATGAATCGCTGAGCATTCACCACTTATGCTCGATTCAACAAAACTAGACTCACAGTCTAAATCAGTCAAAAACTGACCAACTAATACAAGTATGCCTTGCAGACTCCACAATTCATGAAATATCAATCACGTCAAAAATGGGGAGATATCACTTAGGGTTTTGGTCTGGCGGTCTACGGCACGTGGATTCATCCACAACGAGAAACGTGTGTAAGTCGTGTAAACGGTTGAAGGAGTTAGCAAAGTAGTGGGTGCACGATTACTCAAGTCTCCGCACGACATGGAACTGACTTTACCACGATCTCCCACTTTCCCACTCTTTCACTAAAGAAACTGTCACACTTACAGGGATCAGTGGTACATCATTCTTGCAATATAAATAAGTCTAAATCGAGGACATCAAAATATCATCAATCATCGATTATCATCATTATCCGTCAACAACTCCATATAAACTTATTCACAGAACTTAACTTCAGTAGTTCAGCAATATTGCAGAAACCTTCAACACACCCATAATCCTTGATCATCACTGATCCCACACAAATCTCAGCTTCCCTCCTACAGATCAACCCATCTCCCTCTTTGCGACCGAATTGACTCTGGAACGGCCATTGTCTTGGTTTAGGCCGGAGTCATACAGATTGATTTCCCGAATCTAAGCACCCCCTTTGCAGCGGTGCATCTGTGTGAGGATTAACATTTTTCCCGGCTGAGGAGTCTCGACAGCACGCTCGACTCTCCACTTTCCTAGAAAACCAGCAAACCGTTTTTCTCCATCCGCAGATTGGCGACCACAATGGAAGATTAATCTCTCGGTTGCAATATCAAACTTTCACAAAATGGTTGATCTTAGGTCAGGCTCAGTTACAAATCCTAACACAAACAACGCTAGCACTAGCAACAGTGGTGGTACTCCGGAAACCATTCCTGCTTCTAATGATGGTGGTGACATTACTCCTCCTCACACCAACGTCGAAAATCATCCTCTCTTCGGGCGGCATCCAGAAGAAATTAGAGAAAATCCGCCTACCATAGGCGATCTCATGAAAGTCCAGGAAGTTCTCGCCAAAAATCAAACTGACATGGCTGTTACTCAGAAGGAACTATTCAACTATCTCAAAACCCTCACTGACAAGATGTCAGACAAAGCTCAACAGAAAGGAAAAGACAAGGAAACATCTCCAACTGCTGATCCCGAAGTTATTCCAGTCCCTGACGATGATGAAACCCGCAAAACTGCAGAACCTGAACCTGCCAGTTTCATCACCCGTGAAGACCTGGAACGTTTTATGGAAAATCGAGGAAGAGGTCATGCACCGTCCGTGCACCGTCACGAACCTCCATATCCCGCTGCTACACAAAGAATCTCTCTCCCAAAAGGTTACACTTCTCCAACGTTCACACTCTATAATGGAACGAGGAATGCTCGAGAACACATTTCTCGGTTCCTGGAAGCATTAGGAGAACATGAACATAACCATGTCGTCCGTTTGAAGGAGTTTTCAAAATCCCTGACGGGTCAAGCGTATACTTGGTACAACAACATTGCACCAGGGGGAATAGCTAATTGGGGAGAAATGATTAATGCTTTCTACAGGAAGTACTTCTTTAATTCTGAGCAAATTACTCTTTCTGACAAGGATGGCTCAGAAAACTGCCGAAAATCCGAATGATTATGTGAAGAGGTTCAGTATTCAAGCTTTGAACTGTCATGATCCAAACGTACTGAACAAAAACTGGTGGACTTGTGTATCAATGGCATGATCCCAGTTTACAGGGCTTTGCTGGAGAATCTTCGCTTTCAGACCTTTTCAGAACTTCATGAAGCAGCCAAGCGATCAGCGACTACTGCTCACGCCTTGTTAGAAAGAACGAAAGCGGTCAAAGTAGAGCAATCGAAAGACAATCGAAGCAGCAATCCCCGGCGATTGATCAACAAACAGTACAATGTTGAAGCCTCCATGAATGTATCTGAAGGGAGCAAGAGAAAAGCTGAGGCACAACAACATAAGAATGTTTCTCCAACGTCTCACCCTCCGAAAGCTTCGAGGAAGGACAACCAGACTAGAAATGCACAACCAACGAATCAACAGGATGATCAGGAAGTACCTGACTTCCCTTTTCCTATTGAAGAAGTGATCGAACTACTAGAAGTCTGGGTCCAAGATGGTGCAATCAAACTACCTCCTGTCAAGAATGAACCAACTATGGAACAAATAGAAAACGCACGTTACTGCCATTTCCATAGGTACGTCAGCCATCCAACATGTGATTGTAGAAATTTGAAACGCATATTCAAAGAGAAGCCTGAATCAAGAGAACTGAGGACCGAAGGAGTGCACAAAAATCCTCTCCCAATCAGAACATTTGCATCCTCCGAGCAGCCGGTCAAGGAAGCGGTTCAATCCTTAATTGAGCACGTATGCGAGTTGTTGTACCTGTCACACGCCCAAAAAGATGATATGCTTGCTGCGCTGAACCATATTGTGTCTGGAAAGCGGCTAGCAATCCAGCAGACGCTCCCTGAACCTCCAGTAATAGACAAGGAGATGTACGACTGGGAACTCTCACTATGGTGCATCTCAAGGGAAATGAATTTAAACGAGCATTAGTTGACGTTGGCACTGCTGTTAACATCATCCCTTTGAAAACCCTCAGAGCTGCTGGCATCACTCAACAAGAAGCGACTCATGCTCCTATTTCAGTCTGAGACCACGAAGAAATCTCCAGAGAGGCTTACGGTTACATCATTCTCAACATAAGAAATGATTCGACTTGGACAGAAACTAAATTCCTCATAATTAAGGAGGATCCTGGGTATGACATGATTCTCGGGCGAGCATGAATTCATGATGGAAAAGTTATTGCAGTATCTTCATCTTCAGTTGCACAGTTCTCCGTCGAAGAAAGCTCTGACTCGGAAGATGATCAACCTTTCGAGCATTTGGAAAAGTCGAAGCCTTGATGGAACTCACACAAAAACCTGGAGAGGGCTTCCACGAATTTGTCAGGAGGTTTCGCACTCAGGCAAGTCTCATTCCCCATAATGTATATGTATTACCAACTTTCAAATATGCTATCCTAGTCCGGGGACTTAATCTAACTCACGACCAAGCTGTCATCAAACGCTATGAGTGGATAGTCTCGCCTCAGCAATACTATACTGAATGTTTGGAGTCTCCTCCAACTAAACACCCCATTGAAAGGTTTATCTCTGAACACATGGATCAGTTCGACAAGCGATACCCAACATACTCTCTCTTGCATGAATGTCCACATGTGCCGCAGATTTGGAAAGCTCCACCAACGTGGAATCCACGAGGAATTCCAAACCAGCAGAAGATATTCAAGGCACGTGCAACCAAGACTAACAAATTTCAAGAAGAATATTTGGTGCTTAAGGCGACCAGACGCAACCTACATTCTACAAAGGGTTCTAACTGGGAAGGACCTTTTATGATTGCTAAGTCAGTTGCTGGAGGGTACTACAAATCGGCTGACATCAAGGGCAAGATGAGTATACCAGTAATTCATGAGAATTGGCTCAAGATTTTCGATGCATGAAGCATTCAGCATTGAATGTTTTATATCTAAGATAAACGCTCAAAACATCTGACATTTTGCATCTTAGGATTTTCTTTTACCTGTATTTTCAATTCCTCCAAAACGTTTGCAATCCTTGCATTCAATATTTGAAATTCAGCAATTTATCAAAAGTTCTTTTACTTAAGAAAAATCTCTATCAAAATCCAAAAGAAAATCCTTAATTACTCAAAAACTCAAAACATATCAGAGTCAAAACCCAAATAAAATCTCACATCTCTCGGAAGTTCAATGTTCATGAGAAGAAAGCCATCAAAGAAAGATTTCTGCTCCTCTGCCTCCTCCAAGACTTTCAAGGCTGCCTTTCCGCCTCCAGCTTCTTGGACAGTTCGGCAACTTCGTTCATCTTCTTCAACACAACATCACTAGTGGGGAAAGGAGCATCACCCTCTACTTCTTTCCTGATAGCCTCAAGCTTTTGACGAATCCACTTCAGATTGAAGCAAAGTTCTTCAGCATTCTTCAAGTTGTACTCCCAATCAAAGAGTACATCTCAGGTAACAGTATTTCTGGATGTGATCCGGATATCATTTATAACACGCAAGATGGCTTCTACTTGCCTCGTCAAGAAGTAACTGTGTCCTGGATCCCGAGTAACAACGATGTGCCCATACATTTCCCACAGTTTCTCGTACATAACAGCATATCTGATGGGAACACTAAATCCGCCAACAAACTGGTGATATGGGAGTAACTCACCAAATTGAGGAGCACAAGAAATCCCTGCAGTGAGATACTCGTGTACTATCATCCGGTTCTGAGTCACTGGAGCAGTGTCAACAATCATAGGGACAACTTCAGTCGGAGTAGCTTCTGCCATTCTCGATTCGGGTTCCACCGCCTCAGGCACAACTAGGAATTCCGCCGCCTCTACAGTATCAACAACCAGCACTTCATGACCCTGAGGTGCAGGGATGTAAGTCTCATCACTGACATCTCCAGGATCGCCCAAACCATCACCATTGGATCCATTATTCCCAACTTCGACATTTGGCACCTAATGTGAAGATTACATGGGATTAGAATGATTCAAGCGTGGAAACACAATACAACCATAAAAGTTAAGAAATTAAGTGAACTAACATCATCTAAGTTACTTATTATGCATCTAAGACATGCACAAGTAGTGTGAAAGTTATGAAACGCGTTTTCAAGCAACCTCAGCTGAAGAAAGTTTACACTTCCCTGTGTTCAATGACGAACTGGGAGCAATTGGTGATGAATCTAGAGTTGGGTTATACACCATTCTCTTTGTATGGAAGTCCTCTACAACATGTCAAAATTTTATAACAATTGGATGAACGAGCGAGGATATGTGGCCAAAACATTGGAAAACATGCAATCTGGAAAAATCTTGAAAGTCTCTTGGAACTTTACTGTTTCGCGTTTTTCAGGCCCTAAACATGCTCAAAAAGTAAAAAAGCTTCTTTAAAAAATCTTGGAAATTTTCTGGGCTTGCGGATACATATGCAGATATCGAAAATCCAACTCCAAACGAGGATTCTATAGCATTTTTAGGCTGAAATCTGAAATTTTCTGGTGACATGTTTCAGCGAAATTACTCGTATATTCACATGGGTTTTCATTCATTCACTCACAAATAAGCAATATCATACTTCTATGAAGAAATTACAGGGGAGACACTTACTGTAGGGGTCTCTAAATCATCTGAAGACTCTGTAATGCCAGAATCCTCATTGGCAACTCCACTATGTTCATTCGGTTCGGGATTTCTAGCACTCTCCATATTCTCATGCCCCGAGGAGGGGTATGATTCATCAACATGCTGCTCATCTACAATTAATTCCTCCTGGATACATCAACAACGATCATCATTAGTTCATCCAAAGGCGTGTTACACTGATTAGCTTGAGTAGGGAATACTTACGTCAACTTCCTCGTCAGTGTTGTATCCCTGAATTATTCGACCAGGAGAAAAACGAAGACCATCAATAACAGATGGAGCAAAATTCTGAAACGAATTAACAATTTTCTTTTAAGATCCTAATCACAGGGACGAGAAAGTCACAACAATGAAGAAAAGTATTAACAACTCACCAAAGAAGCGGCAGGAGAATGTATATCGTTTGGGATCATCCTATGAGATGTCTTGGTCCTGCCTTATCCTCCTTGAGGACTTTCTTGAAGGTTTGGAGAGTTTACATCAACTAGAAATCTCACAGCACGATCGTCCTACCATGGAGTCCACAATACAATTAAAAAGCGTGATTGGCGTACTTTGACTAAAATCATGAAAAAGGTACTCACATGTGTCGCATTTGGAGATGTCTTCCTTTTGTCGCCACTGGAAAGATATCTCAGCCTGGTTCGATGAGATATCATGTCAGAGGAAGGGAACTCTCGAACTGGGGACTTAACATCCATTGCAAACTCATACACACGCTCAAGTTGCTGACGCCAGAAGTCTATGTAACCCGGAGTCACGAAATTAGCACGATCAGAGTATGGGAATAAATACTCACTTTCCTCCACATGAGTGCAGTCCAGATTAGTCTTCAAATACTCAATTGATGGTTTGTTCATTCGGTGACCCATAATACACTGATCAGCACCCATCTGTCGAGCCACTCTATCAATATTGTATTCTTCTACCCGGAATTCTCCATTCATTACTGATATCAAGAAACGAGGAGTACAACTCAAGACAAAATATCTCTCTCCTTCACTCATACCAGCACCAGTACTCAACATGATATTCTCATCAGTAGTATTGAAAGTGATCAACTATGAGAAAAGAGAAGGAACCGACACCCAGGGGAGAAAATTGAACTCGGACTCAATGTACAAAACGTCAGTAATGCATATTTTGTATTGTGGTTTCTTTCTAGACCAGCGCATGATCCTGGCGTTATTATTATCAAGGAGTGACGAGTGTCGACCTTGTGTCCTTGCAAAATGCTGCGGGGAATTGGGGCGTAACTCTCGAGATGCTCCAACATCAAGGCTTGGAGGAACATGGTATTGGCATATGTCTCGACTTTCATGAAGCCATCAGAAATACTGGAGTCTATAACTAGAGAGTCTAAATTAGAGAACAACGAACCCAAGAATAGACTACCAATGGGAATTTTCTCACCTTTTGCCATCTTTATGGCAAAGCGAATCACAAACGGCTTCAGCAAGTGTCCAAAATCTTCAAAGATATCCCTGGAAAGACACAGGCATAAGAATGCAGCAATTGTTAAAGCGCCATCAACCGGTTCTTCAGGAATTCTATCTCTCGGCCACCAATGCGATAACCATTGATCATAGAAGGATGTGGGTGACTCATTGAATTCATGCATCTTGGCCTCTAATATGTTAGATATCTCCTTCTCCTCTGAAGAAAGATCTTCAGGGAAATTACCAGTAATTGGAAGGTGCAACAAAGCAACTACATCTTCTAAAGTAATGGTGAATTCTACCCATCTGCATATAAACGTATGAGTAGGAACACACCAACGGGCGAGCAAGGCTACCATACCTGGTATATCATGGTTGATGATTAAATCTCCAGCAGCTTGAATGGCTCGTGTTACCTGGTCACTATCCAACATGGTCCTAATACGGCTATGACCCAGCATGTGTCTTGCCCATCCATAGAAATGCATCAGGGGATTTCGTGAAAGCTTGAACTCCACACGAGAAGCCGAAGTGTTTTCCTTGCAAACAAAACCGGGTTATTGCTTGAGGAGATACCAATTTATGCTGATTAGTGCTCCTGGGATTTATTAACAACCGAAACGAGGAGCCTAAGGGACGCTTTTCAGGTCTATATAGATACGTAAAGAACTTATCCTCAGCATTTGGAATGTTCTTAGTCTTGGGACTTCCCTCTTTATCCTTATAAATCTCATAATCATCATTTCTGGAGGAACCATCACCTATGGAAGAGGCGTCTGTGGAAACATCCTCTCTCGAAGAAGCATCATCTTCAGAAGCGCTACGGGACTGAGCCATTTTCACAAAGTTTTTGTGACATCCATACACAAATTTAATCAAAATAATTGAAGCAAAAAGACAATTATGATGCTCATATCGACGTCTACAAAAATGGTAATACTCATCTCTTACCTATTTACGATTTCACGAACTTAATGATAACAACGTAAAACCCCAAAACTTGCTTGTTCTTTCAAACCTCCAATGCCGAGCAAAAAATTTATCATTTGGGAGTCAACACTGACTTTTCACGAAACCATGAAAAATTCACATAAACTTTTCATGTGAACATCTCATGATTTTATACCACAAAACATATATCATAAAATCATGAAACACAATTGTTCATCTTCAACAGTTACTCAAAATCACTGTTTGATTTTATTTTATCAAAAAGAAAAAAAAAACTCACGTACGCATATAAAAAAAAAAAAAAACTTTTTACGTGAATTAACTTTGCTCAATCGAGCATTCACCTATGAAATGAGGGTTTTTCCTATTTTGTAAAGTCCAAATAAAATTTCGAAATTTCTCAAACAAATTTTCATCATGAACTCCATGTCTTTTCGAAATTCCTCTAACCCTAAGGATCGTTATTTATTACTTTTTACGAACAAACCTACGTTCCTAAAAGTATTTGCAAAGTTCATGCTTTCAAAAATAAACTTGGGTTTTCATGAAACCTAATAACAAAAATTCTGCTACTGCAACTGAACCATGGATTCAAAATTTTATATATCTCTTTCATATTAGGGATTTTTGCTCGTTCCCTCAACTAACGAACAAACGGGCATATATATACGTTTTCTAAAAATCCTTCGTAAATCCTACGCATGCATGCAACCTTGGGATTTTTGGTTTTGTGAAAAACTTATCAATCACGAAACGAACAGAAAAAAAAAATCACACGGACTTACCTGTCGGCGCCGGACGGAATCCTGTCGGACGGTGATCGGACGGCGGCAATGCTGGAACTGTCGTGAAGTTTTTTTTTCCTCCCTCCTGCTGAACTCGTGAGATGATGAAGAGAGCTTGGTCGGTCAAAAAATAAAAAAATTATTATTAGGGTTAATCCCTTTTATATCAAATTTATTTCCAAAAACCTAATAAAACATAGGTTTTCTCTTTTGGGCTCGGGCCCGTAAATCCTAGACCGACCATAACTAAGCTTCTGAACGCCCAAATCAGCAGTGCCTCATCTCTCCACGCTCACGAGATGAAACTCTATCTTACTATAAGGGTCCTCATCTGTGCATTTGCTCGTACATGACATCATTGGGGTAAATCGAGGATTCTGAAACTACCTTTGTAGACTGAGTTCGACCGCTGATCTCATCGACTGAAAATCACCATTTAATGCTTACTGCGGAACATAACTGTTCCTCACTAAGCAGGGGACTTAATGTAGATGGTGGATTTTCAACAAAGGGAAAAACCGTAAAATCATGAGGCATGTTTTTGACACGGCTTTCAGGCATGCAATGATTCATATTTTACGAAGCCACGATGAATATGTTTTCGAAAAGCCTCCACCAGCTGAGCGTTCGATCCCTGGCATTTCGTCGTGACCTCTATGAAGAATAATGTATTTGGGAGGTTCTCCATAGATTGAGAGTTTAACGCCTTCAAGACGTCGGTGATACTCACTGTTACCTAACTGCAGGAGAGAGACCCACTTCCACATAGAAGAATAGTTGGGCGGCGGACGCCTTCAGGATGTCGGTGACACTCACCGTTCCCTGATTATGTGGAGAGACTGTGCATAGATTCATACGGTTCTCCGTAGATTGAGAACACTAACGCCTTCGGGTCGTAAACAACATCGTGACTCCCTGACTATGCACCATTCATAATAGATGTGATGCTTTAACTGGCTAACATCTTTTCTGCAATAGGTTAATTCTGCCGTGACATTCACTACTGAATTCCCAGAATAATCTATTATTGCTCTTATTCCATGGTCGAATCCACGGCCTGATCCCGTGGAATGGCAATAAACAATTGCTCTGATTCTATCATCGAATCCACGACTTGATCTCATAGAATAGTAATAAAACACTATATTATCTCATTATTCTGATTTCATGGTCGAATTCACGGCTAATCTCATGGAACGGTAATGGATAATCATATTACTCTGATTCTATGGTCGAATCCATAATTCCATGGGGTGGTAATGCTTGTTTTATTTTTCTGAATCCGTAGTTAAATCCACAGATGATCCTATGAATTAATAATGAACAACTATTCATTTTTATTACTCAGTTTCATGAATTATTCTCCACTGAATTTCATAAATTAGTAATAAATACTCAACAACCGGGCATCTGGACCATCACTGAGTAAGCCCCACAAAAATGGTGCGAGTGTACTCGACAATGATGCATGACTGAGCACCCAGATGCACGAACGAGTGTCTAAAAATATGAAATAATGAGGAATCCTTCGCAAAACAGGAGAAAACAATAAATATTAATAAAATAATAAGAGGCGCACAAGGCCGGGCCCACCAGCCGGCCGGCTGGCCGTGCCCCAGCCATGGTCGGTCCGTGCCTCTCCCATTATTTTCCGTATTTTTTGTTATTTCATGAACTCACGAAAACTCCTTGGTTTTATCAATTTTCCTTGTTTTTGAAACCCCGTGAATTCTCCATAACTTCGTGGATTCACGAAATAATATTATAAAATAAGAAGAGGTGTGCGGGACCGGGAAACCTAACCGTCCGGCCATGCCTAAGCCATGGCCGGTCCCACACCTCACAATCCTTAGATTTTTATAATTATTATTCCCTAATCTCACGAAACTCCTCTGTTTCAACAAAAACTCGTGGATTCTCCATAACTTCAAGGATTCTCCATAACTTCAAGGATTCATGAAGAATAATAAAATAGGGAAAGGTGTGCGGGACAGGGCAACCTAGCCGGCCGGCCATGCCCTAGCCATGTTCGGTCCCACACCTTGAAATACCTAATCTTGCATAATTATTATTTTCCTCAATTCATGAAACTCCTGGGTTTGAGCAAAATTCATGATTTCTCCATATTTTCTCAAATATTGCTCAAATCACGAAAAACCAAAAGCAAACATAGTCGCACGACTGGCTAGCCTCGCACGAAAATTTTAAATATTAAAACACTTTTATTTTAATATTTCCAAAATATTGATGAATTGAGCATACATGCTCATTCCAACAAAAATCGAGAATTCTCAGTCAAGATGAAACTCTTCTGAAAATTCATTATGTTGCTCGAACGCGCATCAGAAAATACCGAAACTCTCAGTATGGAAACACGGACACCACGGAAACATGTGCATGCCTCCACGACCGACTAGAGTCATTCCTAGGGTTTGTACAAAGCCGGTCCCACATGTTTTCAAAATTCTGACCTAATTTGCTCAATTGCTCATACTGAGCCCGAACTCTCTCCAACCAACTGGAGAATCCTTCAAATGACCAACAACTGGTCCCGTGACCACCAAGAGCCGGTCCCACGCTATCTTGGTCGGTCCTCATCTCTCATACCTAGGTTTTGTCACCTAATGCTGAATCCAACTATATTTCAATAAATTATGAAACCTGCATTTAATCATCGTTCTTTCACCAACTCTCAAACTGAGAACCCTGGTGTGTGCTCACTCGAGCACAGGGAATCACATGGACGCTCATCATCCCATGTGGTCGTTCCCTCTTCACTCATGACCAATTTTCAGTTATTTACCAATTGTTGAAGGATTGATCAAAAATTAGGGTTTCGAACAAACGCTCCACGAATCACCATTCTGAGAAAGTTCAAACACAACATTATGTTGATTCATCAATCAACATCCAAATTAATAATATTCGGTAATTCACCAATATTTTTGATTAATATTTTATTGGGTCACGGCACCAGTAAATAATTCTTTGAATTGAGCAATACTTGCTCAGTTGCTCGAATATTGATCCAACCATCAATATTCTTCATCAGTAGTTTGTCGAATTGAGCAACACTTGCTCAATTGCATGTCAAATTACCAATATTCAGTATTTTATTGAATTGAGAAACACTTGCTCAGTTGCACACCAAAATTATTGAATTCGTCGAATTGAGCAATACTTGCTCAGTTGCTCGACAAACTCTCGATATTCGGCAATTCGTCGAATTGAGCAATACTTGCTCAGTTGCTCGACAAACTCTCAATATTCGGCAATTCGACAAGTTGAGAAATACTTGCTCAGTCGCTCTAGTCAGTAATTCATTGACATCTCAGAGAACTACATGTTCAATCCGTGAACTGCTGAGCATTCACCACTTATGCTCGATTCAACAAAACTAGACTCACAGTCTAAATCAGTCAACAACTGACCAACTAATACACGTCTTCCTTGCAGACTCCACGATTCGTGAAATATCAATTACGTCACAAATGGGGGGATATCACTTAGGTTTTTGTTCTGGTGGTCTACAACACGTGGATTCATCCACAACGAGAAATTGCGTAAGTCGTGTAAACGGTTGACGGAGTTAGCAAAGTAGTGGGTGCACGATCGGTCAAGTCTCCGCACGACATGGAACTGACTTTAACAATTTTTCACTCAAGAAACTGTCACACTTACAGGGATCAGTGGTACATCATTCTTGCAATATAAATAAGTCTAAATCGAGGACATCAGATATCATCGATTATCATCATTATCCGTCAACAACTCAATATAAACTTATACGCAGAACTCAACTTCAGCAGTTCAGCAATATTGCAGAAACCTTCAACACACCCACAATCCTTGATCATCACTAATCCCACACAACTCCCAGCTTCCCTCCTTCAGCAGTTCAGCAATATTGCAGAAACCTTCTACAAGACCTAAATTATCAACAGGCTCTCCAAGAACGTTGAAAATTCGTCAGAGGGTAGCCCCACCAACAGGAACACTTAGAGCATCTCCCTTGTCAATAACCTCAATTCCTCTCTTCAGACCTTTTCCCTTTTGTCCAGTGGTTAGGACATCGTCTGTTCATGTCGAAAACATGGGTTCGATTCCCGTAAGGGATGAATACTCATCCCCGGCCGGCGGTTTCATTGCTGAGTGATCGCTTGTTATCTGGAGTAATTTCATAGATAAGTACTCATTAGCTTTCAGAGATCGAGATGGGAACTCAATGCCACGAGCAGAGAGACTAACGGCTATGAAAGAGAGAAATACCCATCCTGAGAATGTAGTTTAATTAGTCAGCTACACCTCCTGCTTTATCAGGAATACTTCGAAGGATTGCATAGACCGGTAGGAAATACCATTCAGGCACAATATGAGCTGGAGTAAACATCGGATTAGTAGGTATGTAATTGTCTGGATGCCCCAAAACATTAGGAGCATAAAACATACAAACAGAGAAGAAGATAGAAAAAGCTACCCACCCTACTAGATTCTAAACATAGAATTAAGGATAAAAGGCAATCTTACCCATTTCAGCGTTGGTGTATTTTTCAATGATGTTGTAGTAGTAATAATAGGTTCGTTGAGACTTGTGAAAGCAAAAGAGTTTAGACTTATAAAACTTGAAAATTGAAAACTTATTGCAAAATTGATTTCAAGATATTAAAAATAACCAAGACACTGATTCCACTATCACACATGAATAAGTTATGGTAAATAATCCAAAACTCTAATTATCTTCTAAGTCCATTATTTCTTAATTCACAAATAATCAGGCATATTCTCAAATATTAATTGTATTCCCTAAGCATAGATTATATAAACAAAGGATAACCTATCAAATTGAATCACAAGTAATTAAGAAAATCATGCAAACAATTTAAAACTCTGCAAAGCAGTGATTGAGTGAATTATAAATTATAAATTAGAGAGAATAAAATAGTTACCAATTATTCATGCGTGAATAGCTTCCTCATTGCCTTGGTTGTGGGAGAATTAGCTCATCATCATGTTGGAAACACACTCAAAATTCATTTTTATTGCTCAAAGGGTGTTTACAAATATGAAATGGAGAAAAACTATTAAAAACCGGGTTTGTAACAGTTATAAGTGTTACAAACCGAACTGTTACAGGGAACGATAGAACCTAATTGTCGTTGTTACTGTAGCAAAACGACTGTCTCTGTGGGTCTATGTTCTTCGTGTTCTTCAGCTTATGCAACAGTAGAAAAGATTTCTCTGCATCTCTGATTTACGCACTCTTCTTCTCCAAACTCTCCGTCACCCTTTTAATAACCCTCGGCACCCTTTATATACTCTCTAGAATAAAAAATACTCGCCAATAAATCCGGATAATCTTCATTTACTCGATAATATTCTTCACTGCCAGTCACGGGATTTCTTCCCTTTTTACAGCTTCTCACGTGTCTGTAGCCATCCAACATACTATTATTTGTCTTCTACACGTTTCTACTCCAGTTTAGCACACTCCAAACACGTCTAAATCTTGTGCAATCCGTGATAACCTCTTCCGAGAATAAACTCCCCTGTTTTTTTCTCGCGGAATATCCATCCAAACTGGATCGAACCAAAGGCCTTTACCAAGCCTGATAATCCCAGTCACGTCATCCCAAGAGTTTCAGCCGTTTAGTCTCTTTGATTCCCGTCCAAAATGTGAACCCTAAATCTGCCATAGCCTGTGAGCTTTTCCCGCCAAAACTGGATTTTTGAAATGATGAAGATGGTGTCCCCTAACCAAATCGGGGGGTGTAAATAGCAGGAGCCCAACTGAGATGCCCCTTATCCATAATGAGAGTTCCTTTAGTACTTTTCTCCGGGGGTCCAAATAGCACTTTTCGAGCAACTTTTTCCACACAAGTGTATTTCTCCAAAAACACCTACAAACACACAAAACATCATAATTAGTACAAGAATCGAGTTCCAACAACACAGACATTGAGGACAACCTAGACACAAAAATGTGTCTATCAAATACCCCCAAACTTATTATTTGCTAGTCCTCGAGCAAATCTAATCTTAAAAATAAAATGACTACACTTAGCACGTGCAGCAAGCCGTTAAACCGCTAGGTGGACCTAGCGGCTTAGTGTTGTCTCCGGAGGGTTTACCAGAGGTGTACCCACAAAACCTTTACTCCAGACCCTAGCTATCTACGCAAAACCTTGGAAGGCACTAAAGAATCTCCTTGGTTGGCATACTCTCATTGACTACAAGAGGAAGTACCCTGATGCGAAATTTCAATTGTTGTACACGAGTTTGCACTCAACATACTAAAATTCATATATAAGTGACAGAGCTCTACTCAGATAGTTTCTAGACGTCATAACCGGACTCAACCAATCATATGTAAAGATTAAGAAGGTGGATAAAGAGAAAAAATCGATGGTTTAAAGTAAACGGTGTTTCCCATATCTGTCTGAAGGCCTTTGCCAAGATGAACCTATCCTAATGGACTGAGATATCGGTCTGACTAATATCAACACAACTGGCATATACAAAGGGACCAGTGGTCGATAAACCTAACTCTAGGTCAACACAACTGGCATATATAAGGGCACCAGTGGTCGACTTTATTGAATTTATTCCGGTTAGTCTGATGGTCTGGTCTCAATTTTATTTTTTATTTTTATTTTATTTTATTGGTATCTCAATCACCCTAATTCACCCTAGCAAAGGTAACAACTTGAATCGTTTGCCCCACCAAGTCACTCAAAAAAATTAAAAACAGAAGGATTAGGATTCAACGAGATTTTGCGAAACTACCATGTTTTTTTTTAATTCTAACACCCGAGGTTTGTGATTTTATGAATAGACTCTTTAGATGTTTCCATCTAATCAGATTGGTTCCTCAACTCCTACAACCAAGATGTTCCCATCCACTTATATTGGTTAGTGCCAACCTTAATAAGCATAAATTTCTAGGCTCTGGAGTTTATTTATTGCAACTAAAAGCTAACAAAAAGTTTCTTCCCCACCCCCAAACTTAAATCTAACATTGTCCCTCAATGTTTCTAATGAAAGACCAATACCAAAAAGTAAGGTAACATGAGGAATCAGTAAAGAGAGAAGTCGGAAAGATGGTACCTAGGTGAAGAAAGAGATCAAAAACTAATATACAACATACAATCGCCTCGATGGTCAATCAAGGGTAAACGGGGTCCTCCAGATGGACCTCCTCAACATCACTTGTAGGAAAGGGCTCTAAAAAGGGTTTCAATCTCTGACCGTTAACCTTCGAAGAACTACTACCATCCGGTGTCTCGATCTCAACAGCTCCATGAAGAAATACAATGCGAACAATAAAAGGACCCGTCCACCGAGAACGTAACTTCCCAGGGAAAAGATGCAAGCGGGTATCATACAGAAGAACTTTTTGACCTGGAGAAAATGACTTTCTTAAAATATCCTTATCATGCACAAGTTTCATTTTGTTCTTATACTCCTTAGCACTATCATATGCATCTCTACGAATCTCTTCCAACTCATTGAGCTGGAGTTTCCTATGGGCTCCTGCCTTGTCTAGTGAAAAATTTAGCTGCTTAACAGCCCAATATGCTATATGCTCCAACTCAACAGGTAAGTGACATGCCTTGCCATACACAAGTCGATAAGGTGACATTCCAATGGGGGTCTTAAACGCAGTACGGTAAGCCTATAAGGCATCAGTAAGCCTAGACGACCAGTCTTTCCGATTAGGATTAACTGTTTTCTCTAATATACGCTTTATCTCCCTATTGGAAACCTCTACCTGACCACTAGTCTGTGGATGATACGGGGTAGCTACCTTATTTGTAATGCCATATTTCTTCATCAGAAGCCTAAAAGGTCCATTACAAAAGTGCGACCCTCCATCACTAATTATAGCTCGCGGTGTACCAAAATGTGTAAGTATATTATCTTTCAAGAACTCAATCACAACCCTATGGTCATTAGTCTTACACGCAACCGCCTCAATCCACTTGGATACATAGTCTACGGCGACAAGGATGTATAGGTTACCAAAATAATTAGGAAACAGACCCATAAAATCAATACCCCACACATCAAAGACCTCAACAACTAAAATAGGGTTCAAGGGCATCATGTTCCTACGGGAAATGGTTCCTAATTTCTGGCAATGCTCACAAGTAATACAGTAACTATGGGAGTCTTTAAACAACGAAGGCCAATAGAATCCACACTGCAATATCTTAGCAGCAGTCTTTTTAGCACTAAAGTGACCCCCACAAGCATGATCATGACAAAAGGAAATAATACTGGACCGGTCACTCTCAGGTGTACATCTCCTAATAATCTGGCCTAGACAATACTTAAACAAATAAGGATCATCCCAAAAGAAGTGCTTCACCTCGGCTAAAAACCTAGAACGATCTTGTTTACCCCAATGTTGGGGAATTCGACCAACAACAAGATAATTCACTATATTAGCATACCAAGGTGCTTGGGTAACAAAGAACAGTTGTTCATCAGGAAAACTATCCCTAACAGGAGGAGAATCATTAAGGGTATCCACAACAAGCCTAGACAAGTGGTCTGCTACTACATTTTCTGCACCTTTTTTATCTCTAATGTCTAAGGAAAATTCCTGCAACAATAGGATCCATCTAATCAATCTAGGTTTAATATCCTTCTGGGAAAGAAGATACTTAAAAGCAGCATGATCAGTAAAGATTATGACCTTAGAACCTAAAAGGTAGGATCTAAACTTGTCTAAGGCAAACACAATAGCTAATAGTTCCTTCTCCGTAGTGGTATAGTTCAACTGGGCATCATTCAGAGTTTTGCTAGCATAGTAAATCACATGAAGTAACTTATTTTCTCGCTGACCTAGCACAACACCAATAGCATAATCTGAAGCATCACACATGATCTCAAAGGGTAGGTTCCAGTTGGGTGCCTGGACTATGGGGGCGGTAGTGAGTAATGACTTAAGCTTCTCAAAAGCCTCTAAACAAGCATCATCAAAGACAAACTTAACATCTTTTGCAAGCAAATTTCAAAGAGGTCTAGACATCAAGCTAGAATCCTTAATGAAACGACGATAAAAACCAGCATGCCCTAAGAATGACCTAATATCTCTTACGGTTTTTGGGACCGGTAAAGTTTTAATAAGGTCAACTTTGGCTCTATCTACCTCTATACCCTTTGAAGATACAATATGCCCTAGAACAATTCCTGAATGAACCATAAAGTGACATTTCTCCCAATTAAGCACTAAATTCTTTTCCTTACACCTAGTCAAAACTAATGACAAATGATGCAAGCACTCATCGAAAGACGAACCAAACACTGAAAAATCATCCATAAAGACCTCTAAGAACCGTTCTACCATGTCAGAAAATATGTTCATCATGCAACGCTGAAAAGTCGCAGGGGCATTACATAGCCCGAAAGGCATGCGTCTATATGCAAAGGTACCAAAGGGACAGGTAAAAGTGGTTTTCTCCTGGTCTTCTGGGGAAATAACGATCTGATTATATCCAGATTATCCATCTAAAAAGAAGTAGTGACTATGTCCAGCTAATCTCTCTAGCATATGGTCGATGAAGGGAAGGGGAAAGTGGTCCTTCCTAGTGACCTTGTTCAATTTCCTATAGTCAATACAAACACGCCAACCCGTGGTCACTCGGGTTAGGATTAACTCATTGTTATCATTCTGGACTACAGTAATATCAGATTTCTTGGGGACAACCTGAACGGGGATGACCCACTTACTGTCTGAAATAGGGTAGATAATGCCTGCATCTAATAGCTTAAGAACCTCAGTTCGAACTACTTCTTTCATATTGGGGTTTAGTCGACGTTGCATCTCCCTAGAAGGTTTGGTGTCTTCCTCTAAATAGATCTGATGCATACAAACAGTAAGACTTATACCCTTAATGTCTTCTATGGTCCACCCTAAAGCTTCCTTGTTGTTTTGAAGGACGGTTACTAGCCTACTTTCCTGATCTCTATCCAAGTCGGAAGAAACAATCACAGGTAAAGTCTCAGACGGGCCTAAAAACACATACTTTAGGGTATCTGGCAATGGTTTTAGGTCCAACTTAGGAGGCTCTTCTAAAGAAGGAACTAGGGTAGACTTAGAAACTGGTAGTGGTTCGAACTTAGGTTTCCATCCATTACTAGTATCTAACAAAGGGGTTGAATCTAACAAAGCATTCACCTCATTAATCACCTTATCATCATCAAAATCAATCCCAAAGTGAGCTAGGCATTTCTCTAATGGATCTTCTAACAAAGTGTTTGGTAATGATCCTCGACTAATGTTCCTATTATGTTCACCTCTTCTATGGTCGAGTCATCTAGTTTAGAGAGTATCTTACTAATATTAAAAATGTTCAGCTCAATAGTCATATTATCAAAAGACAAATTCATAATACCATTTCGACAGTTAATGATCGCATTGGATGTAGCTAAAAACGGGCGACCTAAAATTACTGGTATTTGGTTCTCTGGGTCAGGGACAGGTTGGGTATCTAGGATAACAAAATCCACTGGATAAATAAACTTGTCGACCTCAATAAGAACGTCCTCGATCACACCACGAGGAATTTTAACGGACCTATCATCTAACTGAAGTGTCATCTGGGTAGGTTTCATCTCACCAAGTCCTAGCTTAAGGTACACATGGTATGGCAGTAAGTTCACACTGGCTCCTAAGTCAAGCAAAGCTTTCTCGAAACGGTATTTACCTATTGTGCAAGAAATAGTAGGGGACCCTGGGTCTTTATACTTAGGAGTAGTGGTATTCTGAATAATAGAACTCACATGAATAGCTAGGAAAGCTTTCTTCTGGACATTAAGTTTTCGCTTTCGCGTACACATATCCTTAAGAAACTTGGCATAAGCGGGAATCTGCTTAATCACATCTAACAATGGGAGGTTGATAGTAAGCTGCTTAAAAACCTCCAATATATCATTAAAGTTGGACTCCCTCTTAGTTGGAACTAGCAGTTGGGGAAACGGGGCTCTGGGAACAAAATCGGGCTCAACAGAACCCTCATTGGTATCTTTGGAGACTCTATCAGTCTCCTCATTTTCTGGCTCAGAATGGTGAACTACAGCATGTTCACTATCAGGCATGTCAACCTTATTTTCAACTTTATTTCCACTCCTAAAGGTTGTAATAGAATTCACATGAATGTACGATTTCTCTCCTTTAGGGTTAGGATCAGTTTGACTAGGGAACCTTCCATCTTCTCTTTCACTAAGAAACTTAGCTATTTGGCCGACTTGAAGTTCTAAGTTAGCAAGAGACTGGGAATTATTCTTAAAATTCAGCCTGGTTTCTTCTTGAAAACCATAGTGGTTCTTTGATAACATCTCATGGTTCTTTGCTAACATAGTAAGGGTTTCTTCTAAGGTGGAGATCTTTTTCTCATTCTGAAACTGGGGTTGACCTGAAGAGTTCTTAGCATGACCAAAACCTGGGGGAGGCTGAGAATTACTAGACTGTCCTTGATTCTGACCCTTAAACCAAGAAAAAATTAGGATGGTTTATCCAACCAGGGTTGTAAGTCTCTGAGTATGAGTCAAACTTTTGACGGTTCTCAAATCTAGCATTGTTATAGACAGCATGGGCTTGCTCTTGACTAACCTGACCTTCCCAAAACGAGTTATTGGGTTCTACTCCACAACTAGACACTTGAGAGGCTCTAAACCTATCATCAGGTTCAACAAGATACCCATGTTTAGGATGATTCAATTCCAAAGCTTCTAACCTTCTAGACAAAGCATAAAACTTAGCATCAGGTCTGAAGCTTGTATCTAACACAGTCTTTTGGTGGGTTCACCACAAGACTCACACTGTTGGGATTTTTCAGCGACAGCTCCTAAGAAGGTAAAAGCATCATCAACACTTTTACTAGTGAACTCACCAGCGCACATAGACTCAACCATGGCTTTGGTTGAATAGTCTAAACCATCATAAATAATCTCTACGAGTTTCATCTTATCAAATCCATGGTGAGAACACTGGGATAGGATATCATTGAATCTCTCTAAAAACCTATAAAGAGACTCTCCCTCTTGTTGCACACTAGCACTAATTTTCCGCCTAACAACTGCAGTTTTATGCTTAGGGTATAATTTCATATAAAAAGCAACAACAAGTTCCTGTCATGTTTCAATGGATTCAGATGGTAGGTTGTTCAGCCAGGTCTTGGCTTTATCTCTCAAGGAAAAGGGAAACATCTTAAGTTTCAAGACTTCATCAGTAAGGTCTTTTATTCTAATTGTCCCACAAATTTCCTCAAAGTCCCTAATATGAAAATAAGGGTTCTAATCATCTTTCCCTAAGAATATAGGGATCATCTGAAGAATACTAGGTTTTATCTCGAAATTAGCCGTAGTGGCTGGCAATTTAATGCACGAATCTCGGGTGGACCTATTTGGGAACATGTAACCTTTTAAAGTTGCCATCGCTGGCACAGCTGAAGTAATAGGGGTATTTTCCTGACGAAGAGACAGATTCTCAAAAATGAAGTTTCCAAAAACAGGGCTCTCGGAAGAAGAGTCTTCGAGCTCCCCGCTTCCACAAGAAGAACTACTAGGTTTTTCACTAATCAATCGACCTAGATTATCTCTTTTCCAAGCCCGTTTTCTAATAACCTCAGGCATACACTAGAAAAACAAAAGAAAAAGGAAGGGAAGTTCTATGCAAACACAAACAAGGATGACTCCACTACATCAAACCTACTGATTTCTAGCAAACAAAAAGCATGATGGCTCCACTTAGATTGTTTCTAGACCAGATTCTAATCCTTCGAAAGGGAATTCGTTACAATTTAAGCAAACCCCTCTGGAATCAATCCGAGTTAAAGTAAGTTGAATTGAGACGAGGGAAGCTCAGTGGAGATTTGATACCCAAGGCCTTACCGGCGTTAAAATGCGGTGTATTCAACTCACAGAAACCATCATGAACTTTGAAGCATGCTTAAACGAGTAACCTATATTTTTTGAAAGACTTTCCCATTAAGCTCGTTACCCTATAGGTCTCGTTCTAGTCAAATTTTAGGCTTAGGTTCGCGTTTGGTTTCGTTTTCCTAAGGCGGGCAAGAAGAGAACGGTGATTAAATCCGAACCCTTATCTTGTATGGCCAGTCCTTGCCCTTTACTAGGAAATTAAAACAGTCGTTTTCAATTCCTCGGCATATATGCAAACGAAGGAATACAGTAACTCGCTGACAGGGGATTCGCGAGTGTTTCGACAAACTTACCTCCCGTACCAGACGGGGGATGAACCGCTTAAGTCGACTTGGGCCACGACTCCTATGTCAAGTACGAACCCGAGGGGCCGAGGCGATATCGTAATCGTCGTCCTTCTCTGCAAACAATTGATATTTAAACTACCCTTCCGTAGGGTTTTAAAAAAAAAATCCAAAAGTCCACAGTCCAAAGTCCAAAAATAAAGTGCAAAAGAAAAAGATAATCTAAAAAAAATTTCTCTCTCTCTCTCTTTTTTTTAATAAATTTTATTCTTCTTTTCTTTCGCTCCTTTCGCTTTTCTTTTACTCCAAATCTTTAAGTATTCACCAAAAACTTTGGAAAATTTTTCTTTCGCTCCAAGCTCCAAAATCTGTAAGGAAAAGACAAAAACTCAAAAACGTAAAGAAGAACAAATAAAATAAAAATGAAAAACAAATAAAAACCTAAAAAAAAATCTAAAAACTCTAGCCTAAAGACAAGTCCGTGTCAGCGGCGCCAAAAATTGATGTGATTTTTCAATGATGTTGTAGTAGTAATAATAGGTTCGTTGAGACTTGTGAAAGCAAAAGAGTTTAGACTTATAAAACTTGAAAATTGAAAACTTATTGCAAAATTGATTTCAAGATATTAAAAATAACCAAGACACTAATTCCACTATCACACATGAATAAGTTATGGTAAATAATCCAAAACTCTAATTATCTTCTAAGTCCATTATTTCTTAATTCACAAATAATCAGGCATATTCTCAAACATTAATTGTATTCCCTAAGCATATATTATCTAAACAAAGTATAACCTATCAAATTGAATCACAAGTAATTAAGAAAATCATGCAAACAATTTAAAACTCTGCAAAGCAGTGATTGAGTGAATTATAAATTAGAGAGAATAAAATAGTTACCAATTATTCACGCGTGAATAGCTTCCTCATTGCCTTGGTTGTGGGAGAATTAGCTCATCATCATGTTGGAAACACACTCAAAATTCATGTTTATTGCTCAAAGGGTGTTTACAAAGATGAAATGGAGAAAAACTATTAAAAACCGGGTTTGTAATAGTTATAAGTGTTACAAACCGAACTGTTACAGGGAACGATAGAACCTAATTGTCGTTGTTACTGTAGCAAAACGACTGTCTCTGTGGGTCTATGTTCTTCGTGTTCTTCAGCTTATGCAGCAGTAGAAAAGATTTCTCTGCAGCTCTGATTTACGCACTCTTCTTCTCCAAACTCTCCGTCACCCTTTTAATAACCCTCAGCATCCTTTATATACTCTCTAGAATAAAAAATACTCGCTAATAACTCCGGATAATCTTCATTTATTCGATAATATTCTTCACTGCCAGTCACGGGATTGCTTCCCTTTTTACAGCTTCTCACGCATCTGTAGCCATCCAACATACTATTATTTATCTTCTACACGTTTCTGCTCCAGTTTGGCACACTCCAAACACGTCTAAATCTTGTGCAATCCCGTGATAACCTCTTCCGAGAATAAGCTCCCATGTTTTGTTCTCGCGGAATATCCAGACAAACTGGATTGAACCAAAGGCCTTTACCAAGCCTGATAATCCCAATCACGTCATCCCAAAGAGTTTCAGCCGTTTAGTCTCTTTGATTCCCATCCAAAATGCGAACCCTAAATCTTCCATAGCTTGTGAGCTTTTCCTGCCAAAACTGGATTTTTGAAATGATGAAGATGGTGTCCCCCTAACCAAACCGGGGGTGCAAATAGCAGGAGCCCAACTGAGGTTCCCCTTATCCAGAATGAAGGTGCCTTTAGTACTTTTCTCAGGGGGTCCAAATAGCACTTTTCGATCAACTTTTTCCACACAAGTGTATTTCTCCAAAAACACCAACAAACACACAAAACATCAGAATTAGTACAACAATCGAGTTCCAACAATACAGACATTGAGGACAACCTAGACACAGAAATGTGTCTATCAAGCATGTACACCTAAAGGATTATTTGGTCCATATTGATGCAATGCGGCCAGATGAAGAACATTGGAGCCTACTAAGATGAAAGGGAGTATGTAATGAAGACTAAAGAATCAATTTAAGGTTGCATTGTCCACAGAGAAACAACCCCAAAGCCAAAAAAAAGGAAGAGGACTGGAATCGACACATTGATTCTTGTTTTTTTAACCGTATGCATCTAAAGGTGCGTGTACGGTCCCGTTTAATAAGGAAATGAATACTATTTCTTCTCCTGTTTTTTCTTTGATGAAGGAGTCCTATCGAAGCAAGAGTAAACTCCAAAGTTGCATGTGGTCTCACCACTATCTGAAATGCGTGAAACCTCGATGGCTTGAAGCAAGTCCATGAAGATTCTCCCTTTTCTATGCGGTGAATAGAGTTCGTTATATTATAGTTAAGTTCAGTTCCGGAGGGATCAGAACACGAACAAGATTAGGAATGCCATCACTAAAGCAAACAGGGCAATCGCTTCTGTCAGTGCGAAACCTAAGATTGCCTAGCCAAAGAGTTTTTTTTCCAATGACGGATTTCTCGCCACAGACTGAATTAAAGAACTAAAAACGTTTCCAATACCAATTGTTGCGCCTGCTAGGGCTATAATAGCATCTCCAGCTTCTTGCACTTCCACATCCTTCTTGACTAATCGTAGGTAAGGTCGCTAATGACTTTCTTTGGAAGAGAAAGAAAAAAAAAATCTTTCCCATGTCTTTCTTGGTTGAACAAATCCAACCGGTCATTTCTTATAAGCCTTTCTTAAAAGAGCAAGAAGCGGAAGAGAAAATCCAAAGTTTGAATGGTACACAACCCACTTGAGCAATTTGCCATTATTCCGCTCATTCCTATGAGGATAGGGAACTTGTAATTCTCATTCACAAATCCATCTTTGTGTATGTTGCTCACTCTCAGTTTGGTCCTACTTCTAGTTCAGCTGGAAATGGCTGATAATATTCCGTAGGCTGAGGAGCAAAAGGAGGAATCCCCCAAGAAGGGGATCGCGTCTGATTAACTAGTTGGTGAGGCAATATCTTACCAAGGGTATGATCAGTAGCTGGTCCGAGAGGATGATCAACCACACTGGGACTGAGACACGACCCAGACGCCTACGGGAGGCAGCAGTGGGGAATTTTCCGCAATGGTCGAAAGCCTGACGGAGCAATGCCGCATGGAAGTAGAAGGCCCACGGGTCATGAACTTCTTTTCCCGGAGAATAAGCAATGACGGTATCGGGGGAACAAGCATCGACGAGCTGGAAGGTTACTTAAGGAGACTTATAGAGTTCTTGTTTACCATGCTATCCATATTTTGAGAAGGATCATCTAGTGCCTTTGACTCACTTCTTAACAAATGAGACTCACTAAGGGTTTAGGGGCATACTATTTGCCACTTGCCACTCTTGCTTAGACCTTTAAAAACACACTTCTTCGATATATGAGTTTACTTGCGATTCTAGCCTTACTCATTCCTTGCCTTTACTCATGACCTCAAACCGCGAAACAAACGACAGAGTCATCATACTATTTCAGTGATTGGCGGAAGCGGAAGACATACAATGAATAAAAAAGGTATTATCAAACAAAAGAAACAGTATTGGGATCATCTTTTTATAGTGGAGATAGTCGCACGTAATAACAGATCACGACCATATTATCAACAGCTTGTGGTAAGAACGGGATTTCGTTCTAGTTCCCGGAAATAATATTCCAAATCTATTGTATGTTCTCATTGTGACATATCTTCTTTGGTTAGGTCTTGAAGAGATTCCATATAAAAGTTATGTTGAATTATCTTGCTTAAGTTAGCCAAGCTTTGTTTTGCATTATAAGATTTATTCTTAAGATTGTAAAATTTTAAAACTAATTACTGGACTGCATACCGTAAAATTGATGAAACGTTATTTGACGTATGTACTTATAAAATTACACCTTATTTGCTTGGATCTGATTCGCGATTTGAATATGACTCTGACTCAATCCGAGTCAAATCATTTGTTTTTTATTTTTTTTAATATTTGGCTCTGGTCTGACTCGATTCATACATACGACTCAAAACTATTAGAGTCAGTATCATTTTGTACCTAACTCGTTGAGTACATATCGGATTCAAAATTTTCTACAACTGTACCATTTTATAATTTTTGAGTCAGATGTAGTGAGTGAAATTCAGATATACTGAGTTAAATCTAGACGACTTTGTTGAGTCATAACAAAATAAACAACATGTTAGTCATTACATTGTAGATATATAATGCGCAAACATGAAGACATTCCACTTGTAATGATATAAATAGAGGAATAATAGGATATCAGTATTTGAAACATACAAGAAGCCAGCCACTTATGGAAGTTTTGTTAGAAGATGCATCCACATTTATTAGTAGCGGATCCAGGTGTTGGTATTTAGAAGGGACTAAATTTTTTATATATATAAATTGGGTGGATTAAAATCTAAATATTCAACATATAGGGAGGTCCAAATTCTAAAAGCTGGAGGTTTAAACATGAAATATATACAGTAAATTAAGGGCTAATTAGGAATTTTTAGGGGTGGGGATAGAGCCTGGTTTATATTTTCTTAAGAATCATAACTAACAATTAGGCAATGTTGTTATTTGCAATTTTAGATGACAACATGTTCAATTTTACAATACCTTAAACTCTTTTGAATCCATACTTATCCAGCAATCGTATTCATTTTTCAACCATGCTCAGCAGACACCCATATTATTTTGATAATTTTTTACTACCTTCTCAAGATTGTATCAGTTTTTAGTCTGTACCACTGATGTTATTTTGCGAGAGATATTTTGTAAAAGGGTCGTAAATTTAGTATATAATGAGGATTTGGATCGTGGTACATGCAGTTAACGTATTAGGGTCGTAGAATGACTTCGAAAGTATGAAATGTTTACCAAAATACTCTTATATAGAATAGTTAAAGGACATTATCCTAATACAAGTTAATTTTTTGGGGGCTTAGTTGATCCAACCCGTTTAGTAACTGACCCATTTTTCTATTAAAATGTTATAATTTATAATCGTCCGGAAGAGCCCGTCGGTTAGAAACTATCTTACTATAAAATTATGACAAAAAAACAATAACATTATTATAAAAAAACAATAACATTATTGGGGAACTTTGAGAAAAATCGTGAGACTTGATCAAAGCAGCCAATCATTCTTTATTCTGGAAGAGAAACAAAAGCATCAACGATTCTTGAAGACTATCTTTTAATTGATTCGAAAAATATAAATATTTAAAATTGGCGGTTTTCGGGGTGGGGTGGGGGCGACAAACCTATTGTTGTTTTTCTTGTAACAAAATATTAACATTGTTAATTTCATTTACTTCTTCGTATTGATTGCATGTAAACTATGTTAATTCCATTTAATTGATTTATTTGTGTCTTGAACATAGTTAGTTAGTGGTCGAAAGTCTCCTTAATTAACTAAGCACTTCAGTCCATTTTCCTCTGCCAACTACAATCTTTGGACCATCCTGTCCTTACAGACATATATATCTATAGAGTTATTCAAAAGCAGTCCACAACCTGAGTTAGTGAGTGATGACATCCATGCAACACCAGGATCCATTATGAGGGTAATCGCATCTGTCTAAGTTCAATATTTATTTCTAGTTATAGGTTAAGCAATCATTTGAGGAGTCTGACTTAAGCAATTATGAAGCACCAGGATTCATCTGGTCATATAGAACTCTCCATTAGTGGCTAAATCCCACCTGCATTTATTTATTTTAAGTTCCCACAATCAGTGCGGTATAGAGATATGTTCAAAATGTCTAGTGTTATGTTATTAGGAAAATTTAAGTTTGTAATGTCATGTTATCAATAAGATCAGTCACTAGTATTAAGTTAATGCTTTTCTGAATGATGCTCTCATGTGTATTGAAATCCTATATACCACCACCCCAAATGTTGTGCTGATACACATAAATGGTTGTGGTGTGGAAATTCCACCAAAGCAAGGGCTAACACCAAACAGATTTTGCCAGTTCCTAATTACATTTAGCTCTTCTAGATTTTCCCAGTTCTACAGAATTACCAGTATGATGTTGCTTCTTATAATAGCAATACGGTTGGAAATTTTGGCTTGGGATGACATAAGAATGGAAATAGATTATGAGGGAAGTGCTTAGTCACATTGCTTAAAACTTGAAGGCTTTTCTTATATATATAAGCTATATGTGTAATAGTAGCTTCGTTATGAGTACAAGGATAAGGTGCACCCTTGCCGTAGTGCTTCGCCTGCACCGATACCACGCATGGCGTGGGCCTTTCTCAGGACGCACTTGCAGGTACGCTCGTAGTGATGAGCAATTCGAGCCTTTGATTTTATACAATGGGATAGCTCGTAGCGATGGATATTTAAAGCCTTTGATTTTATACGTAACTAGGGCTTAACCCATGTCGTAACTAGGGCTTAAACTCTCCTTTAGTTATGCATTTTTCGACATATGAATATTAAATATAATATTTATTAACATCAACTTTACCCTTCTTAACATTACAAAAGTAAGGGAAAACCGGATAGATATTTTTATTCTTCACTCCATAAATCCATTTTCAGCATCTTCCGTCTTGATATTCTCCCATATTATACCTCTTCTTTCTCGAGTTGTATCCCCAAGCCAGCCATAAAATTATTTCGAAATTAATTTTTACATATTTTGTCCCCCTCAGAAAATATTATTTGGTTATGTTTTTTAGTTTACAAAGATATCTTATCGATCATTTGAAATGGTATTACCTTTCTGCATCATCCTTATTTTAGTGAAGGATGTTAGGATCTTCATGGACCATAGGAACCTACTATGGGACCGACCACATAGCACCGATGTTGTCCCTACTTGACCACCTTGGGATAAGAAGTGTGCGGTTTTAATCTAAAAGGCCTCGGTGCTTCGTAAGGAGATGCCCAAGCTTATTAAGCTCCACATGTACTTCTCTTTCTTCCATGTGGGACTATCTCTAGATATACATATGTGATTTATCGCGCCACATACTCCAATAGTCTCCACCTTTGCGAGATTAAACCACTTCACCAGTCTAATCATACTCCACCATACCAATTTTTAGGATCTTCACGGACCATCAGACACTACTCGGGGTCCGACCACATAACCCCGAACCCCACTTGACCACCTTGGGATAATAGGTGTGGGGTTTTAAACTAAAAGTCCTGGGTTCTATGTATGGAGATGCCCAAACTTCTTAAGCTCCACATGTATTACTCTGTATTCCATGAGGGACTTTTCCTAGCTATACATATGTGGTTTATCGCGCCACGTAGTCCAACAACCGAACGGAACCAAAACATTAAACTATGTAAGCTGTAACAAAATTACAACACCTGAACTCATTCGTCCCAAGAATAATTGCATAGATACTAACAATGTTCGGATCCTTGTTACTTTTTTCCCCTTTAAGAATAGTCTGAAAAGAGTAAAACTCAGAATTGACTCAACAGTACATATCGTATTGTATGTTCTTACTATTTCAATTCCATAATAAAAGGCTAATTCATTCACTTAAGCTATTATATTTTAAAATGTTAAGTCATTTCCGATGATAACCATTTTACTCACATAGGATGTAGTTCAAGTAATTCAAAATTCCCAGATATATTATGTACTTAATTCAATTTGGCAGGAAAGGTTCAACGAACAAAATATAGGTAATCACTTGTCCTTTCGTAACATTGTGTCCTTTTGAACATAGTTAGATCCAGAGTCGGTAAAAAGAATTGTATTTATGCGTTCTCGGGCGAGAGCAATCTAGGGATGGTCTACCTCCCAGAAAACTGCTGATGGATCACCGCATTAGTGTTAGTTGAAAATCCCATATTGTCGGATAACCACAGTGACTAAGTGAGAAAAATATTGGCAGGCGATCAGGTCCTTCAAATGGTATCAGAGTCGAGGATTACCTGTCGTGGGTGAAAGAGTATGCTTGACGGATTGTGTCGGGAAAGGGTCTCATGAGTGAGAAAAATGCCAGAGTTAAGATTGAACATATTACGAAGCCGAGGAGGGCTCCAAATTAAGTTGATGGTATCATAGTACTCCGACTCGGCAGGTAGGATTTGTCAAATGGAATATAGGTAATGGTTTGTCCTTTCCTAGCACCGAGACGTTTTCAGCATAATTGGCTTCATAGATGGCGAAAAATCTCTATAGTTAAGCATGCTAGGTATTGAATAATCCTTGGATGGGTGACCTCCTGGGAAGCTGCTACTGGATGACCGCAATAGCTAAGTGAGCACATTATCAGTAGAGGGTCAGGCCATTACATTCTACAAAATTACGCTTCCAGATGTGAGGTTATTTGTTGCAACAAAAATAACAAAACCATGATTAGTTAGTAAGTCAAATCGTGAAGTATTTAACCTAATAACAATACGGTCTACTAACAATAAACACTGTTATCCATCATCACTGAATAACAATATAGTTAAACCATTTATCAAGAAATACGTGAGACGATGCAAAATTATGTGTCTCCAATTTTAACAAAAAAATTATGAGCAATTAATAAAAAAAATATTTATAAAGGTTAAGTTGAAAAGACCACGACCTCAATATGAATTATAGGATGGTTGATAAATATGACTACATTTTCGTCAGTTTCAAAATTCTAGTTACACGCGAAATTATGTGTCACCAATTTTAATAAATAAATTATGAGCAATTAATGAAAAAATATTTATAAAGTTTAATTTGAACAGACTATGACCGTAGATTTGTCTCTCCTCATAGTTAAATTTCGGTTATTCTTTATCTAGCCTAACTTAGCCAAGCTTTGTTTAAGAAAACAAAGATTATGTGAACATTAACCCTTGACATTTTTTTTATTGGTTCTATATAAAGTGTTTTTACTTGTTATATGCTTTCTTTTGGAGAATTGTTAGGTTGACCGAAATATTTTTCTCGAAGAAACCACCAAGTGAAACATGTAGTGGGACCACCGAAAACCTTTGCTACCCCAATGGTAGATCCATTATCCTACTATCTTTGAATTTTTCTCGGGTTGTTTTTCAGAACAAATTGTGATCATACTATACAATTAATTTTTATTATAAATTTTCACATTAAAAAAGTCAACCACAACTTCCATAATAATGTTACTTGTGTCCTAACGACATAGAATAAGCATTTACCAACTACCACACTGAACCTTCACTACCTTCACCATCACCAGAACCACCCATTACCACTACCTTTTCCACCACCATCACCGGCTTAGTGCACCGCCACTTACAAACACCACCCCGGTTATCCCTAATGTCTATTGATATGATTATAAAAAAAAATTATTTATTTAATGAAAGTATATTTATTAAGATAATTATAAGATATTTATAATGAGAGATTAGTAAAATATTTATTATGAGAAATTAATGATACAACAATAATGTAAACAACCACAACCATTGATTTATCTTCTCTCTAAATAAGTCTTGCTGCTATATTGCCTAACTTGTCCTAACGTGACATTTTTTGGTTTATTTTTATTTTTTTGATTCATGTATGTTAACCGAGTTATTTTATTTTATCAATAAGACGATCAAACACAACTTCTAATTTATAATGTTGCCCATTTTGTGGCGATAACATAGCCTATTGCTACTCACCAATCGTTGCCACCACTACAAAACCATATATAATACCATTTATTTCTCCACCACAACCGCCGTCTACCTCCCGTTGGCCGTTTGTCGTATTTATAATTTTAAATCACAAAATCATGAGTAAAATTATGGTTGAACAAACTTAAGTTAATTTATTCCATTATATTTTTTTATTGTTATATACTCTGTTGTATTGCAATTAATTTTACTTTAACGGTTAGAACCATGATTTATACAACCGGGTGCTAAAGGTAGCAGGGGTACCATTTAGGTGATCCGACGATTATGATCATTTAAAAAAAATGGTATGATATCATCCTAAAAGCAAGATAATTATTTTTATCAATCGTGATGACCAACTACATATTTCACGATACAATGTTGCTTGTGTTGTAAATGTACAGAACTAATAATGTCCATGACTATTCTCCAACATCGCCATCATAAAACCACTCATCGGCATAATTGCAATTAATTTTACTTTAAAGGTTAGAACTTAGAACCATGATTTATACAACCGGGTGCTAAAGGTAGCAGGGGTACCATTTAGGTGATCCGACGGTTATGATCATTAAAAAAATGGTATGATATCATTCTAAAAATATGATATTTGTTTTTATCAATCGTGATGACTAACTACATATTTCACGATTCAATGTTGCTTGTATCGTAAATGTACAGAACTAATAACGTCCACGACTATTCTACAACATCACCATCATAAAACCACCCAGCGGCATTATTTTTTCCACCACCACTGATATCATCGCCTCCACTATCACCGCTTCTACCAGGCACTACTTCTTCTACTACTAACCACTAAGTCCTATAGATATAGTAATTTTTATTAAAATTATTTAGTAATGTAAAAATCCATATTTATTAGATTAATTAAGAGGATATTTAATAATAAAAATTTAATAAATTATTCATTATGAGAGGTTAATGAGACACTAATTAATAAAAGCACGCATAATCATTAATTTTAATTAGAGGAAACCACAACCATGGATTTAGCTTTCCTTAGAATGCATCATGGCCGCTCTTTATCTAGGCTAAGTTGTCCATGCTATGCTTTATATTCTAGATTTTGATTTATGCTAGCAATTAGAATGTGTATTTCATATTTTCATCAGTCAGCCAGCCTTTTAACAGTTTTGACCTTATACATATTAAAATAAAACATCAGTTATTCAATATAATTGGCCCATCGAATCAAAAGAGGCAAAGCTTACACGACTATATATGTGATACAACATTGAAATTTCTTTTACATGTACATGCATAATGTTTTTCTAATGTGCAAGAATCATTGAAGCTTACATGAGTCAATAAGAACGATTTCCATTCTGGTGTGAAAAGAGTTACGATGATTTCATTTCCTAATTAAAATTTCCCAAATGTAAAAAATACTAGATAATTTCAGAAGTAAGAATACATATAGATGTAATGTGTATATATATACACACACAAGTGGTATCACATATTACGCAAAATAAATAAAAAATAGTTACATATCGTATATTAGTTTCAGATGATATCTACTGGAGAAAAAAAACGACATATTTGTTACCAAACCCGTCTGAGTTAAGTTCGTACATGGATGTTTCTTTTGACAACAAGACTTCAAATATATTTCATTTCAGTAGCAATTTGTTATATACTTATTTTATAGGTTTCATGTTTGTTGTTTGTTTATTAAAAAACAACGAAAATAAAGAGACAATACCTGAGATTGGTGATTTTCCAAAAAGATTGTAGAGTCAGTCCACTGAACTCATTCATCTAAATCCACAGGTCCTCGAGGGGGAAGTGTTCTAGGAGAGCTACCGACCCCTCGAGCCAGCTTCTCTGTAAGAATCTGATAAGAAAAACATGAAAAAAACGGGGGTCTAACAACCACACCCAATATTTCGCTTAGCAATCGGTATGGACTAACTCCAATATACTTTCAAGAGAATCAACTAGACAGTCAGACTCAAACTTAAGAAAAGTATATCAAAGAGTTATATATCTCAATTTCTCAATTCAATCCGCAATCAAACAAATAGGAATCTGCGAGCCCTATTGAATATAAGAAATAACTTGGATGGTATTAAAAACCAATATTCAAGTGTCAATCAATTTAATCAACAACCAAAGGTTGGATTCACAATTTATTGAACTTACTCACAACCTGTGATATTTCAATTATATAAACAAATATAATGCGGAAAATAAATAACACAAACACCAGAAGTTTTGTTAAGGAGGAAACCGCAAATGCAGAAGAACCCCAGGACCTAGTCCAGATTTGAACACCATATTGTATTAAGCCACTACAGACACTATCCTACTCCAAGTTAATTGGAATGTAGTTGAGCCCTAACCAATCTCACACTAATCAAGGTACAATTGCGCTCCTTACATCTCTGAATCCCATCAGGACTCTACGCACTTGATTCCCTTAGTTGATCTCACCCACAACTAAGAGTTGCTACGACCCAAAGTCGAAGACTTGATAAACCAATATGTCACTCACAGAAAAGTCTATTGAATAGATAAATCTGTCTCCCACGGATAAACCTATGAGTTTTGTTCCGTCTTTTGATCAATCAAGGTGAACAGGAACCAATTGATATACCGAACTTATATTCCCGAAGAAATGCCTAGAAATATCCATCACCTCACAATAATCTTAATCGTATGGTAGCGAAACAAGATATTGTGGAATCACAAAAGATGAGACGGGGATGTTTGTGATTACTTTTTATCTTGCCTATCGGAGATTAAATCTCGAGCAAATCTTAGAGAAGATAATACTCAATCACGATAGAAAATAGCAAAATCAGAACAGGCAACTACAGAGAAAATAGTTGGGTCTGGCTTGACAATCCCAATGAAGTATTCAATTCATTAACCTACAGGGTTTTGGAAAAACCTAAGGTTAAAGGAGATACGACTCTAGTCGCAACTAGTATCAAACAAGAGGTGTGGAGATTAGGTTTCCCAGTTGCTAGAGTTCTCCTTTACATAGTCTTCAAATTAGGGTTTGCAATTAATGTTACCTTGGTAACAAAGCATTCAATATTCACCGTTAGATGAAAACCTTATTAGACTCAAGCTAATATCTTTCAACCGTTAGATCGAACTTAGCTTGTTACACAAAAATGAAAAGTGACTTCATTTCGATATGAGTAACCGTACCAAAACGTGTACACCTTTGTTGGCTCAAAAATAGTTAACCGAAGTTAGCCATATGAGCACTTTCATATCAACCCCATTCATCTTAACCATAACTAGTTCAAATGACTCAAATGAAACTAGTTCTAAAGTTGTTCAATTGTTTATATTCTCATAGAAGTATACAAGACACAATTGAAGCAAAATCGATTTTGATTCACTCGAATCAAGTCATGAACATTATTGCCACGGTTTGCAAAAGATTGCACTCCTTATTATATAAATATATTAGTTCATGAACAAATCGATTTTAGAACATTATCCATTCAGGTATGCAAACAGGTACGCATACCTTAGTGGACGGACTAAGTTTGGGTTCGATAGTATGCAAACGGGTACGCATACTACCAAACTCAGCAGAAATTCCCGGACCTGAACCTCACGCCAGTACGCGTACCGGTATGCGTACAAGGTTCCCGGACTTTCACAAACCAACAAGTACGCATACGGGTATGCATACCATGGTTCCCGGACATGGACTACATATATTCAAGTACGCATACTATGCTTATATCCAATTGTTCTAAACTCTTATTTAAACCATTGAAACATTCTTGGAAGACGACAATAGATGTCTCACACCAACTACTAGCTTCAAAGCAATTTTCAAGTGATCAAATGATTAATACGAAACATTTCGAGTCTACATCAAATGACTCTCTCACACAAATCGGGTAAGATGTTACAAGGCAATTTTCACATGATCATCTTTTGACTTTCTTCAAGAATATAAGATGAACTTGGATAAAGCGAAAGTCAACACATATTTCGAGCAATATGTAAGCGAGTTAAACTCAGCTCAAAATACCAAATGTGCATAATTGAAGTCTATATAGTTATATGACTTTTGTCTCAAATAGGAGATAGAGTAGATAGACTTTTGAGTGATAGATAAGTTCAAGTCTCCACATACCTTTTGTTGATGAATTTCCACAAGCTCCCCTTAGTAGTTCTTCATCTTCAATCGATGAATGTCGTGAAGTCTAATGCTCAACTACACTTTCTATCATAATCCGAGACTTAGCTATAAGTAGACTAGAAATCAAAACTTTTAGTTTTGGTAACTAAACTTAACAAACAAGCTTGAGATAGCAATGCTTGCGAGTTCGACCGAGAAGTGCTCTAAGAAAACATGTTAGTAGATCAAAATACAATAGAAGATGGTCAAACAAATAAATACTTTAAGATAGGCTAGTAAGGTACTCACAATGAATTGATATTTTTCAAGGCACTGAAAGAGCTTGGTAACTTTCCAGAGATTTTATTGTATGATGAATCCCTGTGATTTGTTTTAGATTAGGAAAAAAAACATTAAAATACAAGAATATGCATCAAAATAACAAAGTGATGGAGACGTTCCCCAACTGACATGATAAAGAATTATGACTTACATTTCTGCACATAGAGAAAGGATAGTTAAAAACTATCCAATATGTTTATTTTACTTAATGTCCAGAGGTAAGACTCTCACAAATTTTGTAGATATTTCATTGGGTTTGGTGAGAATATGAGGTTCAAATTGAAATGATTTGAGGATAAATTTCTGCGTCAAGAGAAGATTGTCATGAAACATTTATACGCAATAAATTTATTATAAAGAGCATCAAGTCATATTTTTCCAGATCCGATGACTAAAGGTTTGAGTCTTGAAGTGTTTAAGGAGCATGTACCTTTTATGGTGTTGTTGATATAATCTAGTTATCAAACAGAAGCATTTATGTTTGATTTTATTTATAATGAAATACTTCAGTTTGCTCATCGACATCTCTTATTAATTGCTTTTTATGTTTTGTCTTTGGTGTAGTCTCTTAAATGAGATATCGACAGTTTTTTCTTTTGAGATTACGAGGAATTTGAGTTCGATATAGTATCTTAAGTAAGATAATGGAATATCTCCTGATCATAAGGAAGTCCCTGACAATAATATAAAACTTTTTTGGGATCATAAAAAAGCTATTTTTGATGGGGAATAAAAGGACCTCTATTAAGGTTACAAAGTTGTCGTATTTTTCGGTATTGAGTAATACAAGATGATAACTTTGGATATGGTGTATGCTAATAAAGATCAACTCAAGAACGATGGTCTACCTAGTTTTATGATTATGAAATGGTCCATGCATCTTTTATATTGTGTTTTTGGTTTTTGTAGTCAACTTCCAACATACTATTGAGAATAAAGTTATAAATAACTAATTTCTCATTGATTAAGATTTAGATTTTCTAAATATGTGATACTAAGCATGGGGTAATCTTATTAGCATAAAGTAATAATATAAGATGATTATGAAAAGCATATTATATAACTAACAAGGAAAGATAAGCATGATTAGAGGATGATATCTTGACAAAGTATGCTTATAATTTCTTCAAATTTTGGAGGCCAAAGAGATTGCATCCAAGAGTTCCTTATATTTCTTTCTTGGCAAGAGATCGCTACATGAATAACAAAAGTGATCCCGAATTTTTAAATAAATTGTCACAGTAAATATAAGCAAAACTAATAGTGTATATCCTCTTCATTATTCAAGTTTAGTGACTTGTATAGATCTATAAGAATTAGGATTGAAAATCAAAGGAAAAAAATTTAGTTTCCTAGCAAAATGTTAAAACTCTAGTAACGTTGTGCTTATGCATACAAATGAATTGATCGTTGTTTTGGAGGAGTTTCTTTTTTTTTTTAAGTTTGGTGTTGTGTGTTAACTAAGTAATTCAACAATAATTAATTTGTGACATTCAATTGACGTGTTAATACGATCACCATAATCTATCAAATAGTTGATTTGTTTATTTTTGTTGCAAGTTCAAAATTTAAGTATAGTTAAGTTGGGTCCATAAATATCACATTTTTATTTAGATATTATGTTTTTAACATGCAAAAATGCAATTCATAAACAAGTTAGTAAATACATTAACATAACATGGATATCATGATTTATTTTGAAAATTTAATTTATAATACTTATATCTTGAGTAGTTGTCACTAGAAAATACATCTGGTTTAGGAGATCATCTCCCTAGTTGTTTTTATTCTTGTATTAGTTTGAACGTATATAACTAAAAACATAAGTACTAATCTTCTAAAAATGTTGGATGTTCGTGTTACTTCAAGATGTTTTTGTTTTAGCGGCGCCATCTTGCAAACTTAAGGGAGGTCAACTTATGGTCTTATTTTTGTTGTTGTTAATATCTATGAAAGTCTAAGTTAGATATTTGTGGATCAGTTAAAAGAAGTCTCTAAAAAAATCTAGAGTGTTAGTTAGTTCCTACATGAACAAAGGAAAGTTAAAGTCGTATGTGTAGCTAGAAAAATCTAGCAAGTTATGTTACTTAGAAATATTACTAAGTTAGAGTAGTGTAGAGAATTATACTATGAAAGTCAGTTAGTAAGTGTGAAAAGAATGTTCAAAGGAATGAAAATGATGGTTGAGTAGTGCCTACAAATTCGTAGTAATGTATTCATTTATAACTTGAGCACGAAAATTAATAAAAGTTAAAAATTTAGAAGAATTAAGTCTTGATTTACTACTTCTAGGAGCTCTATACGAGCAATATTAAGGCGATACTATGCTCATATGTCTCCGGAACTAATCGAGTGTATAAAGTTTTTTATAAAAATTCCAACATAGTATTAGAGTGAGGTTATTACTCAAAACAAAAGAACTGCAACTCTTTATAATCTTTCAAGAAGCAGGAGATAAAATAAATGTGATATAACTCAAAAACTACTTGTTCACATTTAGCTCAGATCAGTTCCCATTGACATCCTAACTCTGTATAAGAAGAACCATTAATGGGAGACCTGTTTTGGTACCATAATAGCACCCCACCTATCCCTAGTAATGTTTGAAGCACCAATCCTACTATGTAATAGTTATGACTCCTCTTCTTAGTGATGGCTACTTGTGAAGATGCAGTGTTGATTACCCCTCAGCAGATGGAGTATTGATTTCTCTCTTAGCTGATGGAGTGTCAATTTCCCATACGACTAGCGGGATATTGTCTGTATAGTAGTTCTTTTATATCCTAAAAATAAAAGGATGAGAAATCATTATATATTATATAACTGATCTACTTATTCACTCAACGCAACAGGGAAAGGAAAAGTGTCAATATAATTTTGCAAAATATAGCACAAAATTCCACTTTCAATGATGGAAATGCAAGAACTGTTATTATATTGAGTCAACTTATTACTCACTGGAAAGAAGTTTTAGACTAAATTTGGGAGTTTTTTATTTTAGTTTTAATGGAGTGCATTGGTCAAGTACTCGGTATTGGGTTCTTTCCCTCTTATAAACTCACCGGATTAGGGTACACCCAATTAATTACAGAAATTTAAGTGGACTTAGAAGCAAGGCTAAGGGGTGTCAAAAATGGGTAAAGTTATGAAACTGCCTGTTAGAGCATAGCTCGGTTGAAATCACCAAGCGTTGGTATGTCATATTTTAGTATCAAATCTCATCTTAAATACTAGAGTCAACTTCGCATAGGTTAGAATATAAAGTTTAGGAATGTTGAGACATACAAGTATTACTCCGAAGACCTGAAGAATGTGAAGAAGTAACGAACCACAACAACGACATCATCCTTCTACTTGAGGTTAGTAATATTGACTTGAACTGTTTCATTCCTAATGTATCTTTAAAGTCGTGCTATATTGAAAACATAACTGCGAAGCTGTATATACTGTACATATTGTATGATGTTGTAGTGATGTGACGTGATCATAATAGTATGATCATAGTATTAGGGAATTAGACTACGAAGTATAACAGTTATCTTTTGAACTTCGTAAATATGAGATCGACATAATCTTGTATATAATGTTATGATTATGTGAATGGGTTATGGTGAAGATTTCATCCTAGGAGACAATGTTTTACATTTGTTTAAAGGAAGTACACTCATGAACTTATTTTGTGAATCGAAAGAGAAATCAATAGGCTTATTGTTTCGGCTATTCATTGCAAATCTTTAGATGACCAATATGTGTGAGATGGTAGAACCGATTTTAACTTAGGTTATGTATCTTGGTATAACTAATCACAATGCCTGAATTGAAAATGCGGGGGTCTAACAACTACACCCAACAATTCGTTTGGCAATCTGAGAGGACTTACTCCAATACACTTTCTAGAGAATCAACTTCAGACTCAATCTAGAGAAAAGTATATCAAAGAGTTTATATCTCTAACTCTTAATTCAATCCGCAATCAGCAAATAGAAATCTTCGAGCCTGATTGAATATAAGAGGAATAACTTGAACGGTACCAAAGACCAATGTTCAAGGATCAATCAATTTCAAACAACAACCAAAGGTTAGATTTCCCAATTGATCGATTTAACGCATAACCTGTGATATTTCAATTATATAACAAAATATAATGCGGAAAAGAAATAACACAGACACCAGAATTTTGTTAACGAGGAAAACCGCAAATGCAGAAAAACCCCGGAACCTAGTCCAGTTTGAACACCACACTGTATTAAGCCGCTACATACACTAGCCTACTACCAATGAACTTCAGACTGGACTATATTTGAACGCTAATCAATCTCACACTGATTCAAGGTACAGTTGCGCTCCTTACATCTCTGAATCCCAGCAGGATACTACGCACTTGATTCCCTTAACTGATCTCACCCATAACTAAGAGTTGCTATGACCCAAATTCGAAGACGTGATAAAAAAATCTCTCTCACACAGAAAAGTCTATTGGAATAGATAAATCTGTCTCCCATAAAAATACCTATGAGTTTTTGTTCCGTCTTTTGATAAATCAAGGTGAACAAGAACCAATGGATAAACCGGACTTATATTCCCGAAGAATAACCTAGCATTATCAATAACCTTACAATAATCTAAATGGTATGATGGCGAAACTAGATACTGTGGAATCACAAACGATGATATGGAGGTGTTTGTGATTACTTTTTATCTTGCCAATCAGAGATTAAATCTCAAGCAAATCTTAGAGAAGATAGTACTCAAACGATAGAATCAGGCAAGATCAGAACATGCAACTACAAAGAAAATAGTTGGGTTTGGCTTCCCAATCCCAATGAAGTCTTTCAAGTCGTTAACCTACAGAGTCTCTATAGAAACCTAAGGTTAAAGGAGAATCGACTCTAGTTGATGAAACTAGTAACACACAGAAGGTGTGGGGATTAGGTTTCCCAGTTACTAAAGTTCTCCTTTATATATTTTTCCAAATCAGGATTTGCAATCCAAGTTTCCCTGATAACAAAGCATTCAATAATCACCGTTAGATGAAAAAACTGATTCAACCAAGCTAATATCTTTCAACCGTTAAATCGAACTTAGCTTGTTACACACAAATGAAATGTACCCTCATTTAGGTTTATGTAACCGTACCCAAACGTGTACACCATGTTGACTCAATAATAGTTAACCGAAGTTAGCCATATGATTACTCTCATATCAACCTTATTCATCTTAATCATAACTAGTTTAAATGACTAAAATGAAACTAGTTAAAGAGCCGTTCAATTGCTATATTCTCATAGAAGTATACAAGAACACAATTGATGCAAAATCAGTTTGATTCACTCGAATCAATTCATGAACATTATAGCCACGGTTTGCAAAGATTGCATTCCTTATTATATAAATTTTTAAGTTCATGTACACAACCGATTTTAGAAAGTAACCCACTCAAGTACGCAAACGGGTATGCATACTGAAGTAGACAGACCGAGTTCGGTTACGCCAGTACGCCTACGGGTGCGCATACAATTTCACACTTCCAAACTCCGGCAGAAATTCACGGACATGAGACTTCCGCCAGTATGCGTACGGGTATGCATACTTGCCCAAACATCCAACAACCGCCAGTACGCGTACGGGTACGCATACTTCAGTTTCTCGGTTTTGGACTTACACACAAATGTGAAAACACACTATGTTTATATAAAAACATGGTTACTTGATTCTAAACTATTTATTTCAATCACTCAAACTTTCTTAGAGGATCGCAGTAGCCTTTTTCACACACTATTAGCATCAAATCAATTTTCAAGATATTGAAATAATCATTACGAAACATTCCAAGTCTCTACCAAATGATTGTATCACACAAACCATGTAAGATGTTTACTCGGCTATTTTCACATGATCATATTCTGACTTTCGTCAAGAATATAAGATGAACTTGGTGGAAGCGAAAGCTTGCCAACACATATTTAGAGAAATATGTAAGCGAGTTAAACTCAGCTCGAAATCTCAAATGTGTATAATCGAAAACTATATCGTAATACGACTTATGTCTCAATATAGGAGATAGAGTAGAAATAGACTTTCCAAGTGATAGATGAGTTTCAGTCTCCACATAACTTTTGTTGATGAAGTTCCACAAGCTCCCCTTAGTAGTTCTTCGTATTCAAATGATGAACGCGGTGAAGTCTAATGCTCAACTACACAATTATGTCCTAGTCCGAGACATCTATAAATAGGCTAGAAATCAAGATTTATAGTTTTGCTCACTAACATTGACAAACATGCTTGAGATAACAACGCATGCGAGTTCGACCGAGCAGTGCTCTAACAATCTCCTCATTTGTCAATTTTATTGACAAAACTATCAATACATATGGATTATAAAATAAATAAAAACTTTGCAGCTTCTCATCCAAATGATTTATCTCCTTGGCATCTTCAACAAGACTCGAAATTTTCGTCACTTCCAAGTACTCCATGATTCTAAACGTGTTCAACTCAGTATCATAGTTGTTGAAGATCTGTAGCGATAACAATGAGAAAACAATTGCTCTCAATCATTGTTATATAGTGTCATAGTATTATCACACAGCATCAAAGTTCAATTGCATCACAACTTTGACAACAATACTATGATGACATGTATCACTCCCCCTTAGTCAATACTTCATCTCGACATGAAAACCACTCCCCCATTACATAATGATTTGTAAACCATATGTATTTGTAGTATGAAACTGCACATTAATTCTCCTCCTTTTTGTCAATATAAATTAGCAAAAGTAAGAAAACTAGTGGGATCCTCATGAAATTTTCATAGAGATACTTCATGACCAAAAGAGAATAATATACCAACTTATTTAGATGCAATCATAAATCCGAAGCTAAATACATTCATCAAGGAATTTATAAAGATACAAGATAACCCCTATAATATTCCATAGCCGCACTCCTCACAAAGATTTGGCAATAAAGCACAAGTTCAAAAAGAACTTTCCCCCATAAAATGTCATTCCCGAAAGAACAACAAAGGCGACCTTGCTTTTACAAGAAAATAAGGATTTCAACAAACACTAAGATACTTGACAGAAACGCATCTACTTAGAAACAAATACAACACTAAAGCAACACCACTCATGGAATTTCAAACTCAATTTTCCAAAAGATCGAGATAATAGCAGGGGCAAGAGTTATGAAGGACTAATGAACCAAGACAACACCAATAGACTGCTGTAAATTTTGAAAAGTGGCAGTGTCTAGTGGTTTGGGAGAATATCAGCCAATTGTTTTTCGGAAGGCACAAATTCCGTATTAATGATACCATATTCATAAAGATCTCGAATAAAATGGTACCTTATGTCAATGTGCTTCGTTCTTGAGTACTCAACAGGGTTCTCTGTAATACGAATCGCACTAGAGTTATCACAAAAGATCTTCATTATTCCAGAGTCAATTCCATAGTCAGCAAGGATTTGTGTTAGAGCATTGCTCGGTTGAACCCACTAGCATTGGTATGTCAAGTTAGTTGTCAAATTCAGTTGCCAAAACGCATTCTTGATTTAGTATACTAAATATAGTTTAGGACTAGAATAGGTCTAAGAAGAACTACTCTTAAGGATGAAGACTGAAGATTACAAGAAGACGTCAACAAGGACTTCATCAACAAAGGTATGTGGTAATTGCTTTCATTTGGATTCTTGTTCAGTTCTACCTTTCTAATCTATCCAAACAAATGCTCACTCTATGGAACAATTCCTATGACAGTAAATGTACATTTATGTATATATGCTTGAGGTTATTTGATTCATGACTTTGGTGACAATAACCTTTATCCCTATAAAGGATATCATGTTATAGTGAATGAGCTTACGAATTCAACGAGTCAAGAATCACTCAATTCCGAGTTATAACGATAAAGTTATGAGTGATTTATCAAAGTAACAATTATAAGTGTTGTTGTAATTGTTACAGTTCGTTAGTAGGAAACAATCCATGGACTGGTTGTAACGGTTCACGGACTTGGGCCCAATTACGTGACTAACAGGCATTTTTGGTCAAGTTGGTGATATTTCCTTATCTAGGCAAGATGGCAATTAATCCAAACATATTTGATGACCATATTAAAGTGTCTGTGATAACTTTAAATTTCTGCCTAAGTTAAAATGTGATTTATTCATATAAATACAATATTTGCTAATTAATTATTTATTTAATTATTTTGGCAAGAGTTGTAACTTAGGAAAGACTCCCAAAATTAGGAGAGTCTTGAAAAAGAAAAATAACTTTGCTTAGTTTTCAAGCTATGTTTCACTATAAATAAAGGTTCGTGAGTGTTACACGTTTTTTATCCCCTTTGGAAAATTGGTGTAAGATCATAAGGTTGTTTTCCATGTCTGATGTTCTTCGTGAACAAGAGTGAGATAAAAGTCTTTGTATTGGGGATCACAAAGCCGAGTTGGATTAATCTTCGTGATTGATTAAACAAGTTGTAATCTAGTTTTTTCACCTCTTGTCTATTCTAAGGTTTTCTCTTCTGATATAAAACCATTCAAGAGTTGTTGATCATAAACCCTAGGTTTTGATAGATTTCAGTTTCCGATCGTATACCAACACTTGTTAGTCGAAACGGAAGCTAGAAAGAAAACTTCGATTAAGGTATCTCATAAAAATCCTTAAGAAGTTTTAAATAAGATATCTCTAGATTTATTCTAGTTGTTCTTGTTGTAGAATAATTAATTTTCTCTTCCATTATTGAAGAGTATAATAATCCCTAATCTACAAGTTTGTTTTGATATTACTTTTACCTTGTAATTGTTTTTATCAAAATAAACACAAGATTTCCAAAGCCTTAATTCACATTTAAAGGGAAATCAAATCGGTGTTTTGTGCAAACAAAATCTCGAATCGTATCAATCGTGTTGTTGTATCTTCCAAAGAGAGCCTTGGGTTCTGTTAGAAGATTTACGAGAAGAATTCCTAAAGACAACCGATGTTGTGCTAGGAGTTCTATAAGTGCTGAAGCAGGTATTACATCTAGTCCGAATAGGTAGTAATAAATTGGTGTAATAGCTTATAATCAGTGTGTGTTTATTCTGGACTAGGTCCCGGGGTTTTTCTGCATTTGCGGTTTCCTCGTTAACAAAATTTCTGGTGTCTGTGTTATTTCTTTTCCGAATTATATTGTTTATCTTTATAATTGAAATATCACAGGTTGTACGTAAGTTCAATCAATTGTGAATCCGACTTTTGGGTTGTTGATTAAATTTATTGGTACTTGGATATTGGTTTTTATACCGTCAAAGTTATTTCTTATATTCAATTTGGCTCGAAAATTCCTATTTGTTTGATTGCGGATTGAATTGAGAAATTGAGATATAACTCTTTGATATACTTTTCTTAAGATTGAGACTGACTGTCTAGTTGATTATCTTGAAAGTATATTGGAGTAAGTCCATACAGATTGCCAAACGAATTATTGGGTGTGGTTGTTAGACCCCCGCTTTTTCAATTGGTATCAAAGCAGGCAAATACACTAAGACCTCATAAGTCTGTGTTTGTAGCAATCTGATTCTATGGACAGAAGTGTTATCTCTATACACGTACCACCAGTCTTCGATGGCACGAACTATTTATGGTGGAAAATTGCGATGCGTGCTTTTATACAAGTGCGAGATTTTCAATCATGGGTTTGTATTGTTAATGGATATGATCCTCCATTAGTTACAGTAGACGGTGTAACTGTTACAAAGGATATTGGTGATTATGATAAACTTGAGATTCTTGCAAGCAAAGCAAAATTCTGACGGATTAAATTCTATCATCCATGCCATTACCCCAGATCTTTAGCACCATGTTATTATATATAATAAGTCTAAAGATGCTTGGGATATCTTAGAAACCATATTCGAAGGGAATGCCGCAGAGAAAGAAGCAAGGCTTCAAAATCTAGCTTCTGACTGGGTAGACCTTCGCATGTTTGATTATGAAACCTTTGATGAGTTTAACCAAAGACTTTCTCAAATAATTAACTCCTCATATTCGTTAGGAAGAACTATTCCGGAGAAAGTTATTGTGTACAAAATTCTCAGGTCTCTACCATCAAGATACGAGTCTAAGAAACATGCCATTGAAGAAGCAAACAATCTTTCTACACTCTCCAGAAATACTTGTTGGAAAGTTAAAGATCTTTGATAATGAACAGACATCTACAAAAGAAGTGATTTCTCTTAAAGCTGCAAACAATTCTGAATCCTCTAAGGATAAATCTGGTTTGCCAGATACTAAGGATGTTACTCCACGACAATTTAAAAAATTCTTGAGAGGCATGAAAAAGAGTTTTTCTAAAGGTGCAACATCTCCTAATGATGATGTACAATGCTATAACTGTCGTGGTTTCGGGCACTTGTCTTCAGTATGTCCTAGATGGAGCCGTAGACAATCGGCATATGCAGCAGCTTAGCCTACTCTTGATGATGGACCGGAATATTATAATCCCCAAGAGATCGCAGGCGAGGTTGCATTAGCTTCTGGAAAAATTCTTTCGGATACTGATTCTGATTCTTATGAAGAAGTGTTCCATGTTGATCCAGTTGCTAATAATCTTCTTAAAGAATGTCATCGGAAACTTTCGGAAGCTGATAGCACCATTTTCAGTGAGAAAGTTAAATATGACAGACTTTGTAGTCGGAATAAAGACTTGCAAGACCAACTTGATTCTAGTGGTGTGATCGAATTTTATATAGTGGTAAGAAGGTTGTCGTTCTCTCGGACTTGTGAAGATTGATTTAAGATTTAAGATTATGGAAAGAACTGAGACTACGGATTCCACCATTGACCAATTTTTAAGTGATTCAGTTAACAACAATATTTATCCAATTCATACGTTCAATTTGATTCTAAGATATTGCCAATATTAGATTTCCAAAATATTAATTGTTAATCGCAAGTATGGAACATCAAGATATCTAAGCTAAGCATGCACCATCAAGAGAGAACACAACTAATTAATCAAAATATTATAATCAATTAAAGTTCAGTGCGAATAATCATAAAGAAATTGCAATAATAAATTAATAAGAAAATACCACTTTATTATTGGAACAACGCTTCCTCCATAATCCCAGCATGTGATTCTAGTTCCTCATTATTATAAAGAAAACTAAATAAAAGAAATAAAAGAAAATTGTGAAACTGGCTACCGGCTCACCCATCACCCCCCCTGGTTTCCTGTTCTCGACATCAATATATAGATTTCAACAAAATCTAACCTTCCTCTTTTAATTCTCTTCCACATGTCATGTCCAATGGGAGTGTGCCACTTGTCTAAGAATACACAAATCACCTAATAAAGACTCGCCACATGTCCGACCACTTGCTTTTCTTTTCATGAGAAAAAAAATATTATATGAGCACATACTGATCTTATGTACGAGGTAAGTACTCATTTTGTCATTATCTCAATTCCAAAACAGATGTCATGTATTAATGTGGTGAAGTATATATTATGCTCAAAATCAATCTTCTTTGGTTGCAAAAGATATTTAGTTTCCTTTCTTCCTCCACCATGTCGACATACCTCGTACATTAATTATTGAGTAGGATTTTTCATTTTACGTGATACCTCCTAAATCCTTCGAGAACTAATCACCAAGTCCTTCATCCTAAAATCCACGAGACCAAAATTCCCGAGCATGTTAATTTCTTAAACCAACTTCATCCCATCATCTCCTTCACTAACTTAAATTGGGCCTATCCCATTTAGATCCAAAAATATCCACGACCCCTGTACTCCGTAGTCCATATTTTCTTCTTGGAATCCTAGGTTTAGCCGATTTTCTTGGAAGATCCCATTTTATTCATTTACCTACAAAAACACAATAAATACCAAAATAAGCACCAACAATATATATTTTGGGAAGTAAATATGTAAGAATTAATCGCTCATTATTCGTGTTTTTTTGAATCATGGTGAGCATTCTGCTGCGTTTCGTGTTAATACTTTTATAACCATTTATGAATTGAAGCATTTTGCTTGTAAGAAGTGGAGGTCTTTGTCCCATTTGAGTATACGTTTTTCCTATATGGATACTAATCAAGTAGTTTTTATACAAGGTGATATACAACTTCAAGGTTTAGTTGCTCTTGTTATTCAGATGAACAATTAAGATTTCTATTTGAATGTTGATGTGATTCCGAAGCATATTGTTTGTAGCACTAGTTCAAGGTATTTGTCTCGTTCTAATTCTGGTTGTAGCAGTAGTTCTGGTGCTAGTACTTCAAACTCCTGTATAAGTGAAAGTCCTAAGATTGTAAGGGTGGTCGATCATGACGCGGACAAGGCCAAGCCTCTCATTACCGATGAATGGCGTTATGTTTTTGACAATATTGGTAGAGAATTTTTGGGTGGTGTTAAAGCTGTAAGGATTGTTGTTGATTAGTACAAGATGTGTACTGGTTATAAGATTCTTATTCTGAAAAACGACAAGACTCGTTTTACTGCGAAGTGCGAAGAAGATGGTTGTGGTTGGAGGATTCACTTTGGGCCTGTGAATGGTGACATTTCTCGGTTTTTGCTGAAAGATTCTAACGTTATTCACAGGTTAGTGGTGTTCACTTGTTTTTTTGATCCATGTTATTGATTTTTAGGTTTTAATATGTAGACTTGTTTTAGGTGTACATTGTGGTGCACATTGTGGTGCACATTACTTGTTGTAGGCTTTTTAGGTGGCACTTGTGGTGTAAATTTCATATTCTTGCCTGGTCTGTGCTTTCTTTTTGCATGTGTGTTATTGTTTTTGAGATTTTATTAGGTGCACAATGTGGTGCACATTACTTATTCCAGATTTTTTTTTGTAGCTGTGGTTTTGGTTTGAGGTTGAAGAGTCCTGTGGTGACAACCAAGTTAGTTAAGCATTTGATCGCTGATAGTATACAGGGTGATCCCACTTTAAAACCCAAACAGATCATGTCACTCTTTAAGAAGACTTATGGGTCCAATATTAAGTATCACCATGCCCATAGAGGGAAAGAAGCTGTATTTCAAGATCAATATGGTGACGACGAGAAGTCGTATAGCGATTTAAATTGGTATGTGAAAGCCATTGAGAAAACTAATCCTGATAGCTTTGTAAAACTTGAAGTTGATGAAGAAACTGGAAGATTTAAGCGGATTTTCATCTGTTTCGGTGCTTGCACGCATAGCTATAGGTATCTCAGGACCATGATTTACTTGGACGCTACTTTCCTCATTGGTAGATTCAGGGGTACTTTGATGGCTGCAACATGTGTCAATGGAAATGATGGTTTTTACCGATATGCCTTTGTTATTGTTTTATCTGAAAACAAAGACAATTGGTTTTGGTTTCTGGATAATCTTCAACAAGTGTTCGATGATCGTCCGGTTGTTTTCCTTAGTGATCATCACGAAGGACTTCTGCAGGGCATTCCAAGATCATTTCCTGGTTCATATCACAGCTATTGCTTTTACCACATCAAGTACAATCTCCCTATTGGAAAAGGTGATGCGAATTACAATGTCGTTATTGATTTGTTTTACAAAGCTGCTTACTCTTACACAGCAGCGAACTTTGAAGAATCTTTGCGGGGCATGCATGCAATTGGTTGTGGATATGTTGCTCCAAATGAGAAATGGGCAAATGCATTTTTCCCTGTATGCATATATGCTGCTCACTCTTCATCTATTGTCGAGTCATTCAATAACTGGATTCTTGAGTTCAAAAAGCTACCTGCTTTTTCTCTTCTCGATGCGATACAGTGAGTTTTATGTTTAATGTTTCATTCATTTATTTTTTACTGTCGCACACATGGATTTGCTTGATGTGTACATACTTGTACACATGTTATATCTGTGATTCTGCAACTGTGTGTACATTGTTGTACACATGGATTTCCTTAATGTGTATATTGTTGTACACATGTTTTATCTATATTTATTCTATATCATGTTTTGATTTTGTGTTTTTATTATCTTAGTTTGAAGGTTATGCAGATGAATTCTAAGAGAAGGGTAGAAGGTCTTGAAAATTTTAACACTAGGCTCACTCCCGTATACGAAGATTTACTAAACGAGAACATCAACATTGGTCGTACTTGGACTGTTGTTGAGTCTATGGAAAGATTATATGAAGTCAGGTCTCCCCGCACTCATTATGTAGATCTGTTGGAGAGAACTTGTACGTGTCACAGGTGGAAAGTAAATGGTTTTCCCTGTGCACATGCTTGTGCTGCCATTCAATTTACAAGGGAGGACATCTATTCATTTGTTGATCCATACTTCACCACTGAATGGTACAACAGGACATACCAAGAGATCATCTTGCCAATCCCCAATTATGAAAAGCCGCAGTCTTACGATCCTAGTGATAGGATTATTGTTCCTATTCATGTGCCTCCACCCGGTAGACGAAGAGAACAACGTTTCAAGAACGCTTGGGAGAAGCAAAAGAGGCCTATGATGTGCAAAAAGTGCTTCACTCTTGGTCACCACAACAGAGCTACCTGCCCCATGCCTTAATGCTTTTTATTATATTTGATTTTTTTGAAAGATTCTATGTTTTTTGGTTTTTACTTTTGGTAATGTCTTTTCATTTTTCTATTCATGGATAATTAGTGTCAGGATCTGTGTACCATTATGTACACCTTCCTGTGCACTTCACTTTTCTTACCTGTATTTTTACATGTGTAGCATTATGTACAATGGATGCTACTAGTTTATTTTGTATAGTAAAATATTCTATCTTTTCAGTTCTAATGCAAGTAATTAGTTTTTATTTTTGTTGTTTAATGATTGATACTAGGTTATTACTTTTTCTATTTTATGTTTCTGTTAGTACATGTGTACCATTATGTACACCTTCCTGTACCATTTCCTGTCAGATTTTCTACTCTGTCAGAAACTCTGCACAATCATGTACACCTTAATATTTCCTAACCTGTAATACATACCTTAGTACTGACACAAGTCTATTTTCAAAACATCAATATTGAAACTAATAAAAAACATTAATTCAAGGACTTTATAATAGTGATAAGTCTTAAACAGAAAGTTGAAAATTTAAATTTGTCTGAAGATTAAAAATGTTTAGAAGAAATTCAGAAAGTGATCTTGAATGAAGATTAAAAACTCTTCTTCCTCTTCAATGGTTGCTTTCCTGTAGTCTTGCGCCACTGATTATGCTCCTCGTCCTTCGCTATATCCCACACCTTTTCATACCATCCGACTATTGTCAACATCTTGGCCACCAATTTTGATCTCATTTGCTGACAAATGTCTTCGGCCCTCTGCTGACCTTTTTCCATACCTTTTGTTGTCTTCATACTTCATTTCATAAAGTAACAAGTATATATTAGACAGTCCGGGTTGATTCCTTGTGAAGGGCATGTCATGATGTTTAATTCGTGCTCTTCTATAGGTGGGTGACCCTTCAATGCTCTCTTCTTATTGAGTTCCACTTGTACCACATCTGCTAGTTTCTTTGCATCGTCTTGATATGAGTGCTCATTTTCTGAGTGTAACGAGTTATACCATTTCCATTCCTTAGCTTCAAAATCAAAATTCAAAAGCGACCAGTGCAATCCCATCCTCGTTTGATCTGTAGAGTGATTGATATGGATTACAAGAACTTCCAGATTCTCAGGCATGTCCCGTATGAAATCAACCACAAGCTTTTGCACCTCGCTGGTGACATTATACTTGACATAGTACTGCAATTAATAATTTGTTAGAAAACAAAATTAATTAGGCTCACCTTAATCAGAAAACTAACAAATCAAACATTGTAGGCCTGAAAACAGACCATATATCCATGTATGATATACAGGTGTACACCTACGTACACACCTATATAAATCTAACAATCAAGAATTAGCAGACCATGTGTCAATCATAGATGCATATTGGTGTACATCTATGTACATATCTAAATAATTCTAAAAATCAACACTTAACAGACCATGTGTCAATCATATATGCATATTGGTGTATATCAATGTACACAGCTAAAGAAATCTAAAAACACATAGAACACGCCATGTCAATTAGGTGTACAACTATGTACACAATATTAAAGTAACTATATATGACATTTCTTATTTGTTTTGAGAAACTTATACATGCAGTAGGACTCATACTTTCACAGCTCAGGTACTTTTTGTCATCTAGATGACGAATGCTATCTCTGACAAGTGCTCTTCTACATCGATGGATGTAGAACTGGAGTACCTCTTGGTCCAGATATTTGTTGAACATCAGTTCATGAAGTACTCTTCCAACAATCAAAATATCTTCCTTGACTGTTGGATCATCCAGTCTTGTTAGTTGCCAAGCTACAGAGCTGCGGAAACATAAAGGAAATGTTAACAAGGTGTACAAAGTTGTGCACATAATTTTTTTTATAAGATTCAATCATGGTGTTTTGTGAACTTACTCCATGCTTGCATAGTCTAAGAATTTTTGTACCCTTTTTTGTTCTGTCCTGGTTGCATAGCATGGTATAGTGGTGATAGACGAACATCTGGCAATGGATTGTGAGGACGATATACATTTTCCTTTCTCTTTATTGGGGCAGGATAGCCTGGTTCTTGTCCCTCTTTGATACCCTTGACTTTTGGATCTGCTTTTATCACAACTCGTTTGGTTTTACCCTCGGCAGTGAATTCAGGATCTAGCTTTCTTTTTGCATTTCTCTTTTGTCGTGTCTTGGACAACTTGACAGCGGCTTGTGTCTTCAACATCTCTGCTTCCTTCATCCTCCCTGCTCTTGTCCTCACTGGAGTCGTCTTCTCTTCTTCTACCTCTTGGCTGCTAAAAAATTCACTAGGATTTTGTTTAATGAACCACACTGCTTCTTCAATGATCCTTTCTCGTACATCTTTATTGGATAATGATTTTTGCGACGACTCTTCTTTTGGATCTTCTTGTCTCAATAATACAAAGCTTGGAAAATCGTGGCGGATCAGGGTTGCCATCTTTTCCTTCACTTGAAATGGTGCCGTTCTGTAACAACCTTTTTCAAGCTTTACGAATACAGTTTCAGACAAGTTATCTAGAAGGTCCTCAATTGATGTATAAGTCTCATTCTGTGATTCTTATCCTTGTGTGAGTAAAAGGACTTCTTTAGGATCCAACTGACATATAGCTTCAGCTACAATTATAGTAGCTTCATCAATTTCAGCTGTTCGAGTGCCATCCATCACATTCTAGTCATCAAGGTTCACTTGGTCTTGTTTATATTCATTGATTACACTTGTCTTTGGCATAGAAGTACTGAAAAATGGAATTTTTATGAGAATTTTCAATGGTGTACAGAGTTTTACACCAATGTACATGTATGTACACAAATTCAGAAGAAGTCATAAAGGTGTACATCCTTGTACACACATACTGAAAACAACAAAAAAAAAATATATAAGCTAAGATCATTTTCTTTATACCTTTGCTTGTTAGCAGCTTCACACCCAGCTACTTTGTCAATTTCATCAGTTTGAGCAGTATCCTGGTCATTAAGGTTCATATGCTCTTCTTGACCTTTAGGGATTTCAACTTCCTTTGGCAGAAGAGTGCTGAAAAAGATGCAATTTTTTTAGAAAATGAGAAATCACTAAGGTGTACATCTTGATACACACACAGAAGAAATCACTAAGGTGTACATATTGGTACACATATATAGAAAATGAGAAGAAATGCGACCTACACATATACCTCGGCTTGTTACCAGTTTCAGACTCAACTCCTTGGCTTGTTCCATCCTTGTCATCCTCTTCTTCATTTGCCTCATTGGTCGTTGGTGAAGGAGTGCTAAAAAGATTCAAGTTTTGAGAAAAGGTATTAGCTTTCACATACTGGTGTACGACTATGTACACACATAAAAAAGAAATGACTTGAAAATTTAAAAAAAGTGATGGTGTACCTTTGCTTTTCAGGAGTTTCAGACGGAACTTCATTCCTTTGAGATTCAGTTCCATGCTCGTCATCACCACCTTTGCTACCCTCTTTGTCATTGTCATGATCATGCATATCACCACCCTTGCTACCCTCCTTGTCATTTTCATCACCATCATCATCATTATCATCATCATTATGATCATGCATATCACCATCTTCATTGTGCTCCTCCTTGTCATTGTCATCACCATCATCATTATCTTCCTTGTGCTCCTCCTCAACCTTGTCATCCTCCTCCTCCTCATCCTCATCCTCCTCAATCTCATCATCTTCCTTGTGCTCCTCCACATCCTCCTCCTCCTCCTCCTTCTCCTCCTACTCCTCCTCCTACTCCTACTCCTCCTTATCATCCTCCTCAATCTCCTCATCCTCCTCAGTTTCAAGTCGTATTTCCTTTGCACATTTAAAGATTTCATCCAAAGTGTAATTACGGAAATTATTAACTTCTCTTTCTGTCAAGCTCATTAGACCAACTTCATTAACTTTTAGTCTTTTCTCTTCAATGAAACTAAGAAGCCTTTCTTGCATATCCAGAACTTCAGTAAGCTCCTCATCCAACTCCTTTCTTCACATATTTGAAATGCGCAGCTTTTCCTTCACAGCATCTATGCTATTTTCTTGTTTTTGCCTCTGGTACTCATCCAAAAGCAATCGCTCTTCATCAGTATAAGCCTTCACTCATCCTGGTTGCATCTGAAAACATTCCAAAGTATCAACATTGATCACAGGTGTACAATTTTTTACACATGTTGTAAGATTGTACATTGTTGTACACAAGACAAATTTCTTAAAATCTATCAACAATGTACAATCCTGTACACCTTATTAAAGGTGTATATGAATGTACATATACTATTCTAAGAAAGTTTTTTGAGATACCTTTTTTCATGGCATCATTCAGGTCTTTCTCGATTGTATTACTGACGTCGTTGATGATCCACCTAAAAAGACTTGGCACATCTTCCTCATTGCTTGGCTTCATGATTTTATTGTGTTCAGCAAACCAATGCTGCATTAACAAATAGGTGAATAGTTAGAAATGTAAGAGAAAGGAACAAATGCAATGAACAGAATTATTTAAAATGGTGAATGGATATATCAGGTGTACAACTGTGAACTCACTAACAGATAAAGCACACAACCATTAACTTTAAGTGGTGAATCCTGATGTTTCTTAATGCTCGCCATGAGATACTCATGTATATGAACTGGCCAGCAAGTTCTCTTCATCTTATCCAAAGTCTCAAAAAAGTGTGCAAACTGATTCTTGCTAATCATACTTCCGCTTGCCTGGGTAAAAAAGTCCGTGATACACAAGTACATAGTAAACAATACCACTAAGTCTTCAGCATTTCTTTCAATGTCCATTTTCGACTTTGGTTTTAGCTTCATGATACGTACGATTTCCTCCTCCACATCTTTTTTTCCCAGCTCAGTTCGTTTCTTAAGAGTCAATCTATTTATCAGCGGACCGTATTTTTTCCAGCTGCAGTTTTTACATCTTCCCCTTTTTCAACTTCCATTAGCACCATCTTAATCCCATAAAATAGAAACAAATCCTCAGGTTCACTCTTTACTGCCACTTGCTTGTTCTTCTTGGTAGTATCAAACATGAAATAATGTCCCCCTGAGTCACAAATTTCATGGCGGTATTGTCTCACAATTTTTCAGAATTGAGTCTGGGTTCTTAGTCCATATATCATCTCTCTTTTTACTTGTATCTTTCTCATCCTTCCGGTCTGCTTTTTTGTGGACAAAGATATCTACAACAGGCCAGAATGGTCCTTCTTTTTGCTTCTCTAGTTGATAATTGGTGAACCATAATTTTTCTCCTCTTTTTGTTTCATCTTCCTCAAGGTTTCTATTCACAAAGTCACTGAAGGCATGGAAACTTGACCTATATGGTTTGTTGGTATCTACGAAAATGAACCAAGAAGAATAATACATTCATTATACTCATATAAGTACAAATCATATCACTGCATGCATAAATAGGACCATATCATACAGGTGTATAGTTGTGTACACTTCTACAGAAAACTAACTAAAGCAACATTTGGACACACCAACAACAAATCTCATGGAAATTTCAAAAAAATAGATAGAACTGTAAAAGAAGGCCTTCAACAGCATGGCAGTGTACACATCTCTACACACCAATAACAAATCTCATGAAAATTGCAAAAAAATAGATAGAACTGTAAAAGAAGGTCTGCAACAGCATGGTGGTGTATACATCTCTACACACCAACAACAAATCTCATGAAAATCACAAAGAAATAGATAAAACTGTAAAAGAAGGCCTGCAACAGCATGGTGGTGTACACATCTCTACACACTAACAACAAATCTCATGAAAATCACAAAAAAAATAGATAGAACTGTAAAAGAAGGCCTGCAACAGCATGGTGGTGTACACATCTCTACACACCAACAACGGATCTCATGAAAATCACAAAAAAAAAAGATAGAACTATAAAAGAAGGCATGCAACAGCATGGCAGTGTACACATCTCTACACACCAACAACAAATCTCATGAAAATTGCAAGAAAATATATAAAACTATAAAAGAAGGCCTGCAACAGCATGGCAGTGTACACATCTCTACACAACAACAACAAATCTCATGAAAATTGTAAGAAAATAGATAAAACTATAAAAGAAGGCCTGCAACAGCATGATGGTGTTCACATATCTACACAACAACAACAAGAGATGGACAACAGTCTGAAAACACACACATCAGAATATATAAACATGATATAGCATGCCGGTGTACAGATCTGTACACTGGTAAAACACAATAGATGGACAAGAGTTTGAAGTAGCATTACCCTTTTTTGAAACTGCTATAGATTTTGATTTCTTCTTAGGTGGTGGTGATTTTGAAGTATCTTCTTGTACAATTGATGTTGAAATTGTTGTGGATTTTGATTTCTTCTTAGGTGGTGGTGATTTTGAAGTATCTTCTTGTACAGTTGATGTTGAAATTGTTGTGCATATTGATTTCTTCTTAGGTGGTGGTGATTTTGAAGTATATTCTTATATAATTGATGTTGAAATTGTGTGGATTTTGATTTCTTCTTAGGTGGTGGTGATTTTGAAGTATCTTCTTGTACAGTTGATATTGAAATTGTTGTAGATTTTGATCTCGTCTTCGGTCCTTGTGATTTTGAAGTATCTTATTCAAATGTTGTTGGTGTATCAGAAGATTCTTCTGTTGATTGGCGCTCCAAAAGGTCAAAAGGTTGGAAGAAGAAAACTCGATCTTAAAAGAGAGTTTGTCTAGAAATAGCATCTCAGATAAATTAACCTCGATATTGGGAGCATGTAGAATTCATCGTGATACATGAGGATTAGGATATGAAGGAATAGACGCTCCTTGTATTTGCAAAGAGTTAAAATTTGTCAATGCTAAAGATTCTTTTAAACCAAAACCTTTCACGGTTGACAACAGTAAATTATCTCTACCAACTGCAGATGACGAAAAGAGGAAATTCTGTCAAACTCCAATGCAAGCACATACACATTCAAGTAACACTAAACATAAATTTTTCCATTCTACTAAACATTGTTTTTATTGTGGAAAACCATGTCACTTGCAAAGGAATTGCAGATATCTTAAACGAGATAAAACTAGATCTGATGTTCTAAACTGGAGAAAAACTGAGTCTCATAATATCAGTTCTTCTAGTATTCCCTCCAAGAAATTTCATAACTATATTAGGAAGAAAAAGAAATATGTTGCTCCAAAAGCTACTCAGAAATGGGTACCAAAGAAAATCAATAAAGCAACGGGTACTATTAAGAAGGATCTCCCAGACAAGAGTTCGACAAGGGATAACATCTTAAAAAGGTATGGAACAGTTATTGAAAGTTTAAAGGAAGTTGTTAAATTCATAGATTCCATGCATGATTTTGTTTCGAATACCTGTGGTGAGCAAGATTTTGTTCACCTCAACACAACCTGTTTGTGTTGGAAGTGCATCCTCACCAAGTAGCCCTAATATATGCGGTGAAGATTGCAAAAGAATTGGGGCGCACATATTGTGTTGGGTAATTTTTGAATATGTGGAACAATTTATTGTTTCGAGCTGAGTCTAACTCGCTTACATATTTCTCGAAGTATGTGTTGGTAAGATTTCGCTTTGGCCAAGTTCATCTTTACCTAGTGACGAAAGTCATGATATGTTTCAATCACTTGAAAATGGCTTTGACGAAAAATGGTTTGTGAATAAAAACTATATAACGTCCTCTAATAATGTTTCAATGATTGAAATGAGAGTTTAGATTACATAACCATTGTTGGATATAAGCATTGTGAGGTAACTCATACATGTATAAGTCCTTTTCGTTGAACCAAAGTATGCGTACTTTGTTGATCAGGAAAACCGGAACAAGAGCTGTGAACTCAGTCCGCGAACCCAGTCCGCGAACTAGCGGAGGTTCTCATCCCGAGAATATCTGCTGGAGTTTGTGAACTCTTTCTGGGAACTTAAGTCCGCGTACTTGAGTTGGTTATATCTAAAGACGATTTTTTTTGTGAACTTATATTTATATTAACTAAGGAATGCAATTTGCAAACCGTGGCTATAAAGTTCACGAATCTATCCGAGTGAATCAAATCGTTTTTGTTTCGATTGTGTCTTGTATAGTTATATAATATTTATACAATTGAAAAACTCTCTAACTAGTTCATTTGAACTAGTTATGGTTAAGTAAATATGGTTAAATACCACGCGTATGATTCTTAATTACCTAACTTGATTTGTGATTAAAAAATTCTTAAGCATAACAGGTTAGAAGCAATAATCAAAATTATTGGATGTTTGTTTTTATTGTCAAAGAATATTTTTCATACTCTTATGGTAACCATTCTTGGTGTAAATCCTTATGGAAAACATTATTCTTCCTTCTAAGCATATCAATTCTTGTTTATACAAGTTTGTATCTTAGAAAAGATGATCACAATACTTGATCTTCATGATTACATATTGTGTATTATTACCATGAGATATTTATATTGTTTAGTAACTCGATCTCATGAGAGACTTTCAATGATTGGTTCTTAGTTCGTATCTCCTTGTGGGGTTTCTAAAATCCAATATATAAATCCTTATCTCTGGAGTAAGGTCACTATTGTTGTTCTTTCGGGAATGAGATCTTATGGGGAGAGATCTTAATTGAACTTGTGCTTAATTGCCAAATCTTTGTGGGGAGTGCGACTGTGGAATATTATAGGGTTTAACTTGTATCTTGATAAACTCCTTGATGAAGTCACTAAGTTTCGACTCTGTGATCTCATCTAAATTAAAGTTGATATGTTTTTCTTTTGGTCAAGAAGTTCCTCTATGAAAATTTCATTAGGATCCCACCAGTTTTCGTACCTTTGCCAATATATATTGACAAAAAGGGGGAGAATTATTTTGTAGTTCACACTACATATACATATGGTTTACGGATCATTATATAAGGGGGAGTGATTTTCATTGTGAGATGAAGTATTGACTAAGGGGGAGTGATATATATCACCGTAGTATTATTGTCAAAGTTGTGATACAATTGAACTTTGATGATGTGTAATAATACTATGATGGATATTCAACAAGTACAAGAAGAGCACACGCATAGTTGAAGAACCAAGAAAATCAAGCATGTCGGATTTTGGAGTTGTAATGCTTTTAAACAAGTACAATCCATATGTAAAATGGTTTTGTCACTAAAATCGACAAAGGGGGAGATTGTTAGAGCATTGATCGATTGAACCCACTAGCGTTGGTATGTCAAGTTAGTTGTCAAATTTAGTTGCCAAAACGCATTCTTGATTTAGTATACTAAAGATAGTTTCGGACTAGAATAGGTCTAAGAAAAACTTCTCTTAAGGATGAAGACTGAAGATTACAAGAATACATAAACAAGGACTTCATCAACAAAGGTATGTGGTAATTTATTTCATTTGGATTCTGTTTCAATTCTACCTTTCTAATTTATCCAAACAAATGCTCACTCTATGGAACAATTACTATGACAGTAAATGTACATTTATGTATATATGCTTGAGGTTATTTGATTCATGACTTTGGTGAAAATAACCTTTATCCCTATATAGGATCTCATGTTATAGTGAATGAGCTTACGAATTCAACGATCCAAGAATCACTCAATTCCGAGTTATAACGATAAAGTTATGAGTGATTTATCAAAGTAACAATTATAAGTGTTGTTGTAATTGTTACAGTTTGTTAGTAGGAAACAATCCATGGACTGCTTGTAACGGTTCACGGACTTGGGCCCAATTACGTGACTAACAGGCATTTTTGGTCAAGTTAGTGATGTTTCCTTATCTAGGCAAGATGGGTATTAATCCAAACATATTTGATGACCATATTAAAGTATTTGTGATAACTTTAAATTCCTGCCTAAGTTAAAATGTGATTTATTCATATAAATACAATATTTGCTAATTAATTATTTATTTAATTATTTTGGCAAGAGTTGTAACTTAGGAAAGACTCCCAAAATTATGAGAGTCTTGAAAAAAGTAAAATATCTTTGCTTAGTTTTCAAGCTATGTTTCACTATAAATAAGGGTTCGTGAGTGCTACACGTTTTTTATCCCCTTTGGAAAATTGGTGTAAGCTCATAAGGTTGTTTTCCATGTCTTACGTTCTTCGTGAACAAGAGTGAGATAAAAGTCTTTGTATTGGGGATCACAAAGCCGAGTTGGTTTAATCTTCGTGATTGATTATACAACTTGTAATCTAGGTTTTTCACCTCTTGTCTATTCTAAGGTTTTCTCTTCTAGTATAAAACCATTCAAGAGTTGTTGATCATAAACCCTAGGTTTTGATAGATTTCAGTTTCCAATCGTATACCAACACTTGTTAGTCGAAATCGGAAGCTAGAAAGAAAACTTCGATTAAGGTGTCTCATAAAAATCCTTAAGAAGTTTTAAACAAGATATCTATAGATTTATTCTAGTTGTTCTTGTTGTAAAATCCAAGATATCTCTAGGTTTCTCTTCCATTATAGAAGAGTATAATAATCCCTAATCTACAAGTTTGTTTTGATATTACTTTTACCTTTTAATTGTTTTTATCAAAATAAACACAAGATTTCCAAAACCTCGATTCACATCTAAAGGGAAATCAAACCGGTGTTTTGTGCAAACAAAATATCGAATCATATCAATTGTGTTGTTGTGTCTTCTAAAGAGAGCCTTGGGTTCTGCTAGAAGATTTACGAGAAGAATTCCTAAAGACAACCGGTGTTGTGCTAGGAGTTCTATGAGTGCTGAAGCAAGTATTACATCTAGTCCGAATAGGTAGTAGGAAATTGGTGTAACATCTTATAATCAGTGTGTGTTTATTCTGGACTAGGTCCCGGAGTTTTCTACATTTGCGGTTTCCTCGTTAACAAAATTTCTGGTGTCTGTGTTATTTCTTTTTTGCATTATATTGTTTATCTTTATAATTGAAATATCACAGGTTGTACGTAAGTTCAATCAATTGTGAATCCGACCTTTGGGTTGTTGATTAAATTGATTGGTACTTGGATATTGGTTTTTTATACCGTCCAAGTTATTTCTTATATTCAATTGGGCTCGTAAATTCCTATTTGTTTGATTGAGGATTGAATTGAGAAATTGAGATATAACTCTTTGATATACTTTTCTTAAGATTCGGTCTAACTGTCTAGTTGATTCTCTTGAAAGTATATCGGAGTTAGTCCATACAGATTTCCAAACGCATTATTGGGTGTGGTTGTTAGACCCCCGCCTTTTCAATTTGTCTCATCCATAGAAGTTGAGTACAGCATGAACCAGCAGCAATATATTCTGCTTCACATGTTGAGAGAGATTATGAATTTTGTTTCTTGCTATACCAAGCAACAAGATTCAATCCTACGTAGTAGAAACCCTATGATGTACTTTTTCTATCTTCCACACGTCCTGCCCAATCTGCATCTGAGTAGGCAGTAAGATCAGTGTTAGTACCAACAGTGTAATAGAGACCATACCCGGAGTGTGATTAATGTAGCGTATGATCCTCTTTGCAACTGCAAGATGAGATTCCTTTGGATTTGCCTGAAACCTAGCACAACAACCAACACTAAAAGCAACATCAGGTTTCGTGGCAGTGAGATACAAAAGACTTCCAATGATAGATCGATAAAGTTTTTGATCCACATTTACACCTTTCTCATCTCTATGTAGTTTACCCGTGGTAGGCATAGGAGTAAGTTTTGGAGTTGACTTATCAAGACCGAATCTTGAGATAAGATCCTTTGCATATTTTTCTTGATATAAGTAAATTCCATCCTTGTGTTGTTGAATTTGTAGGCCCAAAAAGAATTTTAATTCACTAACGTTGCTCATTTCAAATTTCTTACCACTAGAGACTTGAAAATATTTTGCAAGTTTCTCCAATGTTGATCCATAGATGATATCATCTACATAGACTTGAGCAATTACAACATCTTTCCCACTCCATTTGGTAAATAATGTTTTATCAGCTCCACCTCTTGAAAAACCTTTCCTAAGAAGGGAAGTAGTTAGTTTTTCAAACCAGGCACGAGGTGCTTGTTTTAACCCGTACAACGCCTTATTGAGCTTAAGGACGTGATCAGGGAAATCAAGGTTTTCAAGTCCCTTAAGTTGAGCGACATGGACTTCTTCCTTTAAGTTTCCATTTAGGAAAGCGGATTTGATGTCCATTTGAAACAACTTAACCTTAAGAAAACAAGCATGAGCTAATAACAATCAAATGGACTCAAGGCGTGCAGCATGAGCAAAGGTTTCGTCAAAGTCGATTCCTTCGATTTGTGAATATCCTTGAGCGACAAGTCTAGCTTTGTTTCTGACAATGGTGCTGAACTCATCAGACTTATTCTATCCATTTGGTACCAACAATATTGATATTGGGGGGACAAGGTACGAGTTTCCATACATCTTGTCTTTGAAATTGATTTAACTCTTCATGCATTGCATTCACCCAATAGGAATCACTAAGAGAGTCATCAATATTCCTTGGCTCTACTTGCGACAGATAACCACCAAATTTACAAATATTTTGAAGTTGTCCTCTCGTCTTAGAAGTAGACTCCCTACCTCCAATGATATTGTTAGTATCATGATTCCTTTGAACCCAAAGATGTCGTGGAGGTACACGTTCTTGTTCAACATGAATAGCCTGACTAGAGCTTTTCTCCTCATCACTAGAGACATCAGGATCAACAACCGTTGGAACAACTTCTTGTGATTCTGAAGTTTCTTTGATTTTCTCAATTGTCTCGGTTGGAGGCAATTCATCAGGAGAGTCATCATGACGAAAATTACTTAGATCATCAATGATATCATTTGCAGATTCCATTATGACTTGGGTTCTGTGATTAAAAACTCGGAAACCACGACTGTCATATGCATAGTAATCTAGAAAATGAAATCCTAACTTACTAGGTTGCCCTAGTGACCGAGTTATAGTCTCGGGAGGGTTTACCAGAGGTGTACCCAAAAAACCTTTACTCCAGACCCTAGCTATCTACGCAGAACCTTGGAAGGCACTAAAGAATCTCCTTGGTTGGTATACTCTCATTGACTACAGGAGGAAGTACCCTGATGCGAAATTCCAATTACTGTACATGAGTTTGTACTCAAGCATACTAAAATTCATATATAAGTGACAGAGCTCTACTCAGATAGTTTCTGGACATCATAACCGGAGTCAACCAATCACATGGAAAGATTAATAAGATGGATGTAGAGAAAAATGTAGATGGTTTTGATGTTGACTAAGGTGAACGGTGTTTCCCATATATGTCTGAAGGCCATTACTAGGATGAACCTATCCTAATAGACTGAGATACAAGTCTGCCTAATATCAACATAGCTGGCATATACAAGGGGACCAGTGGGTGATAATCCTAACTCTAGGTCAACACAACTGGCATATACAAGGGCACCAGTGGTCGACTTTATTGAATTTATTCCGGTTGGTCTGATGGTATGGTCTCAAATTTTTTTTGTTTTTTTGTTTTGTTTTTGGTATCTCACTCACTCTATTTCACCCTAGCAATGGTAACAACTTGAATCGTGTGCCCCACCAAATCACTTAAAAGAAAAGAAAAGTAAAAATAGAAGGTGAAAATAATTCAACGAGATATGGCGAAACTACCATGTTTTTTTCTAACACCCGAGCTCTGTGCTTTTATGAATATACTCTATTTAGATGTTTCCATCCAACTCAGATTGGTTCCTCAACTCCTACAACCAAGATGTTTCCATCCACTTAGATTGGTTAGTGTCATCCTTAATAGGCATAAATTTCTAAGCTCTGGAGTTTTGTTTATTGCAACTAAAAAGTTTCTCCCATACCCCCAAACTTAAATGTAACATTGTCCTCAATGTTCTAAATATGAAATTAAAAACATGAACAAGGAGAAACCGTTACCACTACAAGGAAACGAGGAAAAATATTATTGTGTTGCATGAGCAAGGGATACCTCCCTATGAGTGCTAAGTTTAAAGTCTTCAACCAGGCATCAAATACCTCAAAAAGTATTTTCACCTTCCAAAGTCATACACAAATAGCCGAAATAGTTGTGGGTCCATAAGACCAAATAGAGCTAACACCGATATGAGACAACTGCACTGGTTCAGAAAAATGAATAAAAGGAGCACATCCTCATCTAAGGTTTATGTCAAGAAAACTGGATTTATTTGGGGCGCATAATTGAGCTTCATATGTGTGTCTCTATAAATAGATTCATCCAAAAAACGGGTCTCTAATGCCTGGGTTACCTTCTAGAGAATATCAGGAGGATCGGGTTGCGGAGTCTGAATAGACTCAACTAATGTCTCAGGCGCACAAGGCTCGAGTACCAAGTTAGGGACTCTAATTATGGATACGTGACAATCACAAGAACCATCACTATCCCAAACTTAGGGTTTTCACTACTCACGGACAAACCTCTAACTATTGCTTGAATTTCCGGATCCTCAGAGTCCTTAAAATACTCAAGAGCTTCTTCTAGTTCTCTACCCCCAAACTTAGGGTCATCATTACTCTCTGAAAGACCTAAAACTATTGCCTGAATTTCTGGGTCCATAGAATTTTTCAAATACTCAAGAGCTTTTTCTAAAGATTGATCACATATCTGATCTAAGAGAATGGTTTCCTCAAAATCATCAAAAGAATCTACCAGTAAAGTGTCAATCCAATCATCCTGAACTAAAGTGCTAATCATATTCACTTCTTCTAAATCATCGTTCTCAGAAGGTTGTCTAGTAACATTAAATATATTTAGTTCAGTGGTCATATTACCAAAGGATATGTTCATAAGCCCGGTCCTGCAGTTGATGACAGCGTTAGCTGTGGATAAAAATGGCTGACCTAAAATCACTGGTATTTGAGCAATTGGGTCCTGAACAGGCTGGGTGTCTAGAACAACGAAATCTACACCATAAATAAACTTATCAACCTCAATCGGAACATCCTCTATGACACCACGAGGGACTTTGACATACCTATCAGCTAACTGAAGTGTCATTTTGGTCGGTTTCAACTTACCAAGACCTAGCTGGGTATACACATGGTATGGGAGTAAGTTAACACTATATCCTAAGTCAAGAAATGCCTTATCAACTACATGATTACCAATCACACAAGATATGGTGGGGCATCCAGTGTCCTTATACTTAGGGGGTGTTTGATTCAGAAGAACTGAACTTACTTGACCAGCTAAAAAGGCTTTCTTATGGACACTAAACTTACGCTTTCTTGTACAAAGATCTTTAAGGAACTTGGCATAAGCGGGCATTTGCCTAATGGCTTCTAATAACGGAATGTTAATGTTCACCTGCTTAAATGTTTCTATTATCTCGTTGAAAGTCAACTCCTTCTTTGTTGGGGATAACAAATGTGGATATGGGGCTCTAGGCACATAGGTAGTCCTATCAGGAATTTCTTGGGACTCCTTAGAAATTGTTTAAGTTTCCTCAGCTATGGGCTCCTCTTGGGAAGTAGAAGGTGGAACTACAGTATGTCCACTAGGCATGGCTACCTTATTGTCTACCGTTTTATCGCTCCTAAGAGTTGTTACAGAATGCACATGATTGACCTGTTTCTCTTCTTTGGGGTTCGGATTTGTTTGACTAGGGAACTTTCCATTATCTCTCTCGCTTTGAGTCTTAGCTGTTTGACTAACCTGAAGTTCTAAATTAGCAAGATTCTGGTCGGTTTTATGTTGAAAATTAACCTGTTTCTTTGATAACATTTCATGGCTCTTAGCTAACATATTAAGAGTTTCCTCTAAGATAGTCATTTTCTTCTCAGAAGGGTTCCGGAACTGGGCTGTATCTAAAGAGTCCTTAGTATAACCAAAACCTGGGGGAGGCTGAGAATTACTAGACTGACCTTGACTCTGGCCCTTAGACCAAGAGAAATTTGGATGGTTACTCCAACTAGGGATATAGGTCTCTAAGTATGGGTTAAAATTTTGACGGTTTTCAAACCTAGAGTTGTTATAGAGCACGAGCTTGCTCTTCACTAACCTGACCTTCCCAAAACGAGTTATTGGGATCTATTCCACAACTAGAGACTTGAGAGGCTCTATTCTTATCAGCAGGTTCAATACAAGACCTATGTTTAGATTGACTCAATTCAAAGCTTCTAACCTTCTAGTCAAAGCAGAAAATTTAGCATCTGACCCAAAGCTAGTATACACCATATTGGTGCTACTTATATTGACCAAGAGTCTTTTAGGGGGTTCAACACAAGACTCTCACTGTTAGGATTTTTCAGCTACATCTTCTAAGAAGGAAAGCGCTTCATCAGCAGTTTTACTCGTGAATTCACCAGCGCACAAAGACTCGACCATGATTTTGGTCGAATAATCTAAACCATCATAAAGAATCTCCACTAGTTTCATTTTCTCAAACCCATGGTGACAACATTGCGGCAACAGACCATTGAATCTTTCTAAAAACCTATAAAGAGATTCTCCCTCTTGTTTGATACTAGCACTAATTTTCTGCCTAACAGCTGCAGTTTTATGCTTAGGGTAAAACTTCAAATAGAATGCAGCAATAAGTTCCTTCCATGTTTCTATACACTCGGATGGTAGGTTATGCATCCAGGTCTTGGTTTTATCTTTCAAGGAAAAGGGGAACATCCTAAGTTAGACTTCATCACTATGGTCTTTAATCTTAATTGTTCCACAAATTTCTTCAAAGTCCCTAATATGAAAGTAAGAGTTTTCATCATCTTTTCCTAAGAATATAGGGATCATCTGAAGAATACCAGGATTCAACTCATAAGTAGACGTAGAGGCTAGCAATTTAATGCACGATGCCCGGTTGGACCTAGTTGAGTACATGTACTCCTTCAAAGTTGTCATTTTTGGAACGGTTAAAATCCTAGGGGAGAATTCCTCACTAAGACTCAAATTCTCAAAACTAAAGTTTCCAAAAATAGGGCTCTCAAAAGATAAATCTTCGAGATCCCCGTTTACAAAAGAAGAACTTCTAGGCTCGTCATTAATCAGACGGCCAAAAGTATCTCTTTTCCAAGCACACTTTCTAATAGACTCGAGAAATTTTGGCATACACTTAAAGAATTAAAAAAAAAAATCCTAAAAGGAAGGGAAGTTCTGTGCAAACACACACAAGACTGACTCCACCAAAGCAAACCTACTGATTTCTAGCAAACAGGAAGCATGATGGCTCCACTTAGATTGTTTCTAGACCAACTTCTAATATTTCGAAAGGCAATTCGTTACAATTTAAACAAGCCTATCTGGAATCAATCTGAGTTAAAGTAAGTTGAATAGAGACAAGGGAAGCTCAATGGAGCTTTGACACCCAGGCCTCACTGGCAAAACATTCACTTGGGTTACAAGGCAGCACGCTCAACTTACATTAACCATCATGAACTTCGAAGTATACTTAAAAGAGCAACCAATATTTCTCGAACGACTTTCAAATTAAGCTTGTTACCCTATAGGTCCCGTTCTAGTCAAATTTTAAGGCTTAGGTTCGCGATTGGTATCGTTTTCCTAAAGCGGGCAAGAAGAGAACGGTGATGAAATCCGAACCCTTATCTTGTATGGCCAATCCTTCCCTTTACTAGAAAATTAAACTGTTTTCAATTCCTCAACATATAAGCACACGAAGGAAGATAGTAAACCCGCTGACAGGGGATTCGCGGGGGTTTAGACAAACTTACCTCCCGTTCCAGACGGGGGATCACCCGCTGAATTCGACTCGGGCCACCGACTCCAATATCAGTGTGCGAACCCGATGGGCAGAGGCAATATCGTAATTGCCGTCCTTCTCTGCAAATGGTTTAATATTTAATATACTACCCTTCCGTAGGGTATAAAAATAAAATGTCCAAGTCCAAAATCCAAAAAGGAAAGTGCAAAAATAAAAATTACAAAAATATGGAATATCCTAATACAATTTCTAAAAACTATAAAAAAATTAAAAGATTAAAAAAAATCTAATAAAATTCTTTTTTTTTTAATTTTTTTTCTTTGTTCTTTTCGCTTTGTCCTTTTCCAAATCTTTAAGTAATCACCAACAGCTTTGGCAACTTCTTTTTCTTTCGCTCTGAATTCCAAAAATCTGTAATGAAAAGACAAATACCCAAAAACGTAAAATAGAACAAATAAAAAAAATAAAAAAAACCTAAAAAAAAAATATAAAAACTCTAAACCTAAAAACAAGTCCCCGGCAGCATCGCCAAAAATTGATCGTATTTTTCAAAGTTGTTGTAGATTAAGAGTTCGTTGAGACTTTTGAAGGTTCGATTTTTAAACTTAATAAAACTAAAAATATGGAAAACTCAAATAGAAAGATGTTTGTGGAAATTATGGTGAGGTTGGGGCTAGGATTCCACCATTGGTCGATATTACTGATTTAATAAAACAATAATTATGCAACTCAACATTCAAATTGATTCTAATAGTATTGCCTAGACATGTATATTTTCAAAAGAATAGATGTTAATCCAAGCATAGAATATCAAAACCCTAAAGCAAGCATATTCTATCAAGAGAAAATACACCTAACTAATTAAAATCATATAATCAAGTTTTAGTACAATGCAAAAATCATAATAGAGTTGTTATAATTAATTAAAAATAGAAATATATCACTTTTGCCGAAACAACGGCTTCCTCCATAGCCCCAAGGATTGGGTTTAGCTCATCTTGATGGAAACGCGCTCAAAAGTTGATTTCATTGCTCAAATGGTGTTCACAAATGATGAAATGGGAGAAAATAATGATTAAACCGGGTTTGTAACACTTATATTTGTTACAAACTCGGTTGTTACAAAGAACGATAAATATAAACTGTTGCTGCCACTGTAGAGATACGACCCACTGCCCTTTGTCATTGTCACTGTAGCATGAAAGACGGTTTGGTATGATCTTATGTTCTTCGTGTTCTTCCCAGCAGCAGCAGAAAAGTATTCTCTGCAACTCTCGATTCTCACTCTGTTGTTGCTCTAAACGATCCCAAACTCTGTGTAACCCTTCTCTGCTCCACCAGTACCCTATATATACTCGTCAGGACCAAGGATTACTCCTCATAACTCCAAAAGATCTTCCATTACTCGGCAGTGAAGAAAAATATTCTCGGGAATATTTTCTTTCCTTTCTTTCCTTTTCATGCGTTGATTTTCTTCCATCACACTCTAAACAGGATCCAACACGTTCCGTACGCGACATAGATAGAGTAAACTACTCTCTTGACACACGCCAACACGCACAGAACTCGGTATAAGTAACCAACACCTGAGATACCCTGATTAAACGTGAGAATCTAGCCAATTCTTTCCGACGAAATAAGCCATACCAGGCCTGTTAGGACCAGTCACATCATCCCAACATTTCTCATCCATTGAGTCTCTTTCTATCCTGCCCAAGACGCGAACCCTAAATTCTGCCCGGTGGCTGCAAAAGTTCTCGCCAAAACTGAAATTTGAATGAAGAAGATGGTGTCCCCCTAACCAAACTGGGGGTGCGAATAGCAGGTGCCCAACTGAGGTTCCCCTTGTCCAAAGTGAGGGTTCCTTTAGTACTTTTCTTCGGGAGTCCAAATAGCACTTTTCGAGTAACTTTCTGCACACAACTGTATTTCTCCAAAAACACCTACAAATACACAAAACAACAAAATTAGTACAAAAATCGAGCACTAACAATACAGACACTGAGGACAATTCAGACACAAAAATGCGTCTATCACATAGCCAAGAAAAATACCTTCATCGCTTTTCGAATCAAATTTCCCTTTCTATTCACGGTCCTTTAGAATGTAACACTTACTGCCGAACACTCTGAGATAGTGTAAGTTGGGTTTCTTACCGTACCACAACTCATAGTGAGTTTTTAAGGTCTTTGACTGTAAATAAACACGATTGATCAAATAGCAAGCCGTAAAGACAGCCTCACCCCAAAACCTTAACGGTAAGTTTTTTTTATGGAGCACTACCCTTGCCATTTCCTGAATATTTTGCTTGTGGAGTGATAGGTGGTGAGTATTGTTGAATAATTCCCAGAGAGTCACAATATTCATATACTTTGGTGTCTTTGAATTCAGTGCCACGGTCGCTTCTAATTTTTTTTAGTTTGCGACCCTGTTCATTCTGGATTCTATTAACAATATCTTGAACTCACTGAGTGATTCATTCTTGTGAGCTAAAAATGCCACCCAAGTGAATCTGGCGTAATCATCTACCATAACCAAAGCATACTTCTTTCCAGCCACTGTAGATTGTTGAATTGGGCCGAAGAGATCCATATGAATTAAATCAAGTGGAGCTTTGGTGAGAATATCTCGAGATGATCTGTGTGAAACTTTCGTTTGTTTACCCTTTTGACAGGCACCACATACACGTTCTGTTAGAGCATTGCTCGGTCGAGCTCGCATGTGCTGATATCTCAAGCATGTTTGTCAATATTAGTGATAAAAATTATATGTCTTGATTTCTAGTTTACTTATTACTAAGTCTCGGTGTAGGATAGTTAAGTGTAGTTGAGCTCCAGACTCCATGGAGATCGTCTTACGAAGATGAAGAACTACTCGAGGAACAGGTGGAACTTCTTCCGACTAAAAGGTATGTGGAGACTTGAACTTATCTATCACTCAAAAGTATATTCTATCTCCTACTCTTGAACAAAGTCGTATAAGTATAATAGTTTTCATACATACACATTTGTTATTTCTAGCCGAGTTTACTCGCCTATCTTTTTCTCGAAATATGTGTTGGTAAGATTTCCCTTTAACCATTTTCATCTTTACCCGCGGTGAAATTCATGATGACGTTTCAATCTTGAAAATAGCTTTGATGACGATAGTCGTGAATAACGATTGTTATAACATCATAGAAGAATGTTTCAATGATTGAAATGTAGAGTTGAGATTACCATCTATGGATATAAGCATATATAGTGTGTTGGCACATTAGTGTATAAATCCATGTGCCGGAAACCAAGTGTGTGCATATGTATGCATGCGGTATTGGTGAAGGAGACAGGTTGAGTACGCGTACTAGTGGAAGTTTTCACACCGAAAATTTCTGATGAGTTTGTAGTTTGCAAACTAGTAAACCAGCCACCTTAGGTACGCATACCCGTACGCGTACCCAAGGAAGTTTTCATACCCGAATTTTTTTTCCGAATTCGGAAACTAAAGCCAACTCAAATCCGGTAGCTAAGGTACGCATACCCGTACGCGTACCCAAGCTGGTTATTTCTCAAATCGGTAGCTCATGAACTTAAAACAATAAATTATAAGGAATGTAATCTTTGCAAACCGTGGGTATATTATTCATGAATTGATTCAAGTGGATCAATTCGATTTTATTTCAATTGTGTCTATGAATAAAGACCTAAGCAATTGAACAACTCTATCAACTAGTTCTTATGAGTCATTTGAATTAGTTATGAGAAATATGAATACAGTTAATATGAAATTGCTCATATAGCTAACCATTGGTTAACTATTTGTGAACCAACTAAGTGTATACGTTTAGGTACGGTTACTCAAACCTAAATGAATACATTTCATTTGTATGTGACAAGTTAAGTTTCGATCTAACGGTTGAAAGATATTATCTTGGTTGAATCAGGTTTTCCATCTAACGGTGAATATTGAATGCTTTGTTACCAAGGTAACTTAGATTGCAAACCCTGATTTGAAAACTATATAAAGGAGAAATCTAGCAATTGGAAAACTAATCCTCACACCTCCTGTGTGATACTAGTTGGTTTGCTAGAGTCGATTCTCCTTTAACCTTAGGTTTCTTCTTGAGACCCTGTAGGTTAACGACTGAAAGACTTCATTGGGATTGTGAAGCCAAACGAAACTACTTTTTCATGTAGTTGAGCGATCTGATCTTGCCATTTTCTATCGTACGAGTTCAATTGAATAATTGAATTGAGATTATATCTCCGATAGGGCAAGATAAAAAGAAATCACAAACATCTTCGTCTCGTCGTTTGTGATTCTGTAATATCTAGTTTCGCTACCACACGATTTAGATTATTGTGAGGTGATTGATAATATTAGGTTGTTCTTCGGAAATATAAGTCTGGATTATCAATTAGTTCTTGTTCACCTTGATTTATCAAAAAACGGAACAAAAACTCATAGGTTTATCTGTGGGAGACAGATTTATCTATTATCATAGACTTTTCTGTGTGATACAAATTTGTTTATTAAAGTCTTCGACTTTGGGTCGTAGCAACTCTTAGTTGTGGGTGAAATCAACTAAGGGAATCAAGTGCGTAGTATCCTGCTAGGATCAGAGACGTAAGGAGCGCAACTGTACCTTGAATCAGTGTGAGATTGATTAGGGTTCAACTACAGCCAGACCGAAGTTTGTTTGTAGTGGTCTAGTGTTAGTAGCGGCTTAATACAGTGTGGTGTTCAATCTGGACTAGGTCCCGGGGTTTTTCTGCATTTGCGGTTTCCTCGTCAACAAAATTTCTGGTGTCTGTGTTATTTCTATTCCGCATTATATTTTGTTATATAATTGAAATATCACAGGTTGTGCGTTAGAATCAATCAATTAGAATATCCAACCTTTGGTTGTTGATTTAAATTGATTGACACTTGGATATTGGTCTTTGGTACCATCCAAGTTATCTCTCTAGTATTTGATAAAGACTCGCAGATTTCTATTTGCTTGAGTATAGATCAAATCGAGAGAACGAGATATTAACTCTTTGATATACTTTTGTCTAGATTGAATCTGAATATCTAGTTGATTCTCTAGAAAATATATTGGAGTTAGTCCATACAGATTGCTAATCGAAATATTGGGTGTGGTTGTTGTACCCCCGCATTTATAATTGATATCAGAGCAGGCAAACACGTTTAAAGACCTTACAAGTCTGTGTTTGTGGCGATCTGTCTAGATGGACAGTAAAGTCTCTATAAACGCTTCACCAGGAATAAACCACAATCTTAGGGAATGTTCTAAGACCCTTTTTATTCTCCAAAAGAAGTTGGATGAACAAATCCGGATCAACTGTGGTCTTGCTGCAATAATTGCAAAGCATAAGGATTCGACGTCTGTCAAAAAATCTTCAGTGATGATGAATAACTCATTTGATTCCTCTCTAAAGGATCATATTAATTTAAGTGTTAAACAAAGTTTGTGTTTTGAGAAACTTGATAGAAGGAAGAACTTCTCAAATAAGATTACCGATGTTGGCCCTTATGTGTTCTGTGAGTTTCATATTCACGATCAACATACATGTACACGTTTTCAGAAAAGTATAAAAGTTGCGAGCAATCTCCACAAGAAATCTGAACAACTGTGTGCTTATCTAAAAAGGTGTACAATACTAACAATAAATCCTAAACAGGAAAGTAGTATTAGTATGGGAGCCTTTGCTTTGAAATCAACATCACCCTTCCAATGGTTTCTTGACAGTGGTTGTAGCCGACATATGACTGGTGACCTTTCGTGGTTTGTCTCCACAAGTGACTTTTAAGGAGGACCAGTTACTTTCGGAGACGGGAGTTGTTGCTACATTAGCAAGAAGGGTACGATCAAGCTTCCCAGCGTTCCAGAAATCCATGATGTAGTATACGTCAAAGGTATGACTGCAAATCTTCTTTCTATTAGTCAAATCTGTGACAAAGGCTATAGAGTTGTCTTCAATGCAAATGGATGTGACATCGTAGAAAAAACTGGAAAAATAATTTTTCAAGGAACTCGTGGTAAAAATAATTGTTATCATCTTGATACTCAGTTTAGCAGTTGTTGCAATTTGACTAAGGTGGAATCTACACATCTTTGGCATGAGCGTTTTGGTCACATCAATTATCGTCTCCTAACTAAGATCATTAACAAAGAACTTGTTAGAGACGTTCCCAAAATCAATGCAAAGATTGACGGTGTATGTGGTGCCTGTCAAAAGGGTAAACAAACGAAAGTTCACCATAAGTCATCTCGAGATATTCTCAGCAAAGCTCCACTTGATTTAATTCATATGGATCTCTTTGAACCAATTCAAAAATATACTATCGGAGGAAAGAAGTATGCTTTGGTTATGGTAGATGACTACACCAGATTCACTTGGGTAGCTTTCCTAGCTCATAAGAATGAAACCCTTGGTGAATTTAAGATTGTTGTTAATAGGATCCAGAATGAACAAGGTCGCAAACTAAAGAAATTAGAAGCGACCATGGTGATAGACACATTTTTGTGTCTACTTTGTCCTCAATGTCTGTATTGTTGGAACTCTATTTTTGTACTAATATTGTGTTTTTATGTATTTTTAGGAAATAAACATTTTTGGAAAATTCGGCTCGAAAAGTTGATTTTGGCACCCGGAGGACAAGTGTTATTCGGACTCTCACTTTTGGATAAGGGGTAACCTAATTACTAAGGGGCACCCCAGGTCACCCCCAAGGCATCTGCTATTCTCACCCCAGTTCAGGATAGGGGGCATATCATCTTCAACCTTTTTGAATTTCAAATTTTGGCTGGAAAAATTGTTCTTGAACTGTCGTGACTAGGGTTGAGGATTTGAAGGTGTTCCAGTGAGATTCAATGGCCCAAATTAAATGGGTTTGTTCCTAGGGCCTAGATAGAGCTGGTATGGGTGTTGGATTCGGTCAAAATTGGTTAGATAACCGGTGGGAATCAAATCAAGGAAAATATTCTAAAATAGGAAAAATATTCTATTCTTGGAATTCTTGGATGGAAGAGACGTGCATGGGTTGATTCTATTGGCTGGAAACAATCCCTACAGCTCAGGGATGACGCGTGAGAAGAGCTAAAACAGGGAACAATCCGTAACAAATCAGAGAATTAAAGAAAAAATATTTCGGAATATTTTCTTTAATGGCCGGATATTCTTGGAATTATTACGAGGATTTGAGTGACCTGTTGTGTATAAATAGGTCCCTAATGTCGGGAAGGAGGGGCTAGCAAGTTTAGGGAGAGTTTGGGAGAAGTATAGAGCATTAACAGAGCGAGAAAATCAAGTTACAGGAAAGTTTCTGCTGCTGCTGCTGCCATTGAAGAACACGAAGAACGGACAGACCAGGCCAGTCGTTCTTCAACAGTAATAACGACTAACACGTGAGGGTCTTAGAATTACCATCATCAGCAGTTTATTTCTATCGTTTCTGTAAAAGTGTTCTGCAACAATTATAAGTGTTGCAAACACCCGATTTACTCAATTATTTTCCTTTTCATCATTTGTAAAAAACTTGTGAGCATCAATGAAATATTTTGAGAGGTTTTCCAACATGATGAGCGGCTAAAATACCTGGTGACTGAGGCGACGGAGGATCTATTCACTCATGTTTGATTGGTAAATTCTTTTTATAATTTCTTAATTATTTAATTTATTTAATTCACTTGGATCAATAAAAAAAGAGATAAAAATGGTTTTCTTAATTAGTTGTGAATCAGTTTAATGTTTTATGCTTAGAATTAATTCTTTGATAAATCATGCTTAAGGATTACAATTTAATATTTGGACACCTTATAGATTAATAAGTGATTTAATGGAAAAAGAGCTAGATAATAATTATGAAATATATTTATAACCAATCAACTTGAAGTAATAGTGAATCCGGAGCCTTAGTCCATTTTAAATCTTGAAATCACTCTTTGAAAATTAATTTGCTTTATTTTTATTAAATCTAAAAATTATTTCCTTCATAAATCTGAAATGAATCTTTTTACCACTATTCACAACAACTTTTGAAAATACATCAAATTTTTGGCGCCGCCGACGCGGATTTGTGCTTAGGTAGAATTTTTAGGCTTTTATTATTTTTATTATTTTCATTTGTTCCTCTTTACGTTGCTTTGTTTGTAAAATATTGGTTACTTTTTTGAGCATACTTCGAAGTTCAAGATGGTTTCTGTGAGTTGAATGCGTGACTGCGCCGCCTTGAATACCGGTGAGGCCTTGGGTATCAAAGCTCCACTGAGCTTCCCTTGCCTCTATTCAACTCACTTTGACTCGTACTGATTCCAGAGAATTTGCTCAGATTGTAACGAATTCCTTTTCGAAGGATTAGAAGCTGGTCTAGAAACAATCTAAGTGGAGCCATCATGCTTTTTGTTTGATAGAAATTTTTTAGGTTTGATTTGGTGGAGTCGGCCTGTTGTGTGTTTGTTTAGAACCTCCCTTCCTTAGGATTTTTGTTTGTGTATGCCAAGAGAGCTCGATTCCTTTACAGAGCGTGCTTGGAAAAGAGATAATTTTGGCCGTTTGATTAGTGACAGGCCTAAAAGATCTTCTTGTGGAAGCGGGGAGCTCGAAGACTCTTCTTTTGAGAGCCCCGTTTTTGGAAACTTCAGTTTTGAGAACCTATCTCTTCGTGAGGAAAGTACCCCTAGTACTTCTACTGTGCCACTGATGGCAACTTTGAAAGATTACATGTTCCTAACTAGGTCCAACCGAGCTTCGTGCATTAAATTGCCAGCCACTACGGCTAATTTCGAGATAAAACCTAGTATTCTTCAGATGATCCCTATATACTTAGGAAAGGATGATGAGAACCCTTATTTTCATATTAGAGACTTTGAGGAAATTTGTGGGACAATTAGAATAAAAGACCTTACTGATGAGGTCTTGAAACTTAAGATGTTTCCCTTTTCTTTGAGAGACAAAGCCAAGACCTGGCCGAACAACCTACCGTCTGAATCCATAGAAACATGGCAGGAACTTATCGCTGCCTTCTATATGAAGTTCTACCCTAAGCATAAAACTGCAGCTGTTAGGCAGAACATTAGTACTAGTGTGCAACAAGAGGGAGAGTCTCTTTATAGGTTTTTAGAGAGATTCAATGATCTCCTATCCCAGTGTCCTCACCATGGATTTGATAAGATGAAACTTGTAGATATTATTTATAATGGTTTAGACTATTCGACCAAAGTTATGGTCGAGTCTATGTGCGCTGGTGAGTTCACTAGTAAAAATGCTGATGATGCTTTTACCTTCTTAGGAGCTATCGCTGAAAAATCCCAATAGTGGGAGTCTTGTGTTGAACCCCCTAAAAGACTCTTGTTCAATATAAGTAGCACCAATATGGTAGATACGAGTTTTGCGTCAGATGATAAGTTTGCTGCTTTGTCTAGAAGGTTAGAACCTTTGGAATTGAATCAGCCTAATTATAGGTCTCTTGTTGAACCTGATAATAGGATTAGAGCCGCTCAAGTCTCTAGTTGTGGAGTAGAGCCCAATAACTCGTTTTGGGAAGGTCATGTTAGTGAAGAACAAGCCCATGCTGTCTATAACAACGCTAGGTTTGAGAACCGTCAGAAGTTTGACCCATACTCAGAAACCTACAACCCTGGTTGGAGAAACCATCCTAATTTTTCTTGGTCTAAGGGCCAGAATCAAGGTCAGTCTAGTAATTCTCAGCCTCCCCCAGGTTTTGGTTATGCTAATAACTCTTCAGGTCAACCCCAGTTTCAGAACCCTTCGGATAAAAAGATCACAAGTTTAGAAGACACTCTAGCCTCGTTTATTAAAAACTCTGATAAGATCAACCTAATGGTTGCTCAAGGGATAGAAGAAAGTAAAAATATAGGTTATGCTAACTCCCAAGCTATTTCTGAGTTAAAAAACCAGGTTAGTCAGATAAATGAATCTTTGAGGGAAAAAGGTAAGTTTCCTAGTCAAACTCAACCCAATCCTAAAGCAGAGAAATCGTACAATCATGTGAACTCTATTACAACCCTTAGGAGTGGAAAGAAAGTTGACAATAAGGTTGCCATGCCTGATATTGAACATGCTGTAGTTCACCCTTATGAGCCAGAAAATGAGGAGACTGATAGAGTCTCCAAAGAGACCAATGAGGGTCCTGATGAGCCCGACTTTGTTCCCAGAGCCCCGTTCCCCCAGCTGCTAGTTCCGACTAAGAGGGAGTCCAACTTTAATGATATATTGGAGGTTTTTAAGCAGGTTAATATCAACCTTCCATTATTGGATGCAATTAGGCAGATTCCCTCTTATGCCAAGTTCCTTAAGGACTTGTGTACGCGAAAGCGTAAGCTCAGTGTCCAGAAGAAAGCCTTCATAGCTAGTCATGTGAGTTCTATTATTCAGAATACCACTACTCCTAAGTATAAAGACCCAGGGTCCCCTATCATTGCTTGTATAATAGTTAAGTACCGTGTTGAGAAAGCGTTGCTTGACTTAGGAGCCAGTGTGAACTTACTGCCATACCATGTGTACCTTAAGATAGGACTTGGTGAGATGAAACCTACACATATGACACTTCAGTTAGCTGATAGGTCCGTTAAAATTCCTCGTGGTGTGATCGAGGATGTTCTCATAGAGGTCGAAAAGTTTATATATCCGGTGGATTTTGTTATCCTAGATACCCAACCTGTCCCTGACCCAGAGAACCAAATACCAGTGATTTTAGGTCGCCCGTTTTTAGCTACATCCAATGCGATCATTAACTGTCGAAATGGTATTATGAATTTTTCTTTTGGTAATATGACTATTGAGCTGAACATTTTTAATATTAGTAAGCTACCCTCTGAACTAGATGACTCGAATATAGAAGAGGTAAACATGATAGGAACATTAGTCGAGGAGTCATTACCAAACACTTTGTTAGAAGATCCATTAGAGAAATGCCTAGCTCACTTTGGGATTGATTTTGATGATGATAAGGTGATTAATGAGGTGAATGCTTTGTTAGATTCAACCCCTTTGTTAGATACTAGTAATGGATGGAAACCTAAGTTCGAACCACTACCAGTTTCTAAGTCTACCCTAGTTCCTTCTTTAGAAGAGCCTCCTAAGTTGGACCTAAAACCATTGCCAGATACCCTGAAGTATGTGTTTTTAGGCCCGTCTGAGACTTTACCTGTGATTGTTTCTTCCGACTTGGATAGAGATCAGGAAAGTAGGCTAGTAACCGTCCTTCAAAACAACAAGGAAGCTTTAGGTGGACCATAGCACATTAAGGGTATAAGTCCTACTGTTTGTATGCATCAGATCTATTTAGAGGAAACACCAAACCTTCTAGGGAGATGCAACGTCGACTAAACCCCAATATGAAAGAAGTAGTTCGAACTGAGGTTCTTAAGCTATTAGATGCAGGCATTATCTACCATTTCAGACAGTAAGTGGGTCAGCCCCGTTCAGGTTGTTCCCAAGAAATCTGGTATTACTGTAGTCCAGAATGATAACAATGAGTTAATCCCGACCCGAGTGACCACGGGTTGGCGTGTTTGTATTGACTATAGGAAATTGAACAAGGTCACTAGGAAGGACCACTTTCCCCTTCCCTTCATCGACCAGATGCTAGAGAGATTAGCTGGACATAGTCACTACTGCTTTTTAGATGGCTACTCTGGATATAATCAGATCGTTATTTCCCCAGAAGACCAGGAGAAAACCACTTTTACCTGTCCCTTTGGTACCTTTGCGTATAGACGCATGCCTTTCGGGCTATGTAATGCCCCTGCGACTTTTCAGCGTTGCATGATGAGCATATTTTCTGACATGGTATAGGGTTCTTAGAGGTCTTTATGGATGATTTTTCAGTGTTTGGTTCGTCTTTCGATGAGTGCTTGCATCATTTGTCATTAGTTTTGACTAGGTGTAAGGAAAAGAATTTAGTGCTTAATTGGGAGAAATGTCACTTTATGGTTCGTTCAGGAATTGTTCTAGGGCATATTGTATCTTCAAAGGGTATAGAGGTAGATAGAGCCAAAGTTGACCTTATTAAAACTTTACCGGTCCCAAAAACCGTAAGAGATATTAGGTCATTCTTAGGGCATGCTGGTTTTTATCGTCGTTTCATTAAGGATTTTAGCTTGATGTCTAGACCTCTTTGCAATTTGCTTGCAAAAGATGTTAAGTTTGTCTTTGATGATGCTTGTTTAGAGGCTTTTGAGAAGCTTAAGTCATTACTCACTACCGCCCCCATAGTCCAGGCACCCAACTGGAACCTACCCTTTGAGATTGTGTGATGCTTCAGATTATGCTATTGGTGTTGTGCTAGGTCAGCGAGAAAATAAGTTACTTCATGTGATTTACTATGCTAGCAAAACTCTGAATGATGCCCAGTTGAACTATACCACTACCGAGAAGGAACTATTAGCCATTGTGTTTGCCTTAGACAAGTTTAGACCCTATCTCTTAGGTTCTAAGATCATCATATACTGATCATGCTGCTTTAAAATATCTTTTGTCTAAGAAGGATACTAAACCTAGATTGATTAGGTGGATTCTGTTGTTGCAAGAGTTTTCTCCAGACATTAGAGACAAAAAGGGTGCCGAAAATTTGTAGCAGATCACTTGTCTAGGCTAGTTGTTAGTTCCCCAGATGATTCCCTTCCTATAAGGGATAGCTTTCCTGATGAACAATTGTTCTTTGTTACCCAATTACCTTGGTATGCGAATATAGTGAACTATCTTGTTACTGGTCGAATGCCCCAACATTGGGGTAAACAAGATCGTTCTAGATTTTTAGCTGAGGTTAAGCACTTCTTTTGGGATGATCCTTATTTGTTTAAGTATTGTCCAGACCAGATTATTAGGAGATGTATACCTGAGAGTGACCAGTCCAGTATTATTTCCTTTTGTCATGATCATGCTTGTGGGGGTCACTTTAGTGCTAAGAAAACTGCTGCTAAGATATTGCAGTGTGGATTCTATTGGCCTTCGTTGTTTAAAGACTCCCACAGTTACTGTGTTACTTGTGAACGATGCCAGAAATTAGGAACCATTTCCCGTAGGAACATGCCCTTGAACTTATTTTAATTGTTGAGGTCTTTGATGTGTGGGGTATTGACTTTATGGGTCGTTTCCTAATTCTTTTGGTAACCTATACATCCTTGTCGCCGTAGACTATGTCTCTAAGTGGATTGAGGCGGTTGCGTGTAAAACCAATGACCATAGGGTTGTGATTGAGTTCTTGAAAAATAATATACTTACACGTTTTGGTACACCACGAGCTATAATTAGTGATGGAGGGTCGCACTTTTGTAATGGGCCTTTTAAGCTTCTGATGAAGAAATATGGTATTACACATAAGATAGCTACCCCGTATCATCCACAGACTAGTGGTCAGGTAGAGGTTTCCAATAGGGAGATAAAACGTATATTAGAGAAAACAGTTAATCCTAATCGGAAAGACTGGTCGTCTAGGCTTACTGATGCCTTATGGGCTTACCGTACTGCGTTTAAGATCCCCATTGGAATGTCCTTATCGGCTTGTTTATGGCAAGGCATGTCACTTACCTGTTGAGTTAGAACATAGAGCTTATTGGGCTGTTAAGCAGCTAAATTTTTCACTTGACGAGGCAGGAGCCCATAGGAAACTCCAGCTCAATGAGTTGGACGAGATTCGTATAGATGCTTACGATAGTGCGAAGGAGTATAAGAACAAAATGAAACTTGTGCATGATAGAAACATTTTACGGAAGTCATTTTCTCCAGGTCAAAAAGTTCTTCTGTATGATACCCGCTTGCATCTTTTCCCTGGGAAGTTACGTTCTCGGTGGACGGGTCCTTTTATTGTTCGCACTGTTTTTCCTCATGGAGCTGTTGAGATCGAGACACCGGATGGTAGTAGTTCTTCGAAGGTTAACGGTCAGAGATTGAAACCCTTTTTAGAGCCCTTTCCTACAGGTGATGTTGAGGAGGTCCCTCTGGAGGACCCTGTTTACCCTTGATTGACCATCGAGGCAGTTGTATGTTGTATATTAGTTTTTGATTTTCTTCACCCAGGTACTATCTTTCCAACTTCTCCTCGTGTTATTTTATTTTTGGTACTGCTCTTTAATTAGAAACATTGAGGACAATGTTAGATTAAGTTTGGGGGTGGGGAAGAAACTTTTTGTTAGATTTTAGTTGCAATAAATAAACTCCAGAGCCTAGAAATTTATGCATATTCAGGATGGCACTAACTAATCTAAGTGGATGGAAGCATCTTGGTTGTAGGAGTTGAGGAACCAATCTGATTAGATGGAAACATCTATAGAGTCTATTCATAAAAGCACAGAGCTCAGGTGTTAGAAATAACATGATAGTTGCACCATATCTCGTTGAGTCCTTTTCATTTCTTTTTTTTATTTTATTTTTTCATTTTAAACTATGTTTCTCTAAGTGATTAGGTGGGGCACACGATTCAAGTTGTTACCACTGCTAGGGTGAATTAGAGTGACTGAGTTACTAAAAAAAAAGGAGAGACCGCACCAGTTAGACCAATCAGAATAAGTATTAATACTTGGATAGCAATATGCGTGTGTTCTCCCTATTTTCGTCGCCTAAGAAAGCGTGGAATGCAGGACCCGTGGGAACTATCGTGTAATCTGCTGACAAGAAGCATGCGCTTGGATCAAAAAGATCTATTCATGTCGTTAAGTTAAAAAAAAAAGGTTATTGTTCTGTGTAGTCAACTGCTGGTTCCCTTGTATTTGCCAGTTTGTTGATCTAGATTTAAGTTATTGACCACTGGTTCCCTTGTATATGCCAGTTGTGTTGATATTAGTCAGACCGGTATCTCAGTCCATTAGGATAGGTTCATTCTGGCAGTGGCCTTCAGACAGATATGTGAAACATCGATCATTTGGTTAACATCAAAACCATCTACATTTTTCTATTTCCATCTCCTTTTTCTATCCATATGATTAGTTTGACTCCGAATATGATGTCCATAGTGCAACTATCTGAGTAGAGCTCTGTCACTTTATATGAATTTTAGTATGCTTAAGTGCAAACTCGTGTACAACAATTGTAATTTCGCATCAGGGTACTTCCTCCTATAGTCAATGATTGTATGCCAACCAAGGAGATTCTTTAGTGCCTTCCAAGGTTCGTTGTAGATAGCTAGGGTCTGGAGTAGAGGTTTTGTGGGTACACCTCTGGTAAACCCTCCGGAGACAACACTCCGCCACTAGGGCCACCTAGTGGTTTAACGGCTTACTGCACGTGCTAAGTGTAGTCATTTTATTAGATTTGCTCGAGGACTAGCAAATAATAGCTTTGGGGGTATTTGATAGACACATTTTTGTGTCTACTTTGTCCTCAATGTCTGTATTGTTGGAACTTTATTTTTGTACTAATATTGTGTTTTTATGTATTTTTAGGAAATAAACATTTTTGGAAAATTCGGCTCGAAAAGTTGATTTTGGCACCCGGAGGACAAGTGTTATTCGGACTCTCACTTTTGGATAAGGGGTAACCTAATTACTAAGGGGCACCCCCAGGTCACCCCCAAGGCATCTGATATTCGCACCCCAGTTCAGGATAGGGGGCATATCATCTTCAACCTTTTTGAATTTCAAATTTTGGCGGGAAAAATTGTTCTTGAACTGCCGTGACTAGGGTTGAGGATTTGAAGGTGTTCCAGTGAGATTCAATGGCCCAAATTAAATGGGTTTGTTCCTAGGGCCTAGAAAGAGCTGGTATGGGTGTTGGATTCGTTCAAAATTGGTTAGATAACCAGTGGGAATCAAATCAAGGAAAATATTCTAAAATAGGAAAAATATTTTATTCTTGGAATTCTTGGATGGAAGAGACGTGCATGGGTTGATTCTATTGGCTGGAAACAATCCCTACAGCTCAGGGATGACGCGTGAGAAGAGATAAAACAGGGAACAATCCGTAACAAATCAGAGAATTAAAGAAAAAATATTTCGGAATATTTTCTTTAATGGTAGGATATTCTTGGAATTATTACGAGGATTTGAGTGACCTGTTGTGTATAAATAGGTCCCTAATGTCGAGAAGGAGGGTCTAGCAAGTTTAGGGAGAGTTTGGGAGAAGTATAGAGCATTAACAGAGCGAGAAAATCAAGTTACGGGAAAGTTTTGCTGCTGCTGCTGCCATTGAAGAACACGAAGAACGGACAGACCAGGCCAGTCGTTCTTCAACAGTAATAACGACTAACACGTGAGGGTCTTAGAATTACCGTCATCAGCAGTTTATTTCTATCGTTTCTGTAAAAGTGTTCTGCAACAATTATAAGTGTTGCAAACACCCGATTTACTCAATTATTTTCCTTTTCATCATTTGTAAAACACTTGTGAGCATCAATGAAACATTTTGAGAGGTTTTCCAACATGATGAGCGGCTAAAATACCTGGTGACTGAGGCGACGGAGGATCTATTCACTCATGTTTGATTGGTAAATTCTTTTTATAATTTCTTAATTATTTATTTTATTTAATTCACTTGGATCAATAAAAAAAAGAGATAAAAATGGTTTTCTTAATTAGTTGTGAATCAGTTTGATGTTTTATGCTTAGAATTAATTCTTTGATAAATCATGCTTAAGGATTACAATTTAATATTTGGACACCTTATAGATTAATAAGTGATTTAATGGAAAAAGAGCTAGATAATAATTATGAAATATTTTTGTAACCAATCAACTTGAAGTAATAGTGAATCCGGAGCCTTAGTCCATTTTAAATCTTGAAATCACTCTTTGAAAATTAATTTGCTTTATTTTTATTAAATATAAAAATCATTTCCTTCATAAATCTGAAACGAATCTTTTTACCACTATTCACAACAACTTTTGAAAATACATCACATGGCACTGAATTCAAGGACACCAAAGTATTTGAATTCTGTGACAAACTGGGGATTATTGAATAATACTCACCACCTATTACTCCTCAAGCCAATGGATTTGCTGAAGAAAGAATATGAATATTTAGGAAATGGCCAGGGTTATGCTCCATAACAAAAACTTACCTCTGAGATTTTGGGGAGAAGCTGTCTTCACAACATGTTACTTGATCAACCGCGTCTATATACGATCTAAAAACCTGAACACTCCATATGAGTTGTGGTATGGTAGAAAACCCAACTTGCACTATCTTAGAGTGTTCGGAAGTAAGTGCTACATCCTAAAAGATCGAGAACAGAGAGGGAAATTCCATACTAAAAGTGATGAAGGTATGTTTTTGGGCTATGCATCTGATAGTCGTGGTTTTCGAGTATTTAATCTCAGAACCCAAGTAATGATGGAATCCGTTAACGTTATCATTGATGATATTAGTGACTTTCATCATGATTTTTCTCCTGCTGAATTGCCTCAAACCGAGACAACTGAGAAAGTCAAAGAAGTTTCGGATTCAGTTGAAATTGTTCCTACTGTCACTAATCCTGATCCTTCTAGTGAAGAGGAGAAAAACACTGATCAGATTGTGCATGTTGAACAAGAACGTGTCCCTCAACGACACCTCTGGGTTCAAAGAAACCATGATCCCAACAGTATCATTGGAGGAAGAGATTCTACTGCAAAGACTAGAGGACAACTTCAAAATTTGTGCAATTTTGGTTGTTATCTTTCACATGTAGAACCAAGGAATATTGATGAAGATCTTAGCGATCCACTATTGGTGAATGCAATGCATGAAGAGTTAAATCAATTCCAAAGACAAGACGTATGGATGCTTGTACCTTATCCTCCAAATGTCAATATAGTTGTCACCAAATGGATATTTAAGAACAAGTCTAATGAGTTTGGCACAATCGTCAGAAACAAAGCAAGACTTGTCGCTCAAGGGTACTCACAAATCGAAGGAATCGACTTTGATGAAACCTTTGCTCCTGTGGCATGCCTTGAGTCCATTAGATTGTTATTATCTCACGTTTGTTTTCTTAAGGTAAAGCTATTTCAAATGGACATCAAATCCGCCTTTTTAAACGGAACCTTAAAGGAAGAAGTCTATGTAGATCAACCTAAGGGATTTGAAAACCCTGACTTCCCAGATCATGTCCTTAAAATTAATAAGGCGTTGTATGGGTTGAAACAAGCACCTCGTGCCTGGTTCGAAAAACTGACCTCATCTCTTCTTGGGAAACGTTTTTCGAGAGGAGGAGCTGATAAAACATTGTTTACCAAGTGGAGTGGAAAATATGTTGTGATTGCTCAAGTTTACGTAGATGACATCATCTATGGATCGACATCGGAGAAACTTGCTCAAGAGTTTCAAGTGTCTCTTGGAAAGGAGTTTGAAATGAGCAATGTTGGTGAATTAAAATTATTTTTGGGTTTACAAATTCAACAACACAGGGATGAAATTTACTTATCTCAAGAGAAATATGCCAGAGATATGGTTTCAAGATTTGGCCTTGATAAGTCTACCCCTAAACTAACTCCTATGCCTACCACTGGTAAACTGCATCGAGATGATAAATTTATAAATGTTGATCAAAAGCTTTATCGATCTATCATTGGAAGCCTTTTATATCTCACTGCCACTCGACCTGATATTTCCTTCAGTGTAGGTTGTTGTGCTAGGTTTCAGGCAAACACAAAGGAGTCTCATCTTGCTGCTGCAAAAGGATCATCCGCTATTTTAATCACACTGCAGGGTATGGTCTCTCTTACACTTTTGATACCAACACTGATCTTACTGCCTATTCAGATGCAGATTTGGCAGGATGTGCGGAAGATAGAAAAAGTATATCAAGAGGTTTCTACTATGTAGGACTGAATCTTGTAGCTTGGCATAGCAAGAAAAAAAATTCACAATCCCTCTCAACATGTGAAGCGAAATATATTGTTGCAGGATCATGTTGTACTTAACTTCTATGGATGAAGCAAATGCTTGCTGATTATAGAATCAACACTGGAATAATGAGAATCTTATGCGACAACACCAGTGCAATTCGCAAAACAGAAAATCCAGTAGAGCACTCAAGGACTAAGCACATTGACATAAGGTATCATTTAATTCGAGATCTTTACAAAAATGGTATCATTAACATTGATCTTGTGCCCTCAGAACAACAATTGGATGATATTCTTACCAGACCATTAGATACTGCTACATTTCAACACCTTACGGCAGTCTATTGGTGTCGTTCTGGTTCATTAGTCATCCATAACTCTTGCCCCTGCTCTTATCTCGATCTTTTGGGCAATTGAGTTTGGAATATCTTGAGGTGTAAAACTATATTGCACATTTGTTTCTAGTAAATGTATCTTCTAAGTATCTTAGTGTTATCTTAAAATCCTTCTTTTTTCGTAAAAGTAAGGTCGCTCTTGTTGTTCTTTCCGGAATGACAAGAGTTCTTTTGAACTTGCGCTTAATTTCCATATCTTTGTGGGGAGTGCGGCTATGGAATTTTTGAGGAGTTATCTTGTATCTTTATAAACTCCATGATGAATGCATTTAGCTTAGGCTTTATGATTGCATCTAAACAAAGTTGATATGTACTTTTCTTTGGTCTTGAAGTGTCTCCATGAAAATTTCATTAGGATCCCGTTTTCGTACCTTTGCCAATTTTATTGAAAAAAATGGGGTAAATTAATATGTAGTTCACACTACAAATACATATGGTTTTCGGATCATTATGTAAAGGGGAGTGGTTTTCGTGTTGAGACGAAGTATTAACTAAGGGGGAGTGATACATATCACTATGGTATTATTGTCGAAGTTATGATATGAGAACTTTGATGCTGTGCAATAATACTATGATACTATAGAACAATGATTGGGAGCTTTTGTTTTCTCATTGTTATGGCTACGGAACTTCAACAACTATGATGCTGAATTGAACATCTATGGAATCATGGGAGTACTTGGAAAAGACGAAGTTTTCGAGTAATGTTGAAGCTCCAAGAACATCAAGCATGTGGACGAGAAGCTACAAAGTTTTATATATTTTGTAATCCATATGTATTGATAGTTTTGTCAATATAATTGACAAAGGGGGAGAATGTTAGAGAATTGCTCGGTCGAACTCGCATGTGTTGCTATCTCAAGCATGTTTGTCAATATTAGTGGTCAAAACTATATGTCTTGATTTCTAGTTTACTTATGACTAAGTCTCGGCCTAGGATAGTTAAGTGTAGTTGAGCTCCAGACTCCATGGCGATCATCTTACGAAGACGAAGAACTACTCAAGGAACAGGTGGAACTTCATCCGACTAAAAGGTATGCGGAGACTTGAACTTATCTATCACTCAAAATTTTATTCTATCTTCTACTCTTGAGACAAAGTCGTATAAGTATGATAGCATTCATACATACACATTTGCTATTTCGAGCCGAGTTTACTCGCCTGTCTTTTTCTCGAAACATGTGTTGGTAAGCTTTCGCTTTAACCATTTTCATCTTTACCTGCGACGAAATTCATGATGACGTTTCAATCTTGAAAATAGTTTTGATGACGATAGTCGTGAATAACGATTGTTATAACATTATAGAAGAATGTTTCAATGATTGAAATGTAGATTTGAGATTACCATCTATGGATATAAGCATATATAGTGTGTTCGCACATTAGTGTATAAATCCATGTGCCGGAAACCAAGTGCGTGCATATGTATGCATGCGGTATTAGTGAAGGAGACAGGTTGAGTACGCGTATCCGTACATGTACTAGCGGAAGTTTTCATACCGAAAATTTCTGCTGAGTTTGTAGTTTGCAAACTAGTAAACAAGTCACCTTAGGTACGCATACCCGTAAGCGTACCCACAGAAGTTTTCATACCCGAAAATTTCTGCTGAGTTTGGAAACCAAAGCCAACTCAAATCCGGTAGCTAAGGTACGCGTACCCAAGCTGGTTATTTCTCAAATCGGTAGTTCATGAACTTAAAACAATAAATTATAAGGAATGCAATCTTTGAAAACTGTGGGTCTATTGTTCATGAATTGATTCAAGTGGATTAATCCGATTTTGTTTCAATTGTATCTATGAATAAAGACCTAAGCAATTGAACAACTCTATCAACTAGTTCTTATGAGTCATTTGAACTAGTTATGAGAAAGATGAATACGGTTAATACGAAAGTGCTCATATGGCTAACCATTGGTTAACTATTTGTCAACCAACTAAGTGTACACGTTTAGGTACGGTAACTCAAACCTAAATGAATACATTTCATAAAGGAGACTAGATTGCAAACCCTGATTTTCATCTAACGGTAAATATTGAATGCTTTATTACCAAGGTAACTTAGATTGCAAACCCTGATTTGAAAACTATATAAAGGATACATCTAGAAATTGGAAAAACTAATCCCCACACCTCCTGTGTGATACTAGTTGGTTTGCTAGAGTCGATTCTCCTTTAACCTTAGGTTTTTTATCGAGACCTTGTAGTTTAACGACTAAAAGACTTCATTGGGATTGTGAATCCAGACGAAACTAATTCTCTTGTAGTTGAGCGATCTGATCTTGCCATTTTCTATCGTACGAGTTGAATTGAATAATTGACTTGAGATTATATCTCCGATAGGGCAAGATAAAAAAAAATCACAAACATCTTCGTCTCATCGTTTGTGATTTCGTAATATCTAGTTTCGCTACCATACGATTTAGACTATTATGAGGTGATTGATAATACTAGGCTGTTCTTCGGGAATATAAGTCCGGATTATCAATTAGTTCTTGTTCACCTTAATTTATCAAAAGACGGAACAAAAACTCATAGATTTATCTATTATCATACACTTTTCTGTGTGATACAGATTTGTTTATTAAATTCTTCGAATTTGGTTCGCAGCAACTCTTAGTTGTGGGTGAGATCAGCTAAGGGAATCAAGTGCGTAGTATCCTGCTGGGATCAAAGACGTAAGGAGCGCAACTGTACCTTGAATCAGTGTGAGATTGATTAGGGTTCAACTAAAGTCTAGACCTAAGTTGAAGTTAGTTTGTAGTAGGATATGGTCTGTATCGGCTTAATAAAGTGTGGTATTCAATCTGGACTAGGTCCCGGGGTTTTTCTGCATTTGCAGTTTCCTCGTTAACAAAATTTCTGGTGTCTGTGTTATTTCTATTCTGCATTATATTTTGTTATATAATTGAAATATCACAGGTTGTGCGTTAGGATCAATCAATTAGAATATCCAACCTTTGGTTGTTGGTTTAAATTGATTGACACTTGGATATTGGTATTTGGTACCATCCAAGTTATCTCTCTACCATTTGATAAAGACTCGCAGATTTCTATTTGCTTGAGTATCGATAAAATCGAGAGAACGAGATATTAACTCTTTGATATACTTTTATCTAGATTGATTCTGACTGTCTGGTTGATTCTCTAGAAAGTATATTGGAGTTAGTCTATACAGATTGCTAATCGAAATATTGGGTGTGGTTGTTGTACCCCTGCATTTTCACCTTCAACCTTAGCATTGATTTTGGGAACGCCTCTAACGAGTTCCTTGTTAATGATCTTAGTTAGAAGATGATAATTGATGTGACCAAAACGCTTATGCCAAAGGTGTGTAGATTCCACCTTAGTCAAATTGCAGCAATTACTAAACTGAGTATCTAGAAGATAACAGTTATTTTTGCCACGTGATCCTTGAAAATCACTTTTCCAGATTTGTCGACAATATCACATCCTTTTTATTGAAGACAACCTTATGGCCTTTGTCATAGATTTGACTAACAGAAAGAAGATTAGCAGTCATACCTTTAACGTATACGATATCATGTATTTCAGGAACACCGAGTAATTTGATCGTCCCCTTCTTGCTTATGTAGCAGCAGCTTCCATCTCCATAAGTTACTGGTCCACCATCAAAATCGCTTGTGTTGATAAACCATGAGAGATCTCCAGTCATATGCCTGCCACATTCACTATCAAGGAACCATTGAAAAGGTGATGTTGACTTTAGAGCAAAATCTCTCATACTAGCACTACTAACCACATTAGGCTTTCTTGTTAGTATTGAATGTCTTTTAAGAGAAGACAAAAGTTGTACATCTTTCTTATGAAGATCACCCGCAAGTTTTAATCTTTTCTTGAAAGGCAAACAAACATGCTGAAAGTGATTATGAGAACCACATAACAAGCATGTACCAGCATCATAAACCTTGTTCAAAGAGTTCTGAGCACTATCAGGTTTCACAAAGCCTAGACATCACTTATTACCTGACTTGCGACAATTCTTCAAAGAGGAATTAGAGGTGTTATTTAAAACCATTGAAGATGACTTTACAGATTTCAAATCCTTAAGTTTCGCAATTTCTGCAGCAAGATCAGAATTGATCTGGATTTGCTCAGCTAACTTCTTTTGGAGGACAACTACCTCTTCAGAGCGTTCTCGAAGCTCAGATTTTTTGATATAAACTTCACAATGAAGGCCATCAATTATTCTTATCAATTGATGTTTTTCGAGACACAAAAAATTTATGAGTTTTTTTAAATCAAGATTCTCAACCTTATCGATGGTTTCTAGAACACGCTCGATGTTGAGTTTATCCATTTCTGGTGAAGCGTTTTCAGAGACAATATTGTCCATCATCAGATCGCTACAAACACATACTTATAAGGTCTTAATGTGTTTGCCTGCTCTGATACCAATTGAAAATGCGGGGGTCTAACAACCACACCCAACAATTCGTTTGGAAATCTGAGAGGACTTACTCCAATACACTTTCTAGAGAATCAACTAGACAGTCAGACTCAATCTAGAGAAAAGTATATCAAAGAGTTTATATCTCTAACTCTTAATTCAATCCGCAATCAGCAAATAGAAATCTGCGAGCCCGATTGAATATAAGAGGAATAACTTGAACGGTACCAAAGACCGATGTTTAAGGATCAATCAATTTCAATCAACAACCAAAGGTTGGATTTCCCAATTGATCGATTCAACGCACAACATGTGATATTTCAATTATATAACAAAATATAATGCGGAAAAGAGAATAACACAGACACCATAATTTTGTTAACGAGGAAAACCGCAAATGCAGAAAAACCCCGGGACCTAGTCCAGTTTGAACACCACACTGTATTAAGCCGTTGCAGACACTAGCCTACTACCAATGAACTTCGGACTGGACTGTAGTTAAATCCTAATCAATCTCACACTGATTCAAGGTACAGTTGCGCTCCTTACGTCTCTGATCCCAAATGGATACTACGCACTTGATTCCCTTAGATGATCTTACCCACAACTAAGAGTTTCTACGACTCAAATTTGAAGACTTGATAAACTGTCTCACACATAAAAATCTATTGGAATTGTCAGAACCCGCAAATTCTGAGGCTAGAACCTAGCCTAGAATCCCGAGCGCGGCTATCATAGGTCCAGATTTTTCCTTTTAAAAATAAGAACAATTTGAAACTATGAAGAAATTCCAATAAATGAATTATTACAAAGCACCTTAAATGGTTATAATCCACAATTAAAAATAACTAAACAATACATATCGACGATGTTGAAAAACCGATTCCCGAATCCCCGTGATAAAATTATAGTTTCTTTTCTTCAGCTAGTGTCTCTGTATACTCTGTAGAGAGAGAGGGAAAAGGGGTGAGCAACTACAGCCCAGTAGGAAATTTCCAAAAATAATAGAGTGCAGCGGAAAAACAAACCAAACGATGCATGAAAAGCACAAATGGGTAATGCGTAGTTATTGATTTTTATCTCACTTTTACTCAAACACACTTCACTTTAAATAATTAGCCTTTTAAATTTTAAAACATTTTATTATCAATTTTTCTTCAACCAAATATCACTGGTAATTTCTTTAGGTGTGTTCCAAACTTCGCAACTTTTAGATATTTCTCACTTCATTGTCTAAGTTAGACTTTTCCAACAAATCCTCAAATACTTTAGACTTACAACCACTGCCCACCGTGACACATACTATTTGAATAGTTGTGGTCCTGAACTCGGCAGATTTGACAACCCCAAATCTTTATCCATGGACCGCAGCCCAAATCACAATCAACCTTTAGACAACCCCATATCTGGTAAACCTCACAAGCGCAATAGTTAGTGTGACCACACCGGTATTCATAAGCGCGGTAGCTATTATGGATACCTGATCTCCACAAACACATCTCAACATTACACATCTACTTCCCACCGGCATTCGAAGCCTGACCTTTTAGCAAGTAGATTACCCCAATTTACTATAAAAAATGATCGACTAATATCTTTTCGGACCAAAAGAATACATTAATTTCTCTTATTCAAAACTTTTACTTAAAAACGGTATTTTTAAGCTTACCGATAACAATTTTCTGACGTAATTTGGAATGCTAAATGCATAAACCTTTCTTAATGGAGATTTTAAGACATCGATTCCAAGTACATTATTGAAACCACTAAATGGTTATGTGGAGTTTGTTGACCAGGTGTTTCATTTTCATTATTTACTCTAACAAATTTTCTTTTAGTAAGTTCGTGACAAACGTATCGTTTGTTGTTCATAAAAGCTTTCTTATCCATCATCCAGTGGGTACAAACACGATAAGCATATGGAGTTAATCTTAGTTTATTAAACTAAGTGGTTTAATTAGTTTTCCATCAGGGAACATAACAATCCAACTTACTTCTTTAATTTTCCCTTTGCAGGCTTGTGCTTATTATTCACTCCTCGATTTACGAAATGTGCTTGATTAAGCCCTTGCTGGTTTAGCCTAGCTTCCTCTTGAACCAACATGTTTCCAAGTTCAGTTGCAATCCACTTTTTCTTAATAGTGTTGTAATGCACTTGAAAAGGGGCATGCTGAGGCGGAAGCGAGTTGAGAATGAATTGGATAAGAAAATTCTCATCCACAGTTAATTTCATCTCAGTGATCTTAGCAGCAATGCTTTGCATTTCAATTACGTGCTGGTGCATTGATCGTATACCGGTATACTTCATGGTGGTAAGATCAGCCATCAACTTCCCAGCTAGAGACTTATCCGCTATCTTAAAGCGTTCCTTTACGATTTTCATAAAGTCCTTAGCATTTTTAGGTTTGGGAAGCGATTCTTTAATGTTTGCATCAATGTGCATTCACATCAGCTGTATGCTCAGCATATCACTTCTCTCTCACTTTTTTAAGAGATCCTTATCTTCAGTGGAACTCTTATCATCTATAATTGGCTTTTCAATTTGGAGATCAAGGTCAATATCCTGCACACCCAAAGTGAACTCAACATTCTCTTTCCATTCTGAGAAGTTGGTGCCATTGAAGAATGGGATAGACGAGGTATACGAATGCAAAGATTTAAAACTAGAAGCTGAGGAACATGACAAAGATACAAAAAGTCAAACTCTCACGCATAAAAAATTAAGAAACTCTTGTGGGTAGAATCTTAAACAAAACAAAAATCATGTCATAAAGTCATAAAATCATTCACATATATATAAGCAAAGCAAAGACAAACATCTGTGGGCATTATGCCTTTCATAGTTACATATATAATCATAATATCAGTTCAAACATGTGAATTAGAGTAACCTGTGGGTAACTTTTCATTCTAATATGTATAACTAAATATTTATTTCTTAATGTTTATATATACAAACACTTGAACAAACATCTCCTGTGGGTGATAGTTATTCTCATGTGATTGCACAAAACGATTAGACTTACAAAGACATGTTAATATAACATAATACTTTAGTACCACTGTGGTGATAGCTAAAGAGCATACAATTCAAACATTTTAATAACCTATACATTTTCAAGTTAGGCTACATTTGAAATCAAAATCAAACATTCAAAGTCAATATATAAAAGTTAACAATGGAAGTCAAACAACCAGTCAAAGTCAACAATCAAAGGCGGAAGTCAAAAAGTCAGTCAAAGACAAAAGTCAAAGGCGGAAATCAAAAAAGTCAGTCAAAGTCAAAAGTCAACAGCAGAAGTCAAAAGGTCACTCAAAATCAGGATTTTTAAGAGGTAAACATTTTCACTTCATGTTATATAGACGTAAAGTCTAACTTTGAAAACGTTTCAAAGAATAAATAATGAGCGAAACCCAAGATCCATATTGACAGTGAAACATCATGTGATCCCATACGTTAATGAGCCCATAAGTCTAACCTTGAAAACGTTTCAAAGAATAAATAATGAGCGAAACCCACGGTCCATATTGACAGTGAAACATCATGTGAGCCCATACGTTACATGAGAACCGTTTCATATCAAACAATGGCGTAACTCTAGCCGCATGCTTCCATGTTATTGACGATAAACAAGAACCAAACAAATCATGATATTATCAATCGGAAAAATCAAAAAAATCATGATGTTATCAATAGGAAAAATCAAAACAAATCATGGTATTATCATGTTAAGGAAGTTCTCAAAAAAAAAGTTATATATTTCAACCAAGACAAATCACTCATACATGTTTTCTTACGTAAGCTTTGTGATTCAATTTAATTCAAGCCCAATATGCATTAAGAAACATGATATAAAGGATCATGTTTGTTTGGTTATGATACCAAATATAAGATTTATTTTATATATAAAGTATCTTTGGACAAACATGATAATCACATCATAAGCGTAGTTGTGTTAAAACAAAACGGTACCCGAGGATGCCATCGATTGAATCCAAGATATCCTACAAGAATACCCCTAGAGCAGAATAGTTTGTAGAACTTTTGGTTTCTCTTTCTTGACCATTTTTTGTAAATGAATAAATAAAATTCGTGAAATCAATATTGATGGTTATTGAGTTCCTTTTATAGGTAGAAGGAGGAGCAAGGTTCATAGGATTAGAATTAACATTCAATCTCGTCCGTCCATCAAGGAAGAGGAAATATGAAAGGATCCCAAAATTGTAACCAACATATTTAGCATAATCCATAATTAACCAAGTTATTGCATGGACCAAGAGGATATTTATATGTGTATAAATATTCTTACATTCTCCCACTGGTCCACGTGATAATCTTATTTAACGGTTAATCGTAGAAAAACATAAGCGCGCATAATTGCTAAAAAAATTCAATGGTTAAACGTAATACAACCAAGCAAATTACTTATGTGAGTCATGGCGGTGGCACATTGTCTTGTTATCAACATGTTCCCTTCCATGTACAACAACACAAGCAACTTACTCAATCAGGCCTTAAATAGGGATATCATAATGGTCCAGTAATGTCTTCAGAAGAAAACAATTTATGTAACATTCATCCAATAACATAAAATTATACTAAAGTGGATACAGAAATAAGTTCAGAATAATAACAATAATAAGATCTCAATAATTGTTCAAACATAAGCAAAATTCTAAGTGAAACTAATTGTTCGTTACTGCCTCAAGACCCATGTTTCCAACATGTTCTAAAAAGGTCTTAGGAGGTAACGACTTCGTAAATGCATCTGCAATCATAAGCTTTGTGCCTTTGTGTTCAATGAACAACTTTTTCATCTGAACAGCTTGCTTCATGCATAGGTACTTTAGATCCATGTGTCTTGAACCCTTAGTATATCTAGCGTGCTCTGAAAAGAATACTGCTGCAGCATTATCACAGTAAAGTTTCATTGGTGTGGAGGCAAAATTTAGGTCTCCATACATTGAGATGAAATTCCGCAGCCATGAACAGTGATTTGTAGCCTCATAACATGCTACAAATTCAGCTTCCATTGTTGAGCCAGTGAGAATAGACTCTTTTGCACTTTTCCATGATATTGCTCCTCCAGCTAATAGAAAAAGATATCCAAAAGTGCTTTTTCGAGTATCATTACATCCCATGAAATCGGAATCTGTATAGCCAACCAACTCAAATTGATCTGACTTCGTAAATGTGAGACGATGATCCTTCGTTCCTTGCAGGTACCTCAAAACTTTCTTTGCAGCTTTCCAGTGTTCCATTCCAGGATTCACAAGGTATCTTCCCAGCATACCAACTATATAGCTGATATCAGGTTGTGTGCAAACTTGGGCATACATTAAACTTCCCACCACATAAACATAAGGGATTTTATCTATTTGTTTACATTACAGTTCATTCTTAGGACAAAGATTGAGTCCAAACTTGTCTCCTTTAGAAACCGGAACTATACTTGGCTTACATGCACTCATCTCAAACCTCTCTAGAATTCTTTCGATATATGCTTTATGTGAGATTGATAATGTTCCAAGTGATCTATCACGAGATATTTCTATCCCAATCACATAAGAAGCCTCACCCATATCTTTCATTTCAAAATTCTTCAAGAGATATTCCTTAGTTTCATGCATAAGGCCAAGATCACTACTCGCAAGTAGTATGTCATCTACATACAATACCAAAAATATGAACTTCCTCCCACTGATCTTGAGGTATATGCATGGATCTACAACATTTTCTTCAAAACCAAAATTTTGAATGGTTTCGTTGAATTTTAGATAGCACTGCCTGGAGGCTTGCTTAAGTCCATAAATTGATTTCTTAAGTTTGCAGACCATGTGTTCCTGTCCTTCTAAGGCAAAACCTTCGGGTTGACACATGTAAATCTCTTCTTCAAGCTCACCATTAAGAAAGGCTATTTTCACATCCATTTGATGTAACTCAAGGTCATATTGAGCTACTAATGCTAGAATAATTCTCAGAGAGTCTTTCTTTGACACGGGAGAAAAGGTCTCTTTGTAATCAATGTCATCTTTAGGAGTGAAACCTTTGGCTACAAATCTAGCTTTATAACGTTCAATATTGCCATTAACATCGTGTTTGGTCTTAAAGACCCTTTGACTACAAGTCTAGATTTATAACGTACTTCGTATAGTTTGAGTAAGAGAAATAATTAATGAAAGAGGAGATGGCTCTGTTAGGTTTTGCGTTCACAGGAGATCGGAAAATGCTGGGGAAAAGAGAAGAGTCGGCTAGTTTCCTTCCCTAACTAGGTTTCTGTTTATGTATGGTGCATATATACATCCGTATTTAATTAGGTTAAGGTGGAAAATGTAGTGGGTTAACGTGAGAGAGGGTCAATGTGCTAGGTTTGACCAAAGGTCAATCTAAATATCACATGTTAGTTTATTTCCCATTAATCCTCATTTTCACGTGACATAAAGGGAACTCATCAGCTAGGTTTGACCAAAAAGTCTACTTGGTCAACGCCGGTCAACTTTAGAAAAATGTACGACATTAGTTATTATACTTTTATATTATTATTTAATCAGCTATTTTATCTAAATATAACATAGAAAATATACCCAAACTGTATGTACCCATTTTCTATAGAGTCGGTTTTGGCGGAAGTGCAATTCATAATTACGGATTATGACAGGAATAGAAAATTTTGTCTCCCACAGAAATACCTATGAGTTTTTGTTCCGTATTTTGATAAATCAAGGTGAACAGGAACCAATTGATAAACCGGACTTATATTCCCGAAGAACAGCCTAGTATTATCAATCACCTCATAATAATCTAAATCGTATGATGGCGAAACTAGATATTGTGGAATCACAAACGATGATACGAAGGTGTTTGTGATTACTTTTTATCTTGCATATCGGAGATTAAATCTCGAGCAAATCTTAGATAATATAGTACTCAAACGATAGAATAAGGCAAGATCAGAACACACAACTACAAAGAAAATACTTAGGTCTGGAGTTCACAATCCCAACGAAGTCTTTCAAGTCGTTAACCTACAAAGTCTGATAGAAACCTATGGTTAAAGGAGAATCAAATCTATTTGATGCAACTAGTAACACTCAGAAGGTGTGGGGATTAGGTTTCCCAGTTTCTAGAGTTCTCCCTTATATAATTTTTCAAATCAGGGTTTGCAATCCAATTTTCCTTGGTAACAAAGCATTCAATAATCATCGTTAGATGAAAAACCTGATTCAACCAAGCTAATATCTTTCAACTGTTAGATCGAACTTATCTTGTTACACACAAATGAAATGTACCCTCATTTAGGTTTATGTAACCATACCCAAACGTGTACACCATGTTGACTCAATAATAGCTAAACCAAGTTAGCCATATGATCACTCTCATATCAACCTTATTCATCTTAACCATAACTAGTTCAAATGAGTCAAATGAAACTAGTTAAAGAGCCGTTCAATTGCTATATTCTCATAGAAGTATATAAGAACACAATTGAAGTAAAATCGGTTTGATTCGCTCGAATCAATTCATGAACATTATAGCCACAGTTTGCAAAGATTGCATTCCTTATTATATAAATATTTAAGTTCATGTACACAACCGATTTTATAAAGTAACCCACTCAAGTACGCAAACGGGTATGCATACTTAAGTAGCCGGACCGAGTTTGGTAACTCCAGTACGCGTACGGGTGCACATACCAATTCACACTTTCAAACTCCAGCAGAAATTCACGGACGTGAGACTTCCGCCAGTATGCGTACGGGTATGCATACTTGACCAGACATCCAACAACCGCCAGTATGCGTATGGGTGCGCATACTTCAGGTTCCCGGTTTTGGACTTACACACAAATGTGAAAACACACTATGTTTATATCCAAACATGGTTACTTGATTCTAAACTCTTTATTTCAATCATTGAAACTTTCTTAGAGGATGACAATAGCCGTTTTCATACACTATTAGCATCAAAGCAATTTTCAAGATATTGAAATAATCATTACGAAACATTCCAAATCTCCAGCAAATAATTGTATCACACAAACCATGTAAGGTGTTTACTCGGCTATTTTCACATGATCATATTCTGACTTTTGTCAAGAATATAAGATGAACTTGGTCGAAGCGAAATCTTGCCAACACATATTTCGAGAAATATGTAAGCGAGTTAAACTCAGCTCTAAATCTCAAATGTGTATAATTGAAAATTGTATCGTAATACAACTTATGTCTCAATATAGGAGATAGAGTAGAAATAGACTTTCCAAGTGATAGATGAGTTTCAGCCTCCACATACCTTTTGTTGATGAAGTTCCACAAGCTCCCATTAGTAGTTCTTCGTCTTCAAATGATGAACGCCATAAAGTCTAATGCTCAACTACACAATCTATGTCCTAGTCCGAGACATCTATAACTAGGCCAGAAATCAAGACTTATAGTTTTGATCACTAACATTGACAAACATGCTTGAGATAGCAACGCATGCGAGTTCGACCGAGCAGTGCTCTAACATGACTTATGATTTGGTATGACCAGTTTTGGTAATTGGTGTAACCATCCTAAGTAATCACCATGTGATGGTATGATCGATCTTTGTAATTGGTGTGACCAATCATGAGTGTTGTGTGACCGATCCTTGTAATTGGTGTAACCGGTCCTGATAACTAGTATGACCGATCACAAGTAATACCATGTGCAAATGTAACCGATCCTTGTAACTGGTGTAACCTATCCTAGTGACCGGTGTGACCTATCACAAGCAATTCCATATTTAGGTATAACCGATCCTAGTGATTGGTATAACCGATTGAACCCATGTATGTGATTTGATTTGATTAATCACATAGTAGTCTTGGAATATATGCAAACTAATTCTAAACTTGTTTGGAAGTGTGGTATAACTGATTCCAAGAATGCAAATCCATGTAAATATGAAATAAGGATTTGCAGTGAAAAGATGTCAACATACTTTGAACACGAGTAGTAACTCTTATCATTTATTATTCAAAGATATTCATTGGTACTCAAGGTGATCCTGTGCCGAAATAAATTAAGAATCTTTTAATTAAGGTTTTTGGTTTTATATGCTTTAATTACCAGCAATTAATGCATTGATCTAGAGAATAAAAATTAGTAATGTGCATTTACTAATTGGGGATCTTCTATTTAGAGATTTCGGAGATATTTGACAAGCATTGATACGTATGATCTCTATACCTTGATAAATATTACTATAAAGGCGGAATTCAGAATAATAATAGACGAGAAACTTAGAAAACAAAACACAAGTAGTAATTCGAAGAAAATATCTTCTCTAGATTATGAACAACAAAACGATTACAATTCTCTCTTTGTTACGCTCACAATCTTCTCTAAACAGTGGATTAACCTTAAACTGTTTTCTAAGATTGCACAAGTATTGTTCCAAGATTTCTCTAGGTTTTATGTGTGTCCTTAGCTATTAGCCAAAGCCCTCCATTTATAGCCTTCATCGTACTCAGCCGACCAAGGACTTCTATTAGTAATCTATTTCCTAAACTAAGAGTATTGCCTAAAACAAAACTCTTCCCTAACTAGGAATTCTGCCTAAACAAGGATTCCTTCCTAGAATATGATTCTTCCCTCAATTTAGCTTGAGGTTTACTAAGTTCCCTAAAAAAGTACGAATACACCTGTATCATGGGTCCCCCTTTGAAGAACTTGAACTCCTGTCAGAGTTAAAATGAAGGTTAGGGAACTCGAGAGTCCCTTTTTCCTTGTTAAACCCCTTGGCCTTGCTAGGAACTTGACCTTTACATCCAATTAGAAAAGCTTCTTTCTCTCGTTGTCGCGTTTTAGTCACTCTTCGCTCCAGTATGCAGTCTTCCTTGAGTGGTTCCTCTTTATCAAACCATAAGTCTTCTACTCGTGGTAAGATCATAGTGTCGTTTCTGTCATCATCAAGTAATGGTGGTTCAAACAACTTCAAGTATTCAGCATTTATAACCTAGTACATTCCTAGATAAGGTGGCAGATCCAGTCGAAAGGTATTGTCACCAATCTGATCGAGAATACGAAATGGTCCATACCTCCATGGCTTCAATTTCTTACCTTCCCCCTCCAGTCGTTCCTTACCCAATTTTAATCATACCAAGTAACCAACACCAAAATTACAAGGCACAAGATGCTTGTCATGCTTTGCTTTGCATTTAGCCTGTGGCTTCTTTAATTGTGCTTCAACAGTTGCGTGAATTTGTGATATCTTCTCCAAGAACTTCTGTGCCTTTTGTCGTTCACTTCCTTCCTTCCCCCCCATTGAGGTGTCACTAGAAAATACTAGATCGAAAGGATTAGGTGGTAAGTAACCATGGCACGTCTCGAAAGGATATTTTCCCGAAGAACTATAAAATGATCTATTGAAGCAAACTTTAGATATGGTAAACTATCATCCCACGTTTTAGGATGCTTAGAATTATATCCCCTTAACATGTGAACCATAGTCCTGTTGACCACTTCTGTTTGCCCGTCTGTTTTTGGGTGAAAAGTTGTACTCTTCTTCAACCTAGTGTCCATCATCTTCCATAAAGAATCACAAAAATGACTAAGGAATTGACTATCCCTATCAGAAATAATCGGAGTAGGTAAACCAAAATGCTTCCACACATGCTCAAAGAAAAGCTTTGCTGTAACGACTCCCATTACCGTCTTTGTACATGGAATTAATGCAATCATCTTTCTGAATCGGTCGACCACAACGAACATGTAATTATAACCAGACTTGGTCTTTGGTAACCCACCAAGAAAATCCATAGAAATACTCTCCCAAGGTCTTGATGGTACTGGTAATGGTAGATATAATCCACGTTTCCTGTTGGAAGGTTTAGATGTGCTACACAACTTACACCCTCTAACCAACTTAGCCACATCATCTTGCATCTTTAGCCAAAAGACATAATGACGAAGGTTAAGAAGAGTTTTATTCATACCAAAGTGTTCAACAACTCGGGATGTGTGTGCCTCTATCAACCATTGTAAACGATCTCCATCTTCTGGAATGCAAAGTAACCGAACCTTGTATAACAATCCATCTCGGAGTTCAAACTCACCTTTCAAACCACTCTTTACACCTTCTCGAAGTCTTTGCTAGATGCGTATGACTCTGCATACTCTTGAGGAACAATCAACTGAATTCTCATGGCCACCATTAATGCTCGGACTGGTGAACGAGACAACGTATTTTCCAACTTGTTTTTTACTCCCTTCTTGTAATTAATGAGAATCCGACATAGAACAAAGTTGCAGATTAACAACAATACCTTCTCTTCCTAACTTAAGGATAGAGCCTCAATTTCATTAAATTTCTTCTTAGTTCTCTTACAAAAATACCTGGCCAATAAATATCCATTGAAACACAAACAGTTCTCTCATTGGTTGTAGACAAAACTACTAAACTCACCCAATGGGTGGTAACAACCAATCAGGTGCCCTAAACAAGAAGTAAGCTAAATGGGTTTACATAGACTTAAGGCCCAAAACAGAATTAACTAACAAGATGCCTATTCAGTTACATGACAATACCCCATCCTTTGGAAGATCCTTGTCCTCAAGGATAAAATCTGGGAACTGAGAGTGAATGTGGCTGGCATCTTCCCATGTTGCATCTTCTGAAGGAGATCCAGACCACTGTAAGAGTAGTTATAGAATTGTATTGTTGCCCCTGAGGATATGTCTGGAATCTAGAAATTATATAGGTTGAACTATGAAAGAACCAGAAGTATCAACTAGTGGCAATGGTGATATGCTGGCCTACCTTTTTCTTCTGTTGAGACACATGAAAGACTGGGTGAATTCTGGACTCCACTAGTAGTTTGAGCTTGTAAGCTACATTGCCAATTCTCTGTAACACTTCAAATGGTCAAAAGTATTTAGCAGACAACTTCATATTGGTTCTCAGAGCAGCAGAAGACTGTCTATAAGGTTGCAACTTCAAAAATACGCAATCTCCCACTACAAAGGATTTGTCAGTCCTATGGCTATCTGCAAAATGTTTCATCCTGTGTTGAGCTTTAGAAAGGTCTTCCTTAAGTAATTGGAGCATGTGATCTCTCTCAAGGAGATAGTCATGAACAACAACAACTGAAGTAGTAGCTTGGACTGGAAATGCTAAGTGAGGTGGAGTGTAACCATATAAGTCCTGAAATGGATTCATCCTGAGACTGGTGTGGTAGTTTGTATTAAAACACCATTCTGCTAAGGACAACCAATTGAGCCACAATTTTGGGGTTGATCCAGTCATGCATCTAAGATATTGTTCAAGGAAAGCATTTGTTCTCTCAGTTTGCCCATCATTTTGTGGGTGATAAGAAGTGCTGAGAGTTAATTGAGTACCTAGAGATTTAAATAGATGCTGCCAAAAGTGGCTGAGAAATACCTTATCCCTGTCTGACACAATTGAGCTGGGTAGGCCATGAAGCTTAAAAATGTGATGCATGAACTCCTTTGCCACAGAGATTGCAGTGAATGGATGGATCAAGGCAATAAAGTGATTGTATTTAGTCAGCCTGTCAACCACAAACAATATGACATTCTTTCTGTAAGACATGGGTAGACCTTCAATAAAGTCCACTGATATGTGTTGCCAAGCTGTGTCTGGAATTGAAACACAAACAATTCTTAAATTTCTTCTTAGTTCTCTTACAAAAATGCCTGGCCAATAAATAGCCATTGAAACACAAACAATTCTCTCATTGGTTGTAGAAAAAACTACTAAACTCACCAAATGGGTGGTAACAACCAATCAGGTGCCCTAAACAAGAAGTAAGCTAAATGGGTTTACAAAGACTTAAGGCCCAAAATGGAATTAACTAACAAGATGCCTATTTAGTTACATGACAGAATGTTGAAACTCATCAAGTAAGACATCCACTTCATGCGTCGGGCTTGTTGTAGCTTCGTCTGTACGTGTATATACTTCAATGGTTTGTGATATGAATGTATCACTACTTCTTTACCTAAGAGATACACTCGCCAATGCTTGATACATTGATATAAGGCATAAAATTCTTTGTCATAAGGTGCGTAGTTCTTAATAGCACCTGAGAACAATTCTGTATGGTACTCCACTGGCTTACCATCTTGTAACAACACTCCTCCCAATGCATAGTTAGAAGCGTCGGTCTCAACTTCAAAAGTATGCTATAAGTTAGGCAATGCCAACACTGGTGCTTCTGAAATCTTCATTTTTAGCAACTGAAAAGTGTCTTCATGGGTTTGCTGCCATTCAAACTTTTCCTTAGCTCCCGTCAAACCATCTAGTGGTCCTGCAATATTCAAAAAATGCCGGATAAACTTACGCAAGTAGGTGCAAGCCCCTAAGAAACTCCTGATTTCAGTTACTGTTGTTGATGAGGAAAAACAATTTGCTGGTTTTTAGGGAAGTGAAGAGACGAGCGTGCAGACGAGACTCCTTAACCGAGAAAACTGCTTAACCTCACACAGATGCACTACAAAGGGAGTGCTTGAATTCGAGAGATTAATCTGTAGGACTCCGTCCTAAACCAAGTCAATGACCGTTCCAGAGTCAATTCGATCACAAAGAGGGAGATGGGTTGATCTGTAGGAAGGAAGCTGAGAATTGTGTGGGATCAATGATGATCAAGGATTGTGGATGTGTTGAAGGTTTCTGCAATTTTTCTGTGAACTGTTGAGTTCAAAGTAAGTTCTGGTCGATTGATGGAATTTATGAGAGTGATGACTCGAAAAATTGTCATGTTTCAATCATGGATCCATAGACTTATTTATATTGTCAGAATAAACACATTGATCCCTATAAGTGTGAAAGTTTCTTGAGTGAAAGAGTGGGAAAGTGGGAAATCGTGGTGAAACTAGTTCCAGGTCGTGCAGATACTTGGTTAACCATCCACCCACTACTTTTCTAATTCCTTCAACCGTTTGCACGACTTACTCACATTTCTCATCGTGGATGAATCCACATACCGTAGGCCGCCAGACCAAAACCCTAATTGATATCCCCCCATGTGACATGATTGATGTCTCATGATTTGTGAAGTCTACAAGGCAGACGTGTATTAATTAGTCAGTTTTTGACTGATTGGACACTGAGTCTAAGTTTTATTGAATTGAGCATGAGTGACGAATGCTCGGTGATTCATCGATTGAACATACGTTTCCTCATGTTAATATTGCTCGTCTAAGCAAATTCGAGCAACTGAGCAAGTATTGCTCGATTCGACGAATTACCGAATATTGATAGTTGGATAAATATTCGAGCAACAGAGCAAGTATTGCTCAATTCGACGAATTATTTATTGGTAATGTGACCCAATAAAATATTAATTAAAAAATTGGTAGACTACCAAATATTATATAATTAATCCAGATGTTAATTGCTGAATCAACATAAATTTATTAGTGTTTGAATCTTGCTCAAAATGATGATTTGTGGAGCGTTTATCCGAAACCCTAATTTTGATCAAGTTCGTCAATTGATGAATTGCTGAATAGGTCATGAGTGATGGAGGGATCGACCACATGGGATGATGGACGTCCATGTGGTGCCCAAGTGCTCGAGTGAGCGTGCACCAGTGTCTGGTGAAAGAATGATAATTAAATGTTGGTTTCATCATTTATTGAAATAGTGCTCGACTGAGCATTAGGTGATAAAACCTAATTATGGAAAAGTGAGGGACCAACCAAGAGGGCATGATACCGGCCCTTGGTGGTCGTGGGATCAACTGATGGCCGTTTGAGCAAATTCCAAGTTGGTTGGAAAATTTTTTGACTCAATATGAGCAATTGCGCAAATTAGGTCAAAAATCGTGAAAACGTGTGGAACCGGCTCCTTGCAAGCCTTAGGGCCATCCTCGGTCGGTCAAGGGAGCATGCCCGTGTCACCACAATGTACATGTCTCAGTCCTGAGAGTTTCGGTATTTTCTGGTGTGCGTTTGAGCAATATGTTGTACTTTCAGAAGAGTTTGATCTTTGACTGAAATTCTTGATTTTGCTCGAATGAGAAAAGTAGAACTTTGCTCGTTTCATCAATTTTCGTGAATAGCCTAGTCATTCATGTGACCATTTGACATTTTGGCTTTTTCATGGTTTGAGCAATATTTGAGAAAAGATGGAGAAACCATGATTTTTGCTCAAACTGGGGAGTTTCATGAGACGAGGGAAATAATAATTATGAAAGACTAGGGATTGTAAGGTGTGGGACCGACCACGACTAGGGAATGGCCGACTGGCCAGGTAGCCCGATCCCGCAACACCTTTCCCTATTTTATTATTTTTCATGAAACCGTGAAAATATGGAGAAACCATGAGTTTTGCTCAAACAAGGATCATCCGTGGATTCAACCATGGATTCAGAATAATAAAATGAGTATTACCATTCTACGGGATCGTGGATTCGAACATAGAATCAGATTAATAAAATTATCTATTACCATTTCATGAGATCAGCCGTTGATTCGATCATGGAATCGGAATAATGAGATAAAATAATTATCTATTACCATTCCATGGGATCGGTCGTGGATTCGATCATGGAATCGGAGTAATGAGATAAAATAGATTATCTTCTAGGAATTTAGTGGTGAATGTCACGGTATAATTAATCTATTGTAGAAAGGATATTAGACAGTTAAAGCGTCATACCCATTCTGAAAGGTGCATAGTCAGGGAACATCGAGTGTTGCCGACGCCCTGAAGGCGTTTTTCCCTCTCAACAATTATGTATGGAGAACCGCCTGAATCTACACACGGTCTCTCTACATAGTCAGGGCACATTGAGTATCACCGACGTCCTGAAGGCGTTTTTCCCTCTCAACAAACAATTATGTAGGAGGACCGCCCAATCGTTCTTTTATGTAGAGATGGGTCTCTCTATGTAGTCAGGGAGCAACGAGTATCGCCGACGTCCTGAAGGCGTTGAGCTCTCAGTCATACGGATAACTGCCAATTATGTTATTCTACATAGAGGTCATGATGAAACGAGCATCATCGAACGATCCGGGTAGGATTTTCGAGTGACATATGCATCATGGCTCATAAAATATTAATCGTCACATGCGTTCCTGAATCCTTGTCATAAACATGCAATATCATGATTTTACGATTTTGACCTTTGTTGAAAATCCACTATCAACAACTGTACTAGGTCTAGGCCACTTAGTGATCACTTCAACCTTCCTTGGATCAATCTTCCATTGTCCACCACCAACAATGAATCCAAGGTACACCAACTCCTCCTTTCCAAACTCACACTTCTTTACGTTCAACTTCAGCTGGCCTTCATGTAGCACTTTAAACACCTTCTCAACGTGAACGAGATGCTCTTCCCAAGTTCTACTGTATATTAGGATATCTTCCAAGTAAACAATCACAAAATCTTCTGTAAAAGGTCGTAACAAATCATTCATCAAACGCATAAACGTTGCTGGAGCATTACACAAACCAAAAGGCATCACCAGCCATTCGAACAAGCCTTGTTTGGTTTTGAAAGCAGTCTTCCATGTATCATCTTCTCTGACTCTCACTTGGTGGTATCCGAATTTGAAATCTAACTTTGTAAAGACTCAAAAATTTTCCAAATGATCCATTATGTCGTCAATCCTAGGTAGAGGGTAACGATTCTTGATAGTAATCTTGTTCAATGCTCTATAATCAATACACATACGCCAGCCTCCATCTTTCTTTGGTACCAACAATACCGCTGATCCACAAGGTGAAGCATTTGGCCCTATCATTCCAAATTCTAGAAGTTCTTGGACTTGTTTCTTGATCTCATTAGATTCCTCTTTGGACGTGCGATAAAAACCTACATTAGGAAGAGAACTCTCTCCATTCAACATAATTTCATGCTCCACGCTCCTCATTGGTGGTAACCCCGTGACATCAGAAAATAAATCCTTGTATTTCAACTTTAACCTTTCTAGGTCGCCTTCTTGTTGAGCAGTCAAGGATGCTAAACATACACTACTCGGCTCCTCTTCAAGAGAACGGATCACAAGGAGAATGAATTTTGTGCTAGCATTCACCAACCGCTTAGCCTGAGTGGCTGTGATCAAGCTTGCTCTCTCAAGAGGAGAATCTATAGCCTGAATCACAAAAATTTCCCCATCTTTAGTAAAGGTATACTTTTGTTCCCTCTTGTGTAGAGTTGCATCTCTATCCCATAGGTAAGGACTACCTAGTACTACCTGGAAGACATCCAAAGGAACTACGTCGCATGTAACTTCGTCAATATATGAATCATCTAAAGCAAATTTGAACGTGCACTTCTGTGAAACTTGTGAGCCTCCTTCCTTTTGAAGCCATCCTAAAGGGTATGGTTTTGGATGTTTGATAGTCTTCAATCCTAACTTCTGCACCAAAGAATTTGAAAGTAAATTCTTCTGACTTCCCGGGTCAATAACAACATCAACTAGTGATGTTTTGACTTGCATCTTAACTATGAAGAGTCACTCCCTAATATCATCTTTTGAAGGTATTTCTTTTGCCCCTATCATAAGAGAAAGCTTTGAATTGGGTTCCGTTAGTCCGTGGACTTCTTTTGGAGTTTGAGCGACTAGTGCTGCCTTCTTGGCTTCTTTCCCATGCAACCCTTTAGGATTTAGATGAGGGTTCTTAACCCAACACTTGTCGATAATGTGACCTGTTTGATTGCAATGGGTGCAAGTCAAACTTTCCTTGTCACTAGACTTCCATTCTTCTTTGCTCCTTTCACCTCCTTTCGCAGTGGTACCTCCAGATTTTCCCTTAGGATTTCCCTTTGAATCATATTTCTTAAGCCTGCCTTCAATGATATTAGCTTTTATACTTGCTTCAGAGATAATATCCACCGAAAACATCTTCAACTCCTTCTGCATATACTCATGGAACCCGGAAATATACTTCATATAGATAACATAATCTCTCAAGTCTAAATCCAAAATCATAGCTTGATTCTAAAATTACGAAGTATATTCTTGCACGGTTTGGTTGTACCACTTGAACCATCTCTCCTCAAGGTAGCCAACCGGATAAAACTGTTTCCTTACAACTGCCGTGAATCTTTTCCACGACAATACTCCCTTACCTAGGTTTTGTCTTCGATAAGATTTCCACCAGGTTAGAGCATACTTTTGTAGCTTCAAAGCCGCGAAAGCAATCTTTCCTTTGAACCATATTTAAAGAAAGAAAAATACGTCTACAGACGTTCAATCCAATCATCCAATTTTTTTACATCGACACTCCCATCGTAAAGTGGAATATCAACACGAAAATCAATTTTCAGATTCTTACCATGAGGTTTAGTTGATGTAGGACTTTTAAGAAACTCACTTTTCTTATTTTCTTCATCCACATCTTCTTCCTCCTCCTCTTCTTTTTCTGATTCGTCTTCTTCCGAATCATCTTTTTTTCGAAGCTTCAGGTGAAGGCGGAACCTTTTTCTTCGTTTTCGGCTTGGGTGTATGAGAACGAATACATTCACTCAGTTCCTTAAAGTTAACTTGAATTGAATTCATGTCTGTTTGCAGCGTCGCCACCTTTTCTTCCATAGTTTGTGGTTCGCTTTCCTTATGTTCGTCATCTGACTTTGTCATCCTTGATCCCCTTGTTTTCTTAACGTCTTCTAGCTTCTCGAGTACCTCACCAAGCTTTATATAGAGAGATCTAGTGAAAACCATAAACCACAGGGATTTACCCTAAAAACTAACCTTGCTCGTGATGCCAACTTGATACGTATGATCTCTATACCTTGATAACTATTACTATAAAGGCGAAATTCAGAATAATAATAGACGAGAAACTTATAAAACAAAACAAAAGTAGTAATTCGGAGAAAATATCTTCTATAGATTATGAACAAGAAAACGGTTACAATTCTCTCTTTGTTACGCTCACAATCTTCTCTAAACAGTGGATTGACCTTAAACTGTTTGCTAAGCTTTCACAAGTATTGTTCCAAGATTTCTCTAGGTTTTATGTGTGTCCTTAGCTATTAGCCAAAGCCCTCCATTTATAGCCTTCATCGTACTCAGCCGACCAAGGACTTCTATTAGGAATCTATTTCCTAAACTAAGAGTATTGCCTAAAACAAAACTCTTCCCTAACTAGGAATTCTGCCTAAACAAGGATTCATTCCTAGAATAGGATTATTCCCTCAATTTAGCTTGAGGTTAACTAAGTTCCCTAAAAGAGTATGGATACACCTGTATTAAGCATTTATTGGAATTAGGAAAACCGAATTTTTCCGTTCATTGCATATCTTGAGAATATATTCGGTTTTGGAAACTCCTTGGTGTCCAAACATCCTTGGTCTATAAATACTTAAGTTTGCATTTATAGAAAACTATCATAAGAGCCAGGCAAAATTCATTTCTTGTTGTTTCTGGTGGATCCGTCTATTCGGAGAGGAAAGTATCCTAATTAGGTAAAATCTTTTACGACCGCTAGTTTAAAGACTTATGTGGGATCAAGAAGCTCTACGAGTACTGTTGGTGAGAAACTAGATAATTGCAGTGTTACTAGTTTTCGATTGATTTGATTGAATAACGGTTGTTGAAACTTTGATCGCACTTAGTTTTTTTATGCTTGAGAATCTTCTCTTCTGATATAAGATTCACTCAAACTAGACCATAGTATCGACATGATCTTTAGAACTATTGTTAGATTTAAAGACATCCTTTGATATTCCATTGTTAACAGACTCCGTTATGTGCGTGATTGATCATAAGAGATTCAAGTGGTGTTGTGCAGGTTATTGAAGATAAAAGAAGATTTTAAGGCGAAGAAGATTTCTTATTGGTTTTCGTATCTTGTGAATTGTGTGCACAAACCTTGATCGACTGAGATCCAACTAGAATCGATTTATCTTTGATAATATGATTGATTAGTTGCATGAGATTGGCATTCTCTATATTTCTCTTTGAGAATTACATTAATTGAGTGAGAATATGTACTTGACTATTTTGGTAGTTAATGTTAGATCGATCTAACCAGACAAAAGATTTTATTAGATTAAACATAAGAGCCTTTGTCAACAACTCATCTAAATCTTGTAGCAAGATTGATTAGAGTAGTTAGCAAACAGATTCTTCTTTTGTTGTTTGGAATACGATCCAAAAGACTTGTTATTCACGTGCATGACTCTAGAAGTCGAAGGCGCAAGGATAATGAGGGAAATATGTAGCTAGGGGTAGTCTGCTTGGTCTCAACTATACGAAGTTGGTATTATATTTTGTATAGCGGCTTAATTCTGAGAGTATTCAAAACTGGACTAGGTCCCGGAGTTTTTCTGCATTTGCGTTTCCTCATTAACAAAATCTTGCTGTGTCTTTTACTTTGATTTCCGCATTATAATTGTTTATTATAATAAAGTAAAATACACATACACGTCAACTCCGGAATACTTGATAGTGATCCTATAAAGTTTGGTTATTACCGAACCTATTATCAAGTAACACACTTTGTTGTAGTATTGTCTCGATCTTGTATCCATAGTCATTCACACAAGTTATATTGTTGTTGTATTGTCTCGATCTCGTATTCATAGACAATCACACGAAGTGTGAACCGAATCATCTTATTGTCTCGACTCTGTTTATAGACGATCACGTTCGGTGGAGGACTTATAGGTTGAAACAAAAAGATTGTGGTGTATTTGGGTACCCTCGTATTTTCAATTGGTGTCAGAGCAGGCAAAAAGATTGTGGTGTATTTGGGTATTCTGGATGTAGACTGAAGCATGCAAGACTCTGGTGTAGAAACTCGTTAACCTCTTCTCATAGTATTGGTAAGCAAGTATTAAAATTTAGTGATGCAGTTAGCATCAACAGTGAGCTAAGGGCGACAACGAGGCTTGCAAAGGTAAGGAGATGAAGCTTGAGATAGCGAAAATAAGACATGGTAGCAGTTTTTCCTTTTGCCTGCTACTGATGTTCTCCTTCCTTTTGCCTATGAATCCTTTAAGAGAAGATCTAAGAGTTGAAGTCCGGTGCAACTTGTTAATGTGTAACATGAGTCCTGTTTCGTTTCATAAGGTGGTGAAAGTAGCTCTATAAAAATAAGTCTCGAGGCTCATATCATCATAAGCATTGAGGTTGGAGATAGTTGTAACTTCCTTGTTGTTAGTGATAGTTAGAACCTTAATTTCTGCAAAGCATGTCTTTGGAAGTAGATTGGTGTCGCCTGAGCGGAGTAGGTAGCATGGTCGTACAATGATGAATGAACTTATCAAATGAATGAGAGTCTTGACGGAATCATGGTGACATCAGTGTGGATCGACTAGCGCCTTACCAAATTCAGTATCTTTGAGACAAGTAATGGCGAGCAATCCCCAATCACATGTTTCAAAGCTTTTACTATCTGAACAGGTTCAAGGATGTGTCTCATCTTCCTCAAGAAAAGATAATGTTCCATCGAAGACTTAACAACTTGATTGATGGGTTCTGCAGACATGGTGAAGCTCCTGATAGGGAGAGGTTCTTCGTGTACTCCTTCAGTCTCCAAATACAATTCTCACTGGTGGGATTGGTATGATGACTGACGATAATATTTGGGATCTCCTATTTTTTGTTCTGGTCGTCTGACAGGAGGTTACTTGATTGGATCTTGAACCCACACCTAAAACAATTCAACCACTTCTTTCATGGAGAGAGGGAAGTCTGGAGGCGTCTCTATGTTATTGGAGTTGATCTGGATGTGGTTTTCTCTTCGCAGTAGTCGTGCATGTGGTACCTGAGTTGGAGCTGTCGGTGGGGATACATGCACATGATATTGCATCCCAAGCATAGCAAAGCTAATTTAAAAAAACATCAAGTCAAATATACATGCATCCCAAACACCCTCTAAAACCCTCAAATGATGTCAAAAACGCAAAACCCTCTCTTTCTCATTCTGCTAATTTTCGTTTTGACGACGAAGAAAGAGTAGAGAAACGAAACAGAAAATCTATCTGCAACTAACGCGAACACAGGCAAGTCAACTCTCTCTCTCTCTCTCTCTCTCTCTCTCTCCTGCTAATTTTAATGGGTTTCTACATTTGTGGAATTTTGGTAGTATAGTTTTTTCAAGTTTTTTAATATCTAGTGCTATTTTCTTGTGATGGGTGTTTACAACATAGATGTTTTTTTCGTTCTTTTGAAATCAACTTAGTAAGAAATCAATTGTTATAGCAATTGGAAAGAAAAGGTTGAAAATTGAAGATCCGTGATTGATTTTAAGTGTAAGGTGTAGGGTTTTGTAGAGGTTTTGGACACACATTCATAACATCCATTTGCACTTAGTAGGGCACATCAGTGAATTGTCAATTGTGAGCGTTTTTATCTAGGTTATATTCGGTGATATGAACTTACCCTAAGTGTTGATTTTAAGTGGGGGGATGTTGATTTCAGGATCAATTCCGACTTTGTGAGAAGGAGATATAGCAGGATAGTTGAAAACATCAAACACCAACCAAATATGTGTATTTCGTAGAACTTTCATGCTCAAAGATCCAAGATTTTCCATATGTCTTACTCTAGAGTTGATTCTGCACTAAGTTTTCTGTTGATAGTAGTCATTTCCTATTTCGTTCATTTTTACCTTGATTTTCATATGTTTAGATGGTTTATTAGTTTGACTAATTTAAGGGGGTTTTCCTGGGGTCTTTGAATTGTTTCTACGATGTCAAGGGTTAAAGTGTGTCCAAGTAATTGATGTTTGTTTTAGTTAGAACATTTTGCATCACATTTTTGGACACCAAAGTTAGTGAAAATGTATAAGCTTAGGATCGTGATCCATCGCATGTCAATCTGTTCTTACTTCTTTGTTCCCAGTCACCTATTTCCACTATATAAGGATCAAACTTAATCAGTGTCTACGAGACCATGGCAAGTTAAAAGGTAAAGCATTGTCAATTGGTTAGATTTATTATCAGCAGTGTACCCAAGATAAGCGTTTTTATGATTTTGAGCTAGGGAAACTGTATCCTTAGTGCCACGATACATGGCACTTAGATATTTATTGTGCAATAAAAGGTGTTAATTTTTTTCGGAAATTTGTTTTATGATAATTCTAGTGGTAGCAGACATATTAGCTGACATGGATGATTATGACTTGGAACTGGACGAGATGGAACTAGTTGCTGCTGCTGCTGGATATTATCATTATTGTAATACGGAGAAGCCGGTCCCTCGTAATCCCACACATGGCAAATCCGAATTTATGGATGAAATACTGAATGCAGAAGAAGATCGATGCCGTGAGATGTTTCGGATGGATAAACATGTTTTTCGCAAGCTGTGTGACATGTTAAGACGAAGAGACCTGTTACGCGATACACATGGAGTCAAGATTGAGGAACAGGTTGGAATCTTCTTGAACATTATTGGACACAATGAACGTAATCGAGTTATTCAAGAAAGATTTCAACACTCTGGCGAAACCATTAGCCGATATTTTAATAATGCGTTGAAGGCAATCAAGTCATTGTCCCGTGAATTCTTACAGCCCCCAGAGCCAACCACTCCGACAGAAATCCTCGGCAGTACAAGATTCTACCCATATTTTAAGGTGTACACCATTTATATTTTTGTGTCATCGGGTGACTGGTATACATGTTCTTTTTCATCACACTAAAGTGATTTACTGTTCTTCCCAGGACTGTATTGGAGTAATAGATGGCATGCACATCCCTGCACATGTGATAGCGAAAGATCAACCTCGGTTCCGTAATAGGAGGGGTGTTTTGACGCAAAATGTATTGGCAGCTTGCACGTTAGACCTGCAGTTTATTTTTGTATATCCTGGTTGGGAGGGTTCGGCTGAAGATTCACGTGTATTAAGAGCAGTTCTTAATGATCCAGATCAGAATTTCCCACAGATAACTGAAGGTTTTTTCATCCTATTCCCCTTCAAATTTATGTTTTAACATCAATTCTGATAGGTTCTTTCCATACTTATAACTATTATATCAGATGACTTACCTCCATAACTTGTAACTGACTTATCTCCATAACTTGTCACTTAGTGTCACATCCACATCAAGATGGTCTCTGACTTAGTTGGACGATGATTTTTATCCCCTTGAAATCAGCGCTTGAATATCCACATTTTTTAGGCATCTCTTTTCTCTTCACTTCCAATCCATCTGTTATGGTGTTAGTAGTTTAGAATATATGAGTACCCTATATATAATGATTTTCCTGGTGTAGAGAGCATCCGAGTCCCTGAATCATCCTTAGGAGTCCCCTGCACTATGGACAATACCTGGCTGTCATGGAGATGTTCGTATTTACTTTCTCCTATTCTTTGTTGACCTCTATCTAATTTCCCTATGGGTTGTTATGTATAGGCAAATACTACCTTGTTGATGGAGGATACACAAATATGAAGGGATTTGTAGCACCATATCAAGGATATCGCTACCACATCCATGAACTTAGAGGTGCTAATCAACAACCAAAGAATGCGCAGGAGTTGTTTAATCACCGGCATGCATCACTACGATATGCAATCCAGCAATGTACTGAGTTGCTTCAAACACGTTTCCCTGTCCTCAAATTAGCTCCTCCTTATGCATTTCATATCCAAAGGGATTTGATTATTGCTGCATGTGTTCTACATAACTTCATTCGACGCGAGGAAAGAAATGACTGGTTATTTGTCAACTCCCAAATCAAGGCTGCGGCAGAAGTGTCTGAGCCGGATGATCAGCCAGAGGCATCATCCACCTCCATGGCAGAAGAACAAGCAGCGTTTTTGGTTCGACACAAGATTGCAGCATCGATGTGGAATAGCTTCATCAATGAATGGGATGCATGGTGAGGATATAGTAGGCTTTGCCAAGGGCTTAATGCCCAATTTTAAGGGTGCTGTACATGTTGCACAGAGGCTAACTTATCTCCTTATTTATCATTATGCACTATGTATTACTTACTAAATGCTTGCAGATGATTGATTTTTCTTTGGTAAGCAGGCAGATAAAACAACAAGGAAATTCTAGGTCTTCAAGAGTTCGTTACATTTTGTGTGATGTTACAGTATCTATTTTTGTTTTTATAATCTTCTTTGCTCGTAGGATGCAATTACTCTCACGCAATCTGCAAGGGTGTGGAAACCTAACACCCCATATCAGACCCCAGTTGCTCCTTTCTAAACATAGGCCGCAACATGATGAGTAAGAAATACTAGTAATAAGTACATATTCTGTAGGCAGATCCGTGGAAAATGAGATCCAAGGGGAATAAAAATGGTAGTCCAAAATTAATTTCTAAATGCGTGTCCAAATATGTACAGGGTGTTTGGATACCGGGAGAAAAAATCAATTCCACAAATCAAAAGCAAAAAGAGTTTTGATAAGACAATCAGACAATTTCTGACTTTTTTGTTTCTAAGATAAATTAATTATCTTGACTTTCTTGACTTTGTAGGGCGCCTGGATACCAAAAGCAGAAATTAACCTGGCACCTAAAAACAATTTGCTGTATTAGGAAATAACATATCTAAAAATTGATAATTCTAAAAGTTGTGTTCCAAGCTAAGTAGCTAACTTCTAGCTTTTTCATTTAAAATGTATGTTCCAGAAGCCAAGGGCCAAAAGTCCAGAAGTAACATCTAAAATGTATGTAGCCAAACAGCCTCTTGGTAAAAAGGCACACCTCGTAATAAATTAAGAAAAAAGGTGCTAATAACACTTCATTTTCCACTAAAACCCCTCTTCTTTTGGAGATTGTCCTAGCGATATAGCATTCAATTTATTAAACAAGATCTTCTGAAGTCTTCGCAAAGAGAAGACACACAGAATTTCTGAATAGAACATACGAAACCAAAACAAAACCCTAATCTCCGATCAATTAGATTCAAAATCAGATCACTCCCACACAACAAAACCATGAATCTTTAGAGAAATTGAATTGTATTCACAAGATCAAAGTAATGGGTCTTCGTTCCAGATCTGTAAGGTATATTACAGTTTGGGTTTTGATTGTCACTATCGTTATTAGCTTGTCTGGAAGTCCTGTAGCTTCTGAGAATCGACGCCCAAAGAATGTTGAGGTAGCTCTTCGTGCTAAGTGGTCTGGAACTCCATTACTATTAGAAGCCGGGTATGTTACACTCTTTCATTTTCTCTCTTCCAAGATTCGTCCTTCGTCTCCTGTTGATAATTTTCTTAGTGTATCATTGAATAGTTGGAATGTCCTCTCCCCCTGCATCTGAATACTAAGTGACCCTAGTCCGACATTGCATATCACTGAAGAGTCACCCGACTTGAAATAAAATTTTGTACACATCATTCAAGTAGTTCGAAAGTTAATTAAGTTTGAGATAATTCCCCACAGTTTAGGAGCAATATATAAGGACCAACAGAGAGAGTTGCCTCTCGGTAACTATCATGATTAAATTATCCAGGACATGTGGGATTTTTAACTTTAGATCGTCTTAAGTCATCTGACTATCTGAGATTTCCAAAACAATATGAGAGTGACATGTTGAGGTCAGCAGAGAGGGTTTCCTCTCGGTAACCGCTGCCATTAATTCTTTCAAACAACTTGAATTTTGAACATGAAAGTAACATGAGTAGATTCTAAGGTGGTAACTGGTAACTAGGTTGACAATATCCATGTTAGCTGATTCAACAGAGCACATGATTACATGCACTGAGATAAGAATGAAACGAAGTTGATAATAAAGTAGAGATGGTAATGGCGCTACTCAGGATAGGTGTAAATGATTTGACATTTACTATTAGGGTGATATATATGCAACTGAAAAGGGTATGGATCTTCTGTATTCGGGCAGGAAAGGTATTTTCGATGAGTTTGTTATGGTAAATTTTATTTGCATGCTCATTGTTCAAATTGTTCTAGATTCACTTATATCTTATGAACTAAATATACTTTTGTGGGGCATTTGACTCTGTTAGTATCTTCTGCTCGTGTTATTTATGTGCAATCGCCTGTGGCATTTGACGGTTTAGGTGGGGGAATGTAATAGTCTAACCCTTTGAAAAGATTGTTGAGACTGCTTGATGTCAACCTTTTCACATGTCATTCAATTGCTTCTGATGTTTCTCTAAAGCTATCAAGCGTTCACCTCCGATGATTTCTAATTCTGTGTTTCTTGATAGTGAATTGCTTTCTAAAGAATGGAAGGACTTGTTCTGGGAATTCATTGAGGTCTGGCTACGTTCCGAGAATGATTCTGAAACTTCTTCAGCCAAACATTGTGCTAAAAAAATTGCCAAACTTGGACGCTCCCTTCTCAGTGAACCTTTATCATCAATATTTGAGTTTTCTCTCACTCTCCGGTCGTCATCCCCCAGATTAGTGCTTTATCGGCAGTTAGCCGAAGAATCTATATCTTCTTTTCCTCAAGCAGATGAATCCAACTCGAGGCATGTGGCTGCCGACACTCTAGAAGAAGGTGTTGAGAGCTTTGGAAGCAAAGGAGCAGATAACATGCTGATAGGCATGAATCCAGAAGGTCCTAATGGAAAATGTTGCTGGGTTGATACTGGTGCGGTTCTGTACTCTGATGTTTCCGAATTGCAATTGTGGCTTGACTCGCACACGGGATCGTAAGTTCTACTCTCTCTTTGTTTCTTTTTCTCATCACTCTGTCTCATTAGGATAACTTGCGTTGAAAATTGCATCCTTATGAAAATTACTCTTCTGTTACCAGGTCTGGAGATTCATTTGAGCCGCCTGAAATTTATGATTTTGATCATGTGCATTTTGATTCCATTACTGAGAGTCCAGTTGCGATTTTGTACGGGGCACTTGGAACAAATTGTTTTAAAGCTTTTCACGTCGTCCTAGCCGAAGCATCTCGAAAGGTCTGTTTGAACCTTCTAGTCAACAATGCATGTGTATTATGGTGTATTTTTTTCTGTGGGTAACGTTATTTTAATGTCTGGCTTTAAAGGTTGAATGGAAAATTAATATAGTTAGATTGAAAGGTTGATGTCATAAAAGAATGTGTTTACAGTTGTTTGGAACTGGCGCCCTGAAGCTCTCTTATGGCGAGTGTTTGCTAGTGTACCTGTATCTTATCAGAATTTGGAATAGTGTCAGCCCTGCAACTCTGCAACTTATCCGCCATATATTTATATTATAATAACACCATTGCTTCTCTAATTTTTTTATTCGCAAAGCGAGCTCTCATTGGCTGGTCACGAAGGTTTCTAGCTGTAGTTGCTTGAATGCCAAAGTTGTCTGATCTATTCCTTGAATGATAGTGCATTTTTTGCAGCAAATAAATTTAACTGATCTTGTATCAACCGTTTTTGTTTCATTTTATAGTGTTGTTGTATTATCACGAGGTTACAGAATTTAGGGCTCATGCTATACCCCATTGTTTCCCTAGTTACTGTCTTTGTCTTTTCTGCATGGCACGGGGTACCGTCTTTGTCTCTTTTATCAGGCACGGGGTGCTTATATCCTCTGATTTGTAATGTCTGTCCGTACTTAAGATTTTCTAGCTTTAGATGGTCTGGAGTTGTCTTCATTATTAATAACACCTTTCAGATGTCCGCTGCTTATTTTTGTTGTTCTGTCTGAAATCTTCACTCATCTCATTACCATGTCACCTTTTACTTTGATGCTATTGGTAGGTTAAAATTGAAACTTTAGGCTCTAGGTACTGTTAGGCTCATTTGCTGCTAAAGTAATAGCTTGCATGTTGATATAGTACTCCTAATGTATCCAGGGAAGAGTTAAATACGTTGTCAGGCCTGTATTACCTTCTGGATGTGAAGCAACAACTGGCTCCTGTGGTGCTGTTGGTACAGGGGATGCCCTTAACTTGGGTGGTTATGGTGTAGAACTTGCATTGAAAAATATGGAGTACAAAGCTATGGACGACAGTGCAATAAAGAAAGGTCGGTATCATTAATTTTTAGCATCATACAGCTAGTTACTGAGCGGTCAGCACGTTGTAGTTTTATGATGTCGATCTTGTAAATCGATGCAATTGTCTCGATAATCTCGATTGGCTGGCTAGGCCAGTTTTCTTTGTAGATCAGATTCAAGGCTTTGAACTAAGAGTTGTTTGTCGTGTCTTCACTACCAGCACTCAATATTAAATAAAATTGTCTACACTATAATATGACAGATAACATTAGCCTTGTAACCCTGTCGACTTGCTTCTCTTGTTGAATATAATTTCTACCCTCTCTTCATACATGTTCACTCAACTTGGGGCTTATTTCAGGTAGGGATTTCAATTGCTAAAATCTGTACATGTAGCCCAGGACACTCCTTTGAGACCCATTTTAGGTGTTTTATGTTTCTTCTTAAGTATTCTAAACCTTTCTTCTAAACCCAAAGCAGACACTGCATTAATCAGATCATACACTTTATTCTGCTCAATAAAATTTTAGAGATTGCCTTTAGTAAACGTTTAAGCAGTGAGAGACACTTGCTAACACAGCATTATTTCAAGTACAATTATTTCAACTTTAATATCGTCATTTAAGACAAATATAATTTTTATTTCATCGATGCTTGATACAGTCTTGGTGTACATCAGTCTATCATGAGATATTGTTTCTATATTCTTAGTGGTCAGTAAATATCTGCCATTATACTGTCTCTTAATACTTTAACTAGTTTGGTATAGTCAGGCATTAGTTCATTTTCTAAAAGCTCCAGGCAATATTTATTTTGTTTTCTTACGTATGCATAAAATTTAGTTGCCACTGACCAGATACCTACCAAGAAGCAACATCTGTACATTTACTTTTTCTTCGTTGTATTGAAAAAGCGTGGGCATGGTACTGCTATGAGATAATTCGTACATTCACTCGTTTGGATCTTTTAGTCATATGACAGTAGAAGCCTCCTTTTGTGTTATTATCTCTCATGTTTAGAAGCCTTCAGAAAGTTGCCTGTGTTATAATAACTGGACTGTATAAGTCATCTAGGCATCTTGCTTTTAGAACTGCAAGACTCGAAAATTGAGTTTTTTATATGGATGTTTTGCCTTTATCTCTGACATATAGTTTCCTATCTCTACCTATGGTTATTAGGGTAGAAATTCAAATCTTTCTGGATTTTGATCATGTATAATTATGTATATCAACATCTCAACATGAGCCAGTTTTAACATTACTTTATCCGGTTTTCAGGTGTTACTCTAGAAGATCCTCAGACTGAAGACCTGACTCAAGATGTTAGAGGATTCATATTCTCCAAAATATTGGTTTGTATTTTAAAATCTAAATGAAATCCCCGTTTCCTAAATATATAGTACCTTTCTTTGTTAAACTTAAAAGAAACCCCATGTGGTAAAACCTGTGGTATTGGCTAGTACATTAATTTCCCATCATAATGTGGTTATGGATGATATATATGCCTGCATTTTTACTATATAATGTAGTGAACCTTTTTTCCAATCATATTATGGTTGCTATTCAGGGTTTGTATTACGTAATGATAAAGAGGTGGTCAAACTTGACGGAACCATAGGATTGTAGGCTTTATTTTCTAGTACTGTGACCTACAAGTGTGTAATAGTTTAGCTCCTGGTGAATTTTAACCAAATGTAACTTTGTAGCTGTAGGCTCGTCCTGAAGGTGTTGTTCTTTGTTTTCTAGTGATGATACTTTGTTAACATGGAGCCATGGTTTTGATGTATCACTCCTCTTCAAAGTATCTCTGCTGAGATATATTATAATCTTGATCGACTTATTTTGGGGTGTCTTTCTCCATTCCAGTGTTCTGTATTGAATGTTTCTTTTTACAATCTAAATGAAATCCCCCAAATTTCTTATATATATAGTACCTTTCTTTGTTAAACTTAAAAGAAACCCCATGCAGTGAAACCTGTGGTGTTGGCTAGTACATTAATTTCCCATCATATTGTGGTTATGGATGATAAACATGCCTGCATTTTTACTATATAATGTAGTGAACCTTTTTTCCAGTCATATTATGGTTGCTATTCAGGTTTTGTATTAAGTAATAATAAAGAGGTGGTCAAACTTGACGGAACCATAGGTTTGGAGGCTTTATTTTCTAGTACTGTGACCTTCAAGTGTGTAATAGTATAGCTCCTGGTGAATTGTAAACAAATGTAACTTTGTAGCTGTAGGCTCGTCCTGAATGTGTTGTTCTTTGTTTTCTACTGATGATACCTTGTCGACATGGAGCCATGGTTTTGATGTATCACCCCTCTTCAAAATATCTCTGCTGAGATATATTATAATCTTGATCGACTTATTTTGGGGTGCCTTTCTCAATTCCAGTGTTCTGTATTGAATGTTTTTTTTTCTTTTTTCTTGTTACAGCATCTTGTTGTTCGTTGACTTTTTCTGAATGCGAATGATAGCTCAAAGTGTTACTGTTGCAACTGTAATTTGTGTGCTTTCTTTGAATTTGCAGGAGCGCAAGCCTGAGATGACAGCTGAAATAATGGCATTTAGAGATTATCTTTTATCCTCAACAGTATCGGAAACACTGGATGTTTGGGAATTAAAAGGTAAATTTCATTGTATTTGTCGACTTGTAGTCTTCATATTTTCTCCGCAATTTTTTAATATCCATCCTTTTTACAGATTTAGGGCACCAAACTGCACAGAGGATAGTTCATGCTTCTGATCCTTTGCAGTCGATGCAGGAGATCAACCAAAATTTTCCTACTGTAGTTTCATCCCTGTCACGCATGAAGGTACAGCATCTTCTTAGGCAGGATTTCCTGTCGTAAATGTATGAAGTATTTGTCATAGTTACATGTGTTCTGTTGATGCCACTTAATCTCTTCTTTTCAATTGCCAGATCAATGAGTCTATTAAGGAGGAAATTCTAGCTAACCAGCGAATGATTCCACCTGGAAAGTCCTTAATGGCTGTGAATGGTGCTTTAATCAATATCGAAGATATTGATCTCTATCTGTAATGTTTCTTGACTCTCTCTCTCTCTCTCTCTCTCTACACATACACATACACACACGCACAAATATATTTATCTGCTACTTTCTATAAAAAAATTTACTCCTGAAATGTGCTGTGAGTGGTCATTCTTTCCTTTATCTTTACTCTCTATCATGAAATTGGGCATAAAGTGTCAGCTCACTTGTCTTGAGCTTGTGGTGTAGCGTTTGAACTTTATCTTCTTGCCCACAACATTGTGAAAAAAAAGAAAAAATTTGGAGATTTTAAAGTTATTTGAACAGACTGAAAACTCTAGATAATATCTACATATTGGGGTCAGTGTTGTAGCACAAGATTAAATGCTGATAGGATTTCTCGTACCATTGATGTCATATGAACATACATTTTTGGATCGGCTCTCAACTGTTAGAAGTGGGAGGGTTGTCTGATAAGTGAAATCGGCAATTGTCCATGAGGTTGGAGTGTAAACTAGAAGTTGTTAGTTACATTCATGTTCTTTAGGGAAATACTTATGTCGCTCATAAACTAGTTTGTGGATTTGACATTATTATGAACTTTCTCTTCATTAAGACGACGGCTCTTATTTATAACTTCGCAGTGCTCAACCAAGTTTCCAATTATTTCTGTAAATGTTTTCTTAACCTAGCTAGAAATATGTTTTTGGCAAGATTATTGCTCGTTCTTTTGGTTATACCTGAATATTTTATAATCAGTATTTGTTTGTACATAATATATATTCAGCTAGCTAATGAAGGTTCATCATCTCCCACCTAAGGCCCCACCTGACTGGTTTTGCTTAATATCTTTCGTATTTTATTATTTTATTTTTTAATTTGGGGTATCTTATTGCCTCAGGTTGCTTGACATGGTTCATCAGGAAATCTCTTTGGCTGATCAATTTTCAAAACTTAAGGTCAGTAATATTGTTTACTGCTTTACTTGCGAGATTCATTTTCCAAAGCCTAAACTCCAGTCAATCTTCAGTTTGACTTGGATTTATTTTAGTTGTAGATGGCATACCTTTTCTGTTAGCCCATCTTCGCAATTATCCACACATGATTTCTCCAGTATCTTTTATTCAGGTAGTAAAGCAAGTTCTCTTTTTTACCTTAAGGTTTTCAGCCTTCCACTCCTTCATGCCTTAATTTTACATCTGTTAATGATTTGGTCATACGGTGGCATAATTTTATCTATTTTTCTCCATCCTTATCCCCGAATAAGTCAGTTCTTCTTAATGTCGTGTGCTGTCCTCTTATAGTGTTTTCAGATCATTTCCAGTTCACTAGCATCTATGTACATGTGATCCTTCCTTCTTAGCCGTTATAGTTGTTAATGCTTCAGGAATGGCCATTTTATATGTGATATCCTTCTTCGGTGTGCCGTTAGTTGCGAGTGCAAAAGATGCTTGTGTATAAGTTTCTGCAGATAAGTAATTTTTTTTTCTGTTGGACAACATGTAATGGTCCATTTGCCATCCTCAGTATTTTGGCGGGGTCCAGGTTCGCTAAACACAAGATTCTGACTGAAAATATTAGTGGTTGCTTGGTATGTGATGATGTAGTTATCATAGTAGATAGTTTGGTTGGTATGCCAGCGATTAAGAGAGGAGGAAAAGTAGGGGGGAAATAGGAGGTTGGGTAAACTTGATTGCTTCTTCGTTGTAACGTGTTAGAGAGAGTAAGCCAAAGGCCTTCCTATGAAGTTTTCTTCTTTGAGTACCAGAATGTCCGGATGATCGACATAACCTTTGCTATGTGGTTCTCAGTTACGAGGAACTTTACCGTAGCCTTTACCATGCTTTATCACCGATGCAGTTTTTATGTTTGATCTTCGCTAATTTATTTTACCAGTTGTTGAGGAGCCAAGTTTCCAAGTTATTAACTCAATAACATTTTCAGATTCCAAGACAGACTATAAAAAAACTTCTGTCAACTTTACCACCTTCTGAAGCGAGTTCATTTCGGGTTGATTTTCGTTCAACCCACGTTCGTTATCTCAACAATCTGGAGGAAGATGATTTGTACAAGCGATGGAGGAGCAACTTAAATGATGTAGGTCCTTACTTTTGTTATATGTGGATTCAGAGCTCATTTATTTCAATCCTTGCTATCATGGTTTGTGCTCAGAGCTTGACACTGTTCCTTTTACTATTGTAGCTTTTGATGCCAGTTTATCCTGGCCAAATGAGATATATCCGCAAAAATTTGTTTCATGCAGTTCATGTTTTTGATCCAGCTTCTGTCTGTGGGCTTGAGGCAAGCTAGTTTCTCTGACTATTTCCAGTTCGTTATTATTGTGTTTCTGCTGAGGTTACTAAGATTTGTTGTTTTCTTTTTTCATTTTGGCATCTTTCAGTCTGTGGACACGATTTTATCAATGTATGAAAATAATTTTCCCATAAGATTTGGTGTCATACTCTACTCAGCAAAGTTGATCAAGAAGATTGAAGAGCACGCTGGTGAACTACCTCTATCCTCTGCAGGGAAGGATGACAGTATGGAGGATATATCCAGCCTGGTAATTTGTTATCTTGAGATTCCATTTTTTTTTATATTTGTAATTTTTATTTTGATTTTTCTGAATTACTGTGTTTGTTCATCAGCATAAAGGTGGCAGGGTTTAGAAGTTGTTCACATGTTTGAGCATAAATGAAGTTGTTTACTAGTCTTGAATCACAACTCTCACTTGTTGAATTTGAAATAATGAAAATACATCTTTATTAGTTTTCAAAATCAACAAAATCACAAATCCATGAGTTTCTCCCACGTACCTGGATGACAATGTTTGAAATTATTTTCATGCAGCACTGGGTCAATTTAGGTTTGGCAGTAGCATATTTATTATCTTATTACAAATTACATCGTCAACCAAAAAATAAAGCTGTATGAAAGATGAAATGGTCTTTGTCCATAAGGGTGATAGACGATGCTTCAAAATAAAAGAAGAAGAAAAGGGCGATAGACGAGTGCTCCGCATAACCATAAAAATATCACTCATATACAATCAACTGCCTGCTTCATTTTCCCATTATGTTTCGTTCTGTTTTGATTGGTTGTGTTGGACAAGTGAACTGTGGGTTAATTCTATATCCATGTGCAGATTACACGTCTATTCTTATATATTGAGGAGAATCATGGGCCTCGGCTGGCGTTCCAGTTTCTGAGCAATGTGAGTCGGGTGATTTGCAGTTTTTCTTATAAGTCTAATCATTCTGGTTTTGGAATTTAGCATAGTGGATCAGCAGGACATTTGATCTAAAGCTCTATTGTGTTTTGTAACTCTGTACATATTTTTGCAGGTAAATAAATTGCGAAGCGAGGAAGATCTTACTGAAGAAACACTTGAGGTGCATCATGTTGAAGGAGCATTTATTGAAACAATATTGTATGTCAAGTACTGGGATCTTCAGTGAAATTCATTTCATCCAAGCATCAGTGCAGATTAATTATTTGCTTACTTAGTCTATACTAAACACCGGACGGGTTCTTTGTCATCATGTATTGTGTTATTTTGTTTGGCTTAACGATAGTATCGGTTTTTGCACAGACCAAAGGTAAAATCTCCACCTCAAGATGTATTACTGAAACTTCAAAAGGAGCTGACGTTCAAGGAGAGAGCTGAAGAAAGCTCCCTTTTGGTTTTCAACCTTGGCTTGTTCAAGTTGAAATGTTGCCTCTTGATGAACGGGCTTGTCTCTGAGTCAACTGAGGTATGTAATGGCATTTTTGACAGACATGTTTAGCTACCTGGGGTTGTGACTGATTCATAGTTTTTGCATCATATTACGGTTGCAACTGTAGATGTTGTATGGATATTTCCTGTTTAAGGTTTTCTCGTTAATCTCCCTTTGTGGCTTCCTATATATTGACATACTTCTTAGTTCGTTCAACCTTTTTTTTTTTTTTTGAGATTTTTTGCCGAATACCCAAGATGCTATTAGGTTAATCTGCAAATAGTTATGACTCTTACCTCTAGCACTCCGACTCCATTTTCAAGTATTAAACCCTAGTTAGCCGCACTCCTCAAGAAATGTCTATACAGTACTTTGCATCACCAAAAACCCATTTTATGCCTGGAACGTGTTTTCTTGTGTCCTCTTCTAAAATGGTGCACATAAGGGGTGTTTGTACAGTTAGATCATCATCGTTATTACAGCTTTTTTTTTTTTTTTTTTTTTTTGCACCGTAGATCTTTTCCCAAATGTGTCTTATAAGGGTATCATGTTTTTGTCTACCTTTATTTGTATTTCTCGAATACATGTGACAACTCATCATAATGCTTTTAAAATCCAACTTTGTTTAGGATGCTGTGGTAAATGCTATGAATGATGAGCTACCCAGAATTCAGGAACAAGTTTACTATGGTCATATAAACTCGCACACTGATGTTCTGGACCATTTTCTTGCTGAAAATGGCTATCGTCGCTACAATCCACAGGTACATCTGCTTTTCCGTCAAGTACTTGACCCTCCTATCTTGGATTAAGGTAGTCTTGTTTATCTATTAAGCATGTCAACTAGCTAACTCTTCCATTCTTATGTGATGATGTAGATTATTGGTGAGGGGAAGAATAAAAAAAAGTTTAAATCGCTTGCTGCCTCCATTCTTGGAAGTGATTCTGTGCTAAATGATATAAGTTACTTGCACTCTCCTGGAAGTAAGACTTGCTGAAACTTCAGATACTGCTACTTACTTGCCATAAGTGCTGTTACTCTGGGTCATTTATTGCGCATGTTTCTCATGGTTCAACATATGTTTCAGCTGTTGATGATGTGAAGCCAGTAACTCATCTCCTTGTTGTCAACCTAACATCGAAAAAAGGGATAAACTTACTCCGCGAAGGAATACATTACCTGGTTATTATTCTTCATTTTCTGATTGCGCCTCTCGTTATATTCCTTATTTTTATGTCTGTTCTTCTATATGTTGTTATCTGAACTGGAAAGGGGTTATGCTAATGCAGATGGGGGGATCCAAAAGAGCCCGTCTCGGGGCATTATTTACCACCGCAGATGTTGCAGGATCACCAACTCCTCTTTTTGTGAACGTTTTCCGCTTCACTGTAGCCAAATTCAGGTTTGTCATGTCTCTCATAATTCTAATTATCGGAATTTCCTCTCAATGAAATCCATAAATTGGCAGTTTCTGTTCAACATACCTATAAAGCTAAAAGTTATTTTCTTATTGGACACAGTTATAAAAAAAATGTGTTGGAGTTTTTGGACCAGCTATGTGTACTTTTTGAGAGGGACAATCTGTTTACGGTGGAGAAAGTTATCGAGCTAGCCAAAGCAAATAACTTGCCTGTTGAAGAGTTTGAAGCTTCTCTATCAGATGTTTCCAAAGAATTGGTTAGGAGCCATTTGGATAAGGTATCTTTTTATGCGCTGTACTGTCCGTTTGAAAAGCTGTACTCATTTTCTTTCTTATGACTTTTCTTTTGAGATAAATAGCTTTAAAGGTGAGCTGGATTCGTGATTGATGTTATGTATTTCACATCTCCACTTGAATTCCGGAATCCAATATTAACTGCCTCTTGAAATTTATTGCTCAAGGCCTTAGAATATCACATATAGCATGTGTGGTGTAAGTTAATTGAGTTCTCATATTCCATATGCAGGTTTCACAATTTCTATATAGAGAAATGGGGCTCGACTTTGGCGCTACTGGAGTGATCACTAATGGAAGGGTGGGTGTTATATGATTTATATTTGGCTATTGTTAGGTTGGGAAACCTACCGTATGGATTTCGGTGGAGTTGCATCAAATATTTTCATTGTTGCTTACATTTTCTTATTCTATATTACAGATCATGCTTCCTGCCCGCGGGAGCACTTTCTCGCGATATGATCTTGATCTTCTAGAATCAGTAGAGTTTGGACAAAGAATAAAACACATAATGGAAGCTGTCGAAGAAACAAAATTGGATGATATGGACCCGGATATCCTTACAAGGTCTGTCAATATCAATGTTGTTTATGTATTAGCATGTAATGCATATATTGTGATAACCTCTTTGTTGTTCTATGAGCTCTGTTGTCATTTGCATTGGATATCTTGCACAATCCTTGCCCTAATTGTACGTTTCTGCCAAACAAATCCTAATCCTCCACTGAAATGATACGGGAACAATTCATGATTGAACTTGATGGAATTCCGAGGATCACTGATACAGTTCTATTGAAAAATCTAGTGAGCAAAACATGTCTTCAATTGAAAGAGAAACCACTCAGTTTACAAGCGGATAGGCCAGACCTTTCTTTGCAGCTGTGTTACAACGACACGGACACGGTGTCGGTGTCTTGTATCCAATACGCTACTTCGACACGACAACTTAAAAAACTAAAATACGTGGACATGGCACAGACAATATAAATATCATTGAATTTAGCAGTTTGACATGGATATATAACTATATAAGGTAGTGAATTTGCAAGATAAGGCATTACATAAACTTCACCAGAGAGAAGAAATTGTGATAAGAAGGGAGAAAGTCTAGAGCAAGATCAGTGGACAGATTTGGAACTAATTTTTCAAAGTTTTCTAACTGAGTTGTATCTTGAAGTATTGGGAGTATTAGTACGCGTGTCCGAGTAAATACGTATTGACACGGCTGAATATTTCTTTTAGGCGTGTCCTTGTAACACAGCTTTGCAGTAAAGCCAATGAACAATGAAGGGTCAGCAGTAAGTGTTTTTGTTGATCTTGGTTGAAAAGCTGCTCCAGTCTTAGGAATTTCAATTAGACTAGATGCTGATGCCAGAAGGAGATAATGATGGTGTATGGTTTTTGGGTGGCCTTACATATTTCTTCTAGAGTTTGGTTGACTGAAAAATTGTTTATATGGTGCCTAGTTTGGTTGCCATTATGTGACAAACGTTGTCATTGTCAAAACTGTGTTTCTTGTTTCCACTCCTTTTCTCTCTGTTAGTTTCTTGGAACTGCTTTCATCTGTTTTGCTTCAGTTTATTTATCTATTTAAGCTCGTGTATTTTGCTTTCATTATTATCTTATGAGTTTACTCATCATACTGTGTTTATAAACTTTATATGATATTAAGGTGGAAGATTTTAACTTCTAATTCAAATGGTACCTGCAGCAAATTCCTTAGCGACCTTATCATGTTTGTTTCTTCTTCAATGGCTATGCGGGAGCGGAGTTCTGAAAGTGCTCGTTTTGAAGTTCTGAATGCCAAATACAGGTATCCTATTTCTTTAAAGTTTAAGGATATATAGTCACCGACCCCTGATAATATTATGTCGTAAAAATTTAAGATATCTCAAGTCTTTTAGTTTGTCTGAGTTTCATCTTAGGTCCAGCATATATTATGACGTTTATTAGGTATAAGCTATTCAGATTACCTTAATTATGTTAAAAGTTCATAGTTTTATAGGTATTCTTCAGAAGGTACCTTTTCCGATTTGCAGCCCCTAGAGCATGCCTTTAAAGATTGTTTGAACAATGTCTCATTTTGTATACGCATTTTATGTAACTAGTCGACTAAGCTATGGGAAACCTCTTTGTGATTTAGCTAGGGAATACTGTCGATCCTGTTACAAGATGATTTTTATTTATGCAGTGTTGTTAGTCACCTTGTAGTCGTGGTTGAATAAAATTTTGAATTTTCATTTTGCAACCAACTCTCTTTAGGCATACATCCTTGAAAATTACATTTTTTTTTAATATGATACCTGTTGAGTTGAGTTTTTTCTTTTGCTCGTTATTTCACTGACATATAAGTTATAACAATCTAGACTGTTTAAAATTTCGCCTCTATTGTCAACTCTGATTTTCATTTTTTGTTTTATAGTGCTGTTGTTTTTAACAATGATGACGCAAGTATTCATATTGATGCGGTCATTGACCCATTAAGTCCATTGGGTCAAAAGCTTGCTCCACTCCTTCGTTTGCTTTCCAAGTTCGTTCAACCAAGCATGAGGATTGTGCTTAATCCAATGGTGAGTAGTAGAAGGCTCTTAAAAGTACTTTGTTTCCTGCGAACAAGACATTAAACTTCTCACATAAGCATAAAGCAAAAGTAGAATGCTACCAGTTTTAAATATCTATCTATCTGTATATATATTAGTCTCTTCAATTTTCTTCACAACTTATCATATAACTTTTATCTAACTTACATTCATGTTCTCGTCTATGGCAGAGTTCCCTAGTTGACATTCCTCTAAAGAATTATTACAGATTTGTATTGCCAACAATGGTATTGTGAATGCCTTTCAACAACTTTGCATTTTCATACAAGTTTAATGTTCTTTGTGTGTATTATCCTAATTGTTACATTTGTTTATAGGATGACTTTAGCAGTTCTGACTTTGCAATTAATGGTCCTAAAGCATTCTTTGCAAATATGCCGTTGTCCAAAACCCTGACAATGAATCTTGATGTTCCCGAGCCATGGCTTGTGCAGCCTGTTATTGCCGTGTATGTTTCTACCAAAACATAAGTAGTAAAATTGTTTGCTTTAAATTTCCTTCTTTTTCTCTTACCAATACAACTAAGGCATGAAATATTAATCCTTTTATCTGTTCATCATGTTTCAGATATGATTTGGATAATATTGTGCTCGAGAACCTAGGTGATACACGGACATTACAAGCCGTTTATGAACTTGAATCGCTTGTTCTTACTGGTAATTCTTAACTTATGCAGGTTTTCACTAAATTTTTGTCCACTGGCTCCCTGAAGGTTTTGCATTGTTAAGGAATGATCTCCAGTTATTGTGTCTGTAATTATAATATGTTTCTTATGGATAAACATTTCATGACCAGGTCATTGTTCTGAAAAAGACCATGAAGCACCTCGAGGTCTTCAGTTGATTCTTGGAACTAAGAGCAGGGCCCACTTGGTTGATACGCTTGTCATGGCCAATTTAGGATACTTTCAAATGAAAGCCTCTCCTGGGGTTTGGTACCTGCAACTTGCGCCTGGTAGAAGCTCTGACCTATATGTACTTGAGGAACACGAAGATGGAGATGAAGTCCTACCATTCAGAAAGCAGATAACCATAGATGATTTGCGGGGTAAACTAGTGCATTTGGAAGTAGTGAAGAAAAAGGGTAGGGAGCATGATCAGTTATTATCTTCATCTGATGATGCTAACACCTTGGACGAAAGGAAGGTTAGGTTTTGTATATACTTGCTATAGCATGTACTTTTCTCTGTAAGAAATTGTCCAAGTCGTTGGATATGTGAAGTATATAATTGTAAGCTGGTTTCAAGGAGAGTTGTGTCCACAGGTTTCAACGTTGTGTCAGACCAGGTATTTAGTGAACGGTCATTTGTTGGGTTTAGTTCTGTTTTTTTTCGGCCCAAGTAAGAAGTTGTTTGCTTGTAGGCCTAGCTTTGCAAATGATAGTGTTAAAAAAGTCCCAAATCACCTAGATTCTCTGACAATCATGCCCTGTAAGTTAGTTTCTAGGAGAGACTGGTCCATGAGTTACAGTATTCTTCTCTCTTTTTTCTTTTTTTCTTTTTTTTGTATATATCTTTGAATCTATCTTCTCTGTTAATCTTTTACAGGGAAACTCCAAAAGCTGGAATACAAATTTGCTGAAATGGGCATCTGGATTGATTGGTGGGAGTGAACATGAAAAGAGGAAAGGAGGTTCTGTGGTAATTATCTACTTCTCCTGTAAAATAAATTGATTTCAGTCTCTGTAAAATCTGCAAAAAAAATTGTTGATCTTAAGATCAAAATCAAACTGGGATGGAAGCCCAATTATTATCTGTTTAATTTTAAAGAATGGGTCAACATTTGAACTACAAATGCACCTTTTGAACCACAAATCGGATTTTGACATTATATAGGTTAATTGTACCAGCAAAACCATGAAAGACTGCAAGGCTTGCGTTGTGGTTTCAAAGTCTGTGTACATTGCAAACAGTGAAAGCCTTGTAGTGGAGAGTAAATGAAGGCCGCTAGGCAGAAACAACGCTGCATTCCTTGTGCGTTTTGGGATATTTCTAAAACTAATGTTACTACCGATATAAAAATATTTTGGTCCATAATGTGTTGAGGTCCAACTTATATCTATTTTTAGCAGAGTGTATCCTTCTTCTTGTCACTACGTCATTGTAACACCACATACAGCTGAAGTGAGGTTTCTTTAGATGTCGGTTCTCAATTCTGATTAAGAGAAAGCAGGGATTGCATGTATGCTAGACGGAGAGAAGTAAGAATGATAAGTAAATGATTAGAATAATTAGTATAAATGCAAACCAGACTCATATAGAATGATCGTGCAAAAGGTGGGCAATAGTAGAGAATAAGAAAACATAGACTGCTAATTTGGTTTGTTATTTTCTGTTCTGCTGAATTTATTGGCTTAATACTTGCTACCCATTTCCTTCAGGAGCGAAAGGATGGGAGACATGGCAAGACCATTAACATATTTTCAGTTGCTTCTGGGCACTTGTAAGTTTCTCTCCCTCGTATCTGAACCGAGATATAATATTCAGTTCTATCAAACAATTTCATAACTGTATGAATCTGTTTTTGTAGGTATGAACGGTTCCTTAAAATCATGATTTTGAGTGTTCTTAAGAATACGCATAGGCCAGTGAAGTTCTGGTTTATCAAGAATTATCTTTCTCCTCAGTTTAAGGTTTTACTCAAAACTATACTTGAAAGAGAATTCAATTAAAACTCTCTTGTAAATGGATTTAAAAAGTGCGTAAAGTCTATAACGAGCACTTGTTTTCTTGTTTCATTATTTTGTGTAGAATATTATACCACATATGGCACGAGAGTATGGATTCGAGTACGAGTTAATCACGTACAAGTGGCCGACATGGCTACATAAACAGAAGGAAAAGCAAAGAATTATTTGGGCATATAAAATTTTGTTCCTTGATGTTATTTTTCCACTTTCGTTGGAAAAGGTCAGTTGATTTCCTGACTTGGTACATTTTATATAATACGACGATGTTTTTTCCTTTTCTGATCTGTCTTTCACAGATGTGATTCTGACAATGTTGATGCATGCTATGCAGGTTATATTCGTTGATGCCGATCAAATTGTCAGGGCAGACATGGGAGAGCTGTATGACATGGATATGAAAGGAAAACCTTATGGCTATACACCCTTCTGTGATAACAATAAGGATATGGATGGTTTTCGGTTTTGGAGACAAGTAATATCCTCCTTAACTACATGAATACCATCCAAAACTGTACTTTTTATGCTGATTAAAACACTGAGCTTACATTTTTTTTTTAATGTTATGTGTAGGGGTTCTGGAAGGAGCATTTGCGAGGAAGGCCATATCATATAAGGTAGTTACCGACATACTTTAGGGTTTGTGACATATTCTAGGATTTGTGAAGTCTCTCTGCAAAGCAGTCTGTTTCTTACATGCGTGATTCTTTCTGTAGTGCATTATATGTGGTGGATTTGTTAAAGTTCCGACAAACTGCAGCAGGAGACAATCTGAGGGTTTTTTATGAGACTCTCAGCAAGGACCCAAACAGTTTATCTAATCTTGATCAGGTGAGCATAACAAAGTTGCTATCAAATTGGTCAGTTTCTTTAAATTAGGCATTTTGGACAATGATCTCAAATTCGTAATGAGTTGTTAATTTGCCTAGTCTAAGTGTCTTTGTACATTACATATTGATAATGTCACTTTATTACCTAGTTAGGACTGAGAATTTCTTTTCATGTTTCCAGGATCTTCCGAACTATGCGCAGCATACAGTACCGATATTTTCTCTCCCACAGGAATGGTTGTGGTGTGAGTCGTGGTGTGGAAATTCCACAAAAGCAAGGGCAAAGACCATTGATCTCTGTAACAATCCCATGACAAAGGAGCCTAAGCTTCAGGTATTTCTGAGTTGTGGAACTTCATATTTGGACTTCTTATTGGATTCTGGTTCAAGTTCATATGTTTCAAATTGCTTGATTTATTCTAGGCTAGACGGCACGTATCTAACTCCAAAATCCATATAATCATTACTCTTCTTGTCCTGAGCAGGGAGCCAAAAGAATTGTTACTGAGTGGCCGGACCTTGATTTAGAAGCACGTCGATTCACTGCTAGAATTACTGGTGAGGAAATAGATGATGCAAAAGAGACTATTACAACTTCAACTCAGGCAAAGAGTGAAGCAAGCTCTATTGTAGAAGAAGATAAAGAATCCAAGTCAGAGTTGTAACAAAATTTCATGTGATCACCAGAAATTTAGCAATGTTGGAATGTCAGATTATTCCATGGCCGTGTCTCCCCTGCCTTATAAATTTAAGATTTAGGTTAGCTTCTCATTTCACACCTGCAAAGATAAAATTGCAAGTGGTACCCGTGTGATATCCAGTAGCCAATACAAGTAAGAGAAGAGGTTCAAACAAAGCCTCTCACGATAGCCAGATTAGTTAAAGCGCCGAAGAAGTTTTGCAGCTAATTTTTGTTATGCTCTTGGGATAAATTCCAACAGTGGTATCTTGTTACCAAATGTAATTTACATGCAATAATGAAAGAGAGATTATATTGATGATTTCTTATTCTCCCGAGTTCAACTAACCCATTTATCACTGTCTGTTGGGTGGATGAAACCTGTCGATGATTTTTGACAAGCTCTCGGAACTGCTGTCTTGAACTGAAAACTTTCAGATGGATGCTAGTGAAGTTTTATGAAATGAAACAAAGCAATGCTAACATTTTCTTATTGCGTCTATGAAGTGCTTTATTTAGTGGCTTCAGTCAGCAGCTGTTGCTGCTGCTGGGCTGTTGTGAAAGTAACAATCAGCCTGCAGTTGGGAAAGAGAAAGTGCCCTTTCTGTGGCCTAACTGCACCCATGCAAGATTAGTAGGTGTTAAAGATTATTCCAAAGCTGAGACTTTTGGCTACAACGTGGAGTACTAACCACTGCAGTGAAAAGTCAGATTATAGTCAAAGTGAAACCTAGAAAACCAACAACGCATTAAAAATTGTCTTTCAAGATTTCCCATGAAACAAACATAGGTTTGAATTTGGAGTATCAAATTTATTTCTGTCTTCTGGCCTTCTACATTTTGGGTCATATATAAACTACTGTTTAACATCTTTCTTTTCATATTCTTTCATAGGATCAGAGCTTATAAGACTGATGATCAGTTGACCACCCACTTAACAGGGCCACCACCATTTTGCAAGTGTCTCCAAAAGGTATGATATCTTATTACAGTCATCTGTTATGATTCTTGCAAAATGTTTTAGTTTATTGTTATTGGGTGTTGTACGAAAATGTTTAGGTCATTTTATTTTTTGTGTTCTTTTGGATTGTTATAAGGATGTTGTAGGTAAGCATGTGTTGCCGGTTTTATACAGTCGGTTTACGGAACACCACTTGTTGAATCGTTGGAAATATGGGTTCTGAGTTTGTTTGTTTTTGAATCAGGATTCTGAGTTGTATAGGTCACTAACTAAGAGTTGCATTAAAAATTGCTCAATTATTCATTTTAATTTTCTTCATTTGTAATCATTTTCGGTAATGCATTTCTTGTGGATACTGGTCGTTTCATATTTGAAAGGTAGAAACTGATATTCCCTTACACATGTTTTGTCAGATTTGTTTGATAGGATATCTGGTACTGTGCGAAATGAGAAAGACAGGGACAGCAAATAAAGATGGAGGGATCAGAGGAAAGGTGAAAACGATGTCGCAGAAGAGGCGGAGAAGTAATACGAAAGAGGCAATTCAAAACGCGGCTACTGCCAGTTCTAGTAGTGTTGGTATATTTGATAAAGACATAGTATGTGATATACTAAGCAGACTCCCAGCTAAGTCCATTGTGCGGTTCAAGTGCGTATCGAAATACTGGTGCACCTTAATCCAAGATCCATACTTCAGTGATTTACATTTTACCAGATCAAAAACATGTAAGCGTCTTCTTTTCATTGTTCCGCCCCTTAAAAGTCAGCCGAAAAACAGAACTGCTGTCACCAATTACAAAGAGTATCCAGTGTGTTTCAAAACTGCGGACTTACTGTCTGAAGGTAAAGGCAGAGTTTTATCAACCATTCACACGATAAGGAGATCGAAATCTTTCCAGTGTAGTGAAATACTTGGAGCTGTTAATGGTTTGATTTGTTTCATTGAAGATTCCGAGGACGCTGCTTGCATATTCAATATTAGCACTAGAGAGGTAACACCATGGATTATCTCAACATTACGAGATGATGCTGAATATTTTCCTTTTGCTCATGGTTTAGGGTTCGATCCTGCCACTAACCAATACAAAGTCATATGCATTTGGGAAGCGGTAAAAGAAGAGGGTGGCCATACCATTTTCGGTCCCATCGTGTGTGAGGTCTTGACTTTAGGTGACAATTCATGGAGAAGGATTGATGAGGTACCATCTTTACCTTTTCGATATCGACTCGCATCACCTTCTGTTTATGTGAATGGTTCAATATATTGGTTGCCTGACATGATTGAGAGTGACAATATGAAAGATGGTGATATTATGTTTATATTGGCAATTGATGTTGGAAGTCAGAAGTTCAGGAAGATTCGAATTCCTAAGTTCATTGTTGATCAGTGTTTCCATTGTCATTATGGTTCTTTATTCGAGCAACGTGGTCGTCTGTCAGAAGTGAATGGGTGTTTAGCTATATCACGCAGCATTCGTGCATCCGCTGTCAAGCTCTGGATACATGATGACAATCATCGTACATCTACGGAGACTGGTAATGAAAACTGGACTGAACACACTCTTACCTTATCTAGTTCTGTGGGTACAAATCCAGTTCAAGCTCTTTACTGTGATTCCATTGCGGGTACCAACCAATTGATCCTAGAAATTCATCAAACAAAATCCAACTGCGATATAAAGTATGTCTCTTTATTCTTATGATTGGAATAACAAGTCATTCACGAAAATGAAGATCATCGGAGTTCCCTTCTCAGTTCCTGAATATTTCTCTTCTATAGTATGTACGTCATTTAGCGAAAGCCTATTTTCCTTTGCAGAAGCAGAAAAGAAGAGCTGCAGTCGACTTTCAACAGAAAGTGATCAGTAGGAGGCCTGTGGCAAGGAAAAGCAACACTGCACTCGACTTTTCTCTGTAGTTTTTCTTAGGTGACTGGTTTAGTAGGATAGCCTTTACTATTTAGCTATGGGGATTCACTTTAAGCTTCTTTTGTTGCCTTTTTGTTTAAACTCTTTGGCGTTTAATTTATTCTATAAAACTTTGATCACAGCATCCATCAGTGACTCAAAGTGTCAAATGATGATAGACTAGTGCTCATTAAATCGGTCTTATGCAGTTATCCTTTGTATAATATGGCAATTTACAAATGGCCATCTTCTATCATTAAAATTTGTGAAAAATTAATAAGAAACTTCTCATGGTCAGGGGATGGTGATGTTAGAAAGTATAAAACTCTATCTTGGAAGAAAGTCTGTGTTCCATATGATGAAGATGGCTTGGGAATTAGAAGACTAGAAATTATTAATAGAGCTTTGCTTATGAAAATGATGTGGAAATTGATTTCTACTTCAGATGAATGGGCACTGTTCTTTACAGCCAAATTCAAAAACAAGTATGAAATCTGGTTCTTTGGATGGAAGTTATCTTCAGTAAAAGCAGGATTACGGTAGGCTTGGACTGCATTACAAGAAGACATTACATGGAGTGTTGGCAATGGTAATGACATCTCAGTGTGGTTTGATACATGGGTTGGATCATCTCCTTTAATTCATGAAGTAGGTTATACAGATTTTATTCATAATAATATGCAGTTAAAAGTCCAAGATTTGATTAATGATAATGAATGGCATATCCCTACTCAACTGCAACAGCATCTGCAGACAGACAAAATGCGTAATATTAACAGTGGAACTGATTCAATAGTGTGGCATTTGCATAGCAGTGGAAAATTTCATACCATCAATGGCAGTGGATAAGTTAAGATTCAAGGAACATAAAGTAACTTGGTCTTCTCATATATGGAGATATTCTTTACACCCAAGTATTGCAAGTAATATTTGGAAGCTGTTACAGGGAATTTATGTTGATGATGATATAAAAAGAAAACAGGGATATGAAATGCCATCCAAATGTTGTGTTTGCAAATCAGACCAGGACTATATGGAACTAGGGCTGTCAATGGGTACCCATTACCCGGAACCGGATCCGGTATTGGACCCATTAGCAACTTAGGACCCGACGGGTAATTACCCGATTGGACCCGAATCTAAACGGGTCCAAACGGGTAATACCCGTTGGGTACCCGCGGGTATCGGGTACCCGTTTATTCATACTTTTATTCATGTTTTTGCTAGTTTTAGCTTTGATATTTTACTCGTTTTAAAATTTTCTCTTACATTTAATCTTTATTTAGTACATTAATAAGAAATAATAATAAATTTTATAAAAGTTATTTAAATCCAAGCCAAAAAGAGACAAATATTAAGTTTTTGAGGTTTTTTTAATAGTTTTCTTAAGACACAATGAGTACCCGGGACCGGCGGGTACCCGGATATTTAAACGGATTCGGTTCTGGGTCCACAAGTGTAGGAACCGGACCCGGAACCGTTAGGACCCGGATCCGACCTTTATAAATAGGATCCGAGTCCGGGTCTAGTAATACCCGGGAGGACCCGGACTCGTTGACACCCCTATATGGAACCTACTCCGTGGAGCTGTGACTTCAGTATTCAGATTTGGGATTGGTTATGCCGTATCTTTAAAGAGTATATGGTCAATGTCAGTCAATACACTGACAAAAGTCTGTGTCAGGTATATGTATAAAATATCTGACTTTATCTTTTGTAACAAGATCTTTAATTACTCTGAAATAACATCTTTCTACCTCTAATAATCTTTACATGGTATCAATCGGGTAAGAAATTCTAAATAAATTTTCGTTCGATCCTAACCTAAATTATTCAATCACACTTTCAAACTTTCTGCATTATCAATCTTCATATCTTCAACCGTATTTTTCAATCTTCTAAATTTCTTCAATTAAACTTCAAAACCCTATCTGTTCTTGAATAACTCAGTTATTCTTTTCTGAAAATTTCTTCAATTAAATCGTTACTGGTGAAGAACAATATCAACATCAATTTTGTCTTCCGCTGCTGAAGGAGCTACTTCTGGTAATTCTTCTGATGTTTTGTTTAAACAACATTCTTAGTTCTTCTGCTACTGGTGATTGAAAGAAATTTCGGATTTTTTAGGGTTTCCAATTATCTTTTACAGTATTCTTTGCTCCTTCTGATACTAGGACAACCTAGTTTGAATCTATTACAGTATCATATCTCACTATTGAAATACTCAATTCAAACCCTAAAATCACTTCCTTATGGTACTAGAATTCCTACTTTGTTCCCAAATCAGAGTCTGTTGGTTTCTAGTTTTGAGAATGGAGGCAAAATTTCGTTAAATTATCTTAGAATCAGTAAATTTGTTATTGTAGTTTTGGAATCTTTGTTATTGATCCATCTTATCAAACTACTCATGGATGATTATTCTATTCTGTCAATGATTATTTCGGATTTGATACTGAAATTGCTAATGCTTCCAAGTTCATGTTATCAAAGAGGTTATTCTATATTATCTTCGTTTCTTGATCTTTCAATTACACGGATTAGTGAAAGAAACAACAAATTTGATGATTCTTTGCTGACACCGATTCCGTTTTGGCTCCGCATTCCATGAATTTGAGTCTTGGATCTATATTTCATCGCCATTTTGTTCCTTGTAAACTTACTGTGGTAGATCTTTGACGTTACAGACATTGGATAAATATTTTTCAATCCAAAGTTTTGAAATATGGGGAGCTTCTGTTATTGAATGATGTTTCTATTGAATGTTTTGTCCCAAAGATGTATTTTCAGTGGGTAGACATGAATTACAACAACATCATACCAACTAGTCGTATGAGAACTGAAGCAAATTGAAGGCCAGAACTTACTGCAACAACAACAACAATGTCAACTTCTTATCGAAAGAATCAACTAATCAACAACAATAGCAGCAACTTCAACATTAATCTGACAGCAGTAGCATCTTCCGGGTAATATCAACATTCATATGGGTAATAACTTTTTAATAACAATTTTCCCCATTTATTCATTGTTACTTCTTTTTAATGTGTGTTTAGCATATGAAGTAATTATTTTCAACACCTAACTGGTTCTAAAAACATTTTAATAACCAGTTATATGACTTGTTACTTCAAAACAAGTCATATCAATACCTTTATAGATCTGGTCTTACAAACACCAGTTCCTAAATATCAATTTGAGTCTCTTAACCAACAGAGAACACCAAAAACAATTTGAGTCTCTTAACCAACAGAGAACACCAAAACAAATACCGGAAGCTACTATTTCTGTTGTTGTTCAACTTGTATTGCTGCTAGTTCTATTGTTACATAAAAAGGTTCAACGATTTCCACTTCATCATATTGTGTATAAGTAATGCTACGCGCAATTATTGCTAGTTCTGTTTCTACAACTGTTGGTAACCTTGATGCCACAACTGGTGCTACTTCTTCACCTTAGATTTTGGTTAAGGGTTTCTCAATAAATTTTTCAGTATGTTTTATTCTACTTACTACATCAACTATCCGGAGCTCATACTTCCGTTGTGTAACTTCTTCATCTGATGCTGCTTATCCTTCATCAACTATTAGCTGTTCTATTCTGCTGTATATGGTGAGTGTGGTGCATTTTTAATATTGCAGTCCATTGTTGCCATGGTTCTGCCTCAACTATTTATTCAACAAGTTCAGTCTTGGGACATGGTGATGAGTTCAGTTTCTCAAAATTCTGGTGCTAGTATTTGTTGTTGCAGTTTACTCTTGTTCCTTCTCTGGTTGCGTCAGTTTGAGAAGGGAAATTGTTTTCCTGTTAATAGTTTATACCTTGTCAGGCTTTTTCTTGTTGTCGTCTGTTTGTGTTGTTCGAGTACTTGTTACATCAAACTGATTCTTTGTTGTTATCAGTTTGAGGGGGTATATGTATTTGTTTCTAGTTGTGCTATGTTCAAGCCTTTACTCTGTTTGTAAAGGCTTGAGGGGGTATGTAAGAGTATATGGTCAATGTCAGTCAATACACTGACAAAAGTTTGTGTCAGGTATATGTATAAATACCCGACTTTATCTCTTGTAACAAGATCTTTAATTACTCTGAAATAATATCTTTCTACCTCTAATAATCTTTACAAAATTTACATGAAAGCTAATCTAATGTTATTCTTGGTAAAGAACGAACCCGAAAAACTATGAAGCTCTTTGCCTATCCTCAGAAGTTCATCCAAAACAGCCTGACAGTATTGCAATTTGGTAGATTGATTTGTGTCTTGAACATAGTTAGTGATTTTTTGGGAGTCTCCTTCAATAACCAAGTACTTCAGAGCCTTCTCTTTTGCCCACTGCAGTCTTTGGACCATCCTGCGCTTGCTTCCCTGTAGGTATCTGTAAAGTTTCTCAAAAGCAGTCCATAACCCGAGGTAGTGAGTGATGATAGCTATGCAACACCAGGATTCATTCTGAGTGTATTCACATCTGGCTGAGTCCAATGATTATGCCTAGTTATAGGTTAAGCAATCAGGTGAGGAGGCTGACTTAAAAGTGATCATGATGCACCAGGATTCATCTGACATTCTAACCACAAAGAACACTCAAGTTTAATCAAGTAGTGGTTAAGGTCCTTTGCATTTATCTATTTTGAGTTTCCCACAATCAGTGAAATACAGAGATATATTCAAAATGTCTAGTGTTATGTTATTAGGAAAATTTAAGTTTGCAATGTCATGTTATCAAGATCGGTCACAAGTGTTAAGTTAATGCTTCTCTGAATGATGAGATGCACTAATGTTTACTGAAATCCCATATCCCATCACCTTAATGTTATACTGATGCACATTCCACAAAACCAAGGCCGAAGAACAAACAGATTTTCCCAGTTCCTAATTACATTTAGTTCTTCTATATTTTCCAGTTCCACAAAACTACATTCCAGAAGGTTGCGTTGCTTCTTATAGTGGCAATACTGTTGGAATTTGGGCTTGGGTTGGCCAATATGAATGGAAATTGAGTTATGTTGAAATATAGATCTATTCATTGGAGACCAGCCCATTTTTGAGGGGACCGTTCCTAAATTCTTGACCAGGTCAATATAAAGTAAACATAAAAGCCCGTATCCATGTATTTTTGTTAATAGCCAAAAAGCTTTTTGTTAATTAGTTGTTAATAATTATGTTAAATTAAGATAAATAAATTATGTTAATAAGATTAGACATATTTGAATTAGTAATGTAAACATATTAAGATTTTAGATCATTTAAAAGAGACAAAGGAGAAGGAGAGTTTTAGAGAAACTTTTTCAATCTTCGATCTTCATAAGGACAACAAACTAGTTACAGGTTCGTCTAGGAAAACAGAAGTATAGGTAGGTGCCGAATATCCTCTTTGATGGAATGTTGGACTAGGTTTTGTTAGAAAAACAAAAAACCCAAGTAGCCGAACATCACCTATAATGGTTTGTGGACTAGGTTCGGCTTAGAGAACTTAAGAATAGCTAGTTGATTTTCCATTTTGTGTTTAATAAGGTTATTGTTGGAAATGTCGAGTCCACCTTGTTTGTAGAGAACTTAAGATAAAACCAAACATATATTTATAGAAAGTTGGACTAAGAAACTAAAAGGTTCGGCTAAGAAATTAGAAATTTCATCTAGTAAATTAGAAACTTCGCCTAGGATTTCTTTGAAATAGACGAACATGCATTTATAAAAAGTTCGGCTATGAATTTTTTCCCTTCGAAATAGCCAAACTGTTCTTTATATTCTTCATTTCCATCAGATTCGGCTAGTTCAACTAAAGTTTTTCACAAAATTCCTAAACAAACTTGTTTCTGCAATTTCAAATGTATAAAGAAGATATGGGTTAGTCGGAAAGTACCTTTAAATATTAGTACTAGAGAGGTAACATGGATTAGATCAACATTACGATATGATGCTGAATTTTTTTTCCTTTTGCTCATGGTTTTGGTTCGATCTTGCCACTAACCAATACAAAGTCATATACATTTAGGAAATGGTAAAAGAGGAGGATAGCACTATCATTTTTGGTCCCCTCGTGTGTGAGGTATTGACTTTAGGTGACACTTCGTGGAGAAGGATTGATGAGGTACCATCTTTACCTTTTCGATTTGGACTCGCATCACCTTCTGTTTATGTGAGTGGCTCTATATATTGGTTGCCTGACATGATTGAGAGTGACAATATGAAATATGGTGATAGTGTTTTTATATTGGCAGTTGGTGTTGGAAGTCAGAAGTTCAGGAAGATTCAAATTCCTAAGTTCATTGTTGATCAGTGTTTGGATCGTATTTATAGTTCTTGTTTATTCGAGAAATGTGGTCGTATGTTAGCAAATGGGTGTTTAGCTATATCACGAAGCATTGGTGCATCCGTTGTCAAGATCTGGATACATGATGACAATCATCGTACATCTACGGATATTGGTAATGAAAACTGGACTGAACACACTCTTACCTTACCTAGTTATGTGGGTAGAAATCCAGTTCAACCTCTTTATTGCCATTCCGTTGCCGGTACAAACCAATTGATCCTAGAAATTCATCAAACGGAATATAACTTCGATACAAATTATGTGTCTCTTTATTCTTATAATTGGAATAACAAGTCATTCAGGAAAATGAAGGTCAGCGGGATCCCGTCCTCAGCTCCTGATTATTTCTCTTCTATAGTATGTACGTCTTTCAGCGAAAGCCTAGTTTCTTTTCCAAAAGCAGAAAAGAAGAGCGGCAGTCGTCTTTCAACAGAAAATGACCAGTAGCAGGCCTTCGGCAGTGGAAAAGCAACACTGCACTCGACTTTTCTCCACAATTCTTCTTAGGTGTCTGGTTTAGCAGGTTGTTACTGCTTTATGAGCTATTGGGGTTCACTTTAAATTTCTTTTGTTACCTTGTTGTTTAAACTCTCTATCATTTAGTTTATTCTACAAAACTTCGATCGCAGGCTCGCAACATCTATTTATAAATCTTTAACCAGAACCAAATGCATAATAAAAGGGTCAACATTAGTAACAATGAGAAATCTCATATCTACCTTGCTGACAGTTTGAATCAATTGATTATAGAAGAAGATAACTGTTACAATTAGGTTTCCTGAGTGGTAGCAAACACTTACAACTTGACCAGACTCAAGTCTCCTCTCTTAGTCACTCACACACCTCATACAAGACTGAACTACATATACTATCATCCTCCCTCTAGCTCAAGGAGGCTTGTAGAGAGACCTTAAGAAGCAATATCTGTTTTTGCAGTAGTAGTACTTCTCACAGTCAGTATTGTATGACATTTAACAGCAGTAGATACAATAAGTGCAGACCAAGAAGAAGTAGATACTACTTGTTGTGGAAGACCATAATGAGAAATGTAGTAAGTAGTCGTATCTAAAATCAAAAAAATGTTAAGCAGGAGAAAACAGCTGCAAATCCCAGTAGATGTCATACACCACGGTAAGTTGAAGCAAGCAGGTCATACACAAGCACACTCCCACAAGATAAATGAGAAACAATAAAGGAGCATGTGATAGTGTTAGAGCATAGCTCGGTTGAACCCACCAAGCGTTGGTATGTCAAGTTTGGTTGTCATATTTTAGTGAATCAAAACTCAAGTTAAGAGTCGCTTGATTATGTACTAGAGTCAACTTCGTATAGGTTAGCTTGAAAGTATTAGGATAACGAGACTTTACAAGTATTGCGAAGACTTGAAGAAGCAAGGAGATACAATGACAACAATCATCCTTCTACTCGAGGTTAGTGATATTTGACTTGAACTTTTTCATTCCCTAACATATCTTTCAAGTTGTACATATTGAAAACATAACTGCGAAGCATATTTGAACTCTAGATAGACATAGTATTAAGGAATAAAATACGAGGTTTATTGCTTAACCATTAAACTTTCTAGATAAGACATCGCCATAATCATTTGAATGCTATTTATGTATGGGTATGAGGTGAGGATTTCATCCTAGGGAACAATGTTTTACATGTGTTCTAATGAAGTAAGTTCATAAACTTGTTTGTGAACCGAAAAGGAAATTGCCAGGCGTTATTGGTTTTGTTATTCATTGCATATCTTATGAACAACCAATATGTGTGATTGAGTATAACCGCTCAAAACTTGTTTGTGTTCTTGGTAGAACTATTCAAAAAGGCCTGACTTATATATTGGTATGACTTTTATTAGTGAAACCAATCTTAAGTAATCACCTGAGATGGTATGATCGGGTTTGTGATTTTATGTCTGACCAAATATGGGAAAGGGGAACCGTACCTAGTAAGAGGTGCAGTACATCATAAATTGGAACCGATCCTTGTATGAGGTGCAGCAAGGTTTATAGCAGAAAGGGGAACCGATCATATGAACATGCGCAACACGTTTTTAAGAAAAGGGGAACCGATCCTATGGACATGTGCAACACATATAAGTTAGATACCATATATATGTGGGGAACCGATCCTAGTACCTAGTAAACCAAATTTTGGAAAGCTAGTGTGATTATGCACAATAATCACATGGAAGGTAGGACCGAAACTTGTTTTGGTAAAACCGTTAAACCCATGATTGTGATTGAATGTTATTTGATCAATCGCATAGTTCCTGAAAGTCAGATGAACCAATTATAAACTTTTTTGGAAGTGTGGCAAATCGGTTTCAAGGTTGTAAGTGTGAAAGAGAACTTACAAACTAAGGATGTCGACATACTTTGGACACGTGCAGTAAAATTTATTTTTTTAATTGTTCAAAGTTATTCCTTAATAGCTAAGGGAAGAGAATCCTAGGATCGAAACATAAGTAAGTTAAGAATCTTTTAATTAAGGTTATTAATTTCATTTTGTAGGAAAATATAAGGATTAGTAATGTGCATTTACTAATTAGATTTTCCGAGAGATTTCAATCATTATTTTTGGACAGGGCATTTCCAGGAATTATGGAAACCGAATTTGTGCCTTAATGAATATCTTGAGAATATTTTCGGTTTTGGAAATTCCTTGGTGTCCAAACATCCTTGTCTATAAATACTTAAAGTTTTCCTTTCTAGCAAACTAATCCTTTGTAACAACAAACTTCCTCTTTGTTGTGTTGTTACTGGTGTAGCCGCCTATTCGGAGAGGAGAGTAACCTAATTAGGCGAAATCTCTTACGACCACTCAGTTTAAAGTCTTCTTTTGGATTGAGAAGCTCTAGCGAGTACTGTTGGTGGGAAACTAGATAATTACGGTTTATCTTTTGTTTTCGATTGATTTGATTGACTAACGGTGGTTGAAATCTGATTGCACCTAGTTTTTTATGCTTGAGAATCTTCTCTTTTGATATAAGATTCACTCAAACTAGTTCAGATTTTCGACAAGGATCTTTAGACTGTTGTAAGTTCTAAAGACGATCTTGTGATAATCCATTGTTAACATACTCCATTCTGTGCGTGATTGATCACCGGAGATTCAAGTGATTGTCTGCAGGTTATTATTGAAGATCTAAGAAGATTTGAAGACGAAGAAGATATTGAATATTTCTGATTTGTGGGTTCATAATCTTTGGTGTGCACAATACTTGTTTCGGTAAAAGAGGATACAATTAATAATCGGTTTATCCTTGTGATAGATTGGATTGAGTAATTGTGTAGATCGACATCAACACAATTCTTTGGATTAAGAGTGTTGTTGGCTTAATCTTAAATGATTACTTCGGTCAATCTGGAGTAAAAGGATTCGAACCTTTGCATGCCGGTATCAAAAACCGGTGCCTTGCCACTTGGCTATACTCCAAGTTAAGGTCTGAATTCCATGAATCTTTCGGGACCGTGGAACTGGATTGCGAGACTCTTCTATTATATGACATTACTTCTATGGGCTATCTATCTATGTAATTTCAATGGACAAAGACTCGCTCTCGCTAGATCGGAAAAAAGATAGGCGGGAAAGACTAGGCGGCTACTAATAGTGGCTCTTTAACAGAGTCCAGCATGCCCTACTTTATCCGTTCAAACAAGACGAGCCAATTTCATTGAAAGAAGCCGGTCCTTTCATTTATGTCCAAATGTCGAGCCTATATGATATTACGTGTACCTTTCTTCATTTATTTTTAGGTAATTGAACATAAGATAGATCTAAGGACCCGACGAAGGAGTTTATGTTAAGATAAACAGAAGAGCCTTTGTCCGACTCATATCACTTGGTTGAATAGAGTTGATACCAAACAGATTTGTTGTTCCTTTACTGTTTGGAATATGAACCAAAGGAATTGTTCCAAGTACGTGACTAAGGTCGGAGGCGTGGGAATACAGACGGAACTAGGTGAACTATAGGTTTAGTTGCTTGAAGTTTGCCTTTCTAGCAAACTAATCCTTCGTAACAACAAACTTCCTCTTTGTTGTGTTGTTACTGGTTTAGCCTCCTATTTGGAGAGGAGAGTAACCTAATTAGGCGAAATTTCTTACGGCCGCTCAGTTTAAAGTCTTTTTTGGGATTGAGAAGCTCTAGCGAGTACCGTTGGTGGGAAACTAGATAATTGCGGCTTATCTTTTATTTTCGATGGATTTGATTGACTAATGGTGGTTGAAATCTGATTGCACCTAATTTGTTTATGCTTGAGAATCTTCTCTTCTAATATAAGATTGATAAGTGCCTAAAATACATCATTTGAATATCAATTTCATATACTTTTCTTTACTATTTTTTCTTGTATTTTCGGGTATTATGCTTCTTTTGCATTTTATAGCTGTTTTGGAGTCACGTGGCATTAAACAAGAGAAACCAAGCTAATTTTCATGCTTGAATTTAACAAGGCAGCCAAAGATGCTCATACACGGAACATGAAGATGTTAGTTCATGTTAAAAGCTATTTGGCTGCATAGAAGGTGTGTCAGATTGCAGCCCATTAAGTGAAACAACGCTGTCCAACAAAGAAGCCAGTCTCCAAGTGATAATACTGGCAACCAGTTCACAAGCAGAGAGGAGAATGAAGTCTGCCCACCGTTGTTTCTTCTTGTCGTGACCAGCTCAGTTCAAGTCATGCCGTGCCATCGTTCTCATGGGAGATTACCAAGGGTTAGGAAAGGAATTTGAACCTAAGAAGAGTAAGAAATCAGCGAAAGAGGGAGTCGTATTTGGACAGAGTTTCACCGGAAAGACACAGAGGAGATGGAGAGTGTTCAAGGGTCAGTAATGGACTAGACATTGAAGTCAAGAAGAGCAAGAAACTTGAATGGAGTTTTGTTGGTTTTGAGCACAGTTTTGGCCGGACAGTCAAGAAATGAAGTTTGTAGTCGTTGATTGAATAACATGAATGAAGGAAGAATTGGAGAGGATTCAAAGCAGATTTTGAGCTGTAAATGTGTGTGATTGAATGTGTTCAAACATGAATTGCGCAGGGAAGGAGTTCGTGTAGCTTTCAAAATACAATCAGTACATAACCTCCACCAATTTACTATGCGCAGACAACGTGTTTGTGAAAATCCCCGAGTAAACACAGTCTCAGTCACGACCAGTTCTTTTTAGTTATTTGTAGCTGCTAGCCACGGTTCATTGGCTGAATACAAGGGTTAGGATACGATTCATGGACTGAGAGAAGGTAGAGTTTGTTCGAGATTTTGATTCTTCTATGGCCGGAAATTCAGTGGGTTGTGTTCAATAGGTCAGAGATATTTCAGAGGCTAAGACAAGGAAAAAATGGGTACAAATTGGTAGAGATTTGAAGTCAGTTTCATGAAGAGAAAACAGAGCTGCTTCCAAGGTTCTTGCAGCTGGTTGCCATAGCTCGTATGAGTACTTGCCGAGGGTCAGTACATATTTTTGAAGTCGAGACAGAAACGGAGTCTTGGGTTGAGTTTTCTTGGCCGAGAAATCAGTGAAGTATATGGAGTTTTACTGCCATCAGAAGATGTTTCTGCCGTTAGATTGTAGTAACGAATGGAAGAGATTAAGAGCTGGTTTAGAGTTTGAAAGAAATAAGGAAACTTGGGTTTAGTCGGCATTAAACTGTGCTGGGAACTGGAAGCTATAAAAAGAGACAGAAGTCTTCAGTTTAGAATCATCCCATACCCTCTCTACAGCTGCTCGCAACCCTAGTTCCAGCGAGCTTTTGCTCGCTGAACAACCATTATTCCACCACCTGCATCTCCACCAGCATACACGAACAGCATCATACACCACCTGCATCACCACCAGCACATCACCTTCACATCCATCATCTACTTACATCTCCCATCAGCATCACAAGTTCAGTTCCACTCCACCTCCGTAGCAACAATCCATCGTACCACCTGCATACCTGCATCATCTCATATGCCACCTACATACATACACCACCATCACCTGCATCCATCAGCATTACCACCACCTGTTTGCTGCAGTCATCCATCACCACTACCAGCATCTCCACCAGTTCAGTCCACCTCCATCTGTCCGCACCTGTCTGTACAGCAGCAGTATCATCATCACCAGTAGCTGCAGTTCGCGACAACTCCAGTACCAGGCCTTCCGCAAGTTACAACACCAAGCAATCAGCAGTTTCTACTTCGTCGTCACCATTCCACCAGTCCTCCTGCTGTTTATTTGGGTTTGCTTAATTGGTTTCGAATTTGTGATTTGTTTGCCATGAACTCCATGTCTAGCTAAATACTTGTTTGGTTAGGGTTATTTTGAAGCTATGTGACTTGATTTTACGAATCTCAATATTGTTTTATTGTTTGTTATTTACTGTGTTTATGACCATGGATTGTTTGCAGGGTATTTAAAAGGCCAATTAGATAACTTGTATGCAATACTAATGCTAGATTTTAGAACCGTAATCCGTAATTGTTATGGTAATATAATCACAAGTAGCGAAGCATCAACGTTGCAATGAGATGTTGTGGATTTTGATGTGTATTTGACAACCCTAAGTTAACATGTCGAACTTACGAGCATGTGGTTAGGATCAATCCGACTCATAGAGAATACCGGTTGATTAAGTTACACTAGAGAGCTCATTCAAAGTGGCTTGATTGACTAGACACGAGTAGAGAACTTATTCTACGAAGTGACTTTGGAGTTTAATGGACTTGTTGAACTTATAACTTGTCTAGGATTGTTAGTAAACGTATTTTGAAGAAGATTCATGTTCACTAGTGGAGAAAGACCCCCTAATCATTCCCATCCTCATTGTCCACATTCATATTTCTTTTGTAGGTTTTGCATCATTCATATTTTCAGAAATTAAATCGACAACTTTGACTCAACTCTCCCTTAGGAACGAACCTGCTTATTCTTGTGCTACTTGTTAGTGTAAGAAGAGTAAGGAATATATTTTTTGTGAGTTTGACACCTCATCAAAGATTCACTCAAACTAGTTCAGAGTTTCGACATGGATCTTTAGACTGTTGTTAGTTCTAAAGACGATCTTGTGATAATCCATTGTTAACAGACTCCGTTATGTGCGTGATTGATTACAAGAGATTCAAGTGATTGTGTGCAGGTTATTATTGAAGATCTAAGAAGATTTGAAGACGAAGAAGATATTGAAGATTTCTGATTTGTGAGTTGATAATCTTTGGTGTGCACAATACTTGTTTCTGTAAAAGAGGATCCAATTAATAATTGGTTTATCCTTGTGATAGATTGGATTGATTAATTGAGTAGATCGACATCAACACAATTCTTTGGATTAAGAGTGTTGTTGGCTTAATCTAAAATGATTACTTCGGTAATTGAACATAAGATAGATCTAAGGACCCGACGAAGGAGTTTATGTTAAGATAAACAGAAGAGCCTTTGTCCGACTCATATCACTTGATTGAATAGAGATGACACCGAACAGATTTGTTGTTCCTTTACTGTTTGGAATACGAACCAAACGAATTGTTCCAGGTACGTGACTAAGGTCGGAGGCGTGGGAATACAGACGAAACTAGGTGAACTATAGGTTTAGTTGCTTGGTCTCAACTATACGAAGTTGGTGTAATTTTTTGTAGCGTCTTAATCCTGAGAGTATTCAATTCTGAACAAGGTCCCGGGGTTTTTATGCATTTGCGGTTTCCTCGTTAACAAAATCTTGCTGTGTCATTTACTTTATATTTCCGCATTATAATTGTTTTATTATAATTAAAGTAAATTACACAAACGTTAGTTCATATTTACTTGATAAGTGAATCCTATCGTGTTTGGTTAAGTACAAATCTTTTTATCAAGTAAACATACTTCGTTGTTGTATTGTCTTGATCTCGTATCCATAGACGATCACACGAAGTGTGAACCGATTAGTTGCATTGTTTCGACTCAGTCCATTGAAAATCACTTTCGGAGAAAGGACTTATAGGTAGAAAAAGTTTTAGCTTGAGGTATATTTAGGTACCCTCGCCTTTTCAGATAGTAATCAGAGTCGGCACCATTAGAATGGATTAGAGAATCATATACAAGAGTAACCAAACTCTCAAATTGACCACAAAAAGGCTTCACGAAACTGCAATATGCCAAAACCAAAGAATATGCGCAACTTCACAAACTACAACACTATCATCTTGGCCAGCAAACCTGAACCGATTCGTGAGCTTCAACTGACATCCAATAAACAATAAGTATCAACACCAAATTGAAGATGCGACACTTAGCCGAGTCTTGACAGAAGTAAAAATTCTTATGCTTGTGAACAATGATCGTAATTAGTCCAGCAACTTAAAAATGTCAAAATATGATTATTAATTTTTTTCGTAGAAGGTTGAATCCGCTAAGGTGGTTGTAACTAATAGATTATTAGTCTTGCTATGAGCACAAATAGAGTTTCAGTAGTAGTTAAACTTACATGAAAGCTAATCAAAATTTAAGGGGAAAGAAGTTTGTCTTCAAAAACTTTTGAACATCTCTCCTGCCACAAAGCCCAAGCAACAGTTACTCTTTTTATTATCTCCTTAGAACTGATGACCCCACTCTTGAACTGAGAAACCAGGAAATGAGTATTTGCCGAATGTTGTCTTCCTCCTCAAAGTGTATCCCACTTATTCCAAACCACATTGCTCTAGCATAGTCACAGTTCAAAAGAATATGAGCAGAAGTTTCTAGAGAATTGCTACAAATTGGACAAGATTTATCTTTGTCCTGTACAAATCTGAAGACAGCTTGTCTTGTAGGAAGAATATTCAGGAGACATTTACAAAGGAAATGTTTAACTCTAGGGATGACTGGAAGGATCCAAAGGGTTTTGAAAGCATCCTTACTCTCTTGGGTGCTGAGAGGAACTCCATGCTTATCTTTATAATTCTGCTTGTAAGCTGATCTGACAGTGAATTGACCATTTGGCTCAAGCTTCCAGATTAGGATATCTTTTTGCTGCACATGAATGGGAATGGAAGATATTGAGTGAGCCACTTCTGGTATGAACATATCAAACAAAAATTATACATTCCAGCCATGAGGACTAGTAGAGAATAAATATTGAGGAGGAGATTCATAATGGGCGCAGAAGTTGAAGTTAGAAATGGTGCACTTTGAAACGGACTCAAGGATCGTAGTAGAAGCCATTCAAAAAGGACAGTTCCACCTGAACTGGCAGTTCCATCAATTTATTAGAGATGCTATTTTTTGATTTCAAAAAAATATTAATTAGAAGTGTTATTATGTTCCAAAAGAACGAAATAAGGTTGCAGACATTCTTTCTAAAGTTGCTCGAACTGAGCAGCTCACAAAAGAATGGGCTGACAACCCACCTAGTTGTATTCAAGCACAACTCTTGCTAGAGATGGAGGGATTACCTAGTTAAATTTAATAAAATTTTATTTGCATAAAAAAAAGAAGCTAATATAAATTTGAGTTTTGATATGTCATGCTGTCAATAAGATCATTCACAATTCCTAATTACATTTAAATCTTCACTTTCCCAATTCTATAGAACCACCAGTTGTGGATTTCTTCTTATACCAGCAACATTACCATATCAAGACCCCATAAGATTTTTTTTTTTACCATTCTTCTTGGTAGGAACTTTATCTGCCATGGGAGATTTGATTTTTCCATCTCCCTCCGGTAACCTGGTTTCACCATCTTCCTCGCCACCTCTCCCTGAGACATGTAGGACATCATCTTGGAAGTAATTTCTTTCAACCCTGAAAGGGAGAAACAAAAAAATGTTAACACAGAGAAGCTAACAAAGCAGAGAGGAATCTAAAGAAAAGGTAACTAGGATTTCAAATCAGACTAATAAATGGCATTCAAGCTTCATCAATATCAGGTTGTGGGAGGATCATTAACCACTGAAAAGGACACTCCTAAGATTTATAGGATTACTTCATGCCAAGATAAAAAAAAAATGTTTAAAAAAAATCCAAGTTTTGGTACATTTTGAGGAAGCTTAAGAAAGTTAAAGAGGATCCATGGACAACATTTGTCTACTAATGAGATTTACGAGAACACCCCAACCAGAATCAAGAACTATGGTATCTGATTGCGTTATCAAAGCCAAACCGGTTACGACAACATGTACAAGGAGTCGCGTGACACTACTACTAATGGAGGTCTAGAACAGATGTAGACCGAGATGGCTTCCCCTTCACAGATAGTGTGGTCTCCATGAGAGATCAAAGCAATTCCACGGGAAGGACATTAAGTTCCGGTATTCCAGAAGGTCAGACTACCAACTATGAGATTGAAGACCACATACTAGGCAACAAGACTGTTGGTATTTGTATTGAATATATTTGATTGTTTGGATTGATTTTTGTTTGAAATGGAGATGTGGAAAGTATTTCCTCTCTATCTCTTTGATTTCATAAACTTAAAGATATTACATTCTCTTTCCAAACTTGGTCAATATATATGGCCCAAGAAAAGAGATACATGTGGACCTCCTTTGTCCATACATATTCCCTACACCAAAACAGATGCATTCTAAAATGCATGATAAATAGGCTTGCACTCAACACTTGTGCACAAGATCAAATTTCCATTCATTCTAAAATGCATGTGGAACGTTACATTATCTCTTAACAATCTCCTGCTTAATGTGATGTTCTCCAACTCCTAGTAGCTCACGAAAAATTTGAAAATTTACCTTTGGGAAGAACATATGTAGACCGAGATGGCTTCCCCTTAACAGAGAGTGTGGTCTCCATGAGAGAGCAAAGCAATTCCACAGGAAGGACATCAAGTTCCGGTATTCCAGAAGGTCAGACTGCCAACTAGGAGATTGAAGACCACATACTAGGTAACAAGGCTGTTGGTATTTGTATTGAATATATTTGATTGTTTGGATTGATTTTTGTTTGAAATGGAGATGTGGAAAGTATTTCCTCTCTATCTCTTTGATTTCATTAACTTAAAGATATTACATTCTCTTTCTAAACTTGGTCAATATATATGTCCCAAGAAAAGAGATACATGTGGACCTCCTTTGTCCATAAATATTCCCTACACCAAAACAGATGCATTCTAAAATGCATGATAAACAGGCTTGCACTCAACACTTGTGCACAAGAGCAAAGTTCCCTGCATGCTAAAATGCATGTGGAACATTACATTGATAGACACATTTTTGTGTCCGATTTGTCTCGATTCTATATATTGTTAGGGCTCATTTTTGTACTTATTATGGTGTTTTATTTATTTGTAGGTAATTTTGGCTAATAAATATTTTTGGAAAAAATTGGCTCGAAAAGTTGTCGGAAAGCACCCGGAGGACATTTGCTATTCGGACTCTCACTTTGGATAAGGGTAACCTAATTACTAAGGGTCATCTCATTTCCAGGCAGTTGCTAATCGCACCCCTACTCTGGATAAGGGGCAACCATCTTCAACATTCAAAAAAAAGGATTTTGGCGGGAAAAAAAATGCAGTTAAAGAGCAGTTTTGGAAATCGTGATTTAGAGGAGTTTGAGGTCGATTAAACCTCTGATTTTCATAGGATAGACTCCTTATGGGTCTAGGAATATGATATGGGTGTTTAAATCGATTAGATTGGGCTCAATCGACGGATTTTTCTCACAACAAGAAAATATGGAAAGTCACGTGTGTGACCTGTTTTAGGGAATTTTAGAGTGATTAAAACGTTGTAAACCTTCCCAAAGATTTGTATCTATCTAAGAAAGAGTTTAGAATAAAAAGGAAAGCTCAGAAACGCGTAGAAATCCTAAAACAAGAAATTGTCGCAACTTGGCCGTGAAGAGAAGGAAAGAGATTTTGGAAGATTTGGGAGAGATTTAATCGGTATTTTTTATATAAATAGATGTCTTGGGTCATATATAAGAGGTGTCGAGAGTTTGGGAACCTAAGGAGAGCCATAGAAGAAGAAATCAGAGCTTTACCAAACTCTGTTTCTGCTGCTGCTGCTGTTGAAGAAGAAGAACGCGAAGAACATTGACCCTCGGTAGACAGTCGCAGAAAAGTGTCGTTGTTTAACAGCTGAAGAACATTAAGTTGTTCAGGGAAGTCTTATTCTATGGTCTTAAAATCAGCGACAAAGCAACAGTTTTTCTGTAACAGTTCCATTGTAACAGCTGTTTTGCAACACCAATACACTGTTGCATACAGTCTGTGTTATTACTTTTCACCCTTTTAATCATCTTTTGAGCAACAAACACATATTTTGAGATCATGATTAATATGAGGAGCTAAACCACATTGCTGAGGCGATAGAGGAAGCTATTTTTTCAACAAAAAGTGGTATATTCTATTGTATCTTTTTATTTGCAATAATTATATGATTATTTGCCTTGAATTATTATTGAATATGATTTTTATTTGAGTGATTGTGATCTATTTTGATGGAGTATGCTTAGTTTTAAGACTTTTGATGCTTCATACTTGGTATTTACAATTATTACTTTTGAAAATCTACTTGTTGCAATATTTTAGAATCAAATTAAACAAGAAAATTGCATAAATATAAGTATTGGTTTAATCACTTTGAAATTGGAAAATAGTGGAATCTTAGCCTCAGTGTTTCTTTTAGTATTGATATCATCTTTGATTGAGTTTGCTATAATTTTCAGTGAGTTTTCTATTTTAATATTAGGATTTAAGTCTAACTAATATCCTTCACAAGTATGAGAATCGAACCACTTTTACCACTATCTACAAATCACATCAATTTTTGGCGCCGCCGACGCGGACTTGTTTTTAGGGTTTTAGATTTTTTTTTTTGTTTTAATTATTTTTGTATTTTTTTGGGTATTTATCTTGTGTCTACAGGTTCTGGATCATAAAGAAAATTGAGCCAAGGAGTTTGGTGATTTCATAAAGACTTGGAGCTAAAGATTAAAGCAAAAAGAACAGAAAAGAAGACAATTTTCTTTTAGACAATTTTAGTTTAGGGTTTGTTTATTTTATTTAAAAAAAAATTGTATTAGGGTTTATTATTTTTGTAATTTTTCTTTATTTTTTTGGACTTTTGGACTATTGGACGTTGGGACATTATTTTTTTTATTACCCTACGGAAGGGTACTTTAAATATAAACTGTTTGCAGAGAAGGAGGACAATTACGATATTGTCTCTGCACCTTGGGTTCGTACACTAGACATCGGAGTCAGTGGCCCGAGTCGACTACAACCGATTCATCCCCCGTCTGGAACGGGAGGTAAGATTCTAAACACTCGCGAATCCCCCGTCAGCGAGTTACTGGATTCCTTCGTATGCATATATGTTGAGGACTGAATACAGACATTTATTTTTCTAGTAAAGGGCAAGGCCTGGCCATACAAGATAAGGGTTCGGATTTCATCACCGTTCTCTTCTTGCCCGCTTTAGGAACACGTAACCTACGCGAACCTAAGCCTAAAATTTTGACTAGAACGAGACCGATAGGGTAACGAGCTTAACAGGAAAGTCATTCGAAAAATATTGGTTACTCTTTTAAGCATACTTCTAAGTTCTTGACGGTTTCTGTAAGTTGAATGCGTGACTGCGCCGCCTTGTAATACCGGTGAGGCCTTGGGTATCAAAGCTCCACCGAGATTCCCTCGCCTCTATTCAACTTGCGTTAACTCGGATTGATTTCAGAGGGGTTCGCTTAAATTGTAACGAATTCCCGTTCGAAGGATTAGAAGCTGGTCTAGAAACAGTCTAAGTGGAGCCATCATGCTTTTTGTTTGATAGAAATAAATAGGTTTGATTTGGTTGAGTCGGCCTTGATCTGTGTTTGCTTACCCTTCCAATTTAGAAAATTCTATTGTATGCCTGAACATAAAAGAGACGCACTAGGTAGATTTGTTAAAGAGAAACCTGGTAGTTCGAAGCGTCTCGATTACCTTAATCTAGAAAGTCCGGCTTTTTAAGAGTCTGTTTTTGAACGTTCTTTGACTGAGGAGAGAATCCCTATTGCTCCGATAGCGCCAGAAATGACAACTTTGAAAGCTTTGTTGAATCCAACTAGGACTACCCGTCATTCGTGTATTAAGTTAGCTGAAACGGAGGCACCCTATGAACTGAAACCTGGGACCTTACAGATGCTCCCAATCTTTTTAGGGAAAGAAAATGAAAACCCTTATTAACATGTTAGGGATTTTGAGGAAATTTGTAATACTCTAAGAATTAGAGGCTTAGATGATGATGCTTTGAAACTTAGGTTATTCTCATTTTCCCTAAAAGATAAGGCCAAGTCGTGGTTGTATGGTTTGGACTCCGAGTCAATTGAGACATATGAACAATTTACATCTGCCTTTTTCAATAAGTTTTTCCCTAGGCACAAAACATCGTCTATTAGGACGAAAATATGCACCTTTTCACAACAAGAGGGAGAATCTTTATATAGGTATTTGGAAAGGTTCAATGATTTTTTATCCCAGTGTCATCATCATGGTTTAGAAAAGGTTAGGCTAGTTCAGATCCTTTATGAGGGTTTAGATTATTCCACAACGACCATGGTTGAGTCTCTATGCACTGGTGGATTTGAAAACCAAACTGTTGATGCGGCGATGGAATTTTTTAATGAAATCGCCGAAAAAAACCCAGCAATGGGAAAATAGTAGGGCACCCCAGAAAACAATTCTTTTAAGTAGAGGAAACGTTAATAGGGTAGACGGAGGCTATGAATCAGATGCCAAAATTGCTGCTATAGCAAAAAGGTTAGAATCCTTAGAAGTGGGCCAGACTAGTGGTAGAGTGGAGCCTTTTTGGGAAGGCCAGAATATTGAAGAGCAGGCCAATGCTCTTTATAATAATATTAGATTTGATAACCGTCAAAAGATTGACCCATATTCAGAAACCTATAATCCTGGTTGGAGAAACCATCCGAACCTTTCTTGGTCTAAGGGCCAAAGTGATTAAATATTTTTTGTGGGTTGTAGTAATGAGGTTCAAACTCTCGGACTTGTGAAGATTAAATTTAAAGATTTGATAAAATTATATATACAAAAATATTAACAATGGGTGCGAGAGGTAACCAAGACACTAGATTCCACTATTATGCAAAATTGAATGATAAATATTTCAAAACTCTATTCAATTCTTAAGTCCTCTTTTATCTTTAATTCACTATCAATCATACAGATTCTCAAACATTATTTGTAAACCTTAAGCATAGATTATCAAGAGATTAAACCAAGCATAACCTATCAAACTGAATAACAAATAATTAAGACAATCATTCAAACAATTTAAAACTCTGCAAAAGAAGCGATTAGGTGAATTATATAATTAAATGAAATAGTTACCCATTTATGTTGCGTGAATAGCTTCCTCCATTGCCTTGGTTACGAGGGAATTAGCTCATCATAGTATAAATGCTCTCAAAATAATTTATTATGGCTCAAAAATGATTTACAAATGATGAGAAGAAGAGAAAATGGTGTAAAACTGTAATCTGCGACGCACAAAAAGCGTCACAGAATGAACGATAAAAGACAAGTGCTGCTGCTGTTTAGACTGCGCTGCGACCCACGAGTGTGCGTCTTAGACACTGTTCATAAACGACTGTCCTTGCGAGTCCGTTCTTCGTGTTCTTGGTGTTCTTCATCATCAGCAGCAGAAGCAACATAGTTTCATCAACTCTTGATTTCTGCTTCTCTGGACCTCCTCTCGACCCCAAACTCTCGACACCCTCTCTGCTCAACCCCAGCAATCTATTTATAGCCAACATACCCATCGAATCTCGCTCATTCACTCCATATAATTCTCCATTACTCGGAAAATATTTTTTTCCATTTTGTTCACTGTCAGCCGAGATATGATCTTCTCCATCCCCTCTGCCTGCGCATATGAGCTGTAATACTTCCATAGTTGCATGAACACTTAAGAAGATCATATATCTTCCCCATTTAGTCCACAAAACTTCCCAAAAATTCCTCTCACAGAGAACTCGAGCGTATCTTCCCTGTTTAACACTCGATTGAAAGTTAGCGGATTCTAGCCAAATTTAACTCATTCCAACGCTCAGAATAATCTTGTTATACTCAATAGATATGACCCAATTAATTCCAGCCATTTAGTTTCTCCACAAATCCATCGAAAATCAATTTGAAAATCTTCCAGGGAGAGAATATATTTTCCCGCCAAAAATGAAATTTGAATTATGAGAAGAAAAGTGTCCTCCCCCTAATCCTGTACGGGTGTCCCTTTAGCAATTGGGGTGTAAATAGTAATTTTTCTGGGTTCCTCCGGTACATTTCTGGGACGCTTCCGGTGCATTTCTGAGGTGCCACCGGTACATTATCCTGGGGTGTAAAACACTACTTTTCGAGCTCATTTCGCCGCAAAGGCTTATTTCTCTAAAAATATCTACAAAAACACAAAATAAGACAATAAGTACTTAATCGAGTCTAACAATACAGAATATTGAGAACAAAATAGACACATAAATGCGTCTATCACAAAGTCAATGTCAGTTTAGTAATTCTAATGCTCCCCCAGGTTTTGGCTATACTAAGAATCCTTCAGGACTAACTCAGTTTCAGAATCAGTCAGTTAAGAAAATCCTAAGTTTAGAGGAATCTCTCGCCTTATTAGCTCAGCAAACTGCAAAATTCCAGTTATCCGTAGAACGGAGTCTACAAGCTAGTAATAGGATAAGAAGAAAATAGTCAGGCTATTTCCGAGTTAAAAACCCAGGTTGGTCTGATAAGTGATTCTTTGAGAGAAAAAGGTAAGTTTCCTATTCAAACACAACCCAACCCTAGAGGAGTTCATGAATTAGGTGCAAAACCATCGAATCAATTGAATGATTTTAGAACCTTAGAAGTGGTAGAGTTGTAGACAATAAGGTAACCATGCCCGATAATGAACATACTGTAGTTCACCCCTCAGGATATCACCTCTCAGGACCAGTAGCTGAAGAGACTGATAAAGTTTCTAATGATATGAATTCAGTTCCTGAAAGGTCTGATTTTAGGCCTAGAGCCCTATTTCCTCAGCTATTAGTACCAATAAAGAAGGAATCGAACTTTAATGACATAGTGAAGGTTTTTAAGCAAGTTACCATAAACCTTCCCTTATTAGATGCAATTAGGAAAATTCCTGCTTATGCCAAGTTCCTTAAGGATATGTGTACACGAAAGCGAAAACTTAGCGTCCATAAGAAAGCCTTTTTAGCTAGTCACGTAAGTTCAATCATTCAGAACACCACAACTCCAAAGTACAAAGACCCAGGTTCTCCTACCATTGCTTGCACAATAGGTAACTTCCAGGTAGAAAAAGCTTTACTTGACTTAGGAGCCAGTGTGAACTTACTTCCATTCCATGTATACTTACAACTAGGACTTGGTGAAATCAAACTTACTCAGATGACACTGCAGTTAGCTGATAGGTCTGTTAAAATCCCTCGAGGTGTTATCGAGGATGTTCTTATTGAGGTCGACAAGTTTATTTATCCAGTGGATTTCTTGGTCCTAGATACCCAACCTGTCCCTGACCCAGAGAACCAGATACCTGTGATTTTAGGTCGCCCATTTTTAGCTACGTCTAATGCGATCATTAACTGTCGAAATGGTGTGATGAGTTTATCTTTTGGCAATATGACTATGGAGATGAAAAATTTTAATGTCAGTAAGCAAGCTCATGAGCTAGATGACACATGTGTTGAGGAGGTGAACATGATAGAAGCCTTAGTTCAGGAGTCATTACCAAACATCTTGTATGAAGACCCATTAGAGAGTTGTTTATCTCATTTTGGTTTAGATTTTGACGACGATAGCACTATTGAACAGGTGAATGATCTATTAGATTCTACCCCGTGTTAGACACTGATAGATGGGAAGCTAGGTTCGAACCGTTACCAGTTTCTGAGACTACCCTAATTCCTTCTTTAGAAGAGCCCCCAAAGTGTTTTTTTAGGCCCATCTGAGACTTTACCTGTGATTGTAGCTTCCAATTTGGATTGTGATCAGGAAAGTAGGCTAGTAAATGTACTTCAAGACAATAAGGAAGCTTTAGGGTGGACTATAGAAGACATTAAGGGTATAAGTCCTACTGTGTGTATGCATCAGATTCATTTAGAGGAATACTCCAAACCTTCTAGGGAGATGCAACGTCGACTGAACCCTAACATGAAAGAGGTAGTTCGAAAAGAGGTGCTTAAGTTGTTAGATGCGGGTATTATTTACCCAATTTCAGACAGTAAGTGGGTCAGCCCTGTTCAGGTTGTCCCCAAGAAATCAGGTATCACTGTAGTCCAGAATGATAATAATGAATTAATCCCAACCCAAGTGACCACGGGATGGCGTGTGTGTATTGACTATAGGAAATTGAACAAGGTCACAAGGAAGGATCACTTTCCCCTTCCTTTTATCGACCAAATGCTAGAGCGATTAGCTGGACATAGTCACTATTGCCTCTTAGATGGCTACTCCGGTTATAATCAGATCGTTATTGCCCCAGAAGACCAAGAGAAAACCACTTTTACCTGTCCCTTTGGTACCTTTGCGTATAGACGCATGCCTTTCGGGCTATGTAATTCCCCTGCAATTTTTCAGCGTTGTATGATGAGCATATTTTCTGATATGGTAGAACGGTTCTTAGAGGTCTTTATGGATGATTTTTCAGTGTTTGGTTCATCTTTCGATGAGTGCTTGCATCATTTGACATTAGTGTTGACTAGGTGTAAGGAAAAAAATTTAGTGCTTAATTGGGAAAAATGCCATTTCATGGTTAAATCAGGAATTGTATTAGGGCACATCGTCTCTTCAAAGGGTATAGAGGTAGACAAATCCAAAGTTGACCTTATTAAGACTTTACAGGTCCCAAAAACCGTAAAAGATATTAGGTCATTCCTAGGGCATGCAAGTTTTTACCGTCGATTCATTAAGGATTTTAGCTTGATTTCTAGACCTCTTTGCAATTTGCTTGCAAAAGATGTTAAGTTTGTCTTTGATGATGCTTGTTTAGAGGCTTTTGAGAAGCTTAAAACTTTACTCACTACTGCCCCGATAGTCCAGGCACCTAACTGAACCTACCCTTTGAGATTATGTGTGATTCTTCAGATTATGCTATAGGCGTCGTTTTAGGACAACGAAAAAACAAATTAATTCATGTGATTTATTATGCTAGAAAAACTCTGAATGATGCCCAAATGAACTACACAACTACCGAGAAGGAACTTTTAGCCATCGTGTTTGCCTTGGATAAGTTTAGGTCCTACCTATTAGGTTCTAAGATCATAATCTATATAGATCATGCTGCTTTGAAATAACTTTTATCTAAGAAGGATACCAAACCTAGATTGATTATATGGATCCTATTGTTACAGGAATTTTCCCCAGACATTAGAGACAAAAAGGGTGCAAAAAATGTAGTAGCAGATCACTTGTCTAGACTAGTTGTTAGTTCCCCTAGTGATTCCCTTCCTATAAGGGATAACTTTCCTGATGAACAATTGTTCTCTGTTTCCCAATCACCTTGGTATGAAATATAGTGAATTATCGTGTTACTGGTCGAACCCCTCAACATTGGGGTAAGCAAGATCGTTCTAGGTTTTTAGCCGAGGTTAAGCATTTGTTTTGGGACGATCCTTATCTGTTTAAGTATTGTCCGGACCAGATTATTAGGAGATGTGTATCTGAGAGTGACCAGTCTAGTATTAACTCCTTTTGTCATGAACATGCATGTGGGGGTCATTTTAGTGCTAAGAAGACTTCTGCTAAGATTTTGCAGTGTGGATTTTATTGGCCTTCGTTGTTTAAAGATTCCCATAGTCATTGTGTTTCTTGTGAGCGTTGCCAGAAGTTAGGAACCATTTCCCGTAGAAATATGATGCCTTTGAACCCTATTTTAGTGATTGAGGTCTTTGATGTGTGGGGCATTGGTTTTATGAGTCCATTTCCTATTTCGTTTGGTTATCTTTACATACTTGTCGTTGTAGACTATGTGTCTAAGTGGGTTGAGGCGGTTCCGTGTAGAATGAATGACCACAGGGTCGTAGTCCAGTTTTTGAAAGAGAATATACTTACACGTTTTGGTATGCCGCGAGCTATAATTAGTGATGGAGGTTCACACTTTTGTAATAGACTAGTGGTCAGGTAGAGGTTTCCAATAGGGAAATTAAACGTATTCTAGAGAAAACAGTTAATCCAAATAGGAAAGACTGGTCGTCGAGGCTTACTGATGCCTTATGGGCTTACGTACTGCGTTTAAGACACCCATTGGAATGTCACCTTATCGTTTAGTGTTTGGCAAGGCATGTCACCTTCCTGTTGAGTTAGAGCATAGAGCCTATTGGGCTATTAAGAACATAAACTTTTCACTTGACAAGGCAGGAGCTCAAAGAAAGCTCCATCTCAATGAGTTGGACGAAATTCGTAGAGATGCATACGATAGTGCTAAGGAGTATAAGAACAAAATGAAACTTGTGCATGATAGGAATATTTTACGAAAGTCATTTTCTCCAGGTCAAAAAGTTCTTCTGTATGACACTCGTTTGCATCTATTCCTCGGGAAGTTGCGCTCTCGGTGGACCGGTCCTTTTGTGGTCCGTATTGTTTTTCCTCATGGCGTTGTTGAGATTGAGACACCAGATGGTAGTAGTTCTTCGAAGGTTAACGGTCAGCGATTGAAGCCCTTTTTAGAGCCTTTACCTACAGGTGATGTTGAGGAGGTCCCTCTGGAGGACCCTGTTTACCTTGATTGACCATCGAGGCGATTATGTATGTTGTATAATATTTTTGTAGGTTTTTGGTTACACTTCACCCAGGTACTATCTTTCCGACTTCTCTCTTTACTATTTCCTCTTGTTACTTATATTTTTGGCACTGTTCTTTGATTAGAAACATTGAGGAAAATGTTAGATTTAAGTTTGGGTGTGGGGTAGAACTTTTTGTTACCTTTTCGTTGCAATAAATAAACTCCAGAGCCTAGAAATTTATCCCTATTAAGGATGGCACTAACCAATCTAAGTGGATGGAAGCATTTTGGTTGTAGGAGTTGAGGAACCAATCTGACTAGATGACAACATCTAAAGAGTCTATTCATAAAAGCACAAAGCTCAGGTGTTAGAAATAACATGATAGTTTCACCATATCTCGTTGAGTCCTTTTCACTTCTGTTTTTATTTTGTTTTGTTTTTAAACTATGTTTCTCTAGGTGATTAGGTGGGGCTCACGATTCAAGTCGTTACCAGTGCTAGGGTGAATTAGAGTGATTGAGATGCAAAAAAAAAAAAAAAAAAAAAAAGAGAAAAAAAAAAAGAAAAAAAAAGAAAAAGACCAGACCATGACCAACTGGAATAAATTCAATAAAGTCGACCACTGGAACCCTTGTATATGCCAGTTGTGTTGACCTAGAGTTAGGATTATCAATCACTGGTTCCCTTGTATATGCCAGTGTGTTGATATTAGTCAGACTAGTATCTCAGTCCATTAGGATAGGTTCATTTTGGCGGAGGCCTTCAGACAGATATGAGAAACACCGTTCACCTAGTAAACATCAAAACCATCTATGTTTTTCTATATCCATCTTCTTGATCTATCCATGTGATTAGTTTTGACTCCGGATATTGATGTCCATAGTGCGACTATCTGAGTAGAGCTTGTCACTTCATATGAATTTTAGTATGCTTGAGTGCAAACTCGTGTACAACAATTGGAATTTCGCATCAGGGTACTTCCTCCTGTAGTCAATAAGTATGCCAACCAAGGAGATTCTTTAGTGCCTTCCAAGGTTCTGTGTAGATAGCTAGGGTCTGGAGTAAAAAGGTTTTGGGGGTATACCTCTGGTAAGCCCTCCGGAGACAACACTCCGCCACTAGGGACACCTAGGGGTTTAAAGGCTTATTGCATACGCTAAATGCAATCGACGATGCCTGCGACAATGAGTTAGGATTTTATTTCTATTTTATTTTTGCTCGAGGACTAGCAAATAATAGGTTTGGGGGTATTTGATAGACACATTTTTGTGTCCGATTTGTCTCGATTCTATATATTGTTAGGGCTCATTTTTGTACTTATTATGGTGTTTTATTTATTTGTAGGTATTTTTGGCTAATAAACATTTTTGGAAAAAATTGGCTCGAAAAGTTGTCGGAAAGTACCCGGAGGACATTTCCTATTCGGACTCTCACTTTGGATAAGGGGTAACCTAAAAACTAAGGGGCATCCCATTTCCAGACAGTTGCTAATCGCACCCCTACTCTGGATAAGGGGCAACCATCTTCAACATTCAAAAAAAAGGATTTTTGCGGGGAAAAAAATGCAGTTAAAGAGCACTTTTGGCAATCGTGATTTGGAGGAGTTTGAGGTCGATTAAACCTCTAGTTTTCATAGGATAGACTCCTTATGGGTCTAGGAATCTGATATGGGTGTTTAAATCGATTAGATTGGGCTCAATCGACGGATTTTTCTCACAACAAGAAAATATGGAAAGTCACGTGTGTGACCTGTTTTAAGGAATTTTAGAGTGATTAAAACGATGTAAACCTTCCCAAAGATTTTTATCTATCTAAGGAAGAGTTTAGAATAAAAAGGAAAGCTCAGAAACGTGTAGAAATCCTAAAACAAGAAATTGTCGCAACTTGGCCGTGAAGAGAAGGAAAGAGATTTTGGAAGATTTGGGAGAGATTTAATCGGTATTTTTTATATAAATAGATGTCTTGGGTCATATAGAAGAGGTGTAGAGAGTTTGGGAACCTAAGGAGAGCCAGAGAAGAAGAAATCATAGCTTTACCAAACTCTGTTTCTGCTGCTGCTGCTGTTGAAGAAGAAGAACGCGAAGAACATTGACCCTCGGTAGACAATCGCAGAAAAGTGTCGCTGTTTAACAGCTGAAGAACATTAAGCTGTTCAGGGCAGTCTTATTCTAGGGTCTTAAAATCAGCGACAAAGCAACAGTTTTTCTGTAACAGTTCCATTGTAACAGCTGTTTTGCAACACCAATACACTGTTGCAAACAGTCTGTGTTATTACTTTTCACTCTTTTAATCATCTTTTGAGCAACAAACACATATTTTGAGATAATGATTAATATGGGGAGCTAAACCACATTGCTCAGGTGATAGAGGAAGCTATTTTTTCAACAAAAAGTGGTATATTCTATTTTATCTTTTTTATTTGCAATAATTATATGATTATTTGCCTTGAACTATTATTGAATATGATTTTTATTTGAGTGATTGTGATCTATTTTGATGGAGTATGCTTAGTTTTAAGACTTTTGATGCTTCATACTTGGTATTTACAATTATTACTTTTGAAAATCTACTTGTTGCAATATTTTAGAATCAAATTAAACAAGAAAATTGCATAAATATAAGTATTGGTTTAATCACTTTGAACTTGGAAAATAGTGGAATCTTAGCCTCAGTGTTTCTTTTAGTATTGATATCATCTTTGATTGAGTTTGCTATAATTTTTAGTGAGTTTTCTATTTTAATATTAGGATTTAAGTCTAATTAATATCCTTCACAAGTCTGAGAATCGAACCACTTGTACCACTATCTACAAATCACATCATACATTAACTCTTAACAATCTCCTCCTTAATGTGATGTTCTCCAACTCCTAGTAGCTCACGAAAATTTTGAAAATTTACCTTTAGGAAGTGCCTTGGTGAATATGTCCGTCAATTGATCTTCCGTATTGGAATACTTGAATTCTATCTCACCATCTTCAACCGCTTCTCGAATGAAATGGTACTTGAGTTTAATGTGCCTTGCTCTACAATGCTCAACCGATTTTTGGACATAGCAATTACCGATTTGTTGTTACAAAAAATTATGGTGCTTTCTTCTTGCTTCTCTTGAATGTCTTCCAAGATTCTTCTTAGCCATATAACATGAGATGTAGCTATTGATGCCTAAATGTACTCCGCTTCCACCGTGGATTGAGCTACGGTTTCTTGCTTCTTCGATGAACATGTAAATATACCCGAACCAAGAGAAAAAGCATAACCCGATATACTCTTCATGTCATCAATACACCCTTCCAAATCTCTATCACAATATCCAAATAATTTGACATCCAAATTTCTAGAATACATGATTCCAAAATTCATTGTTCCTTGTATGTACCTCAACAACCTCTCCAAGATGTAGATGACTAGGTGAACTCATGAACCTAGAAAGCATACTTGAAGCAAACATGATGTCGGGTCTTGTATGTGTAAGATACAACAAGTTTCCAATAAGACCTCTATATTAAGTCCGTATCCATGTATTTTTGTTAATGGCCAAAAAGATTTTTGTTAATTAGTTGTTAATAATTATGTTAAATTAAGATAAATAAATTATGTTAATAAGATTAGACATATTTGAATTAGTAATGTAAACGTATTAAGATTTTAGATAATTTAAAAGAGACAAAGGAGAAGGAGAGTTTTAGAGAAACTTTTTCAATCTTCGATCTTCATAAGGACAACAAACTAGTTACAGGTTCGTCTAGGAAAACAGAAGTACAGGTAGGCGCCGAATATCCTCTTTGATGGAATGTTGGATTAGGTTTTGTTAGAAAAACAGAAACACAAGTAGCCGAACATCACCTATAATGGTTTGTGGACTAGGTTCGGCTTAGAGAACTTAAGAATAGCTAGTTGATTTTCCATTTTGCGTTTAATAAGGTTATTGTTGGAAATTTCGAGTCCACCATGTTTGTAGATAACTTAAGATAAAACCAAACATATATTTGTAGAAAGTTGGACTAAGAAACTAAAAGGTTCGGCTAAGAAATTAGAAAGTTCATCTAGTAAATTAGAAACTTCGCCTAGGATTTCTTTGAAATAGACGAACATGCATTTATAAAAGGTTCGGCTAAGAAATTAGAAAGTTCATCTAGTAAATTAGAAACTTCGCCTAGGATTTCTTTGAAATAGACGAACATGCATTTATAAAAAGTTCGGCTACGAATTTTTCCCCCTCGAAATAGCCAAACTGTTCTTCATATTCTTCATTTCCATCAGATTCGGCTAGTTCAACTAGAGTTTTTCACAAAATTCCTAAAAAAACTTGTTTCTGCAATTTCAAATGTATAAAGTAGATATGGGTTAGTCGGAAAGTACCTTTAAATATTAGTACTAGAGAGGTAACATGGATTAGATCAACATTACGATATGATGCTGAATTTTTTTTTTCCTTTTGCTCATGGTTTTGGGTTCGATCCTGCCACTAACCAATACAAAGTCATATATATTTGGGAAATGGTAAAAGAGGAGGGTAGCACTATCATTTTTGGTCCCCTCGTGTGTGAGGTCTTGACTTTTGGTGACACTTCGTGGAGAAGGATTGATGAGGTACCATCTTTACCTTTTCGATTTGGACTCGCATCACCTTCTGTTTATGTGAATGGTTCTATATCTTGGTTGCTGACATGATTGTGAGTGACAATATGAAAGATGGTGATAGTGTTTTTATATTGGCAGTTGGTGTTGGAAGTCAGAAGTTCAGGAAGATTCAAATTCCTAAGTTCATTGTTGATCAGTGTTTGGATCATATTTATAGTTCTTGTTTATTCGAGAAATGTGGTCGTATGTTAGAAAATGGGTATTTAGCTATATCACGAAGCATTGGTGCATCCGTTGTCAAGATCTGGATACATGATGACAATCATCGTACATCTACGGATATTGGTAATGAAAACTGGACTGAACACACTCTTACCTTACCTAGTTATGTGGGTAGAAATCCAGTTCAAGCTCTTTATTGCCATTCCGTTGCAGGTACAAACCAATTGATCCTAGAAATTCATCAAACAGAATCTAACTTCGATACAAATTATGTGTCTCTTTATTCTTACAATTGGAATAACAAGTCATTCAGGAAAATGAAGGTCAGCGGGATCCCGTCAATTGATCTTCCGTATTGGAATACTTGAATTCTATCTCACCATCTTCAACCGCTTCTCGAATGACATGGTACTTGAGTTTAATGTGCCTTGCTCTACAATGCTCAACCTATTTTTGGACATAGCAATTGCCGATTTGTTGTTACAAAAAATTATGGTGCTTTCTTCTTGCTTCTCTTGAATGTCTTCCAAGATTGTTCTTAGCCATACAACATGAGATGTAGCTATTGATGCCGAAATGTACTCTGCTTCCACCGTGGATTGAGCTACGGTTTCTTGCTTCTTCGATGCCCATGTAAATATACCCGAACCAAGAGAAAAGCATAACCCGATATACTATTCATGTCATCAATACACCCTCCCAAGTCGCTATCACAATATCCAACTAATTTGACATCCAAATTTCTAGAATACATGATTCCAAAATTCATTGTTCCTTGTATGTACCTCAACAACCTCTCCAAGATGTAGATGACTAGGTGAACTCATGAACCTAGAAAGCATACTTGAAGCAAACATGATGTCGGGTCTTGTATGTGTAAGATACAACAAGTTTCCAATAAGACCTCTATATTAAGTCCGTATCCATGTATTTTTGTTAATGGCCAAAAAGATTTTTGTTAATTAGTTGTTAATAATTATGTTAAATTAAGATAAATAAATTATGTTAATAAGATTAGACATATTTGAATTAGTAATGTAAACGTATTAAGATTTTAGATAATTTAAAAGAGACAAAGGAGAAGGAGAGTTTTAGAGAAACTTTTTCAATCTTCGATCTTCATAAGGACAACAAACTAGTTACAGGTTCGTCTAGGAAAACAGAAGTATAGGTAGGCGCCGAATATCCTCTTTGATGGAATGTTGGATTACGTTTTGTTAGAAAAACAGAAACACAAGTAGCCGAACATCACCTATAATGGTTTGTGGACTAGGTTCGGCTTAGAGAACTTAAGAATAGCTAGTTGATTTTCCATTTTGCGTTTAATAAGGTTATTGTTGGAAATTTCGAGTCCACCATGTTTGTAGATAACTTAAGATAAAACCAAACATATATTTGTAGAAAGTTGGACTAAGAAACTAAAAGGTTCGGCTAAGAAATTAGAAAGTTCATCTAGTAAATTAGAAACTTCGCCTAGGATTTCTTTGAAATAGACGAACATGCATTTATAAAAGGTTCGGCTAAGAAATTAGAAAGTTCATCTAGTAAATTAGAAACTTCGCCTAGGATTTCTTTGAAATAGACGAACATGCATTTATAAAAAGTTCGGCTACGAATTTTTCCCCCTCGAAATAGCCAAACTGTTCTTCATATTCTTCATTTCCATCAGATTCGGCTAGTTCAACTAGAGTTTTTCACAAAATTCCTAAAAAAACTTGTTTCTGCAATTTCAAATGTATAAAGTAGATATGGGTTAGTCGGAAAGTACCTTTAAATATTAGTACTAGAGAGGTAACATGGATTAGATCAACATTACGATATGATGCTGAATTTTTTTTTTCCTTTTGCTCATGGTTTTGGGTTCGATCCTGCCACTAACCAATACAAAGTCATATATATTTGGGAAATGGTAAAAGAGGAGGGTAGCACTATCATTTTTGGTCCCCTCGTGTGTGAGGTCTTGACTTTTGGTGACACTTCGTGGAGAAGGATTGATGAGGTACCATCTTTACCTTTTCGATTTGGACTCGCATCACCTTCTGTTTATGTGAATGGTTCTATATCTTGGTTGCTGACATGATTGTGAGTGACAATATGAAAGATGGTGATAGTGTTTTTATATTGGCAGTTGGTGTTGGAAGTCAGAAGTTCAGGAAGATTCAAATTCCTAAGTTCATTGTTGATCAGTGTTTGGATCATATTTATAGTTCTTGTTTATTCGAGAAATGTGGTCGTATGTTAGAAAATGGGTATTTAGCTATATCACGAAGCATTGGTGCATCCGTTGTCAAGATCTGGATACATGATGACAATCATCGTACATCTACGGATATTGGTAATGAAAACTGGACTGAACACACTCTTACCTTACCTAGTTATGTGGGTAGAAATCCAGTTCAAGCTCTTTATTGCCATTCCGTTGCGGGTACAAACCAATTGATCCTAGAAATTCATCAAACAGAATCTAACTTCGATACAAATTATGTGTCTCTTTATTCTTACAATTGGAATAACAAGTCATTCAGGAAAATGAAGGTCAGCGGGATCCCGTCAATTGATCTTCCGTATTGGAATACTTGAATTCTATCTCACCATCTTCAACCGCTTCTCGAATGACATGGTACTTGAGTTTAATGTGCCTTGCTCTACAATGCTCAACCTATTTTTGGACATAGCAATTGCCGATTTGTTGTTACAAAAAATTATGGTGCTTTCTTCTTGCTTCTCTTGAATGTCTTCCAAGATTGTTCTTAGCCATACAACATGAGATGTAGCTATTGATGCCGAAATGTACTCTGCTTCCACCGTGGATTGAGCTACGGTTTCTTGCTTCTTCGATGCCCATGTAAATATACCCGAACCAAGAGAAAAGCATAACCCGATATACTATTCATGTCATCAATACACCCTCCCAAGTCGCTATCACAATATCCAACTAATTTGACATCCAAATTTCTAGAATACATGATTCCAAAATTCATTGTTCCTTGTATGTACCTCAACAACCTCTCCAAGATGTGGATGACTAGGTGAACTCATGAACCTAGAAAGCATACTTGAAGCAAACATGATGTCGGGTCTTGTATGTGTAAGATACAACAAGTTTCCAATAAGACCTCTATATTAAGTCCGTATCCATGTATTTTTGTTAATGGCCAAAAAGATTTTTGTTAATTAGTTGTTAATAATTACGTTAAATTAAGATAAATAAATTATGTTAATAAGATTAGACATATTTGAATTAGTAATGTAAACGTATTAAGATTTTAGATAATTTAAAAGAGACAAAGGAGAAGGAGAGTTTTAGAGAAACTTTTTCAATCTTCGATCTTCATAAGGACAACAAACTAGTTACAGGTTCGTCTAGGAAAACAGAAGTATAGGTAGGCGCCGAATATCCTCTTTGATGGAATGTTGGATTACGTTTTGTTAGAAAAACAGAAACACAAGTAGCCGAACATCACCTATAATGGTTTGTGGACTAGGTTCGGCTTAGAGAACTTAAGAATAGCTAGTTGATTTTCCATTTTGCGTTTAATAAGGTTATTGTTGGAAATTTCGAGTCCACCATGTTTGTAGATAACTTAAGATAAAACCAAACATATATTTGTAGAAAGTTGGACTAAGAAACTAAAAGGTTCGGCTAAGAAATTAGAAAGTTCATCTAGTAAATTAGAAACTTCGCCTAGGATTTCTTTGAAATAGACGAACATGCATTTATAAAAGGTTCGGCTAAGAAATTAGAAAGTTCATCTAGTAAATTAGAAACTTCGCCTAGGATTTCTTTGAAATAGACGAACATGCATTTATAAAAAGTTCGGCTACGAATTTTTCCCCCTCGAAATAGCCAAACTGTTCTTCATATTCTTCATTTCCATCAGATTCGGCTAGTTCAACTAGAGTTTTTCACAAAATTCCTAAAAAAACTTGTTTCTGCAATTTCAAATGTATAAAGTAGATATGGGTTAGTCGGAAAGTACCTTTAAATATTAGTACTAGAGAGGTAACATGGATTAGATCAACATTACGATATGATGCTGAATTTTTTTTTTCCTTTTGCTCATGGTTTTGGGTTCGATCCTGCCACTAACCAATACAAAGTCATATATATTTGGGAAATGGTAAAAGAGGAGGGTAGCACTATCATTTTTGGTCCCCTCGTGTGTGAGGTCTTGACTTTTGGTGACACTTCGTGGAGAAGGATTGATGAGGTACCATCTTTACCTTTTCGATTTGGACTCGCATCACCTTCTGTTTATGTGAATGGTTCTATATCTTGGTTGCTGACATGATTGTGAGTGACAATATGAAAGATGGTGATAGTGTTTTTATATTGGCAGTTGGTGTTGGAAGTCAGAAGTTCAGGAAGATTCAAATTCCTAAGTTCATTGTTGATCAGTGTTTGGATCATATTTATAGTTCTTGTTTATTCGAGAAATGTGGTCGTATGTTAGAAAATGGGTATTTAGCTATATCACGAAGCATTGGTGCATCCGTTGTCAAGATCTGGATACATGATGACAATCATCGTACATCTACGGATATTGGTAATGAAAACTGGACTGAACACACTCTTACCTTACCTAGTTATGTGGGTAGAAATCCAGTTCAAGCTCTTTATTGCCATTCCGTTGCGGGTACAAACCAATTGATCCTAGAAATTCATCAAACAGAATCTAACTTCGATACAAATTATGTGTCTCTTTATTCTTACAATTGGAATAACAAGTCATTCAGGAAAATGAAGGTCAGCGGGATCCCGTCAATTGATCTTCCGTATTGGAATACTTGAATTCTATCTCACCATCTTCAACCGCTTATCTAATGACATGGTACTTGAGTTTAATGTGCCTTGCTCTACAATGCTCAACCTATTTTTGGACATATAAATTGTCGATTTGTTGTTACAAAAAATTATGGTGCTTTCTTTTTGCTTCTCTTGAATGTCTTCCAAGATTCTTCTTACCCATACAACATGAGATGTAGCTATTGATGCCGAAATGTACTCTGCTTCCACCGTGGATTGAGCTACGGTTTCTTGCTTCTTCGATGCCCATGTAAATATACCCGAACCAAGAGAAAAGCATAACCCGATATACTATTCATGTCATCAATACACCCTCCCAAGTCGCTATCACAATATCCAACTAATTTGACATCCAAATTTCTAGAATACATGATTCCAAAATTCATTGTTCCTTGTATGTACCTCAACAACCTCTCCAAGATGTAGATGACTAGGTGAACTCATGAACCTAGAAAGCATACTTGAAGCAAACATGATGTCGGGTCTTGTATGTGTAAGATACAACAAGTTTCCAATAAGACCTCTATATTAAGTCCGTATCCATGTATTTTTGTTAATGGCCAAAAAGATTTTTGTTAATTAGTTGTTAATAATTATGTTAAATTAAGATAAATAAATTATGTTAATAAGATTAGACATATTTGAATTAGTAATGTAAACGTATTAAGATTTTAGATAATTTAAAAGAGACAAAGGAGAAGGAGAGTTTTAGAGAAACTTTTTCTATCTTCGATCTTCATAAGGACAACAAACTAGTTACAGGTTCGTCTAGGAAAACAGAAGTATAGGTAGGCGCCGAATATCCTCTTTGATGGAATGTTGGATTAAGTTTTGTTAGAAAAACAGAAACACAAGTAGCCGAACATCACCTATAATGGTTTGTGGACTAGGTTCGGCTTAGAGAACTTAAGAATAGCTAGTTGATTTTCCATTTTGCGTTTAATAAGGTTATTGTTGGAAATTTCGAGTCCACCATGTTTGTAGATAACTTAAGATAAAACCAAACATATATTTGTAGAAAGTTGGACTAAGAAACTAAAAGGTTCGGCTAAGAAATTAGAAAGTTCATCTAGTAAATTAGAAACTTCGCCTAGGATTTCTTTGAAATAGACGAACATGCATTTATAAAAGGTTCGGCTAAGAAATTAGAAAGTTCATCTAGTAAATTAGAAACTTCGCCTAGGATTTCTTTGAAATAGACGAACATGCATTTATAAAAATTTCGGCTACGAATTTTTCCCCCTCGAAATAGCCAAACTGTTCTTCATATTCTTCATTTCCATCAGATTCGGCTAGTTCAACTAGAGTTTTTCACAAAATTCCTAAAAAAACTTGTTTCTGCAATTTCAAATGTATAAAGTAGATATGGGTTAGTCGGAAAGTACCTTTAAATATTAGTACTAGAGAGGTAACATGGATTAGATCAACATTACGATATGATGCTGAATTTTTTTTTTCCTTTTGCTCATGGTTTTGGGTTCGATCCTGCCACTAACCAATACAAAGCCATATATATTTGGGAAATGGTAAAAGAGGAGGGTAGCACTATCATTTTTGGTCCCCTCGTGTGTGAGGTCTTTACTTTTGGTGACACTTCGTGGAGAAGGATTGATGAGGTACCATCTTTACCTTTTCGATTTGGACTCGCATCACCTTCTGTTTATGTGAATGGTTCTATATCTTGGTTGCTGACATGATTGTGAGTGACAATATGAAAGATGGTGATAGTGTTTTTATATTGGCAGTTGGTGTTGGAAGTCAGAAGTTCAGGAAGATTCAAATTCCTAAGTTCATTGTTGATCAGTGTTTGGATCATATTTATAGTTCTTGTTTATTCGAGAAATGTGGTCGTATGTTAGAAAATGGGTATTTAGCTATATCACGAAGCATTGGTGCATCCGTTGTCAAGATCTGGATACATGATGACAATCATCGTACATCTACGGATATTGGTAATGAAAACTGGACTGAACACACTCTTACCTTACCTAGTTATGTGGGTAGAAATCCAGTTCAAGCTCTTTATTGCCATTCCGTTGCGGGTACAAACCAATTGATCCTAGAAATTCATCAAACAGAATCTAACTTCGATACAAATTATGTGTCTCTTTATTCTTACAATTGGAATAACAAGTCATTCAGGAAAATGAAGGTCAGCGGGATCCCGTCAATTGATCTTCCGTATTGGAATACTTGAATTCTATCTCACCATCTTCAACCGCTTATCTAATGACATGGTACTTGAGTTTAATGTGCCTTGCTCTACAATGCTCAACCTATTTTTGGACATATAAATTGTCGATTTGTTGTTACAAAAAATTATGGTGCTTTCTTTTTGCTTCTCTTGAATGTCTTCCAAGATTCTTCTTACCCATACAACATGAGATGTAGCTATTGATGCCGAAATGTACTCTGCTTCCACCGTGGATTGAGCTACGGTTTCTTGCTTCTTCGATGCCCATGTAAATATACCCGAACCAAGAGAAAAGCATAACCCGATATACTATTCATGTCATCAATACACCCTCCCAAGTCGCTATCACAATATCCAACTAATTTGACATCCAAATTTCTAGAATACATGATTCCAAAATTCATTGTTCCTTGTATGTACCTCAACAACCTCTCCAAGATGTAGATGACTAGGTGAACTCATGAACCTAGAAAGCATACTTGAAGCAAACATGATGTCGGGTCTTGTATGTGTAAGATACAACAAGTTTCCAATAAGACCTTTATAATAATTCTCATCAACTTTTGTTCCTCCATCATCCTTCTTGAGTTTCTCATTCACTAAAAGTGGTGTAGATGTGGGGTTACAACCAAGCATACCAAAAATCTTCAACACCTTTTCGGCATACTTGCTTTGAGAAATAAACACTCCATTTCACTTTGATGAACTTCTATACCAAGAAAGTACTTGAGCAAGCCCATGTCACTCATCTCATATTTCATCATCATTTCTCTCTTGAATTGTTCAATCATATGAACATCATTATCCGTGAAGATAAGATCATCAACATACAATTCAACAATGAGAATAGACATACATTTTGTCTTCACATATAGCGTAGGCTCACTCTTGCTTTTGTTGAAGTTTTTCCTTTTGAAGTCTCCATCTATATCACTATACCAAGCTCTTGGTGCTTGCTTGAGGCCATACAAAGCTTTCTTCAACTTGTATACCTTGTCTTCTTCTCCTTCAAAAGGTAGTTCTTCCTCATTTTCTTGTATTTGGAGGTGTTTGAGGTAGTTCTTCCTCATTTTCTTCACTTCTTCAACTTCATTTGCTGCTGAATTTTCTTGCTCTCCATCAACAATAATGGTTCTCTTCTCAATTTTACCTTCTTCCTGTTAGAGCATAGCTCGGTTGAACCCACCAAGCGTTGGTATGTCAAGTTTGGTTGTCATATTTTAGTGAATCAAAACTCAAGTTAAGAGTCGCTTGATTATGTACTAGAGTCAACTTCGTACAGGTTAGCTTGAAAGTATTAGGATAATGACACTTTACAAGTATTGCGAATACTTGAAGATGTGAAGAAGCAAGGAGCTACAACGACAACAATCATCCTTCCACTTGAGGTTAGTGATACTTGACTTGAACTGTATCATTCCCTAACGTATCTTTCAAGTCGTGCATATTGAAAACATAACTGCGAAGCATATTTGAACTCTAGTTAGACATAGTATTAAGGAATACAATACGAGGTTTATTGATTAACCATTAAACTTTGTAGATAAGACATCACCATAATCATTTGAATGGTATTGTGATTATGTATGGGTATGAGGTGAAGATTTCATCCTAAGGAACAATGTTTTACATGTGTTCTAAGGAAGTAAGTTCATAAACTTGTTTGTGAATCGAAAAGGAAATCGTCAGGCGTTATTGGTTTTGTTATTCATTGAATATCTTATGAACAACCAATATGTGTGATTGAGTATAACCGTTCAAAACTTGTTTGTGTTCTTGGTAGAACTATTCACAAAAGCCTGACTTATGTATTGGTATAACTTTTATTAGTAAAACCGATCTTAAGTAATCACCTGAGATGGTATGATCGGGTTTGTGATTTTATTACTAACCAAATATGGGAAAGGGGAACCGATCCTAGTAAGAGGTGCAGCACATCACAAAGGGGAACCGATCCTTGTATGAGGTGCAGCAAGGTTTATAGCAGAAAGGGGACATGTGCGACACGTTTTTAGGCAAAGGGGAACCGATCCTATGGACATGTGCAACACATATAAGTTAGATACCATATATATGTGGGTAACCGATCCTAGTACCTAGTCAACCGAATTTTGGAAAGCTAGTGTGACTATGCACAATACTCACATGGAAGGTAGAACCGAAACTTGTTTTGGTAGAACCGTTAAACCCATGATTTGTGATTGAATGTTATTTGATCAATCGCATAGTTCTTGAAAGTCAGATGAACCAATTCTAAACTTGATTGGAAGTGTGGAAAATCGGTTTCAAGGTAGTAAGTGTGAAAGAGAACTTACAAACTAAGGATGTCGACATACTTTGAACACGTGCTGTGAACGTTTATTTCTATAATTGTTCAAAGTTATTCCTTAATAGCTAAGGGAAGAGAATTCCAGGATCGAAACATAAATAAGTTAAGAATCTTTTAATTAAGGTTATTAACTTCATTTTTAGGAAAATAAGGATTAGTAATGTGCATTTACTAATTAGAGATTTTCTGAGAGATTTCGATCATTATTTTTGGACAGAGCATTTCCAGGAATTATGGAAACCGAATTTGTGCTTTAATGAATATCTTGAGAATATTTTCGGTTTTGGAAATTCCTTGGTGTCCAAACTTCCTTGTCTATCAATACTTGAAGTTTGCCTTTCTAGCAAACTAATCCTTCGTAACAACAACTACCTCTTGTTGTGCTGCTACTGGTGAAGCCGCCTATTCAAAGAGGAGAATAACCTAGGCGAAATATCTTACAACCGCTCAATTTAAAGTCTTCTTTGGTATTGAGAAGCTCTACGAGTATAGTTGGTGGGAAGCTAGATAATTGCGGTTTATCTTTTGTTTTCATTGATTTGATTGACTAACGGTGGTTGAACTTTGATTGCACCTAGTTTATTTATGCTTGAGAATCTTCTCTTCTGATATAAGATTCACTCAAACTAGTTCAGAGTTTCGACAAAGATCTTTAGACTGTTATTAGTTCTAAAGACGATCTTGTGATAATCCATCGTTAACAAACTCCATTCTGTGCGTGATTGATCACAAGAGATTGAAGTGATTGTGTGCATGTGTTTATTGAAGATCTAAGAAGATTGAAGATGAAGAAGATATTGAAGATTTATGATTTGTGGGTTCATAATCTTTGGTGTGCACAATACTTGTTTCGGTAAAAGTGGATCCAATTAATAATCGGTTGATCCTTGTGATAGATTGGATTGATTAATTGAGTAGATCGGCATCAACACAATTATTTGGATTAAGAGTTTTGTTGGCTTAATCTTAATCGATTACTTCGATAATTGAATATAAGATAAATCTAAGGACCTGACGAAGGAGTTTATGTTAGGATAAACGGAAGAGCCTTTTTCCGACTCATATCACTTGGTTGAAGAGAGTTTATACCAAACATATTTGTTGTTCCTTTACTGTTTGGAATACGAACCAAAGGAATTGTTCCAAGTACTTGGATTATTCATAGGTCGGAGGCGTGGGAATACAGACGGAACTAGGTGAACTATAGGTTTAGTTGCTTGGTCTCAACTATACGAAGTTGGTGTAATTTTGTGTAGCGGCTTAATCCTGAGTGTATTCAATTATGGACAAGGTCCCAGGGTTTTTCTGCATTTGCGGTTTCTTCTTACCAAAATCTTGCCGTGTCATTTACTTTATATTTCCGCATTATAATTGTTTTATTATAATTAAAGTAAACCACACAAACGTTAGTTCCTATTTACTTGATAAGTGAATCTTATTGTGTTTGGTTAAGTCCGAACCTTTTTTATCAAGTTAACATACTTCGTTGTCGTATTGTCTCGATCTCGTATCCATAGACGATCACACGAAGTGTGAACCGATTAGTTGCATTGTCTCGACTCAGTCCATAGACAATCACTTTCGTAGAAAGGACTTATAGGTAGGAAAAGTTTTAGCTTGAGGTATATTCGGGTACCCTCTCCTTTTAAATTGGTATCAGAGCAGGCAAACACAAAAAGATCTAACAATCTGTGTTTGGTGCGATCCAACCTATAAGAATTGAATCTATGTCCGATTCAGTTAACGTTATGCAAGAGTTTGAATACTCAAAAGTTGAATATGTTACTACTTCGATGACTCATGATCCGGAAGTTGCGAGAACATCTGTGTCCATAACTGATGGAAAATAAGATGCTGATAAAGAGTTGGTAAAACTCCTAAAGCCTATAAAATCTCCGTCGTCTAAAGTGGTGTTATTAAAGACAGAGACAAATCTTCTCAAACAGGAGATCAAAGATAAGGACATTCAACTGAATTGTCTAGCCAAAGAGAACATGGATCTCACTGTCAAACTAGAGGCTCTTGGTAAATATTTTACAGATAAAGAGACACGTCCTATGATTCTAACTAATGATTCTATTGTGATTTCTTCTGATGAGGAAACTAAAAGTCCTTACTCGAATTTTACAGACCGTGATAAAACCAGTTTAATCACATCTGAAACAGATCAAGATAATGGTAGTTTGCCTAACTACATCAAGTTAGAAGAGGATGAGAAACCAGCTTCTAGATCTACTGATGATCAAACGAAATCTTGTCCAAAGGAAAGTTTGAACCGATTCCGTAATGGTGATCTTAAGGAATACAATTTCAGTCACTTGACATGAAACTTATACTTCTTGAACATACAATGGTAAAAATTTTGAAGGAAGTTTCTTGCCTTAAAAACCTGAAAGACCATTCCTCAGTAGAAAGACAGACTATACCACATCCCGATAAGATACTCTCAAAAGAGTCAGAGGAAAGAGTTGATAATTGCTTCTGGAAAAAGGTTCCTCCTCACCCATATCGAAACAGTTCTAGTTTTGATGAGGAACGACTTCAGAAGGAAGGGAAAGAGAGAATATCTGCCAAAAGGAACAATCTGGAATTTCCGATAGTTGTTTCAGAAGATCACACTAATGTGAATAATAACGAAGTCCTTAGAATGAGAAAATCTTATGAAAATCTCATTGAAAGAATTAAGAGAGATTTATCTATCTCTGAGAATTCTCACATTAGTACATTTTATCCACATGATCATATCTCTATAGTTAGAAAAGATCATCGTCTTGGGAGAAAATATGTTGGCTAGAAATTCCCGAAGAGAAACATGAACTATGTTTCTGATACTTGTTGTAAGCTGGAAAAAGCTTACTCCGATACAACTTAGTTGTATCAAAATTGTGCACTCTCATCCCATTCCGTGCTCTGAATTTTGGATGAGAAAAGCACATAAAAATCAAAAGGCACATGTTAATGGTATCTCACTTTTTCGGTAATAAGAGATATTTAAGGAATGTCCTTTGGTTCTCTCCTTCAATAAAAAGTTCGAAAAAATATTTGTATATTTTTTCGAAAACCCTGTTTCAAAAAATCTTCTCTTAGGTTTATTGTATTTCCTGGATAAGGATGTCTCATATAACTCGCAGTGTTACAAGAAGTAATAGAAGAGAAGCACAAAAAGTAAGAAACTGTCAAGGGAAGAATCAGGAAGATTATCTCGAGAATCGAACATGATCATAACTCTGTTATATCTCAAGAAGAATCATGTCTTTTTGCTATCAATGATTAAGATTTTACCAAGTGGTTTCCCACTGATGGTATGAGTAATGTTATGCATGAGTTTGAAGAACTCATAGGAAATATCTTTACTTTGGTTCAAGATCGGGGTGAACTAAAAGATAAAATAAAAGAGATGAAAGGTGAGCTTGGAGATTTGAAGCTTCAACTTGAAGTTCTCGAAAAACAGAGAATGGGTGCGGACAAGTCTCTTGAGACATGCTTTAAGAGTTTGAACACTGAAGAGAACTCAGTGAACAACAAGAGCACCACTAGATATTAAGTTATTTGCTGTAATACATAATCTAGAAAAGTAAACATCAATTTTTGATTTCTTTCATTGATTGTATTGGTCTATTATGAATAAAACTATTATGAATAAAACTATTTAATTTATAATTTTTCTTGTGATAGTTTTCGGTTTACATAGCCTGTGCTTGAATGCTTTTATAATTATTTCTATGTATGTTTACGGGATGTTTGATTTCGGTTTTACTACCTTAATATTCGATCTCATATGTTGTGAACCCATGTGGTTTGGGTGACTTTTTGATTTAGCAGGATTAAGTTCTAGCCCATGTTGGTAGGCTTTATCAAAGAATCATGAGGGGTTCTGGTAGAAACAATATATGAAAAAGTCACAATATGTTGAATCGGTTTTGGTTTAGCATAAAAACATATGTGATTCGACGGTTTTCAACTTTTGCTTGCAATTGTTAAAACCGATTTGCAACCTTTCTCTGGTAAAGGTTGGTTGTTGTTATTCTTTTGTTTTTGCATAAGTATGACAACATGATGATATTTCAATATCAATTATCCCTGGACGAATATGCAATCATATTGGAGAAGTGGATGCGAAATTTGAGGTAACAATCTTGTTAGTTAATTGTTTTCCTGTTTAAGAAAAGCCTGAGTCTATTTCATATATATTTATTGCTTTTGCTTAACAAAATTTCGGTACAATTGATGTTTATTCCATTATGTGTGTACGGATGTATGGGTGATTCAATTGGTTCCGGTTAAGAAAAACTATTGTTATCTTGCTTTATTGTGTGGTATCAATTGTTTATGCTTACAAAATTTCGGTGCAATTGCGGTGCTTTAATGTCTATGTTGTTTCAATTGCTTCCGGTTGAGGTGAATAATTATGCAAGTTGATTTATTTGGTTTTTATGAATTATTTATGGCTTAACGAAATAAAATGTTTACGGGATGAGTTGTTTAGTCCAATTCGATTCCGGATAAGAGAAACTAAGTTAATTCTGATCTTAGTTAGACTTATCGAAGTGAGGTTTCGGTTATTCAAGTCTAATCGAATGTTTTAAGTTAACTAACCTAGTACTTGTCTTTTTTAAAATTGAAAGGTCTAAGTTTATGGATAATTAGAACCCGGTGAGAAAAATAGAGTTATCGTTATTTTGGTCTTATCGAATTAAGCGATTGTTTTTGTACAATCGGTTTAGCAAAGGAACTAAGGTGGTTAGTTGATTTTTGGTTTGCTAAACTAAAGTGGAAAAATTGTTTCGGATAATTGTTTCCTTGGTAACATATCAAAATAAAACTACTTGTAGTTTCAGTTTTGATATTGGTTATCAGAACATGGTGTGTGGAACCCTCGTGCCTAACTCTACAGGTTGCAAGTCTATTTTGAGATTTGTAAGATTCTTTTCGTGTTGTCCTTTATTTTTTTGTTTCGTTGTCATTTTGTGACAAAAAGGGGGAGAAATATATGGAGTAAACAAGTGATATTGGCATTGATTTTATATTGATTGGTATCACTAAGGAAAAGAACATTGGTGCTTAAACGTTTTATCTAAACGAAAGAGTGAAAGCACAAACTAAGGGGGAGTAACATGTCATATGAATTGGTATAACAAAGACGTGCAGATTGAATATCTACCTATATTCCTTAGGAGAGTATTAGCTTTGTTATTATAATGTCAACAACGGCATTTTCAAGGATTGAATGAAAGCAGATTACTGTGTTGTTGAATTCGGGAATCAAGTGTATGTGTAATGAATTCTTGTAATTTTTTTATCCATATGATGTAAGAGTTTTGTCACTAAAATTGACAAAGGGGGAGATTATTAGAGCATAGCTCGTTTGAACCCACCAAGCGTTGGTATGTCAAGTTTGGTTGTCATATTTTAGTGAATCAAAACTCAAGTTAAGAGTCGCTTGTTTCGGTAAAAGAGGATCCAATTAATAATAGGTTTATCCTTGTGATAGATTGGATTGATTAATTGATTAGATCGGCATCAACACAATTCTTTGGATTAAGAGTGTTTTTGGCTTAATCTTAAATGATTACTTCGGTAATTGAACATAAGATATATCTAAGGACCTGACGAAGGAGTTTATGTTAAGATAAACAGAAGAGCCTTTGTCCGACTCATATCACTTGGTTGAAGAGAGTTGATACCAAACAGATTTGTTGTTCCTTTACTGTTTGGAATATGAACCAAAGGAATTGTTCCAAGTACGTGACTTATTCATAGGTCGGAGGGGTGGAAATACAGACGAAACTAGGTGAACTGTAGGTTTAGTTGATTGGTCTCAACTATACGAAGTTGGTGTAATTTTGTGTAGCGTCTTAATCCTGAGAGTATTCAATTCTGGACAAGGTCCCGGGATTTTTCTGCATTTGCGGTTTCCTCGTATCTTGATGTGTCATTTACTTTATATTTCCGCATTATAATTTTTTTTATTATAATTAAAGTAAATCACACAAACGTTAATTAGTTTCTGTTTACTTGATAAGTGAATCCTATTGTGTTTGGTTAAGTCCGAACCTTTTTATCAAGTAAACATACTTCGTTGTTGTATTGTCTCGATCTCATATCCATAGACGATCACACGAAGTGTGAACCGATTAGTTGCATTGTCTCGACTCAGTCCATAGACAATCACTTTCGGAGAAAGGACTTATGGGTAGGAAAAGTTTTAGCTTGAGGTATATTTGGGTACCCTCGCCTTTTCACTTCCCAATTCCATGAAGTTCCTTCATCAAACAAGATATTACGGCTTGTGATCATTGTATTTTTTTTAAAAGATAAACTACCTATAAACTTTTGATTGGAGGTTATAGCCAAGAAATATGCATTTCTCACTTGATTCATCAAGCTTTGTTCGCTTCACCTTTGGAATTTGAGAATAATACACACTACCAAAAACTTTGAGATGTCTTACCGATGGCTTTCTCCCACTCCATGCTTCAAAATGAGTTTTATCCCAAACAACTTTTGTTGGACACCTGTTCATCAAGTAGACGGTGGTGTTGACGGCTTCGGCCCAAATCACTTTAGGCATACCCTTGTCATGAAGTATGGACTTCGCCATCTCCATCACGGTTGTTGAGGAGTATAACCCACAGTTAGTTGCCTTTCCAAGCCTTCATCCTCACAAAATTTATCAAACTCTTTGTTGTTGTACTCTTTGCCTCTATCACTTCTCAAAATTTTGATGTTGTGACCACTTTGCTTTCAACAAGGCTCTTGAACTTCTTGAAGATGTTAAAACTTCGGATTTTTGCCTCATGAAGTACACCCAATTCATACGACTAAAATCATCAAAGAATAAGATAAAGTATCTATTACCTCTATGAGTTGGTGTCTTCATTGGTACACACACATCGGTATGTACCAAACCAAGAAGTTCATTTTCTCTCCATGCTACACCTTTTGGGAACGGTTAGCGATGTTGTTTTCCAAGTGCACAACCTTCACATACTCCATCTTTGTGGTTGATATGTTGTGGAAGTCCTCGCATCATGTTCTTGTTGGAAAGCACCTTGAGACTATTGAAATTCAAATGCCCAAGTCTTTTATGCCATAACCATGTTTCATCAATGGTTTCCATTCTCAATGCAACATTTTCTTTCTTTTCAAACACAATTGGAAAGCTTCTATTTTTCTCCATCTTGATCCTCTTCATGACTTGTCTCTTGTTGTTGTGCTTCTTGTCATAAATTGTGCACTATCCATCTTCAAAATGGACCGCGTACCCAAGCTCCACAAGTTGTCCAACACTAAGCAAATTTTTTGCCAAGTCCGGAACATATAACACATCTCTGATGTATTTTGCTCCATTGATAGTTTGCACACAAATTGTACCTCTTCTGTTAGCTTGAACCATGTTTCCATCTCCCATGTTCACTAGAGAGTTTATGGATGTATCCATATCAACAAACTAGCTTTTTTCACCGAACATATGAGTTGTGCAACCACTATCCACAAACCAAACTTCACTCTTCCAAAATCGCCACAATGGGTTCAAATTTTTCCGGCAAACAAATCAATGTCTTCTCACATATTCTTCTTTCTTCCATCTTCTCACCACACATCATCATGTTATTAACAACTTTAACAACTCTTGAAAAAAACTCATTCAAACATTTATTCTCATTCATTTTTAGATTCTCAAAATCTCTTCTATATGAATGTAATTTTAATTCTCTTATCTTCTTATTACCTCCATACTCTTGTTGAAGAATATCCAAAGCTTCTTTAGCTATAGGAAAATGGATTATTCTTAGTGAAATAGTGTCTCCAACTCCTTGTTGAATGTACATGGATGCTTTTGCTTTCTTCTTTCTACGCTCCTTAAATAAATCCTTTTGTTCTAGAGTTGATCACCTTTTCTGTCATTGTACTTTTTTTATGGAAAGCTGTACTTGCTCACATGCTATGGAAAGAATATCCGATAAGATATGCCACGGCAGTACCCTGATGGAGTCTCTATACTCATGGGCGAGTTGTTTATTTCTATCCACAGTGCTCTAGATAACTGATGATGATTAAGCTGTTACTAAACCGAGTTCAACAACTCATGGTTAGTTATTATGTTTCTAGAGCGACTGTTTTGCAGTGTTTCTTGGTATCCTGTAGTGACTTCGTTCAAATTTTTAGCCAAGTCGCACATTAGTATCAAATGTTCTTTTATTAGCTTTTGGCAATGATCATGATGACAATCTCTGCATTCTCCGTGAATGCCAAGATCACCAGTGCTATTAGAAAAAATTCAAAGAAACTACCGAGTAATATAGATAAATTGTTCATGCAAAGAAACATTTGTGTGCGTAGGCCAACAAAGCGATAATGATAGCAGGTAGATAACCACTCTTAGAAGGGGCGAAAACCGAGGGATCAAAATAACCTGCTTAGCATGCATCAAAGGGGCACAAGATTTTATATGCACAACAAACGATTTTTTGCATTTCCTTCTGTTTATGCAATCATGTCAGGCAATTTTATTTTTTTTTCGAAAAAGAGGCAAAAACCTCAATTGTATTGATAAACACTCCGATTCAAAGTGGGAATCAGTTACAGGACAGACCAGGAGATTTCCCACCATTACAAGTATTTCAACCAGGCAACAAACATAAGCACAAGAAATCAACTTAACAACACAGTTATTTGACGTGATCATCCGAGGCAGTATCCTGACCATTTCAGACAGTTTTTTGTGTATCAGAACAGGTTTAAATGGCCTGGTACTCTGAATTCATATTCCTGCGCCATATGTAGCAGCGTAACATTTTATACAAGCTAATGAAATAGAAACAAGAAAACAAGTGTCCATTATCAATTTTACGCAATTTTATATCGAAGTAGACGAAATTTTAATTCAATCCTTGTTTAATTAATTAAGCTTGTAATACACAGAGAACTGAGGAAAATCACTGGTTACTTGTGACTTAACAACACATAAAACTTAAAATCATGACTAATACAAAGCTAACAACCTGATGGGTCGAACCCGATGCGCAACGCGTCTCCACCTTCAAATATTACCCTAATATTTTGTTGCTGGACACTTCCCGTGAGGGAGTAGTTACCAATACTGGTGCCATCATCGAACCCAAGACACGCAGCCTTGTGCTCTCTGAAATACCTCCAAATGTTGTGAGGCTTCAATTCGAGGTCCGCCTTTTCTCCATCAAAGTGCAAAGTCATTGATGGTGTGTCTTCTAGCTCACCTACATCATTAACATTACCATAGCACACCATGCCTTTTAGATTGGTGGCCCGGACCCAGCCGAGTCTAGCAGCAACACGTTTGTACTTACTTCGCAATTGTGTATATACAACATGAGGAAAAGTAGTAACAGTCGCGCCTGAATCGATTATCAATGCTAAGGGAAATGCCGATTCTCCAACATACTCGCCCTCAATGCTGATCCCTAAGAGTCGCACAGCATAATGTTGAATGTGTTCGGGAAGCTTTGGTGTATAGAAGACCTGCGTACTGAAGTCCTGTTCACCGAACCACATCGATGAAGTCTCATCTGGATCATCAATCTGATCAAGAAGGCAGTAAGAGAACTTATCAATCCCATAATCAATTTCTAATACACTAGCAAATGAAGCAGGATGTGCTCCTAATCCAAGTATCCCATCCAAATTCTTCAACGCTGTGTTAGCAAATGCACAACCTAATGGTACACCAAGTATCTGCGTCGTCTTAATGGATTTATCTTCCCATATAGTGAATGTTTCCTTGGATAACATGCCTGTAGCGTTGGTTTCATCTACATACTTTAACTCAAAACTGCATCCATGGTCTTCATTACATTCTTTCCCATGTTCTTCGCACTCGTCCGATTCTTCATTACATTCTTTCCCAAGCTCTTCACACTCGTATGGTAGTAAGTAAAAAGAGTTGGAATCCTTTGGGTAAAAGTGTTTTCCCCCATAACAGGTGCCCTCCCTGCATGATCTTACCCAAGAGAGGTGACTTCCGGTGTCGATGAGTAATGAGAATGTTGTTGGTGGATTTCCAATCGATATATCGGTATAATACGCCACCTCTTGGGTGTGAAATCCGACATCAGTAGTGTAACCTATGCTAATGGAAGGTGTGGGTTTGTGTATTATACGTTTTAAAGGGATTTTAATTGAGCTTAGATTCTTGGTGGTGATACAAGTCTGCTGGTTTGGGATGAATCGATTTGCCAAGCATGGTTTAGACAGAGAAAATGAGAGTAAGAAGATAGCATGGAGGAGGAATTGTTGTTGTGAAGACATTGTTGGTATGAGAAAAAAAAATGGTCTCTGGATAGTGATGACAGGTAAAGACGAATAGGAGAAGAATTATTAGAGCATTGTCACGATTTTTGTGAAATTTATCATCTGTTGATTGTCGATAAGCAAATCACCCGGAAAAGAATTATTAGAGGGTCACGATTTTTATTTTAACTTCACAGAATGTGAGTGTCGTACATACGATGCAAAATGGTTGACCCACTTTACTAAAACTAACATTTCTTTTATTTTCTCCCAAAATTTCATCATTTTCCTTGTTAAGACTCGGTTCAGTTGTGGGTCTCATCAAGTTTTGTTATCTATCCCTTCCATTATACTATCCCAAAACGTCTATTTGCTTCATTCAAATATCAAAACCACAAAAACCTAATTGAGATCTTTTTAAATGATGTCAATCACTCACTCACCAAACGCAATTCAAGAAAAAAACCCAATACTCTTGGATCATTTGATTATTTAAATTTCTGATATCAACTTACTTGATAAATTCAAAAAAAAGATCATGAAGATCAAGCTATTTTTCGCACCATCACATGTCTTATTTTACAGACCCTTTTTTTATATGATAAAAGTCACCTCAACAGCTTAACGATACTTTGCCAAAAATAGGAGCCTAAATAAAGCTCATCAACACCTAGAGGTCCTAGACCATAATTGCTCACCATGCAAAAAAACAAAGCTACTCAAAACAAATAAATGATCCACCTGTGACTTCTCCTAATATAAGTTTACAAATTACTGCTGTTCTTAATTAAATACTAGTATAAACACATGTGAGATGCACATGCTTGAATTTGTCTCATCTAACAATACTAAATTTGAAAGTAGTCAAAAAAATTTACGTAAAATAAAAATTTGTTATTCTTATTTGTACTCGTTACATAGATAATTGAAAGAGCTTTTCAATTATATAATTTTCATAAAAATTCGGTGTATATTTTGAAAGATACTGACTATATAAACAGGCCTATATAAAAAGAACGCAAAAAATATTCCTAAATAAGCTATACTGACTGACAAAATTGCATTTGTAAGAAATTTATACCAATCAACGAAATTGCTCGAATTTGAATGTAAAAGGTTTATATATGGAGTTAACAAATTTGATAATATATTCAAATCCATTCCTCTATGATCAAAAGGAATTCCGATAAACCCAATACACAAAGTAACGAATCCTAATATAAGAAGGGGGAAAAGCATAGTATTTTCATATTCATAAGGATATGGATTATTTTCTTTATTTTTAAAATGAGTAAATGTAATAAGCGGTTGCGTCCTTTTTTTTTACATTCCTGGTCAATTGAATATGCTTTCTTCGAAAAAAAAAAGTAACTTTTTGGTTTTTCTTCCGCTGTTGATAAAAGGAACTTCTTGCTGATTACGTTCTCTTTCTTTATCCCAGATGGATATTGAATAAAACGAGCTGCTTTTTTTAGCGCTGAAATTTTGAGAATAGACGGTTAAATGCTCCGCAAAAGTAAGTAAATACATCCGAAACATATAAAATGCAGTTAATCTGGCTGTGAAATAAGCTATTATCGCGAAAATCGGTGAATATACCCAACTATCACTAAGAATTTCATCTTTTGACCAAAAGCAAGCAAGAGGTGGAATACCACAAAGAGAAAGTGTACCTATCAAAAAAGTTGTTTCGTAATCGGCATATATTTTGTTAACCCCCCCATAAGAGCCATATTTTGGCTTTGATTTGGAGAATATCCAACAATACTTTCCATACAATGAATGATGGATCCGGAGCGTAAAAATAATAATGCTTTTGAATAGGCATGGGTGATCAAATGAAATAAAGCAGCTCGATATGATCCCATACCTAAAGCTAACATAACATAACCCAACTGCGACATTGTCGAATAAGCTAAACTTCTCTTAATGTCTCTTTGGGCAAGGGTCAAAGTGGCTCCTAAAAGTACGGTTATAATACCTATCAAAGAAATAAGGTTCGCTATGTAAGGTATAACTGTGAAAAGAGGGTAAAGTCGAGCTACAAAAAAAATTCCCGTTGTTACCATAGTAACAACGTGTATAAGAGCTGAAATAGGGGTGGGCCCCTCCATGGCATCAGGTAGCCATACATGAAGGCGGAATTGTGCAGATTTCGCAACTGCACCAAGGAATAATAGGGAGGCACACAGAGTAAGAAATAAAGAATTTAAACCATTATTCTCAATCAAGTTAGTGATATTTTAAACAAATCTCGAAATTCGAAACTACCCGTTATCCAATAAAGACCTAAAATTCCTAATAATAAACCAAAATCCCCTACACGATTAGTTACAAACGCTTTTTGACAAGCATTTGCTGCAATTGGTCGTGTGAACCAAAAACCTATTAATAGACACGAGCACATTCCAACTAACTCCCAAAAAGTATAAATTTATATTAAAAATTTGAATTAGTAACTAATCCTGACATGGAAGTATTGGAAAAACTCATATAAGAAAAAAATCTCAAATATCCTTCATCATGAGATATATAATTATCACTATAAATAAGAACCATAATTCCAACAGTAGTGATTAATATTAAAATAATAGAAGTAAGTGGATCGATCAAGTCGCCAAACTCTAAAGAAAAATCATTATTTATGGTCCAAGACCATAATATTGATAGATAGAACTACCATTCATTTGTTGAATAGACAGATCGATTGAAAAAAACATAACTATACTTGGTAATAAAATACTAAGAAAAGCCCAGAATCGGCGAAGGTTTTTTGTTGTCGTTGGAACAAGGAGAAGCCCCACCCCTATTGCTATAGGAACTGGAAGTGGAACGAAAGGTATGATCCATGCATATTGATACGTATGTTTCATAAGAAAATAAAACCTTTTTTTTCAATTCACCAACTCTTATATGTTTCGGAAGGAGCAATAAAATAAAGAAAAGAAATAACTAAAATAGAATTTTGAATTCTTAAACTTTTCTAATTCTTTCCCTCAGAAAAAGAAAAACTCAGAAGTTACAATAGGTCAAAAAATAAAATTATTTTTAAAAAGGTACCGCTTAGTGATTAACTAGGATGTTTATGAAGATACAGAATCTGAATATGCAATTTCAATTTCTTTATTATTATTAATATAATCCATATTTATTGATCAAGGAAAAACAATTAAGTAATTTAATTATAGTAAAAAAGTACTTTATTCTGGTATGTAAGATCCATCAATGACTTTATTGAACATAGGATTTATCAAAAACTTGACCCCCAAAAAGACCTTGTGATTTGAGTTAGTATATTTGTAAGACTTTACTAATTCTTCTCGGGTGGATTCTAGATTCTATTCCTCAAAACAACAGATACTTTTAGAAAACTCTACGATATTCGGCACTTTGATACCCACAACTTCGTGTAGAATTGAAACACGGACTTAGTTAAATGGCTTTTTCTTAAGTGTTTATTATATTAACAGATTCCATATCAGTCTCATTCCTTTTTTCCTATTTTGAAATTTTCATTTAATTAAGGGTACTGTACTCTATTGAATTGATGAATTTATAGAAAAAAGGTTACAATTACAATATTCTTCTCTTAAATTAAGGTAAGCGTTTTCTAAATTTTCTCTTTATTTTCTTAAATAAAATAGAATACGATGAGCCGTAGCCCCCTTTTTTATGAGAGTGACATAGATATAGATTCGAACGAAGATTAGTATATAAAAATTCTTCTTTATTTGGATATTGTATATAATAAAAATGTGAATTAAAGTATTCCGAAAATAAAGAAGAAATTAAGATATCCAACTTTTCTCCGGAAATCCTATATGGGACTCACACATCCATATTGTATATTATCAAGAAAGTATGATCTAGGGATAAATATATAGCTACAGAAAAAAATGACGCATTTTGGACAATACACGTCTTTCACATCCAACTATAACAATGAGTAACCTATTTATTTTAAAATGGCCGTTCCAAATAAACGTACTTCTATATCAAAGAAGCGTATTCATAAAAACATTTGGAAAAGAAAAGGATATTTGGCTGCACTAAAAACTTTTTCCTTAGCAAAATCTCTTTCTACCGGGAATTCAAAAAGTTTTTTTGTGCAACAAACAAATAAACAAGTATTGGAATAATCTAAATCAATATGCATCGATGAATTTGCTAATTAAATTGATAAGATGAATAATTCCCATTAACTCCTATTTTTAACTGATCAACATGAGATGGCACTTTCGATTGTCGTATTTAGGATAGGAAGCCTTTCATTTCCTAAATAAAAAGGTACTATATGTTCTTTTGGTCAAACGAAAAAACATAGTAATTGATAGAAAGTTTCACTTTTCTTTTGAGTTTTTTTTTAATGACTATGGATATAATAGATTTTTTCGTTTTTTTCGGACCCATGAAATCATCAAAAAAGAAATGAGTTTTTTATTTCTATACCTGAATTGAGAGCAGAACTCTCTAGTTCCGACTAATTCGTTTTGGGAGAACGGAAACCTCTCGAAAAGTCAATCGTTAAGACGAAAATTATTCTATAAGAGATTATTGAACGTTCAAATAGAAATTAGAGGAGGCTTTTAATTTGATTTGCATTTTTCCTAAAAAATATTACATTGAATTTACTCCTTACAATCTCGACATTTGAGTGCGGATGGGCTATTATGCTTTTGAGCAAGCCGCTATGGTGAAATCGATAGACACGCTGCTCTTAGGAAGCAGTGCTAGAACATCTCGGTTCGAGTCCGAGTGGCGACATCTTCTAAAAGAGATACAATAAATCCTATAATGAAAATGAAATGGATTACGCATTTCCATTCAAGTGTTAAAGGACTGCCTTTTTATTTTAGAATTTTTTATGATATTTTCGACTTCAGAACATATATCAACTCACATCTCTTTTTCAATTGTTTCAATTGTAATTACGATTTATTTGATGACCTTATTAGTCCTCGAAACCAGATGACTACATGATTCGTCATAAAAGGGCATGACAACTACCTTTTTTTGTAAAACATGATTATTAGTTACTCGTTGGATTTATTCGGAACATTTTCCCTTAAGTGATTTATATGAATCATTAATATTCCTTTCATGGGGCTTTTCCATTATTCATATAGTTTCTAAAATATGGAATCATAAAAATGATTTAAGCGCAATAACTGCACCAAGTACTATTTTTACCCAAAGATTTGCTACTTCAGGTCTTTTGACTGGAATGCATCAATCCACAATATTAGTACCTGCCATCCTATCTCAGTGGTTAATGATGCACGTAAGTATGATGATATTGAGCTATGCAGCTCTTTTATGTGGATCATTATTATCAGTATCTCTTCAAGTCATTACATTTCAAAAAAGCCTAGGGATCTTTAGTAAAAACAATCATTCATTAATTGGACCGTTTTCATTTGATTTTGATGAGATTCAATGAAAGAAACAATGTTATACTAAACAATTCTTTACTTTCATTTAGAAATTATCACAGGTATCAATTGATTCAGCAATTGGATCGTTGGAGTTATCGTGTTATTAGTCTAGGATTTATCTTTTTAACGGTTGGTATTCTTTCAGGAGCAGTGTGGGCTAATGAGGCGTGGGGGTCAAATTGGAATTGGGACCCCAAAGAAACTTGGGAATTTATTACTTGGACTATATTTGCTATTTATTTACATATTAGAACCAACCAAAATTTTCAAGGAACAAATTCCGTAATGGTAGCTTCTATTGGATTTCTTATAATTTGGTACGCTATTTTGGGGTCAATCTATTAGGAATAGGCCTACATAGTTATGGTTCATTCACATTAGCATCTTAATCGAAGACGTGACCTAATACATAGAAATAACATATGTAATGAAAGTTTATTTTAAGACAATGGCATTGTCTCCTACCAAAAATATCTCTTTTCTTTATATTAGTAATAACATGATTGGAATAACAAGTCATTCACGAAAATGAAGATCAGCGGGGTTCTATCCTCAGTTCCTGATTATTTCTCTTCTATAGTATGTACGTCTTTCAGCGAAAGCCTAGTTTCCTTTCAAGAAGCAGAAAAGAAGAGATACATTCGACTTTCAACAGAAAGTGATCAGTAGGAGGCCTTCGGCAGTGGAAAATAAACATTTCACTCACTTTTCTCCATAATTCTTCTTAGGTGACTGGTTTAGTAGGTTGTTACTGCTTTATGAAATATTGGGGTTCACTTTAAATTTCTTTTGTTACCTTGTCAAGACACTTTTTATATAAATATATTTTTTTATATACTTGGAAACAAAATTTGATGGAATAAATTTATAGCAAAGACACGTGTCAAGACATGATTTGTCCCCCATGCCCCTATCTGAAAACGCCCCATCAAATATTTTTCCTGCATTTAGTTTGTTCTACAAAACTTCGATCACAACATCCATTTACAAATCTTTAACCAGAACCAAATGCATAATAGAAGGGTTAACATTAGTAACAATGAGAAATTTCATGTACATGTCTACCTTGCTGACTGTTTGAATCAATTGATCATAGAAGATGACTATTAAAATTGGTTTGCCTGAGTATATATACTCACTCTCTTTGCACATTCTCTCTTAAATTTCACCTCACACGTGTGGTAGCACACACTTACAACTTGACCAGACCCAAGTCTAGCATAAAGTATAAGCACAATTCTGACAAGGGCCAAAGAAGCATACAGTCTAAAATAGTAGTTCCAAAAGGTGCAGTTGGTGTAGAATAGACATGAAGCATGCTGGAAATAGCAGTAGGAGGTGGTGATGGAGTTGTTTCAGTAGTTGATGTAGGCTATAAGTAGTAAACAGAAGTAATCGTAGCAGGGTCACTAGGACATAATGAAGAATTAATCACTTGCTGCAATTTCTCAGTACCCCGACATAATATCAAACCAACCTACATACCAATGGCACAACATGACAAGTGAGAAGTAGCTACAGGAAAAAAAATTATATGATAGTGGATGAGCGAGAGTAGCAGAATTGGCAGACCACAATGAGCAGTTCGGAGTGATTGTAGAAAGCCATTGATGGTTGAAACAACACCGGAAGTAGTTGAAGTTGGAGATAGTCCTTGAGGCAGTTCAAAACAGGACAAGTAGTTGTAGAAGCACCATATATACAAAAAAATGGACATACTTGAGATGTCCACTGAATGACTTGAAGCATAACATTTCAGCTGAGATGGCGCAAGTGAAATAGTAAACCAGAAGGCAACAACAATAGTAGTTGTTGCAGTAGTATTAGTTCTCGCAGTCAGTATTGCATAACATTTAACAACAGTAGATACTAGATACAATAAGTGCAGACCAAGAAGAAGTAACTATTACTTGTTTTGGAAGACCATAATGAGAAATGTAGTAAGTAGTCGTAGCTAAAATCAGAAAAATGTTAAGCATGAGAAAACAACTGCAAATCCCAGTAAATGTCATACACCACAGATAAGTTGAAGCAAGCAGGTCATACACAAGCTCACTCGCACAATATAAATGTGAAACAATAAAGGAGCAGGTAATAGTAATCAGAGTCAGCACCATTATAATGGATTAGAGAATCATATACAAGAGTAACCAAACGATGAAATTGACCGCAAAAAGGCTTCACAAAACTGCAGTATGCCAAAACCAAAGAATATGCACAACTTGCAAACTACAATACTATCATCTTGGCCAGCAAACCTGAACTGATTCATGAGCTTCAACTGACATCCAGTGAACAATATGAGGCAAGACCAAATTGAAGATGCTGCACTTAGCTGAGTCTTGACAGAAGTAAAAACTCTTATGCTTGTGAACAATGATCATAATGATTCCAGCAACTTAAAAGTGTCAAAATATGATTATTAAAATTTTTTCGTATAAGGTTGAATCCACTAAGGTGGTTGTAACTAATAGATCATTAGTCTTGCTATGATCACAAATAGAGTTTCAGTAGCAGCTAAACTTACATGAAAGCTAATGTAAATTTGAGGGGAAAGAAGTTTGTCTTCAAAAACTTTTGAACATCCCTCCTTCCAAAAATCCCAAGCAGCAGTTACTCTTTTTATTATCTCCTCGGAACTGATGACCCCACTCTTGAACTGAGAAAACCAGGAAATGAGTATTTGATGAATGTTGTCTTCCTCCTCAAAGTGTATCCCACTGATTCCAAACCACATTGCTCTAGCATAGTCACAGTTCAAAAGAATATGAGCAGAAGTTTCTAGAGAATTGCTACAGATTAGACAAGATTTCTCTTTGTCCTGTACAAATCTGAAGACAACTTGACTTGTCTTGTAGATATTCAGGAGACATTTCCAAAGTAAATGTAAACTCTAAGGATGACTGGAAGGATCCAAAGGGTATTGAAAGCATCCTTACTCTCTTGGGTGCTAATAGGAACTCCATACTTATCTTTATAAATCTGCTTGTAAGTTGATCTGGAAGTGAACTGACCATTTGGCTCAAGCTTCCAGATTAGGATGTCTTTTTGCTGCACATGAGTGGGAATGAAAGATATTGAGTGAGCCACTTCTGGTATGAAAAGATCAAACAACAATTCTACATTCCAACCACGAGGACTAGTAGAGAAAAAATATTGAGGAGGAGATTCATAATGGGCGCAAAAGTTGAAGTTAGAAGTGGTGCACTTTGAAACGGACTCAAGGATCATAGTAGAAGCCATTCAAAAAGGACAGTTCCACCTGAACTGGCAGTTCCATCAGTTTATTAGAGATGTTATTTTTTGCTTTCAAAACAATATTAATTGGAAGTGTTATTAAGTTCCAAAAGAACGAAATAAGGTTGCAGAGATTCTTTCTAAAGTTGCTCGAACTGAGCAGCTCATGAAAGAATGCGCTGACAACCCACCTAGTTGTATTCAAGCACAACTTTTGCTAGAGATGGACGGATTACCCACTTACATTTAATAAAATTTTATTTGCATCAAAAAAAAAAAAAACTAACCTAAATTTGAGTTTTGCTATGTCATGTTGTCAATAAGATCATTCACAATTCCTAATTACATTTAAATCTACACTTTCTCAATTCTATAGAACCACCAGTTGTGGATTTCTTCTTATACCAGCAATAATACCATACCAAGATCCCATAAGATTTTTTTCCTTACCATTCTTCTTGGTAGGAACGTTATCTACCATGGGAGATTTGATTTTTCCATCTCCTTCCAGTGAGCTGATTTCACCATCTTCCTCGCCACCTCTCCCTGAGACATGTGGGACATCATCTTGGAAATAATTTATTTCAACCCCTAAAGAAAGAAACAAAAAAATGTTAACACAGAGAAGCTAACAAAGCAGAGAGGAATCTAAAGAAAAGGTAGCTAGGATTTCAAATCATACTAATAAATGGCATTCAAGCTTCATCAATATCAGGTTGTGGGAGGAGGATTAACCACTGAAAAGGACACTCCTAATATTTATAGGATTACTTCATGCCAAGATAAAAAAAATGTTTTAAAAAAATCCAAGTTTTGGTACATTTTGAGGAAGCTTAAAAAAGTTAAAGAGGATCCATGGACAACTTTTGTCTACTAATGAGATTTACGAGAACACCCCAACCAGAATCAAGAACTATGGTATCTGATTGCGTTATCAAAGCCAAACCGGTTACGACAACATGTACAAGGAGTCGCGTGACACTACTACTAATGGAGGTCTAGAACAGATATAGACCGAGATGGCTTCCCCTTCACAGATAGTGTGGTCTCCATGAGAGATCAAAGCAATTCCACAGGAAGGACATTAAGTTCCGGTATTCCAGAAGGTCAGACTACCAACTATGAGATTGAAGACCACATACTAGGCAACAAGACTGTTGGTATTTGTATTGAATATATTTGATTGTTTGGATTGATTTTTGTTTGAAATGGAGATGTGGAAAGTATTTCCTCTCTATCTCTTTGATTTCATAAACTTAAAGATATTACATTCTCTTTCCAAACTTGGTCAATATATATGGCCCAAGAAAAGAGATACATGTGGACCTCCTTTGTCCATACATATTCCCTACACCAAAACAGATGCATTCTAAAATGCATGATAAATAGGCTTGCACTCAACACTTGTGCACAAGATCAAATTTCCATGCATTATAAAATGCATGTGGAACGTTACATTATCTCTTAACAATCTCCTGCTTAATATGTTCTCCAACTCCTAGTAGCTCACGAAAAATTTGAAAATTTACCTTTGGGAAGTGCCTTGGTGAATATGTCCGCTAATTGAGCTTCCATCTTGCAATACTTGGGGTTCTATCTCACCATCTTCAACCGCTTCTCAAATAAAATGGTACTTGAGTTTAATGTGTCTTGCTCTACAATGCTCAACCGATTTTTGGACATAGCAATTGCCGATTTGTTATCACAAAAAATTATGGTTCTTTCTTCTTGCTTCTCTTGAATGTCTTCCATGATTCTTCTTAGCCATACAACATGATATGTAGCTATTGACGCCGAAATGTACTCCGCTTCCGCCGTGGATTGAGATACGGTTTCTTTCTTCTTCGATGCCCATGTAAATATACCCGAATCAAGAGAAAAATCATAACCCGATGTACTCTTCATGTCATCAATACACCCTTCCAAGTCGCTATCACAATATCCAACTAATTTGACATCCAAATTTCTAGAATACATGATTCCAAAATTCATTGTTCCTTATATGTACCTCAACAACCTCTTTGCCGCGCCAAGATGTAGATGGCTATGTGAACTCATGAACCTAGAAAGCATACTTGAAGCAAACATGATGTCGGGTATTGTATGTGTAAGATACAACAAGTTTCCAATAAGACTTCTATAATAAGTCTCATCAACTTTTCTTCCTCCGTCATCCTTCTTGAGTTTCTCATTCACTAGGTGTAGATGTGGGGTTACAACCAAGCATACCAAATTTCTTCAACACCTTTTCGGAATACTTTCTTTGAGAAATTAACACTCCATCTTCACTTTGATGAACTTCTATACCAAGGAAGTACTTGAGCAAACCCATGTTACTCATCTCATATTTCATCATCATTTCTCTCTTGAATTGTTCAATCATATGAACATCATTACCCATGAAGATAAGATCATCAACATAAAATTCAACAATGAGAATAGACGTACCTTTTGTCTTCACATATACCGTAGGCTCACTCTTGATTTTGTTGAATTTTTGCCTTTTGAAGTATCCATCTATCTCACTATACCAAGCTCTTGGTGCTTGCTTGAGGCCATACAAAGCTTTCTTTAACTTGTATACCTTGTCTTCTTCTCCTTCAATCAAAAAACCTTGTGGTTGTTCTACATAGACCTCTTCATGGAGTTCTCCATTCAAATACGCCGATTTGACATCAAGTTGATAAAGTAACCAACCTCTTTGATAATCCATAGCAATCACGGCTCTAATGGTGTCAAGACAAGCAACCGGTGCAAAAGTCTCATTGTAGTCGATGCCGGTTTGTTGTGAATATCCCTTTGCCACCAACCTTGCTTTGTGCCTTTGAACTGATCCATCCACATTGTACTTCACGTTGTAGATCCACTTCACACCAATAACTTCTTTGTCACTTGGCCTTTCTACTTTATCCCATGTATCGTTATCATTTATGACAACAACTTCTTTTTCCATAGCCTTTATCCAAACCGGTTATTTTGATGCTTCTTCAAAATTTTCCGGTTCAACCGTACAATAGTTAAATATTTCATACACAACCTATGCATCTTCTTTGGTGCCGATGGTGGTGATGTTGATGTACCAGTACTTGGAGACATACTTGGAGATGCTCCTTGTCTTGTATTTGGAGGTGTTTGAGGTAGTTCATAAGACCTCTTGTCTTGTATTTTGGACCTCTTGTAGTCCGAATTAGACTTTGGTTTCTTCTACAATGTTGTAGATATTCATAAGACTTAGTTATTGGACTATGGAACCAACCTAATTGAATTAGTAAACCTTAGATGTACTAAAGATAGATAATAAAAAGGCGTATAACCATTAGATAGACTTGTATGATTCTTGTGTGAGCCATTGTGGCTAAATTCTTAGAGTTCTTGTGTGATTAACAGTTAGTATTAAGAACGATCGATTCAAAGGACGAACCAATGGATCGTGGTGAAAAAGCGGGAGTCTAGCAACAACACCCAATATTTCTCTTAGCAATCTGTATGGATAAACTCGAATATACTTTTAAGAGAATCAACAAGACTCGATCAATTAAAATTATATCAACGAGTTTATATCTCTCTCTTGGTTTGATTTACTCAAGAAGGAACTGCGACTACTTGGAGTGGTTAATTAATAAAGAATTTCGCATCCAAAGCCTTTATCATCTCTTAGATCTTTTTCTTTTCTTACTTGGGTGTGCTACTGGATTTCCGGTAGTTACACTCGCAGTCAATATTGCATAACATTTAACAGCAGTAGATACAATAAGTGCAGACCAAGAAGAAGTAGCTATTACTTGTTGTGGAAGACCATAAAGAGTAATATAGTAAGTAGTCAGCCAAAATCAGAAAAATGTTAAGCAGGAGAAAACAACTGCAAATCCCAGCAGATGTCATACACCTCAGATAAGTTGAAGCAAGCAGGTCATACACAAGCACACTCACACAAGATAAATGAGAAACAATAAAGGAGCAGGTGATAGTAATCATAGTCAGCACCATTAGAATGGATTGGATAATCGTATACAAGAGTAACCAAACTCTCAAATTGACGAAAAAAAGGATTCACAAAACTGCAGTATGCCAAAACTAAAGAATATGCCCAACTTCGCAAACTACAACACTATCATCTTGGCCAGCAAACCTGAACTGATTCATGAGCTTCAACTGACATCCAGTAAATAATAGGTAGCAAGACCAAATTGAAGATGCTGCACTTAGCTGAGTCTTGACAGAAGTAAAAATTCTTATCCTTGTGAACAATGAACGTAATTAGTCCAGCAACTTAAAAGTGTCAAAATATGATTACAGTAAAACATCTCCGGAAGAATACTCCATATAAGAATAAAAATTTACGGTCCCGATTTGGGCCAGTTATATTTAAGAATAAACTCCATATTGGAATAAGTCATAATTTCTTCTGGTCCTGTCTTGAGGAACCTACCTGCTTTTTTTTTTTTTTTTTTTTTCTTTTTGTAAGTTAAGTTTATTCAAAATACTAACTTGGGGAGTTAGTAACCCTTACATCAAAGTGAGTAGAGCCATCTAATGCAGCGCTAGAGTCGTCCCTAGCTTTTGATTTATCTACTTCTAAAGCATGATTAATAAAAGATGGAGCAACAAGTCTCCAATTAAGAATGTTTCTAAAGGATTTAGCTTCCTTAGCCAATATATCAGCTACATGGTTTGCTGTTCTTGGCACACAAAAAAACCTAGAAAATTTTGACAAAAAGAAAACTCCCTTTTCACTTCATCCATGATGGATTGGTTCTGCCAAGCTATTTGAGATGGTTTCCCATTCAAATAGTCAAAAAGATTCTTACAGTCCCTCTCTACACTGAAATTTGATAAATTTTCTTCTTTAGCCCATTGAGCTGCTCGGAGTAGCCCTAATGCTTCTACTTCTTCTGGGGATGAGGTTGTGAGTGATCTTGCTCTGCCTTGTAAGAATTCACCTGCATCATTTCTAAAAATTAAACAAAAACCTGTCGGGACACTCATTGAAATTCAAGCAGCATCCAGGTTTAGTTTATTTTGGCAAGCCCCTGGGGTTTGCCATTTACCTTTAGAAAGTTAAGTGTCTTTGGATTTCTAAAGCTAGTTGGTTATGGGTTTGTTGCTGTTGACCGAAAGTTCTATTGCACCTTTCTTTCCAAGTGAACCAAATCTTAGTCATTATAATTCCTATGGGTATTATTGGATTATCTTTACCCATCCATTATTTACAAATATCTAAAAAGGAAGTGGAATAGTTGAAATTTAGATCTACAGGAAAAGGCTATGTAGCCCAAACAGCTTTAGCATAGTGACAGTGTAAGAATAGGTGTTCTATAGATTCTGGTTCATTAAATCCAAAGGCACGGTTAGGAGATATGTATTTCTTAAATCTTGAGAGCTTAAGATTAGTAGAGACCGCATTTTGCAAACATTTCCAAGTAAAAATCTTGATTTTTTGAGATGTTCCTATGTCCATAACTATTTCCAAAAGAAGTATGGTTGTCCTAAGTTATAGTTATTTAAAGTTTTTTTAATTCAATTTATTATACATATATTTAACAGAGAATTTTCCTGATTTGGTTAGGAGCCATATAAGAGAGTTTACTTTACTTCCCATATTATTGTCTATGGAAATTCTAATTTTACAGATTTTCCAAGCTATGTGTAAACGGAAAGAGTCATGAATCAAAGATTCATTCCACTTATTAGTTCTAGGGTCAAAAAGATCTTTCACTATAGTTAGTGAAGAGTTGTTCACTTTTTTGAATTGTCTCAGATTTTCTGTCAAGTGAGGTATCCAATTATCTTCCCAAATATTAACACTATTTCCATCTCCAATTTCCCGTATACTATTCTCCTATACTAGCTTAATTCCTTTGTATATACATTTCCATATCCAAGAACTTGTAGATGGGATTTTAGCTCTGAAAGCTTGAGTTTTTCTAAAATATTTGGGTTTCAATTGGGACACCCAGAGTGCATTAGATTCAGTCATAAGTCTCCAAGCTAGTTTGGTAATAAGAGCTAAGTTAAATTTATGAGCATTCCTAAAGCCTAGGCCTCCCTTACTAATTGGTTTACAAAGACAAGAGTAAGATTTAGGATAGTACCCTTTGTAGTTTGTTTCTTTCCCCCACCAAAAATCTCTTTGAAGGGAATCAATTTTATTTGTAGTCTTTTTTGGTAGTATGAAGCAACCCATCTGATAACTGGCCATACTTGCTAAGGTTGCTTTATTGAGTACCATCTTACTAGCTTGAGCTAGCACTTTTCCTATCCAGCCCTGAACCTTTTGTTCCATTTTCTCAATAATTTCCTCAATTTTTTTTATTTTTGCTCTATCTATGAATAGGGATGTGCCTAGATAAGAGTCTTTCAAGTCTATTTTAATCTTTAGCATCTTACTAATCATCCTCCGATGTTTAGGTTGTACCTTTTTGCTAAATAAAATCCCTGATTTTTCAAAATTGATTAGTTGACCAGAAGCCCTACTGACTTTGTCTATGATCTGTAGGATATTTTGACATTCCTTAAGATCAGCTCTAATGAAAAGTAAACAGTCATCTGCAAAAAACAAGTGAGATATATGGATATTTTTAGGGGATAATTTAATGCCATGAATATCATTCTTCTCTTCACTAGTTAAGAGAAGTCTAGAGAAGATTTCCATACAAATTATGAATAGATAAGGGGTCTCCCTGTCTAAGGCCTCTAGAAGGTTTGAAGTAACGTCCAGGACTTCCATTGAGCAACACTGCTATAGAAGTAGTTGAGACACATTGGAAGATTAAGTTACAAAAGGATTGGTCAAAACCAAAAGCTTTCATAGAAGTGATTAGAAAGTCCAAATTCACCCTATCAAAAGCCTTTGACATATCTATTTTAATCCCCATGCCAGCATGTTTGATGTTCTTTTTCTTAAAGGAATGAATAAGTTCTTGTGAGATAACTATATTATCAGAAATTTGTCTATTAGACAGAAAGGCAGCTTGAAAGGGAGATATAATGGAGTTTAAATGGGGTTTAATCCTATTGGCTATGATTTTATAAACAGTGTTACAAAGTCCTATAGGTCTGAATTGACTAGGGTCTTTAGGTGTTTTTTTTTTGGAATGAGAAAAAGAAAGGTGTTTGAGGGTAAAACTGGTTCTGCTGTTTTTGGTAAATTTGGGTGTGTTGATGAGAAACGAATTCAAACCCTAAACAATGCACTGCACAGGAGTACTTTTAGATTCGAGAAATCAATCTGTGAGACTCTGGCCTAAACCAAGAAATGGTCGTTCCAGATTCAATTCAGTCACAAAGTGAAGGAGAAGGGTTGATCTTAGGGAGGGAAGAGAAGAAGGTGTTTGAGATAAAAATGTTGAATTATAAAGGTATGGATGTTTATGAATTATATCAGAATGTGGAACTGGCTTGCAGAATGTAAGCTATCAGTTCTTGGTGTTTTCTGGATACTTGTGTTGATAACACTTGTCCTTCCTGTCGAAATAGGTCGAAAACCTATTTATAAAAGTCATTTGAGTGCAACCCTGATCTCGTAGGAAGGGGAGGAGGTTAAGTAATGGAGTAATGGAGTCGTGTAACAGGTGGTGATCATTGCATGGTCACACCTTCACCCACTACTCCATCATTGTTAACCGTCCGTCATTTCATGACACGTTCTCGTAATGGGCGCGTTGCACGCCGCACGCTGTAAACCGCCAGACAAATACCCCAGTGAGTATCCCCCAGTTTGTGACATGTTTGATGTCCCGAGTGGGTGGGTCAAGTCATGGGACTTGCCGCAAAGAATAGCATACAGTGCTATTAGGTGAAAAAACTAAGTTGTTTATGGAGTCGATATTCATAAAATATCGCATGTGTTCGATGCATGTAATGCATCTCTTTTAAGCAAGCAGCTCAAAAAAATCGATATGCATGAAGCATCGTTGTTTTGAGCACGATCGAATAAGTCACGGATTGAGTAGCACGACTGGCCATCTTTGGGTGATTGTAGGACCCTATGAATGTGCTATGACTTGGTCGATCATCCCTGTGGAGGATGAATGTCCGGTGATCTCAATGCTGCTTTGTTAGCGTTTAAAAAATAAATCTATGCCATCCAACTAGGCTGACGAAGTTGGATGGCCGTGATCAATCTGCGGCAGTTTTCTACTGTCATTGACGCAATTTTTAGGGTTTTAGGGGCCGCGTGGCTAACCTCTTTTTGGGAGAGCAAATCGAGGTGATGCGTGTTAGTTCGAGCAGGTCGATCGACCTTGTGAAAAGGTGGGTTGCCGGTGAGCGTGCAGGTATCTCCTGGGCCACCTAAAATTATATCTAAGCCACTCGATTTGGCTGGAGAAGATGGATGGCCATGATCTATTTTTGGCGGTAACATATTGTCGCAAACACCAATTAGGTTATGAAACAGACGCGTCTTCCCTATTTCGATCGAACTAATTGATGCGTTAAGGGCTTGTCGCGAGTAGATCGATCGACCAAGGAAGGAGTTGGGACGCCAATGAATACTTTTGTGCTTCTTCGATCATTGGAGATGCGATCTACGCCGTCCAATTAGGCTAGCCAAGTTGGACGGAAACGATCGATTTGCAACAGTTGTATACTGCCGCGACCCAGTTTAGGGTTTTGAATACTTCATGTTTGCTCGAGTTTGGGAAAATGGTTGAGCACCTTATAAGCTTTCCGCAGCTATGTCGATTGACAAAGGGGAGAATTGGGCCGCCAATGAACATGATGACACTTCCTTAATCGTTTGTAGGAAGATCTAAGTCGTCCAACTAGGCTGGCAAAGTTGGACGGTTGTGATGCGTTTTGAGACTCTTTTTAACGGTTTCAGCTCGTTCGAGCTATTTTTATACAACGCGATAACCCATGTTTGGGGTCCGCGTTCGAAGCACTTGTGGCTAAGGGAATGGGACTCGGACGACTAGGGCACTAGTGGGCCCGCCGGTGGTCACTACGGTGATTGCCCAGTTCTGTTAGGAGTAAGCTACGCTTGTTAAATCGTGCAGCCAAGTTGTGTGGATGTGATCGTTTCTGAGACTGATATTAAAAGTCTAGATTTTCTTTAAGAATAAATATGCGTTCGATCACGCTAACTTTAATTAAAAAGTGTGTGAACGCGTTGATCTCTTTGTCAGAGAGAGATGTAGCCTGTATGAGTATTTTGGTGCATATCTCAATACTGGAAATTCGGGAGATTCATGCTACTCTGCTGAGAGTGAACACTTAATCATCATGTCATGTCAATGATGAGAGTTCGGCTGAGAACATAGCACGGAAAATACTAGGCAAATCATGCATTAATTAACAATGCTGGTATAGAATAGAAATCACCGAATATTTGGGATTGCTACTACGCGCACCATTCTGAGTGAATTTTATATACATTGAATTGCTCAATGAGCGAGGAGGTTTTTTGCACTCGTCACTTTTCAAATGGCTTTACCCCTTGCAGGGTGACAACGCATTGAATACTGGTTTTACAATTTTAACCTTGAACTAAAAACCACCATCAACATTAGTCCCCTGCTTAGCACGTAATAGTTACACTATTGCGGGGTAAGCACTAGATGGTGACAAATAAAGATAAAACTTATGAGACAAAGTTAGATGTTACCAGGAGAGATGGGTCGTCATGTCTTTGGAACATGTCACGTTCAAGAGGCGTCCAGGTGAGTGTTCCCCTAGCATGATGTCAGTTGGCCCCAGGTAGATTAGGTATATGGTTGGTTGGGATCTCAAACTATTCATGACGATGTCGTAATCCTCGACTCTGATGTGGACGAGCGTTATCATGAGGAACATCCTTAGAAGGCTACTGAAGCAATTTCTGAAAAAGATGTTGAAGCAGCTCCCAAAGAGAACGTTGATGCAGCTTCCGAGAAGGGTGTCGAAGCGGCTTCCGGAGAGGATGTTAAAGCAGCTCTTGGAGAGGACTCTAGTGAAGGCACCATTGGCCCTGGCATTGACGACACTTATTTGATGTTTAGTAATCTTTTTTCATGCGGCTGAAGCCAGGGCTTGATCGAATAATAATCCCTCATTCATGTTGTAACTTCCATTTGTTATATCACGTGTGTTGTGATTGTACACGTCTGAAGAAGTAATTGCAATCTGGGAGTACTGCGTGCACTAGCTCGCTGCTTCTTTATTCCTTGAAGGGATTTTCCAAAATATGAAAATTACAGATGGAAAAACTTCTTTCAGGGATCTAGGCAAAATGAGATGGTGATTGATAGGTTGTCTCGTCATTGAAGAAGCTGCACTTCAGGGCACGAATGACATTTTCCATAAGAAGCATGTACTGGCTGCTTGATGATTTCTTCCAGTCATCTTGCTCCTTATGATTGCGATGATGATATGCTGGGGATGCTTGTATGGGAACAATCCTCCGGAGCCTTTAAGTGAAGTAGATATGCTGAGAGGCGTTCCGTTGTCGACGTGCCGCTATCAAGTCTTCAAGGACTTCGTTTCAAGCAACATCCTTTGAACCGTCTTCTGAATCTTGGATGGTTGTATGGAATGGGATGCGATGAGCAGTACCCAGTTACACTTCAGAATCGATGGCGTAGATGGACACGGGAAAACATCTCCGATATGTACTTTGGAGTCTTTGATGCACATGTACGTCTTCATGTTGAGAATTTTCTGTGGCTCGTAAAGCTACAACAGTGATGATTACTGATATTAGAAATAAACCGGTTGAGGGATGTGAAGGCATTCTGTGCTGGCAGTCCCCGGGTGTAATTACCCCAAGCTTATTTTCTCTTGAAAGACATACTTCCATTGAATTTACTGGTAATGTGTTGAAGCGGCTTCGGCCTCTGAAGAAATCGCTGAAGTGGCTTCGGGAAAAAGTGCCGATGCGGCTTCGGGAGAGACAGCGTTGAAGCGGCTTCTTCTGGAGAGAGCGTTGAAGCGGTTTCAGGAGAGAGCGTGCGTTGAAGCGGCTTCTGGAGAGAACTCCAGTGAAGGCGCCCTTAACTCTTGATTTCGAAAAATAAGTTCTTCTCGTTCTTCTGAGGCGATACGATATGGCAGATGGGAAAACGACACACAAATAGTGCTGGACGGCAAGTCGTGTTTTCTCCTCATGGGAAAGAATATTGTTTCTATTGTAACATCTCAATGCATGCAACGCTCTCTTCCAGTAATTAAACCCAATGTTGATGAAGATCGTGAGTTGTTGATCATGAGACCGTCTTTGACTCTACGTTGCGTTTCATAGACGTCCAGGCATATCGCTGGTCTTTGACAATACGTCTGCTTTCTTGAGTATGTCCTCGTTTTTGGACATCTTGGAATCATAATGATAGCTTGCTTGCATCTTTGAGATGGGTAGTGTTGAGCAGTCCCCATCCATACTCTTTTGCTTTTATCATCTTTGGATCGTGTCTTTGAGGAGTAGGGAAGTTCCCTCATGCGGATGACTTAACTAACATGTTGTGAAAATATGAAGAATCTCTTGACATGGAGAGTTCGTATGTACCTCTTAAGTCCCGGGTGCGACCTCCTTCGGTAATGCAACTACTTCTTCTATGGGAGACGAAATTCTGAAAGCGTCTCTCACCGATTTTGTTGCCATAAAGCCAGATATGGTATATCTCGGACGTTTTTTTATCATTGTGATAGTCGTGCATGTGGTACTGAGGTTGGAGTTGACGGTTTTGGACGCGAGGATGTTGTATCTTGGTGGTTTTCCTATTGCTGCTTCAGTGAAGCTGCTTACAGAAGGCTGAAGGTTGTATTGCATGTTGGTGAGATGTATGCTTCCACGAATTTCATGAGGCTCTTCATTCCTGACAGGCCTGGTTCTTTCTAGCAGGGCAGGTGCTTTTGTATCCGAGCGTTTAACAGCTTCACGAAGTTCAGAGGATGTATAAAATTGCAGATTCTCCAACATAGCACGATAGATGGGTATCATCCTATTAATGCATAATTCCACCAATCATTGTTCAATCATATTTGGATCGTGACAATCCAGTGCCGGGATTTTGAACCTCTTGACATAATCACTTGGATGTTCATTGTTTCGTTGGAACATCCTTCCCAAATCTGAAAAGGTGATTTGCTCGGATACGAAGAAACACTTCTTGTAGAAAGAGGTTACCATCTCACACAAGTTGGATACGCTTTTCGGTGCAATGTCGTTGTACCAGGTGTACGTTCTCCCGGTAAGTGACTTTGAGAACTCTTTCAAGCGGAGGACATGATTGTATTCGTGCTCTTCTAATGACTTCGGAGGACGAGATATGTGTTCACGAGCATTACCAGTTCCGTCATAAAGGGAAAATTGAGGAGAGGAGTATCCTCTCGGAAGAGAAACTCTTTGCACATCAAGAGGATAAGGAGGCTGATGCTGGTGCAGGTCTACCGGGTTTTCCTTGTCTCGATGCTGGAGAAGTCGTTCGAGATCCTCACGCGTGATGAAATTGGATGGAAGATTCCTTTCCCTTGAGCTCTCAGGAGCAACACGAATCTCTTCATCTATGAATGCATGCCCTGTTGAAGTTCTTGTGCTAAAAGTGTTGAAAGTAATCCTCATTGGTTCTATGGGATGACATGGCTCTTGTGGTAGTCGCTCCAATTAGCGTCTTGAGGAAAGTGAGTACCTCTTTCGGCCTCCTCTGGGTCCTCCGGTCTCTCATCTTGATTGGGAAGTGTCAGTAACTTTAGTAACGATCGGGGCGTTATGCTCGAAGAAATATTGGTGGCGACAGCGGCTCTGGCTCTGGTGATCGTAGGTGTCATATCTAAGGTATTGTCTCGCTGTCGTTCGGGTTGACATAATAGGCGGACCCTTTATTATGATTTGAATATGGGTCGGGCCTCCTTTGTTGTTGTAGATGTACGAATTCTCGGAATTACGCCATGTTCTGGATCTACACGGTTTGTTTATGAAGTAGTAGCGGATATTCCTGACTTTAAACCGGTAGCAGTGGCGGAATAGAGATAAACCTTTTCTTTTGTGATCTCTTCAGGTGTCTCCTTAGGACTCCAATAGTGTTGATATTTGTTGTCGACTATCTACATACTGGAACAACAGCTACACAAATCTTCACTTTGTCTTTGTTGAGGTATTTCTGGCTTGCTCCATATAACACTTGTGTTGTTTGCAGAAAAGGCGGTTGCTTCAACCGGATCTCCAGAGAAGCCATTGCGTTCTTATAAGCAGTAGTCATGTCTTCTTGTGTCTCTACGCGGATCTATGGTCCTTTCATCTGGGAGATTTACTAGTGCTCAGCTATCCAAGGCATTTCCAGTACCATTGCTTGAAAAACATTTTTATGAAGCTTCTTAGCGAATGAAACACCAGAATTGAAATTGATTGTTGAACCTAAATTGAATTTAACGATTGAATTTGATCTAATATCCACCCTTTCGAAATTGAGAAAACTGGAATGCATATTGAAATATTGATTTTGCAACCGAGAGATCAATCTTCCACTGTGGTCGCCAATTGTTTGAGGGTAAAACTGGTTCTGCTGTTTTTGGTAAATTTGGGTGTGTTGATAAGAAAAAAATTCAAACCCTAAACACTGCACGGGAGTACTTTTAGATTCGAGAGATCAATCTGTAAGACTCTGGCCTAAACCAAGAAATGGTCGTTCCAGATTCAATTCGGTCACAAAGTGAAGGACAAGGGTTTATCTTAGTGAGGGAAGCGAATAAGGTGTTTGAGATCAAAATGTTGAATTATGAAGGTGTGGCTATTTATGCCATGTATCAGAATGTGGAACTGGCTTGCAGAATGTAAGCTATCAGTTCTTGGTGTTTTATGGATACTTGTGTTGATAACACTTGTCCTCCCTGTCGAAATAGGTCGAAAACCTATTTATACAAGTTATTTGAGCGCAACCCTGATCTTGTAGGAAGTGGAGAAGGTTAAATAATGGAGTAATGGAGTCGTGTAAGAGGTGGTGATCATTGCGTGGTCACACCTTCACCCACTACTCCATCATTGTTAACCGTCCGTCCTTTCCTGACACGTTCTCGTAATGGGCGTGTTGCACGCCGCACGCTGTAAATCGCCCGACCAATACCCCAGTAAGTATCCCCCAGTTTGTGACATGTTTGATGTCTCAAGTAGGTGGGCCAAGTCGTGGGACTTGCCGCAAAGAATAACATACAATGCTATTAGGTGAAACAACTAAGTTGTTTATGGATTCAATATTCATAAAATATCGCATGTGTTCGATGCATGTAATGCATCGCTTTTAAGCAAGCATCTCAAGACAATCCATATGCATGAAGCATCTTTGTTTTTGAGCACGATCGAATCAGTCACGGAATGAGTAGCACGACCGACCATCTTTGGGTGATCGTTTGAGGACCCTATGAATGTGCTATGACTTGGTCGATCACCCTTGTGGAGGATGAATGGACGATGATATCAATGCTGCTTTGTTAGCGTTTGAAAAATAAATCTATGCCATTCAACTAGGATGGCGAAGTTGGATGGCCGTGATCAATCTGCGGCAGTTGTTTACTGTCATTTACGCAATTTTTAAGGTTTTAGGGGCCGCACGGCTAACCCCTTTTGGGCGAGCGGATCGAGGTGATGTGTAGCGCCCCCTAAGCTAGCAGCTGAATAATCCAAGAGATTAACTAAATAAAGAGGCACTACGAATCTAATTCAAATAGTTAAACATTAAAGTAAGAAATCTGCTACAAAATTTATCCCAAAACTAACCCCGCTCAGAATATATATACATGAACTTCTCTCAAATGATACATATATAATAGTCAATTGGTTTACAGATACAATAAACAACATAATAAACATAGCGGAAGTTAACTAATTAACGGAGTCAACACTTGTGGCTTTCACTGCGCAATTCTGATCTGTCTCTGAAAACTGAAAGTGGGAATAATTAACATTTAACTTCTAAGTAATCATAAACAAGATTAAGAATAACAATAATGTTTTTCCCAGACATTAAATAGTGACCAAGTCACTGAGATACACAAACACGAATATGGACAATATCTTTCTTCAAACAATGTATACTATGGTTGTGCAATTCCGAACTCGCAAATCCATACCTAATCGTAAATATGGATGTCGACAATTCCGAACTTGCAAACTGTCGACCGATATAAGCATAAAAGCTAAATTCATGTAGATATAAATGCGAAAGAGCATATCCTCACAGAAGTAAACAAACATGTATATGGACAAACTCCTTCTTCAAACAATGTATACTATGGTTGTGCAATTCCGAACTCGCAAATCCACACCTAATCGTAAATATGGATGTCGACAATTCCGAACTCGCAAACTGTCGACCAATATATCATAAAAGCTCTAGGTATAAATGTGAAGGACCGTATCCTATATACCACACGTGTAAATTCTTATTTACCATAACAATTCATATTGACATACCTTACAAGTCCTTTCCATTTCATGGAAAGATTCAAAGAATCAACGGAATTATCATAATGCAATTTAAATAAAGCATGGAATGCATAGACAGACAATGCATGGTTTGTTAAATATAAACTTTTGTAAAAGAAACAACAATGGTTACAAAAGAGTCAAATGTATTCCCACCTCTTTTGATGACAAGCCACGCCTACCTCGAGATCCACGATCTGCTGATTCATCCTTTGAATCGATCGTTGTTAATATAGACTAATTGTTAATTACACAAGAAGTCTAAGAATCTAGCCAAAACGCTCATACAAGAATCATACAAGTCTATCTAATGTTTCTAAGCCCATTTGTGGTTTAACACATCTTCATTATCCATCTCTTGCATAACTAAATATTTAGTTATTCTATTAGGTTGGTTCTATAGTCTATTAGCTAAGTCTTATGAATGTCTACAAATTTGTAGAAGAAACCAAAGATTAATTCAGACTATAAGTGGTCCAAGCACTAATTAAGATTATTGGTCCTAAAACCAATCCCATTGGCCTGATCCGGCACGAACCACTAGTCCGTCCCACTACAAAAGGCCTGACCTAACTAAGGCAATCTAACGGTCACTGACGGTCAAATGGGTCAACTAACAGTCAACATCCAAAATCAGGACAAAGTCCAGGTCAAAATGGTCAACTGGCTCAATTCAGTTAACTAGACTGTTTCAAGTAAGTCAGGGTCACATGTGTCTCAGTCAAATTAACCGAGTCAGCAAAGCAAAACTAGTTAGGGATAACTAACATCCTAATTCAATTTCAGTTACAAGAACTCAACAAACTTGATTCTATTCATTTGATCAAAACACAAATAATTCATTCTAACATAATTCTACAAATTCAATATAACTGTAATTTAAGATTACCTTGATCTGCACTTGCAGGCTTTCATTAAGACTTTTCCATAACAGCACTACGACCAACTTAGCCTATACATCCTATCAGCACAACACCATTTGACAAAACTACACACTCAACTTGAAACTCAACAACCACACCTTTCTCGATCAGGCAGTTCATAACCTTCACTCCAATTATAACATCCCTCACAAGGTTCACTTGCAACCTCAGATACATAGACCACTTCACCAACTCTATGAACTGTAACTCTATACATGTTTATTAAATCCATTCTCTCACTGAAACTACCGCCAGACTAAGAATCACATAATCTTCTAAACACTAAAGATTCATCATTCTCATCAACTCCATCACTACTTCCATATCATGTAACTTATACAACCACTACCAACAAACTACAACTTATACTCCTCATACAATTCCCATCTCAACAACACCTGCAACTTCAGAGTCATAACCAAGGCACACTCATGTCCTGCAACAATCATTACACCCCAGATAACATACATACACATACAACCACCATATCAGGATACCAACATCGCTAATCTGCAACTTACATATCTTCATCTCATTCTAATTCAACCACAACAGTTCAGTTCGTCTATACAAATACCATCCATCCCAAAAATACCATCTGTAATCAACTTAACATTCATCTATCTCTTCTCCCTGTGATTTAGCACAACCAAAACAAAGTACATCTCAAGCACATACTCAACAATTCCAATTCATTTCTTAATTCATTAAGAAATTATAAACTTAAAATGAACTTGAACAGATTTACTAATAAGAACAATTACCTTCTTAATAGCAATACCAAACCCTGGTTCTTCATTAGCGTCATGAAAAAACCTTCACCAGCATCTTCAATTTACAAATCCAGAACTCTAACTATCACTTTTAACACCTTAACCTTGATTCAATTCAAACCCTAACTATCGAATTCAATATTTTCTTCAACCTTAAGGAAGAACAGAAACCCTAATTTCTCAGTTCATCTCCAAGACAGATTCAGAATTCCAATTAAACCTTACCCTTGTTTCTTCATCCAACCATAGCTCCAATTTAATCTCTTAAATCTTCAGAACATCAATTGAAACTACAAACCCTAATTCCGACTCTCTGATTCAATCCCCAGTTGTTCTGCTTCCCAATTAACGACCACACCATCTTCTCAATCATCTATCAAAACTACCAGTTGGTTTCCCTCAATCAATTCTTACTCAAACTCTCACAGAAACTCGGTGAAGAAGAACCGAAGAGAAAAAGAAGAGGAAATAAGAAAGAATAATGAAGAAGAAAGAAAAGAGAAACTGAGAGTTATCTTCTGATCTGGGTATAAGGTCGACCAAGATGATGAAACACCCACTATATTTGACACGTGCACCCCAAAGGGTTAAATCCCAAAAATACTATTTTACCCTCCGAAAACAATTGATAAATTATCATCATCTAGTATCTGAATGACACGTGCGAGTAGTCCATTTCTTATCTAGATCCTAGTTAGATTAAATTCTATTAATTAACCTTCGTGTTAAACTAATCGAGTTATTAGCGGCTAATACGTCTCTTGACTAGTCTAATAGCTTTGACGAGATTGAGGGTCTTTACATTCTCCCCACCTTATTCATTTTCTTCCTCGAAAATCAAGCCATCCTTCTGGTCTTCAAAAACTCCCCACTTTATAGAATAACCGCATCTCTTATCTAAGCGCAAACAACATAAACAAAGAACAAACCTATATGGCTCTATTACTAAAATCTAAAATTTATAGCTCTAAGTTCAATTACACTGAGTTAAGTTCTATCAAAATGGAAGTCTAAGTTTTTTACACTAATTTTTATCATATAAAATACTTGTCTCTAATTACAAAGGAGATTCCTACGAATTTATTTCTAAGTGAAATAATATCTATCGGTTTCCTAAAGAATAATACTAAGCTTCTATAATCGGTCATCTCTGAATGCAGTCTCCCTGTCAAAGTTGGCCAAGCCCAACAATGTCTTCCTACGAACATAGAGAACACAACCTTCACTATTTCCCAGTGTTGGATTAATTAAATGCTAACTTATTAATTTATTAAGATTAATTAGTCTCTTAACTTTTATCGTAATTTCTATAAGTCTGATAAATTTATTTCGTAAAATATATAAATAGTTTACTTAGTCATTTGGATTTATTTATTTATTTATTTTACCAATAATAGTAATCCCAATTCGATATTTCGTCAATTTATAATATTGATACATTTAACCTTAATGTAATACCATATATAAAATTTCTAAACATTATCTATTATAAATTTCCTACTAATTTAATTACTCAAATACTTTTATCAACTGTGTCATTATTTTTGTTATTCTTAAGTTGATAGCCCGATTGATACACTAAGCCTTAATCTTCTAAATATAATCCTACATTCACAAAAAGGTTGATATATTAGATTTTATTTATCCATATTGAATCCATATACTCTATCTTGTTAAATATCGGCGTCGGTAATTTAATATGATCTAAGTTTGAGTCTGCATAAAATTATAATATATCCTAATAGTCTTTAGATTTTGCCATTACTGTAAAGTATCCTATTAATATACGAATTTATTTTATTTTAATTCTAATATTACACTAAGCGTCATAATTCTATTATTACTATTTCATGTATATTTGTTCCATTTTAAAGAGTTACTGGATCATTTGCTAGACTAAGGATAATTTCGGTACAAGATTACCAATAAGTTGAGTCTCTTTTATTTTGTATATTATATCCTTGCCTTCTTAAGTCTAACGCCTAACAAGTATTATATTAACCATCTAGTTTAATTGCAAAACATATATTTTCTAATTTGTCATTATTTTAATTTACAAAATTTAACCATAGATAAGCGTTACTATTAATCATAATTATTATTTTTATCGTCGTATATCTTTAATGAAATTTTGGTTAAATTAAGTTCAATATGATACTAATTGACAAATGCTAATATTACTTATTAAAATTATAACTACTATTATCATCATCTATAAGTACGATTATAATATTTTTATTACTAACGGTGATGGTCAAACTATTATTCTAACTACTCTTAGAAATATTATTGAGTCTCAAAAATAATATTAACATTTATGTGATTGTAAATTATTGACCATACGTATAAGTCAAGGTGCTTAATAAGTCTATAATACTAATCTCACTATTTATTTATTTATTTTTAATATTGGATTCTCTACGTATTTATACTTTTTAAACTAATTATTCTCAAATCCTTATTAGCTAAAGTTATTGGTGTACCCTACAATTTTTACCTCACTACATACACAAACAAATCAATCAATCAAATAATTATTTTAATTATTGATGGTTTTTAGTGATAATGATTTATCTCACAAACCCAACTCGGTTCTAAACTAATTTATTTCACTAACTGGCAATGGCTAATTCTATCTTTTCCCATATAAGATTTAATAGTGAGCTCTGATACCAACACTGTAGCTCCCTATGCTAGCAGCTGACTAATCCAAGAGATTAACTAAATAAAGAGGCACTACAAATCTAATTCAAATACTTAAACATTCAATTAAGAAATCTGCTACAAAATTTATCCCAAAACTAACCCCGCTCAGAATATATATACATGAACTTCTCTCAAATGATACATATATAATAGTCAATTGGTTTACAGATACAATAAACAACATAATAAACATAGCGGAAGTTAACTAATTAACAGAGCCAACACTTGTGGCTGCGCAACTCTGATCTGTCTCTGAAAACTGAAAGTGGGAATAATTAACATTTAACTTCTAAGTAATCATAAACAAGATTAAGAATAACAATAATGTTTTTCCCAGACATTAAATAGTGACCAAGTCACTGAGATACACAAACACGAATATGGACAAGCTCTTTCTTCAAACAATGTATACTATGGTTGTGCAATTCCGAACTCGCAAATCCATACCTAATCGTAAATATGGATGTCGACAATTCCGAACTCGCAAACTGTCGACCGATATAAGCATAAAAGCTGAATTCATGTAGATATAAATGCGAAAGAGCATATCCTCACAGAATTAAACAAACATGTATATGGACAAACTCCTTCTTCAAACAATGTATAATATGGTTGTGCAATTCCGAACTCGCAAATCCACACCTAATCGTAAATATGGATGTCGACAATTCCGAACTCGCAAACTGTCGACCAATATATCATAAAAGCTCTAGGTATAAATGTGAAGGACCGTATCCTATATACCACACGTGTAAATTCTTATTTACCATAACAATTCATATTGACATACCTTACAAGTCCTTTCCATTTCATGGAAAGATTCAAAGAATCAACGGAATTATCATAATGCAATTTAAATAAAGCATGGAATGCATAGACAGACAATGCATGGTTTGTTAAATATAAACTTTTGTAAAAGAAACAACAATGGTTACAAAAGAGTCAAATGTATTCCCACCTCTTTTGATGAAAAGCCACGCCTACCTCGAGATCTACGATCTGCTGGTTCATCCTTTGAATCGATCGTTGTTAATATGGACTAACTGTTAGTCACACAAGAAGTCTAAGAATCTAGCCAAAATGCTCATACAAGAATCATACAAGTCTATCTAATGTTTCTAAGCCCATTTGTGGTTTAACACATCTTCATTATCCATCTCTCGCATATCTAAAGATTTACTAATTCCATTAGGTTGGTTCTATAGTCTATTAACTAAGTCTTATGAATGTCTACAACTTTGTAGAAGAAACCAAAGACTAATTCAGATCATAAGTGGTCCAAGCACTAATTAAGATTGTTGGTCCTAAGCCCAAGTCCATGGGCCTGATCCGGCACGTCCCACTAGTCCGACCTACTACACAAGGCCTGACCTGAGGCAATCTAACGGTCACTGACGGTCAAATGGGTCAACTAACAGTCAACGTCAAAACCCATGTCAAAATGGTCAACTGGCTCAATTCAGTCAACTAGACTGTTTCAAGTAAGTCAGGGTCACATGTGTCTCAGTCAAATTAACCGAGTCAGCAAAGCAAAACTAGTCAGGGATAACTAACATCCTAATTCTATTTCAGTTATAAGAACTCAACAAACTTGATTCTATTCATTTGATCAAAACACAAATAATTCATTCTAACAGAATTCTACAAATTCAATATAACTGTAATTTAAGATTACCTTGATCTGCACTTGCAGGCTTTCATTAAGACTTTTCCATAACAGCACTACGACCAACTTAGCCTATACATCCTATCAGCACAACACCAACTGACAAAACTTCACACTCAACTTGAAACTCAACAACTACACCTTTCTCACTCAGGCAGTTCATAACCTTCACTCCAATCATAACATCCCCCACAAGGTTCACTTGCAACCTCAGATACATAGACCACATCACCAACTCTATGAACTGTAACTCTATACATGTTTATTAAATCCATTCTCGCACTGAAACTACCACCAGACTAACAATCACATAATCTTCTAAACACTAAAGATTCATCATTGTCATCAACTCCATCGCTACTTCCATATCATGTCACTTATACAACCACTACCAACAAACTACAACTTATACTCCTCATACAATTCCCATCTCAACAACACCTGCAACTTCAGAGTCATAACCAAGGAACACTCATGTCCTGCAACAATCATTACACCCCAGATAACATACATACACATACAACCACCATATCATGATACCAACATTGCTAATCTGCAACTTACGTATCTTCATCTCATTCTAATTCAACCACAACAGTTCAGTTCGTCTATTACAAATACCATCCATCCCAAAACTACCATCTGTAATCAACTTAACATTCATCTATCTTTTCTCCCTGTGATTTAGCACAACCAAAATAAAGTACATCTCAAGCACATACTCAACAATTCCAATTTATTTCTTAATTCATTAAGAAATTATAAACTTAAAATGAACTTGGTATCAGGAGGGTTTGATCCCCTCGCTTTTCCGCTGTTACAATCAAACCAACACAAGAAACACAAAAAAAAAACCATCAATGGCAGACACCACTAATACCCTTATACAGGTGCAGATTCATCATTTGGTAACATTAAAACATACAGAAACTAATCATATTTTGTGGAAAGAACAGTTCAAACCCATTCTAAAGGGGTATGATCTCAATGGGTTTGTGGATGGAACCAAACCAGTACCTGCAAGAACATTACCAAACAGTGATGCTGTTAATCCTGAGTTCACGGCTTATGAACATCAGGACTCTTTAATTGTTGGATGGTTGAATTCAACATTAACTCCAGAGGTTCTCAGCAATGTAGCCCATCTCACATCTGCAAAAGACGTTTGGGACAAACTTGAATCGGAGTATGCACCTAAGACATTTCATCATCAGATGAATCTAAAGAAACAACTTCATAGCATGTCTAAAGGTAACAACACACTCAAAACCTATTTGAATGATGCTAAATGCTTATTTGGTCAGTTAGCAGAGTCTGGCTGCGTTGTTACAACAAATGAAAAAAAACTGGCCATTAGTAATGGCCTCAATCAAAGTTATGATACCATTGTCACGGCGTTAAGAACTTTAGATGACATGGACATAGACACCTTCTACTCTCATCTAGTTACCTTTGAGATGCGTCAAGAGCAGCAGTTATCATTATTGCAGGCACCAGTTGCAAATATAGCTGCAACCCAAGCAGGGTCATCCAGAAGAGGACATCCAAGGAGATTTAACAATCATGGATATCAATATAACAACAACTCATCAAGCAATCCATCGCAGCAGTATCAACGTAATCAACAGACTGTTGAAAAGTGCCAGATTTGTAAGAAGAAAGGACATCTGGGAGACAGATGTTGGTTTCGTTATGAGAAATCTAATAACAACTCCAATCGTTCTCCTGCAGCCTATGTTGCCTTCCCTGGTGGTCATCTAAACAATGAATGGGTGACTGACACAGGAGCAACGCACCACCTTACAGCTGACATGCACAACCTGTCTATTCCCCATGAATACCATGGTACTGAACAAGTTCATGTGGGAAATGGTAATGCACTGGATATTTCCAACGTTGGTAATGGTTCCTTTACACTGAACTCACGTATTTTTATGTTGAAAAATATCTATCATGTTCCTCAGATAAAAACTAATCTCCTATCAGTTTCACAATTTTGTAAAGACAACAATGTCTTTTTTGAATTTCACTCTGGCTTTTTTGTTGTAAAGGACAAGCGCACGGGGAGTCTGCTGCTAAGAGGGATCAATAAGAATGGGCTGTATGTGTTTGATGGAGTCAGTTTTCCAAAGTGTTCAATAAAACCAACCGCAATGGTTTCCTCAACTCTTCCAATATGGCATCAGCGTTTAGGTCATCCTATGCTTAGCACTGTGTCAAAAATTTGTCATCAGTTTTCCCTTCCAGTTAGCAATAAAAAATTTGAGTTCTGTCACTCTTGCCATGTGAGTAAAAGCAAGAAGTTGTCTTTCACACTTAGTAACACTGCCTATAATAAACCTTTGAGCTTAGTTGTCTCTGATATTTGGGTATCTCCTTCTTTGTCAAGAACTGACTTTCGCTATTATATCTTGTTTATGGATGTATTTTCTCATTATACATGGATTTTTCCGCTAGTACAGCGTTCTGATGCTTTGCAAACCTTTATTCTATTTAGGAAGCAGGTTGAAAATCTTACAGACAATAAAATAAAAATCTTTCAGTCAGATAATGCTTTAGAATACAAAAAGTTCACATCTTATCTAAATGACTCAGGCATCCAGCATCGTTTTTCATGTCCTCACACGTCTCCTCAAAATGGACTGGCTGAGCGTCGAATCAGACATGTCACAGAGTCTGGTTTGGCTCTACTCTTTCATGCACATATGCCTAAATCATTCTGGGCAGATGCCTTTCTTACTGCTTGCTATCTCATTAATAGACTGCCAAAGTCACGGTCAGAATCAAAAACTCCACTTGAACTTTTATTCAACAGGCAACCTAATCATTCCTTCCTCAAGGTCTTTGGCTGCTTGGCATATCCTTGCTTAAGGCAATATAACAGTGACAAATTAGAACCTAGGTCTCTTCCTTGTGTCTTTATTGGTTACAGTAATGCTCATAAAGGTTACATGTGCTTACATAGAGACACAAACAGGATATATATTTCTAGACATGTCAGGTTTGAGGAAAACACATTCCCATTTGAATCCCTCAAGCAGCAGCCGCCGATGCCAAATCCAGGTATAGTGCATTCTAGCACAGGTATTTTCTTTAAGTATCCTTTTTTCAACAGTGGTGAACAAAATGCTGCCAATCATCATCAACTTCCTTCTCCACAAATTCAAGAAGTTTCTCCAATTCAAGCTACATCCTCTGTCTCTGCTGATACACCTGCCATGGAGCTGGATTTATCATCGACTGCTGCATCTCATTCCAATCCATCCTCTACTAATGTATCCACATTACCAATTACAACTGCTCTTTATTCAGAGGGAGACCACGATGGAGGCCAAGTGCATCCTATGATGACACGTGCGAAATCTGGCATCCACAAGCCAATTCAGAAGTTATGTCTCATTTCCTCGAAACATTCTTTGCCTGATGCAGACTTCATGGAACCAACCTGCTTTTCAGCTGCAAATAAAGATCCAGATTGGAGGGAGGCGATGGATGTTCAAATTAATGCACTTATTCGGAATGGGACTTACTCTCTTGTCAAATATGAACAAGGTATGAATGTTGTGGGATCGAAATGGGTTTACAGAATCAAACAGAACCCAGATGGTTCGATTAACAAAAGGAAGGCCCGTCTGGTGGCCAAAGGTTACAACCAACAACAGGGCATCGATTATAGTGAAACTTTTTCACCGGTGGTTAAACCATGCACCATACGTCTTGTGTTATCTATTGCAGTTATGCATCACTGGCCGATCAAGCAGTTAGATGTAGAAAATGCGTTTTTGCATGGAACATTGGAGGAGGATGTTTACATGCAGCAGCCACAAGGGTATGTAGATGCAAACTATCCCACACATGTCTGCAAGTTGCACAAATCTCTTTATGGACTCAAGCAGGCGTCTAGGGCCTGGTTTTCAAAGCTCAGCACCTATCTACTTCATTTGGGCTTCAAGGGGTCAATTGCAGATAGATCACTTTTTATTCGCCAATCAACAGGGTCAACACTATATGTTCTGGTTTATGTAGATGACATTATAGTTACAGGTTCTCATGCAGCTGAAATATCTGCTTTGATTGCTGATCTCAGTGCAGTCTTTGCACTGAAAGACTTGGGTGATTTATCCTTCTTTCTAGGCGTAGAAGTGCTCAGGCGTGGAGATGAGCTAATTCTCAGCCAACGTAAATATGTCACGGATATTTTACGTAAGACAAAGATGGATGGGGTTAAACCAGTGAACACACCATTGGCTGCGAATGTTAAAATTCAGAAGGAAGGTACTAGTAAGTTTCATGACCCGAGTTTATATCTCAGTGTTGTAGGTGCGCTGCAGTATTTGCATTTGACAAGACCGGACATCTTAGTTGCAGTAAACAAGGTATGTCAATATATGCATGACCCTTATGAAGAGCACTGGGATCTAGTGAAACGTATCATTCGGTATATCAAAAACACAATTGATTATGGACTGCATCTCCGACCATCAAGTGATATTTCCTTACCAGCCTATTCTGATGCGGATTGGGCTGGGTGTCTTGATGACAGACGATCTACCAGTGGCTACTGTGTCTACTTTAGAGGCAACCTGGTTTCATGGAGTGCAAGAAAGCAGAAGACTGTCTCCAAGTCCAGCACGGAAGCTGAATACCGTGGCATTGCTATTGCCACTTCGGAGATAATCTGGATCCAATCGTTACTACGGGAACTTGGTGTTCAAACCTCGCCACCTATACTTTGGTGTGACAATTTAGGAGTAACGTACTTAACCTCTAATCCCTTGTTTCATGCTCGTACCAAGCACATAGAGATAGACTACCACTTTGTTCGTGAGCGTGTAGCCTCAAAGAAACTTCAAGTCAGGTTCATTAGTTCCAGAGATCAGATAGCAGACATCTTCACTAAGGGGTTACTAGCGCCAAGGTTTCATTTACTGATAAGCAAGTTGCATCTTCGCGAGCTACAGTACAAATTGAGGGGGAGTGTTAGCAAGAATCCATAAGAATTGCCTATTATGCCTCAATCCTAAGACCCTGACCAAGTATTCTGTCAAAGTCAGTAGCCTACAATAATGGCGTGTAATCTCATTTGGTTGTTAAACACATTGTAACAGACTGAGATTCATATTGATATAAATAGCTGTTATCTACACGATCAAGTGTGGTAGAATTCACCATCAAAACCCTTTTCTAACTACCTTCTTAATAGCAATACCAAACCCTGGTTCTTCATTAGCGTCATGACAACACCTTCACCAGGATCTTCAATTTACAAAATCCAGAACTCTAACTATCACTTTTAACACCTTAACCTTGATTCAATTCAAATATAACTATCGAACTCAGGATGTTCTTCAACCTCATAACCTAATTCGTGTGAAACCCATCACTAATCTTTCCTCAGAACTCCCAATTCATCTTCCAATTCTTCTGGAAGAACAGAAACCCTAATTTCTCAGTTCATTTCCAAGACAGATTCAGAACTCCAATTAAACCTTAACCCTTGTTTCTTCATCCAACCATAGCTCCAATTTTATCTCTTAAATCTTCAGAACATCAATTGAAACTACAAACCCTAATTCCGACTCTCTGATTCAAACCCCAGTTGTTCTGCTTCCCAATTAACGACTATACCATCTTCTCAATCATCTATCAGAACTACCAGTTGGTTTCCCTTAATCAATTCTTACTCAAACTCTCACAGAAACTCGGTGAAGAAGAACAGAAGAGAAAAAGAAGAGGAAAGAAGAAAGAAGAATGAAGAAGAAAGAAAAGACAAAATGAGAGTTATCTTCTGATCTGGGGATAAGGTCGACCAAGATGATGAGACACCCACTATATTTGACACGTGCACCCCCAAGGGTAAAATCCCAAAATTACTATTTTACCCTCCGAAAACAATTGATAAATTATCTTCATCCAGTATCCGAATAACACGTGCGAGCAGTCCATTTCGTATCTAGATCCTAGTTAGATTAAATTCTATTAATTAACCTTCGTGTTAAACTAATCGAGTTATTAGCGGCTAAGACGTCTCTTTACTAGTCTAATAGCGTTGACGAGCTTGAGGGTCTTTACATGATGCGTGTTAGTTCGAGCAGGTCGATCGACCATGTGAAAATGTGGGTTGCTGGTGAGCGTGCTGGTATCTCCTGGGCCACCTAAAATTAGATCTAAGCCACTCGATTTGGATGGCGAAGATGGATGGCCGTGATCGATTTGCGGCGGTAACATATTGCCGCAAACACGAATTAGGTTATAAAACGGCCGCGTCTTCCCTAGTTCGATCGAAGGACTTGATGCGTTAAGGGCTTGTCATGAGTAGGCCGATCGACCAAGGAAGGAGTTGGGCCGCCAATGAATACTTTGGTGCTTCTTCGATCATTCGAGATGCGATCTACGCCGTCCAATTAGGCTAGCCAAGTTGGACGGATACGATCGATTTGCGACAGTTTTATACTGCCGCGACCCAATTTAGGGTTTTGAATATGGCGTGTTTGCTCGAGTTTGGGCAAGCGGTTGAGCGTCCTATAGGCTTGCCACAGGTATGTCGATTGACAAAGGGGAGAATTGGGCCGCCAACGAACATGCTGACACTTCCATAATCATTTGTAGGAAGATCTAAGCCGTCCGACTAGGCTGGCAAAGTTGGACGGTTGTGATGCGATTTGAGACTCTTTTTAACGGTTTCAGCTCGTTCGATCTATTTTTATACAACGCGATCACCCATGTTTGGGGTCGGCATTTGAAGTACTTGTGGATGAGGGAATGGGACTCGGTCGACTAGGGAACTAGTGGGCCCACCAGTGGTCACTACGGTGATTGCCCAGTTCTGTTAGGAGTAAGCTATGCTTGTTAAATCGTGCGGCCAAGTTGTGTTGCCGTGATCGTTTCTGAGACTGATATTAACAGTCTAGATTTTCTTTAAGAATAAATATGTGTTCGATCACGCTAACTTTAATTAAAAAGTGTGTGAACGCGTTGATCTCTTTGTCAGAGAGAGATGTAGCTTGTATGAGTATTTTTGGGCAGATCTCAATACTGGCACTTCGGAAGACTCATGCTACTCTGCTGAGAGTAAACACTTAATCATCATGTCATGTCAATGATGAGAGTTCGGCTGAGAACATAGCACGGAAAATACTAGGAAAATCATGCATTAATTAACATTGTTGGTATAGAATAGAAATCCCCGAATATTTGGGATTGCTACTACGCGCACCATTTTGAGTGAATTTCATATACATTGAATTGCTCAATGAGCGAGGAGGTTTTTTGCACTCGTCACTTTTCAAATGGCTTTACCCCTTGCAGGGTGACAGCCATTAAATACTGGTTTTACAATTTTATCCCATCAACAAAAGGTCTTATTAAATTCAGGATGAAGCTCTCCAGTTCTAAAGAAATGCTGAATAGAGGCAATTACTTGTTCACCTACTAAGTCCCAATTCATCTTAAACAAGCTAGCAGGGAATCCGTCTGGTCCTGGAGACTTATTTAGTTTAAGTTTTTTTAAAACAGAAAAAATTTCCTCAGGAGTAGGAATAGCATTAAGAATTATTTTCCTCTTTAAAGATGTTGGGTTGAATACTTTTGAAAAGATCAGGGCATGGGGTAGGAGGATTGGGATTTCAGAAAAGAGGTCTAGGAAAAAATCATTTAAAGTGTTCTGTATTTCTTTCATGTTAAAAGGAATATCATCATTTTTCATTTTGATGCATTCAATGTTTTTCCATTTTCTTCTCTTAAGTATTTTAGTATGAAAATACTTAGTGTTTTTCTCTCCTAGTTGGACCTGATTGTCTCTAGATTGTTGTTTTTCTATAGCCTCCTGAATATCATAAAGCTTTTCTAAGATATATAGTTTTTCTTTGATTTTTTCCTCTTTCTTATAAACATGACTAGAGCTACTGAGTTTATCTATCTGAATTAGAACTCTTTTTATCTCCTTTGAGGGTTTACCAAAAACATTTTTCTTCCAATGATCTAGATTAGACTGAAGTTCATGAATATTAAGTATCAAAGTATTAGTTGGGTTATCCCTAATAACATGGCTCCAAGTATCTCTAATGGTTTGTGAAAATGCGGGGGGTCTAACAGCCACACCCAACACTTCGTTTGGCAATATGATAGGACTTACTCCAATAGACTTTCTAGAGAATCAACTAGACAGTCAGACTCAATCTAGATTAAAGTATATCAAAGAGATTAATATCTCTAACTTGTAATTCAATCCGCAATCAGCAAATAGAAATCTGCAAGTCTGATCGAATATAAGAGGAGTTACTTGAACGGTACCAAAGACCAATGTTTAAGTGTCATCAATGTAAATCAACAACCAAATGTTGGATATTCTAATTGATTGATCTTAACGCACAACCTGTGATATTTCAATTATATAACAAAATATAATGCGAAAAAGAAATAACACAGACACCAGAATTTTGTTAACGAGGAAACCGCAAATGCAGAAAAACCCCGGGACCTAGTCCAGATTGAACACCACACTGTATTAAGACGCTACTGACACTAGCCTACTACTAATTAACTTCGGAGTGGACTGTAGTTGAACCCTAATCAATCTCACACTGAATCAAGGTACAGTTGTGCTCCTTACGTCTCTGATCCCAGCAGGATACTACGAACTTGATTCCCTTAGATGATCTCACCCACAACTAAGAGTTGCTACGACCCAAAGTCGAAGACTTGATAGACAAATCTGTCTCACACAGAAAAGTCTATATGATTGAATAAATCTGTCTCTGACAGATATACCCAAGAGTTTTTGTTCCGTCTTTTGATAAATCAAGGTGAACAGGAACCAATTGATAAACCAGACTTATATTCCCGAAGAACAGCCTAGTATTATCAATCACCTCACATAAACTTAACCGAATAGAGAAACAAGTTATTGTGGAATCAAAAACGATAAGACGAAGTTTGTTTGTGATTACTTTTCTATCTTTCCTACCGGAGATAGAAAATCTCGAGCCAATTATTTCAATTGCACTCAATACGATAGAACGGAAATATCAGATCACGCAACTACAAAGATAATAGTTGGGTATGGCTTCACAATCCTAATAAAGTCTTCAAGTCGTTAATCTACAGGGTCTCGAGAAGAAACCTAAGGTTAAAGGAGAATCGACTCTAGTTATGCAACTAGTAACACACAGGAGGTCTGGGGATTACCTTTCCCAGTTGCTAAAGTTCTCCTATATATAGTTTTCAAATCAGGGTTTTCAATCTAAGTTACCTTGGTAAAAAAAAAAAAAGCATTCAATAATCACGTTAGATGAAAAACCTGATTCAACCAAGCTAATATATTTCAACAGTTAGATCGAACTTAGCTTGTTACACACAAATAAAATGTACCCTCATTTAGGTTTATGTAACCGTACCTAAACGTGTACACCAGGTTATTTCACAAATAGTTAACCGAGGTTAGCCATATGATTACTCTCATATCAACCTTATTCATCTTAACCATACCTAGTTCAAATGACTCAAATGAAACTAGTTAAGAGTTGTTCAATTGTTTAGAAAACACAATTGAAATCAAATCGGTTTGATTCACTTGAATCAATCATGAACATTATAGCCACGGTTTGCAAAGATTGCATTCCTTATGATTTAAATGTTTAAGTCCATGAACTGACCGATTTGACAAACTAACAAGCTTAAGTATGTGTACGGGTATGCGTACTTAAGCAACCGGATTTGAGTTTGTTAAGTTTCCAAACGCAACAGAAATTTTTGGTTCAAAAACCTCCGCCAGTATGCGTATGAGTACGCATACTTAGGGTGACTAGTTAAGAGTTTTTCCAAAACCAAACTCAGCAGAAATTGTCGGTTCGAGAACTTCCGCCAGTATGCGTACGAGTACGCATACTTAACCTGTCTCCTTCACCAATTTTGTATACACACATATGCATAATCTTGGCTCCCGGTTTATGGACTTATACACTAATGTGCGAAACATACTATATATGCTTATATCCAAAGATGGTTACATTATCAACTCTTTATTTCATTGAAACATTCTTCTATAATGAAAATAGTCGTTTTCACACACTATTAGCATCAAAGCAATTTTCAAGATATTGAGATAATCACTGTCGAAACATTCCAAGCATACATCAAATGATTGTATCACACAAACCATGTAAGATGTTACTCGGAAATTTTCTCATGATATAAGATGAACTTGGTCGAAGTAAAAACTTACCAACACATATTTCAAGAAATATGTAAGCGAGATATACTCAGCTCGAAATCTCAAATGTGTATAAAGAAAACTATATCGTAACACAACTTATGTCTCAATATAGGAGATAGTAAAAATAGACTTTCCAAGTGATAGATAAGTTCAAATATCCACATACGTTTTGTCGAAGAAGTTCCACAAGCTCCTCTTAGTAGTTCTTCTTCTACAAGAGATGAACGTCGAGAGATTTAAGCTCAACTACACTATCTATTCCTAGTCCGAGACATCTACAAATAGGCTAGAAATCAAGACTTATAGTTTTGATCACTAACATTGACAAACATGCTTGAGATAGCAACGCATGCGAGTTCGACCGAGCAATGTTCTAACAGTTTGAATACAAGAAGTTTCCTTTTGCCAAGTATCACAGTACTTGAAAGTATATTCAAGCTTGATGAAATTGGAATCTAGTTTTAAAACAATATGGCTATGGTCTGATCCTACAACAACTAAATGTGGGAGCTCAGTATTTTGAAATTGATAATTCCACTCAGCATTTGCCACAGCTCTATCTAATCTTTCCTGAATATTAACTGCACCTTCTCTATGGTTGTCCCGTGTATACTCATAACCTGTAAATCCTAGGTCAATTAGTCCTGCATTATTTAGAATTTTCTGATAATAATCACTATCAGATTTTTTTTTATAAGGGAGTCCTCCTAATTTTTCTTCCTGATAAAATATCATGTTCATATATCCTATTAAGATCTAAGGAATTGAATCTTTGTCTACTTGTTCTGAAATATCAGAAATAAAATCCCATGATATATTTCTATTAGCAGGGTAATGACTTCCATAAAAACAAGTTAATAACCATTGTGAAAAGGCGGGGGTCTAACAACACCACCCAATATTTCTCTTAGCAATCTCTATGGACAAACTCGAATATACTTTTAAGAGAATCAACAAGACTCAATCAATTGAAAGTATATCAACGAGTTTATATCTCTCTCTTGATTTGATTTACTCAAGCAGAAACTGCGAGTTCTAACCAAATGCAAGGAATAACTTGGATGGTACCAAAGACCAATATGCAAGGACCAATCAACAATCAACAACCAAAGGTTGGATTACTCTAATTGATGATCTAACGCACAACCTGTATTATTTCAATTATAAAGATAAAACAATATAATGCAGAAATTGAAATAACTCGGACACCAAATTTTGTTAACGAGGAAACCGCAAATGCAGAAAAACCACGGGACCTAGTCCAGATTGAACACACACTGTATTAAGCCGCTACAGACACTAGCCTACTCCAAGATAACTTCGGACTGGACTGTAGTTGAACCCCAATGAATCTCCCACTGATCCAAGGTACAGTTATGCTCCTTAGCTGATATCACCCACAACTAAGAGTTGCTACGACCCAAAATCGCAGGCTTTGACAATAAGTAAATCTGTCTCACACAGACAAGTCTATAAAAGGATCAATCTGTCTCCCACAGATAAACCCTAAAGGTTTTGTTCCGTCTTTTGATAATAATCAAGGTGAACAGGAACCAATTGATAATCCGTTCTTATATTCCCGAAGAACAGCCTAGAGTTATCAATCACCTCACAACAATCTTAATCGTATGGTAGCGAAACAAGATGTTGCGGAATCACGAACAATGAGACAAAGATGTTTGTGATTACTTTTTATATCTTGCCTATCGGAGATATCAATCTCAAGCCAATCAATCTGATTGTACTCGTATGATAGAAGATGCAAGATCAGATCACACAACTACGATAAAAGTAATATCGATATGGCTTCACAATCCCAATGAAGTCTTTAAGTCGTTAACCTGGTTTTAGAAGAAGAAAACCAAAGGTTAAAGAAGAATCGACTCTATCACGCAAACTAGTATCACACGTAAGGTGTGGGGATTAGTTTTGCACAATACTAGATGTCTCCTTTATATAGTCTTTCAAATCAGGGTTTGCAATCAATGTTAGCTTAGTAACAAAGCATTCAATATTCACGGTTAGATGAAAACCTGATTTAGATTCAAGCTAATATTTCTCAACCGTTAGATCGAAAACTTAGCTTGTTACACACACTTGACAATGCACGCTTCTAGGTTTGTTAACCGAACCCAAACGTATGCACTTGTTGGTTCAACAATAGTTAACCAAAAGGTTAGCCATATAAGCATTTCATATCAACCACGTTCTTCTTCACCATAACTAGTTCAAATGACTTCAAATGAATTAGTTAGAGAGTTATTCAATTGCAAGAAAATCTTATGTACTACACAAGACACGATTGAAGCAAAGATGATTTGATTCAGTTGAATCGGTCCATGAACTTTTATAGCCACGGTTTACAAACTGGATTCCTTAGTCTTTTTAAGTTTAAGTTATGAAATCATCTTCAGATATATAACCTTCTCAAGTTCGCAGACTAGGTTCGCAGACTTAAGTTATCGGGCAGAGTTTACAAACTCCAGCAGAAATTCTCGGGTATGAAAACTTCGCCGGTTCGGGGACTAAGTTCGCAGACTTAGCTTCACGCAAGTAGTTTTTCAACTCCAGCAGAAATTCTCGGGTTTGAGAACTTCGGCAGTTCGCGGAATGAGTTCGCGGACTTGGCTCACGCCATTTTTCTGGTTCTCTTGATCAACAAAGTTCGCAAACTTTGGTTCAAGGAATAAGACTTATACATAAATGTGTTTCCACAAAAATGCTTATGTCCACCATTGGTTATGTAATCTAAACTCTCATTTCAATCATTGAAACATTCTTAGAGGATGTTATACAGTTGTTACACCATTTCTCGTCAAAGAAATTTTCAAGATGATTGAAACATATCATGACTTTCGTCACATGGTAAACATAAACTTGATCGAAGCGAAAAGCTTACCAACACATATTTCGAGATATAGATAGGCGAGGTATACTCGGCTCGAAATACCAAATGTGTATAATCAAAGTCTGTATATATAGCATACGAGTCTCAAAGAGTAGGAGATAGAGTAGATAGACTTTTGAGTGATAGATAAGTTCAAGTCTTCACATACCTTTTTGTCGAGAAATTCCATGGTTCCTTGAGTAGTTCTTCTACTTGTATGATGAATCGCCATGAAATCCTTGAGCTCAACTACACTTTATATCCTAGTCCGAGACTTAGCTATAATAGACTAGAAATCAGACTTATAGTTTTGATCACTAACATTGACAAACATGCTTGAGATAGCAACGCATGCGAGTTCGACCGACCAATGCTCTAATACATTTAAAATTCGAGGGTATCCAAATATACCTCAAGCTAAAACTTTTCCTACCTATAAGTCCTTTCTTCGAAAGTGATTGTATATGGACTGAGTCGAGACAATACAATAAACCGGTTCACACTTCTTCTGATCTTCTATGGATATGAGATCGAGACAATACAACAACGAAGTATGTTTACTTGATAATAGGTTCGGACTTAACCAAACACAATAGGATTTCTATCAAGTAAATGGGAATTAACGTTTGTCTAATTTACTTTAAATTATAATAACAATAATTATAATTACGGAAAATAAAAGTAAATGACACAGCAAGATTTTGTTAACGAGGAAACCGTAAATGCAGAAAAACATCGGGACCTTGTACAGAATTGAATACTCTCAGGATTAAGCCGCTACACAAAATTAAACCAACTTCGTAGAGTTGAGACCAAACAACTAAACCTATAGTTCACCTAGTTCTGTCTGTATACCTACGCCTCCAACTTATGAATAATTCACGTACTTGGAACAATTCCTTTGGTTCGTATTCCAAACAGTAAAGGAGCAACAAATCTGTTTGGTAGCAACTCTCTTCAACCAAGTGATATGAGTTCGACAAAGGCTCTTATGTTTATCTCAATAAACTCATTCGTCAGGTTCTTAGATCTATCTTATTCTCAACTACCGAAGTAATTGTTAATATTTTGCAATCAATACTTTTAACCACAAAGAATTGTATTGATGCAGATCTTCACAACTAATCAATCCAATCTACCACAAGGATAAACCGATTATAGTTGGATCCTCTATACTGAAAGAAGTATTGTGCACACCAAATATTATGAACCCCAAATCAGAAATCTTCAATATCTTCTTTGTCTTCAAATCTTCTTAGATTTTCAATAAACGCCTGCACACAACAACTTGAATCTCTTGTGATCAATCACGCACAGAACGGAGTCTGTTAACAATGGATTATCACAAGACGTCTTTAAATATACAAACAATCTAAATATCCCTGTCGAAACTTCGATCTAGTTTAAGTGAATCTTATATCAGAAGAGAAGATTCTCAAGCATAAACAAACTAGGTGCAATCAAAGTTCAACCACCGTTAGTCAATCAAAACAATCGAAAACACAAGATAAACCGCAATTATCTAGTTTACCACCAACGGTACTAATAGAGCTTCTCAATCCCAAAGAAGTCTTTAAACTGAGCGGCCGTAAGAGATTTCGCCTAATTAGGTTACTCTCCTCTCCGAATAGGCGGCTACACCAGCAACAACACAACAAAGAGGAAGTTTGTTGTTACGAAGGATTAGTTTGCTAGAAAGGAAAACTTCAAGTATTTATAGACAAGGAAGTTTGGACAACAAGGAATTTCCAAAACCGAAAATATTCTCAAGATATGCAATATATTCCAAATTCGGTTTCCATAATTCATGGAAATGCTCTGTCCAAAATAATGATCGAAAATGTCGTTGGAAAATCTTCAACTAGTAAATGCACATTACTAATTCTCATTTTCTTAAAATAAGATTAAAAACCTTAATTAAAAGATTCTTAACTTATTTATCTTTCGATCCAGGATTTTCTTCCTTTAGCTATTAAGGAATAACTTTGAACAATAAAAGATAAAAATTATTGTACGTGTCCAAAGTATGTCGACATCCTTACTTTGTAAATCCTCTTTTATACTTACTACCTTGAAACTGATTTTCAACGCTGCCAAACAAGTTTAAAATTGGTTCATCTGACTTTCAAGAACTATGTGATTGATCAAGAACACTCAATCACAAATCATGGGTTTAACGGTTCTACCAAAACAAGTTTCAGTTCTACCTCTAAGTTAGTACTGTGCATAGTCACACTAGATTTCCAAAATTCGGTTGACTAGGTACTAGGATCGGTTCCCCACATATATATGGTATCTAACTTGTATGTGTTGCATATGTCCATAGGATCGGTTCCCCTTTGCCTAAAAACGTGTTGCACATGTTCATAGGATCGGTTCCCATTTCTGCTACAAACTTGTTGCAACTCATAAAAGGATCGATTCCCCTTTGTGATGTGTTGCACCTCTTACTAGGATCCGTTCCCCTTTACCCGGAGTCGGTCATACACAAAATCACAAACTCGATCATACCATCTCAGGTGATTACTTAAGATCGGTTTCACTAATAAAAGTCATACCAATACATAAGTCAGGCCTTTGTGAATAGTTTTACCAAGAACACAAACAAGTCATGAAAAATTATACTAAATCATACATATTGGTTGTTCACAATATATGCAATGAATAACAATACCAATAACGCCTGGCAATTTCCTTTTCGATTCACAAAACAAGTTTATGAACTTACTTCCTTAAAACACATGTAAAAACATTGTTTCCGAGGATGAAATCCTCACCTCATACCCATACATAATCACAATAGCATTCAAACGATTATGTCGATGTCTTATCTACAAATTTTAATGGTAAAGCAATAAACCTCGTATCGTATTCCTTAATACTATGTCTATCTAGAGTGTTCATGCTTCGCAGTTTTGTTTTCAATATGCACGACTTGAAAGATACGTTAGGGAATGAAACAGTTCAAGTCAAATATAACTAACCTCAAGTGGAAGGATGATGTTGTCGTCGTAGCTTCTTACGTCTTCAAGTCTTCGCAATACTTGTAATGTCTCATATCCTAATACTTTCAAGCTAACCTATACGAAGTTGACTCTAGTACATAGTCAAGCGAATCTTAAAATGAGTTTTTGATTCACTAAAATATGACAACCAAACTTGACATACCAACGCTTGGTGGGTTCAACCGATCTATGCTCTGACAAACATTTCTTGGATTCAGAATTTTTTTGTACTAGAATGTTTATCATGTTGATGTTCCATTGGACTATTTCAAAAGAAAATCCATTTACCCAGGCTACTGCTAAGCCTCCTGCTAGTCCTATAGGATCCACAATATGAATATTTGGGTATTCCTTCAGAAGAGATTTAACTAGGTGTTTTTTGGACTTTGTTTCAGACAAAAATAGAATTTAAGGTTTATCCATTGATATTATCTGGTTTAGGTGGTTTTGGGTTAAAGGATTGCCACATCCTTGAACATTCCAGTCTATGATTTTCATTTTTTAAAATCACATCCCCAGGTAGCCCCCTGAGCTAATCTAACAAAGCTACTACAAAGTTTACTTCCAAAGAGCAACAATACTGAAAGATTTAAGCAAGATTACTAACACGCAAAGGAATAACTAGGAAAAGAACATAATAGAAAGAGAAATTGGGGAAAATTGAAGGAGATACCTGATTTTCACCCGACTTCACATCCGAGGAATCTGATAATAAGGGAATTGGAACAATACCGTCTTTCACCTGTGTGTGTTCCTTGAGATGAGATCCATATTGGTTGATTTTAATAGAATCACCATTATCAGAGACTAGAATTCTAAGCCCTTCTGATGAGGATGAAGAAGGAAAATCCGGGATAGAGATCCTAAATGAAGATTTTGGCGGGGTTCTAGGCGAAGGTAGTGATGCATGAATGCAATGAGATGTATAATTCTTAGGACTAGCATGAGATGAAAAAAATGCAGATGCAATTGATTCAGAAGAAGTAGGAGAACCTAAGCTCTCATGAGCATCAACAAAAGGAGGAGATTCAAAAGACAGTCTTCTATTCACCAACGAAACCACATTAGTGGTTCCAGAATTAAACGGATTAACAATGTCCTGCAGAGATTCACTCGTCCTAACCGGAGCGGTTTCAATCGGAACCATAACATCCATAACTCGATGAGTTTCCGAGTTAACTGAGCGAGCTGAGTCGGAGCTTGAGACATTCAACGGGATAAAATTTTCAGGAATGTTAAAGGGAAAAGAACGCTTTCCTAGTACTGAGTTGAGAGGCATATCTTCCTCATAATGAACTGGACCTGAAACCTCATATGACTGCTCCATTTTTCTAGAGCTACAGCACCTCCAGGGTTAGCATCACTAGTATGCAAGATAGGCTGAACACTTGGCTCATGAGTTTCCCTAAATAGATCATGAAGAGTATTACGAATTCCTGAAATTTCTAAGAACTTCTCGACAGACTCTGATTTTCCATGAGCATCAAAGCTATCATTGTGATGTCATAAATATCTTCTAAAGGATGATTTGAAGAATAGCATATTGGTTTTTCTTATGACCTAGACGAAAACAATGAGAACAAAACTTGATGGAAGGTTAAGGTGGTCGAAAGTTAGTTTCATCACCGGGAATTTATCTACTTTGACTAAAAGCTTCATGACAAGAGGTTTTTCAATATTAATCCATACCAAGACCCTTGGTAGGCAATCTACAGTTTCACTTCCTTTGCAAACTATGCTAACTGAACCTATTTACTTGCTATTAGACTTAATCTTTCTTCAGTTTTGTGCTCGCACTTAACATTAGAGATGCTGACCCATAAAGGAATTTCTTTAACCGCATCAGTAGATATACGCATACCAGGGAAAGTAGAGGTTGCAGATAAAACTTTATCAGATGGATACCATGGCCCGTTTAAAGCTATCCATTTTAAATCCTCAGCAGAATGGAAGTAATGATAAACAGGTTTGGATCCACTTCTCGAATTTGAAAACCAATATTAGCACCCCAAAAATGACTAAGTACTCCTCTAATGTTGCTAGCAGAAAAGAGATCGATTGAGAAAATTCTGGCTAAGATGGTGTTCTCTTTTATACCAAAATCTCTCATTAAATACGAAGGGGTTGGTAGAATTCCTATGTTAGTGTAGTTGGCATATTTCTGTGCTGCTGAAAGACCGCTAAAATGTTTATATAAACCATAACTATCACTCATGATTACTGAGAAAGAACCGCTAATGTTGAATGCAGGAAAGAAAAAAGATCAAGAGGAAGAGCAGAGATTTAAAGAAGAGAAGATAAGGAAAGCAAGGATTAAAGAATATCAGGAGAAGAGCAGCAAAGACTGGATAAATAGCTAAAAGAAGACATCCAAATTTGAGTTCTTGGGGTAATAACCTTAAAAAAAACCTTAAAATTTGTTATACTTTGTTGATTTAAAATAAAACCTCGACCAATCCTCAATCGACAGAAGTCTTACAGGGAAAAACAAAATCAAATAATAAAAAAGAAAACTTTCATATTTAAGATGATAGCAGGGCTATCCGGAAACAAAGCTTGTTATTGTCTTGTCACTAGGCAACCATTAAAAACTAGGGCTGCACAGGAACCGTCCCGTCCCATCCCATGGAACCGTACCGGAACCGCAGGAACCGTACCGGTACCGTCCCGGAACCGTGATCATACGGGACAGGTACAAGTACCAAAAAGTGGTACCGTGCCTAGAGTAGGTACAAGTAACGGTTCTAGGATATTCCCGTCCCGTCCCGTAGTACCGAGGATCTGTATCCGTTGATTTTAGGATTAAATCCTGGCCGTTGATATTAGGGGTTATACCCTTTTCTTAGTCTCCATCGTATTCTCGGACATTCTCCTCGTTTCCTTCTCCTTCTTCCTTCTTCCCTCTCTCGTTTTTCAGTTTCCTCTCAGAGAAGAGAAGATTCCAAACTTTTATTTTTGATTTCCTTTCCATCATCATCATCTGTATAAGACTTCAGTATCCATTTACGTAAATGGATCTGCTCTGAGGAACTGTTTTTCTTTTGTATCAACAAAGAGGTGAAGAATATGAAGATCGTTTAATCCTCTTTGTTCTTTGGTCTCTGTGTATTTTTTTTTTTTTGGGTTTATGTACTCTGAAGAACAAGGTTCATGTTCTAATAGATTTCGTTTTGAATAATACTGCAGTTGGAAGTAGAGAACGGAGATTTGAGGTCATCTGTCAGTGATAATTCTTCAGTTGCTACTGAAAATCGAGGTAAGATCATCTTTAATCTCTAGTTTTATGTTTTGGGTTCAATTTTGGTTTTTATTTATTTTCGATTTTGATTTTGATTTTGTATAAAACTAAGAAATCATGATAAGCTTCAGTTCTCTTCATCTTTCTATTTTTTTATTAAAATAAACTTATACCCAATCTCAAATTGTTTTCCAGATTAGCCTTTTCTCCCACTCTTTGTTCTTAAAAATGAATTCGGAGTTTCTGATCTAGTTTGGGACAGATTTATGATATTTTGAGGATTGTTGTTTTCTTTTCATAATGTTGTATTATTGGATAGTTTGTTACAAATTGAATTAGTTAACTGAGGTCATATGTGATTATGATGTTTATTGATAGGAAGTCTTTATGATAAATTATGTTTGGGTATGAATGAATTGAATTTTTTGTGAGAAACATATCTCAATTTCAGGCATTTCCATAAGTAAGTCCTTGTTATAATCTAAGGATGTGTAATTTATTTTGAAATTGAAAGAATGATCTGCAACATGGTTATGTGAAATTGGTTTTGAAATGCAGATTAGCTTTATGTAATTCCTTTGAATTTGTGGTGTTAACCAATAGTTTCTTTGAAGAAGACGGTGAACACTTTAACTTATGTTTACCCTTATCTGCTCTAAGATGCAGGTGGCCCGTGGCCCTGCCCCTGTTTTGTTTAACACTTTAACTTTTGTTTTTCATTTCAGATGGATGCAAATACAACTCAAAGTGAATCTGCAACTGAAATTGGTTCCTCTATTCACCCTACATCTGTACCTGCACCTTCTGCTGATGCTCAGCAAGCTGCACAATCTGCTCCAACCGAAGCTACAAATAATGCTGGTGATGTAGCCGCGAAGCCGAAATCCAATTCAAAAGTTTGGAATGAGTTTATAAAATTAAATGGGGAATGGGCAGAATGTAAGCATTGTAAGAAGAAATTGAAAGCCGGTAGTCAAAAGAATGGTACGTCTGGATTATGGAAACATTTGAAGCATTGCACCAAGAATCCTAATAAGAAGCAGGTGAAAGGACAGCAATTATTGGTGGTTGAACCCCAAAAGCCAGGTGAGGATAGTAAATTAATTGCATCTAATTTCAGTCAAGAAGCTTGCAGAAGGGCTCTTGTTGTGTTTATCATTGTTGATGAGAAGCCATTCAGAATTGTTGAAGGCGAAGGGTTTAGGGCCTATTCGCAAATGTTGGAGCCTAGATTCAAAATTCCGAGTCGTATGACCATTTATAGGGATCTGTTACAACTCTATGTAGATGAGAAAATTACTTTGAAACGTTACTTTGCAGCTTCCAAAATGAGGGTGTCCTTGACAACTGACACATGGACTTCACCTAACAATTATAACTACATCTGTGTTACTGTTCACTTTATTGATCAAAATTGGAAGTTACAAAAGAGAATCATAATGTTTTGTCAAATTGAAGGTCACACAGGCAGTGATATTGGTCAAATGTTAGAAAGATGTTTATTGGATTGGGGTCTTGAGGATGTGTTTGGGGTTACTCTAGACAACGCCAGTGCTAATACGAAGGCAATTGAATATTTGAAGCAAAGTGTGATTGGTTGGACATCAGCTCCAATTAGAGCCGAATATTTGCACGTAAGTTAGTTTTTCTGATTTGTCCATTTCTAAATTCTAATATTTGCATGTGTATCTGTAATTTATCAATTTCAGTGTATGTGTACATTTCGTTTCAGTGTATGTGTACATTTACTAAGCCTAATATTTGCATGTGTAATCTAATATTTGCATGTGTATCTGTTCTTACCAGGTCAGATGTGCAGCTCATGTTCTTGCCATTGTGACAAAAGATGCAGTAAGACTCTACAATAAATCAATATGTAGGATCAGGTCAGTTATCAAATATGTAACTAGATCTCCTGCTAGGTTGAATAAGTTTAAATATTGTTGTGGTTTAGAAAAGATTGAATATAAGCAAGGTTTGATCCTGGATGTGAAAACTCGATGGAATAGCACTTATTTAATGTTAGAAGCTGCTGAAAAGTATGAAAAAGTTTTCAAAAGGTTAGAAAAGCATGATAGGGATTTTAGACAGAAGTACATATTTGAAGAATCTAGGAAAGATGCTTTACCTGATACTGATAATTATGACATGGAAATTGATAATGCTTTTGAGGATTACTCTAGTTCTGAATCTGAGGGGGAAGTTGATGAGGATTCTAATAGAAAAGGGAAGAAAAAGACGAACAATAAGAAGAAAAAGACTCGTCAACATGCACCATATGAAGAGGATTGGAAATATGCCAGAGGTCTTCTGAAATGCTTGAAGATATTTTTCGATGCTACTGTAAGATTTTCTGCCTCCACACAAGTTACAACTCCTGGTTTCTTATGGGAAGTAGTACTCATCCATGAACAGTTAGTTGAGTTTAGAGATAATGCAACTAATGATCCATTTATTGCTCGTATGGCTGATATTATGTTTAGGAAGTACAATTTTTATTGGGGTGCTTATGAAAAGATGAATTCTGCCTTATTTTTTGCTCAATTGTTGGATCCAAGAGAGAAGGAAAAGGGTTTAGAATTTGCTCTTTAATGTTTATATGAACAAGACCTTGTTAGGGTTAATACAGTTATGAGGCAAGTAAAGAGGGACTTTAAGATTCTCTTTGAAGAATACAAGTCTTTTCATTCAGTTAACGAGGAGGTGGCAAGTTCATCTAGTGGTGTTGTAGTTGACAACTCAGTTAGTGCTCAAAATGTTGATCGATTTGCTACACTTCAGTCGAGAAAGAAAAGGCACAAAAAGAACCAATCGACTGCTGAGGCAACAATAACATAGTTGGATATGTATTTAATGGAAGTGTTTGATGAGTCTGAATCTGATGGAAACAATACAAGCAAGTCTAGTTTTGATATTCTGGCTTGGTGGAAGGCTAACAGTAGCAGGTATAAGATAATTTCATGTATGGCAAAGGATATATTAGCCATGCCAGTGTCTTCGGTTGCCTCTGAATCCGCTTTTAGCACCGGAAAGCGTGTGCTTAGTCCATGGAGAAGTTCTTTGTCTACAAGAACAGTTGAGGCTTTGCTCTGTTGTCAAAGCTGGTTAAGCAAACCCATTGATCTTGATCTTTTAGCTGATTATGTACCAGATGATAACTCTAAGGATGAGGAAGGTAATATAAACTTTTCTTTGTTTGATTATGATTTATTTGAATCAGTGGTTCACTGAATATATATATATATATATATATATAAATTGTTGTTGCAGAGATCTTGGGTGTGGTTCAACTGTCAGAGGTCTTGGATGCTTGATGTTTGGAGTTGCAGGTCTTGGATGCTTGGTGTTTGGAGTCGCAGCAAACTTATAGAAGGGGTCAATTACCAAAGCCGAAATATTGTTTTTTGCTTTGCTTTTTGTTTTTTCTATTTGAAGTTTTAAACAACGTTGTTGAATTTAGAAGTTTAAAGATTTTTGTTAATGTATGAATTCAGGTCTTAAGAGTTAAGATTCTTAAAAGTTAAAGTTTTTAAGCTTAGAACTTTCAAGTATTTTTGTTTTTTTTTTTACATAAGTAGATATGCTACGGGTAAAGAACAGGACCCGTCCCGTCCCGTCCCGAGTTAAACAGGTACAGGTCCCGTCCCGTCCCGTACTACACAGGTACCGGTACAAGGTACAAAGTACAGGTACCGGCCATAAGGAGGTACAGGTACTGAGTTAGACAAAAACCCGTACCGTCCCGTTCCATGTGCAGCCCTATTAAAAACTGGTTAAAGAAGGCTATGAACTGACTCATAAGAAGAGAGACAGACGGAAGGGGTAATAAATTTTCTTACCTTGTTTGACTATGTTTGAGAAGAAGATAGAGATTGGGCGGCTACTCTATTATGCTATAGACTAGATGAAGAGATGGGCCATCGAAAGGTCTAGAGCTAATAAGGGAACTATTCTTAGTTACACAATTCGATACAAAAACCGACTAAGCCATGACTAGAACACGCTTCTGAAAATTAATTAGCAAGACGTGTAGATAAACTTAAAGAATTTAATGCCCAGGCAAATCAAGAGTTACTGCTTGCTATAAAGCTCTAATCGGAAGCAATGGAAAAACTATCAGAAAGAGTACAAAAACTTAAAGAGTAGAGAAAAGAGAAGATGGCTTGTAATCACTTTAGGATCCCTATAGATGCTCAAATCTCATCAACTAAGGTGATACGGTGCCGTGATGGACAACTACATCGCGTACAATATTATCGGTGTACAATGTGCCTACGTGAGACTTTTTTGTTTCCAGCACAGGCTCAGCGGCTGGCACTATGCAATTTGAGCGATGAGGAGAAGGCACGCCTTAGGAAAGAGAGAATTAAGGAGATTCATGCACGCTTAATTACCGGTATTCCCGTTACTGCTGCCTATTTTCATTCTGAATATCCCCTGGAATGGATTATGCCTACGTGCATGAAAAATCTGCCATTTATCAGCAGATACGAGAGGGAGGGCTGATCGAAATCAGCGATTCGGAGGAAGAAGAATAGCTAGGAAAACAGATAAGAGGTAGCATACTATCAATATGACTATTAGCTTTTGTTGCAGATGTTGGTTTGTTTGATTGATGTATTTTTTTATTATTATTTTTATTTTGTTTTTTATTAGGTGAATTTTAGATTTCGTATGTAGTTATCAAATTTCTATAATTTAAGTTTCTCTATGTTTCCTAAAGTTTCTATCAAAAAGTCATCAAAAATTCACTGAAACATACAATTTCAAAGCAGATTAACTAACAGAGAAGAAGCTCCAAACATAACAGATACGGAACCTACCTCCATATAATAATAATTGACATCATAATATAAATATATAGCACTTGTTACACATCAAAGTTTAAGATGAAGAGATTCTCGAAACCATATAACAAGTTCGTTTTGCTTCAAAATGGATTTTTTGAATTTTGTGCACAACTTAATACGAATATCTTCATACTCATTTGACCTCATTTGTCAATTTTCGATGTGATAATTGTGATGTATGTGAAAATCCTAATTTAAATAGTTTTTGTTTATACTTAGATATATTTTTGTGTTTCCTATGCATATGCATGAATATGCCCAAATACAATATGTAACAAATTTATTTTGGTCTGTTCAAGTCAGACCTCCATAAAAGAATAGCCTCCATATAAGAATATTTTTTTGTGGTCCCTAGGATATTCTTATACATAAGTTTTACTGTATTATTTTTTTTCGTAAAAGGTTGAATCCGCTAAGGTGGTTGTAACTAATAGATTATTAGTCTTGCTATGAGCACAAATAGAGTTTCAGTAGTAGTTAAAACTTATATGAAAGCTAATATAAATTTGAGTTTTGCAATGTTATGTCGTCAATAAGATCATTCACAATTCCTAATTATACTTCGATCTATGTTTTCCCAATTCAATAGAACCACCAGTTGTAGATTTCTTCTTATACCAGCAATACCATATCAAGACCCCGCCACCACACACCCCAACGAAGGCAATAAATACCCACAGTACTCCATAAGATTTTGTTTTCTTACCATTCTTCTTGGTAGGAACGTTATCTGCCATGGGAGATTTGATTTTTCCATCTCCCTACGGTGAGCTGATTTCACCATCTTCCTCGCCACCTCTCCCTGATACATGTGGGACATCATCTTGGAAGTAATTTCTTTCAACCCTGAAAGGAAGAAACAAAAAAAAATGTTATACAGAGAAGCTAGCAAAGCAGAGAGAAAAAAAAAAGAAATCAATACACACCGGACAAATTCAAATCTATATAGTACCTGCTGGAAATACAATATTTTCTTCTCCATTAGCGAGAAGTACCAACTGGAAATACAGTACTCGGAGTTATAACAACTTTCTCTACTTCATTAATACCGACTACTTAGTTCAACCATGTTGTGTCCCAAATTGGAACTCTATTTTCTTGCTTCCATCACCTTTAAGAAGATGTAGACCCCACTCATATAAAGTCTTTTTTTCGCTGAGTAAGTGATAGTTATAAAGGGGGTACCAAATATTTATATGGCGTACTACTCCATAGAAAATGAAACAATTATGACTGTTGGATTTCGTATCCCCTCAAAGATTTGATATCCCCTTTAAAATCGCACAACTATTTCTTCTTTAGGAAACTAGTTCAAAATTCAAATCATTATTTGAATTTTCTAAAATGGAAATTGAAAAAGCGAGGGTCTAACAACACCTCCCAATATTTTGCTTAGCGATCTGTATGGACAAACTCGAATGTACTTTTAAGAGAATCAACAAGACTCAATCAATTAAAAGTATATCAACGAGTTTATATCTCTCTCTTGATTTGATTTACTCAAGCAGGAACTGCGAGTTCTAATCAAATACAAGGAATAACTTGGATGGTACCAAAGACCAATATCCAAGGATCAATCAATGACAATCAACAACCAAATGTTCAATTATAAAGATAAAACAATATAATGTGGAAATTGAAATAACAAATACACCAGAAATTTTGTATAAGAGGAAACCGCAAATGCAGAAAAACCCCGGGACCTAGTACATATTGAACACACACTGTATTAAGCCGCTACAGATACTAGCCTACTCCAAGTTAACTTCGTACTGGATTGTAGTTGAACCCTAATCATTCTCCCACTGATCCAAGGTACAGTTGTACTCCCTACGCCTATGATCCTAGCAGGATATTGTACACTTGATTCCCTTAGCTGATCTCACCCACAACTAAGAGTTGCTACGACCCAAAGTCGAAGACTTAACAATAAACAAATTTGTCTCACACAGACAAGTATATCAAAGGATCAATCTGTCTCCCACAGATAAACCCTAAAAGGTTTTTTTCCGTCTTCTGATAATAATCAAGGTGAACAGGAACCAATTGATAATCTGATCTTATATTCCTGAAGAACAACCTAGATTTATCAATCACCTCACAACAATCTTAATCGTATGGTAGCGAAACAAGATGTTGCGGAATCACAAACAATGAGACAAAGATGTTTGTGATTACTTTTTATATCTTGCCTATCGGAGATATCAATCTCAAGCCAATCAATCTGATTGTACTCGTACGATAGAAGATGCAAGATCAGATCACACAACTACGATAAAACTAGTATCGGTCTGGCTTCACAATCCCAATGAAGTCTTTAAGTCGTTAAACTGGTTTTAGAAGAAGAAAACCAAAGGTTAAGGGAGAACCGACTCTAGTATGCAAACTAGTATCACACGTGAGGTGTGGGGATTAGTTTTGCACAGATACTAGAGTTTCCCTTATATAGTCTTTCAAATCAGGGTTTGCAATTAAGTTACGTTGGTAACAAAGAAATCAATATCCACTGTTAGATGAAAACTTGATTTAGATTCAAGCTAATATTTCTCAACCGTTAGATCGAAAACTTAGCTTGTTACACACACTTGACAATGCACGCTTCTAGGTTTGTTAACCGTACCCAAACGTATGCACTTGTTGGTTCAACAATAGTTAACCAAAAGGTTAGCCATATGAGCATTCCATATCAACCATGTTCTTCTTCACCATAACTAGTTCAAATGGTTTCAAATGAACTAGTTAGAGAGTTGTTCAATTGCAAGGAAATCTCATGTACTACACAAGACACAATTGAAGAAAATATGATTTGATTGACTTGAATCGTTTCATGAACTTTTATATCTACGGTTTAAAAACTGTATTCCTTAGTCTTTTTAAGTTTAAGTTCAGAAATCATATTCAGATATATAACCTTCTCAAGTTCGCAGACTAGGTTCGCGGACTTAAGTTACCGGGCAGAGTTTACAAACTCCAGCAGAAATTCTCGGGTATGAGAACTTTGCCGGTTCACGGACTTAGTTTGCGGACTTAGTTCGAGGAATTAGTTTCACGCAAATGTTTTGTCAACTCCAGTAGAAATTCTCGGGTTTGAGAACTTCGGCAGTTCGCAGACTGAGTTCACGGACTTAGCTCACGCCATTCTTCCGGTTCTCTTGATCAACAAAGTTCGCAAACTTTGGTTCAAGGAATAGGACTTATACATAAATGTGTTTCCACAACAATGCTTATGTCCATCATTGGTTATGTAATCTAAACTCTCATTTCAATCATTGAAACATTCTTAGAGGACGTTATATAGTTGTTACACCATTTCTCGTCAAAGCAATTTTCAAGATGATTGAAACATATCATGACTTTCGTCACATGGTAAAGATAAACTTGGTTAAAGCGAAAAGCTTACCAACTCATAATTAGAGATATAGATAGGCGAGGTATACTCGGCTCGAAATACCAAATGTGTATAATCAAAGTCTATATATATAGCATACGACTTCTTGTCTCAAAGAGTAGGAGATAGAGTAGATAGACTTTTGAGTGATAGATAAGTTCAGGTCTTCACATACCTTTTTGTCGAGAAGTTTCACCGGTTCCTTGAGTAGTTCTTCTACTTGTATGATGAATCGCCATGAAGTCCTTGAGCTCAACTACACTTTATATCCTAGTCCTAGACTTAGCTATAATAGACTAGAAATCAAAACTTATAGTTTTGATCACTAACATTGACAAACATGCTTGAGATAGCAACGCATGCGAGTTCGACCGAGCAATGCTCTAACAATCTCCCCCTTTGTCAATTTTAGTGACAAAACTATCAATACATATCGAATACAAAAAAGATAAAGAAACTTTAGTAGATCCTATTCCACATGTCTAATCTTCAACATTCCTCGAAATCTTCGTCACTTCCAAGTACTCCAATGATCCCAAAGGTTGTAAGTTTAGCAACACCGTTGTTGAAGATCCGTAGATATAACAATGAGAAAACATAGTCCTCAATCATTGTTATACAGTGTCATAATATTATTACACAGCGTCAAAGTTAAATTGTATCATAACTTCAACAATAATGCTATGGTGATATGTATCACTCCTCTTTAGTCAATACTCCATCTCACATGGAAATCACTCCCCCTTAGACAATGATCCGAAAACCATATGCATTTGTAATGTGAACTACATATTAATTCTCCCCCTTTTTGTCAATAAAATTGGCAAAGGTACAAGAACGGGATCATAATGAAATTTCCGAGAGAGACATTTCATGACAAAAGGAAAAAAATACATACCAACTAATTTAGATGCAATCATGAAGCCGAAGCTAAATGAATTCATCAAGGAGTTTAAAGATACAAGATAACCCCTCTAAAATTCCACAACCGCACACCCCTCAAGATATGACCATTAAGCACAAGTTCAAAAGAACTCTTCCCCGTTTGATGTCATTCCCGAAGGAACAACAAGAGCGACCTTAATTTCGAAAGAAAAGAAGGATTTTTATTGGACACAAAAAAAACATGAGAATGATTTCCTATATCCAAAAACTCAATCAAATTAATCACAAGTAAATCCATGATTAATTTAATCGGAATACGCAATCAAATTGAACACAAAAAGTGATCAATTCAATTGATTATGCTCAACATAAGAGAACTTATGGAGACACGAAAATACTCAACTAGATTAATTACAAGAAAACACATAATTAATCTAATCGGAATACACAGCCAAACTAATCACAAAAGTAATCAATTTAATTGTCATTTATTTTGCTCGAAATAAGAAAACTTACGGAGCAATAACTAAATAACCAAACAAGATGATTAATTTAGTTCAATATGCTCGACATAACATATCTCACGGAACAACAACCAAGCTAAAAAATAAACTTGGTTGTATAGTGCTCAACATAAGATATATTACGAAGCCTCGCAGTAATACATAAAATACGGATCAAGGATGATCAATAATGCGGAATACACAAGGATTCATTCTATTTTCCATCACTATTTGCATAACGATATTTAATAGACATAATCCTTGAAAACAAAAGATTTTATCCTATCTTCCATCAGATATTTGACAATATAGGCTTAACTTTTGTATTTGTCAAAAATCCATTCATTCTTTTATCAATACGTGAATACCGATCACGAACGACTTTACTTTTGACAAAGTATGGGACAAACATAGTTCACGGTCGTAAACCCCAATATCCTATAACAAGTTGTAATATAACAAATCATAAAAATTAATACTGCAAAAACATCATCTTCCAAAAATTTTTAGAATTTAAACAAATAAACCTAAAAAAAAAAAGATGAAAAAGATAGTTATGTGTAGTCACAATCATTGTTATTCCAGCACTAGTTATTCTTCCAACTAAATCAAAAAGAAAACATACTAGGTAACATAAATAAAACAAGCTAAAGGAAACAGACTCCAGTGCTATTCCGAACACGAACTAAGATCATATGGACGGTTCAGAATCCTCATGAAACAAAGGGTCTTTGAGCTTGTGAACAACGGCATTCATTGCAGCATTAGAGAGGTGATTCTCTTTGAGAAGATCATTGATGTAAGACTTTATGAGACCAAGGTCAGCAGTAACCTTTTCCAACTCAGTTTTCAATGCATCAAGATTTTTCAGCGTAACAATGAGCTCTTGTTTTGCTTCCCCGGAGAACTTAATAAAGTCATGAACAACTTCAGCAGAAATCATATCATCCTTTTCAGCATCCTCATGAACGTAGGAAAAATAACATGAAGAGTTAAGATGATATTCATCTACAAGGGTTCTTTTCTCTTGGACTCAATAACAAAACCTTTGTCAAAGAATACCCTTGCAAAACCACCATAGCAAGACGAGGAAGAAGACGATATTCTAAACAAACCCAGAAACCAACCTAGAGTATTCGAACGTGAATTTTGAAACTCAATAGGTTGGTATTTAAGGGTCTCTTAGGGAAGGGATTCTAGGGTTTTCTTAAACAGTTGACTCATCCCAGAACGCGGGTATTTGTTCGAGTACAACATGACCCCCAAAAATAATAAAGCCCAAAAGGGACTTTTGCAACAAAAAACTCAAAAAATTCCATAACTCAGGAAAGCAATTTTTGAGCATAGTTGTAACAAGAAACGAGACTCAAAAGAGGACTTCCTAAAGAAAAAAAAAACAAATTTAGACATAACAATACTTTAAGCACGGCAAACCTGCAATCAATAGTTTAGCTATGGACGATAAGAAAATAGCTCAACTCAACAGACGCAGATGCCAAAAGTATATCTGAAAATTAACACATCAACAGGGTTTTTATGAGTAAGCTCTTCAAACCTTGTGATTAATTAGCACAAGTATGAGCCACGAGCTCATCAAGAAATTTGTGTTTATGATCAAATCTCTTTTTCCTTCTGAATCTAGAGAGGGATCCCTTTTGATGTGATAAATTATCATAAAACTTACTGTCATCAAAATACGAGACATAGTTTGAGTTCTTACCAGAAGAATGTTGGTTTGAGGAGGAAGACAACCTGTTGACAATTTCCTTATACCTTTCGATTATCTCCTTCATATTATCTCTCATTTCATCAATTTTTCTTCTTTCTCCTGGAATTTCGTTCACATTAGGGACAACGTTATTTCCAGAGACCATGACTTGATCCTCCTTTAGACGATGTTTATTAAGACGTTTGTTCTGCACTTGAGCGTTTGAGGAACTCATTGAACTGACTTTCCTGGTAGCATACACAGGGTAGGTACAAAACCCAATCGTTTTAGTCATACGAATGTTAGTTACACCTTCGAGAATTAAGTCTAAGGTGTTTTGAAGCTGAACCAAGGAGTTTTTATTCAACTTAGAGTTTCCATTTCGTTTCACAGAACACTTTATCTCACAGAAAAGACATACTTCCTGATCATCAGAATGATTATATATTACAGTCTTAATATCATCGTTAGAAGATTTCTTCCCTCCATGTGATGTGAAACATCCTTGAGTGATGGTGACTTCAGGCACATCCATTTTACTGGAAGAGGCTTCCGTTTTTACTTCTGGGCATGAACCATCTTTAGTTATGTCAGAAGTACTTGGCATATTAGATTGCTTTGAGCATTCTTGAATAGAGAGCTTACTCAAGCGATGCTCAATATCCAAGGCATCTCTTCTGAGGCTAGCTTCAAGAGACGTACACGAAGAATGAACTTCAGAATTACCTTTGGTTTTGCAATCTCTTATTACACCAAGTAGAACATTGACATGGTGCTTCAACCGATTGAATCTATCAGCTTGGATTCTAACAATATTTAGAATCAACTCACTCTCTTCAGCTGAATCCCGTTCATTAATGGAGAGGCTCACATTTCAAGGGTAATCGGAAGTACACATGTCAGTGATAGTCTGTCTCGTCAGTACAAAAGGTTCATCTATATTTCAGATTGTAAAACCCTTTCTTATCTTTAATAGAGTTAGACGAGATAAAACTTTTATTTCTGGCGACGCGTTTATCATAGAAAGTACTCTTATCCATAGTGTCAGATCGCTACAAACACAGACTTGTAAGGTCTTAAACGTGTTTGCCTGCTCTGATACCAATTGAAAAAGCGGGGGTCTAACAACATCATGCAATATTTCTCTTAGCAATTTTCATGGACAAACTCGAATATACTTTTAAGAGAATCAACAAGACTCAATCAATTAAAAGTATATCAACGAGATTATATCTATCTCTTGATTTGATTTGCTCAAGCAGGAACTGCGAGTTCTAATCAAATACAAGGAATAACTTCGATGGTACCAAAGACCAATATCCAAGGATCAATCAATGACAATCAACAACCAAAGGTTGGATTATTCTAATTGATGATCTAAACACACAACCTGTATCATTTCAATTACAAAGATAAAACAATAAAATGCGGAAATTGAAATAACAAAGACACCGGAATTTTGTTAACGAGGAAACCGCAAATGCAGAAAAACCCCGGGACCTAGTCCAGATTTAACACACATTGTATTAAGCCGCTACAGATATTAGCCTACTGCAAGCTAACTTCGGACTGGACTGTAGTTGAACCCTAATAAGTCTCCCACTGATCCAAGGTACAGTTATACTCCCTACGCCTCTGATCCCAGCAGGATATTGCGCACTTGATTCCCTTAGCTGATCTCACCCACAACTAAGAGTTGCTACGACCCAAAGTCGAAGATTTAACAATAAACAAATCTGTCTCACACAGATAAGTCTATCAAAGGATCAATCTGTCTCACATAGATAAACCCTAAAAGGTTTTGTTCCGTCTTTTGATAATAATCAAGGTGAACAGGAACCAATTGATAATCCGGTCTTATATTCCCGATGAACAACCTAGAGTTATCAATCACCTCACAACAATCTTAATCGTATGGTAGCGAAACAAGATGTTGCGGAATCACAAAAAATTAGACGACGATGTTTGTGATTACTTTTATATCTTGCCTATCGGAAATATCAATCTCAAGACAATCAATCTGATTGTACTCGTACGATAGAAGATGCAAGATCAGATCACACAAATACGAGAAAAGTAGTATCGGTCTGGCTTCACAATCCCAATGAAGTCGTTAACCTGGTTTTAGAAGAATAAAACCAAAGGTTAAAGGAGAACCGACTCTATTTTGCAAACTAGTATCACACGTGAGTTGTGGGGATTAGTTTTGCACAAATACTAGAGTTCCCCTTATATAGTCTTTCAAATCAGGGTTCGCAATTAAGTTACCTTGGTAACAAAGCAGTCAATATCCACTGTTATATGAAAACCTGATTTAGATTCAAGCTAATATTTCTCAACCGTTAGATCGAAATCTTAGCTTGTTACACACACTTGACAATACACGCTCCTAGGTTTGTTAACTGTACCCAAACGTATGCACTTGTTGGTTCAACAATAGTTAACCAAAAGTTTAGCCATATGAGCATTCCATATCAACCACGTTCTTCTTCACCATAACTAGTTCAAATGATTTAAAATGACCTAGTTAGAGAGTTGTTCAATTGCAAGGAAATCTCATGTACTACACAAGAAACAATTGAAGCAAAGATGATTTGATTCACTTGAATCGATTCATGAACTTTTATAGCCACGGTTTGCAAACTGCATTCCTTAGTCTTTTTAAGTTTAAGTTCAGAAATCATCTTCAGATATATAACCTTCTCAAGTTCGCAGATTAGGTTCGCGGACTTAAGTTACCGGGCAGAGTTTACAAACTCCAGCATAAATTCTCGGGTATGAGAACTTCGACGGTTCGCGGACTGGGTTCGCGGACTTAGTTTCACGCAAATGGTTTGTCAACTCCATCAAAAATTCTCGGGTTTGAGAACTTCGGCAGTTCGCGGACTTAGCTCGCGCCATTCTTCCGGTTCTCTTGATCAACAAAGTTCGCAAACTTTGGTTCAAGGAATAGGACTTATACATAAATGTGTTTCCACAACAATGTTTATGTCCATCATTGGTTATGTAATCTAAACTCTCATTTCAATCATTGAAATATTTTTAGAGGATGTTATATAGTTGTTGCACCATTTCTCGTCAAAGCAATTTTCAAGATGATTGAAACATATCATGACTTTCGTCACATGGTAAAGATAAACTTGGTTAAAGCGAAAATCTTACCAACTCATATTTCGAGATATAGATAGGAGAGGTATACTCGGCTCGAAATACCAAATGTGTATAATCAAAGTCTCTATATATAGCATACGACTTCTTGTCTCAAAGAGTAGGAGATAGAGTAGATAGACTTTTGAGTGATAGATAAGTTCAAGTCTTCACATACCTTTTTGTCGAGAAGTTCCACCGGTTGCTTGAATAGTTCTTCTACTTGTATGATGAATCTCCATGAAGTCCTTGAGATCAACTACACTTTCTATCCTAGTCCGAGACTTAGCTATAATAGACTAGAAATCAAGACTTATAATTTTGATCACTAACATTGAAAAACATGCTTGAGATAGCAACGCATGCGAGTTCGACCAAGCAATGCTCTAACAGAAATAATTTTATCGTTTAGACATAGTCGGACAAATTATACATCTCTACGTGTACCCGATGTAGAGTATAAGAATACTGTACATCGACAGGTGTGTTAATTTTTCTTTGAAGCATATGCGTGTCAATACAAGATGCAACACACAAAAGATCAATCACTTGTGTAGTGACACGGATGTGTGAACATTATTATTATTATAATAAGGTGCTCTAATTCACAATTCTGATCGGTATAAATCCACTATTTAATAACCTAAATTACTATACCATTAGTGGTTTTCATAATCCAGACATAGGAGTACCATTATTAAAATAGTTTAAGTCAAGTCAAATTTATTTACTCAATTTCTGTTCAGTTTTTTGTTATTCTATAACGGATGTTATAACATCTTAGTGTCCTGTACTTTATACAGAGTTACTGTATTTGTCTTTTTTGTTTCTTTAATACAATTTTTTTTTCTGAACAAGGTTTTTTAATACACTTGATTCTAAGGCTTCTCATGGTATTATTTGGTACTCGATCCTCATCAAAATTTCAACATTTTTTTGTCTTCTAAACACCACTCTCCTACAAATATCTTCTCAGTAATTTTTCACAACAGATTATCGAATCAATATATTTCTTATAATTTTTCGATTCAATTTTAGATTTTACAAAACCTTTTCTCTGATATGCATCAGATTCATATCAAGATTTCTTGATTTTCAGTTCAATTTTCCTTCTCACAATTGATAATAACATTACGACTTTATCCAAGAAAAAGATCAATCGCAAATAACGATAACAATGTGAGTTCTTCGACCGGCTCAGTTGGTAATTCATCTTCTCTGAAAATGTCACTCTGTTTTTCAAATATAGCTAATTTCATTTCAATTAAGCTAGGGTCAACTAATTTCATGTTATGGAGGGATCAGTTTGAGTCTATTTTGATTTCCACTGATTTGTATGGTCATGTTACTGGAAATGATCATAGAGAGATTATTGTTGATGGTATTACAAGCATCAATCCAAAGTGTGTTTATTGGAAGAAACAAGATTGTTTGTTACAAGTTGTTTAAAGGAAACCTTTACTACTTCTGTATCTGGTGATGTTTTCGGTCTATCTTCAGCAAGGGAAATATGGTCTTCTCTTGAAATCATCTTCAGGAATCAATTTATGGCTAGAAAAGCTATGCTAAGAAATCAATTGCACAATTTCAAGAAAGGTAATTTACAAATTCTTTTGTATCTACATAGTATCAAGACCACAACTTATTCTTTGGATGCAATTGGAGAAAAAGTTAGTGAGTCAGATTTGATTATGCATATGTCGAATGGGTTAAGGAGGGAATATGATAATTTTGTAATTCGAAGGATATTGGTGTTGTCTGATACTCAAATACCATACTCTAATCCTAGTCCGAGACTTGACTTTTTACTAGACCGAAAATCAAGATATAGTTTTGTGTATCTAAACATTGAGAACAAGATTGAGATAGCAAAAGTTGTGAGTTCGACCGAGAAATGCTCTAACAATCTCCCCCTTTAAAAAATTTAGTGACAAAACTATCAATACATATGGATTCAAAATAAATAGATCTTTCATCTCAAAATCCATCATGCTTAATTTCCTTAGTTCTTTAACATCGTCTTGAATTATTCGTTCTTCAAAATTCTTCTATGGTTTTGTATATGATTGTTTCATCTCCTTTATTGTTGAAGATCCGTAGAGATTTTAACTTATGAGAATACTCGTATATATAGAGCTTTTCTTGAATGATAAAATCACCCAACTCAATGGTTGTTCTACCAAAATCGTAATATTTTTACCTTATTCAAAGTCCAATATTGGTACCACAACTTTGAAGTAATACTACGGTGATATGTTCTCCCCCATAGTCATTACTTGTTTCTTTTGCATAATACATAAAACGTATAGTTTATAGTCCACTCCCCCTTACATAATGCTCTGAAAAGCCATATGTTATAGAATACTACTTAATAAGTTTCTTCCATTTTGTCAACAAAATTGGCAAAGGTGAAAAACAAGGGATCGTAATGAATTACACAAAAGAGTTATCGAGAATAGAGATAACGTACCATCTTGTTATTTAGCAATTTACCAAGTAAACCTAGTATCTTCGTCTAGGAGACATAAAGGCACAATCATCTCATACAATTTCACAGTCACACTCCCCACAAAGATATATCAATTAAGCACTAGTTCAAATCGAACTCTCCCCCATTTGATATCATTTCCAAAAGAAAAATATGAGCGACATTTCTCTGGTAACAAAATAAGATTTTTTTTGGAAATTAACAAATTTACTCACCAGTTATGAACCAAGTAGATTTTTATCCCAAATATTTTTCTCTCTTCTTGCCAGTTATGAACAAAGAAGTTAAATACAACTATCTCAGTGTTAGAGGCACTAAGATATATTATTTAGTGAGATAAATAAAAGGCAACAAAATCTAAATTCTAGGCCAGTTACGAACAAAGAGAATAATTTTAGCAATATGACAAGGTAAGAATTATATCTTCTCTATCCATGTATGGACATACAGATTAAAGTTCTCGATCTAATTCCCTGCTAGTTATAGTTTCGGAGAGGAAATGAGGGAACTAGAGAATATCTTACCGAGTCCATATAATATATTCATAAAAAGTGTAATCATGGAATGATCTATATTTTAATTCTTAAAGTTGTTTACTCTTCCTTTAGCCAGTGACGAAAACAAAGAGTTAAGAGCTTAACCTATTAGAATACACGAGATATTCGTTCTAATCATCAGATATACGACAGCAAAGAACAAATCTCAAAAATAAGCAATACATAATATAATTAATAGATATTAGGTATTGCGAGTCAACTCCAAAATAAAATTTAAATAAATACACTTTAATCATTGCAAGATGATAGTATTTGGAATTGCTAATGTAAAACACATAAAAACACTACTCCAAAAGCTAATATTCCCCCTTAAACAATAACAATAAAATTCCTACAAGGAGTTAACTAGTAAATATAAGGAAAAATTACATCTAATTAAATACCACTGGAAACATCATTGATTCTGAGACCTTTGAGTTTGACTTCAACAACATCCACGAACTGTGCTTGTTAAATCTCTTCATTGAAGAGATCATTGACATGTGATTTCATGAGAACAAGGTCAGAAGATACACATTTTCATCTCAGCTTTTAACATGTCATGACCTTTCAGGGCTTCAAAAAGTCGAATCTTTGCCTCCTCAAATTTTTTTAGAAAGTACAAACAACATTAGAAGAAATCATCTCATCTTTTTCTACATCTTGATGATCATACGCAAAGTTGCAATTCACATCAGGATGATCTTCAACACTATTAAAATTTTCAACTTCATATGGAAAGAAAATGAATCATATTGTACTATAAAAGTATATGATCATCAACAAAAACGAAAGTTTGTTTTACGACACATTGTTTTTCATGCATATTGACAATTAAATTAATTAGTACTAACGTAAACAGGAACTGTATTCATATGCTACAAAGAAATTTTCTGTACAAGAAAACATTCATATGCAAATACTCAGATGCAAGAAAATAAATCATTTTATAATTTCGCTTGTGTAAACTAATTTTTTCAAAAAATATATTCTTTTTCAACAATATAAAAGTGGCGCAATCCGTATATATATACAACTAAATTTGGTTTTGTGAATGCTAAATTCAAAATCGCTTTAGGTCTGTGAAGGAGTGTGTAAATGTTAACCAAATAATTTTAAAGTGTAAAGATGGACTTATAATTTGTAATATGGGTACACATTACCCCTGTTTGATTTTATTTTGTATACGAATAAGACTAAACATGTCAAATAATATGTGAAGAAATAATATCAAAATTCATCGACTCAAGCGTAAATATCAACATATATTTACAACCTCGTTCATGAAGATGTGTTGGAGCGAATACTGGGTTGAACCTATATACATTGGTATATCAAGTAAGTTATCAAGTTTAGATGCCAAAATTATTTCTCAGTTTTGCATACTAAATTCAACTTCATATTGGAATGGGTTAGGTAACAATGTCTTAGGATTTTCCAATCTACTCAAGAGGAGTGAGAAATTGAAGATCATACGAAGACATCAATTTAAAGAAACTTCATCGAGGTAAGTAATAAAAGTTGGTCTTTCCTTTCGGAATCTTTTCCATTCTATCTATCTATCTATCGTAGAAGAATTTGAGGACTTTAGTACATGATCATATTCAAAGAATATCATATTACGGATTAGCTTTTGTCAAGTCTAACGATATTTCAACTTCTTAAGCTCTTTTATATAGACAATTCGAAACTAAGATTGAGAGAAAGCACAAGTTTTTTAGTGAAAACCTCAAGATTTGCAAATTTATTCTTGAGTTTGTAAGAGGTTTATTGGTAGTTTCCTACTGATGTTATTCACTCACTTGAGTTCAGGAACTCAAAAGTTTGAGTTTGTGAATCTATTGCCTGTAGAACTCAAAAAAAATATATCCAGTCAATTGTGTTTGCAAACTTAAGTAGGTGTGTTCGCAAACCTCAATATGTGAATTCCCAAACCCATTGTAGAGAATTTCTTCTGAGACCTTTTTGGCATTTGAATTTGGGAACCTAAAAGGTTGGGTTAGCGAACCTAGTTAAGAAAATTTATCATGATACTTAAGGTTATTTGAGTTTTCGAACCTAAATGGGTGAGTTCGCGAACCTAATACAAGAAAATTCCCTTGTGACCTTTTGAGCATTTGAGTTCGTGAATCTAAAGGATTAAATATTCACTATAACTTTATTTATATTTGAGTTCCTGGACCTCTAAGATTTTGACTTTTATTTCCTTCTTATGAGTTCACAAACTCATCACTTGAGTTCACATACCTAAAAGCTTAATGTGTCAACCTAATACACTATTGGCTATGAGCCCATTCATTCTTATTTAATTTTAAAGGAGAATTTTTCACACGCTTACAAATTTCTTTTTCTTGGATAATTCCTTTGTATGGAAAGTTTTAAGTGCTTTATAAGAATTTATCTAGCTTGAGATTTAAACTTGTAGATCTTTTTTTATACAGTTGCCTCTTCGTACACATTCTCTATTCTTAGTAGTTTTGAGTTATCTTTGGTAGTAATTCTTTTCATAGAATTTACTTGAGCTAACAATTGTCTACAACTTCAAACTATTGAAAGAACCTCATTGCAAGTCCAACTCTTACCAAAGAAATAATTTTTTGTATCTAAGGAGACAACTTAGATTTAGCAATTATAGAATTAAATTTGTTTGTAATAAATTCATTATTTACACCTTAAGCAACCCATATTCCTTGATTGATTACTACAAAATACTGAAAACTCGATCCCTACACTTGTGTATCTTGATGGAAATTTTGTTCTTAAATTCCTTGGATGTTCATGATCTAAGTTTCGACTATGAAAGACAAGCTTGACTCAAATTTTCTTTTTCGCAATATTAAATATACTAGAAGTCATACAACATAGTTTCATAGAGATGGAATGGTAATGCCGTGAATAAATAGGATGGTTCAGTCTTCATATACCTCTTTGTCGATGAAGTTCTCCGAATGTATTTGATTGATATTACTTGGTCTTCAATCTTCGAAGTCTATTAGTGATGTATGATACTCAACTACCATACTCTAATCCTACTCTGAGACTTGACTTTAATTAGTATACCAAAAATTAAGATATAGTTTTGTACATCTAAACTTTGAGAACAAGCTTGAGACAGCAAAAGTTATGAGTTCGACCGAGCAATGCTCTAACAGGTTCCCCATTTAAAAAATTTAGTGACAAAACTATCAATACATATGGATTCAAAATAAATATATCTTTCAGCTCAAAATCCATCATGCTTGATTTCCTTGGTTCTTCAACATTGTCTTGAATTATTCGTTCTTCACAATTCTTCTATTGTTTTATATATGATCTTTTCAGATCCTTTGTTGTTGAAGATCCGTAGAGATTTTAACTCGAGAATACTCGTATATATAGAGAGATTTTCTTGAATGATAAAACCACTCAACTCAATGGTCGTTATACCAAAATGATAATATTTTTACCTTATTCAAAGTCCAATGGTACCAAAACTTTGAAGTAATGCTACGGTGATATCACCCCTCCCCCCTGGCCATTACTTAATTCTTTTGCATAATACGTAAATCCTATAGTTTATAATCCACTCCACCTTACATAATGCTCTGAAAAGCCATATTTTATAGTAGAATACAAAATAATTTCCCCCCTTTTTGTAAACAAAATTGGCAAAGGTGAGAAACAAGGGATTGTAATGAATTACACAAAAGAGTTACCGAGACTAGAGGTAACTTATCATCTTTTTATTTATGCAATTTTACCAAGTAAACCGAGTATCTTCATCTAGGAGATATAAAGGCACAAGAATCTCCTACAATTTCACAGTCGCACTCCCCACAAAAATATATCAATTAAGCAGTAGTTCAGATTGAACTCTCCCCCATTTGATATCATTCCCAAAAGAACAACATGATCGACCTTTCTCTAGTAAAAATATAAGGATTTTCTTGGACATTAACGAATTTGCTCACCAATTATGAACAAAGTAGATTTTCATCCCAAATATTTTTCTCTCTTCTCGCCAGTTATGAACAAAGAAGTTAAAAACAACGATCTTAATGTTAGAGGCACTGATATATATTATTTTGGTGAGATAAATAATCATCAACAAAAACTAAATTGTAGGCCATTTATGAACAAATAGGATAATTTTAGTGATATGACAACATAAGCGTTATATCATATCTAGCCATGTAGGATGTACAGATTAAAGTTCTCGATCTAATTCTCTGCTAATTATGGTTTAGGAGAGGAAAAGCGGGAACTAGAGATTATCTGATTGAGTCCATGTAATATATTCACAAAAAGTGTAATCATCGCAAGATCAATATTGCAATTCTCAAAGTTGTTTACTCCTCCTTTAGCTAGTGACGAAAACAAAAAGTTAAGCGTAACCTATGAGAACATACGAGATATCCGTTCTAATCATCAGAATTATGATAGCGAAGAACAAATCTCAAAAAAATAAGCAATACATAAATATAATCAATAAATATTAGGTATTGCGAGTCATCTCCATAATAAAATTTAAATAAATAAACTTTAGTCATTGTAAGATGATAGTATTTGGAATAGCTAATGTAAAACACATAAAAACGCTACTCCAAAAACTAATATTCCTCCTTAAATAATAAGAATAAATTAAATTCCCACATAAAAACAATGAGGCAAAGAACGGAAAACCCCTTAACGCTTTCCCACAGAAAACAGATTTTCTTTCGAGTTTTTTCGCCATGAGCGGCTAATCAGCCGTCTCTTGGGCTCTGATGGCAAATCATTCAACGAATTCATAGAAGTTCTGCTAAATATTGAGATCTAATTTATTCATTTGATAGACAATTAGTGGGTCACCCAAAGAGAAGATGAAGAAAAGAAAAAAGAAAAAGAAGATTTAAAAATCAGATTAAAAGAATCAAAAGAGGGTATCTTTTTTTAGAGTTTCATAGATCCAATCCACTTTATCAAGATTACTTCTGATTTAGTTTCCATATTGTCAGATAATGATTTTGGTTTGGTTTTCAAGTTGCTTCGATCGACAAAATAGAGCCTCAACTTGTTTTGAATCTGGTAATATAAAAAGGTAAGATTAAAATTTCAGTAGGTGATGTAAACGAAGATGAAGATTAGTAGATGAAAAGAAGAGAAATCAGATCAAAAATTGCAGAAAAGTTAATATTTGATTAGATTTTTCTCTGATTCAACCCATTACCACACGACTTGTTCTTCCTTCTTCTTCTGCGAGTCAGGTAATGATTTGGTCTTTGATTCCTCAAGTTGCATAGATAAGAAAAGACGGGATTTTTTTGTTGGGTCTCTGAAGAACTGATTAATCTACTTTTTATTTGGGGTGATTAGATTATTAGCTATTGACATCTGTAAGAAATCAATCCATTATTTATACACTTGGTGAAATTTTTCTCATCCTTTCTAATTATGCTCTGATTATCCTTCTACGCTGGTAGTGGAGATTACAACATTTTTTTATTGAATTCCTAGACTTATTTATTCCCTTATTGATGTTATATATTCTCTTGATGATGAAGATGAATTTCTTAGCAATACAGTACCTCTCATACATGTTAAAAACTCTATTCAACATTCTTCTTTCACTATATAGCCAATTTCTAATTCAACACCCTATAGCTTTTGTTGTGTGCCTTTGTATCACCATGTTTGCAGTCTGGCATGGTGATGTTTCACAACTTACCAATCAACTTCAACATTCCCTGAATCTGATTAATGGGAGGCAATTTAACCTTAATGAAATCATTCCATCCAGATACCAAAACACCCATCTTTTATGGACAAATTGCCTGATAGGAACTTTTGCTGAACCAGTAGAAAGAAACTGCTGGAATGTGAAAAATGCTCTGTTGTTTCAATGGGAGATTCATGGAGGTCTTTCAGTCAGAAAATCTAGTGAGTGGATTTATATCATAAGATTTCAACATGACTATGAGATGCATAGGGTTTCAAACTTGGCTACAAGAAGAGTATTTGGAGACTTATTCTGCATCAAAAAATGGGAAGCTACTGATGATTTACAAGATTGGTACCCAACAGTGGAGATGCTCTTTATAACCATAAGTAATCTTTCACCAGCTCAGGTCACTAGTGATAATCTCAGGAGGTACTTAGCCTGCATGAGAGAGATTTTATCTTTCTCTTATCCAGTAAGAAAACACAATGGAAGTTTCTCAATCACTGTCAGGGCAAGTATCAGGTTCAAGCAAAGATTAAAGTTCGTTGTACATGCAGAAAATGAATTAGGCTTTGTTAATCCTATGTATTTTGAGTTTCACAATTTCCCATGCATTTTTTGTGAATATTGTGACTTGATTGGTCACAAGATGAGAGACTGCATACAAGCTGACCTTGCACAACACCAGGCTGAAGTGAATCAAGCACATGCAGATGCAGCTTTGCTTGCAATGCAAAAAGAACAGATGCAGACAATGATGGTCCAAGACAACATGGAATTAGCTGAGGACTCTCTATCCAACTCTTCTGTAGAACAAGCTGCAATTGAGGTAACTTGCCATGATTATCTTTCTCAGTTAGATGATGATAAGGAAAATCAAAGTGGATTAATACATTCACAAGTTACTAGTGCTTCTCAAATGGATATACAACCATCTGTACAAATTGCTACTTCTGCTAGAGACAACATGGACACATATATGTGGAAATTTATGCAGAAGAGGGACAGGCCTGGGAATCCTTTCAAATTTGCATCTGGAATTTGGAATGAAGCCTCTTCCTCACAGCAGATGAACAGTACTGACAGCACTGCATACCTCAAAAACTGGACTCTAACGCATAGTTATTTCCATTGGGACAATCCTCTCCCTGTCCCCAAAAGGCCAAGACTTGATGGCCTGGAACTGACTTTGGCTCCTCCAAATCCAATTCAAATAGAAATCAGGGTTTTGGAGGAACCAGAATCTGAGGGCTCTTTGAAAAAATATCCTCATAAATGGTATCAAGGGGAATCTTCAAGTGGTAATCCAAATCCAAATTACAATGAAGACTAGTCTATCAAAAAATGATCTTAATGAACAGCAGAACTGAAAAGAATTCATGGATATAAAGACATCAAAGCCCAAAAGTTAACTCTTGTTGTGCTACTGTTTTACTTAGTTTGTTTGGTTTTTCAGTCTTTGTAATTTCTTTCCTTTATTTTTGTACTTTGGTTACTTAGATGTTTTAGTTATCTGCTACTTGTTTCTGTTCTGTTATTCTATATTTTGTAGCTACCCCTCTAGTATTACTTTTTCCGTTATTATCACTGCTATTGCTATCTATTTTTCTGAGTCAGTGATTTACTGGCAGGTTTGATTTCCCCATTCTGGTTTGCCTTAACAGTTGAAATCCCACATAATCTGACAGATTATCTTTGACAGATCTAAAACAACTCTGTGACTTTGTGTCATATAGGAATTTGATCATATACAACCTCTCTTGCCTGAAATTTTGATTTGCAATCTGTAATTTGTTTTGCCTGTTTTATTAAAGGGATTAAATCTATTAACTTTGAGCTTGTAAGCCTTATTGATTGGATTTTACATTGTCCCTGCTTTAATTCCTTATCAATTGCCTCCTAAGTTAAAATTTGTGATTTTGCTCCCAACTTTATTAAGAATTTAGTTTATGTGTTTTTGCAGCTTTCCTAGTTAAAGTATGCTTCATCCTGAGATTTTTGTATTCTAATTTGGTATCTTTTTTCCCTTGTTTTCTCCGAGTTTTCTACTTAGATTGTCCCCTCAAGTTGATGCTCCCTGTCTTAAATAGATTGTATTAGAAAACTACTAGAACTCCTGAAATTTCAATTTGTTGTCTTCCTACTCTGAATTGGACTTTTATTTTTCCTTTCCCCTTTTTTTCTGTTCTTTACTGCCATGAGGAATTTCTCATGGAATGTTCAGGGTATTGGTACCCCTATAACCAGAGATCACCTAAATAACTCTTATAATGATTTCAAACCAGATATAGTTTTTCTCTCCGAAAAAAAGCTCATTTTGAAAAATTGGATCTTATTTTGAAAAAATTGAATTTCCTTGATTAGTTTATTATTCCATCTGTGGGAACAACTAAGGGGTTAGCAATCGCCTGGCATAACAATGTAGAATTAAAATTAGTATCGGCGTAGTTTAATGTTTGTCATTTTGAAGGTTCATATGATGATAAAGTATTCGAATTAACTTGTATTTACGGTGCAGTTGAAGCTGAAGAAAAATAATTCAATGGTCTCACATTCAGAATCTAGCAAATCAAGTCCAAAAACCATGGGCACTAGTTGGGGACCTGAATATCATACTTGACCTAGCAGAAAAACAAGGAGGCAATAACACAAGCTCAAGCAGTAAAAAAATTGTTAGATAGACTATAGATTCTCTTGGCCTCCAGGATGTGGGTTACGAAGGCACTCCTTTCACATGGTCAAACAACAGAAGTGGAGATGCTAATATCTGCGAAAGGATATATAGGGCTCTAACGTCCTACCAATAGATTCAATTATTCCCAAACAAAAATGTAAGTCACCTAACCAGAGTGGAATCAGGTCATACTCCTATCCTTTTAGATATCAACCCAGATTTAAAAAGATTACATAAACCTTTTAGATGCATTATATCTTGGCTATCTCACCCGACTCTTAAATCGGTGGTCGAAGCATCTTGGATCAATCATTCTTCCAACCCCCATCCCAAAACTTTAGTCTCAACCTTGAAATCTCTCTCTTCGGATCTAGCCCAGTGGAATTATGATGTTTTCGGTAATATCTATAAAAATATTAAGACCCTCAGTAGAAAAATAGACAATATTCATAATACCAGAAACATAGCTTCCAAGATCGACATCCTCAAAAACCTCCAAGCTGAATTAGGAAAGTGGTATAAAATAAAAAATGATTTTTACCACCAACTATCTAGAGATAAATTTTTCAAGGAATACGATCAAAATATCGAATATTTCCATGCTTCCGCTTCAACTAGGAAATTTTTTTTAATGCAATTCATTCTCTCAGAGAACCATCAGGGTTATGGATTTCAGACCGAGATCAAATCAATTCGCTCCTAATAAATCACTTTTCCCAAATTGGAGCCTCCCAAACTACTAACTACAATGTAGAGCTAGAAGGAATTATACAACCTTGCGTTTCTGATTCAGAAAATTCCTTTCTAACCAAAATACCCACAAAAGAATAAATATGGTCAACTCTTGCAAACATGAACCCTTGGGGTGCTCCAGGTCCAGATGGTTTTCAACCGGGCTTTCTAAAAGGAACTGGGACATTCTGGGCCCGAACATAATTAATTTTACACAAGAATTTTTTCGGACTGGGATTCTAGAAAAAAAAATGAATCACTCTTTCATTACTCTCATTCCCAAAATCTCCACTCTTCAAACCCCGGCGGATTTCCGTCCAATTAGCCTCAGCAATACAATTTATAAACTCATATCAAAAATCCTAGCAAACAGATTAAAACCCATCATGTATAAGTTAATATCTCCAAATCAATCAGCTTTCCTCCCAGGAAGACAAATAACGGACAACATTATCATAGCCCATGAGCTGATTCACTCAATGAAAACGTCAAAAAAGAAAAAAGGTTTTCTTTCTATCAAGATCGATCTTTCAAAAGTGTTTGATAGAGTGGAGTGGTCCTTTATTCAAAAAGCCTTATCTTCTTTTGAATTTAGTGTTTGCTGGATCAACCTCATCTCCCAATGTATTTCCACTACCTCTTATTATATCCTGTTAAACGGTTCCCCAGGCCCAACGTTCTCCACCTCTAGAGGCCTTAGACAAGGAGATCCCCTATCTCCTTATCTGTTTCTAATTTGCATGGAAGTTCTTTCTAGACTCCTAGATAAAGCCAAATTAGAAAAAATAATCTCGGGAATTAGAATAAACAAACATGCACCTGTTATATCCAATCTTTTTCGCAGACGATTGCTTTCTATTCAGAAGGGAGATTTAGGAGAAGCAAAAAACCTATTGGATATTTTATCTAAATTTGGGGAAATTACAGGTCAAATGGTAAAGTTACAGAAATCATGGATTTACTTCAGTCCAAAAATTCACCCGAAACATGCAAAGATAGTAGCGAAAATCCTAAAAGTTTCGTTGTTGACAAAGCAGGATAGGTATCTTGGTACACCTTTATTTTTCGAAAAAAATAGAAAAGAAAACTTTGAACCCCTTTTGAAAAGGTATTACAATACGCTACAAGGGTGGAAATCAAAGTTACTTTTGCAAGCGGGTAGGACAGTTTTAATTCGATCAATTCTCCAGTCGTACCCAACTTATCAAATGCAGATGCTTGCTCTTCCAAAAGATACTCTAGATAAACTTGACAAAATTCAGAGTGACTTTTTGTGGAATAAGGATAAGTCAAAAGCAAGAGGTAGATATATAAAAGCGTGGAAAGGCATGTGCAAACCAAAGTCTCAAGGCGGTTTAGGAATTAAAAATCCCCATAATTTCAATATAGCCCTCCTAACAAAGCTAGCAAGTAGAGTGATGACATAAAAAGATCATTTATGGGTAAAACGGTTAGAAGCGAAGTATTTCCACGGCTCGAATCCTTTTGAACCAACAAGAAATAATGAACTATCGTGGATTTGTAAAAGCATCTGAAAGAGTCTTAATATTCTAAAAAGGAACTGCATTTGGCAAGTGAAAAATGGGGAAAATATTAGATTATGGGAAGAAAAATGGTTATCTAATACAAATTCTTTGACACAGCCAATTGATAAGACGGAAACGATTCCTCAAAAGGTCCATGAACTACTAAACTTTGAGGGTGATTAGGATATTGGAAAATTAAATGAATATTTCTCCCCAGAAAATAAATAAAAAATTCTAGCAATTACCCCAAATAAGGAAAACAGGGACAAAATCAGATGGGCACACCATAATTCGGGAGTTTTCTCAGCAAAAAATATTTACAACTATCTGATCAACCAAAGTAACAGTGATGAGGATGATATTAATTTTCCTTGGAAAAATATTTGGGATTTGAAAACAATACCTCGGATTCGGCTTTTTATCTGGAAATGATCCAAAAGGCTTTACCAACAAATAGCAGATTAGCAGCTCACAATCCAGAAATCTTATCGAAATGTCCCCTATGTAATTCTCAAGAGGCGGAAACAGAAGACCATCTTTTCAGGAAATGTCCTTTCGCTAGAGCAATTTGGTTTGGTTGTGGCCTAAACATAGTCAAATCGCAAATCCACACAGATTCAATTGTCAAGTGGGTAGATATACGGATATCCGATACTAATTTCTCAAATTTTTGTCAACTAATCGCAACAGTCGCCTGGTTCATGTGGAAATATAGGTGCGAAGTAATTTTTAGGAACACTAAACCAGATCCACATGATTTGATTCAAAAAATTAGGAATTTTATCCAAGCTCAACCGACCAATAAGAAGAAGTTTCATAAAGGCACCCAAAGAAAGAAAACATCGATTTATAGGTGGAACAAGTTTAACTCAGATTGGATAATTTTTTCAGACGCCTCTTTTAACAAGGAAAACCTGTCCATGGGTTATGCTTTCATACTTTACTCGGTAGAGCAAGAAGCTTTTATGCATATTTCTGTAGGTTCAGACTGGGAGTCCTCAGCTTTACACGCATAAGCAAATCAGTTTTAAAGGACCTAAAATGGCTAAAAGACAATATCCTCTCAAGCATCTACATTTCCACTGATTATAAAGTTCTATCAGATTGCATTAACAAAAAAGATGCAGCAAATGCCTGGGCGGCAGAGAATACCATTGAAGACATTCTCTCCATTCTAGACATTCTTCCACAAGCCAAGGTAAAATTCATCAATAGAGATCACAATGCAGCAGCAGATCAGTAGCAAAGGAAGCAAGAGTAAGAAGACTACAACATTTATCGAAACATATCCAGCAGGAAATCCAGAAAGACAGTATCCTTTCTAGTGTTTTCGACAAAAGTGAAATTGTAGAACTTATGTACTATATTGCCTAATTAATATATTCAATCTTCGTATCAAAAAAAATAAAAAAATAAAAAAAATTCCCGCAAGGAGTTAACTAGTAAATATAAGGAAAAATAACATCTAGTTAAATACCACTGGAAACATCAATGATTCTGAGACCTTTGTTTTGTCTTCAACAACATCCACGAACTCAACAGGAAAAATCTCTTCATTGAAGAGATCATTGACATGTGATTTCATCAGAACAAGGTCATAAGATACCTTTTTCAACTCAGTTCTTAACATTTCTTGACCTTTCAAGGATTAAAAATGTCAAATCTTTGCCTCCTTAAAATGTTTTAGAAAGTACAAACAACATTAGCAGAAATCATCTCATCTTGTTCTACATCTTAATGATCATATGCAAAGTAGCAATTCACATCACGGTGATCTTCAGCAGTATTAGAATTTTTAACTTCATCTTCTACCACCAAATACCATTGCAATTATTACCGAGCTTTTTCCATGTTTCCATGAGATAGGGTACATGATATGGGATACATGCTTAATTGAAAGAGACACTTGACTGAGAAAACTCAACTCAAGTACGCGGTATATATATGGTAAACTCAAGAGATATTTCCAAAAGTAAGGTTGGATCCTTGACCACTTTCTTGAAATTGGGTTAAAGTAGGAAACATGAGAGTTTCCTTTTCAGTAAAAACAATTCGCGAACGGTTTTCCTTAACAAAGAGTTTTACCAAAACATAAACGTCTTTTAAAAGAACTAGCAAACATGTTCCCATACCCAAAGGGTATTATTGCAACTAAAAGTTCAATATTAAAATGTTTCATGCGAAACCCATCAGTATTACTTAAGTATTAATATCTACTTATATAGTTAGGAAATCTAAGGGCATAACTTTTATCATAGCATGTTATGCGAAAATTCCCCATGGAAGTTGTCCTCGTCTCTTGCTTAAGAGTCGGATAGGCGGCGAGAATATAACACAAAGAGCATAAGATTTGTTGATACCCCACACGAAGTCATTATATTTTGGACTTCTACCAAGATGTATGGTTGCACCAAGTCAATGACTTATGGTGATGGTGCAGAAAGACAACAATGAGAATCAAATAAAACACGTGTTATTTGGTAATCCTCATCTTACAAGATTTCTTATAATGATGAGGATCCAAGTCTGAGTTGCTTAGAAAGCACAAGGGTGGTATTTTCACACCCACCAAGAGAAACAAGTCAACTTTCAGATTTATGCATGACTCTTGAAGATGCATTTTCTGGTATCTTCGTGATGTTAGATTTGATAGTTAGGAGTTAGATTGTAGAAAGGTAAAGAAGAAAATCATTAACGTGGTTTCGGCCATTAATGACCTACGTCCACTAAGGTTTTAGGTTACTTCAATTAATGGAGATTTGGAATTACAAGGATTACATGGTTTCTCTTAATAGGAGAGAGAAAATTCTAGAGATAATGAGTTAAGGAGAAAGAAGAAGATCCCTCACTTGTTCTTGCAAGTGGGTCTTTACAATAATTACAAGGTGGTTATTTATAAAATTACGCTTTTGTCCTTCGTTTTCCCGTCTTGACTCGTGTTGATGGCATCATTGAGACTTCACTTTTCTGCCAAGCAATCTTCACGACCTGAACTTGGTATTTGTCTTCCATCTAGATATCAATTCCAGGTCGAGCTCATAGGTTGAGCTTCTAAGTGAATCTAGAGCGCACTGTTGTTGGTAGATGTTATAGTTTGTCATATACATATTTTCCCCAAGTTTTGTATAAACTAGTGTCAAGCGTTGTTTATACGAAGCTTGTTTGAGTTTAGCCCTTTCAGGTCTTAGATATCCATTGATGTTATATTTTGTCATCTACATATTTTCCACTAATGTTGTATAAACTAGTGTTAGGCTTCATTTACATAGAATTTTCAAGTTTATTTTTCATTAGAATCTTGTGTTTGAGCTTTAATAGCTCATATATCCTATTTTATTGAGTTACCCGTATCTATTTCCCCTTAAGGAAAATAACATTTTAGTTTAAATATTTTATTATTATTTAAGGTAAATCTTTAAATTCGCTACCCCAAACAAGATTTTGTTTTTTAAGAGTTATGGTTGCGTCACCTAGGTGACTGCCTACGTATCCTTTTAGCGATCAAGTCAATGTATTTATTTGAACAAGGTCGAAGCATTTATACACATGGACAATTGAATATAGAACAAGCAGTGTTGGAGGGGTTGTTACATGCTATGTAATGGGCATAAAAACTTGATTTGCAGGAGATGTGTTTCGAGATAAATGCACAAAAAGTAGCTAAAGCGGCCGACAAAGACTTAGTAGAAAATTAGTTGGGAGAATCAATCACTTATTTTAGATATCATTGAGTCTTTCTGTAATCATCATGTGGAAGTTGCAAACATTTAAACAGACGTTTTAATAAACCAGATGTCAAGCTGGCTAAATATGGTAGATTTTTCAAAATTACAAAAGACTAGTTATCCAATCCACCAGGTTTTATCTTTTCAACTTTACAAGCTGATAAGAGCGGTGTAATATTATCCAGCATTTAATGAAATAAACTTCTCTTCTACATCAAAAAGGAAAAAAGAATAAAAAACAGTGTAGTTCTTTATTTTGTGATCCTTTTAAAGGATTTTTCACACCTTTTAGTTTTTAACTTTTCAGCTTTCATCTTTTATCTTATGCTTTTTGTGAGGTTGAGCTATTTTAGCTTTTACATTACAACTTTTCGGCTTTTAACTTTCCAGGTTTTTTTTTTATTTCTTATAATGCACTATTTTGTTCAGTTGAAACTAATTGGCGCCCACATATTTTTGTACCCTGTTTTTTGGAGTAAAATTTCTCAGTTTTTCGGCTTTTGAGAATTTTGTTGTTTTTTATCTTAGCTTTATGAGAGATGTCTCTTGAGATTGAACTATCGTGGATCTAGCTTTTGAGATTGAGCTCTATCTAATTATTTTTACATAGAGATCTTGAAGAACTAATTTTTGAGCAAGCCATCTCATGACTTACCTTGCATCCTTAATTCCTTCCTTGATTGGGCCATCTCAGGATTCTCCGACATGCATCAATACAACATCCCATGTTGTATTTGTCATATGGCATTGCCTTGTCTTTTGCTACAAAGATTCATTATATCGGCTAATGTGCTTTATCCACGTGCCACTGACTAGCTAATGCATCATCATTGTACGTCACTCATAAAAATAAATTACAGAAATAAATATAGATTCAAAATAATATACAGAAATAAATATAGATTCAAAAATTGATGTAGTAGACTAATAATGAAATTCAGTGGCAAATGCATTAGCTTTTCAAAGGTCGTTAGGAATAAGGCTAGCTGATCCTTCGTCCAGTGGCGGAGCCAGGGCTAACCCTGGCTCTACCCCCAAAAAATCTTGATAACCACAAAAACACCCTCCATTTTTTCTTGTATCTAGTACTTAGCCCACCAAATATTATTATATAAGAAATCTTTTAGCCCCCCCTCCATACTGTTTTCTGTCTCCGTCACTGCCTTCGTCACACTTTCTTTTCTTCAATGTTGTTTCGCCTAAAGCTTCCAATGAAACTAAGCTGTTTATATGAGGAATCGCTCTAAAAAAACCCCAAATCCCAAGTCTTTTCATAGTTGCAGTTTTCGGGTTTGTATAACAACAAACGAAACAGAATGCGGAAACTACTTTAATACAACCAACCTTAAGTTGCCATAAAAATACAACTGTAACTTTTACATGAAACAACCAGGCCTCTTACTCCTCGTTTCACTTTTGCTCAATTTCAAAGGCTCTTTACTTTGAGATAGTTCTATGTTAACTTAAAACTATAATCAAGCAAAATTGTGTATAGCTTCATTATATACAATATGTACAGTAATATCATTAAAAGAAGAATACACGGAGATAGCACACAAAAAATGTCGATGTCATCATCCAGGAGCTGTAGCACCCAAAATTACTAATCATTTGCTAAAGGGCTTACGCAGCTTACCAAGTGCAAAGAATCCAGATTATTGACGTTAGCATCATTTTCATCCAGGAGCTGTAGCACCCAAAATTACTAATCATTTGCTAAAGGGCTTACGCAGCTTACCAAGTGCAAAGAATCCAGATTATTGACGTTAGCATCATTTTCATCAATGGGGAGGCACCCTTCATCATCAGAATTTATTTCTCCATTCATTTCACCTTCAATAAACTGCATCATACAAAGAGAGATGAGTGATAAATTCATCTTAATCCAGCAGAAATAATGGATGGGCGGCAACATAGTCACAAAACATGAACAATGATAAGAACCATGCAACGTTTCGAGTGAAACCACACTTTTTGAACTAAAGCTTGAGCAAAATATTTTCTGACTCAATATGTTTCGCTTATTTTACTTGTTAACTTCCTAATGTAATTGCACAATATCTTACACTCACAACCAAGATCTCATCTCCACTAAATTGATATTTACAACCTAAAGAGACGGCGGAACAGTTCGTCTTCTCAAATCAAGTATTAGTTCAAGATAAAGTTCATCCACATTAAAGTTGAAAATCATTTCTTTAACAAAAACAAAGCCTCTGCAAAATACCATAGTGCAAATGTTTATGGTGAGGACCCACAGGTCAGTGCAAATGTTTACAGAGAAAGAAGTTCATATAATGAAAAAGCTGCAGCAACTCTACCACAAAGAGGTACAATCCAGATTCTAACACAAGGAAAAACATGGTTGGTTTGTCCTACAACACTTAGCACTACAAATGGCCACTTTTATCAACACCTGAATATGATAACCCGACGCCTCTTCATATAAGAAAGCAAAATTTTGAATTTTTTTTACTAAAACCATTAAAGCCAAAGTAAGAGTTGCAACTGCTTTACTCTGTACATTTTCAATAGCTTCATTGTCCTTCTTTGTAAACCCACTGGCAGCAAGTTGTTTGTCCAGGGATTCAACAGGTTTTATCATGGAAGCAAAGCTAGGCCTTCCGTTTTCATCTACATCAAGGTTGAATCTGAAAAGAAATGCAATTGTTAACATGCAGATTAAATATTAAGGTTTCAAAATTGGGAAGGAAGGAGTTGTAATGAGATTTAAGTTACAGTTTTTCCAGGGCATAGGAAAATAAGTAAGTCCAGCATACAGACAAGGAGATCAGGAAAACCAATAAAGGAAGAAAGTTACTAGCACCAAATTGGTTGTGCATAAACCATGTAATATCAATATCTCAGGTTTGTTAAGTATTTAATTTAACATATTTTCCCTTGGCATAAATAGTACTTTGAAAAATTGAGCAGGTCGACCACTGACCTCCTGCGGAAAAACTTGTATATGCATTCAACATCACGATCAAAGTACCTGCAGAACAGGACAGTGGTGAGTAACTTACATAAATTAACCGAACGATATTTGCAAAAACGTTACACAATTGAAATGATACAAGGGTGTCATCAAGAAATTTGAAATATGACATACATTTCAGCATTGTGATGATTAACAGACACCATTTGAGGAAAATCAATCATTGTAACCTTCTCATCATCATCAATCTACAATTAATACAGGATATAAAGTGAATTACCAAATTATTAATAAAACACAACAAGCCAGAGTGCGAAATTTTGCATCTAATCAAGCACTTTAAACAATAGGAATACTGCAGAAGTCAATGGAATCCAAAAGCAAAAACTAAGAGTAGTCAAGATCTCTGAACTACTGATATTCTTACAAAGTTACGCTGAAGTCGAACTTTGTTCTATACAAGATTGTAAAGCGAAAGAAAACATTATGTGGCTGTCATATATACACATAAACTTAAGAACTTAATAGTAACTACTCTTACAGTGAATAACCTTGGACAAGTCCCATAATCACACAATGTCTATTACAATCCACAGCATTTGGCACAGGAAAACCATTCTCCTCCAAGGCCTAAACAAGCAAGAAAAGGCTTATTAATACATACACCAATTCATTTGACCACCAAATTCAAGAAATAGAAGGGAAAACGAACTGAGAAGCAAGTAAACCTTCATAAAAGCAAACTCCTTGAGTGCAGCAAGTCGTGACAAGTAAAGCCAGTTATAACTACTGCGGTGCTGTAAATAATCACGCTTAGCTTTGACAGCCCTGAAAGAGACTCTACCCAACCTATGCATCTTCATTGCCAATATTGTACCATCTTCTGTAGCCACCTCGTACATATCTTGACAGAATAAAAATAAATTATCAATCAGACACTACTCTATGTCCTAGCAACCAATTACATTCCTACGAGAGAACTTACCCGACTCCTTCCCAACACCTATTTGTCGCCCAATTGATGCAAACATTCCCGGTTAACCAAAGTCTTTATAGCAAGGAAATCATACCCAAGGTATGTAAGCCGAAACCGTCATCTGAACACATAAAACAAGTCGAAGGTTTTGTAACGCAAACATAAAACTCATTAAAACTCAAATTTTACAGCAAAAGCTTCTCAACTGCTTACATTTAGAAGAATCATGATGAACCAGCTTATGCTTCAACAAATTTTTCAACACCTTGTAAGTTCCTCCATGCCTATACATAAAATCCAGAATAACATCAACATCCAATCATCAAAAACACTACATTTTTCATAAAAACAAATCTTTTTGTGTAAGTAACCTAGTTCTGTGAAATTTTTAATAAACCCATACTCAAAAATCATGTTAAAAACCCATAGCTACTGAATTTAAGAAAATTTGATGAGGCAGTAACTAAAATTAGGTAAAAATTTGTACAAACCCAGACTGAAAAATGAAGTTAATTACACATAATTAACTGATTTACATAAATGGGTTCCTAAATCTGAAAAATGTGATACAGGGGAACTAAAATTAGGTAAAGATTTAGTAACTTACTTGAGGCAAGCTATACGACCAATTAGCTCAACTGGTATAATTTCCTGCTGAAAACAAGTAAAACCCATTAAATTTCATGAAAAATAATACAGAGAAGAAATTGAAGGGAGTTTAAAGAGAGTAGAGACTTACATTTCTCATACCCATCTCAACAGAAGTAAGAACCCTAAAATCATCTTTAGAGAGGTATCTCAATACATCTACACCTAACTTCATACTGCGTTATCTGATGATAAATTAAGAGCTTGAAACTGTAAGTTAAAACCCTGGACAGAAACAGAGATGGGACAGTGATAATAATGGAGGTGGAAGAAGAAGAAAAAGAAGTTTGTTTCAGCGACAACCGGTTTTTTTTAAAGATCCAATAAACAGATTCATCCAAAGTTGCTATGAAAAAGAAGTTCCGACCAGGATTTCTCATGTATTTCGAGTCACGTGTGACACGTCAATACGTAGGGGTTCAGACTTCGGATTTCCATCTTGGTCTTGGGAGGATTTTCTGTTCCTCGTTGTCCGAATCAAGGTACAAGCCATAGTATTGAGTATTCCTTTATTTTTTGATTCTTCGTTGAATTAGGATTAAGGTTTAGATTAAAAATCCATGTTCTTGACATATATAAATAATAGGGTTTGTTCGTGCATATATTCGTCCAATCTTTCAATAGTAAAATCAAACCGGTTTCTCTTTCCACACTGAATTAATTTTTAGTTGCATCCTTCCTAGCAAAATTTCCTACACTGCCCTCTATAATTCTTTATTTTTCAGGAATAATGGCCAAGTTATGTACGTGGATTTCACTTATCTCCGTACTTATGATTCATGGAGTTTTCGCAGTTACGGATCCCTTGGATGGTAATATAAATTTGGGTACATTATTTATTTTATTTTTTTTGATGGAAACAGGGGCTTCATAAAACCCCTAAATTTTATTTATTAGAATACTTCATTCAAATTAAGGTTCGAAGGATTACATTGATCAATTACATCAATAAACATGACAATACAGATGTTACAAGATTTACAATCGAAACTTAAAGAAACTAGATATGAAAATCCTATTAAACTTCTGCAGCCCTTTGAAGGATTGAAAATCCTTATAATGGTTTTAAACCATTTTGTTTCTTGATCATCAAAGATATCAGATGCTTCCATAAAAGGGAAGTAATATGCCCAAATTAATTTCTTTAAAAACGATCTCCATATCTGACAAAGTAGATCGTTTTCATCCAGAACAATGCAAATCCAAATCCACCAAAAGAACCTAATTAGAGAATATGAAAACAAGTCTTGATAGTTTTGTGAAACCATCAGACTGATCAGAAAACCATAAAAATTATTTAGAAACAATTTTTTATTGGAAAATAAATATATACAAAGAAACAGACTCGATCCGTCCGGTAGATCTGAAAAATCAAACCAAAACCGGAAGGATCAAGGATTTAAGTTTTTGAAGATAGTAGTTTTTGAAGGGTACATTGTTTATATGTTCCTACTTTTGAACCCAATAAATATATTCTTATACGATAATAAATATGTCCCTACTTTTTAATAATCTTATCCATTTAAAATTAGATTACCTTAATACCCTCGCCCATATAATATTTTTCTTTATTTCAAAATGGAACAAATTTCTTCCTCTACCACTTCACCACCACCACCAACATTCAACTACCATTCCACCACCACCGTTCAACAACCACCACCACCACTAGTATTCCACCACCACTCCTTCACCACCACCAGTCCTCCACCCCCACTAGTTCGTCGTTGCCGCCACCACCACTAGTCCGCCGCCGGCGCCACCACTGGTTCAAATATTTTTGTATCAACAACAGTTGTTGATCCAAATAAAAAAATAACCAACAGTAGAAGTTGAACCAGTTTAGGGGATCAACAACGGTAGTTGATCCAAAAAAAAAAGGATCAACAGTAGAAGTTGATCCATGTAAATGGAGTGAACTTGGCGTGAGCCGAACACGCATCATCTGACATGGAGTCAGTCATGCTACCATTGCACCACAAGTTCAACATTGGAAGAAATTTACATGATTTAAACTACAAGCATGATTATACTTATCCAAGGAAATATTGTTCAACAATAGGAGTTGAAAGGATCAACAACAGTAGTTGATCTCATAAAAAAATGAGTCAACAACAGGAGTTGATCCCATAGATGGATCAACAACCGTAGTTGATCCCATAAAAAATTGGGTCAACAACAAGAGTTGATCCCATAAAAAATTGGGTCAACAACAACAATTGATCCCATAAAAACATATGAACAATAACAACATGATCATCACCTGTAGCTTCACCACCGTTGTGTCTCTCTGAAAAGTTCCCAAACCTAGACAAGCACCACCACTGTCCCAAAGGCAACAAAATCACACTTAATATTCACCGTCGTCGCTACTACCACCACCAAAACCAATCAGAACCACCACTATCTCTATCTCCAATTTTATCGTTCCAACCAGAACCACCACAATCGATCAATTGAAACAATAACATTTCGTTTCTAGAAAGTACAGATCTAAAATCGATCAAATGATATTTTTGGTTGAATTAATTTACAAGGATAATGATATACTTATCTGCTCAATCGTTTTTGATGACGCTAAAATCAGATCTCGACATATTTGAATTTGATTTTGAAAATTAACCTTTAACAGAAGAAGAAAGTTTCATCTGATGTTGATACTTGTGGATCGAATCGCGAACCAGTTAACGACGATGAAGGTGGTGGTAGTTGAAGAGCTAGTGACGATGAAGATGGTGGTGGTGGGTTTGGTTTGGTTTGATTTTCCATCGCATATCTCAAATTTGTTCTACCTCAAATCTATTCTCCGTCACTTTGAAATTGTGGTGATGGTTAAAAAGAGAACTGACGAAGCTAATGATGGGATTTATAGAAACAATGGACTATGAGGTGGGTGCTGGAGATGATGATAGATTTGGTGGAGATGTGGAGCTGGTGAACTTACAGACGCCGGTGGTGGTGGTGGTGTAATAATAAGAAGAGATCCATTTCTCTCTGGATCTTTTATTCGAGTGAAACTTCATACGAAATAGTAAGGGTACAATTGGTATGTGTAATAAAATTGATTTCATTATAAAAGATGGAGGGACATAAATATTGTTGAAAAGGATATTTGTGAAGGTCCACTAAAAGGAAGGACAAAAATTCAATTTCCACTATAAATTACTAGTTATTAACCAATTTTAATACTACCTCTTGGTTCATTGATTGCCTATTTTATGATAGAGTAATCACTTTTTCTTTTAATTGTGGATTTTCAGTCACGGTTCTTCAAGATCTGGACAAGTCATTGAATCAACCGTCACAACTGGATGGATGGAACTTGCCAAGTGGAGCGGATCCGTGTGAAGAGTCATGTAAAGGAATCGCATGCTCCGGATCATCTGTTATATCTATGTATGTACTAATACAGTAAAAACTCAATATATTGATACTACATATATTAATAAACTTTATGTATATTATTAAAAAATCATAGTCCCAATTTGGGCCAGTTATAAATAGTAATAACTTCCACATTTTAATATCAATAGGTTTTTCAGTCCCGCCATAAGCAATTTACCTCCATATATTAATATAGTTGGCATTATTACAAACTTATAGATATTTTTACATCGAAACTTAAGATGAAATAAAACATTTTTCTTTGATTGTTTGAGAAAAAGATGCAACTTTTTGGATGGCTCATCTTTTGATTTGTGGATGTGTAAGACCTCATTATTACGGGCACTTTCCCGTTGAAGCCAAAACATTTCCAACTTATCGAGCATATTTAAAGGTTCTTGGGACTCTTAGTATCTCCGTGTTATCATCATCATGATTATCTCCCTCCGCTTTTTGCCTAATTCCATCTATGATTTCTTCTTCGGTTAAAACATATCCGACTTGTTGCTCATTTGGATGATTAATGAAGGCCTACATATCGATTATCATTTACATACTTTAAATTAGCAAAAGAAATCCTTTTTTTTTTGGTATACCTCCGTATATTAATAAACTCTATATATTAATAATTTTGTAAAGTCCCAAGGTTATTAATATATGGAGTTTTTACTGTAATTATGTTTGGTGTTACATTTTTTTGCAGCAACTATATTTTTATTCTTTTAACATTCTTTGGTAATGTTGTTCAAGCAGTCAACTTAACGGGATGGATCTAAATGGAACTCTGAACGGAAATCTCTTTGACCTCCTAAAATTGAAGCAATTGTAAGTATTAAACTGGTTTTTAATAGGATTTATTTAAATTTCGAGTAAAACTTGGTAGTGTATACTTACTTATTTTGCTTATTTTGGCTACAGGGATCTTAGTTGTAATCACATATATGGAGAATTTCCTTCATCTTTACCTCCAAATGCATATCATATGTAAGACTTTTGTTTGACTATTTTTATTTTTCTCAAGAATCTTATAGACTTAAAAGTAGGCCTTGACTCATCTACTTTCAATTTTACAGGAATTTATCATTCAACAATTTCAATCAGGCAGCTACTTTCTCATTAAAACCAACGAGATATTTGGAACATCTGTGAGTTTATTAAATTTGGACATTCAAATTAATAGCCGTATTAGATTCTTTTGTAATTGTTTTTATATGTACATTTTTTAATTGTCTTTATATGTGCAGAAATCTAAGTCACAATTCTTTATCGTGTTCACTGGGTAACGCGTTCATGGGTTTTCCTAATCTAAAACAAATGTACGTCCCTTTTTCACCTATTTGTATCGACCAATATATATTTAAATATATAATAGTTTTCTCATTATGCTACGGATTATAGAGATTTATCATATAATAGATTCACTGGAGATCTCCCCAACACATTTGCAAGTTTGTCAAACCTTACCGGATTGTAAGTTGCATTTATATGTATTCTTATATTGTTAACTGCAAATAGGAATAAAGGAAAAAATCGCTCACATTGAGTTTTACCTTTCAGATACTTGCAAGGAAATTGATTTATATGATCACCAAGTGTTGTAGAGGATCTCCCACCTCATCATCTGTAGGCTATTTCCTTACTGTTCATTTTTATTTTTGTTTTTGTTTTTGCATATTGTATATTCTAACCTAAGAATATTTATTTTGTTAAATAAGGAGCATCCAATGGAATCGAATGAGTGGAGAAATCCCAGAAAAACTCTTTAATATCCCAAAATTAAGGTAAAATTTTATGCAATTGTCTATATTTTATTTTTTCACATTAGTGAGTACTTCCTTCGTTTCAAAAAGATAAGTTCATTTAATAGGGTATAAGAATTAAGAATACCATTGCAACCACTTTATATATATATATATATATTTGAACAGACTGTACTAGGTATCCCCGAAATCCTTCCCCAAATAGGTCTATTAATTCAACAATTACCCCACCCCCTGGAAACATAGGGAGGCCATTTTTTTGTGTCATTGTGAATTTAAACACTAATTTACGAATTTGAACACTAGTTTACGGAAGATAGGCTAATAAAGATCTCACTGAGAACATGTGGTAGTCTTTTAGGCTAAGCTCTCTTAAATTTAAACTTTAAGTTTGATGTATTCGTACGTTTCGAACCCATATATATTTGAAATGTCTTATAATTTTAATTTAGTTTCATGCAAAAAAAAATTACTTTTTTTTTTTTGCATTCTTTCCCATGGTCGAGAAAAATTACTTTGGAGGGGCGCGAGATTACAAATATTATCTGGTTCCTTTTGAGAAAAATCTAAGACAAGAATTTATGGATGTAATAGGAAAAAAAACTGGAAAAGTAAAATTTGAAAAGATGTTATCAAGATCTATATAAGAAAACATTCGAAATTTTAGTAGGATGGAATGAGTACCTCAGGTTGGAGATGTTGAAAAAAGAATATGGAATCACTCCACTGAACTTGTTAAATTGAATCCACAAAGTGTTAAGGGGAAGGTTTTTGAGGGGATCTACCAACCCCTCGAACTTGTTCCTATGGAGGAATCTGATAAAAAAAACACATTAGTAAATATAGTTATAATACAAGATAGGAAAACAAATAAATACAAGATAACGCTAATAGGAAACTCACAATGAAGTGAGCTTTATGAGGCACTGGTAGAACTAGGCAACTTTCCAGTAAATGAGTTGTATGATAAATCCATGTGGTTTGTTACAGATTAGGAAAAAGAGCCATTAAATGCAAGAATGTATTTTACGTGAAAGTGATACGCACAGTTGCCTCAAACTAGGAAACCCTGTAAAGAAATTCCCCAATGGACATGATAGAGAATTGTGGCTTATATTCCTGCACATAAAGAACATCTAATTCCTTTCCATGCTTCCTCACATGGATCTCCTTCACTATTCAAATTGAGTGGTCTGTACAGATCTTGAAGAACTTGAACTGAAAATAAAAAGGACAAAAATTAATTTTCTAGCAAAATTTTAGAGACCAAAAGGCAGTGGTCATAACGTACGTTCTTGTGGATTTGTCAAGGCGGAAACTGGATTAATCACAAGTGTAGCCCACAAGCATAACGCCAACAAAAAAGTCATTGAATGAATTATCCCTGAACCTACAAATCAAAAAGTAATACCAAGATAAGAAAACAAAGCTCTAAGTAAACTATTATGTATTGATTGTCTACTTTTAAAATCTCTTTCAAAATTTATGTTACTGGTTATGGATTGTAAGAAGGTCTTCTAAAGTTTGTGTTATTCATTATAAACTTGAATATTCAAAGACTCTGCACACTAACCTATTTTCAAAACTTTGAGTGACTTTTATGTATATATATGTCTTGATGAAAGTCTTGTAAAATATGCAAAATTTCGGAAAATTTTCTAAAAATTTGAACTATTTTTTATTCTCTTTTATTTTGTTTCATGAATATACTAGTTATAAAACCAATATCGTAATTAAAACTCATATTTTATTTTATTATATACAAAATAATACGGTAATATATATTTTTTTAAAACTTTTATGTAAACATGTGTAATATTATGATTTTTGTTATTTCTATTTATTTTATGTTATATATATATAATATTAGGTTATAAAAAAATTTATTATAGGTTATATATATAGGTTATATATATATAGGTTATATATATATATATAGGTTATATATATATAGGTTATAAAGATAAAAGTTATTATAGGTTATAAAAAAAGACAAATTATATATATATATATATATAATTTGTCTTTTTTATAACCTATAATAACTTTTATCTTTGTATTTATCATATATTAGGTTGAATGAATATAAAATTGGATCATAATTAAAGTAATACAAACAATGTTTCTTGTCTCTTTTTTTTTCCTTATCTTTTTGGAAGACTTTTAACATCAAAAAACCAAGACATACAAGAGATTGGATGGGAGTCTAGCCACAAGCTGAGCTCCAACACCCTTTTGAATGGCCATCCCTGTTGTGTATAAAAATTGTAATTTCAGTTTTTATTCAATTTTTTAATTTATGCAGATTTCTTTATATAAAAATTTGTTTTCTTAAGGACTCAAGTGCGCAAGATTCTGTCCAATTTGTAGAACTTTCAGAAAGTTTTTATTTTTCGTGAGTCCTTTTATATCTCTTTAAATATATAGAAGTATTTATTGCGTAAACCCTTGTAAATTTACCCATTCTTCGTCACACTCATTTATATGTTCTTCACGACTATATTATTCGGAACTGAATATTCATTTATTGGTCCCCACACAATATTCTTAAGATTTTCGGCTGTCATCTTCTTCATCTTTCTTTTTAAAGCACTAGTTTTGTATTTTGTCTCCCTAGGACCCGATAATTAAAACTTGAAAGTATTTATTCAGCTTTTAGATTCTTTAGAATCACTATAAGAATCAAAATATTTAAAACCTTTATACGAATATGCCAATATTCATATATCAATGACAATTAAAAAGCTAAAAATTAATAATTATCATATTAATTTAGGCTTGGTAAACAACGCCGCCTAGAGGTTTTTCATTTTGGGTTGTAATCTTAGTATAATACCGTCTATTCAATTGTCATTTAACTAAAATTGCAAAATTTCATTGAAGCATTAGTTGTTGCTAGGTCTCATTATAAACTTATGGCACTAAATTGCAATTGAAGTAGCACAAAAACTTTGATAAAAAAAATGGAAGCATGTTTCTTTAACAGATATTGAACAAAAATTAGATATGTTTCCCCTATACACGATAACTAGATAATGAATGTTAACTAAAAGTTTAGAAGGAAAAGCAAGATAAGAATTATTACAATGGTAACAATTACTTTGATTTTATTAGTATAATATTTTACTTCTTTTCAGTTAGGGACATGGCTTATTGCTCACGGGAGAAACCCTTGGAACTTCTAATATAAAAGAAAAAAGAGTAAAATATGTAAAATAAGTTAAAATAAATAGAAAGGTGAAACTCTTACTCTCAACCAGAAATCACAGGAAAAAAATTCAAACACTAACTTTTTGTTATATGTAATAAAGTTTTGGAGTTTAGGACCCCAATATTTGTGGCCTTAGGCCATTGCCTAGCTGGCCTATAATTAGCGACGGTCCTGATGACGACACTATTACGGGGGAAAACACTTTTACTCAAAATATTCGAAGTCATTTTCCCTACTACCATGTGAATCAATTGAGTTTCTACAACTCGGGAAATAATGTAATGAAAATAATGGATGCAGTTTCGAGTTAGAGTATGCAGACGAAACCAACGCTACATGCATATTAACCAAGGGAAGACAATTCCATTTTTCTCTCTTTTTTTTTTCTTTTTTTCTTTTGATGGGAAAAACAATTCCATTAAGAAGGCATAGATACTTGGTGTACCATCAGGGTGCGCATATGCTGCTACAACGGTGGACAAGTTGGAAGGGATGTTAGTGTACACTACCAAGTTAATCGAAAAACTTAGTAGTGTACACTTGCTTATTTTGCTTATTTTGGGTACAGGGATGTTAATTGTGATCACATACATGAAGAAATTCCTTCATTTTTACCTCCAAATGCGATTCGTTTATAAGACTTTTATTTTATTATTTTTGTTTTTCTCAAGAATCTTAAATACTTTATAGTGGCTTTTGACACACACTACACGAAATCAGAGATTTTGTAACACCCGATTTTGTAACGGATTTTTATTAAGTAACGTTATATCGACGTTGGTAATTTTGTAACGTTGGATAATCGTTGCAATAATTGGTATCTGTTACAAAGTTTCGGGAGGGTTGTGCGCTTCCTATCCTCAACTTAAATTGTCAAGTTACATTGTTACCCTCCATTACTACTATTAGCGCCTCTATTACTACTATCAACTCCCAATTTAGTCTCACACTCAAGGGCTACCCAGCCTCCCAACAATTCTGGCTTTTTTCTCCAACATTTTTTTTCCCATTATAACTCTTCATTTTAATTACCGAAAATCAGAAAACAAAACTAAAATCAATGAAATTAGTTTTTCGTTTTTTTTTTTAATTGTGCGAAAATTAAAAGAGAATAAATATATCAAGAAAAACTGAGAGCCTGAAACATTTCTCCACCTGTTGATGGTGGTTTTTAGCTTAGGGTTAAAATCGTAAAACCTTGCATCTGATGTGACGTTACTCTGCAAGGAAACTGAGCCATGAATGTTAACCTCTCCGCTGGCATATTCATTGATCCGTTCAATATATTTACATGAAATTTATCCAGACTGGCGAATGTAGCAACCATCCCATATGTTCTGTAAATTTCGGCGCCTCGCCTATATTCACTTAATATAAGTTCCTTTGAATGCCTTCTATGCTATGTTCTCCGGCTGAACCCTTAATGTTGATATGGCATGACGATTTGTGTTCACTCGCAGCAGAGTAGCACGAATCTCCAAATATCAAGTATAAGGTCTTTGCATAAGGTATTCAATCAGAAAAGTATGCTGCTCTCTGACAATGAACTTAAAAGAATCTGTGTCAACACATAGAATTCAATCAAGTGTCCTGACTAACTTACAGAAGTTAGGGTTTCGCGCCTCGCGCAGTGTACCAGACCTTTCTTGTCAAAATTAAGCATAGGCAAACTAGGTAATTAATCCTCCATGGATTAGCAGGTGCAAAACCTCGCCCAGAATCAGAAAAACAGGGAGCCGCAGCAGCAAAGGGAGGCGTGGCCATGCCTTAGGCCAGCTGGCGCCACTTGCCATTGGCCACGCCCCATCCTAAACCGTCCCTATTTCCCTCGACTAATCAGGTCGCTTTAAACTCGCCACACGCACATAAGTTGTGGTTGGGCCCATACTTGCCGGCCCCACTTCCCATCGACCAATCAGGTCGCTCTAAAGCCGCCACACTCTCACCAGAAGTGTAGCCACGCCCACGCTTGGACGACCCTCTTTTAATCGACCAATCAGGTCGCTCTAAAGCCGCCACACTTTCACCAAAAAAGTATCCGCGCCTTATGTTTGGCCGGACCCTTTTCTTGGCCAATCAAGTTGCTCTAAACTTTCCACCATACATTAAATGCCAAAATCACCCTGCCGCGCCACCGTACTAACTGGAAAGCCAAACGCCCTGCCACAACAACATATTAATCGGCATGCCACTCTGCCGCAGTAACGTGCCAACATGCCACTCTGCCGCAGTAACATGCCACGATCCACTTTAGCCTTGGCCACGCCGCCAAACCCTAATTTTTACCACGACGCCAAAAACTAGCCTTGGCCACGCCGCCAATCCTTAATTCTTACCACGGCGCCAAAACCTAGCATTGGCCACGACGCCAAGCCCTAATTATTACCACGACGCCAAAACCTAGCCTTGGCCACGCCGCCAATCCCTAACTTTGTCCACGGTGCCAAATCCTAGCCTTGGCCATTCCGCCAAGCCACAGGCGTGGCCATGCCACAACGTCACCATGCCGCATGCTATGCCACTCGCACTAATTAAAGTTTCGACATGCCAAACCCTAATTTGGGGAAAATTGCTACGCCAACCAAGACAAATAATGTTTCCCAGAGAGGTAGGATTGATGTAGTAACATGGCCAGTGTTGCCAGATCCATATTTGGGTCTAACACCAATATGCCAAAACAGCTTCCACGGCTAAACCACTAGCATGCCGCTATGCCACGGCCACGCCACTGGCATGCCGCTATGCCATGGCTACGCCAGGCGCCACTTTTCTACACGACAAGATATGGCCATAATCAATGGCCATCCTTCCTCATGAGGTGCAATCTCAGCCATCCAAGTTCGCCACCAAACTGACAGACTTGTGGTGAGTTTCAGGCGACCATCTGCCTAAATCTAGTGACCATGGCTACGCCAGGTGCCACTTGTATCAACGTGCCACTGGCATGCACGATCCATGCCAGCTATGCTACATTGCCATTGACGTACACCAAAACGCCACTGCGTCATTATCAGGCGCCAATACAAGGTAGCCATAATCAACGGTTACCCTTCTTCATGAGATGCGATCTCAGCCACCGAAGTTCGCCACAAAACTGATAAACTTGTGGCAAGTTTTAGGCGACTAGCCAAAACGAGCCTAATAGCCTTACATGCTATTTTCCCGCGGTAAGTCCCTTGACTTTGACTTACCACACGTAGCAAAGTGCTACATGTTTTCCACGAAAATACTCGAGACATAAAACATGTCACAAACCGGGGGATGTTCATCAGGGTATTGGTCTGGCGGTTTACAGGGTGCAGCGTGCAATGCGCCCGTTACAAGAAAGTGTCATGAAGTGGGACAATTAGTGCTGGTAAAAGTAACGGTGTAAACAATTCATTTCCTTCATCATGGAAGCGTAATGTACAGTTACACGAATTGACTTCCTTCATCATGGAAGCATATGTTTGACGGTTACACGAATTCACTTCCTTCATCGTGGAAGCATAACGTCGACGGTTATACGTTACCCTATTCATCCACCACTCAATCGTTTCCACTTCCTACGAGACCAGGGTACGTTTCAATATGACTTGTATAAATAGGTTTCACCTATTCTCACCAAATAAAAAGTTTTGGTCGGCAACAATACAGTATCTAGAAATCACCTGGTATCTTTCCATTCTGCTAGCCAGTTCTACTTTCATATACAAGTCATAAACAACCACACCTTCAGAATCAACTATTCTGGTCTCAATACTCTCTTCGCTTCCCTCCCTAAAACCAACCCTTCTCCTTCACTTTGTGACCGAAGCAAGCCTGGAACGACCATTTCTTAGTTTAGGCCAGGATTGTACAGATTGATCTCTCGAATCAAAAGTACTCCCGTGCAGTACATTGTTTAAGGTTTGGATTCGTTCCTCATCCACACACCCAAAATTACCGAATTCAGCAGAAACGGTTTTCACCCACAAACACCACCATTTCCCTTTTCCTCTCCGTCTTTCACTCCATCGATTTGAGCTTCGGAAACATCGAGATGCAGCTGCAGAGAACTTCATTAACAACATGAATCAGTCAATTTTTCTATGAATCATCGATGTAACCCTAAATTTAAGTTGAATCGATCTCTCATATAAGTTTTGACACTGATTCACAATCTTGGGAATGCAAATCTGGGTTATCATCATCTAAGGTATTTCATTTATTGGGTTTTCTCTGAATCATTGTTTTTTTAACATTTGGGGGTTTAATAATTTTACAAATTGGAGGTTACAAACTATTTTGAATTTAAATGATGCAAATTTTTGATGGTGTTTATAAACATCTATATCTTTTAGATTTATATGTGATTGTAGATTTTAGGTTTATGGTTTTTGTGTTTGTTGAGTGTGATTAAGAAGATTTGTATATGCAATTGTGGATGTTGCAGTACATTGCATTATGTTTTAAGAATATCTCAATGTACTTTGTAGGTTTAGGTTATAATTAGACTGAGTCAGACATAGTATTTTACTTGTTTGTAGGATGTCACAATTTGTTTATAGGATATCTCCATTTATTTGTAAATGGGTGAATCAATCAATTGTGTATTGAAGCAGTAGCTCTAATCAGAATCCCAACCAGTTTCAACAATTTAGATGAAAACCAAAGATAATCTATTGTTCATAATTTTTTCCTTTTGCCTAGTCAGATTCTAGTTCTTTATGAATTCATTTCCAAAGTAGTTTCTTGAGTCAGTGGTCAGAATACATTGTATATTAGAATTAGATGTATATATGCCTCCACCAGCACCAAGTAGTTTTGTGGGTCAGTGGAATCATGTAGGTTCCACATGACTCAATCTTGAGTCAAGTTATTACGGCTTTGACAGATGATCTACAGCTTGTTATACCTTTTGTTGATAAACTTAGACTCAGTTATAGTGTTTCGGTATAGGATATTGTTACCATTAGTGAATCAAGATTGTAGTATGTTTTAAGAAGCAGTTTATGCACTTTAGATGAAAAGCGGAGAGAATTAGGATTCGTAATATGTTCCCTTACGTTGTACTAGGACTCTAGTTCTTGATAGAATTCAAATAATGCTTTAGTAAATTCATAGATCATATACTACATTTCAACATACCACATTTTAACATACCATTGTTTCTTTCATTAGAAATCAAAAAGACATCTCCAGCATACCAAATATGACCCACTATATTCAAATCAACACAAAAAGAAACCGAAATTGCAATTTCATTAACCAAATTTACAAATACCGTCACTATTACTGATCATACCCCTAATTACTAAGTAGTTCATGTTAGAGCATTGCTCGGTCGAACTCGCATGCATTGCTATCTCAAGCATGTTTGTCAATTTTAGTTTTCAAAACTATATGTTTTGATTTCTAGACTACTTATAGCTAAGTCTCGGACTAGGACAGTTAAGTGTAGTTGAGCTCCAGACTCCACGAAGATCATCTTACGAAGACGAAGAACTACTCAAGGAACCAGTGGAACTTCATGCGACTAAAAGGTATGTGGATATTTGAACTTATATATCACTCAAAAGGCTACCTCTCTATCTCCTATTCTTGAGACAAAGTCGTATAAGTATGATAATTTTCATACATACACATTTGCTATTTCGAGCCGAGTTTACTCGCCTATCTTTTTCTCGAAATATGTATTGGTAAGCTTTCGCCTTAACCACTTTTCATCTTAACCCGTGACGAAAGTCATGATGACATTTCAATCTTGAAAATAGCTTTGATGACGATAATTGTGAATAACGACTGCTATAACATTGTAGAAGAATGTTTCAATGATTGAAATGTAGAGTTGAGATTACGTAACCAACTATGGATATAAGCATATATAGTGTGTTCGCAAATTAATGTATAAATCCATGTGTCGGAAACCAAGTGTGTGCATATGTGTGCATATGGTATTGGTGAATGAGACAGGTTGGGTACGCGTACCAGCGGAAGTTTTCAAACCGAAAATTTCTGCTGAGCTTGTAAGTTTGCAAACTGTTAAACCAGTCACCTTAGGTACGCGTAGTTTTTGACCGAAAATTTCTGCTGAGTTTCGAAACTCAAATCAGGTAGTTATGGTACACGTACCCGTACGCGTACCCAAGCTGGTTATATTTCTCAAATTGAAAGTTCATGAACTTAAAAAATAAATCAATAAGGAATGCAATCTTTGCAAACCGTGGCTATATTCTTCATGAATTGATTCAAGTGAATCAAACCGATTTCGTTTCAATTGTGTCTATTCATAAAGACCTAAACAATTGAACAACTCTTCAACTAGTTCTTTTGAAGTCATTTGAACTAGTTGTGAAGAAGATGAATACGGTTGTTATGAAAGTGCTCATATGGCTAACCATTGGTTAACTATTTGTGAACCAACTAAGTGTACATGTTTAGGTACGGTTACTCAAACCTAAATGAAATACATTTCATTTGTATATGACAAGCTAAGTTTCGATCTAACGGTTGAAAGATATTATGTTGGTTAAATCAGGTTTTTCATCTAACGGTGAATATTGAATGCTTTGTTACCAAGGTAACTTAGATTGCAAACCCTGATTTGAAAACTATATGAAGGAGACATCTACCAAGTGAAAAAACTAATCCCCACACCTCTTATGTGATACTAATTGGTTTTGCTAGAGTCGATTCTCCTTTAACCTTAGGTTTCTTCTCGAGACCCTGTAGGTTAACGACTGAAAGACTTCATTGGGATTGTGAAGCCAGACGAAACTATTTCTCTTGTAGTTGAGCGATCTGATCTCGCCATTTTTCTATCGTACGAGTTCAATTGAATAATTGACTTGAGATTATATCTCCGATAGGGCAAGATAAAAAGAAATCACAAACATCTTCGTCTCATCGTTTGTGATTCCGCAATATCTAGTTTCGCTACCATACGATTTAGATTATTGTGAGGTGATTGATAATTCTAGGCTGTTCTTTGGGAATACAATTCCGGGTTATCGATTGGTTCCTTTTCACCTTGATTTTATCAAAAGACGGAACAAAACTTTTAGGTTTATCTGTGGGAGACATATTTATCTATTATCATAGATTTTTCTGTATGATACAAATTTGTTTATTAAAGTCTTCGACTTTGGGTCGTAGCAACTCTTGGTTGTGGGTGAGATAAAATAAGGGAATCAAGTATGTAGTATCATGCTGGGATCAGAGACGTAAGGATCTCAACTATACCTTGAATCAATGTGAAATTGATTAGGGTTCAACTACAGTCCGAACCGAAGTTAGTTTGTAGTAGGCTAGTGTTTGTAGCGGCTTAATACAGTGTGGTGTTCAATCTGGACTAGGTCCCAGGGTTTTTCTGCATTTGCGGTTTTCTCGTTAACAAAATTTCTGGTGTCTGTGTTATTTCTATTCTGCATTATATTTTGTTATATAATTGAAATATCACAGGTTGTGCGTTAAGATTAATCAATTAGAATATCCAACCTTTGGTTGTTGATTTAAATTGATTGACACTTGGATATTGGTCTTTGGTACCATCCAAGTTTATCTCTCTAGTATTTGATAAAGACTCGCAGATTTCCATTTGCTTGAGTAAAGATCAAATCGAGAGATTGAGATATTAACTCTTTGATATATTTTTATCTAGATTGAGTGTGACTGTCTAGTTGAGTCTCTAGAAAGTATATTGGAGTTAGTCCATAGAGATTGCTAATCAAAATATTGGGTGAGGTTATTAGACGCCCGCTTTTTCAATTGGTATCAGAGAAGGCAAACACGTTTAAGACCTCAAAAGTATGTGTTTATAGCGATCTGACTCAATGGACAGATGTGCTATCTCTATTAACGTACCACCAGTCTTCGATGTCTCAAAATACTTATGGTGGAAAATTGCTATGCGAGCTTTTCTTCAAGCACGTGATTTTCAATCATGGGTATATGTAGTTAATGGTTATGATGCTCCCGCTGTGGCAATAGGTAACGCTACTGTTCCAAAGAATATTGGTGAATACGATGCTGCAAAGCAAAACTCCGATGGTTTGAATGCCATCATACATGCCATTACCCCAAATCTTCAGCACCATGTGTCAAATTGCACTAGGTCTAAATATGCGTGGGATATCTTAGAAACCGTATTCGAAGGAAATACCAGTGAAAAGGAAGCCAGGCTTCAAAACCTAAATTCCGATTGGGAAAACCTTCGTATGGCAGATGAATACTCATTTAATGAGTTTAATCACAAAGTGTCTGAAATTGTTAATGCATCTTTTGCATTGGGTAAGACTATTCCTGAAAAGGACATTGTGATGAAAATTCTCAGATCGCTGCCATCTAGATACGATTCTAAGAAGCATGCCATCGTTGAGAGAAATAACCTTGATACCCTCTCCAGAAATACCTTGGTTGGGAAGCTAAAGATCTTTGATCATGAACACTCATCCAGATCCAAGGATGTGGCGTTCAAAGCACTGAAAGACACAAAATTACTTGATAAAAGTAAATATGTGTATATCTATGAAGATGATCACTCTAAGATGGATTCATCAGATGAAGATCTTGACAAATCGGTCTCGATGATCACAAGACAGTTTAAGGATCTTCTGTTGAAGAGAAGTAAACGGTTCTCCAGAGATAAGCCAAAGGCATCAGTCAAACCTCATAATCGTATTCCTCCTAAAAACATGTACGCTGATGAAACTGATGACGAGGATATGCCTCAGTGCTTTAAGTGTAAGGGTTTGGTCATTTTTCAAACGAATTCCCAAATCGTAGAAAATACACTGGGAACAAAGATCTTGCTGCGACACTTGATGAGATGTCTGACAATTATGATTTTGATGAAGACAAAAAATCAAGTGTTGCTCTTCTATGTGAAAATATTAATTTTGATAATTGTAGCAATATATACATCAATCTTGATAATATTTTAGAAGAGAACCCAATCAAGATGGAAGAATCAATTGACCCTTCTTTTGGAAATTCTATGTTTAATGTTTCAGGATCTACTTTGTGCCTAGCATCTTGTACTTCACAGGCGCCTGAATCATCTTATGCGTTGACATGCTCTTATTGTTCTCTCAAGGGTCATGAACTTTCAAAGTGTTTCAAGTACAAACACAAGATGAGATATGTCAACAAGCTTCAACGAAGAGAAGATCGTCTAGCTACCAAGCTTAAATTAGCGGAGAAAACAACTGAGGTATGTAAGATCTTATCTTCATCGAAGAAATTAGTTTCCAAAGATAGATTTAGACCATTAGAGGAGAAAACATGGTCTAAACATAAGGAAAGGCAGGGTTCCATGAATTCCGGCCAAAAAGGTCACGGTGGACAAATTGTTGTTCACCAAGCACAACTTGATTGTGTTGTCATGTGCATCTTGTCTCATGTGCCTGTTCAAAATAGACAAGATCTTGCATACCTCAGGCTTTAAAAATATATTTTTTTTAGTTTTGTTTTTAGCTTTGTGTTGTTTGGTTTTTGGAATTCCTCCATATCAGTGTTGATATTGGAAATGACCGTTTTGCCAAAATAATAGGGTTATTATCGATAATTATACTCTTTGTAGGGTTGTGAGTTGGACGTGTAAAAACCTGTTTAAAGGTTTCGAAACCCTACATTCCTAAGCTTCAGAGACTTACCTGGAATGGTAAGAATGGGAATCCAAGTACTGAAAATTTGGGAAGAGGGCAAAGATCGCAAATTAAGAAATGTCCCTATTTTCCTAAAGCTCTTAATTGGTTCTCTTATGTTTCTTATTAGTCTTGGAGCTTGGCTTTTGCCCTCCATCTGGTTTTCTTTGTTTTTGGTGTTGGCATAGCCTTCCCTCGAGACATGCTTAGGTACATTATCTTGTTTTCTCTTTTCAGTTTCATTAAAAAAATCTTAACCTTTTCCTTCAAAAAAAAAAGTACATTATATAGCAATCATGATACTCCATGAACTGGTCGTGATCGGAGTTAAAGAAGATAATGGTGGTAGTGACCTTAGCTGAAGGTGTTGGTGCCTTTAGCATTTGTATGTGGCTGTCCTGCGTAAAATAGTGGGTGCCTTTATCTTATGAGCTTTTCTTTAATAAACCTAGTTGTACTGTCAGTTTCGGAGAACCGACAAGCTTAAATTATTCTTTTTCCCATAACTTTCTCATGTGACATCGGAATGGCCTCGTTCTTTCGTCGTTGGCTTTGTATTTTTGTCTTCATCAATATGAAAAGTATAAATTCTCTATTTGAACGAGTTCCACTTGGTCTTTGGCCCTTCTCCATTTGTATACTTCACTTTTGTAGTTATTTCCACTTTTTTTGGATGATTCACCTACCAAAACAAATAAAGTAGAAAACAAACATAATACAAGATAATACGCAAGAAATACAGCTAAAACAAGTATGGAATTGACACTCAAAATATGTAAATTAAGCACTTATCAATTAGTGACGTTGATGTTATTGCTGCCAATTATGAGAAGATGGGTAGTAGTCAAAGGAAGGATTACTCCTATAGAATTCAAGATGATGTTACATGATAGGGCAATATTAGATTTGGGTTTTGTCAGGCCTTCTTTTACTTGGACCAATTTTGTAATTTTAGAAGATCCTATTTTTGAAAGTCTTGATAGATTCTTATGTCCCTCCGATTGTTGTCGCAATTTAATGAAGCTGTTGTATTTCATCTTCCGAGAATTGGGAGGGACCAAGTGCCCATATATTTGAACACTGAAACAAGGATGAAGAAAAAGAAACCTGGGTATAGGTTTGAGTATCATTGGGTTGACCACCCTGATTTCCACAATGAAGTGTACAAAGCTTGGGGAAAACCAATGGGGATGTGATGCATAAAATGAAAGAAATGGGAACAAAATTAAGTAAATGTGGTAGGAAAACTTTTGGTAATGTTTTCAGAGAAGTGGAGAAAGCCAAAGCTGAGTTATTGGAGATTCAAAAGCTTGTTCATGAGAGAGATACTAGAAGAGAGGAGGAAGTTCTAGTGGCGAAGATTGAAGAGCTTCAAATCATTGAGTACAAGTTTTTGCAACAAATAAATAAATCTAAATGGGCTCCTAATATAGACAAAAATACTAGAGTTTTCCACTTGTTTATCAAGCATATAAGGAAGAAAAATACCATTGAAGCTTCTCAATAATCTATGGGTATCTGATCATAGGGGTATCGCCAGATATCTAATAAACCATTTTCTGCCTTATTCAAAGATGATCTTCCGCAGCAAATCGATGCAGTTCCTTTCACTTCTTATATTAGGTTGAATGATGAGTAGATGAAGACTATCGGAGGCATTCCTACCATGGATGAGATATGGCAGACTATCAATCATATGGTATCTCTTAGCTCGCCAGGTTCGGATGGGATGCCAGCTTTATTCTACATGAAGTGCTGGAATGAAGTGGGAGCAGTTAGTTATTTTCTTCAATCGTGCTTTGCATCTGCATCCTTCCCAACTGATATGAATCATACTCATCTTACTTTAATCCCTAAAGTTTATTTCAGTGGAGAATATAGACCCATTGCACTTTGGATTATCTTATATAAGATTATTGCCAAGATTTTAGCCCAAAGACTCAAGTCGTTCCTTAATGACTTAATAGATAAAGCCAAATATGCTTTCCTCCCTGGTAGCATAATCGATAATATTGTAACTACTAAAGAGTTAATCCATTCAATGAGTATGTTTGATTCCATTGTTGGCTCGTTTGCTCTTAAAATCGACATACGCAAAGCGTGTGACAGGGTTTCTTGGAAGTTTCTGAGTCAATGTCTTATTTCTTATGGTATTGTAGGACATACCCATAACTTAATAATGCAGTGTGTGTACCCCCACTTTTTTTATTATGGTCAATGGTAATCTCGAGGATTTTTTCAAGAGTGATAGACGGCTAAGGCAAGGATGTCCCCTCTCTCCATGTCTTTTTATTCTTTGCTCGCAAGGGTTTTCCTGGATGATGAGAAAGATGGTGAATATGAATCTCTATAAAGGTTATCAAATCAATAGATGGGCCCCTAGAGTGTCTTTATGTTTGCAGATGACCTCTTGATCTTTGGGTCTTTGGAAAATCAAACAATGGTGTCGCTTCAGCAAATTCTTCACACTTATGCTCAATGGTCCAGTCAACAAGCCAACCTTCACAAGTCAGCTATCCTATTCATCAAGGATGTGGCTAACTTTAGAAGATGCAAAGTGGCTAACTTGCTGGGTGTAAAAAAGATGCATCTAAATGACAAGTATTTAGGCTTTAAACTCTTGAAACCAGCTCATAGGTTTAATTGTGATGATTTTTCACAGATAAATTTGAAACAAGCTTGCTGGTTGGAAAGGTGGCTTTTTAAATAACGCAGGGAAGACTATTCTCATTAAGCATGTTCTTGGGCTCATTCCACCGTATTATATGGAAACCTCTCTTATCCCAAAAGGAATTTTAAAGCGTCTATCTCAAATCATAAGAAACATTTAGTGGGGTCATTCTCATAGGAAGGTGCACTTTATTAATTGGAATAAATTTCTAGACGACAAGGAAGTTGGCGGCTTGGGGATCAGAGATCTTGAAGATATCAACAAGGCTCAAATTGCAAAACTCATCTGGAAATTCCTGGAAGATCCTAACTGCTTATGGGTTCAAATAATGACTGCCAATATTTGAGAAGAAATAGTTTTTGGGAGGCTAAACAATATGGCAGAAACTCCTCCACCTGGAAAGCAATGTTGTTGTGCAGAGAGGTTATTCAAAAGCAAAGCCAATGGGCAGTGGGAGATGGGGAAGTTATAAATATCTAAAAATACATATGGCTACCAATATCTAACGGTGTCGTTACCAAAAGTCATGTGTCTAGTAAAGATGTTACCAGATTTAAGGATCTTATATTTCCAGATCCTGTCAGATGAAATATCCCTCTCATTAACCAGTTGTTCCTGGTGCAGATTGCTAATTCAATAACAAGCATTTACATTCTTGACTCGGGGAAAAATATCAAAGACAAACTGTTATGGCTTACCCATCCAGATGGTGTTTTTTCTTCTAAGTCTTTCATGAAGACTTTAAAAGATAACAATTAGAGCACTGCTCGGCCAAACTCGCAATCTTTGCTATCTCAAGCTTGTTTGTCAAGTTTATTGTGAGGTGATTGATATATCTAGGATGCTCTTCGGGAGTATAAGACCAGATTATCAATTGGTTGATGTTCACCTTTATTTATCAAAAGACGGAACAAAAACTTCATAGGTACTTATGTGGAAGACAGATTTATCTATCGGAATAGACTTACCTGTGTGAGACGGATTTGTTTATAAGTCTTCGACTTTGGGTCGTAGAAACTCTTAGTTGTGGGTGAGATCAGCAAAGGGAAGCAAGTGTGTAGAATCCGACGTGGTTCTAGAGGCGTAAGGATAGCGAATGTACCTTAATCGATGTGAGAATTGGTTAGGGCTCAACTACATTCCAGTCGAAAGTTAACTTGTAGTAGGCTAGTATCTGTAGCGGCTTAATACAATATGGTGTTCAAAGATGGACTAGGTCCCGGGGGTTTTCTGCATTTGCGGTTTCCTCGTTAACAAAATATCTGGTGTCTGTGTTATCTTTTTTCTGCATTATATTTTTTTATATAATTGAAATATCATAGGTTGTGCGTAGTTCAGTCAGTTGATAAATCCGACCTTAATTATTGGATATAACTTGATTGACACTTGGGCATTGGTCTTTGGTACCGTCCAAGTTATTTCTCATATCAATCAGGCTCACGGATTTCTATCTGTTTTATTTGATGATTGCATTGAGAAATATACATAAAGCTTTTTGATATATCTCTTGATAGAGCTCGCTTTTAAGTCGGTGCTCTCGGAATTATATTGGAATTTTGTCCATGCAGATTGTCGAATGAATTATTGGGTGTGGTTGTTATACCCTCGCTTTTTCAATAACAAGACGTCTTCTTCGGATCTTCATAACCAAAATTTCCCTTCGAAGACTTTTTGGAAGATTAAGTCAATTGCGCCAAAAGTTCAGATGTTTACGTGGAGGATTCTTCACAATGGTTTGACTTGCTTCAAAATTTTTGGAAGATTTGTTAAAGACATTGATTAAAGTTGCAGATTATGTGGGGATGACACAGAATCTATGAACCATTTGTTCTTAAGATGCCATGTTGCTAAAGCTATGTTTTTTTCGGGTCCAATATAGGACTCAGAATCCCACATGATATTTCTGTTATTGGTCTTATTATTAAGTGATTCTGGAGAAAGGCAAATTTTTAGCTTTGAGAACGGGTAGTTGTATGTATGGTATTTGGAAGGCCAGGAATGATAAGGTTTTCAACGAGAAGAACCCCAACATCCTAAAAATCATTAGTGAAGCTCATTATTGGTTCAACTATCCGATAACTAGAATTGAAGATAAACGAGATGTATACCCTAGATGCATTGATCCAAAGGTTGGCGAATGCTGGAGACCTCCGAAAGAAAATTGGATAAAAATTAATGTGGATGTTGTTTTTATATCAAACGATGGAGCATGCGCAGCTGTTGCAAGGAACTCGAGAGCCAATTTTGCAGGGAGTGAAACATGTGAGTTTATCTGCAAGGATCCCACATAAGTTGAAGCTAAGGTTGTTGCTCTAGCCATGGAGTTGTCTAAAAAGAAGAACCAGAAGGATTTCATCATAAAAGTGATGCTCAGAAGGTTATCAAAATGATCAATAACGAGATAAAGTCAATTCCTCGGAGGCTCAGATAAAAGCTTTAAAGTCCTGTTCCAGGTTTGTGATTATTAGTTCTGTCAAGAGAGACGTAAACGAAGACGCTCACACTATCCGCTTTTAAACACCATGCCAGTGAATGGTGGTTATTCCTCTCTCCTCCTTCGTATATTGTCGCTATTTGTGATAAGGAAAACAATTGTTGTTTAGCTTAGCTTTTTTCTTCTTTTTCCTTGCTCTTTGTTCTGTTTTCCTAGCCAATAAAAAAATCGCAACTCGTGTTTAATCTCCCTTGCGTCAATACGTTATGCTGGATCAAGACTCCTTTTGAAATCCTTTGCCGAATTATAGCATCGGCGGCGGCGAGTCTGAAATATTTAACGTGGGTGGACCTCACCTTCGTTACTTTTTTTTTGTCTTGTATTTGACGCTGCGTTGGACAAACGCTTAATAATAACAAAGCTAGTCATAAAAACCCAAGGTGACAAAACTTGTGGTACAAAAACCCCATTCAAATGTTGAGATCCATTAAAACTCCATCGTAAACAAAATTGATATAAAAAACCCCAAATTTTTAAAAATTGATATAAAAACCCCAAATTTAAATGTTGGTTTCATCGAATTTTATTTTGGTTTCATCAAAACCAACATTTAAATTTGGGGTTTTTGTATTAATTTTGTTTTGATGGGGTTTTTGTGTTACTTTTGTTTTGATGGGTTTTTTGTGGAAGGATGGTGACAGGTTTTTTGTGGAAGGATGGTGACACCTCTGGGGTTATAACTCGCGGACCGTAATAATAAAAACAAATATTCGAACCAGCATCAACAACTAAAAAAGACACTACATACAAACAATTATTCTAGGTTGCAGTTTCTGTGGAGAGACGAAGAAGAAGTAGGAATCCGTGTTAGATTTAACTAAGAACAATGGTATGTAAATCATCTCTTCAACCCTAAACACTAATTAGTTTTACTATTTATTCTGGAAATCTAGGGTTTTTATTGTCTCTGATTTTCAATTGTTAGATTCTGACCTCAGTATTGCTTATTTCTTAACATTTATGTGAAAAAGCAAAGATGTTTGAATCCTTGAATGGTTCTTTTGTTTTAGTGATACTAATATGCGATTCTTGTTGTAAATGCACTAGTATATTAGGGTTCGTTGATAGGGTTTAGTTTTTGCCCAATGCTTAGATTTTGCTGGAAAAGTGCTGCTGGAAAGAATGTGAGTTAGAGTTGAAATTTAGAATATAGATTCTGGTGGATAGTGGGTTACACTTAAAATTCATTTTAGGTTTTACGCCTAGCAACATTTATTGCGGATTCGGAAAGGAGAAGAACAATGAAATTTTGAAATAAGCTTGCTGATAGTGTTATCTGATGGTATTAATCTGTTCACTTCTGTAGCATGTTGGTATGTAAGTCACTGAATTTCCCAGAGCCTTTTTTTTTTAACTGAGTTCTTGTGTCTGAGACCGGGTTCCATTTGAGAAATACTGTTATGGGACGATCTGGTATTTTTGCAGTAGAAGTGTTGGAGGTTTAGCTGGATCTTCAAGTATAAACTGCAGCTTGCTGCTCTACCTGTTATGATGTGCATTTGAAATTGTGAAGCTTTATGTGCTGGACTGTACAAATCTTTAATTACTACAACTATATTAAACTGCCTTGTTTCATGTTGGTTTCTCCAGGAGTCATAATCATCTTCCGTTCCTGGCAATTATTAGTTGTTTTCCTTCATCATAGGATTGACATGAAGCTTTGCTTTTAAGCTTCCAGTTTCTAGTATTTTACAATGTTTATACCTTTGTAATGGCAATCGGCAGATATTATCATGATGTCAGCTTTACGACATTGATTTGTTTTAAATAAATTATAAATCACGCATTGGATTATCTTTGTCTTGTGGGTGTTAAGTTCATTCGTCTTTGAAAACATCCTATGCAGTTACACTAATAATGACTAATTTTTTTTACTAGGCTGATCCAGAGTTAGAAGCTATCAGGCAAAGAAGAATGCAAGAGCTAATGGCACAACATGGCGCTGTAAGTGCAAATTCATATTTGGATTACATAATAACTGTTCATCCATAGTGTCTTTGCTAAATAAATATCATTGTCTATCAGGGAAATCAACAGAACCCAGAGCAGCAAACTGCACAGGAAGATGCCAAAAGGTTGGTTAGTGTTATCCTGTTTCAACTCTAGAGTCTGCGGTTTGCATAATAAGATTCCAAGTTTGCATTGTTTTTTTCCTCCCAAACTCAATCTTTTTATTCTGTTCCAGGGAAGCAGATGAACGTAGGCAACTAATGCTTAGTCAGATATTGTCTTCTCAAGCACGTGAAAGAAGTAAGTGTATATTTGATTTAGAACTGCAACGTCTCTCTATGACACCAATGTTATTTGTTTGTTGTGGTCAATTCTAGGTTGTGAAAACATAGCTTACCCCTTGAGTACAGTTCATAGAACAATTCTTTTTTAAGAACACATATCTACTAAAATAAGACTTTCCTTAAAACATAGCTTGACCCTTGAATTCTTCATTAAAACTAAACTTTGTAATCAGAAATGTTTAGTTCCTTGGTATTTTGCTAATATCCTGAATGACATCTTGCATTTAGCTAGTTACTTTCAGGATATTCTTTTTTGCACAATTACTGAGAAGCAAATTTTGTGTTTGATGCCTTGGCCAAAAAAGCTGTCAGTGATAGGATAGTTACTACATGGATCACTAATACTCTTTACTTTTTGTGTAATCTGTTGAATGATGATCTCAGAGGGAGAGCCTTCCCTCATTATGTAAGGCCCATGTAGTTTGCTTCTATGTATCTCAAATTACCAAAAAAAAGAAGTGTGAATATGTGCATGTGCCACCGATGCAGATGGTTATCATTTTATAAGAAACTATGTCTAATTTGTGCAACTGTACATAACGACCATAGATGGCCAAACAATTACTGAAATATCGGCTGTATTGTTCAACAGTAAGTATTTGGTTAGGATGTATAAAGAGGACATATTATATGATACAGTTGAACACATGGAGATAGTCCAATGGCTGATTTTGGTGGGAATACTAAGTACTAACTCCCTCAAAGGATGAGTGGAAACAAAATTTACCATTTTGTACCATTACTAGCTTCTAATGGACATGTTCTGCCGGACCTGACACCTTTAAGAGATATTGATGAGTTTATTTGTCTTCTATTGTTGTTTTGTTTCTTGATTATGAAGTGCATTAACGAACTTTTGTACTGCTATTATTTTATTTGAACAGTTGCGCGAATTGCTTTAGTAAAGCCTGAGAAGGCAAGAGGTGTCGAAGATGTCATACTAAGAGCTGCTCAGATGGGTCAGATTGCTGAAAAGGTAAACATTAAACTTGCAATCACACATGAGGCGTGTAGTTCATTTGTTGAATCAAGTCTTGATTCAGTGTATGATTCATTCTTGTAGGTGTCTGAAGAGAGGCTTATATCATTACTGGAACAGATTAACACTCAGACAACAAAACAGACAAAAGTTACTGTGAGTATTAAAATCGTCATGCACTTCAAATATTACTTCCCTTGGGGCCCGTGTAGTCAATTTGGAATAAGAACTTTCATATGCAACTTTGTTGCATGTGATTATCTTTTGGGTAGAAAATGATGCAGGACATAATCTACATGCTTCATGCAAAACCTCGTTTCTCAGATTCTTTCATGTTCTATTTCAGATCCAGAGGCGTCGAAGTGTTCTTGATGACGATTATTAAACTACTTTCGGATCTATCGTTCAGTTCTCTATATTCTGATGAGGATTCAAACTTGTTGTCAAACTATATAGTCTCTCGAGCTTGCTGAAGTGGGTTTTGTCCATTTGCTTTAGCTTTAATGGGGACCATGTTTCCCTAGTAATTATGTTTGAAAGTGATCATTTTCCATACATAATATCTCTGAACTTATTGGCCTAATTATTTTGTTATTAGCCCTGTTATAATTTGTGCACTGATTCCAACCTGGGGCTTCTGACTGGCAGTTCACATTTTATTTTATTTTATATTATTTGTACAATGAACCACTATTATCAGGTGCCTCCCATTTGTCTTGCAGAGTAGAAATACTTCTAAGCCTAGTCGGCTGAGAAGTGCTCATTTCGATATCCTCGTATAAAGGGTCAGTATAGAAGTTGAAACAAAACTGAGCTTCCTGAATGATTCTAGGGATGTCAGGATTGGTGTTGTTAAAGACTTTATCATTCCTTGTCTTCCAAATGCCCACATCACACAAACTAGCCATTCTGAAAACACAAAATCCCCTTTATCCTGTAACCAATTATTATGTCTTTTAAAGGAGGACTATCAGCAACTCCTAGACCTAAGTTGGAACCATAGAATGCAGCTCTAGCAACCTGACAATTCAAAAATAAGTGGTCACTGGTTTCAGGACTCATACCACATAGCTAATCTTGCTCCAGAACCAAAGTGAACTTCCCCATTGCTTTAAGAACAGCGATTCCTTCATGAATGACTCTCCAGATAAAGATGTGGACTTTAGGAACAAGGTTCTCGACTCTTCGGAAGAGTTTCCAGGGGACCTGCACATCATTGCTACCAGAGCTGGAAGGCCTGCTGGCTGCTGCATTTGAGAGATTTCATAAAGGACTTGGAGCTGAAATCGCCGTAGGGGTGAGGTAACCGTAAGAGTTTATCCTTTATGTTCTCATCCTCAGGGATATAGATGCTCATAATTTTAGCTGCCGTTAAAGGAGAAAAAAGTTGATTTACCAATGGACCGTTCCATCTGATAGGGTTGGACAGCCACAACTCCTTCACTTTAATGCAAGTAGTCACATTATTCTGTTTTTCAGGGATTGCATTATTTGAATCTGGCACCCATGGATCTTGAATGCGAAAATGAAGCTGAAAACAAAGAATGATTGCAATTACACCTATCCAAAGTCATTATTGATTTGGGTTTGATTTTCTCCCCTCATCTGCCAATTTGTTAGTTACTCTATTTCCTTGCCTGTCGAAGTAATTGAAACCTAAAAAATACTCAAAGCTAGTCAGAATCCTCATTGCCTCCTTTATAATTGCCTGGTTTTGCCATTTGATCAAGCTGCATTTCCCTTGTGCAAAATCGATAATTCTTAGACAGTCACCCAGTCTGCCAACTGAATTATAGCTACTAGATAGAGCTTCTGCTTCTTTGACATTCAATGAGAGAAATTCTTAGACAGTCACCATAGCAAAATCTATAGTTCTTTGACATTCAGCTTAACCATAGCTACATGCGAAAATGCTTTGATGGATCCAGCACAAGCTTTGACAGCTGTTCCATCATTTCTAGCAATTAGCCCAACACTTGAATCACTAGTTACAGAAATCCATGAAGAGTTAAAGTTAATCTTCACTTGATTAGACCGGCGGTTTCACATTACTTTCACTTAATTGCCCTAACAGCTTTCAGACTAGAAAAATTAGAGTTATGCCATTTCTGTGGGTGCTTTAGGAAAAGACTACATACAAGCTTGCAAGTTCTAAATTCTGGTTAGTCCTTTCTAACTGCAGCTCCAGTGGGGAAACGAGTGTTGAGGAACCATACTCCCTTAAGTTACCCCCAGAGGACTTACCAGGCCTACCTGTGTGGACAACTCTGCTAAACTGGACTAAATTTGGTTTAACCATACTTGTTAGATCTTGGAACAAGTATTATACTGCACCTACGCTTCTACACTCCGAGTTGCTTCGTCATTGCATTGATGTCAATTGAACTCTCATGAGCTAGTATCTGTGTCGGTTACCCAAAGAAACACTCGCAAGAAATTTTAGGCTGCTACCTTAAGTTAGTTGAAGATCCACCATTGAAGTTCAATTTTTCCAAGGTAAATCCTATACCTTGATCCAATAGTTATTTATCGCATTTGCATCCAAGGAATACCACAGGAAAATGTATGTTAAGTTGGCCTTGCAGTGATCTACCAATATACTATTTTCTTATACGATGCTCATCCGAATTTTTGTTGTCTAGGAACTTCACATGATACAAACATCCATTCCAGTGAATGTATCTGTGTCCTGATGGCAACAGCAAACTCTGTGAAATGTTAAAATTCTGATGAGAGCTATCAAGTGATATTCAAAACTGGGATCTGGATAAGAGTTTATTACCTATTTTTCTTGGAAACATTTCAATTTACAAAAATATTCTAACAATTCCCGAGTAAACATGAATAACAACTTGTTTGGGAGTATATACTGAAAGTACTACACCAAGAAGAGTTTCCTGGAGCTGGTTATTTCATAAACGTTGACAAGGCAGCATGGATGCCTCTGCTACTTCGTAGTGAAACATGATGGGGAACAAGTGAATGCGGTCCGCTCCAAACTGAACTAGGATCACCAGAAAAAAGATTGCCACATAACTCCGTAAGCATAGGATTTTCGCCACCGAAGAATTTCTTGTAGATTTCAATTTGCTGATTCCTTTTTCTCAGTTCCTGTATACAAAACAAAATGGATAAAGAAATTAAAGTTGACAAGTATTAACTTCTAGAAAAGCTATAATGACGAGGTTCAGAAAAATGGCATCACTTGCAAGTTCTCAATCATACTATTTAATTCTAACAGACCCACTTATTCTAACACAGTTTACGCTCTGACTCAATATCTGATTTTCCTATGATGTACCAATTCTTCATAATTAAAAACTAACCCCTAGAGTCATCTCTATTATGGGCTCATACGCGGAGGTGTAAGTGTAATACTAAGTGGGGTGCAAAATAGGCTGTAAACAAAACTATCATAGCATAAATGATGGTGCCAACTGCCAACCTCTTGCTTATGCTGCAATTTCTCCGCGGTGGTAGGCTCTTCCTGATGCAATGATAGGTTATTTTTCTGGGAACCAGATTCAGTGGCAAAACGTGAAGCATCCATTTCCTGGAATCGCGACTCGAGGTTCGCTTCTTCTCCAGATGCATCTTCTCCTGTCTGTAATGCCTCGGAAGGTTCTCCCTCGTCCTTGTTCTGGGTCTGCACATCATTGTCACTGACCTCTTGACTTTCCAGCTTCATTTTCTGAGCTTGTTCTTCCATATCAATGTCTGCACCAGCGACTGGGTAAGATTCCAGATTTGATGATGTATCCTCACTGAAAGGCGTTCCTGCAGTCTCCTACATAACAAAGTACGGAAAAATAATTATTATTGATACAGAAGTAAATGATGTCACAAGAATGACAGAGAAGGCTTCAAACTAAAACAAAAATAAGAAAAAGAAAAAAGGAGAAGAAGAAGCAGAGAACAGACTTTTGGAGATCATAGAGATAAGTAACTGGGTCTGCTGATTAATTGGGAGACAAATTATTTCATAAACACGGAAAATGTGTCAATTGATCAAGCACAATTCGATACTGCATAAAGGGATTTAGTATTACCTCTTGTTTAGGGTCTTGAGACAGATTTCCATCACTTATTTCAATCTGATTTTCAATAAGTTGAGCATCACGTTCCTTTCTTTTGCGTTTCATAACACAGACAGCACATAGACAATCGCTTTTGTGCTGTCTCATTCTGATAGGAAGAAAGACATAACAAACAAAGATCAAAACTGCATGTTGGACCATTAACTGCCAATGTATTGAATATCAAACACTGCTTCAGAAGAAGTGAATTAATAGATACAAGAAGTTTCCTACAGACCGCCCAATGGCCTATTTTAACATGAATGACTCAATTGCTTGAAGAAAAACAAAAGAGACTAAACAACGCAGCGGTTCTGAAAACTTTTTAGTTTATAATAACACATTAGTATATGGGCTTAAGATTGATTTGGAACTCTTTTTCTTCTACCAAAACTACTGTTAATCAACATATTTTATAAACCATCAATCAATGATCGTTGAAGTTCCTGGCTTGTCCAGAGACTCACCAGTACTGGGTCAAGTTTAGGAACTTAGTAAGCATCCCCAACCAACAGAAGGGTGTAATTGTCGTTTCTACTGAATTCAAGTAGAATCTATATAGCCATTGAAGAATAAGGAAGTGGGACAAGTGGCATACCCATGACGTTTACGTGCCTGTTTGGAAGGAGTTCCCTTGACAGAGTGAGCAGCATTCTCCCCCTGCATGCTTTCACTAGAACCTGTAACAAGGATGCATGGAACTAATCAGATTTGCTGTCCCAGAAAATGAACCGAAAAACGCTTCAATAATTTTGGAAAAAACCAACCAGAATCAATGGCCAAATGTAAACCACGAGCAATTCCTATTCCTCATGCTATTCACATGATTTTATAACAGTATTTAAGCCTTTCAAGTTCCAAACTTATATGAGATTGCAACAACTAACACTTATTTAGTCATCATAAATTTGGGACTTTGAGGATTTTAATATTTATTCAGTGCTTTTTTACAGGTAAAATGAACCAACACTGGTAAAGTATATAAGGCAATACCATGGTCCATCATGGGCCATCAACTGACAAAGAGTGTAGCTTATATATATAATCTACTGATCTAGTTGGAAGTATATAACAAAAAAATAAACCATAGCCAAGAAATTGCATGCAATTACTAAAGAAGAGAATGGCTTTTATGGTTAAGAGTTCTAACCATTAGCTCTTTGCGATCGCTCGGTGTATAACCCTGCTGCCACCCAATACTTCATAAAATTCTTCTTCACACGTCTCATAAGATCCACAATGTAATCGCCCTTGTTATTGTACTTGTAACAGTTTTCCCAGATGTACTGTACATCCATAAATACATCCTTGGAGTTCTTGTATTTATTGCCATGTTCAAGATTTTTGCATATAGTGCCAAAATCCATAGGGTAGTGAATGATATCGAAGTAGTCCTATATCGAGGAAAGAAATACAAATCCATAAACAAGATCACATACGATAGAATGACACCCTAAAAAAATTATTTGATCAACAAGAACGAAATGACCTCCTAGTATGTAACTTCAATAACCGAAGTAGATTTGACAGTATTTAAGATTACAAAGCACGTCAAAAGTGGAAAGATGAAAAATCCTAACTCGTTAGTAAAACCAATGGTAGAGATAGCACAGTTTAATTTCTAGCCTACCCAACTTGTTTCGGACTAAAGGCCTGGTTGTTGTTATTGTTGCAGAGCTAACACGGTTTAAACAAGTAAACATTAGAATAAAATTGCATCAGGGGAGCAGAGGCTTCCAAAAAAGATTCACATGTTCACCTACGTCTCTAAAGCAAAGCAAATTAGATGACAAGTTTTGTGTTTCTTCAGGCATTAAATCCATACTCACGGGTTTGCAAGGGAAATTAAGGGAAGTAAAAGAAGCACGTATGGAAGTGAATCTAGGAGTGATGATATCGTAAAAGCCGATAGGGTTACCTAGTAGGCTAGTAAATATTACCCTGGGATTGATACCCACAACCCAATCCACAAGTAACCAGGTAGCAAAAATGAAATCTTTGGATTGGTTATAACGGAAATCTAATATCACTAGAAAAATGAACTGAGCTCAAACTAATATAAAAGTTTAAACTATAAATAAGGTGTATCAACTATAACCATGGTATATGAAACTACCGAATCCTAGAGTTACGTTATGCTGCATAAGAACATAATGAAATAACTATTTACACTCCATCCAAAGTAGATGACACACTTACAGGTATTCCGAGGGCATCAGGATCGACTGGAACACTAAAGGGCTCAGCTGCATCCATATTCATAATTTTCCTGATCACCTAAGAACACAAAGAACGGAAAACAATCCAAAAGTTAGTTCAACTGACATTGTTCAAGTTCAGTGGTACAAAACAAATGATATCCACAGAGTAAATCGCCCATACCATAAGGGAGGTATTCAGTTCTTGTTCACTATACACTGAATCTTGTAGATGAAACTTTGGTTCCCTCGACACTGATGACTCCACTTTCTTGTCATTATCTAAGGCAGTTTGGGTACTCTTTACACCTTGCACCTGGGCAGGACTACCAGCAACATTCACTATAGTATTCAAAGAACTTGATCCTCTGAAAGATTTGATTTTCAAGGTTCCAGATTTACTTGGCACTTTTTCCATAACCACCACAGAGTGCATTTCAGGCAAAGAGCTGCCACTATCATCTGTCCTCTCAACTTCACCTTGCTTTTCTAGACTCACATGTTGACTGCTTTTATCGTTATCACTCTTATCCAGCATATCTGGACTACTCTCTTGAGGCTTTATCACTTTTGACGACTTAAGTCTCACTTTAACAGGTCCAATTCCATGCCGTCCACCTGATTTGTAAGTAATTATATTTGGAGTAGGCTTTGGGAATGCAGCAGTAGGTTGATAAGGCGCCACTGGAGCTGGCACTGCAACTTCCATTTTGGAATCCAACTGCGCACCACCGAGATCACTATCACTATCATCATCATCATTATCATTATCACCTTCAAGTTCAACATTAACATCATACAAAACAGGAATGCCTTCCACATCCACTGCTGCCTTCTTTCTATGTTTTCCTTTCTTGTGACCTCGCTTTCGTTTCATGTTGGCTTCTGCAAAAGAGCAACTTGGTTTCTGTTGTCCTCTTCAAAAACCCCAAAATTTACTCCCAGACTGATAATTTTCTGCAAAACTGAAAATCACCAATACAATTAACAATCTAAAGATTCTTCACAAGAACTCCCCAATACTAGGGTTTCAGGTACTAATTACTCCCTCTGTTCTTTTTCATAGTCCAACTAAGACTATATAACTGAGTTCAATTTTCATTAGAAAGAAAAACCCTAAATTCAGATCACAATTTCGAAGTTTCGAAGAACCCTAATTTACAGTAGAGAAGAAGAAGGGCATACCTTTAAATTGAATTGGCCCTTCGTTAGATGCGTTACCAGGGAGGAGTGAAAGCAAAACTGAAAGAAATTAATCCTTGATGGTGAGGGTATATTCGTCTATCTCTGGCGGGTTTTTGAGGCTTCGAAATTGAAAGTTTCGACTTCAGACCTGGAAGAGAGAGAGAGAGAGTCACAGAGGAGGAGGACGTTCGTTTCTTTGTTAAAAAGGTGCGGAATGCGGATATTAATATTTCCGCCCAAGACGTCGTACAGTAACCCGGTGAAGACATCGTGTAGCTGATATTAATTTTGGCACATCCGCCGCAATTGGCCTGGCTTGGGCTTGAGCTGCCAAAATTCCACCCCGGATAACATGCTTCAACGAGTCCCATCCCGGACATTAATAGCTTGTTTGCTTCATAAAAAATTGACTTTTTTCTTTTTAGAAATCTTTCAGAAAATTTATTGCCAAATTGACTTATGATTTTTCGATTTTTAGAAGTCGGAAAACAACTTCTGAGTGTGCATCCAAACACCCTATAATATTTCTACTAGTAAAATTCCACCTCTCGCCTTAGGTTAACCATTGCTTTTTGTTTATTTTTTTGTGAATCAAGTTTTTTGCCGAGTGGTTCGGGGCAAAGAGTGGAATCTTTGGATCACTGGTATATATGTGTTAATTTCGTGGCTTAGATTCACTCTTTTCACTTCATTGGGTACAAAAATGGGAGTTGTGTGTTAGTTTGATGATTCGGATTCTCTAAGCCAAATGGTTAGGCGCAAAGTGAAATGTTTTTTGAAGGTCTGGTTCAAGTTCCCAGCCTGGATCAACATTTTTAACCACAATTTTTACCTTGAATCTTAAATGATGGATGACCGTAAGAGTTAGCTTTGGACAATTCACAGGGGCGTAAGATTATAGTTTTGATACAATTTCGCTCACAATGGCGTCCACTAAAGCTATCATTTGGCATGCACCATATTCATATATGAAAATCAATTGCTATAAAAACCCAAACTCAATCTCATGCAAAGTATAGTTTAAATATAAATATTAGGATTATATTTGAAAACAATTTCAGTTATATAGTTAAAGGAAGTAGACTTGTGAAACTTGTTTGATAATTGAAAATATGATGCAAGGATATATCATAGGACCTATTCCAATTAAGGATCTAATCTTGGATTGATCCTCAGGATCTATTCCAGGTCCGATCTCAATAGAGTCTAACATAACATTGCACTTTCATATGTCTGTCATCTTCGGGTTTCTGAAGACATCGAGGTGTACATGGGTTAAAATAGGAATGCTCATAAGTGTTTGACATAATTATTTGAACATATGCTAAACTCTAATATCCTAGTGTTCAATATATTCTTTTGATATTCGGACTTGATCCTGAAACCAATTTTAATATCTTTTTAGGTTTGTATATCTCTAGTTAGTTACTATATTAGCAAAATACATGGATGTGTGCTAGCTAATATTAGTTGTCATCTATGAGAGATATTAGTTTAACAGTTGGAATACAGTTGGTATATGTTAATTTTGAAAATAAACATTCATTGCGTATCTTAAGGAGGCACTATATTGTCTTCCAGTCAGGACTTGGTAATAACACTATAAATAGTGAAGCTTGCATTCGTAGGACAAGCACTATGGTGCCCCTTTTCCCTTTCATATCTCTCATATGTAGGGAAAAACTCAAAAAAAAACATCCACTATGGTCTCCCATATCCCTACATGTGCAGGAATATCCCTTCCTTTCCCTGCTAGGAGGATCACATCTGTTCCGCCTTGTAGGGAAGGGAAATCACACGGCTACTCAGCTGCCGTATATTTTTACACTTTACGGCTACTGAGTAGTCATATGGCAGTTGATACAGCAACTCAGTAGCCGTAGCATTTTACATGGCTACTGAGTAGCCGTTTTCATAGAAATATTTGTTTGACCTTTTTTTTCGTTTACACCTTTCTCACACCCGATCCTAACCATCCATCATTAATAACGGCTCTATCTTCTCCACTGTTGGATCCCAACGGTCATTTTAATCCTTTATAAATACCACTCTAATTCTCATACCTAATCAATTGATTTATTATTTTTCTTCTTCTTTACATCAATTGATTTCTTATTTCTCTTCTTCTTACTATACTTCTTTGATTTTTATATTTATCTTCTACTACTCAAGTTTTTATATTTTGTATCAAAATGGTTAATAATTTTGTTCAACGGGAAGAGATTGATCTTACTGTCGCCTTTATTTATGTAAGTATGGACAAAATTCTGGGTTCGGGACCAAAAACCGCTATGTTTTGGATACGTATTCACCAAATTTTTGTCGAACGCAACGGCACTCCTAATGGAAGAGATTGGGAAGCCTTAAAAACTAAGATGAAAGCAACAAAAAAAGATGTCCAGAGAATTCCTGTCCATTCTTAACGATATATATCGGCAATCCAAAAGCGGTGCGAGCCACGAAGATTTGGTAAGTTCTATTATTGTTGTTAAGTTTTTCCATATAGTTCGTGATGTTTTTAATAAACTACATTTTCATACATAATTTTTCAGACAAAAGAAGGTCGGGAGCAATTTCAGTTTCAAACGGTACAACCATTCAAGTATGATGCTTGTTATGAAATGTTTAGAGAAAAGGTCCCCGGATTTAATTATGAACTCACTGTGTCCTAAAACAGTGAGTTGTTTAATAATCATCGTAACTATGTATCAGTCGAAGATGGTACTGAAGTTCTTCCTAATGGAGAGACTCGTTGGAATTACAAGTATAATGCACGTCCTATAGGAACAAAAAATCCAAAATGCAAGATAGACAAAAGAAGGATCGTGTGCAAGGTATATTTAGAGAAGGTGATGAGGGAACATCTTCGGTTAAGATGGAAAAATATAGGAACTATGAACAAAGTGCTAGTATTTTTAGAGTATCTTAAGGAAACATGATCAAGGAAGGAATAAATGAGAGTGGAACAAGAATCCCAATACCAAACAATTTGGGAGTATACTCAACAACTGAGTTATGAAATGGAAGAACAACTCAATTTGAAAAAGCTTCAACAACAGACTAATCAAATGCATCAACGACAAATGCATTTAGATCAAGACGATGCAATAATATCTATGGACCTTAGTCGGTTAGTTCCCAACGAAAAAAAATATTATCGACGCCAGCAAAATGAGATTTTGAATGGGATGAATATAATTAGCGTTGAAGATTCAGACGATGATGATGTAATCCATCTCTAATTTTTTATATTTTATTGAGTTTAGTTTTATAATTTCTAGTCTAGGTTTAAATTAAAAGTGTTTTCCTAAATTTCTAGTTAGTATCGTTGTTAACTTAATTTTAAAAGTGTTATCTAAGTTAATTTAAATTGTTGTTTTAATTAATAAAAGGTTTGAATGTGTTGTAACCAAACGATTTTCATATTCAAATTAATAACTTCATTATCACCTCTGTTGTGTTCTGATTTAATGTAATACTTGTAGTTTATAATTAATAATTTTTATAAATTAAACTAATGTTCATTAATAACTTAAAAAAGAAATTACAATAAATCATTCGATTAAAAGCGTGTATCGCTCTGCCCTCGTTTATTAACATGGTGGACGATAGGTCTGAACACATTAAATGTTATTATTTTTCTTGGTGTGAGATTCAATGATCAATGCCGCTTCGAAATGATAAAACTGTTCTCCTCTCCAAGCTTTATATGCATCTTGTGCAGCGAATATGTCCCATATGTGCCTATCGAGAAACTCATTTTACTTGATGCATAATTTTCTTACATGATTTGTCCTTGAACAAATGTAGGATGGTTCACAATAAAAGCATGGTTTCTTGCCCTTCTGTTTAACGAAAGGACCCCAACCAACATAAATCCAAAATATAGTATGATTGTTAGGATCTTCGGGAAGATCATCCTTGAGAAGGTAAAAGTTTCTAATCCATTCCGTCTCTTCTTCAACATCCTTTAACTTTTCCCTCAGTTGGAATTGTTCTTGACCTCGTTCCTTTGCCTTGAGTTTTTATTCGTATTCTTTCGCAGCTTATGATGAACCTTTGGTTTCTTTTGTGGATTGTCGTTTACTTAACACTTCATCCATCACATTAGCTAATTTGGTAGGTGATGAAGACGTTGTTGCATTTGTAGTAGCTTGATATCCTCTTTTGCATATCTCTTTTTCCATTGCAGCAATTGATTGAGTGGTTCGCTTGCATCTTCTAAGAATCTCTTCGACTGAGTTGGTAGTTGCCAATTGATTTGCCATTGAGAGTAGATGTTTAGATTTGATTTTCACCTCAAAGATTAATACTGCAAAGAAGAATGGGTAGATTTATGTTGCAAAGAATAATGGGTTATCTTCTTTATATAGGATTCGTTCCCAACGACTCTGTTTCTTAGAACTCGTGCCCAACGACTCTATTTCTTAGAACTCGTGTCAAACGGCTCTATTTCTTAGAACTCGTTCCCAACAACAATATATTTCTTTCTATAAATATAGAACATTTTTTCTAACCAACAACAATCTCAATTCATTATCAAATATAAACCTCAATCATGTATGCAAACATATCGAGTAGAAATGGAAAACAAATAGTATGTGTGGAAGCAAAAGAGGTTTGTCCATGTTGTTTCATGGATAATCATAGTCTGTTTCAATGCCCATGGATATATGCAAAATGTCCATAACGAGGTTGCACCGGCACTAGGAAGGTAAAAGAGTCGATACTAGAGAAGATAAGGTATTTGGAATGTGAGTATGCTAAATGTCCGGGAGAAGCACAATGTTTGGAGGATGCAATGAAAGATTCAATCAAACAAGAAAAAGTTGACGAACTCTGCAAGAAATTAAAATTAAAAGGAAAGGTGGAGTTTGAATGCACCAAGGGGATTCCCTATGAAACCGAGGGTTGTAATTTCTTTATGGAAATGCACCGGTCAAGTGAAAAAAAAACATATGGAAAACGTTACTGGAAATGCCTTGTCTGTGAAATGGTGGTATGATCTGAATAAGTGTTGTTATGTTTTAGTTTAATCAAGAGTTTTAATATCAATTGATGTAATGTGTTTTTTTATAATTAGTATGTGTTGTTGTAAGAGTTTAAATGTATTGTCGTGAGGGTTTACAGAGAGATATACCCACAAAACCTATCATTATTTAAATTCTTTACTCTTCATCTGATGATACAGAGGATGAATCTTCAAGGGGGGGGGGGAGGGTTATACTCTGAGAAACTGTTTTTCAAAACCGCATAGCAGTTAAAAAATCTAAAAGGTTTCCCGTTCTTTTTTTCGTAACTCTCCAAAGTAAATTGCTCCTACAACAAAAGAAAACAATATCAATTTTTAATTAAATTATTCAACAATTCAGTACACATACACAAAAAATTGTTTGATAGGTGACGGGTAAGTTTTACGATTTCCGAAGGTACTGGTGCCCTCCATAGATATGAGGATCTCTGTGTCGATACATATACTTTCACGTCTGAAGTGACAATGTTTAACCTTGTTTTCAGATACTTAACCGTCCGTTTATTAGGATTCCCATTATGTATAGTCAACTTTTGCAGCAACTGCTCCAAAAAGTTTGTGTTATTTAGTTGTTTATCTTCTTCTTCATTCTCTAGATGAACATCAACCCATAAACTAACTATCAATTCGTCTTCCTCCGGAATATAACCCATCATAATTAAGAAAGAAAAGTGTTGTAGATAATAACTTGGACAAAAATGAGTGTTTATTTAAGAAGATGGAGAACAGAGTTGGTCAAACTAATGTGTTCATTGGTAAAGAGAATGTGAATCCTTTATACATGGTCAGTATACATATCCATACACTGTACAAGAGATTTCACGGATAAGTATACTAATCCATATACTTTACAAAGAGATTTCACGGATATGCATACATATCCATATATTGTACAAGGAGATTTAAATGATTGCACGGATTATCCTAATTGTAAACCATATGCCATCAAATATAAACGTATTCATTTTCATACATAATTGAAGCCCAAAAATAATTTAAAGTTTTTAATACATATGCATGTAACATTAGAAATTTAAAACACAATAGTGAAATACATCACATGCCTCAACATCATCATCATACATGCCCGCATCATCGTACGCAGCATCATCGTCATCGTCAGAATCCTCATCATCATCGTCCTCCTCATCGCCATCGTCCTCATCATCGTCAGAATCCTCATCACCATCTCCATCATGTTCATATTCGTCTCCACATGTCTGTCTCCATATACATGTTCAACTGCATGTTCAAAGTCATCTGGGATTTGATCATTGTAATCTCCATAATAATCAAATGATCCATCCTCGTTTTTACCATGAACTACTTCTTCTTCTAAGTCTGTATCATCATAATCTCCTTCTGATGATGGAAGTACCACGTATTCCATATCTGAACCCTCCAAACTAGACAAGTCTGCTTCCTGGCCTCCTCTACTAGGACGCACATCAATGTGCTTGGCAAGATCATTTCTTAGTTCTAGGTGCATTTCTAGGTTTTTCATACATGACATAAATACACGACCATTATTGGTAGGTTTCGGAATCGGAACAGGAACAACTCTGCCCTAATTCGTATCCCGACGTTCAGGCTCGATAATCATGTTGTGTAAAATGAGACAACATTTCATAATTAGGTTCAAGTCAGATTGTTGCCAATACTTATATGGTGATCCAAAAATTCTGAATTTTCCCTGAAGCACTCCAAAAGCACGCTCGACATCCTTTCTTTTATCCATTTGATACTTGTTGAATTTCACATAGTCGGGAATTTCCAATGTCTGAGTAAAAGCTTGTACAATTGTAGTCAACTTTGGATAGATACCATCGGCTAAAAAATAACCCATATTGTATTGGTGACCATTGATGACATAATTGCATGGAGGTGCTACACCTTTTAACATGTTATCAAAAAGGGGTGAGTGTGCCAACACATTCAAATCGTTTGATCCAGGCATTCCAAAAAAAGCATGCCAAAACTACAAATCGTGTGATGCCACCGCCTCTAATACCGAACTACTTTGTTTCTCTTTACCCCAGTAAGTTCCTTTCCAAGATACCAGACAATTCTTACATGGCCATTGCATACAATCAACACTACCAAGCATTCTAGAAAAACCTCGTTTCGCATTCTCAGCTAGCAACTTCTGAACATCTTCAGGAGTGGATTCACGCAAATATCTTTCTCTAAAAGTCATGCAAATGGTGTGGAAAAATCTTTTAGATACAATGTATATTGTAGTTGCATCCATACGAATGTAATCATCAAAACTATCATCTACCGTACTTTTGCATAAACATTTCATCACGGCAACTGATTTCATATGCGGAGAATGACCCATAGTACCGGTTGCGTCTGGACGTTGGTGCCATTCTGGATCAACTTCAAGAAATTTTCCTAATAATTTCTCGAATAAGTCTTCCCTCATGCCTAGACGTTGTTTGAATTGTCTTGAGGTATAACCAGTTCCAGGTGTAAAATAATCATTCATCATTTTGGCATCATGCCACACTCGATCATGCGTTATTACACTACGTGTCTGTACCTCCCTAGGTATCGGTTGTCTAATAATACGTAATCGTTCATCCAAACATAGTTGTGTAAACATTAGTAAAGCTTTCTCTTCTTCATCACTGGAGCTATCCAAATAGATTCCATATTTAACTCTCACATAAGCACGCATTAGACTCATTATGTACATTTGCAAGCAACAAACACAGTATCAATTTGTCTATACCATACATAAGAACAAGTCAATCAATTTATACATCGATATAGTAGTTTACCAACATTTCATTCAACATAAATCAAGACACACAACAATTAATCATGGATTTTTCACTAAATATATGTTCTAATTATATTATTGAATTGCTTACTACAAACCTAACCAACCTAAAAACAATAATTTCATCAAAATAAAAATAAAAATCAAATTAATGTGAAACCCTAAAATTAGAATCACTCACCTTAGATGATTTTTTGGATGAAATTCGAAATTGAAGAATGGATTTGTTTCGCCTTGGAGTAACGATGAAACCCTTTTAATTTAAGACAACAAATCGCAATGAATCAATATGAAAATCGAAGGGGGATAAATTGGGTTGGAAAGGGTTTTGATAGGATAAAAAACTAGAGAAGAAGAAGTGGGAATTCCGACCCAGTTTCTGATGACTATACTTACAACACGACTACCTAATTGCCGTATTGATCAAGTCAACGAGTTGACTGATATGGCTACTCAGTTGCCGCTTGGCACTATTCATACGGCTACTGAGTAACTGTATCGTGTAGGGAAGGGAAAACCGGGCACCATAGTGAGGTTGCCTTCCTTGTACTATCCCTTCCCTTTATTTGAGGGATAGGGAAGGGATGCTCTCTCCGATAGTGCTTGGTCTTACAAACTCATCATGTAACACGCATCTTGATTTATCATGTGAGAATCAACTTGTTGAGAAATAAGAGTAATCAAATAAATATATGGGATACAAATCGAAGATCTAGTGTAATACACAAACTTATACACCATAGATACCAAATTATTCAAAAATAAATTACACAATATATAACCATTCAAGGGAGTATATATCGAAATAGTCTCGGGAGACCGACACTTGCATCAATTACATGTAATTTTGAATTACTTTACATATATTAAATTATAAATCTTTTAATTGAAAACAAGACTTTATGTTTCTTTTTTTGCAGGAAACACTTGAAAAATGCAAATGCTCTTGGTATAAAAAATAATTCAAATTTGATAAACGTTATCGATTTATGAAGGAACAAAATCCTGGAGCATGTATTTGAACTTACATCGAGCGATTTTTCTAGAAGATGAAGATAAATATTGTCTCAAAGCACGTATATCATTTTGTGAGTAAACACTCGCGAGATTAAGCTTGTTCACTAGGGTCGCCTAAGGTTTAAAGGCTTATTGCACATGCTAAGTTTAAGCGTGACTCTAACGGAAGTGAGTGAGGCTTTAGAATTCGGATAGGTAGTTTACAAAAAAGTGTTTTATCAGTATAATTTCATAACAAGTATTCATAAATGCACTGCATTACACAAATAAGCCACATTACATCAATTTTCGTTAGAATCCAAATTTTAAATAAAAATTAAAATTACACTATTACATCAAAATTTAAATTCATATTGGTTCTAACTCGTCAAATGGACCGAGATCCAAGTATTCCGTTGGCTTCAGAGTAAATAAATTAAAGTCTTCTTCGCTCAATGCGTCATATTATGCAAAAGTCATTCCCTTGTTATTATTATGTACATTTAGAAACTTTCGAAATTCGAACAAATCATCTATTGATTGTGACACGGTTTGCAACGGTCTCCGGTAGATTATGGCGATCTTTGTTTTCGTCATTATATGTGAATAATCCTTGTAGATGGTGAAATTTGGATAAGGGAAAAAGTGTTATTTCAAGACCATAGAAAAAATTCAACTCTCACGGGAGAGATTAATCTCTTGGTCCTCAAGGTACTCATAGCCACGATTTCTAGTATACGTCCCCGCGAGACACTGCTGGTTGTGATACCATGACTTTTAGCACACATCCTCGACGAGATACTGCTGGTCACATAGGTTCTGTAGATCGTAAAACGTCCCCGACAGACTTATGAACCAGAACAACCACAATTCCAGCATGTCTTCGCGAAACGCAGCTGATTGTGATGCCATGATTCCTAGTATACATCCTCGATGAGATACTGCCGGTCATTAGGCTCTGTAAATGCGTAAAAACATCCCCGACGGACTTATGACATAGAGCGAAGATATTCATGTCTCCTGTAAGCACGACTCATCCTATTTGAGATCAATGACTGATTCCCAGTACATCATCGCGAGATACACTGGTCATGTCTACACTAGGCTCTGACTCGACTTACAGAGGTTTTCGAATAATTCCTAGGACATCCATGCGAGATACACTGGTTATTTTGCCTCTGGGCCCTTTCGACAGACTCCTAAAACATCCTTCTGAGATACACTGGTCATGCCGGGTCCCCCATAAATACAGACACAATTGATTCCTAGCACATCTCTGCAAGATATGTTGGTCAAAGATAAGTGAGCCAAAGTCTCGTGGTGATATTAGTCGGGCGTACAAATATTTTCTCTCGCTTCAGGACGATTCCCAGCTGACCAAAGAGAGATTCAGATCCGTTAAGAACATCTTCATAGAGATTTTGATATGTCCTTAAAATCTCTGAGAGATTCACATCTCTCCCCAAAATCTCGGAGATATCCAAATCTCTCTGCAAAATCTCAGACAAGGCTGAATATTCCACATGATAGGCAAGAGCCTCATGTAGGAATCGAGTCTCTTGTTCAGACTCTCCATATGAATTCTGAGGCATCGCATGCTTTTCACGTGACTCATCCTAGTCATTCTTACAGATCAGTGAATATCTCTTTATCTTGGCCAACTTGGCTAAAGAGAATATCTTCTCTCTCTTAACACATCATCACAAAGGCTGACTCAACTTCATACAAATGAGGGGATATCAATTAGGGTTTTGGTTTGGCGGTCTACGACACGCGTGAGAAATATCCGACCTATTTCTCACCGCAGAAGAGAGTAAAGGCGGTGGAATAATGATATTAACTCAACCTAGTTTATCTCTATTCCTGAAGAGACGGGAGAATTGATCCGCACGGCACGGAAATCAATCCTTATCTTCACCGACCTGATATTAGAGAATTCAACTATAAATAGGTCCTCTATTTCTCCAAGCTATGATCATCTTTCTCATAACCCCTCAGAGCAATTCTTCTTCAAAACCTAGAATTCTCTGATATCTCTCTTCGTCTGCTTCCCTCCCTAAGACCAGTACTAAACCTCTTCCCTGTGACTGAAGCAGCCTTTGAACGGCCGCTGTGCGTGGTTTAGGCAGAGATTGTTCGTGCTCAATCTCCCGTAACTCACTTTCAGAGATCCTAAAATCCCACTTCTAGCCTTTCCCATATTTTAGGTAACTACACTCCTAAAACATCCAAAAAAATTTGAAAGATCCAATATAAAATAAAGTAAAAAAAACTCTGAGTCAAATTTGTGTTTACTTTTAGTTGCTTTTCTTGTTTCTATTCCTTTATTTGCTCCATTACATAGACACAGCACGAGTACTGGATGATAAAGAGGAACTATATTATATTTAAAAAAAAAAACCAACAACACCTCTTTTTTTCTTTAAAAAAAATAATGTTAAGATCAAGCAAATTAAAAACAAAATCTTGAGATGGAGTGCAAGAGAAGTACGAGAAACTATCGACATTTATAAATGTTACTCGAAACGATTATTCAAAGGTTCATTTCATAATTTTCATAGTATTATCAACGGGTCTTTCAGCAAAGTATCGACTAATTTTAAACAATATAAGGGTGTAAATTCAGTTTATCTTCTCCAAACGACAAACACCAAAATTATACACGTTCAACATGATATCGTTATATAAATAGATAACATTACATTATTTTAATTTAATTTAATACTTAATTAAGACTAAAATATTTTACGATTCTTTATCGATGGTTACCAGCCGATTCTAGAGATTGAGCTCCATTTTTCTATTAACGTTACTGCTACACCAAACTTGAAAGTGTTAGCAGCATGTGACCAAAATGTAATTCCCGCTTTTGCTTAATAGTACCAAAGATAAAACAAATATTTTTGTGGAACACCAAATTATAAAGTACATGTCACGCATGTGAATTGCTATGCCTGTTAATTCGCAACTAGTTGTTGTTTTTCTAAATGTATAGGAACCATACGATGCTTCTTCAATAAATCTAATCCATGAGGTATACCTCTTTTAATTAAGAAAAGGAGAAATTCTACAATTTCAACACGATACAAGATCCCTGTTTAAATTAACCAATTATGGATAATATACAAAGGACTTAACTAATCCTACTTGATAAAAGTTTTGAGCAAATGAAAAAGTAAGACACAGTCCACTAAGGTCGTCTCATAGTGTCCGGAGGCCCTAGGCGTGATTTAAAATTTGGTTCTTCTGAGTACCACAATACATTATAATTTTTCTAAAAGGTAATTTGGTGGTCTTACATATATGAAACTAGCGATTCGTGTTTGCGCACATAACCTTTGAATTACATTTTTAGCCACCTTTTCTATATTATCGTAATATTTATCACTAAATGTAAATATAAGGATTTTCCACTGAACAACATTCCGTAATTGATACGAAAACAAAAAAATGAATCATACTTTACTAGAAAAATTATATGTAATTAGATAATCATATACGAAAGTTCGTATTATGACAAATTATGTGATTTAACACATAACACACATTTTGAAAGTTAAATTAGTAGTAATGCACATAGTAAATACATTAATGAAGATCATTGAATGCATTGGAGTTTTGTATTGTTTTTTTTCTAAATTATATTTTTTAATTAATACTTATATAGTAATTAATTTTCTTCATTAGATATTTTTTTATATTATCATGTATGGAATTTGTTAGAGCATTGCTCAGTCGAACTCGCAAGCATTACTATCTCAATATTGTTTATCAAATTTAGTTGATGAACACCGTAAGTCTTGATTTCTAGTCTACGTATAGATAAGTCTCGGATTAGGATAGAATGTGTAGTTGAGCTTTAGACTTCAGGGCGTTCATCGATTGAAGACGAAGATCTACTGAGGAGAGATTGGAGTAACTTCATCAACAAAAGGCATGTGGAGACTAAAACTTATCTATCATTCAGAAGTTTATTATGTTCTATCTCCTAATGAGACTAAGTCGTATAACTATATAGACTTTTATATTATACACATTTGATATTTCGAGTTGAGTTTAACTCGGTTATCTATTTTTCGAAATATGTGTTGGAAGTTTTTTTGATTTAGCCACGTTGATCATATTTTGACAAGGTTAGTTGGAAACAATTTATTTGTTAGAAACTAAATAATAATTCAAAAGATGATCATGTGAAAATCTCCTTGAAACATCTTACATGATTTGTGTGAGACAATCATTTGATGTCGACTCGGAAAGTTTCGTATTGATCATTCAATCACTTTAAAATTACTTGTAAGCTAATAGTTTGTGTTAGACAGCTTTTGTCATTGTGACGCCCCAATTACTAAACTTGCTTAGCTAATAGGATTACAACCTAATTGAAGCTAAAATCCAGATTAACGATCTTATGAATCTCAATTACACAAGCTAAACCCAAAAACAAACCCATACACTCTGGTATAGTATATATGAAGATCTCTCATATGATACGATTAGAATCTCGATGACATCCTACAACTTTGACAATAATAAAGAGTAACTTAATTACACAAGCACTCTAATAATACGATTAGAATCCCAGCGAAATCCTACAACTTTGTAGAAGGAACCGAAAACTAATTCGGAGCAGAGGTGGTCCAAAAACACAAAATAAGATATCTGGCCCTAAGCTCAAGCCTATGGGCCTAATCCGGCACGGCCGACAGAACTAGCCCACTACCCATTTACCGACCCATCGGTTTAACCCATAACCCGACCCATAAACCCGGTCCACAACCCGAATGGTCTGACTTTTCTGAGTCATATATCCGACTCATGTTTTTCGCTGACTCAACGAGTCGACTCAGACAATTTTACAAACACATGACAGGCATTAAAACTACTTGTACACAGCACAAGCACCAATCTTTCGGGGTCTATCAATTTCTCAGATTTTATCTAAATGAAGCTCCTAATGGCTCGTTAGAAAGATGAAAGTCTCCTCAACAACTTTGTAGTTATGATAGGAAACCAAATACGACTCTAACATACACATAATCTTCCATTAACATGCCTACTCACGGCAGTTTCCAGATTTCCAGTCGAAACAGTGCAACTTTGTAAAATCATAACTAATCATTACTAACCCAAATCGAGTGATTCAAAGTTCTGTAAAAAGATGAAAGACTCATCTACAAGTTTCATTGTATAACCCAAGACTAGTTCTCAACGTATGATATGAATAAAAATGTCTAGATGATTGGAAGTAAATAACAATTTCACAATGAATCATGATTCCAAATTATCTATCTTATTGGTTCTAAGATAATACACAGATCAAACACATACCCAAATCATTAAAAGAATCCTAGAATTATTTAGAAAGTTTACCTTAGTCTAATAGTTGATTAAAACCAATTCTCCATCAAGTCCATCATCATGTTGATAATTAGCATCCTTACCAAACTCATCACCATTGCCAATCTAATATTATCATAAAGACTATATACTACCTTTTTGTTATTAACAGAAGATCATCATAATCTAAAACTCTTTCTCTTGATTAATCACTCTTTTTAAATTTTCTATATGAACCCTTCTCTTTATTCTCTCATACTCTCCCTATCTTTCTTTCCCTCATTATCTATTAAATATCTATCTCTCAATACCTCTCACTCAGTAGCTCTCTGTCTTTCTTTCCTTTTCTTCCTATCTTAGGCTAAGTCCTATGGGCTAGATTGAGCTCTAGATTGGCAGTAAAGTGTTACAAAAAAAAAGTGTGGTCTAAAAGTTAACATTAGTTTTCTCTCCTAGTAGCTAGTTTTCTCTCCTAGCATTTGCTCGCAGTTGAACTAACAACGAATGGTTCAGCGCCCAAAAAGTGACATTTACGCTGATGGTTCAGCGCGCAAAAAGTGACCATAACGCTGAATGGTTCAGCGCTCACAAAAATCATACGGATCACAAAAATCACAAAATCTGATCTGACGGCTGAAATTTAAAACGCTGAACCAAACAGCGTTAGACAGTGGTCCCAGATGATGTGGACTGCTAATCTAGCTGCTAGATTAGCACTCCCATAGGACTTAGGATGTTTCCCTAGCTGACGTGGATTGCTAATCTAGCTGCTAGTCTAGCAGCTCAATCTAAGCCATAGGACTTAGCCTTAGTAACTAGGTGAAGCAGGGGATATACAGACGAAGAGATAACTCTTCTCATAAGATAATTCAAATCCTATACAAGGTTTCACTATGAAATACCAAGGTAACTACTAAGGGATAACTAACTACTACACAACTCGAGTCCAATTATAATTCCAGTCAGCTGAAATCAACGGTAAGGTTCGCCAGTCAACTGTCGAGTCAATACCGGTTGACTTTAATCAAACTTCAACAACCAAATTTCCGAGCGTGATATCTTCTGCGTCGGTATCCGATTTGTGCATTCCAGTAGTCCATTTTGCGTAACTTTTCGAGATCTATCTAATGGTACTAGTTTCATTTCTGAATTATTTTTTGGTAAATTTCTATTAATTAATGTTCGTATTTAGTTAATCGAGTGATTGGCGGCTAATTCGTCCATTGACTGGTCTAATAGCGTTGACGTGCTTACGAGTCTCCACATTCGTTTTCTAAGGATATTTCAATGATTGAAATGGGAGCTTAGAACAATTATCCGTTGTCTGGATACAATACAGTATGCAGACAGTTGTGGTATGATTCAGGTACGCCAACCTTGTTTGCATACCAGTATGCGAACGGTTTTAACTGTTAAAGTCCGAGAACCAAGTTTGCATACCATTATGCGGACGGTTCTACCCGAGTTAAGGTCCGGGACAGCAGTATGCATACCCGTTTGCAAACTGCTGGACAAGACCAAAGTCCGGAAGCTATAGTTTGCGTACCCGTTTGCAAACTTAGTGGTTAAAGTTCTAAAATCGGTTAAGTATGTTTTCATACTCATGAACAAAAATAAATTTGTGAATTAAGGAATGCATCTTTGCAAACTGTGGCTTAATGTTCATTAATTGATTCTCACGAATCAATCCGATTTTGATTCAATTGGTTCATATATATTTCTGTGAAATAGTGAACAATTGAACAACTCTATTTGAGACACAATTAGATTCATTTGATTATCTTTCATGGTTGATTAATCATCATAGTTGATCTAGAAGTGATACATGAATGTGGTTAACACAAAAGTGTTCATATGACTAACTTCGGTTAACTATTACCGTGTCAACTCAATATACACGTTCGTAGGGTTACCCATATCTAAATAAAAGTATACTTCATTTGTGTGTAACAATCTAAGACCATCTAACAGTGGAGAGATATTGATTTGGTTTTAAGCAGGCTTAGCTTGAATCTTAAATCAGGTTTTCATCTGACGGTGAATATTGAATGCTTTGTTACTAAGCTATCTTAGATTTGATTGAAATCAAACCCTGATTTGAAAGACCATATAAGGGAGAACTCTAGCAACTGGAAAACCTAATCCCGGCAGTTTCTTGTGTCCTAGTTGCGACTAGAGTTGATTCTCCTTTAACCTAGGTTTTTCCAAAACCATTATAGGTTAACGACTTGAAGACTTCATTTGGGATTATGAAGCCAGACCCAACTATTTTCTCTGTAGTTGCGTGATGTGATTTTACTTGTTCTATCGTACTGAGTATTATCTTCTCTAAGATTAACACGAGATTTATTTCCGATAGGTAAGATATAAAAAGTAATCACAAAGCTCTTAGTCTCATTCTTACTGATTCCACAATAACTTTTCTACTACCATATAGTAACATTATTGTGAGGTGATTGATATTTCTAGGCTAATCTTTTGGAGTATAAGACCGGATTATCAATTGGTTCCTATTCACCTTGATTTATCAACAGATGGAACAAAAACTTCATAGGTACTTCTGTCGGAGATAGATTTATCTATCATAATAGACTTATCTATGGGAGACAGATTTGGTTATAAGTCTTCGACTTTGGGTCGTAGAAACTCTTAGTTGTGGGTGAGATCAGCTAAGGGAATCAAGTGCTCAGAATCCGACGTGGTTCAAGAGGCGTAAGGAATGCGACTTTACCTTAATTGGTGTGACACTTGATTCAGGCTCAACTACATTCCAGTCTGAAGTTAACTTGTAGTAGGCTAGTGTCTCTAGCGGCTTACTACAGTGTGGTGTTCAAATCTGGACTAGGTACCGGGGTTTTTATGCATTTTCGATTTCCTCGTTAACAAAACTTTTGGTGTGTATGTTATTTATTTTCCGCATTATATTTGTTTATATAACTGAAATATCACAGGTTGTGCGTAGTTCAATCAATTGGTAAATCCGACCTTGTTTGTTGGAGTATAATTGATTGGCACTTGGGCATTAGACTTTGGTACCGTCCAAGTTATTTTTCATATCAATCGGGCTCGCAGATTTCTATCTGTTTGATTGAAGATTGTATTGAGAAATTGAGATATAACTCTTTGGTATATTTCTTGATTGAGATCGCTTTATAAGCTGGTGCTCTCGGAATTATATTGGAATCAGTCCATACAGATTAGCGAACGAATTACTGGGTGTGGTTGTTATACCCCCGCTTTTTCATTTGGTATCAGAGGAGGCAATAACTATAAACCTAAATAAGTTTGTGTTTGTTTGATCCTAAAGTCTGTCCCGATGGGAAATCACTTTGGGAAACTTGTTCTGTGCATCTGTAACGCACACCAGAAATTCTCAAAGATTATTCAGAGTTTATATTCCTCAAGACCTCTGGTCTTTCAAGATAATCTCGAGTCATCTAAGATATTAGAAATATTAGATTATGGAGAACAATCTAAAGAAAAAACTAAAGGTTCCTTTAAAAAGGTCCGTTGCAGGAAACATGTGAACAAAATCTCAAGGATATGGAACCTCACTAGACCGCTTCTCAATCTATTTGAGGAATACTATCATGATGGATCAATCGAAAAAGATCTATTTAAATCTTTTGAAAATGTTTTTAAATCGCTGAAACGATGGATTTCGGTTAAGGAAAAGGTTTGTACTGGTGAAAATTTCGATTCTGTCAATTCATGTATACATGACGTGCAGTCGAGTCTTGTTAACAATTCTGATAAGATCAATAAAAAGGTTTATGCTATTTTTGTTGCAAGTTCCAGATGTCAGAAAACTACTTTCCTTAATCATAAGAAAAATGAGTGAAAAGGTTCAGTTAACCCTGAGTATCATAATTAATATGATTATATTTATGGTACATTTCACAAATATCAACCGGAGATGGTGCATAAGGTATCTTCTGTCCAACTAGCCTCTTGGTAACAAGATTGGCTCCATCCCATCTGTATATAACTTGAGATGGGTCAACTAACGATTTGATTAACTTTGTGACTTTTATGTATTATGGGTTAGTTTTTGCTTACGAAATGTAAATTATTTTTTTACAAGAAAAGCTCCTTTTGAAGGAAAAAAAAAATCCACCTGAGGTTAAAAAATGTCATGTAGTTTTCTACTATCTAAAATATCCTCAGTGTACGAACCTCATGGTTCTGGATCTAGAGTTAAAATCATGTTTCCTTTTATGGGTCACGGTTCATGAATGGGTCCAAGCCCATGATTAAAGATTTTTTTGTGGTTGTAATAATGAGGTTCAAACTCTCGGACTTGTGAAGGATAATTTTTTAAACTTAATAAAAAAAAATATATACAATAAAAATATTAACACTGGTGCGAGAAACTGGGACTAAAGATTCGGCCATTTTTCATTTTCAAGTGGTTCAGAATTTAATTCTAGACGATTATAGTTCAAAAAGAAAACAAATATTAACTCTAGTTTATTGCCAAGATAGATTTTATAAAATATTACTTGTATTTTATGAGCATGGCGCATCAAGAATCCCTAAGACTAAGCATGCTCCATCAAATAAAATCACAAATAATTAATTAAAATCTTAATTCAATTAAAATTGGTGCAAAAAGTAAATAAAGAATTAATTTAAATTACCACATGGATGAAACACGGCCTCCTCCGTCGTCCCAGTGCTTGGGTTTAGATCATCATGATAAAAACACGCTCAAAGTATTTATTTATTGCTCAAGGGGTGTTTACAAGGATGAAAATGGAGATGAAATAATAAAACAGTGAATGTGCGACCTACAGAAAGCGTCCAAAATGAACGACACAGAAGAAGTGCTATTGTTACTGTAGCTCTAAGACCCACACCTACGACCCACGCCTGTGAGTCTATTTCACTGTTGAAAAACGACTGCTTATGCAGGTCCGTTCTTCGTGTTCTTCATATTCATCAGCAGCAGCAGAAACCGAGTTTGGGAAAACTCGAATTTCTTCTTCTCTGGCTCTCCTCAGACCCCCAGACTCTCGACAGCCCTTCTATGTGATATCAGAAACCTATTTATACTCCTCAGCCTCATTTAATCACGCCTAATTACTCTCAAATATTCTCATTTACTCGGGCAGTAAAGAGAGAATATTTTTGAGATATTTCTTTCCTTTCTTGCCTTCTCACGTTGTCGATTAGTGTTTTCACACTCCAACATGCTGCAAACTCGTACCAAATGGATTCACACTCATGCAACAAAGTGTCTCCCACGAATTAAACTCGACAGTGTTGAGTTTTTCTCACCAAATAATACACGACTCTGTTTTCTCCAACTCGATTTTCTAGCCAATTGTGACCCAAAATAACACCTTGAAAAGCTTCCTTAATCCTCCAGGAACAATCTCAACCAATTACAGCTCTTGAATCTCTCTAACACACGTCCGAAAAATCGATCGAAAATCTGCATGTGCGCTGCCAGTTTTCCCGCCAAAAAGCTTCTTTTGAATTTGAGAAGAAGATGTCCTCCCCCTAATCCTTCACGGGTGTCCGTTTAGCACTTGCCCTGGGGTGCAAATAGTAAATTTTGGGTGGAAATAGTAATTTTTCTGGGTTCCTCCGGGACATTTCTGTGACGCTTCCGGTGCATTTATGGGGTGCCTTTAACACTTTATATTGGGGTGTAAAACACCACTTTTTGAGCCCATTTCGCCGCAAGGGCTTATTTCTCTAAAATTTCCTACAAGAACACAAAATGACACAATAAGTACTTAATCGAGTCTAACAATACAGAAAATTGAGAACAAAATAGACACATAAATGCGTCTATCAGCCCACCACCGGGTTTATAAGAGTTTCAGTACGCGTACCTTTCTTCTCCATCTCTTTGTCTGCGTACGTGAATAAGGGTGCTTTTAGGGTTCACGTATCAACTCTATCAAAACCATTATTGGAGGTATAAAAGAGGCAAAGGCTTGTCATCATCTTCAAGGAGCATATCAAGTAAGATTTTCCTTTTCCTTTCTCTCAATTTTTAGGTTTCATGGGGAAAATCAATAATGATGATAAGAGTTCAAAGAAGATGCCAAAAAATATTGTTTCATCTTCTCTTATGAATATGAACATACCAAGTGACTAAGACTTTATTAGAATTAGATTCATCAATTATTCTAGTAGTATGACTTTTGATTAGATTTCTTCTAGTGGATTCATACTAGAGAAGAAATTGGTAGAGGAAAGTGGTCATACAGAAGATTTGGTGTGTTTTGAGAAGTATAATCTTGGTAACATCTTTGACGGTTTTGGTGAAGGTTTTGACACTCTCACGGGAATATTTTATGCTAACATTCATGATGTTAATCTTGATTCCTTAGAATTCAAAACTATGATAAATAGGAAAAGGATTCTTGTTGATAGAGAGTTGATTTCAAAGATTACCAAAATTCCATTGGGTAATCTTTGCCTTCCTAGACCAAGAGGAGAAAGACCATCGTGTGAAACCATTTCCAATGGTCTTTGTGAAAACAATGTTGATTGTATAGAAGGGAAATTTCCTACCCATGTTCTTTGTCTTGTTTTGATGGTTTTTGGAAAACTTGGCATTTCTAATCTTTGTCCCTCCACAATTGAGAACTCTCGGTAGAGTCGTGAATTTGCAGAGTTCGTCTATTTCCTTGAATTGGGTACTCAAAGCTTGATATTTGTGGATTTATCATTCTTCAGCTGATCTCATTGACGTCATCCAATAAGAAGTTGGGCTTTCCATGCTTTATTGGGCAAATATGTAATGCACATTCCATTTCTCCGATTGGAAACTCTATTGGAACTCCCAAATTTGTTCGTCCTTGTACCTTCAAACGTATGAAGATGAATGTTCATAAAAGACAAAGATGTGTTTCTCCTGACGAGAACTTGTGATCCTACCACCTTGAGTATTATTCATCAAGGGTGTTCGTAAGATCAATTCCAAGGTAAAATGTGTGCAAGAACAATTATGTGTGATTGCTACAAAGTTCCCCGAAATCAAGGAAGAAATGAAAAAATTTCAAGCCTCTTGGAAGGATTCTGATGATGAAGATGATGGTTGATTTCTCTAAATCTTATCTTTCTTATTATCTCTAGGAAACTTATTATGAGAATTTATTCTTGTGTTTGAGTAGGATAACCAAGGTTTGGGAATAGCAAATATTGTGATTACACATAGCTATAACCAACGATTGTCATCTTTATTTGGAAGATGATTTTGCAGTATTAATCCTTATTAGTTTTATATATTGCAAAAATATTTCATGGGATATGTGTGTTTACGTCCGTGAACTATGATTATCTCATATATGTCAAAAGTTAAGTCTATTACGTCTTTATGCAAATATTGATAAAAGACAGTATGAACTTTTGAATATTTCGCAGTATTGATCTTTCCCTGATACTCTTTTATGTGAAAGTACTGTATGGCTCCGTAAGTTTTCTTATGTTGAGCATTTCCGACTAAATTAATCTATAAGACCTTTTTGTGATTAATTTATTCGAGTTTTCTGGATACAAATTCATGTTTTATGTAATTTGTTAATGTCCATAGAAATCCTTCTTTTCTTGTTAAAAGTAAGGTCGCTCTTGTTGTTCTTTCGGGAATGACATTTTATGGGGAGAGTTCTTAATTGAACTTCTGCTTAATTGCCAAATCTCTGTGGGGAGTGCGGGTGTAGAATTTTGTAGGAGTTATCTTGTATCTTATAAACTCCTAAATGAATACACTAAGTTTCGACTATGTGAAATCATCGAAACAAAGTTGATATGTTTTCTTTTAGTCATGAATTATCTTTTCGAGAACTTCATTATGATCCCGCAATTTTTGTATCTTTGCCAATTTATATTGACAAAAAGGGGGAGAATTATTTGGTAGTTCACACTACATACATATGGTTTACGGAACATTATGTAAGGGGGAGTGGTTGTAAGATGGAAGTATTGACTAAGGGGGAGTGATACATATCACCTTATTATTATTGTCAAAGTTGTGATACAATTGGAATTTGATGTTGTGTAATAATACTATGACACTATATAACAATGATTGAAAACATATGTTTTTAAGATGTTTTCTTATTTTTATGGCTACGGATCTTCAACAACAATAATGCTGAGTTGACACGTTCAGAATCACTGGAGTACTTGGAGTGGCGAAGAATTCAAGGAATGTTGAAGAACCAAGGAAATCAAGCATGATGGATGAGAAGCTACAAAGTTTATTTATTTTGTAATCCATATGTATTGATAGTTTTGTAACTAGAATTGACAGAGGGGAAGATTGTTAGAGCATTGCTCGGTCGAACTCGTAAGCGTTGCTATCTCAAGCTTGTTTGTCAAGTTTAATTTATTAAAACTATAAGTCTTGATTTCTAGTGTACTTTATAGTTATGTCTCGGATTAGGATAGAAGGTGTAGTTGAGTTTTAGACTTCAGGGCGTTCATCGATTGAAGACGAAGATCTACTGAGGAGAGCTTGGAGGAACTTCATCAATAAAGATATGTGGAGACTAAAACTTATCTATCACTCAGAAGTCTATTATATTATATCTCCTAATGAGACTAAGTCGTTTAACTATATAGACTTTTATATTATACACATTTGATATTTCGAGCTGAGTTTAACTGGGTTATCTATTTCTCAAAAAATGTGTTGGAAGCTTTTTTGCTTTAGCTGCGTTCATCATATTCTTGACAAGTTTAGTTGGAAACAATTTATTTTTTGGAAACTAAATAATAAGTCAAAATATGATCAGGTGAAAATCACCTTGAAACATCTTACATAATTTGTTTGAGATAATCATTTGATGTCGACTCGGAAAGTTTTGTATTGATCATTCAATCACTTGAAAATTACGTATAAGCTAATAGTTTGTAGGAGACAGCTATTGTCGTCTTCTAAAGATGTTTCAATGATTGAAATGGGAGTTTAGAACAATTAACCTTTGTATGGATACAACACAATACGCATACCAGTATGCAGACAGTTGTGGTATGATTCAGGTACGCAAACCTTGTTTGCATACCAGTATGCAAACGGTTTTAACTGTTAAAGTCTGAGAACCAAGTTCGCATACCAATATGCGGACGGTTCTACCCGAGTTAAGGTCCGGGACAGCAGTATGCATACCCGTTTGCAAACTGGTGGACAAGACCAAAGTCCGGAAGCTATAATTTGCGTACCCGTTTGCAAACTTAGTGGTCAAAGTTCTAAAATCGGCTAATTATGATTTCATACTCATGAAAAAATACATTTATGAATTAAGGAATGCAATCTTCGTAAACCGTGGCTTAAATTGATTCTCACGAATCAATCCGATTTTTATTCAACTGGTTCATATATATTTCTGTGAAATAGTGAAAAATTGAACAACTGTATTTGAAACACAATTAGATTCATTTGATTATCTTTTATGTTTGATTGATCATCATAGTTGATCTGGAAGTGTTAGATGAACGTGGTTAAGTCAAAAGTGTTCATATGGCTAACTTCGGTTGATTATTATAGAGCCAACTCAATATACACGTTTAGGTACGGTTACCCATATCTAAATGAATATATTTGATTTGTGTATAACAATCTAAGACCATCTAACAGTGGAGAGATATTGCTTTGGTTTTAAGTAGACTTAGCTTGAATCTTAAATCAGGTTTTCACCTAACTGTGAATATGCTTTGTTACTAAGCTATCTTAACTTTGATTGAAAGCAAATCCTGATTTGAAAGACTATATAAGGGAGAACTCTAGAAACTGGAAAACTTAATCCCAACACTTTCTTGTGTCCTAGTTGCGACTAGAGTCGATTCTCCTTTAACCTAGGTTTTTCCAAAACCATTATAGTTTGACGACTTGAAGACTTTATTTGGGATTCGTGAAGCCAGACCCAACTATTTTCTCTGCAGTTGCGTGATATGATCTTACTTGTTCTATTGTATTGAGTACCATCTTCTCTAAGATTAACTCGAGATTTATCTCCGGTAAGTAAAAAGTAATCACAAAGCTCTTCGTCTCATTCTTTGTGATTCCACAATAACTTCTTCTACTACCATATAGTTAAGTTATTGTGAGATGATTGATATTTCTCGGCTGCTCTTCGGGAGTATAAGACCGGATTATCAATTGGTTCCTGTTCACCTTGATTTATCAAAAGACAGAACAAAAACTTTATAGGTACTTCTATGGGAGACAGATTTATCTATAAGTATTCGACTTTGGGTCGTAAAAACTCTTAGTTATGGGTGAGATCAGCTAAGGGAATCAAGTGCTCAGGATCCGGCATGGTTCAAGAGGCGTGAGAAATGCGACTGTACCTTAATTGGTGTGAGACTTGGTTACGTCTCAAATACATTCCAGTCTGAAGTTAACTTGTAGTAGGATAGTGTCTGTAGTGGCTTAATACAGTGTGGTGTTCAAATCTGGACTAGGTCCCGGGTTTTTTATGCATTTGCAGTTTCCTCGTTAACAACACTTTTGGTGTCTGTGTTATTTCTTTTCCGCATTATATTTGTTTATATAATTGAAATATCACAGGTTGTGCGTAGTTCAATCAATTGGTAAATCTGACCTTGTTTGTTGGAGTGTAATTAATTGGCACTTCGGTATTGGTCTTTGGTACCGTCCAAGTTATTTCTAGTATCAATCGGGCTCGCAGATTTATATCTGTTTGATTGCATATTGTATTGACAAATTGAGATACAACTCTTCGGTATATTTCTTGATTGAGCTCGCTTTATAAGCTGGTGCTCTGGGAATTATATTTGAGCTAGTTCATACAGATTGCCGAACGAATTATTGGGTATAGTTGTTATACCCCCGCTTTTTCATTTGGTATCAGAGCAGGCAATAACTATAAACCTAAATAAGTTTGTGTTTGTTTGATCCTAAAGTCTGTTTGAATTGTTGAATTGTTGTATAGTCTAAATTCACTTTTAGAGATTTCTTCTTCACCCATTGATTATTTTTTTCCTGTTTGAATTGTTGTATAGTCTTTCGAATATTACGATCATCAAGATTAGGTTTTCTAGAAGTTTGTTTCACATGCTTTTGCACGTTTATAGATTAATCGACGATTATGACAAATTAATCGACGAGTTTTTCAAACAACGAAATGATGGAGAATGTAAAAAAAAAAAACTATGAAGAGATAGAAGAATTATGGACGCTAGACTAAGAGAAGGAGAATAAAACGAGTTTGATAAAATTAAGAGTTTAGTTTTAATTATATAATTGGAAAAGGTAGTTTCGTAACTTTATCCATTTTTGACACCCCTTAGCCTTGCTTATAAGTCCATTCAAATTTCTGTACACCCCAATTAATTTGGGTATACCCTAATCCAGCGAGTTTATAAGAGGGAAAGAACCCAAGACCAAGTACTTGACCAATTCACCCCATTAAAACTCAAATAACAAACTAAATTTAGTTTAAAAGTTCTTTCGAGTGAGTAATTAGTTGACTCAATATAATAACAGTTCTTGCATTTACTTTTCCTTTTGAGAAATTGGGATTTTGATCTATATTATATTGATAATTTTCCTGTTATGTTGAGTGAATAAGTGCATGAGCTATATAATCTATGATGTTTTATTATCTTTTTTCATCCTTTTACTTTAGGATCTAAAAGAACTACTATACGAACAATGTCTCGCTAGTCGTAAGGGAAATTGACACTCCATCAATTAAGGGAGAAATCAACACTTCATCTGCTAAGGGGGAAATCAACATTGCACCTCCACAAGTGACCATTACTAAGAAGAGGAGTCATAACTGAAAATGCGGGGTCTAACAACCACACCGAACAATTCGTTTGGCAATCTGAGAGGACTTACTCTAATATACTTTCTAGAGAATCAACTAGACAGTCAGATTCAATCTACAAAAAAGTATATACAAGAGTTTTATATCTCTAACTGTTAGTTCAATCCGCAATCAACAAATAGAAATATGCGAGTCTGATTGAATATAAGAGGAGTAAACTTGAACGGTACCAAAGACCAATGTTCAAGGATAAATCAATTTCAATCAACAACCAAAAGTTGAATTTACCAATTGAACGATTCAATGCACAACCTGTGATATTTCAATTATATAACAAAATATAATGTGAAAAAGAAATAACACAGACACCAGAATTTTGTTAACGAGGAAAACCGCAAATGCTAAAAAAACCCGGGACCTAGTCCATTTTGAACACCACACTATATTAAGCCGCTACAGATACTAGCCTACTACCAATGAACTTCGGACTGGACTGTAGTTGAACCCTAATCAATCTCACACCAATTCAAGGTACAGTTGCGCTCTTTACATATTTGATCCCAGCAGGATACTACGCACTTGATTCCCTTAGCTGATCTCACCCACAACTAAGAATTGCTATGACCCAAAGTCGAATACTTGATAAACAAATTTGTATCATACAAAAAAGTCTATAGATTGAATAAATCTGTCTCCCACAGAAATACCCAAGAGTTTTGTTCCGTCTTTTGATAAATCAAGGTGAACAGGAACCAATTGATAAACTGGACTTATATTCCCGTAGAACAGCCAGGTATTATCAATCACCTCACAATAATCTAAATCGTATGATGGCGAACTCGATATTGTGGAATCACAAACGATGAGACGGAAATGTTTGTGATCACGTTTTATCTTGCCTATCGGAGAAATTAATCTTGAGCAAATCTTAGAGAATATAGTACTCAAACGATAGATACAGGCAAGATCAGAACACGCAACTACAAGAGAAATAGTTGGGTCTGGCTTCACAATTCCAATGAAGTCTTTCAAGTCGTTAACCTACAAGGTTTAGAAAAACCTAAGATTAAAGGAGAATCGACTCTAGATTATGCAACTAGTAACACACAGGAGGTGTAGGGATTAGGTTTCCTAGTTGCTAGAGTTCTCCTTTATATAGTTTTCAAATCAGGATTTGCAATCTAAGTTACCTTGGTAACAAAGCATTCATTATTCACCGTTAGATGAAAAACCTGATTTAACCAAGCTAATATCTTTCAACCGTTAGATCGAACTTATCTTTTTACACACAAATGAAATGTACCCTCATTTAGGTTTATGAACCGTACCCAAACGTGTACACCATGTTGACTCATCAATAGTTAACCGAAGTTATCCATATGATTAACTCTCATATCAACCATATTCATCAAATGACTCGAACCAAACTAGTTAAAGAGTCGTTCAATTGCTATATTATCATAGAAGTATACAAGAACACAACTGAAACAAAATCGGTTTGATTCACTCGAATCAATTCATGAACATTATAGCCACGTTTCCAAAGATTGCATTCCTTATAATATAAATGTTTAAGTTCATGTACACAACCAATTTTAAAAAGTAACCCACTCAAGTATGCAAACGGGTACTCATACTTAAGTAGCAAGACCGAGTTTGGTTACGCCAGTACGCGTACGGGTGCACATACTACAATACTATTACAAACTCCAACAGAAATTCACGGAGGTGAACTTTCCACCAGTATGCGTACGGGTACGCATACTTCAGGCTCCCGGTTTTGTACTTGCACACTAATGTGATTAACACACTATATTTATATCCAAACATGGTTACTTGATTCTAAACTCTTTATTTCAATCATTGAAACTTTCTTAGAGGATGTTATATAGTTGTTATTCACAAACTATTTTTCATCAAAGCAATTTTCAAGTTATTGAAATTATCATAATGAAACATTCCAAGTATTCACCAAATGATTGTATCACACACACCACGTAAGATGTTACTCGGCAATTTTCATATGATCATATTCGGACTTTCGTCAAGAATGTAAGATGAACTTGGTCGAAGCGAAAGCTTTCCAACACATATTCCGAAAAATATGTAAGCGAATTAAACTCAGCTCGAAATCTCAAATGTGTATAATAGAAAACTATGTCGTAACAAAACCTATGTCTCAATATAGGAGATAGAGTAGAAATAGACTTTCCAAGTGATAGATGAGTTTCAGTCTCACATACCTTTTGTTGATAAAGTTCCACAAGATCCCCTTAGTAGTTCTTCGTCTTCAAATAATGAACGTCGTGAAATTTAAATCTCAACTACACAATCTATGTCCTAGTCCGAGACATCTAAATAGGCTAGAAATAAAGACTTATAGTTCTGATCACTAACATTGACAAACATGCTTGAGATAGCAACGCATGCGAGTTTAACCGAGCATTGCTCTAACAATAACTATTACAAATAGTGTTAGAGCAATGCTCGGTCGAACTCGCAACCGTTGCTATCTCAAGCTTGCTTGTCAAAACTATAAGTATTTATTTCTCGTCTACTTATAGCTATGTCTCGGATTATGATAGAATGTGTAGTTGAGCTTTAAACTTCACGACGTTCATCGATTGAAGACGAAGAACTACTAAGAGGAGCTTATGGAACTTCATCAACAAAAGGTATGTGGAGACTTGAACTCATCTATCACTCAAAAGTCTATCTACTCTATCTCATATTTGAAAGAAAAGTTGTATAACTATATAGACTTCGATTATACACATTTGATATTTCGAGTTGAGTTTAACTCGCTTACATATTTCTCGAAATATATGTTGGTAAGCTTTCGCTTTAACCAAGTTCATCTTATATTCTTTAGGAAGTTCAAAAGATGATCATGTGAAAATCTCCTTGTAACATCTTACATGATTTGTGTAAGACAATTATTTGATGTAGACTCGGAATATTTCGTATTGATCATTCGATCACTTGAAAATTGCTTTGAGGCTAATAGTTTATGTGAGACAACAATTGTTGTCTTCTAAGAATGTTTCAGTGATTGAAATGGGAGTTTAGAACAAATAACTATGATTGGACATAGCACAGTATGCGTAATTGTATGCTAACTGTTGCAAGTTATTCCAAGTCTGGGAACCATAGTATGCATACCCGTATGAGTATTGGTTGGTTAATGAAAGTCCGAGAACTTAGTATGCGTACTAGCGTGAGCTTAAAGTTCCGGAAGTTCAACTGAGTTTGGAAGGTATGCGTACCCGTTCGCATACTGGTGAACCCAAACTTAGTCCGGACACTTAGGTATGCGTACCTGTTTGCATACTTGAGTAGGTTATGTTCTAAAATCGGTTTGTTCATGAACTAATACATTTATATAATAAGGATTGCAATCTCTTGCAAACTGTGGCTACAATGTTCATGAATTGATTCGAGTGAATCAAAATCTATTTTCCTTCAATCGTGTCTTGTATACTACTATGAGAATATAAACAATTGAACAACTCTATAATTAGTTTCATTTGAGTCGTTTGAACTAGTTATGGTTAAGATGAATATGGTTGATATAAAAGTGTGCATATGGCTAACTTCGGTTAACTATTGTTGATCCAACAAAGGTGTACACGTTTAGGTACGGTTACTCATATCTAAATGAAGTCACTTTTCATTTGTGTGTAACAAGCTAGTTCGATCTAACGGTTGAAAAATATTAGCTTGAGTCTAATCAGGTTTTCATCTAACGGTGAATATTGAATGCTTTGTTACCAAGGTATCATTGATTGCAAACCCTGATTTGAATACTATATAAGGGAGAACTATAGCAACTAGGAAACCTAATCCCCACACCTCTTGTGTGATACTAGTTGCGACTAGAGTCGATTCTCCTTTAACCTTAGGTTTTTACAAAACCCAATAGGTTAATGACTTGAAGACTTCATTGGGATTGTGAAGCCAGACCCAACTATTTTGTATGTAGTTGCGTGTTTTGATCTTGTTGTTTTTTATCGTGATTGAGTACTATCTTCTCTAAGATTTGCTCGAGATTTAGTCTCCGATAGGCAAGATAAAAAGTAGTCACAAACATCTTCGTTTCATCGTTTATGATTCCACAATATCTTTTTTCGCTACCATACAATTAAGATTATTATGAGGTGATTGATATTACTAGGTTGTTCTTCTTGAATATAAGTCTGGTGTATCAATTGGTTCGTTTTCACCTTGATTTATCAAAAGGCAGAACAAAACTCATAGGTATATTTGTGGGAGACAGATTTATCTATTCAATAGACTATTATGTGTGAGACAGATTGATTTATCAAGTCTTCGGTTTTGGGTCGAAGAAACTCTTAGTTGTGGGTGAGATCAGCTAAGGGAATCAAGTGCGTAGAATCCGGCGTGGTTCTATAGGTGTAAGGAACACGACCGTACCTTGATCAGTGTGAGATTGGTTAGGGCTCAACTACATTCTAGTCTGAAGTTAACTTGGAGTATGCTAGTGTCTGTAGCGGCTTAATATAGTGTGGTGTTCAAATCTGGACTAGGTCCCGGGATTTTTCTACATTTTCGGTTTCCTCGTTAACAAAATTTCTGGTGTCTGTGTTATTTCTTTTCCGCATTATTTTTCTATATAATTGAAATATCACAGGTTGTGTGTAAGTTCAATCAATTGTGAATCCAACCTTTGGTTGTTGATTATATTGATTGACACTTGGATATTGGTTTTTGATACCATCCAAGTTATTTATTATATTCAATCGGGCTCGCAAATTCCTATTTGTTTGATTGCAGATTGAATTGAGAAATAGAGATATAACTCTTGGATGTACTTTTCTTAAGATTGAGTCTGACTGTCTAGTTGATTCTCTTGAAAGTATATTGGAGTTAGTCCATACAGATTGCTAAGAGAAATATTGGGTGTGGTTTTTAGACCCCCGCTTTTTCAATTGGTATCAGAGCAGGCAACCACGTTTAAGACCTCATAAGCCTATGTTTGTAGCGATATAACTCAATGGACAATAGTGTTATCTCAGATAAACGCATCATCATAAATAAAAGTTTTGTTTCCATGAAATCTATTAAAGAGAAAGATTCGTCTATCTCGAATTTAGATGAACATTATGTTCCAACGAAACAGAATTGCACTGATAAATGTTACCCCGATTACCTTTCAAACGAGTCTGACTCTGTTGAAGAAAGGGAAGCAGACAAAGAAAGTGAAATGATTCTAATTCTTGTTAGAATCCAGGTTGATAGAATCAATCGGTTTAAATAAAAAGTCAATGTGCTTATTGGTATAGTAAATGATCGTGACTCTCAATTAAAGGTTCTCCATGAAGAGAACGCCTTAGTTTGTTCTTAACGAACCTTACTAGAGGCTAACTCAACTGAGTAAAATCTCTAATCAAGGATGTTCTGAAGAGTCAACTTTACCAATCGCTTCTAACTCAACTGAGACTTCAGTTCCAGAAGCTAAATCGCAATCCCTTCGTGTTGGAAAAGATGTGCTTGGTTCTTCCTCTAATCAAGGAATATCCACATCACAAGGAAGGAAGAAATCTCCTAACGATGGTGTTAATATTGTTCACTCTAATCACTTCGGCGATCTGAAAGTGTGTCTCTTTTATGACTCAAAAGGACATGTTGAACGTAAGAGAAAATCTAGGTTGAATGACAATTCTAGTGTTCAACTTCAACACACCTTAGATTCAATTCTCAAAGGTGTAACTGATATTCATATGTCTAAACCAATTGGTTTTAGTACTCACCCCGTGAATCCTTCCAGGAAAGTCAGTTCTATTTGTTCCTCGAATGTTCAAGATCGCAAAAGCTATCTTAACACAAATCGTCCAAGAAGAATTCAAGGATCTTCTTCGGTTAAGAATGGAGATGTTGTTGTTCTTGATGTGAAAAAGGTACCAGAAGAAAGCAAAAATGGATATATGAAAGATAATTTGATATTTGAAGGATACAAAGAGCTCATCAACAGGCTGTCAAATCCCTCTAGATAAATTTCTTCAGGTAAGAATCAATACTATGCGTCATATCTTTACGATAGTAAATTTTATGATAACTTTTCACATCAAAAAACGTTTCCTCAAAAATTTAGGAAAAAGAGGTTTCACTGTGAACAAAATTCATTTGATGAGCGAAAAGCTCATACTCGTGCTAATTAATCACAAGGGTTGAATGCTTACTCATAAAAATCATATTGAGTAAGATTTGTCAATATTCATTTATACTTTTGGCAAATTTCTTTCTAATTACTTGAGTTATTTTCTTATCGTCCATAGCTAAACTATTGTCCATAGACAACACTGTCTAAGTATTGTTTGTGTCTCAAGATTCTCTTCGTTTTTTCTTGTTTTTAGTTTCGAAGAAGTTTTTCTTGCAACTATGTTGCCTGCGACTCTTGTGCTCTAAATTGTTTTCTGTGGAGATATAAAATTTATTGAGCCAAAAATCTTCACGTAGCAAAATTATACTATTCTTTCTTACCTTGTAAAAAGGTACGTTTCGTTTTGGTTGTGTTTTTCTTTTGGGTTCATATTATGTTTGTACGGGTACCCATGACTTACTTGTCCCGAACTTCCTTTAGAAACCCTAAGAGTTACCGTCCCTAAGAAACCATTTAAATACCAAACCTATTGAGTCACGTACGCATACTCTAGGTTATTATCTTTTTGTCAAGAATGTCTTCACCTTCTTGCACTGGTGGTTTTGCAAGAGGTTTTCTTGATAAAGGTATTGGTTTCGAGTCCAAAGGGAGGAAGAAAAGAACCCTATTAGAAGATGATGATCAAAATCCTGATGCCTCATGCTACTATGACTATACTCATCAGTATGTTGAGAATGAGGATATGATTTTTGCTGAAGTGGTTCATGATTTTCTTAAATACTTTGAGGAAGCAAAACTGCAACTCGTTGATACTATGAAGGGTCTTGATGTGTTAAGAACTGAGTTGAAAAAGGGTAATGCAGATCTTGTTCTCATGAAGACACATGTTAAAGATCTTCTCAATGAGGATATCTTCTCTGAAGAAGCAGTGGATGATGTCAATCACAAGCTCAAAGGACTCAAGACTCGTGGGGGTTCCGGAAGTGATCTCAGATTTCGGTTCATGATCGGTTTTGTTGGTTTACGAGTCTTTTGATTTATGATTGTTGTCTTTAGTTTGTCTAGGAAACTTCTTATGAGAATTTATTCTTGTGTTTTAAAAAAGATAACTAGGGTTTGGAATAGAAATTATTGTGAGTACACATAGCTATTGCCAACGATTTTCACCTTGCAATGTTTTTAGATTTATTTATTTAAATTCTAAAGTTTATTTAGAAGATGATTTTGCAGTATTAATCTTTATTGGTTTTATATATTGCAAAAATTGTTATGGGATATGAGTGTTTACGTCTGTGAACTATGATTATACCATATACGTCAAAAGTTAAGCCTATTATGTTATTATGCAAATATTGATGGAAGATAGGATGAACTTTTGATCGCAAAGATTAAGTCTATTATGTGTCTTTATGCAAATATTGATGAAAAATAGAATGAATCTTTGTATATTCTGCAGTATTGATCTTTCCCTGATCCACTTCTATGTGAAAGTACTGCGTAGCTCTGTAAGTTCTCTTATGTTGAGCATTTCCAATTAAATTAATCATGGGTTCTCTTGTGGTTAATTTAATTGAATTTTCTGGATACAAATTCATGTTTCATGTGATTTTGTTAATGTCCAAAGAAATCCTTCTTTTCTTGCAAAAGTAAGATCGCTCTTGTTGTTCTGTAGGGAATGACATTTCATAGGGGAGAGTTCTTAATTGAACTTGTGATGAATTGCAAAATCTTTGTGGCTGTGGAATATTGTAGGAGTTTTCTTGTATCTTTATAAACTCCTTGATGAATACACTAAGTTTCAACTATGTGAAATCATCGAAACAAAGTTGATATGTTCTCTTTTATTCATGAAGTATCTCTATGAGAATTTCGTTACGATCCCACTAGTTTTCGTACCTTTGCCAATTTATATTGACAAAAAGGGGAGAATTAATGTGTAGTTCACACTACAAATACATATGGTTTACGAATCATTATGTAAGGGGGAGTGATTTTCATGTGAGATGAAGTATTGACTAAGGAGGGGTGATACATATCACCATAGTATTGTTGTCAAAGTTGTGATACAATTGGAATTTGATGTTGTATAATAATACTATGACATTGTATAACAATGATTGAGAGCTACTGTTTTCTCATTGTTATGGATACGGATCTTCAACAACTATGATGCTGAGTTGAACACGTTCAGAATCACTGGAATACTTGGAAGTGACGAAAATTTCAAGTAACGTTGAAGAACCAAGGAAATCAAGCATTTGTATGAGAAGCTACAAAGCTTATTTATTTTGTAATTCATATGGATTGATAGTTTTGTCACTAAAATTGACAAAGGGGGATATTGTTAGAGCACTGGTCAGTCGAACTCGCAAGCGTTGCTATCTCAAGCTTGTTTGTCAAGTTTAGTTGCCAAAACTATAAGTCTTGATTTCTAGTCTACTTATAGCTAAGTCTCGGATTAGGATAGAAAGTGTAGTTGAGCTTTAGACTTCACGGCGTTCATCGATTGAAGACGAAGAACTACTAAGGAGAGCTTGTGGAACTTCATCAACAAAAGGTATGCGAATACTTGAACTCATCTATCACTCAAAAGTGTATCTACTCTATCTCCTATTTGAGACAAAAGTCGTATAGCTATATAGACTTCGATTATACACATTTGATATTTTGAGTTGAGTTTAACTCGCTAACATATTTCTCGAAATATGTGTTGATAAGCTTTCGCTTTAACCAAGTTCATCTTATATTCTTGACGAAAAAAAGATGATCATGTGAAAATCTCCTTGTAACATCTTACATGATTTGTGTGAGACAGCTATTTGATGTAGACTTGAAATGTTTCGTATTGATCATTATATTAATTGAAAATTGCTTTGAAGCCAATGGTTTGTGTAAGACAAGCTATTGTCGTCTTTCAAGAATGTTTCTATGATTGAAATGAGAGTTTATAACAAATAACCATGATTGGATATAACACAGTATGCGTACATGTATGCTAACTGTTGCAAGTTATTCCAAGTACGAGAACCATAGTATGCATACCCGTATACGTACTGGTTGGTTAATGAAAGTCCGGGAACTTAGTATGCATATCGGTATGCGTACTGGCGTGAGCTTCAAGTTCCGGAAATTCAACTGAGTTTGGAAGGTATGCGTACACGCTTGCATACTGGCGAACCCAGACTTAATCCGGCCACTTAGGTATACCCGTTTGCATACTTGAGTAGGTTATGTTCTAAAATCGGTTTGTTCATGAACTAATACATTTATATAATAAGGAATGCAATCTCTTGCAAACCGTAACTATAATTTTCATGAATTGATTCGAGTGAATCAAAATCGATTTTGCTTCAATTGTGTCTTGTATACTTCTATGAGAATATAAACAATTGAACAACTCTAGAACTAGTTTCATTTGAGTCATTTGAACTAGTTATGGTTAAGATGAATATGGTTAATATGAAAGTGTTCATATGGCTAACTTCGGTTAACTATTGTTGAGCCAACTAAGGTGTACACGTTTAGGTACGGTTCCTCATATCTAAATGAAGTCACTTTTCATTTGTGTGTAACAAGCTAAGTTCTATCCAACGGGTGAAAGATATTATCTTGAGTCTAATCAGGTTTTTATCTAACGGTGAATATTGAATGCTTTGTTACCAAGGTAGCATTGATTGCAAACCCTGATTTGAAGACTATATAAGGGAGAACTCTAGCAACTGGGAAACCTAATCCCCCACACCTCCTGTGTGATACTAGTTGCGACTAGAGTCGATTCTCCTTTAACCTTAGGATTTTCCAAAACCCAGTAGGTTAAGGACTTGAAGACTTCATTGGGATTGTGAAACCAGACCCATCTATTTTTTCTGCAGTTGCGTGTTCTGATGTTACTGTTTTATATCGTGATTGAGTACTATCTTCTCTAATATTTTCTCGAGATTTAATCTCCGATAGGAAAGATAAAAAGTAGTTACAAACATCTTCGTCTCATCGTTTGTGATTCCACAATATCTTGTTTCGCTACCATACGATTAAGATTATTGTGAGGTGATTGATATTACTAGGTTATTCTTCGGGAATATAAGTCCGGTGTATCAATTGGTTCATGTTCACCTTGATTTATCAAAATACCGAACAAAACTCATAGGTATATCTGTGGGAGACAGATTTATCTATTCAATAGACTATTATGTGTGAGACAGATTGATTTATCAAGTCTTCGGTTTTGGGTCGAAGAAACTCTTAGTTGTGGGTGAGATCAGCTAAGGGAATCAAGTGCGTAGAATCCGGCGTGGTTCTATAGGTGTAAGGAACACGACCGTACCTTGATCAGTGTGAGATTGGTTAGGGCTCAACTACATTCTAGTCTGAAGTTAACTTGGAGTATGCTAGTGTCTGTAGCGGCTTAATATAGTGTGGTGTTCAAATCTGGACTAGGTCCCGGGATTTTTCTACATTTTCGGTTTCCTCGTTAACAAAATTTCTGGTGTCTGTGTTATTTCTTTTCCGCATTATTTTTCTATATAATTGAAATATCACAGGTTGTGCGTAAGTTCAATCAATTGTGAATCCAACCTTTGGTTGTTGATTATATTGATTGACACTTGGATATTGGTTTTTGATATTGTCCAAGTTATTTCTTATATTCAATCGGGCTCGCAAATTCCTATTTGTTGGATTGCGATTGAATTTAGAAATAGAGATGTAACTCTTGGATGTACTTTTATTAAGATTGAGTCTGACTGTCTAGTTGATTCTCTTGAAAGTATATTGGAGTTAGTCCATACGGATCGCTAAGCGAAATATTAGGTGTGGTTGTTGGACCCCCCGCTTTTTCATAACGGTTTGATTAACTTTTTATATTATGGGTTAGTTTTTGCTTTTGAAATTTATTTACTTTTACAAGAAAAGCTCCTTTTGAAAAGAAAAAAATTTTCCACCCGAGGTTAAATAATGTCATGTAGTTTTCTACTATCTAAAATTTCCTCAATGTGCGAACCTCATAGTTTTGGATTTAGTGTCAAAATCCTGTTTCCTTTTATGGGTAACGGTTCATGAATGGATCCAAGCTCACCACCAGCTTTATAAGGGTTTCAGTACGCGTACACTTCTTCTCCATCTCTTTGTCCGCGTACGTGAACAAGGGTGCTTTTAGGGTTCACGTATCATTTCCATCAAAACCGTTATTGGAGGTCTAAAAGAGGCAAAGACTTGTCATCATCTTCAAGGAGCATATCAAGTAAGATTTTCCTTTTCTTTTCTCTCAATTTTTAGGTTTCATGGGGAAAATCAATAATGATGACAAGAGTTCAAAGAAGATATCAAAAAATCATGTTTCATCTTCTCTTATGAATATGAACATACCAAGTGACCAAGACACTATTAGAATTATATTCATCAATAATTCTAGTAGTATCACTTTTGATTAGATTTCTTCTAGTGGATTCATACTAGAGAAGAAATTGGTAAAGGAAAGTGGTCATACAGAAGATTTGTTGTGTTTTGAGAAGTATAATCTTGGTAATATCTTTAACGGTCTTGGTGAAGGTTTTGACACTCTCACAAGAATCTTTTATGCTAACATTCATGATGTTAACCTTGATTCCTTAGAATTCAAAACTATGATAAATAGGAAAAGGATTCTTGTTGATAGAGAGTTGATTTCAAAGATTACCAAAATTCCATTGGGTAATCTTCGCTTTCCTAGACCAAGAGGAGAAAGGCCATCGTGTGAAACCATTTCCAATGGTCTTTGTGTCAAGAATGTTTATTGGATAGAAGGTAAGTTTCCTACCCATGTTCTTAGTCTTGCTTTAATGGTTTTCGGTAAACTTGGAATTTCTAATCTTTGTCCCTCCACAATTGAGAACTCTCGGTAGAGTCGTGAATTTTTGGAGTTGGTCTATTTCCTTGAATTGGGTGCTCAAAGTCTTGATATTTGGAATTCGTGAAGCCATACCCAACTATTTTCTTTGTAGTTGCGTGACCTGATCTTACTTGTTTTATCGTATTGAGTACTATCTTCTCTAAGATTAACTCGAGATTAATCTCTGATGGGTAAGATATAAAAGTAATCACAAAGCTCTTCGTCTGATTCTTTGTGATTCCACAATAACTTCTTCTACTACCATATAGTTAAGTTATTGTGAGGTGGTTGATATTTCTAGGATGCTCTTCGGGAGCATAAGACTGGATTATCAATTGGTTACTGTTCACCTTGATTTATCAAAAGATGGAACAAAAACTTCATAGGTACTTATGCATGAGACATTATCTATCTTAATAGACTTATCTGTGGGAGACAAATTTGTTTATAAGTCTTCGACTTTGGGTCGTAGCAACTCTTAGTTGTGGGTGACCTAAGGGAATCAAGTACGCAGAATCCGGCGTGGTCCAAGAGGCGTAAGGAACGCGACTATACCTTAATCGGTGTGAGACTTGGTTAGGGATCGACTACATTCCAGTCTGAAGTTAACTTTTAGTAGGCTAGTGTCTGTAGCGGCTTAATACAGTGTGATGTTCAAATCTGGGTCCCAGGGTTTTTCTGTATTTGCGGTTTCCTCGTTAACAAAACTACTGGTGTTTGTGTTATTTCTTTTCCACATTATACTTGTTTATATAATTGAAATATCACAGGTTGTGCGTAGTTCAATCAATTGGGAAATCCGACCTTGTTTGTTGGAGTGTAACTGATTGACACTTTTGTATTGGCCTTCGTTATTGTCCAAGTTATTTCTCATATCAATCGGGCTCACATATTTCTATCAGTTTGATTGCAGATTGTATTGAGAAATTGAGATATAACTCTTTGGTATATTTCTTGATTGAGCTCGCTTTATAAGCTGGTGCTCTCGGAATTATATTAAAGTTAGTCCATACATTGTCGAACGAATTATTTTGTGTGGTTGTTATACCCCCTCTTTTTCAGAATTTATATAGTTAAATCATTTTCAATGATAACTGCAATACTTGATGTTCATGAATAAATCTTTTGTGAATTGTTTTTCATGAGATTGTTCTATTTAACCATTTTTTTCTTCGTGGCATATCTCGTGATAATCTTCAAAAATTATGATTATGACTCTCATGTTGTTGCTTGAACAACTTAAGATGAATAATTTTGACGATCGGTTTCTTGCTTACATCTTGTGAGATTTGTTAAAATCCGAGGAAAATTGTTTCTAGCAAAAATATCGCCTATGTTGTTCTCTTTTGAGAATGTCGCTTACTTGAGATATCTTTGGGGAGTGTAGTAATGGAATTTAAGTGGAAAATTACACTTAATCTCTCTACAGTGAAAGAAAGAAAGTAAGTTGCGGAACTTGATAAAATCATCATCGATCATATGATTGAATTTTTGGTCTCAAGCTTTCTCCTAATGGCTTAATTCATGAGGAACCAAATTCCCATCACCTTTGTCAACTTTGTGATAAAAGGGGTGAGAAGTACTAATAATCTACTACTAATGACATATGTTTTTTCAAAGCATTATCTTAAGAGGGAGTGTATTAATTAATATGTGCAATCATCATCCTATCTAACAAAATAGACATGTAAAGACTGCGGGTGATAATATATCACAAATAAGAAATAAGAAGTAGTATCATTATATGTTTTAGAAAATATATTGTGTTTAAAAGTGATGAATGATATTCTCATTTGTATAACAACTATGTGCAAAATAAAAGTCATCAATACAAACTCTAAGGCGGAAAAGTGTCAACATTTGTTATATATCACTGTCGAATATTCAATCACGGAGAACCATAGAAGAAGAAAGTTGAGGACTAAAGAAATCAAGAAAGCATCATGGCGCTTATGCTGAAAGTAAGTTTGTAAAATTTCATACGTATTTCAAAAGTTTTGTCACCAAATTGGCAAAGGGGGATATTATTAGAGCGAATGCTCAATTGAACCTCTAGGCATTATGGCAAGTATGTTGTCAAATGTAGATGTTAGATTATTTTTTTAATTATTTATATCCTACTAAAGTTAGCTTAGATCTAGATTAGATCAGGTAATAAAATCGTAGGATCATCCAAGTTACTCCTGATGGTTACATATCGCACGAAGACATCATTTGAAGAAAATTATCAATGGTTAGTAATAAAGGCTGATTTTTCTTTAAGACTATTTTCTCTTCTTTCTATCTATCTATCACACAAAATTCGAATACTTTAGCAAATAGTCGAATTGAAAAGAAGGTCCCTGTCACAGACTAGCTGTTAGGCTAAAGTCTAGTGAAGTTTCGATGTCAAGCTCATGCTTATCACTTTTCCGAAACTAAAATCAAGTAAATATTCTCTCATAAGGTCTGAAATTATAGGCTCGCAAACATATAAAAGAAATTTGTTTGAAATCTCAATTTTATACTCACTAAATTTGCGAACTTATGTTTTAAGTTTGCAAACTTACAAGAGATCGAAACGTTCCTGAACTCGGCGTTTTCTTGAGTTCGTGAACCTATGATATGAGTTTACGAACCTAGTGAAGAGAGAAAGGTTCTTGAACTACTTGAGTTCGCGAAACTTAATTAGAAAATTTTCTCCTGACACTTTTTTAATTGAATTCGCGAACCTAAAATCTTAGCTTCATAAACCTAACAATGCAAAATGTCCCAAAATTCCTTTTGGATAGTTGTTATACTTTTCATATTTACTTTTTAACGCAAACCTTTCACATTCTTACAAATTGCTAATATTAGCTAATTCTTCTGCGAGAAAATTTATTTGCTCTTTCCAAGCATTGATCAAACTTGAGATACAAGTTTGAGTTTAAATTTAGATAGTTGAAACTTTGAGTGCACACGTCTAATTTTAGCAGTTTGAAGTTATCTTCAGAAATAATATACTAATGGTAATTGCTTAATGTTTAATTGTTTCGACACATCAAACTATGAAAATAACGCCAATGCAAGTAATTTCTAACCAAAGAAACAAACCTTTTATATTTAAGGACATAACCTAAACTTAACAACATTAAGAATTACTTAGGTTGCAAGAAAATTAATGCTTACTTCTAAGGTTGTGTTTGATAAGAGTTCACTACATGGAATTAGCCATATTTGTTCATTTATGAGAAAGAGATCTTGATTTCAAAAACCATTGATACTTGATGTTTTGGTATTTTCAATTTGATAATTTTTGTTGTAATATGGTTTTATCCATTAGTTGTAACGTCAAATGAGAATTTTCTGCAGTAATTGCTCAACTACCATGATCGTATAAATGGCACAACCTATGGGAATAACCACCGGTTTTAGTCGAGAAACATTGGTCACGCTTATGGCGGTGAAAAGAACAACACATATAATATAAAAAAGTTTGTTTAGAGTCACTCACAAAACCTAGTCAATTTCATCATTATATGGATCGAGATACTATGATACTTGTGGCATATGATCAACTAAATTAAAGAAGTTTGTTTAGAGTCAGACTCGCAAAACCTAGACAATTTCATAGCTAGTTGGATCGAGATACTATGTTTAGTTACCTAAAATCAGTGAAAGGCTAAAGTGGGATTCTAGGATTTCTGAAAGTGAGTTACGGGAGGTTGAGCAAGAACAACCTTCGCCTAAACCACGCACAGTGGCCGTTCAAAGGCTGCTTCAGTCACAGGAGAGATTATGGCTAGTCTTAGAGAGGGAAGCAGATTAAGAGAGATCAAATAATTCTAGGGTTTGAAGAAGAATTGCTCTGAGAGTTTATCAGAAAATTATGTTGTTAGCTTGGAGAAATAAATGACATATTTATAGTTGAATTCTCTAATATCAGGTCGGTGAAGATATGGATTGCTTGTCGTGCGGAACAATTTTCCCGTCTCTTTAGGAATACATAGAGAGATAAACTAAGCTAAGTTTATCTCGTTATTTCACCGCCTTTACTCTCTTTTGCGGAGAGAAATAGGTCGGGTATTTCTCACACATGCTATAAACCGCCAGACCAAAACCCTAATTGATATCCCCGTATTTGTGTTAAGCTGAGTCAGCCTTTGTGATGATATGTTGAGAGAAACAAATATTCTCTTTAGCCGAGTTGGCCAATATAGAGAGATATTCTCTGATTTGTGAGAATGACTAGGATGAGTCACGTGAAAAGACATGTAATGCCTCAAAAATCGTGTGTAGAGTGTAAGAGAAGCTGAGGTTGATCTCCCTCTCTCCATGGTCGGTCACATATGTCACATGGAGACCATATTATTGCTTTTGGGTCCCTTTGTTGAGCATGTGGAGCTCAAGGGAGCTTATCCACGTTTTTGGATATACATGTACAGTTCATGCCCAATTTACTAGCCGTGAGTGTGTTTGAGAAGCTGAGAAATAGGTTTGAGCCCTAGGTGAGACTTCTGCCTGAGTCTTATGCATGTATAAGACTCTTCATATGAGCTGCCCAACTCGGATAAGGCCATCCGAGGCTTGGCTGACGCGATTGAGGCTGTCAGAGATTCAGCCGACGCGAGTGAGGCTGTCAGAGATTTAACTGACGTGACTGAGGCAGTTTGAGACCTGGACGACGCGACTGAGGCCGTCTGAGACTTGGCCGACGCAACTAAGGCCGTCGGAGATTTGACCGACGTAATCAAGTCTCTTTGAAGTTAGCTGGGACATTTTCGGGAGAGAAAGGAAAGCTTGCACGCCTAATAATGTCTCAGCGATACTTCACTTCACTTATCTTTGACCTGCGTATCTTGCAGAGATGTGCTAGGAGTTAATTATGCCCATATTGTGGGGACGACATGACCAGTGTATCTCGAAAGGATGTTCTAGGAGTCTGTCAAAAAGGCCCAGAGGAAAAATAACCAGCATATCTCGCGGGGATGTCTTAAGAATTATTCGGAAGCCTCAGTAAGTCGAGTCAGAGCCTAGAGTAGACATGACTCGTGTATCTCGCGATGATGTAATATGAGTTAGTCATTGATCTCAAATAGAGTGAGTCGTGCTTACTGGAGACATGTATGTCTCCGCTCTGGGTCATAAGTCTGTCGGGGATGTTTTACGCATCTGCAGAGCCTATATGACCAACGGTATCTCATCGAGGATGTATACTAGGAATCGTGGCATCACAACCAGCTGCGCCTCGCGAAGACATGCTGGAATTGTAGCTGTTCTGACTCATAAATCTGCCGACAACATTTTACGCGTTACAGAACCTACATGACCAACAATATCTCGTCGAGGATGTGCGCTAGGAATCACGGCATCACGACCAACCAGTGTCTCGCGGGGACATATACTAGAAATCGTGGCTATGGGTGCCTTGAGGACCAAGGGATGAATCTCTCTCGTGAAACTTGAGCTTTGTCATATGGTCTTAAAACGACACTTTTGCGCCTTATCCAAATTTCACCATCTACGCTATGATACTTGCAGTTTATGATCAACTAAATCAAAGACCTACTACAATTGATTCTGCATCATGTGATCCACCGCATCTACTGAAAGGTCAACTAGGCGGATGCCCTAACAAATGTGGTAGCAGACTGAAGTCAACATGACTTGAAAAAATAGATATACATAGTTACGTGTTTTTTAAGACAATATGCAGTTGACGGCTCCAAAAATGTAACGTACCCACGCGTGATTTCTTTTTAGTTTAAATCAATATGAGATCTCGCTAAAAACTTGATCTCTTGGTAATAGTATTCGTCAGATTTTGAATGAATAATTAGGACGGATGATATCTAAATTAATTTGAAAAGAATTGTCTAATGTAGTGAATTCTAATGTTCTTACATAAAAGTGAGAAAAAGGTAATAGCTATAGATGAAATTGGAAAGTCGTACACAATAGTTGCAAAACATACGGCTTTTCAATAACTAAAAAGTATGACTATCAACAAGATCAGTGGCAGACCACTATGTGAGAGCACTACCTATGTGGCAAAGAAAAACAGACAAGCTGTATTAAAATTTTATATTTTTGGGTGCCAACAATTTGAGGCTCTAGGCAACAACCTAGCTGGCCTAGTCCATAAGACGGCTCTGTGATCCACCTCAGTTCCGCCTTCTCTCTCTCTTAACTTCTTCAGGGGAGCTTGTACTTAACACGTCCAAGGTAGAGACCATAAGCAGGTGCCGTAGCACTTGTGGCGGTAACTGTTTTTGCGTTCAAAATCCTTTCAACTGCAAATTTTCAATTTTATAATCTCAAGACTAAGTAAATTGAAAAAAAGAATGACCCGAAGGCATATAAGAAATTTTAACAGTAGAAGAAGATATATACCATCAGATGTTGTAATTTCCCCGGTACCCGCAGCTTTTAGAACACCTACTAGCAGTCTGACCTGCGAATCAATGTTCAACAGAACTAGCTTGAATGCAGGGCATACACGCAACACTCTCCCTTGAACTGAAGTACTCTCTTTTTCTTTTCTATTCTTTACCAATTGCTCTAAAGTGATATCTACAAATGAACCTGTTTAGAGAGAGAGAGAGAGAGAGACGAGACCTGGTGATAAAGGAAAGAACGAGCACGTGCCGTTATTACATAACAACGGTGTACTTTCCTTCGGCCAAATTCTTCACCAAATGCAGCATCAAATCCTCCAAGTTTATCCTTAATGGAAACCGAAACTTTGCAGGTCACATCAATCCCTGACGTACTGGAAGAGACAATTGGGTCTTGCTCCATGGGATTAGCTTGGTCCCTCTCCACCTTTGAGGGGAAGTATGGCGTAGAAGCAACTTCAGTAACACTAAGCTCAGTCAGAGTTTTTATCGGCGATTTTGCCTGTGAATCATTCAGATTGTATAAGCTTCATGAGATGTTTGGTAGTTAGCACACAAGCAAAAGGTGCAACAAAACTGAAAACAACACAATCTTCTTCAATTGGTAACACCATTAAATTACCAAACAGAAAATTTTATGTACTTCAAATAATAAATGAAATCTGAAAATTTCAGTCATGCCAAAGGTATACCTGACAGCCAGTTCCTCTGAATGAACTGAAATCGTGATCTCCAACAAGAACTCTGCAAGCTTTCTGCACGAAAAGCAATTGATCAAATAGGGTTTCAAGATGAAGCTTAATTACATATAGTACGTTTAAACTACCTGAATTGCTACAATATCTAGCTCCTCCTCAACATGCCACGCCCGGCCTCTTTCAAATGTTGATAAAGGCTCTGGACCTGACAGAATGCGGTAGAAGTACCTGCAAAAAAAGAATCGATACCATATCCATGAATTTCTGAACTACGGTATAGTATAGGTCGTGATAGATTTGTCAGCTTTGCAATAAGAAACATGCTTGAATAGTTTTCCCCTTTCAATGTTATTTAGTTAAAGCAGAGACTTCTCTAGCGTGACAGTAGAAGAATAAAAGAATAGTTAAGACTTGCCGAGTTGCAAATTAAGTACTTGACCTCCATTGCTGTACATAACTGGATAATCTCCAAATATAAAACTCTATGCATTCTAGTAAAATTTGCACTAATTATCCGATATGCTATATTGGATCGAAAACCATATTTTTAAGAACCAAGAAACTCCTACTTCAAAACATTCGATTGGTTTTAGTGAAAAGTCTTTCTAGCACCAAAAGACCGTGTCCTGGGGCTGGTAGGTTTGATCACGAAACACAGTGCAATCAGATTAAAGAGGAAAAGAGCCATGGTAAAGGAATTTTACTACCATACACATGCAAATGGTAATATGTTTACAAGTTCACATGTTTATGTGCCACATTACTAGTTCATTTATACTTGGTACATTTGGTTCAGAAGATACTCACGTGCGCTCAAGAGCTCTATGTCTAGCATGAAAATCAGCAGGGATACAACGAACATCAACCACCGCAACATCACCTTCGTATTTCTGCCATTAAACATAAGATTAAGAATATATAAGAGCAATGTAATATAATACTGGTATATACACGATATCCAATATAACTTCCACCAGATGAGTACAAAGAACACACCAGTAAGTAGTGGTTCACAGCATTTCTAACAACTTCAGGTTCATAAGGAGGTAACTGCATACAAAAGACAAGACAGATTATGATTTTTAATAGGACAGATGCTAATATCAAACCATGTATAACTGATAGCAAACACGATATAATGCATCTTTTGATGCAAAGAATAGTGTGGATATGTTAATTTCCGGCTTCAACTTGTTCAATGCTCAACTAATCCTCCAATTTTATTTTATTTTGAGAGAGAAAGGGAGATAATAGGAAATTGTATTTAGTTCTTTAACAGATGAACCTTAACATTTTAACCAACTTCAAAATTTATTATTTTTTCGTTTGAGCGAAAGTTCTCTCTCGCTCTCTTCTCCTCCACCTCTTCATCCTTTAATTTCCATCACCGCCGCTCTCATAACCAGCACGATGTCTGTCATCATCGTACATTACCAGACTCACAACTAGAATCTGTTGCACCTTTTCCACTAGTGCTTTTACCGTTCATTAATTTCTGCAAGTACTGAAACCACAAGCATCACTAGTTCACATCACTACCACACCAAACCAACAGAAGCACGAATTCTCCTTCTATTATCCAATAACTGTGAGTCTGACCAGTAACATTAACATGTAAGCTTTCCTTGGTTACCACACTACAGCTACCAAAATCAATTATAGCTATCATTACCACCTACCACCACCATATGGTCTGCATCTGTCTGACTTACGGACCTCATCAAGATTCACAACCACCACCATCTTTGTAATTCCCTTTCCACTTTCTTTACTTAATTTCTCTTTTATACGAGACATTCAAACATCCAAAAAAGAACATGGAGGAAATGGATTGGGAAATTCTTAAACAGGAAAATCTTCTTTGTCATTTTCCCTTATCCTTCGTATTTTTCCAATTTCCTTTCTTGTTCGTCTAATTTTTCTTACTCTATTAATGCGAAGCAAAGACAGTCAGTGCTGTAATGCTTATTATATTAGCAAACAAAAAGAGATACATAACCTTTCATCTATAAGAAAATTACCTATTACCAGCTCAGATCATTGCCATAAAAATAAATTGTCACATAGATAGAGCCGTAAAGGTTAATTAGATGACCAAGTACATTACCACTTCACCAGGCCTCCTTTTGCTTATTCGCTCAACATCTACATGGCAAACATTTGATAGTGCATGAACTCCAGCATCCTGCATTTTCAAAAATTGTAAATTGTGACTGTCTGAGTCATTGACGAATATGTGCTTGAATTGAGGATAAACAAAGATTATCAAATGAATTCAAATTTCAATTATGATTCACATCTACTTACCGTCCGACTAGAGGAAATGATTTTAACAGGTTGCCCGATAAATCTCCGGAAAGCCTCCTATAGGATCGATTATCAATCAACAAGCAATAGAAGAAAGCAAAAATTGATTTTTCATTAACTTTTATTACCTGCAAAGCACCAATGACAGTTCTACGAACGGCTTGTTGTTGAGAACCGAAGAATTTCCCACCATGATACTCAAATGCAACCAAATACCTTTGCATTCTAGGGTTATTATTAATGATCTGAGGTTTCTGTAATTCTTCTTCTTCTTCTTCTTCTTCTTCGTCACTAAATTGTATATCCTCTTCTTCTTCTTCTACTTCAACAGTTTTTGTAATCTTTGTTGGATTTTCAATAGATGATGATTCTGATTCAATTGAAAAACGCTTTTTCACTTCTTCACTGGGCATTTTTCCCGCCACCAAAACTGAACCTGCTCAAGGTATTTCCTCCCTTCACAAGTTCATTTTTAGGGCTTTCAGCCATGGCGTGTGATGTACTGAGAGTAAATAAAAAAATTAAAGGGACGTCATTGTCTTTTTGGATTTTAACTATGGGTAGTTTAGACTTTTCAAAAATAGACCTCAACTTTTCTTGCTACATAAACCAAAACTCGGTTTATAAGAAAAAACTGAGTCCGATCTTCTTCCATACTTCAAACTTGTTTCTCTCTACTTTCGTCTCAGCTCTCAAAAGCTTCATCGGAGCTTCAATTTACCAGGTAAATCTAAACATCTACGTCGTATTTTGTAAACCCTAGATATGATTCAGTCTTTTGATCTTTAAATCTTTTGGATCTAAAAAAATATATGTGACTTACATTGTTAGGGTTTATTCTAGCTTTAGTATGAATTTGTTCTGCTTGTATCTTGTTAGAATTGTGCTGTGGAATTTGTTGTTTTTTTTTTAGTATGAAGTTAGTTAATTGATTCAGTAGGTGAGCTTAGGGTTTTTGTGAAACCCTATTATATAGTGAACTATAGTTGATTTTGAATTTGGGGCTCTTATGTTTGGATTTGAATTCAATTGTTTAACTACGGTAGTTAGTTAATATTGTTAGATTGAAGAACTGTCTATGGTCTTTGTGGGTTAGTAATTACTTGTGGTTTAATTCAGTGTCAAGGGGTAGTTTAATCTAATTGAAAATGTATAAAGGTTACTGAAAGAGTCTGATGTACTAGGACTGGTGAACTAAGGATGGCATTATTATTTGCAATGTTTCTGTAGTGTATTTGCCTCAGATGAAAATTTGCTTGTCCTTTTCGCTTATCAAATCGTGCAACCTTGAATCATGGGAGTAGTGTTGCTTAATTTAGAAGATGATTACATCACCATTAAAGTATTTAAGTTTGAGTGGATGGAAGAATTGACTTAGTCTATTGTGCTTGGCTCACATCCTGTTTACGCGAAAGTTTCTAGATCAGCCAAGTTAACATTGTGTTGTCATGCGCTGAGACTGCAACTATTCTTAGCTTTAAGTGTTCCTCAGTTAAAAACAAGGGGTCAGGGTGCAAGCCTCGGGGGCAATGGTAAGCAATGCTTTCTCTGTTGAGCTGCAAAACTTTATCCTCGGGTAGCTAGGGGTGTAAGAATGATATAGCAATCCTAGTAAACCACAGCAATTCTATGCAAAAGTTTCAAGATGTGTGTACTTTACCATTTTTACAATTTTATCTGCAGCAATCATGTTGCATCGCGGCTGCAGCCAGAATGTGATTGTATGACAACCGTTGTAGTGTAATTTAGGTGTATGGTGTTTTTATGAAACATTCATTCAGACACTTTCTGTAGATTCTTAGAAATTGGTATCTTGATCTTCTTTGTATTATCTTTTATTCGTATGAGAAGAAGGTTTCTACCGAGATAGTAATTTGGTCGGTGGCCCTGCTAGCTTTGCCTGTCTGGCCTATTTGGGGTATCTTTTGTAGAATCCTAGGCTATTTTATGCAACATCCTCCGCAGCAACTCTGGTCCAATGACAACCTTAGATGTTAATATCTTACATCGTCTTAATCATTCCCATGCATATCGATAAACTATTGTTATTATCTTTCATATTCCTGTTCTTGTTTTAACTTCTTAATTTTTCCTTCTGCATTGATTTATTCTGGTACCTTATGTTGCCTACTGCGTTCTCTCTTCTCTAATAAAGTTCAGCAACTTGTCGATTCAAATTCCCCATAGTTTCTTTCTTGTGACACACAAATATTATTATGTCATTTAAGTATACATTTTGGTTTTCTTTTGCAGCTTTTATAACAATGTCTCGGAGATATGATAGTCGTACAACAATCTTCTCTCCAGAAGGCAGACTCTACCAAGTAGAGTACGCCATGGAGGCGATTGGGAATGCAGGGTCTGCCATCGGTGTATTGTCCAAGGATGGTGTGGTGCTAATTGGTGAAAAGAAGGTGACTTCCAAGCTCCTTCAAACCTCGAAAACCACTGAAAAAATGTACAAGATTGATGACCACGTAGCCTGTGCCGTGGCAGGAATTATGTCTGATGCCAATATCCTAATCAACACCGCCAGGGTAGCTGCCCAACGTTACACTTTCTCATACCAAGAGCCGATGCCTGTTGAGCAACTAGTCCAGTCTCTATGTGATACCAAGCAAGGATACACACAATTTGGTGGGCTCCGTCCTTTTGGTGTCTCATTTCTTTTTGCAGGTTGGGATAAAAATTATGGTTTCCAGCTCTATGCCAGTGATCCAAGTGGTAACTACAGTGGGTGGAAAGCTGCAGCAATAGGTGCAAACAATCAAGCTGCACAGTCGATGCTTAAGCAGGATTACAAAGATGAGATCACTAGAGAAGAAGCTGTTGAACTTGCCTTGAAGGTTCTAAGTAAGACCATGGACAGCACTAGCCTTACTTCAGAAAAGCTTGAACTGGCCGAGGTGTTCCTCTCTCCTACTGGAGAAGTAAAGTACCAAGTCCGTTCCTCTGAATCGCTCAGTGAGTTGTTGATCAAGGCTGGAGTTACTCAACCAGCAGCAGAGTCTTCTTAATTTGCATCTATTTTGGTGCAAGAAACTTCGATTGGGAACGTGTATTATGTTAATTGCTTTCTTTTGAAAACTTCCCAATGGGATTAGAACCTCATGTTGAAGATTTAGGTTTGGATTTTCTGTCGAACCAGTGATACATGAGAATGGAATTTTTTTGACTATAGGCAAATGCGTACTTCATATCTTCTCCATTATGGTCATATGATATTGCTGTCCAATGTATGATAATGTCATTTAATCCGGTTTCAAATTCTTGACCTGGGTACTAGGAAACTTAGGTTTTCTTTTTTTCTTAAACTTGTTCCACCTTTCAGTTTGCTCTGCTCCATAGACTCCTCAAAACTTTGTAGTTCTTTTTATGTGAAACAATCAGGCAATCACGCTCCGTGCTCTAGTTCCTTGAACCCTATTTTGCAAGATGTAGAAGAATTTGAAGAATTATGTAGCCAAAAGGCCAGCCAATGCAATTTGGAAGAATTTTGGGTTCTGAAAAAGAGTGCTATAAGGTGTAAATAAGTACAAAAGACATAGGAGAAACAATACAACGCATATGCCCAAAATAGAGCAACAGACAAACGGAATCTTTTGATCATCATCCAATTCCTATCTTCTTCTGCTACTCATACCACCTGGACTGTGTAGTACTTAACAATGGCAGGTTTTTAGAGAGGGAGGGCGAGTGCGACAGGGAGAAATATTTTCTCCGCCTTTGTTAATTAGGTCCAATATCTAGCTATGAACAACATAAACTAAGGGAAGAAGAAAGTAGAACTAGAAAGAGATAGAGAAAGATGGCGTATTCGTTGAATATGTCAGTCGTATCAGTTCCTAAGCCAACTACAACTCAAACTTATTCTTCAAATTCTACTACTAAATCAATCACTAATTTCAGTTCAACATTATCGTCTTCTTCAAATATTTCTAGGGTTTCTCTTTCTTCTGACTTAAATCGCCGTTCTTCTGTCTCTGTGTTGCGGAATAAATCTTCATCATCGGCCGTTTCGGTATGTAATTTCATTAATTTTACAATTTTGTTTCAGGAGTTATTGAATTTTGTGAAGGTTGGACTTTCTGAAAACAGTGATAAATTCTTTAGCTGCCATGTATTAATGTATGAGTTGAAATATAGAACTTAATCAATTTCTTTTACCTTTTATCCTGTAATTTACATTCAGAATCAATTACCCCTTAACTAGTCATGCACTTGTACAATGCGCGTTCCGATAATGTATAGATTGATCTTGACTGACATGATAGGTAGGGCATACTCCCAAGAAGATAGGTTAGGTCATTTCTACCTGGACTAATGGAAGGGGAGGAGATGACTTTCTCAAGTAGAGCATGATGGGAACCTAAGAAAATGTTTGTTGTTTGCGAGGGATAGGCTCAAATGGGTTAAACTGCTAATCTGTAACCTTGTTGGATATCTTGGAGTTAGGTGATATTGTTAGGTCAACTAGATTAAAAACATAGATTAAAAACTTTTGAGTTTGAACCTCACACGACAGCATATGTTAGAATGAAACAAGATGCATCCATGTCTGTGGATTATCTTGGTTGTCTGAAGCGGAATTTCATTGTTCTTACCAATCGAAATACAAAAATAATATAAAAATGTAACTAGCGTAAAAGACAACTAGTAGATTTAAAGTCCCAGTTAGATGTAATTCATCATCCAAAGAAGAGAAAGGAAGCTCCAAAATATGGTCTTCAGTTCTTCTGTCATGATGGTAAGAGAGGGGGTTATTTACAGAAATTTAGCATCCTACTAGCATGGCGTGTGGTCCGTTAATTAACTATATAGCTTTGTGTTTGTTTTTGTTATGTAAGTGATCCTTAAATAAACTCATAACTACTCTTAATGTGGTTTACTACTTTATCATGTAGATTATGGCAGCTGCAAAATCGAAGCCAGAGCCTCTTAGGATTATGATATCTGGCGCTCCTGCATCAGGAAAAGGAACTCAATGTGAGCTTATCACCAAGAAAGTAAGTTGAAATTTTCAATAAGTGTTCCATGCTTTTCCTATTTTGTGGTATACCATGCAACGCTAGGAGGAATTGTTGGTGTCGCATATTATTATAATCATGTGCAAATTACAGAAACTTGTAGTACACTGCTTTGGGAATTAAATACTTACAAGTATAATGGCATGTGTTTATAACATTTAGGACCATGTGATTATGACTCATGGAAGTCCTGATCTTAATCAACATAAAATTTATCATTAGATTATTTGCATGTGATCACAGACAGATGAACATACCCTGACAAACTTGAAACAGCGATTGAGACAGTCTTACAGAAGTGACTTGTATAAAAGGTCTACCCATACTATAACACCTCACGTCCTAAGTAAACCATCATGTTGAATATCCATGTGATTGTTGCACACGGTCTAACAGTTATGAAATTCAAGGGACCAATGTTGTCCTGATTGAGACCTTCATTATTCAAGCAAAACAGATGTTGCTCTTGCTTTTGTAAGGATTCAGGAGCTTTACTAGATGGTGAACACCATATGGAAGTTTTAACAAGTTTTCAGGATTGCGTTAGACTTGACAGTTATTAAAACTTAATGAAGTTTTAACAAGTTTTCGAAATTGATATTTGTAAATTCCAAATATCAATTTCGATGATTTTCAAAAAACCATTTTCTTATTAATTTGCATATGATGTTAGATATAATCATATAAGCTGTAATTATTTGAGAATGGGACTGTTTGCGTAGTATCTTTCAGTAGATTTACGTATCTGGATGGTATGAAGCTTGTTCCCTCCTTCCAGGATATACCCTCTTCCTTTTACATGTTTTGAGTAGGTATGTGAATATCACGTGTAAGGGACTGTTTGCGTTATGAATGTTTTCATGTTAAAATTCCCCCTAAGGAGGAACAGATTAAATCAAGTCATCCTTATATGTGCAGTATGGATTGGTGCATATTGCTGCTGGAGATTTATTAAGGGCTGAAGTTGCAGCCGGAAGTGAAAATGGAAAGCGAGCCAAAGAATGTATGGAGAAAGGACAGCTGGTCCCTGATGAGATAGTTGTTATGGTACAGTTTTTTAGTCCCAATTTCTCTCTGTTTTACTAATATCTTGATTCTGTGGTTCGTTTTCACCGACTTCTTTTGTATTTTCTAGATGGTTAAGGAACGACTATTTCGACCAGATTCACAAGAAAATGGCTGGCTTTTGGACGGATATCCCAGGAGTTTGTCTCAAGCAATGGCACTTGAGGACTTCGGAATTCGGCCAGACCTTTTCATTCTTCTAGACGTAAGATTACTCCTCCTGTGATAATACTGATCTACATTGCCAATAGAAGAAGAGATAAACACACATGCCCTTGTAAATGTGATGCTGGCAGGTTCCTGAGGAGATTTTGGTCGAAAGAGTGGTTGGTCGAAGACTTGATCCAGTTACAGGAAAGATATACCACTTAAAGTACGCTCCTCCTGAAACTGATGAAATTGCTGCTAGGCTTACTCAACGCTTTGATGATACAGAAGAAAAAGTACGTAAAATTCTCTGTTTAGTTCCTTGCACATCTCAGAATTCTAACATGCTCTTTGAATCTTTGATTATAGTTTCAATTTATCTCCATCTGTTAAGAGGTCCTCACCGACAGGTGCAATTCACGCTTGGATTACGTTTAACCAAGGCACTTACATGTGCAGAATCCCTGTTGTAGGCTCTACAGTTTTGTTTATATCAGCTGTGACTAAATGCATGACTGCTTGTTTCTTCTTTGGCTTTGAAGGTAAAATTGCGCTTGGGCACTCATCATCAGAACGTGGAAGCTGTACTTGCGGCATATGAAGATATAACAATCAAGGTGTGTGAAATATAACGTTTTTCCTTCTATTTCCCTGTCTTTCTGTTTTCGTCACTTTTGATAATTTAGTTGTTTTACACTAGGTCAGCCAAAGATGTGCTGCCTAACTTGTGACTTAGTTAATCTTTGTTTTTATCTAACCACGAAACTACTAGATGTTGGGTACACAGTTAAGAATGAACTGATTTTTGTTGATCCATGTGATACTAAAGTTAGAACATTGAAAAAAGTCAGGTTTTTATGGGATCCCGAATCATCCCCATAGTTTTACAAAGAAATCAACTGTCACCCACTTATTCATTGGATCTCGTATATTCCAGAGGAATCTTACCCCAATCTACTCGCTTATTGATATCAGGTCAAGGGAGATGGTCCCAAAGAGGAGGTTTTTGCCAAGATAGACAGCGCACTGTCAGAACTTGAGCAAAAGAGAATTAGTCCTGTGTCAACAAATGTATGATTTCTTAACAGTGTTGTCTTTTACTCAGCTATGTCAAGGATGAAGCTTCCTGCTTACCTTCATGGGGTATTACTATCTGATTAAGTCCTTGCTCCAGCTGAAGCCAAAAGATTGTACAATACTTTCTTTTTAGGTAGTCATGATGTTAACAAGGCTATTCAATATTCTTTCTGTTGAGAATGCAAATATTTACACAAAATCAATTGTTTAATGTTATATTGTATTGCAAGCATATTATTGTTTTAGTAAAAGTATTTTGTTTGAGTAGGGCCAAAGGCAAATTCAATGTAATGAATATATCAGCAAACAAAAAAGTAATCAAATAGAACAGTTTGTGTGTTTGTACTTTGTACCATTGAAATTAACTCGGATGAAGTTCATACTATTTCGTATAAAATCATGACTAGCGGATGAGGTTTGGACGGTATTGTCAGTTGTTATGATGATTTTCATGAACAATGCTAAATCAAAAGGACAAACTTGGAACATTGTCTAATCTCAACTCCAGTCCCTTCAGTTCTCAGCTGGTAACGAATTGGAGAACAAACTTGGAACATTGTCTAATCACACTACCCAGTCTCTCAACTCCAGTCCCTTCGGTACTCAGCTGGTAACAAATGCTTGACAACTAGAAGTTGAAATGCTTTGCTTTTGAAGCAAGTTTTTTTAGAAGTTGAAAGCAAAAAAAAAAAATTTGCTTCACAAACCAGTTACTATCTCCGTTTCTGGAAAAGTGTTATTTTCACTTTTCCAGAAACGGAGGGAGTATGTTTTTTAATTTTTGGAAGTGATTCTGAAATTTGAATCCAACATGACTTTCCAATTTTTTTATTTTTTTTTGATGCAAACAATAATTTGATACTTTAACACTATCACGCTGAATAATATCTAACAAGAAAGTTGGAGGATCTCTTAGCCAAGTGCTGGAGATACCTTCTTTACGAGCAAATTTTGATAATTCATCATCACACTTATTAGTTAATCGATCTGTGTGCACACAAGACCAACTCTCAAAAAAAAAAAGTAAAAGAAAAGAAATTTCTTCAACAATGCCTCTATGCTCCCATGGAACTTCAGCTTCCTTTCCCTGGATTTCCTTGACTAACCGTTGGTAGTCTGTTTCGACAATAATCTTACGAAGTTTCAGTTGCAAACCCATCTTAATAGAATCCAGTTGCTCAGATCCATAAGCTCCATTGAAGATTACACTCTTTGGGGCTATATGCGCACCTGCAGAGTTTCTAAATATCAGTCCAAATCTTTCGGCACATGAAATATGACAAAATGAAGCATCAGGGTTAACATTAACAGCATTTAAATCAGGGGGTGGCCATTTAGGGATGACTGTAACCCTAGCTGAGTTGTTTCTAGATTTTATGGCCGAAGACATATCATTGAGGAAGTCATTTATGCAGTGTAATGATTGTTGAGGAGAGCTGAATTTGTCGTTGAAGACTGCACAGTTATTTAGCACGGTGTAATGATTTTTTCCACCAGGTTTTTGTCAGGTCCATTGATCCATGTCGAAATCCATTCTTTTGGGTTCACTACAAGAAAATCTATCTATTGCTATACTATGTATTGCCACATCTTCAATAAAGGTGTTGCAAAAGCAAATTTATAGCCACAGTTCAGCTGCAGCTAAAAGATATAATTTACTGCTGCAAAATGAAACTTTTGCCACACAACTGTAGCAACAATATGAAAAGAGTGTGGCAAAAAGTATAATCTCTTGCTGCAGCAATAAAGATTAGGTGTTGCAATAGACTTCTTGCTACATAGATTATTGCGACGCTAGTAGGGTTTATGCCATAACCATTGGGTGCTGCAATAAGTTAAGTTTCTTGTAGTGGTTGTTCCATTATTGGTTAGGGAGGATGTATAGCACAGTGTAATGATTTTTTCCATTGAAGACTGCACAGTTGTTTAGCACAGTGTAATGATTTTTTCCACCAGGTTTCTGTCAAGTCCATTGATCCATGTCGAAGTCCATTCTTTTGGGTTGTTCCATTGTTGATTAGGGAGGATGTATAGCCTGCCCCAAACCAAACCGATTTAGCATATGGACACTTTGAAAGGATATGCATAGTTGTTTCAGTGTGGACCTTGCACTTGCGACATATTACAATATCCTGACAAATTATTTTACTCATTCTCTACTTATAACAAATAATGTCCTTAGTGCACTTCCAGATGAAAAGTCTTATTCTTGGAATACGGTCAATATCCCATATTTGCTTCCAAATATTAGTACTTGTAATAGCTGCATGTACCTCCACATTATGATATTTGTTTTTGTAGAGTACTTGATAGGTAGACTTGACTGTGAATTTACCTCCCTTTGTTTTTGTCCAAATTAGCTTATCCTCACTATTTAAAGAATTCTCATATGAAGTATATTTGTCATTGTTTTCTGATTAAATAGCTGAGAGATAATATCATGTTTCCATACCTTTTTGTCTTGATAAATGAGGTCAGAGACATAAGTATAACCACCGGGATTGATTTCGGTACTAATTGGAGAAAATGGATCATCAGTATTAAAAACCCACTTGTCTTGCCATATTAAGATAATAAGATTTGTTTACCACTACCCATGGGCCAGAAGCTATACTTATATATGAATCCCAATGTAGAACTGATGATCTTCCAAGACCTTGTTGAGTCTGTATTTTTAGGGGCATGAAGAGCAATTTAGTGTTTTGAAATACTTAGCTTGAAGTGAGCCACCCCATAAAAAAATTTAACTGTGCAGAGTCTCCAAGCAGATTTTTCTAATAAATCTTGATTAAAGAGGCGCAACCTGACTTTCCAATACAAGTAAGTTAAAAGAGGTAAAATGTTTGTATCATTTACATGGGTGCCACTTAGTATGGTTAGCATTATCTGTTACCTGAGTTTGTTTTACTTGTGGTTTTGTTTCTGAGTGAATTGCAACAGCTGGTAGTCTGTCATGTGACGCTCTTTGAGTCGGCGTTTATTAAAGATATGGTTAATGGTCTCAATAAGATGGCGGAAATCCAAGTGGTTGGGTTTTAAAATGTGAGAGATATTCACTTAGATGGTTTCATATTCATGATGTTGATGAATCTCATAAGGTACATTTGGCTTTCATTCACTTAGATGGTAAGGATGACAAATCAGAATTATTTGTCCGATAAGGTTTGTAAGAGATTTGAGAACCCAGTTACAATTGTGTGGGTTGTTTCAATAAGCTTGCTCAAATTGCTATTGTTGAAGAATATTTTGATCAGTTTGAAGCCACTAAAGCATTAATGTTAAGAAAGAAAAAGTTTCTTACATAAGAATACTTGGTGTTGAGTTTCATCAGTAGATTTAAAGAGAAAATTAGAAACTCGGTATTGATGTTCAATCGCACTACACTTTTCCAAGCTTTTTTCTCTACGAGAGTGCAAGAGCAAACCAATTTTTTATAACAAAAACAAAATTCAGTAAATCTATTAGTGAATCCTTCACCAACTCATTTTCAACCGCTAGACCTTTCTCTCACCCAAATTTACTTCCCAAACCCATTATCATTGCACCGATTATCCAAAAGTACAATCAATTCACTAGCCACACTAGTCCCCCACTCCCACGAATTAAAAGACTTAATCAAGAGCATGTAACGCTGAGAAGGGGAAATGGTTTACGCTATAATTATGATGAGGTTTACAAGTCTGGACACTTTTGTAGGAGGAAAAAGTTGTTTACGGTGGTTGCAGAACATGCAGGTGAAGGAAATACTTCTGTTGAAGAATAAATGTCAACAACGGAGGTTATATCATCAGTTGTTTTAGATATAGAGGTATCTCTGGGTGCTCTTACTGGGAATGTAAATGATGACACAATCAGGGTACCAGGAATGATCAATAAGCAGACTATTTATGTTCTCATTGACATAGCTAACACTCATAGATTTATTGATTATACTTTACCTTAAAAAATTAAACTTTGTTATACAACCTACAACTCACATGTTGGTGACAGTAGTTAACGGAGAGATAACTGTCACTATTGGAATTTACTCTGAGATGCAATGGAGTATGTGGAACATATCATCAGTGGAGATTTCAGTTTTCTACTTCTTGGTGGATGTGACATAGTTCTAGGAGCTGACATGTCAAGATAATTATATGATATCATGTTTAATTTGTCCAAACTCAACCTCTCTTTCAAGCATAATGGACATAAGGTTAGAATTATTGGTGGTTCAGACAAATCCTCGTCCATGATGATGAGTAGCAATGCTGTGTGGGGATATTTTTAAGAAGAATACTTATGGTATTATCGGTTAGTTGTGCGCCATATGTCCTTTATACACGACTTCCATTTTTATACCCATTTCTCAAATTCTTTAATACATCAAGACGTGTTTGAGGGACACACAATTTCCTCCACCAATAAGCTTAGACCATACAATATCATTGAATCCTAACTCAGAGCCAACTAACCAGAGACTATATAAATTTCCCTACATCCAGAAGTCGAAGGAAGGGGAACTTGTGTAGAAAATGTTGACTTTTGACATCATAGAACCATGCTAGTGAAGAAAAATGACGATATATGGAGATTTTGTATGAACTACAGAAAATTGAACCACATAGTTATCCAGGACAAATTTCTAATTTTTTATTATAGATGAGTTACTTGATGAACTGCATGGAGCTAGCGTGTTTTCCAATATAGATTTGAGGTGTGGATATCATCAAATTAGAGTCAGCATACAATACATATACAAGACTGCTTTTAAAATTCATCAAGGACATTATGAGTTCAAAATAATGCTAATTGGCCTCTCCAATACTCCTGTCATTTTCCAAACACCCGTGAATGAAATTTTACAACCGTATTTAAGGAAATTCATCCTTGTGTTATTTGATGATATTTTGGTTTACAACCCTTCATTATCAAATCACCTTGAATATTTAAATATCGTTTATCCTTTCTCAAAGCCCGAAAATCGTTTACCAAACTATCTACGCGTTGGTTTGGTCAATCATATCTTAAAAATTTAGATAACATCATCACTCTATAGGGAGTAATAACTGAAAGCTACAAGATTTTCAGTATGGAGGAATGCCCAATTCCAACAACCATCAAGAAGCTTAGGGATTTCATTGGACTCAAATGGTACTACATGAAACTTGTGAAAGACCATGTTACTACGGTGTTAAATGAGTTGCTAAGGAAGAATGCATTCAAATGGAGTGAAGATGCAACAAATTATTTTAACCAACTCAAGAAAGCTATGTCCAGCACACCGGTCTTGGCTTTACGTACCAAAGTTTACAAAAAAATATATTTTTATAAGAAAAAATTGTCTTTGTAGATAATGCATCCGCTTTATAACAACTGATACTTTTCCCGCTAGCTCCCTTTTATAAGTACACATGTCTATTGGCTCTTGCTTTTGGTCACAATAGCTTGTTAAAGTAGGTTATATGTCTGCTTCTTGGACCAAAATAACTCCCACCTTAGAGTCACATGCATATGTTTCCACAATTAATCATTGGAGCATAAAATATTTTTCGGAACATAAGATCCCTGCAGTCTTACAATATAAATGGTTGATGAAGCTCTCGGGCTTCGAATTATGAAATTAGATATAAGAGAGGTGCAACCAATAAGTTTGTTGATGCTCTCTTAGGGAAACCCTATGCTGACCTTGAATGCAACTTTTTGGTCTTATCCAAACAAACTTGGTTACTAGACATAATTCAAAGTTACACCAATGGAACTAGGGCTCAACACAAAACTTCTAATTTCCTAGTTACTTCTCTCCCCCACATCTATGAATCACTTTACTTATTAAGAAGAGATACTTAAATACAAAAACAAAACTCATGTGGGTGTTGTAATGATTGAATTTTCATCGGTATTGTCCCAACTTAGCCATGCGGTTATCCGGCAGTGTGGGGTTTTCAATGGGCATCGTTGTGATCATCCAACGAAAGATTTCCAGGAGGTCACCCATTCATGTATTACTCCCATCCGAGCGCACTTAACTGCAAATTTTTTTGCCAACTATAGAGCCAATTGTGCTGAAAAGACCTCGGTATTAGGAAAGGACGAACCATTACCTATATTTCATTCGCGAACCTTTCCTGCCTAATCGGGATATTATATACCGCCATCTTAATTTGGAGTCATCATTGACTCTGGAATATATTCAATCCCAGATATCAGACGTACATCGCCACTTATATATGGGACCAGTACCCGACACAACCCGTCCATCGTACTTTCTCACCCACGACATGTGACCCATCATTGACTCGGATACCATTTGTAATGAATCGGCCCTCGACCGATACTATACCCACTGCGGTCATCCAGAAGTGTTAGATTTTTTTACGTGCGCCACCGGGGTCATCCGACAACAGCTTCCCGGAAGATCACCTATCCCTGAATTACTCTCGCATGAGCACGCTTAACTGCGAACTTTTTTGCTATCTCTAAAGCCAATTACACTGAAAAGGCATCGATATTAAATAAGGACAAACCATTACTTATATCCATTCGTTGCCCTACATGCCAAATACAGATACAACTATTTTGGATTAAATCCATTCTTCACATATAAGGGGCACTCTGATATCCAGGACACCTATGTTAGAGCAAAAACTTACTTTTATTAGCCATGAATGAAGAATGAAACTCCATGGTTTGTATTTGCTTGTGATGTACACCAAAGGAATAAGGTTACATCAATTTTCAATTGTTTTCTTCATCCCTTAATTACCAGTATCAGATCAACCTTGGTAGCACATTTCTATGGACTTCCTGCAAAACACACTTTAGTTAGGGATTCCAATTTCATCTATTTTGTCCTAAAATAGTGGCTTACGAAGTGCAAGACACTTTAGAATTTGCTTCAAAATACCTACTCCGTCATGTTTTTTCGGATGTCCAAGCAGTTTCTCATTCATCAGTTCCAAATGTAGAGACTTCGAACTTAGCAAGTGTATTACGTTCATCCCTCAAAGAAACAACCCCGCCAGCGTTATCGAATATCAGTACCATGGTCACAATACTTAAACTCAAATTTTCATTTTCAATTTACTACATTCCGCTACTACCTATTATTGTATGTCGATTTACTGCCGCTAAATGGACTTTTACCAATTTCTGTTATGTTCTTTAGAATTTCGACATTAATTACTTTTATTAGGAAACAAAATAATTTTATATAACAATTGATTTGTTTCCATAAAATAAGCCAAATGCATCATTTCCTTCATTTTGATAATACATTTGATAATGTTTGAACATATTTTATGAATGTATAGGTGGCTCCCAAACTGCTGCTGGCATTTATGGTTTATAACGTATCGCAGATTTCTTATATGCAATCAAACTGTATATTCTTCTCTAATTACATGGATGGAAATCAAAGTGTATCGATATATTCAAATACTACATGTGTTGACGATAAGGAAAGTGTTGCATGTACTTCATACAACTTGTATAAGCAACCCATAAATAAAAACACAGGTGAACCATATAGAGAAATGTCCATAATTACAATCTTTGATATATGTTTCAAGAATTCACTGTGGTTTCAAAAAGCAATACATATTAGTAATGGGTACTCATTTGTAGAGAATGTATTGGGAAGTGAGAATTCATCGTCAACACATTCTTTGTATCACACATAACAAGTATCTTAATGTTAGCATTGTGATGAATGATGCAAGTGTTTCTGTCGAAGTAACGAAAGATGGGGATAATATCGGAAATGATCATCACCGTGAAAGTGCTATCATTTTATGTGATCATAGTCAAAGCTTATTGCGAGTCGATGAAATAAAGATTGGCAGGGAAAGGTACCATATATATTGCCAACCTCTTGATATAGTTGGCATTAAAGTGGTAAGTAAGTACGCATCGATTATTGATTATCGTTATTTTTAGGAGCATAACATATGTATGATTAATGCACAATACTAATTATGATTGGAATTTGTTTTTGATAGTTATCAATCATTTATTCCGTAAGAATGGATTACTAACAAAAATTCGGAAGAGTGATAGTGTATCATCTTTGTTATTGGCGCTTGCGATCATATCTGTGTTCTTGTGGAAAGCTTTCTTTATAGTGGTAATATCTCGAGGTACAAGAAGGGGAATGTTTCTTTCAGCTACACTTATGAAACAAACGGACGCAATGGAAAAAGCTAAAAGGGGGAGTATGAACAAAAGTATTGCTTTTGCAAGTGTTAACCATGACATTCGTGGTGCTCTTGCACCAATTATTGGTCTCATCGAGTTCTGTGTTACCGAGGTTTCTCCCAACTCCAACTTGGTTCTTCACTGGATCTTCTTGGTAAGTTTTATTATTCATACCGCTCAATTATTGTTTTTTTTTGGTTAATTGCATAAAATAACTTCTATCTATGCTAACAGTATTCCTAACTGAAAATATTTAGATGATCGAAGTTATGTATTATGATTGTGAAATGAAATATACCATCAGTTTCTTGACAAACCGTGTAATAACTTCAATCTTTTTTGTTGGGTGTGAACATATTTCGGAATTACTAAATTCAGTTCCTGATGCAAGTAGAATTGAAGCCGCTAAAATGCAACTGCACGAAGAAGTTTTCAATCAACAATCGAGGAAGCAGTGACCTTCATATATCCAAGGGGGTTGGAAAATGGAATAGATGTATTGTTGACCATTGTGATAGTTCAGTTCTCAAATCTCCGCTCGTCAAAGGTGATCGTGAAAAACTCAAATAGGTTCTCAATAACTTGTTAAGTAACGCATTGAAGTTTACATATGAAGTACATGTCGTCTTATGTGCTTGGGAAATAAAACCAAATGCCGACACTTGACTGCTTTCACCAAAAGATAATGGTATCTGGAAACGTATATCACATTTAGTTTACAATAACACTGGACAAGATTATAACGAGACACTCCGTACGTTTGAATGTAATGAAATCTCCTTGGAATTAGTAGTTGAGGTAAACCACACTGGAAAAGGGATACCAAAAGAGAAAGGAGATTCTATTTTTGAGAACTTTTTTCAAGTTAAGGAAATAACGCTTTGACAAGGTGGTAATGGGTTAGGTCTTGGAATTGTGCAATCATTAGTGCGTCTTATGGGGGGTGAAATAAGCATTCTTTATAAAGAAATCAACGAGAAAGGAACTTGTTTAAGCTTCAACATTTTTCATTTCCAAGCGTAAAACACGAGTCCTACGACAAGGTTATACAAAAGTCCCTATAAGATAGAAGGTTTTTATCATCACATGTTATACTTGTTATTCAAGATGACGAAATAAGAAACGTTACAAAGAACTTCATGCGAACGCTGGGTGTAAAAGTGTTCTCTATTAACCATCGTGAGCACGTTCTTCCTACTCTCCAATAGATAAAACGTCGCTTTTATGTTTATAGTCGAAGCTCTTTTGGGAAATTTGAGCAGTTAGGTTTATACACGGATTATTTGATTCAATCAACATCGCAAAGTCCTATTACAGAAATGTATGATGGGAGTTTAAGTGGAAATGAGCATGTGGAAGCATCACGTTCATCAACTCCACGTAGAAAAAATATTTTGCAAAAGAATATTGTGACATTACCTTTGGGTATGATAATAATTGATGATCATGCGGAACCAATATTTGAGGTATGTTCAGTAGTTGTTAATTTCCGTATTAACCTACCTAGTGATATGCGATTTCAGATTGTTGGATTACTCTCTCCCATTATTATTGAGAAAAATATGAGGATCGCCAGGAAGAGACTAATGGTTACATGTGATGACATTTCTATTAAACCATTTCATGGTTCTCGATTGGATCGAGTGTTAAAGCTATTACAAGAGCTTGGGGATAATATTAGGGAATGAATTCTATCAAATGTCATAGATGAACATGTCACCGAACATTCGTCTTCGACAAAGAAGAGATTTTATCCTCGTGCAAATCGAATAGTACAACAAGGAGGTGTTAGTCCTAGCACCGATGATTTTAATATTTTGAGTGGAAAAAAAAGTCTTAGCATGTTGAAGACCAACTTTTTTGACGGAAAATGGCAACAGCAATCCTTTCTCACATTGGTGCTATTATTGAGGTTTGTGAAAATGGCGAAGATTCCGTAAAACAAGTTAGCAAAGCTTTAAAATAACCTGATCATAGGCCAAAATAAACTTCAAAATTTCTTCCTTATGACTACATTCTGATGGATTCTCAGTTTTTCTTTTTTGTATATTCTTCCGGGTATTCACAATTTTAACGCAATATTTTGTATTTTGTTTGCGTTGCTTGGTAAAATATAATTCTTGCATTTAACGTATTGTTGTAGAAAAATTCTTACTTTGCAGATTGATCCACCTCATTTCTGACTTTATTTCGTATTGTTGTGAACAGATGCTTGTTATGAACGGATATGAAGCAACAAGGAAATACGGAAGGCGGAACGATTTTATCATATTCACTTCCCAACTATAGCCTTAACAGCAAATGAAGCAGGTGATGAAGCAAATATGAGACAAGAAGTTGTAATGGATGTCCACATAATGAAGCCATTGAAAGTGGATCATTTATTGGATATCATTTGTTTTTTTTATACTATTAATACACATGTAACACATTAGTGTAGATTAGATGATCCCTCGGAATAAGTGTTGAAAGAATATATTGTTGTTTTGCCTAATGTACCTCACTAATTGAATACTGATTTGAACAAAGAAAACTAATTATATATGATCCTTTGTCTGATTTTTGGGAATATTTTTTCAATTAATTTTTTATCCCTTTGAAATGTCGTTTTTATTAAAAATATGACTCCAACAGACACTAAATGGAGGCTTGGAGAATTCTCTAAATTTCTCACTTTTCTCCCAGTGAACATCATTGTGACCTAAGTATAACTTTGAAAGATAAAAGGATACAAGACAAAAGTTATGTGTAGGGCAGTGGCCAAGAAATTAACCCACTATCATACCAAACTTATATATCATACTCGATGCTCCAACAAGTTTCACGTGTTTAACAAATTATAAGGTCTGGTCCCAGCTACCATATTTATTCTCTTGGTGCGGACATAAAGTGAAGGCATCATTTTATACTTCGTAGATAATGTTATTGATGGGATAAAATGAGAAATCAATAATTCATATGAATAATATTATTTATTCACATTTTTTATTTCATTCTATGGCTGCTATTAATGAGGAAGGAGTAGTATTTCTTGGTGTAGTTGTCAAAGCTTTTGTAGATGTCATCAAGAGAGTAAATACTCTCAATGGTACTTTATTTTTAGGTACAAATGAAGGTAAAATCCTCATACATAACAACAATCTTAATGCTAGCATTATGATCAATGATGCAAGTGTTTCGGTCGAAGTAACAAAAGAGGGCAATAATATCAGAAATGATCATCGCCGTGAAGGTGCTATCATTTCATGTGATCCTAATCAAAGCTTATTGTGAGCCGATGAAATAGAAATTGGCAGGGAAAGGTACCATATATATTGTCAACCTCTTGATATAGCTGGCATTAAAGCAGTACGTACACATCGATTATTGGTTGTCATTATTTTTAAGAGTACAACATATGTATGATTAATGCAGAAAACTAATTGTAATTGGTATTATTTTTTGATAGGCACCAATCATTGTTTTCCGTGAGAATGGATTACTAAAAAAAGTTCGTAGGAGTGATAGTGTGTCATATTTGTTATTGGCGCTTGCGATCATATCTATGTTCTTGTCGACAACTTTCTTTAGAGTGGTAATATCTCGAGGTACAAGAAGGGAGTTGTTTCTTTCAGATACACTTGTGAAACAACTGGAAGCAAAGCAACAAGCTGAAAGGAGGAGTATGAAAAAAAGTATTGCTTTCCAAGTGCTAACCATGACATTCGTGGTACTCTTGCAACAATCGTTGGTCTCATTGAGTTTTGTCTTACCGAGGTTTCTCCCTGCTCCAACTTGGATATTTGTTACAAATGAAAATCGCTTTACTGAATCTTTTTGGTAAGTTTTATTGTTCCTAGCACTCAATTTTTTTTATGGTTAATTGCATAAAATAACTTTTATATATGCGAAAAGTATTCCCCACTTAGACTATTTAGATGATCGAAGTTACGTATTAAGATTGTGAGATGAAATATACCATTATTTTATTGACAAACCGTGTAATAACTTCAATCATTCTTATTGGGTGTGAACATATTTCAGAATTACTAAATTCAGTTCTTGATACAAGTAGAATTGAAGCCGGTAAGATGCAACTGCACGAAGAAGTTTTCGATTTAGGAAAAGTAATCGAGGAAGTAATGAACTTCATAAATCCCAGGGGGTTGGAAAAAGGAATAGATGTCGTGCTAGACCATTGTGATGGTTCAGTTCGCAAATCTCCGCTCGTCAAGGGTGATCGTGGAAAACTCAAACAGGTTCTCAATAACTCTTTAAGTAACGCAGTGAAGTTTACATCTGAAGGACATGTCGTCTTACATGCTTGGGATAGAAAACCAAATCCCAACACTTCACTGCTTTCACCAAAATATAATGGTATCTGGAAACATATATCACATTTAGTTTACAATAACACTTTGACAATATTATAACGAGACACCCCATGCACTTGAACGTAATGAAAATTCTTTGGAATTAGTAGTTGGGGTAAAAGATACTGGAAAAGGGATATCAAAAGAGAAAAGAGATTCTATTTTTGAGAACTTTGTTCAAGTTAAGGGACAACGCTTGGACAAGGTTGTACTGGGTTAGGTATTGGAATTTTGCAATCATTAATGCGTCTTATGGGAGGAGAAATAAGTATTTTTGATAAATAAATCAGCGAGAAAGGAACTTGTTTCAGCTTCAACATTTTTCTTTTCCAAGAGGAAAACACGATACAGTATAACTTCTATAAAATAATACACTTGGGACAAAGAAAAATTATTATTTAAAAGAGATATTATATTATCGATAATATAATAAATTATTATTTTAAAAAATTATTTTTGTAGATAATGCATTCACAAAAATTAAACTTACGAGTATTTAACATATAGATAGGTCACGTATAGCATTCTAAATCTCCAAGATGTATTCTCGTCTCAAAGGTGTATCTAACAAGGCAATATGGAAAGGACTACGTGAATATGAAAGGGATAATCCTTCTTGCAAACGTCAATCACACTGCAACACTTCTTATTGCAATACAACAATGCGATTCTAGGTCTCTTAAGTGCACTACAAACTATTAGGGACTAAATACAACTTGATTTGAATTTCCAAGAAAAACGAACAAATATTCAATCATATTTTAAGAGAATTTGATATATATGAAAATTATTCTTTATTTTTTTAGTAGTATTATTATTTTATATATTATTTGGGACCTGTTAATCCTTAAGGGGATTTTTTAAAATATATTATTTTATGATTTTATTGAATTTATTATTTTACCACTAAGGACCCGAGTCGGGACTGGAAAATTTTATTACTTTAGCGAGAATATTATATTATCGAGTATTATATTGAAGAAGTTATATTGTACCTACGACAAACTTATACCAAAGTCCCTGCAAGATAGAAGGTTTATCATCATCACATGCTATACTTGTTATTCAAGATGAAGAAAGAGGGAACGTTACAAAGAACTTCATGCAAATACTAGATGTAAAAGTGTCAGCTATTAAACAGTGGGATTACGTCCTTACTACTCTCTAACAGATAAAACGCCGCTTTTATGTTAATAGTCGAAGGTCTTCTGGGAAATTTGAGAAGTTAGTTTTATACACGGATTATTTGAGTCAATCAATATTGCAAAGTCCTATTACAGAAATGTATGATGGCAGTTTAAGTGGCAATCAGCAGGTGGAAGCATCACGTTCATCAAATCCACGTAGAAAAAATATTTTGCAAAAGAATATTGCGACATTACCTTTCGTTATGATAATAATTGATGATCATGTGGAACCAATATCCGAGGTATGTTCAATAGTTTCTAATTTTCGTAATAACCTATCTGGTGATATGCGATTTCAGATTGTTGGATTACTCTCTCTCATTATTACCTGAGAAAAATATGAGGATCGCCAGGAAGAGACTAATGGTTACATGTGACGATATTTCTACTAAACCATCATGGTTCTCGATTAGATCAAGTGCTAAAGTTATTATCAGAGTTTGGGGGTAATATTAGGGAAGGAATTCTATCAAATGTCATGGATGAACATGCCACCGAACTTTCGTATTCGACAAAGAAGAACTTTTATCCTCGTGCAGATCGAATAGTACAACAAGGAGGTGTTAGTCATAGCACTGATGATTTTAATCTTTTGAATGGAAAAAAAAGTTTCAGTTGTTGAAGACAAACTTGTTTAACGGAAAATGGCAACAACAATCTTTTCTCGCCTTGGTGCTATTGTTGAAGTTAGTGAAAACGACGAAGAAGCCATAAAACAAGTTAGTAAAGCTTTAAAATAACTTGATCATAGGCCAGAAGGAATTTCAAAAATTCTTCCTTATGACTATATTCTCATGGATTGTCAGGTAAATTTCTTTCTTGTATATTCTTCCGGGTATTCACAATTTTCATGCAATATTTTGTATTTTGTTTGTGTTGCTTGGTAAAATATAATTCTTGCATTTAATTTTTTATTTGTAGAAAAAATCCTTACTTTGCAAATTGATCCACTTCGTTTCTGACTTTATTTCATATTATTGTGAACATATGCCTGTTATGGACGGATATGAAGCAACAAGGAGAATATGGATGGCGGAACGATTTTATCATATTCACATCCCAATTATAGCCTTACAACAAATGACGCAGGCGATGAAGCAAATATGAGACAAGAAGCTGGAATGGATTTCCACATAACCAAGCCATTGAAAATGGACCCTTTATTGGGTGTCATTCGTTTTCTTGATACTATTAATACACATGTAACACATTAGTGTAAATTAGATGATCCCTCAGAATATTTTGAAGGAATACATTGTTGTTTGCCTAATGTACCTCACTAATTGAACATTGATTTGAACAAAAAAAGCTAATTATATACGATCCTTTATCTGATTTTTGGGAATATTTTTGCAATTAATTTTTTATCCCTTTAAAATGTCGTTTTTATTAAAAATCTGACTTCAACAAACACTAAATGGAGGCTTGGAGAGTTCTATAAATCTCTCACTTTGCTCGCAGTGAACCTCATTGTGAACCACATAAGACCTAAGTATAACATTGAAAGAGAAAAAGATACAAGACAAAAGTTAAGTATAGGGCAGTGGCCAAGAAATTAACCCATTATCATACCAAACGTCTATATCCTACTCGATGCTCCTACAAGTTTCACATGTTTATAAAATTATAATGGCTGGTCCCAGCTACTATACTTATTCGCCTGGTGCGGACATAAAATGAAGGCATCACTTCATACTTCGTAGATGATGCTATTAATGAGATAATATGAGAAATCAATAAGTAACACAGAATAATATTATTTTTTCACATTATTTATTTCATTTTATGGCTGTTATTAATGGAGAAAGAGTAGTATATTTTGGTGTATCTATCGAAGCTTTGTAGATGCCATCAAGCAGAGTAAATACTCTCAATAGTACTTTACTTTTAGGTACAAATGAAGGTAAAATCCTCATACATAACAACAATCTTAATGCTAGCATTGTGATCAATGATGCAAGTGTTTCGGTCGAAGTAACAAAAGATGGGGATAATATCGGAAATGATCATCGCCGTGAAAGTGCTATCATTTCATGTGATCCTAGTCAAAGCTTATTATGAGACAACGAAATAAAGATTGGTAGGTAAAGGTACCATGTTTATTGCCAAACTCTTGATATAGCTGGCATTAAAACGGTGCGTACTCATCGATTATTGGTTTTCGCTATTTTTAGGAGCATAATATATGTATGATTAATGCACACAACTAATTATGATTGGTATTTTTTTATAGGCATCAATCATTGTTTTCCGTGATAATGGATTACTAACACAAGTTCGTATGAGTGATAGTGTATCATCTTTGTTATTGGCGCTTACGATGACATCTGTGTTCTTATCAAAAGCTTTTTTTATAGTGTTAATTTCTCGAGGTACACGAAGGGAGATGTTTCTTTCGGCTACACTTATGAAACAAATTGAAGCAATGCAACAAGTTGAAAGGAGGAGTATGAATAAAAGTAGTGTTTTTGCAAGTGTTAACCATGACATTCATGGTGCTCTTGCAACAATTGTTGGTCTCATCGAGTTCTGTCTTACCGAGGTTTCCCCCGGCTCCAACTTGGATATTAATTTGTTACAAATGAAAAACGCTTCACCGGATCTTCTTGGTATGTTTTATTGTTCCTAGCGCTCAATTTTTGTTTTTTGTTTTTTGGTTAATTGCATAAATTAGCTTTTATTTATGGTAACAATATTCCCCACTGAAACTATTTAGATGATCGAAGTTACGCATTATGATTGTGAACTGAAACATATTATTAGTTTCTTGACAAACCGTGTAATAACTTCAATCTTTTTTGTTGCGTGTGAACATATTTCATAATTACTAATTTTAGTTCTTGATGCAAGTAGAATTGAAGCCGGTAAGATGCAAATGCACGAAGAAGTTTTCGATTTAGAAAAACTAATCGAGGAAGTAGTGAATTCATATAACCAAGGGGGATGAAAAAAGGAATAAATGTCGTTCTAGACCATTGTGATGGTTCAGTTCTCAAATCTCAGCTCGTCAAAAGTGATCGTGGAAAACTCAAACAGGTTCTCAATAACTCTTTAAGTAACGTAGTGAATTTTACATCTAAGGACATGTCGTCTTACGTGCTTGGGCTAGAAAACCAAATCCCAACACTTCACTGATTTCACCAAAATATAACGGTATCTGGAAATGTATATCACATTCAGTAAATGCTAGACAAGATTATAACGAGACATTCCATACACTTGAACGTAATGAGAATTCTTTGGAATTTGTAATTGAGGTAAATGACACTGGAAACGGGATACCAAAGGAGACAAGAGATTCTATTTTTGAGAACTTTGTTCAAGTTAAGGAAACCTCACTTGGACAACGTGGTACTGGGTTAGGTCTGGGAATTGTGCAATCATTAGTGCGTCTTATGGGAGGAAAAATAAACATTCTTGATAAAGAAATCAACGAAAAAGGAACTTGTTTCAGATTTAACATTTTTCTTTTCCAAGAGGAAAACACGATGCCTACAACAAGGTTATACCAAAGTTCCTGCAAGACAGAAGGTTTATTATCATCACATGTTATACTTGTTATTTAAGATGACGAAAGAATAAACGTTACAAAGAACTTCATGCAAATACTAGGTGTAAAAGTGTCAGCTATTAAACAGTGGGAACACGTTCTTCCTACTCTCCAACAGATAAAACGCCGCTTTTATGTTGATAATCGAAGCTATTCTGGGAAATTTGAGAAGTTAGGTTTATACACGGATTATTTGAGTCAATCAATATCGCATAGTCCTATTAAAGCAATGTACGATGGGAGTTAAGTGGAAATGATCGGGTGGAAGTGGAACCATCACATTCATCAGCTCCACGTAGAAAAAAAACATTTTGGAAAAGAATATTCCGACATTAACTTTCATTATGATAATAATTGATGATCATGTGGAACCAATATCTGAGGTATGTTTAATAGTTTTTAATTTTCGTAATAACCTACCTGGTGATATGCGATTTCAGATTGTTGGATTATTTTATCCCATTATTATTGAGAAAAATATGAGGATCCCCAAGGAGAGACTAATGGTTACATGTGATGACATTTTTATTAAACCATTTCATGGTTCTCGATTGGATCAAGTGCTAAAGCTATTACCAAAGTTTGGGGGTAATATTAGGGAAGGAATTCTATCAAATACCATGGATGAACATGTCACCGAACTTTCGTATTCGACAAAAAAGAACTTTTATTCACGTGCAGGTCGAATAGTACAACAAGGAGGTGTTAGTTCTTGCACCAATGATTTTAATCTTTTGAATGAAAAAAGTCTTAGTTGTTGAAAACCAACTTGTATAACGGAAAATGACAACGGAAATCCTTTCTCGCCTTGTCAATGGCAATCCTTTGTGAAAATGGCGAAGAAGCCAGAAAAACTAGTTAGTAAAGCTTTAAAAGAACCTGATCATAGGCCAGAAAGAACTTCAAAATTTCTTCCTTATGACTCCATTCTCATGGATTGTCAGGTAAAATTTCTTTCTTGTATATTCTTCCGGGTATTCACAATTTTGACGCAATATTTTGTATTTCATTTGCGTTGCTGGGTAAAATATAATTCTTGCATATAATGTATTGTTGTAGAAAAATCCCTACTTTGCATATTGATCCACTATGAAAATGCGGGGGTCTAACAACCACACCCAACAATTTGTTTGGCAATCCGAGAGGACATACTCCAATACACTTTCTAGAGAATCAACTAGACAGTCAAACTCAATAGAGTAAAGTATATCAAAGAGTTTAATATCTCTAACTCTTAATTCAATCCGCAATCAGCAAATAGAAATCTGCGAGCCCGATTAAATATAAGAGGAGTTACTTGAACGGTATCAAAGACCAATGTTCAAGTGTCAATCAATGTAAATCAAAAACCAAAGGTTGGATATCCTAATTGATTGATCTTAACGCACAACCTGTGATATTTCAATTATATAACAAAATATAATGCGGAAAAGAAATAAAATAGACACTAGAATTTTGTTAACGAGGAAACCGCAGATGTAGAAAAATCCCGGGACCTAGTCCAGATTGAACACCACACTGTATTAAGCCGCTACAGACACTAGCCTACTACCAATTAACTTCGGACTGGACTATAGTTGAACTCTAATCAATCTCACACTGATTCAAGGTATAGTTGCGCTCCTTACGTCTCTCATCTCAGCAGGATATTACGCACTTTATTCCCTTAGTTGATCTCACCCACAACCAAGAGTTGCTACGACCCAAAGTCGAAGACTTGATAAACAGATCTGTCTCACACACAAAATTATGTAGGATTGAATAAGTTTGTCCCCCACAGAAATACCCAAGAGTTTTTGTTCCGTCTTTTGATAAATCAAGGTGAACAGGAACCAATTGATAAACTGAACTTATATTACTATTATCAATCACCTCACAATAATCTCTATCATATGACGGCGAAACTAGATATTGTAGAATCACAAACAATGAGACGAAGATGTTTGTGATTACTTTTTATCTTGCCTATCGGAGAAATTAATCTTGAGTCAATTATTTCAATTGTACTTAATACAATAGAATCGGGCAAGATCAGAACACGCACTAGTGGAAAATGAGTTTTTAAGTCTGTTTGGGCCTTATAAAAACGACTTCCGAGGACATTATTTATCAATTGGGCTTTCTAAGGTAGACGTATTCATAAAAAAAAACATGAAAAAGTGAATCGAGATTCTATGGTAGTCGTAATATTAGGGGGTAGTTTTGTAAATAGAAAGGGCTTCTGAAAGGAATATAGTTAAGACTGCGAGTGGGACTAGTTTATGCAGTTTTCTCTTTCTCTCGTTTCTATCGCCCATACTTATCTTTCCCTTTCTCCCTCTTTCTTCATCAGTTACGGAAAAAAAAACTCAGAAAAAAAATTGATCGTTCCATTTCTCTCCAACCTTTCACTCTTTTGCTATACTGCTTAACAATAATCACCACTACTCATTCCCATGTTTCCTTCTCTAAATTACTCGGTCTCTTTTTCACCTTTCGGGTTTTATGAAATCTCTCTTTTTCTCTAGATCTATTTTTTAGTTCAATCTTTGATCAAAATTATAATTCGTTCCTAGCCTTTTTCGATTTGATCAAACCAGTTAAGACCCTTCCTCGAATTGAAGAAAACCCTTAAAAATTCTGAGATTTTCATCTCTAGTGAACATTCAATTGATTTGGGGGTTTTCTTTCATTTTTCAGTTAGGGTTTTTGGTAATAAGGGTGCACGTCTAATTGATTTAGCTCTAGGGATTATTCAGGATATAAAATTTCTTGTTGTTGAATGGGGTTTCGTTAAATCTCGAATTCTTAACTGAGATGTCAACTCCAATGATTATTGAAGGGTTGAATTTTCCAGTTATCTGACTGAAATTTTGTTTTGTTTTGGAACTTTGTCTGTGTTATTTCAATTTCTCTCAATTTCTCAATATCTATGAAGCCTACAATATGTGCTAATTTTTCTATTTGTGTGATTGAAAGATTTTTTTTTCTGGATCCCGACTACTTCAGTATATGTTATGATTTTTTTTTACTTTGCCCTGATTATGTTTGGTTTTCTTTGGTTATGCCCTTGTTTGTGTATGCTAGCAGTTGTGATTTGCTTGGCTCTTTTGAATTTAGGGTTCTCTTGAGATTGGTATAACACCATCTCTAACAGATATAAAACAGAATCTTCTTTGTGTTGATCTCTGCATTTACAGTTAGCACGGTTGGTAGACTGCTAGGACTTGGTGGAGGATTTATGCGAGGTCCCTTATTCTTGAGGCTTGGTATCCCCCTTCAGGTATATATGTCGTGTATTTTCCTTAATTGTATGTGAATCTATTTTATAGTTTTGTTTCCCATTTGACTGCTTCTATGAGTTGGTTTATTGGAGATAATCTCTTTGAGAGTCTAACTGGTTATACCTTCGATTAGGGATGCTTTCGTGGGATCAGGACTCTTGGAGAGGATCCAACAACGATTCTTCAGAATGGATATTCAATTACGATTGTTTTAGATATTAGTACATTTTGGCGCGGTAATAATTCATCTTTAGCAGGAAGTTTTCCGTTCATATATCAATTTGTTGTGCTCAGTTGGTTACCATGTTTTTAGTTCTTGTTAACTTACAAATAAGTTGGTAATTATTTAGTAATGTTGTGCCTATTTGACATTCAGATGCTTTTCTGTTGGATCATATCTCCATTATACTGGTCAGATGCTTTATACTGAGCATGCGTATACCACATGGTTGAACTTTGCCCTATGTGGCTTGGTTAGATTATGATAGCGGGTAGCCTACTCTTTTGTCTATATTACTAAGTATTACACCTATTACAAGCATGAGCCAGCATGCATTTTTTGCCCCATGTGGCTTGATTGGATTATGATAGCGGATAGCCAACTCTTTTGTCTATATTACTAAGTATTACACCTATTACAAGCATGATCCAGAATGCATGTTAGCTCTTTCTAGTACTACATGGAATGGAACCAACATGATTGCAGGCAGTAGTTTAGGTTTAAGATCAATTGCTCATCCAGTTCTTGTAATAAGTGTAGCCATTGTTTGTAATAAGCCCCTTTTGATTGTGAAATTAGTTCTTTGTTTAATTGTTCTTGTTGTTATACCGTGGACTAATTATGGTTGTGGGTATTATTAGGCTTCATGGAGAATGGAGGAGTGAAACCGAGGCTGCAGGTTTGTTGATTGTGTTTCTCCATTGGTTAGAAACAAGAGATCTCATTATGCATAAGGAAATGGAGGCAAAACTTGAGTGTAAGTTGATTTTTTTTTATACTACATAGTGGTAACTTTTTGTCAACACTGACTTATTTGCTTTTAGTATTACATCGTTGAATCAATTTATCATTAAAGCCTTATCACGGTATCTGAGGTTCAACGGTGTGCATATGTTAACAACTTTTGATTTGGTTTTGCAGGTAAGCCTTTGATTTGGTTTGAAGTGTTTGTTATCCCGAGTCCCGATACTTGCTCTGCTTTTAGGCTGCAGCAGCTTGCACAACTACAAGAGAAATAGTTGGGTATGGATTCACAATCCCAATGAAGTCTTTGAAGTCGTTAACCTACAAGGTATCGATATAAACCTAAGGTTAAAGGAGAATCGACTCTAGTTATGTAACTAGTAACACACAAGAGGTGTGGGGATTAGGTTTCCCAGTTGCTAGAGTTCTCCTTTATATAGTTTTCAACTCAGGGTTTGCAATCCAAGTTACCTTGGTAACAAAGCATTCAATATTCATCGTTAGATGAAAAACCTGATTCAACCAAGCTAATATCTTTCAACCGTTTGATCGAACTTAGCTTGTTACATACAAATGAAATGTACCCTCATTTAGGTTTATGTAACCGTACCTAAACGTGTACACCATGTTGGTTCATAAATAGTTAATCGAGGTTAGCCATATGATTACTCTCGTATCAACCTTATTCATCTTAACCATAACTAGTTCAAATGACTCAAATAAAACTAGTTAAAGAGCCGTTTAATTGTTATATTCTCATAGAAGTATACAAGAACACAATTGAAGCAAAATCGGTTTGGTTCACTCAAATCAATACATGGACATTATAGCCACGGTTTGCAGAGATTGCGTTCCTTATTTTTATAAATGTTTAGGTTCATGTACAATCGATTTTAGAAAGCAACCACTTAAGTATGCATACTTAAGTAATCGGATTTGAGTTTGTTTTATTTTTCCAACTCAGCAGAAATTCACGGATGTGAACTTTCCGCCAGTATGCGTACGGGTACGCATACTTTGGTAACTGGTTTGAGTTGGTTTTGATTTCCAAGCTCAGCAGAAATTCACGGACGTGAACTTTCGCCAGTATGCGTACGGGTACACATACTTAGCCAGTCTCCATCAACCATTGAGTACACACGCAAGTATGTATACATTTGGTTCCCGGTTTTCGGACTTATACACAAATTTGCGAACATATTATATGCTTATATCCAAAGATGGTTACATGATTCTAAACTCTTTATTTCAATCATTGAAACATTCTTAAAGGATGACAATAGCCCATTTTCACACACTATTAGCATCAAAGAAATTTTCAATATATTGAAATAATCATTATCGAAACATTCCAAGTCTTCACCAAATTACACGGCAATTTTCTCATGATACAAGATGAACTTGGTCGAAGCGAAAGCTTGCCAACACATATTTCGAGAAATATGTAAGCGAGATAAACTCAACTCGAAATCTCAAATGTGTATATAGAAAACTATATCGTAATACGACTTATGTCTTAATGTATGAGATAGAGTAGAAATAGACTTCCAAAGTGATAGATGAGTTCAAGTCTCCACATAACTTTTGTCGATGAAGTTCCACAAGCTCCCCTTAGTAGTTAAATGATGAACGCCGTGAAAACTAAACTCAACTAGACAATCTATGTCCTAGTCCGATACATCTATAGATAGGCTAGACATCAAGACTTATAGTTCTGATCACTAACATTGACAAACATGCTTGAGATAGAAACGCATGCGAGTTCGACCGAGCAATGCTCTAACACACTTCATTTATAACTTTATTTCATATTGTTGTGAACAGATGCCTGGTATGGACGGATATAAAGCAACAACGAGAATATGGATGCCAGAACGATTTTATGATATTCACATCCTAATTATAGCGTTAATTGCAACTGAAGCAGTTGATGAAGCAAATATGAGACAAGAAGCTGGAATGGATTTCCACATAACCAATCCATTGAAATTGGATCCTTTAATGAATGCCATTCGTTTTCTTGATACTATTAATACACCTGTAACACATTAGTGTAGATTAGATGATCCCTCCGAATATTTTAAAATAATATATTGTTGTGTTTGCCTAATGTACCTCACTAATTGAACATTGATTTCTACACAAGGTCTGACACTTAAAGATTGAAACAAAAATTGTGAAACCAAAAAAGTATGATTAGTTACCATGGTCCAGCACTTAAGAATGAACCAATTTAGCCCCCTCATAGGTCTGTCAATGATGGAAACTAGGCTAGAAACAATGTAAAGCTTCACTTCACTGCTATAGATGCTACTTGCTTAATCGAAAACACAACTAGTTAGAATGTAAACATTGAAAATTATATAATACCTTCAAAATAGACAAATACCCCTCTCTATTTAATCATGATTTATAAAGGGGGAACCAGTCCTACTAGAGGCTGATACCATTTCATTCGATCCGACGGTCAAGATCGTTTAATATCGTTTTGTCTTATATGAAACTAGGATATGGCCCGTGCCGTTTTGGTTTGGGGCTTAGCGTTTGTTGTTAAGTAGTTTCTCACTCTATATTTCTCCTATTTCCACTTGATTCATCTTTGTTTATTTTTGAAATAGTAGTTTCAAATACTTAGATTGACGCTAGAATTGATCTCTGCACCTCAAAACAATGCGAGCATTCACTAATTTGGCAGGCAAACGAAAAAGTCCACTTTTTCTCATTAACAGGTATGGGAAAAATATTTTAGCTCAATACCATTCAACATTTTTAAAGTAAGACAAATGGGTCTTTTGAAGAACAAATCAGTTTCGCTATAGAATTGAACTTTGCTTGTACTCGTATCTAATTGCTGACAAAGAACCTAATCCTACTCAATTGCACCGCTTGAAGACCTTAAATATAAAAATTCATATAAACAAAAATCATCAATGGAGATGTACAATCCAGTAGCCCAATTCTTCGATATGCCAACCTACGCTCTACAATGCCATGCGGTGTTTCATCTTCAAAAGTAACCATATCTTGTAGTAGTTGGTGCCAACAGAATGAACATGAGTGTGGTTTTGAAGTACGCTCAGAGGGACAAATATTAGGGTTGGCGATAAACAAATAGAAATGAATGTAAGAGACCCCGCGCCGCCTCCTCCTCCTTCACCGTAAGCTATGATTACCTTTAGTGTCTTTCCATTGGTCCACTTAAAGACGGTCTTTCATAGAAAGAAATGGGTTTCAGAGTGGCTTTCAATCTCCTACAGCTCATGATACTCATCTTCTCAATGAAAGGAAATGAAATATTAATATATTAGAGTAGAAGCAACCAATCATTCAAATGACTACCTAAAAAAGAGTAAATACTCATGACTACCTAAAAAAGAGTAAATACTCATGCCAAGTTCAAAATGACTACCTAGTTGATAATTGGACAACAAACAAAAACATCTAGTGTAAGAAATAACAGAGATGTACCTAAGTGATATTGTATAAACAGCTAGCAAGACTATGTTCGATGGTAACTTAATAACCTTGGTTTTGAACATTACATGCACTTACGGAAAATATTTGATCAGCCTTCATTGGTGATTGTCGCATCTCCTCAAACGTAAGGATTTGTTGATTTTTGTAGCACTTCTTAGTGCGGCGGGGTGATTCTTCCGATCCTTTTTTTTTAAAGGTGTAAGATTGATACCAAAGTGCAGATATTTTTTCAATTCCTTCATGATCGTCAAATTTCTATTACCTTGTGCTGCATGTTTACCAAATGACAAAAAAAAACCCACTAATTAGTTCATGGTCTCAAAAGAAACTCTTTTTGTGGTTACAAAATAATTCGATGCATATAAAGAAACAGGACCCAAAAAATAAAGTTATTGTTTTATTTTAGTTGGCGAATTTAATATGGAGATAATTCACTATAAATCTTGAAGCAATATTTTTTTGCATTACATATTGGATAACCTTGCAGGATTTCAAAGCAAAGACAAAAATAAAATAAAATAAAATAAAAAATAAATGATCAGTATGGCGGCTCGAAAAAAAACTTTTTGTGGGTAGACAACGTTGGACAACAATATAACGCTTCTCCACGTATAAACACTTGAGATAGACAAGAAAAAAAAACCTTTTATTAGTATTTTTAATTTAATTGACCATATTAAGTCGAAGATAATTCAATATAAACCTCGAAACCTTGGTTTGTTTCTGTAGTTATCTTGTGGGCAACAATATTTCTGGTCTTTACAGCACATAGCAGCATCTAGTGGGCAACATTCCATGAAAGGCAACTCACGGAAAACTATGGCGAGAATAGCAAAATTACGCTGCAACGGTTTTGTAAATACATAAGCTTACTCAACAACGAAGGTACAATATAAAATTTCTACAGTTTTAACATCATGAATTAGACGGTCCAGTGAGAACTTATATATATGCTCAACAAAATAACCAAATAAAAAGTCTTAAGAAATTTCATTAAAATGACTTCATAAATACGAACTTATCGTTAGTAAGCAAGCCTGATTTTACAGTTCCAAAATTAGCATACATATCGGTGAACCTGAAGTTGAGCCCCTTGTATATGGAAATGGGATCCTCACAATGAATCCAAATCAATTCGATCGACTTCACATTTCTTAGAAAGAGAACATAAAACTTGATCAATTAGCCGAAACTGGTACACTTTATCACTAAAACATTCAACAATCTCACAGTAAACTACTATAATATACTCTAATAATTCTTCTAAAAGCTTTAGGCTCAATTCCAAAAGGATATATTTTGAAAAGGGAAGGGTCCAAACAATTCAATGGGATAAACCCAACCATACTACATGTATCATTTGGAAAAGCCTAACAGACTCCATGTACCTTTTAACAGACTCTACAAATGCAAATGATCATCTTATATTTCTCTTAACAAACTCCTTACCTTTAAACTCTTTAGCTTTATCCATACGATTAAGATTCCTATAGTTGGATCTGTAATTAAGGCACATCCAAAATCCTTGGGAAAACAAAAAAAAATCCAAATCAATACCAAAGAGTAAAAACAAAATCCTAAATGCACACCGAGATCGGTACCTTGAATATCATAAACAAAACCAACCATAATAACAAAGAAAATTGTTTTCTAGGAGAATATAAACCCAAACACCACATGACTGTTATCCTTGATAACAAAGCCTTTCCTTAGATACTCATAATTTTTTATTTTATCCAAGTAATTGATTTAGCAAAGCAACAACTCAGAAGTAGAAATTTAATTAATGTAATTAATTAATGTATTTCTACATAACATTCAACTAATCCATAACAAAAAAAACTAAGCCCTCGTGATTCAGACTTAATCCCAACCCATTCTTTTCAAACTTCCTTTCCACACTACACATAGCTTTAAATTCTAAATATCAATGTGAAGGTTTTACTTCACCAGAACAACTGAGAAATTGCCATTTCCCACCAATTTTAAGATTAATATAATGAAGTAATGATGATCCTATAGTTGAGGTATTGACCCATGTCTTACTGATGTCATTTTTTCAAATCAAACTTCGTAAGAAAAACAACTCAAAGAACACTTAAAAGGGAACAAAGAAAAAGCGAAGAAAAAATCACATCACGGTATCGCCAAATTAAACGGAAACAAAGAAAAGAGGTTGAAGGTCTAACCGTACGAATCACAGTATTGCGATATTGAATGGTGAAACCCTAGAAATTGGATTATGAAGAGCTTCAACTTTATACAACAGCGAAAATAAACAGGCGATGAAGAAGCTGGGGGATAGTTAGGGTTTATAATAAATGAAATTGATTTACGTTGATGACCGAAAAATTTGAAACGCTCCACCAGCTTTGAATGAAATAATGAGGACGAATGAGAAAAAATCAGGGAGGGTGGGAGTGTGATTTGAGTGTAAGAACATGTGCTGCGATCTGGGCCGTGTTTTATATACCCAAAACGTGGATCTCCATCTAACGGATAAAACACACCTGTGGTGAAATTTGGGCCATCCTTTATATATTCAAAATATAGATAATCATCGATGTAGGAAAACACCATTGTCCTTTATAATATAGATGGTATCATCCCCTAGTAGGTTATGATATATCCCTTTATAAATCACGTATTTAATGGATCTCCTATTTGCCCTTAATTCTAGCGGATGCGAGTGTCCAATGAATTTTTGCACTTTGAACCACAGGCAACCCATTATTTAGTGGATTTCTTTTAAAAATGCAACCATGCCCAACTCTCCCATGAACCCAAGCCCGGAGATTATAGAATTTTGGCATGTGCCCTAAAGTTTCGTGGCCGTCATCAAGGGATTGGTAACGAAAAGAAGACAAAACTCAAGGAGCCGATTCACAATATGACCAAAAGCACCGAATCTATGACCAAATGTCTAAAGTACCCTCAATTTATTTAGATGATTCTTTTTGAATCCACGTAATTTTACCGCCTTAAGAACCATTATTTCGCACGATTCGAGGCAACCATATTTAATCAATAGAATTTAAGATCTTTAATCTGACGGTCCAATAAAATGTTGAAATCGTTCACAACCATTGGATCTATTTAAGGGTTCAAGTGTTTCTCTCTTGAAACCCTCGGTAGCAGTCTCTAGGCTTCTTTTTCTTTTTCTTTTCTCTTCTTCTCTCTTTCTTTCCTTCCTTCCTTTCATTTCTGTCCTGCTAGGTTTTCTCCTTGAAAAGCTGCTGAAATTTTGCTTGATATTTGGTCGTTTTTAATCCAGATCTGTAGCAGTTTTTAGGGTTTTAAGGTGGGTTCTCTCTCTTTCTAGTATTTTTTTCTTTTTGAGCTGAGTTTCATGGAGGAAGTAGTTGGAGATCTTGATTTGTTTTTCTTTATGAACTGAGGAAATCGATATATGGGTTGTTTGTGTTAACATCTGATGTTTAATGGGTTCTTTTAGCTGGTTCTTGTGTTGTAACTTGTAATAATTTATTAGCTTTTCTTAAGAATATGTATGTTATGATTTCTTTAGATTCTTTGGTTAAGAGTGAAATTTTTGGAGAATAAAAGAAAGAAAAAGTGTGATTTGTTCGGAAAAAGTTTATCTTTTTTTAGGGGAAATTAGGGTTTATGGTTGCTTTTTTTTGGTTATTACTTTTGAATGATTCGGAAATTTCTTCTTTGAAAGAATCTTGTCCTGCTTCACTATCACCTGAAGGGAAGAATCTTGTTTTTAGTTGATTTATGCTTTTAAAAAGCTAATTACGTGTAGCGTTCAAGAGCTGAGTATCTTAGTGTTTTGTTATTGTTGGTCTAACATACTATTGTTATTGTTTTTTGAGGAAAAACGCTGTTGGATTTTGAAATTAGGGTTGAAAAATGCTGTTGGATTTTGAAATAGGTAGCTACAGTTATTCCGTACTTGATTTTATTGTTACATGTCCTCACTTTCTTAAGTCTGATTTGTTGTTGGAGTTGGGGTTCTAGTAATTACAGCAGCTACTTATTGATGGAGAAAAAAAGATAGGGAATTTATAATTGTTGGTCGTCTGTTACTTTGTTATCATATCTATATATGTCATATGCGCAGCTCTGATACAAAGTGTATATCTAGAAATCTGTATGTTGGATTTGGGAGTGGAATTGCATCTCTTGCTGTTTGGTGTAGTTTCTGCACATCTTTGTGAAGTCGTAATTGAAACCTTATCTATGAAAAACTCGTATTTTGCTGTAGCTTAATCTGTTTTGAAGGTTAGATGAACACACACGATCATTTGTTTGTGGGTCATAGGAAGCTGAAGCTTGACTTTTTGCCGTGTGTTTTTTGTTGTTTTGTTTACATGTGATTGTGATTCTTTTTTTTGTTTGAAGTGAAGCTCATTAATGTTTCTTGTTTTTGATGAGTTTAACTGAAAAGGATATGGTGGGATTGGCAGTAAATTTTCCTTTTTTATTGACCAATAAGTGTGTAATATAACAGTCCATTTATCTGCTGTGTATTTGGTATCTGATTTTGGACAATGGTGAAATCGAAATGAAAATTAGTTTGATCTTGAACCATGAAATTCGGGTTCTGTTGTCAGTGCTAGTTTAAGATGTTAATAGTTTATGGAGTGATTGCTAATTGTGGTCTTAAAATGTTTATTCAGTGAAGGAGGAGATGGATACAGGATTGAAATCAGCTTCGGTTGCTAGTTTGTCTAATCAAAATGTGGTACGTGTCAGAATTGTTATATATGTCTCATTTTACACCTAGAAAGGATTGGCTAAAATTTGCAACTCTTAAACCTCCAAGGAATAGGGAATGATATTCTTATCATTCATGCAGAAACTGCACTTAATTCTACACATAACACTCAAAATGAGAAACAAGGCAAATTATATGGTACTGTTACAAAATGGAAATGACCATCTTAATTACCTTTTACTTTTGGTTACGCCGGGGAAATTCGGTCTAGTTATTAACCCTAATTTTCCAATAATACCCAAGATCGTTTGGGCATGCCACCTTGAACATATAAGGTACACTGCTTCTCCATAGGATTCAAGAAGTAGATCATTCCTTCAGTGGATGTGACAAGCTCTGTGAAATAAAGTTTGTGTCCGACACTTGGTGTTAATATCTGACGCCTTTGGTGTGCCTAATGCTTATAAAACTTTTGGCATTACCTTATTGCTGATACATGCCTGGTATTCTGATACCCATTTGTTTTTGTCTCAGGTTTCTGGGAAAGATGGAAGCAAAAACAATTTCAGTTCTTCCATATCCTCGTCACGTTATGGTAATTCTGACTTGAAAGGAGGGGTTAATCAAGTACCAGCTACAGAGCACAGTTTATACTATCCAACCAGTTGCTATGGTTACTATTATCCAGGTTAGTTGTTCAAAAATGTACATCTTGTCTTGGAATATGATGTTCGTCGTTTATTTATTTACATTTTGTGCAATTATTCTTGCAGGATATGATGGTTCATATCCTGAATGGGATGATCGTCATTATTTTCACGCAGGTGATGGATCAGAGATTCCATACTCGGTGAGTTTATTCGGCTTGTTGACCTTTTAATTCTATCTGTTTGTATTAAGTTGGTTATCAGATTAAGTTCTGTTATTCAATCCTTGTGACTTAAAGCTAGGAGGCTTCTTGAGTATCTGTTATTCCGACCTTTTCTGTCTTGAACTGCTCTATTCATATTGATGGTAGTTCAGATACTATACGTGTCTGGACGTATTGCATATCCTACTCTATTTTGATGGATTTGGGGCAGCCAGCTTATGTTGCTTCTTCAGGATAAGTCAAGCAGTCTAAAACTGTGTTTGCCTATCTAGATCAGCTCAAGGCTTCTATTAGATCACCTAAATCTGGATGTGTTATTTTTTTTAGGGTGGTGAGATGGTTAATTTACAATATTAACGTAAATATGTTCACTGTATCTTTCAGGTTCCACAGTTGGGGATTGATTATCGATCTTCTGCATTCGCGAAAGGTTGCTATCCAATGGGGAAGTATGCTGCATTCTCTAATCAGCAAGGGCTATTTCCAAATAATGGTTACATGTACTACAGGCAAAATGCCAGAAACTGGGTTGGCAACGACAGATATAGATCTCGAGAGAGGTTTAATAGGAATGGGGAATTTGAAGCCTCTAGTGAGCTAAACCGTGGTCCTAGGGCTCGTCGAGTGATCTCATCAGCTGAGAAAGACCAGTTAACCCCTGCAGCTCACAAAGACAAATATAACCTTCCAGAGTTCCAGACAGATTACGAAAATGCAAAGTTCTTTGTAATAAAGTCCTATAGTGAAGATGATATTCACAAAAGTATCAAGTATGGTGTGTGGACTAGTACAGCAAATGGCAACAGGAAGCTGGATGCGGCATTCCGAGAGGCAGAGACGAAATCTGGAGAGATGTGCAAAAGGTCTCCCATCTTTCTCTTCTTCTCAGTGAGTATAAAACTAACCTTCATACCTTACAGGAACTTTTGGTAGTGGACTCCTGCTTATTATTTTTATCATTATCCATCAGATGATAAGTGAGCTTTTTACTGTAATTTTAGGTAAATGGGAGCGGGCAGTTTGTTGGCCTAGCTGAGATGACTGGGCAAGTTGATTTCAAGAAGGATATGGACTTTTGGCAGCAAGACAAGTGGAATGGCGTCTTTTCAGTCCAATGGCACATAGTTAAAGATGTTCCTAATGTCCAATTGCGACATATCATACTTGAAAACAATGACAACAAGCCTGTGACCAATAGCAGGGATACTCAGGAGGTAATTCATCTTTGTGGACTTTCTTTAGAAAGTATTTTTTTATGAGTTCAGGGGAATAGAATTTGTTGCTATGGGATAAATTCCATAGTGTTCTTTTCTTTTTCCTTTTTTACTCTTTAATTAATTGATGCTTTGCATGTTGAAATGTTTATGCTAGTTGCATATGTGCCCTGCTCACCATAGCATTTCTTTTCTTTGAGTTTCTTTGGGATTAAAGAATTACATGTATGATTATGAGTTTCTTTGGGATGAAAGAATTACATGTATGATTATAATAGAGATAAGCTTTTGGGTTTCAGATTGGAGTGAAGCAAGGTTCAGAAATGCTGACCATTTTCAAGAGTTTCTCTACAAAAACATGCATGCTAGATGATTTTAACTTCTACGAAGACAGGGAGAAGGCACTTCTTGCCAGGAGAACTAGTAAAGCTGCTCTTTCACAAGAGGAGATCGACAGAAAGAAAGAGTTTTCAGTAATTACCTTAATCTCAATCTATATTTTTTCCCCTTCTGTTTATTGATTCACCCAGACAGGTTTTAGAAAGGATGCCTACCATTCGAAAGTTCTCTAAAAACTAAATCTAATCTTTCGTGCATATTAGCCAAAATATGTTCTAGTTCTTGGGTTTTGAGCCTAATTGAGAGCCAGGTTATCACTAAATAGAGAGGGAAGGGGTAGAAGTTGGTACCTATAATATATTGAAATGTTTTCTGAATTTAGAATTTCTTGATGCATACAACTTGATTGGTAAAATAAAACCAGCAGCTTCTCTCTTCAAACTTCTTTATTAGACCTGGAAAAAAAAGGAGTTGATTTTAGGGAAAAGCTTCTAACATCAACCAAAGATTTCAAAAGCTTTTTTATGTTGATATTAGCTATGCTTGACCTTTAATCAGTTTTAATGTTTTCAAGTTGAAATCAAGAAATGTCCACTTTGGGATATAAAGCGTATCGAAATTTAGTGGGTCTGCTCTGTATTTCTGGCTCCTGTCTAGCCCACTAATTTGGCTTACCTAGTGCACAACTTTTGTTACCGAGGGCACTGTGTCCCCTGGTACGTGCTGTTTAGATGACCTCGTGATTTGTGTGATAAATTCACCACAGGAAACTCAAGATCATCTGACGGCATGCATCTGGGAGCCTTGTGCAACTCTTGCCCATCCGAGCGGTGTGTGTTAGTGTTCTTGTATGATCTGAGTCCAAACAAGATTAGAATGATATATTATAGTTACTATTTACAAGCCTGACACCTAGTGGACACTCGTGAAAATGTTGGTTTTCCAGCGACCTTATCGAAACTCTTGAAGAAACATATGCTACTCTGTAAAAGATGAGAAAATCTTGCTATTATTTAGTGCCCAGTCCCGTCTGTTACGGAGTAACATACGTGGATAATAGCTAACTCGGGTAAACTTGTCCTCAAATACCATGCTAGGTGTAAGCTTGTCCTCGAATACCATGCTAGGCATAAACTTGTCTTAACAGGAGTAGCTTATAAGTGTGGGGATTCCTCGAATACCATGCTAGGCATAACCTTTCTTTGTTGCCATTATTTACAGTACTGATTATGTTGCACTTGTAATTAGAGACCTGTTCTGTACATGTATACCAAAACCTGATGTGTGTATTTGCTTTTGCAGAAGCATTTGGAAGCAGGTGTAAAGAAGATTGATGAAGCATCAATCAAGGGTCAGATTGCGACTGATGCCAAGACTGCTTCACTCATTGAGCTCACCAAGAACATGTCGCTCAATCCCCTTCCGTCGAAAATAGTTCGATGAAGTGCTCTGGCCTCTTATCTACAGCTTAATTTGAATTGAATACGCATACTGTTATGCTGGCTAAATTGTATCATTGCAGCTAACAAGACATTCTGCACTCACATACTCTCTAGATAGCAGATGTGGGTTTTGGTATTTCTGTTGTCTTAATTTTAGAATTTAGGAGTGAACAACTTGCTTTTTGTTTCTTTTTCTAATTTGCGTCTTCTGAGTTTCAGCAGAGAGCCCTTTGTAAGTTGATGATTTTAGTTTCAAGTTACTGAAAGTTTTGCACAGGAGGATCTAGACTTTAATATTGTCTGAATTGCAGTAAAAAGATCCAAATCAGATTTTCCACTTGGTCTTTATGTGTGATTAAAATGAATTTCGGGTTTTCACTGGGTTGAAACTTGAAAGTTGGTTCTTGTAATTTGGTGTATTAACATCCTTGTATCCCTGGTTTAAGTATGTAGCACAAGTTATCCCTGCACAACTGTGTTGACATTACAGACCATTGTTTACTTCACCCTTCGCTAGGACTAATATTTTGCAATTGCCTAATCTAAAGTAATCGAACATTCTCCAGCATCTTTCAAATATTTGGTTCTAACTTATACAGAGTTCAGGTGTGTAAATGAGGAGGACTTGAACTTTTGAAGCTCTTTTATTTTGTTGGCGTCTCATATGAAAGCTTACCTAGTTTAAGTATGGTGTTAGTGTCCGACTTTTGAAAATCTAAATTATGCGTTTGAATTTTGGACATGTAAACTAGTAGAATCAAACAACAAACTCAAAATTCGATTTTGGTTAAATTTTTTTATTCATTTCACTAAAATGTGTAATCCATCCAGGTACATATACAAGACAGATACAAACTACAAAGGCTATGTCGAATATTTACGTTCTTCTCTGATTCTGCAACATGTTGAACAGCTTCGTCTCCTAATTTGTGTAGCACGGAACAGAAGACGTGTACGATGGTTGTTTCTTCTTAAAATTCCTCTCTTCATTCTCAGCATCGATGCGACTCCATTCATTCCCACGACATGGTGTAACTCTGCTCCTCTTTTTCGTCTGAGATGGAGCACATGGAAAAACATCCCCTGAACAGCCACCAAAGGGGTTTTGATTTTGAGGGAAAATTCCTCCATAAGGACCAGCTGCATAACCCATGTAACCATTATAGGGAGTCATAAACCCATCCATTCCCAGCTGCATACCATTCCAATATGGGTTGTTATAGGCTGAAGTGCCAAAAGGCATCTGACGATAATCGGCTCCAATAGCTTGAGAGGTTCTCCAAAACAGATCTCCATCCAAAAGCGGCTTGCCATCAACAGTGAAGATGGGTTTCTTCATTTTCTTGTTATTTCAAGCAGGATACTTCTGTTGCACTTCCTCTTGCCCCAGTGCAGCACTATTTATTACCTGACTACTTGTTGATTCGGCTTCATCTTCAGATAAATCAGGAGTTGGTGCAAACTGGCCATTTTCATTGCCATCTGGAGTTTCCGCTTTACGACATGATGGAATTTTTTCAGTCTTCGAAGTGCAAGAGAGACTGGGTGCTGGGATTTTCGGCAGTGAAGAACGAGCAGATCCTACTTCTTCAGTAGTCATTGTACTTTTTGTATTTCCTGAACTAGTATTACCTGACTCGATATAGCGGTCAATGGTGTCCCTGATTGTTTTGTTAGGAATGAGGTCATCCAAAAGTATTCTAGCTCCACACAAACACATGGATTTTGAAATAATGTTGCCTCTAATACATCCATCACAGAAACTCCGAAAACAGCACTTGCTCGTAAGCACAGCAAATCTCATCACATCTTTACACATCGGGCAGTGAAGTTCTGGTGGAACATCGATAACCCGCCTACTAATAGTTGGTATGCCTTCAACTAGCTTCTCAAAATCCACCTCATTAGGCTTCAGAACAGCAACAGAACCTCCAGGCAGTGCATATGAACCATCAGCAGTCTCCACTAACATTGATTTGGGAATACCAGTAGGTGCCCTCAGCTTTTTAACATCATATTCAGGATCACCATTAGTAGGACAATGCTGAATATAGTGTCCAGGTACTTTGCATCTATGACAAGTGTAACCCTCTGGTGGTATCCTCCGATCCAAACCTCCTCTTTGCCCCATTGTTGGCCTGAAACCCCTCTGATGTACTGCAGTAGTTCCATTGTTTGCATTAACATAACTAGTTGTTTGTTGACATATCTCTTCAATTTTCTCATCCTCTTTGTCTTTCTCCTCCTGCGCTTTTGATTTGACGACTATTGATTTTCCAGGCAACCAGGAATTCGACGAACAATGACAGAACTATTTCTAGGAATAAGGATTGAATCATCCATGTAGTCCTCATTAGTTGATGGGTTTGTGAGTATCAAATCGAAATCTTTTCCATGACCAAATTTTTTGGACTGAAAGATTGAATGGAATTCTTTCCCGCTCTTGAACTTGTAATAGATAGACATGGTTAGGTTTAGAAGATTATTGAAATCAATTATACAGAATGATGATAATATTTTTCTTTTTCCTCCTCCTCTTGAGAGCGATTTTGCTTAACAGGTAATACCTGGTTATGTTGAGTAGTAGCTTTGTGTCGCAGCCAGAGGTATTTATAAAGCTAGTAGTTTCCTAAAAGACTACTAGTAAAACAGTTGGCCGTGGAGGCAATATTGCCAATTCGAATTACAATAGGAAATGGCTTGGATTCAATTCCGAAACCCTTAAGATTTGCAAAACTCAAGATTGCTGATAGGGGCATTTGTTTACTAGGGATATACCAAATCACAATATAAGACAAAATATATTGCATCTGATGTTTTTAGAGTGTTGAATTTTTTGCTCCGAGAATCGGGCGATATTCTGAGTCAACTCACTTCAAAAAAAAAAATCCTTCTGAATCTTCATTTTCATGATCTAATTTTCTTCTCATGATTAAATTCGGTTTCCTAAATTTCATCCTTATCAAAGTTGACAGCTACATCCCCTATATAGTTGTCTATCAAAAATCTCCCCCAGATTTTTCGTTTCACAAAACTTTTTCCATTACTCAGTCAATAGATATTTTAGGTAACCCTAGTTTCTTTTTCATATATGATTCAGGAAATTGCAATTTTTCTTTTATCAAAATCAATTCAGTTGCATCTTTGATCAGAAAATGGAGTTGGAGAAAACAAATCAAGTTTCAGATTTGGTAAACAAATTCAAGAAGGCTACTATTGAACTAGGTGATACATTCGAAGTGATTATCTGCAACAATGATAAAGATAAGGATGACAATGAAGACGTAGAATGGGAGGGGAGTCTGATTGGCAAAATCTTTATTGAAGGGACTATGAGTCACAAGATGGTGGAAAAATATATTCCTTTCAACTGGCCATTCATATCCTCTGAGGATCTAAAGGTTGTGGAAATTGATCCTAATGTGATGGTATTCAAATTCAGCAAAAAGGACCTTTGAAGCTGGTATGGGATTTAAGGTCATGGAGTGTGAATGGTCATTTACTGGTTCTGCACGATTATAATCCTAAGAGAATATACACTAAAGAAGGCCGTGGTTTCCAATGATTTTGGATTCAGTTGAAAAGATTACTTCCTGAACATATGAATCCGGAGTCAGTGAAGAAGATGGGAGAACCAATGGGTGAAGTCATAGGCATAAATCCTACTGATGTTATTCCAACTGTTGGTGATCCAGCTAAAATATGTTTGCAAATTGATCTCATTGATCCATTGAGAAGAGGAGTTAAAACTTTAACCAATGCTGGTGTAATGAGATGGATTAAATTTTTCTATGAGAAGCAACCAAAAAAAATCTGTCCAGAATGCTACATTGTTAATACTCAAAATATGTTTGCAAAGATGCAGCTTATTTCCTTGCTAAGGCTCATGAAAAACCATATTTTTGGGGGAAAACTAAATTGAATAGAGGATCCCATAGCAAGAAGATCACAACTACTGTACCGGTTTCTAAGAAAAATCCCAAGAACATAGAGAAACTTCCAAGTTTTGTTCCACCAAAGGATGAAGCAGTTATTAATATGGAAGCTGTTTTCGGAAAAATTTCTGCTAATAGAGCTGCCGCTACTAGAGTTGGTAAGAGAATTCGTATTTATGAAGAAGAATCTAACAATCAACATGAATCTGTTTTTGACATGAATGGCCTTCCTGCATCAAATCAAACTACTCACATGATCATGGCTGGGGGAACCAATCGAAAAACACAGAAGGGGGAATGAGGTAATCTTATCACAACCTTTTAAATTTTTGACAATCTTTGTTTTTATTTTATTTCTCTTTTTTCACAAAATTAGTTTTCACTTTAGTTCCATTAAAGTTCTTGCTCTTCTTAGGATCTTTGTCAATACTCGGTTTTTTTTTTTTTTTTTTTTTTTTGATTCTTTTAAAATTTTACAACATGAAATTATTATTTTGGAATGTTCAAGGCACTGCCAGTAATTTTACAAAAGATCAATTGCATAATCTAGTTAAAAATCACATTCATGACTTCATTTTCCTTTGTGAAACTAAAATTGATACTCAAAGAATGATCTTCATAGCTCAGGCTTCACTATCACAACTGTACTTTTATTGATAAAATATGTTATGCTGGAGTCCTTATAATTATGTGGAAAGATGGTATATCTTGTGATATAGCCAGTGCTGCTCACAATATCATACATGCCCTCATTAAAATTGATCATAGTCAACCTGAAACTCTTGTTTCTTTTATGTATGAATATACATATAATGATCCTAAAAAGAAATAATGGAACTTTATACATGAGCTTAGTGAATTTGTCTACCAACCTTGGATATAGTTATAAGAGACTTGAACTCCACTTAGCTAGAAAGAGTAATAGTTCTGATACTTGGGTTCAGGAGAAAGTAAGAGATTCTGGACTTATTGACATTGATTATGAAGGTAAGGATTACACTTGGACTAGTAACAGTTACGGGACGAACTAGAAAATCTAGACTAGATATGACCCTAGGAAATAATGATTGGTCTCTTCACTTTCCACATGATAAAGTTTATCATCTGAACCATGCAGCCTCAAACCATTGTCCCATTATGCTTATCATTGATCCTCTACTTAGGATACTAACCATGTGAGTGCTAAAGGATGCATGTCCTTGTTAAATTGCTTGACAGCTTTAGACCCATGAAAATTGGTGGAATAATAAACCGCAAGCTCAATTTTCGATCGAGATTTCCCCAGATTTCTCATCTCAAATTTGGATTTAGAGTAGCTTGTAGGATATATTATTACATCAAGAGCACCCATCATGTATGTACCATCAACATAGATAGCTACAATTCCAAATCAGGAACTTGCTTGTGAATATACAAGGAAAAAATACCTTACTTGTCTATCCCCTTCAGATCAAATAGCTACTTAGACCGTTATACCACATTCATCATTCTGTAAGTGGACGTCCGGTCTAATTGTAAACGCACTTTGTGGTCTAAAGTCACTTGATTTGGGTAACAAAAAGTTATCAGTCCCTTTTGTTAATATCTTCTATATATTGATTCTTTCGGAGATACGTAATAACCACATACATATGCTGCATTTCAAGTCCTTTTGAAATTACCAAGCTAAGTAGCGGAACGCTATAACGTTCATTACAAGAGGACAATTCCAGGGCTTTGTGAGAAACCTCGCGCCACAAGGCTAGTCTTGATACTTTGAGAATTTATTATTCCCATTGTGCTTTATAACAAATAATCATGTATGTCCCATACGCTTAAAACTTGCTTGTTTAGCACTAGCACACCAAATACTTGTATATTTGTCAAAGAACCAAGTTCTACCTGGATTGTGTAGGCCAATTTTTTTTTTTTGACATTAAACAATAAGAAGCATGGTTAAATCTCATCGTGCTCTATGTCCTTGAGCAACTATATATAAAAATAATCATTAATATGCTTGCACGATCTTTCCATTGACTCGTGTGTGTTCTCATAATCCTTTAGGATTTTATTGTTCTTCGGAATCATTAAACTTCGGAGAGTCCCACAGTATTGATTCATGGACATAGTCAGAGACAATGAAATAAGATGATTTCATTAATGATACAAATTAGGTTGTTCCTTATTGATCTACTTCCTTTCTAGGTGAGTATTGATCGTACATGGTGGTCTCCCCATCTTCTTTTGTGGAACCACAACCTTAAATACACTTCCACCAAGTGTAGTTGAAACACCTTAGTCTATGGTGTACCACATACTGAGGATTTCTAACCTTGCAGGAACATTTGCAGCTGGTAAGTGTGATCTTGTCACGTTGTCGATATCAGTGCACTTTCTGAAATCGATTATTCTTTGTCACCTCACATTTACATTTGTGGAGTACAAGAATCAATATGAGACACAAAGGGAACACACCACGACAATTCTTGTCGTTCAAGGTATTGAAAGCGTGAAGCGGAGCGTGACTCATTTTCTATTGAAGCGTGAAACGGCGCTTCATGGTTGGCGGTGAATCATAAAATATAAAATTTCATATATTGTAAATAGGTATGAAAATATTTATAAGCATAAAATATAGCCAAATATTATCCTACATAACCAACCATGTAGAACAGTTGTTGAGCATTCATATACGACACATGGGGTGTTAGGTTTGAATTCCACCATTCTTTTTTAATTTTTAGAACATTATTTCTTGAAGTTTGACCATTTTGTGTTTCTGACTTTGGTCAAAATCATTGACTACGCGCTTCACAGTCAGAACGCTTCATAAGTACGCTTCAGAGCGTTTCTGAAAATAAATTGAAGCGAAGCGTACGCTTTTAAAAACCATGTTGTCGTTCCCTTCGAAAATACTTTTTCTTATATCCCCCTAACGACGGGAAGACTGTCTCATTAAAATGACAACCCGCAAATCTAGTAAGAGATCTACTGCCAAAGGTTTTAAAACGCGGATAATTGTTGGGAGTAAATATCCAACGTAACTACTTAATCGATTTCATGACCCATTATAGTACGATGGGGTGGGGGTGGGTATATATTTTTCATCCAAATATATCTCAAGTGTTGTAAATAATTTATGTCTCGTGGGAATGATGTACGTTTCATTCCATAAGCGCAGACATCAGATCTAGTTCAAATAAATAGTCAACTAGCCAGGTGATAGGATTCTGGGAGAACCATGTATGTGATAACCGTAATCCCAAGGTGTCTAACTAGTAGACAGAGGCAAGTACGGGTCGAACCCACAGTGAGCGGTGGAAATACTCTAATCAATATCTCCAATGAATTAACCAGAAATGATTTTTGGGATTTTTGAATTGAATTTGAAACAATAAAAATAAATAAAAAGAATTAACAAAATGCAATGAGAGAGTGTCGGTAACCAGGGTCTACGGATTCCACCATTATTTCTATTCTATGTCGAAAATGATTCATAATTCTAAATACGCGTTTATATCTTTGTTCTATTGTAACACTTATTATCGGTATATTTTCTCTAATATCACTTGCATCTCCTAAGCATAACCCATCAAAGTCTCCAAAACATGGCTTATCAAATTATAATGACAAGCGAATCATTGAAACTACGTATTTATGCATTTATGATTATTATTTGCGTCGTCTAAGTATAACATATCAAATGATTTAACTTAAGCATGGATTATCAAATGTTATAACAAATAAAATTGCAAGACCATATAAATTAATGCACTTAGGCTATTGTAGTAAAAAGCCGATGAAGCAACAACAATTATTCTATAAAAAATCAATAGAATATGAAGATAAAATTATTTGAATCAATTCAAAATTGTCTAAAACCAAATATTGTCAATTTAATCATGATCTATTGTTAAAAATGGTTTCCACCGAAGAACCCTAGTTATGAAATTTAACAAAACATGGAAATGGATTTCTTAAAACGCATAAAAATAAATTACTAGAAAAATGAAAATAAACCAATCGATTGTGAGTCACCACAATCGAATCGCCTCTTCTCCTTTCCTTTGTTTTCTACTCCAAGCCTTCACGAAACTTCACAGTAGCACCGGCGGCCGCCTCCTCTTCTGCTTCCGTTCGTTGGATTCTCCAGCCTCCAAACGGGTCTCTCCTTTTTTCTGTTCTTCCAGATTGAAATATATAGCTCTGCCGACGAATCCCAATAAAACCTAAATAATAATGCCCAAGGCCTAGTCCAACCACCATTTCGCAACACTAGGCAAATACCAAAATCCGGGCACTGCCTATTTCAGTTTTTCTGGCCGTGTACGCATTCTTCTCTTCTGAATCTCTTCTCAAGTCCAGCCAAACATCAGCTCCACCAATTACTCTCTTTGTCCCTTGATTTCGCACACACAGACTTGCCTTCCAAACCCTGCGTCTCAAGTCTTTGTTTGCTGCCAATCCATTCTTCAGTCTATCGAAATCTCGGTCAGAGCATTAACTCCTCTTCATCTTCTCACTGCCTATCCTCCACCGATGTCCAGCCCAATTCAATTCTTCTCAAACTCAGGTTACGACACCACTTATTTTCATGTCTGACTATACCCATGATAGTCCTTTTGAGAAGCATACTAATTTCAGTTCATACCTAAGCTCTTCCATACAGCCACCACTGGTTGTCATAGCTCAGGCCACTGGACCGGTCCCTTTCTGACTCGATTCTGGCCACAGCAGCCAACACCATTCTTCGCCTGAATCCTGAGGTTCTCGATCAAGACCAACTTCACAATTTACTGAACTTTCTCAAACCAGCGTCCACAGTGTCTCCTGGTCATTACTCAAACCCATCTCACTGATCGACTGCAGACTGTATTCATCTCGTTGCGGCTTCATTTCTCAAATCAGTCTGCGAAGTTTCCTTCTTGACCGTGACTAAAATGGCTGCTTGAAAAGACATACAACACCCGATCACAGTTTATGCTCAAATCTCTTTTATTCTCATAACACTACGACCTGCTTGAATGGAATGGGAAATGTTCTTCTTGTTGTGACACGTATAGAGATGTGGTGAAATAATTAGACACGTCTCACTATTCTTCGGGCTCCAGTAAGCTTCACTTGCTTTGTAATACAAAGAAACTAACTCTTTGTTTACCATTTTCTTCCTGTTCATGAGTGGGTGCTTAACAAATATGAATAACATGGCAGTGGCAGCCGCATTTAGTTAACCCATCTCCTTTTGGTGTCATGAGCAGCGCATTTGTTTTTTGCGAGCAAACACCATTGTAACTCCCAACTTAGTCATTTATCCGTGCGTTAATCGAATTTACTTGTACTTTCTATAAAAGCATTAAAATAGAATGATTAGTCAAAATATCGAATCCTAACTAATATAAATATGGGTATAAAATGTAGCACTTGCGTGTTTATCACCACGCAAAGTTCTTCTTGTCATTAAAGTTGATGTCTAAAATATGACCTTTTCATGGAAATTGATTGCTACTATGATACCTGCATTGCATTGCTTGTACCAATACCAGTAAGCAGATTCATTTCAAACTCTTTGGTGAGAGCTAGAATTACATCTTAGCTTCATCTCATGTTCAGTTGATACTTATACTTTGGTGTCACTACTACTGGGGAAAAATACATCTTTGTCTCGTGATATATATGTCCCTTTTCACATGCTTTATATGAATCGGTACGTTTAACCCTCATTACTTCGGGGTTCTTTCCATTTTCAATTTTTGCTGCATTTAGCTTAATTTGAAAAATTTCTTTATCTCAACAGGCCAAGAAAATCTCACTACACATGTCAACCACTTACTTTAGGTTGAATATATTACTAATGATAGTTCTCTTGTTGTCATACTTCAACATATACTGGTTCGTTAGTATCATGGATGAAATAGAGAAATAGAAATTTTCTGACTCATACTATCTTTTGTGAGTTCTTACACAAAAATTGGAATGCATGTGTTTTTAATTCAACGTATGTTTTGAAACTACTGACAGATTAGTAGTTGAGCAAGTGGATTACATTCCACGAACATTCAAATTTTGGGAAGAAAATATCAAGTACGTAGTAATGGTGTTCAAGTACTTCTAAACCCCAAGTAAATATATTTGAATCGAGTTAGTACAACCAATTGAACAAAATACTGTATTCAACTATAACTGATATCATGTTCAAGAGAACAAAATAACTTTAAGACCAAAATTCTTAATGATCGAGATCAACACGCATAATTTAAATTTACCGTTTATGGACTTATCTTAAGAAGAAAAAAAACAGAACTAAGCATGTTCTAAAAAATAAATAAATAAGTCCATCAGGTATTCAATGTAAAAACTCACATTACTTTAGTTACGTACATCATATATTGGTTCCCGATGTATATACACATAATTGTAACAGCATTGATCGCTCACATCCTAAGAACAGAACATGCCACAGCTGGAACGGAGTCGAAACATGACATACCGGGATGGAATGTACCCGACTGAGTTGGGTGGACTGCACCGGTTGGATCAGACCGTTGGAATGGACCGGGTTGGTTGGACTGGATTGGGTCGCGTTGGATCGAACCAGAGATTTTTCTTCCACAGCTTCGCTTTCCCCTCGGAACGAAAACAATTTTCTCCCACGTCAGAGAAGGATTCTCCTCGGAACATAATGATTTTATTTTTTTATTATTATCTTCCTCCTCTTTTCAGAGGATTACAACCAACAAATTTCACACAATCAATCAAAACACAAACATAGAAATATATTACAAAATGTAATCACTCGGTTGATTATGCAAAACACAAACAAACATAGAAATATATTACAAAATGTAATCACTCAGTTGATTATGGGATTTTCCAAAATCAAAAACAAAAATAAATAGGAGAAAGTAGATCCAACTTAGCTGATTTGATTCCAGCAATTTCAACATTAGATTGATGACATGCGTTCATTAAATCATCCATGTAGAAAAATAAATAAAAATCAATCGATCCAATCTAGCTCTGCGGTATAGCTTCGTGCATGATAACGTTTTGAAGTAACAAAACCTAAAGGCAGTGAAATAGAGGAAATTCTTATTGATAAATTATGCATTAAATATTACATAGGTATAATGTTCTTTATATAAAGAGAAAGGTAAATCCTAGGTATCTAGTTGGGCCGCACATTTATGGGTCGTAGGCCCTACAACCGTTAGTAAATTATCCCTTAACCAAATAAAGTTCAATATTTAGTCCACCATGTTCATTGGGTTTAGTCCACCCAGTCCAAGTAATTTAGTCCATCACCTAAGCCCAAATATGTACTTTTGGTTTTTCCCAAAACAATCCAATCAGTGGTTTCATTTACAGTAAGAATATAGAGAAATTGAGAAGCCGAGAGGAAACGTTTAAGGGAGTGATGAATGCACGTATTAATCTCCAGTTTTTTTAGGTAAGGAAATTATCATTTATACTATCTGTTATTAACATTCACAAGTACCTAAATACGTCATTTGTTTCCCCCCGACCTTGTTATTAAAAAAGTTTGAAAAAATCGATTGGTGTTTTTAGTCTTTTTTTAATTTTTTAATGTTTGTTATATTATTGGGGTTTGATTTCAATCAGGAAGAGAGTTATTGCTTTCCTAATATTGATACAACGATATTCAATCATAGATTATTAAACTTGTCGAAAATGCATATGTTACTTCATTAGAACGAGACTCTGGATTACGTTTTGCAGTAATGTAGTATCCGATCGCTGTTAAATACTAGTCACTAACGATTTCAACCTAGCTGACCATGGATGTATATGTACAATTCAGAAATAACTCTTATATTCTGAAAGTTATCATTCTTTAATTTCTTTCGATTTATTATTATCTTTTTATATGCTTTTCATCGATTCGCATGGCTAGAGGTGATCCTGATCAATTTTACAACCAACAACCGAAGTAATGGTAGTTTGGTCAGGCATCGACGAAAAATAGATCGCATATGGTAGCGAGCACGGGTGCGAATATCAGATGTGTGCGGAGAATTTGAAAACTACGGTAATTGTTTTATATCAATAAAAACGATAGAATCATATATATATATATAAATGAACCAAGGATCACAAGTTATGCATAATCTTAGAACCATAATGGCCAAAGGGCGCAAAAGTAAAGCAACATGCGATTCTCTCTAGACTACATTTTCCCATCTGAAGACTAACATTTCAAATCTGGTATTGCTAAGAGCCTTGGAGGGTTAATGTCTAGTATGATGTTTTGAACGTCTTTCTCCTTTGCCTCTACAACAAACATTCGAAGATTGCGCTCTTTCCAGATATTCCAACAGATGGCATAAAACAGGATATTCTAGATAAAAAATTTATCCCTTGAAAAGTCAATTTTATCTCTATATTTGAAAGCATCATATATATATGTCATCTCCCGGAGGTCTTGCACATAAAAACCATTCATAAAGATGTCCCATATAGAGTGTGCTACTTTACAATTTAAGAACAAGTGGTTGGCGATACTTAATTCTTGCTTGCACATGCAACATCTGTTTACAAACGTTCTCTCACGCTTTACTAAGTTATCTCGGGTTATTATGGAATTACTTATCTAGCAATCAAAAAAAAAAACTGTGGTTCAAAATATTTAACCTATAAAGTATGTCATATGATCCAAAATTTATTATAGAATGTAGATATACCATAATAATCTTTATATGGTAAACGATCCAAATTCACTTACAAACCCGATTTTATTTTGTTATTCGCCAGAGAAATAGTATGTGAACTGAAAGCTACCAATGAACCCAAAAATTAGAATGCATTCCATTATTATCATCGTAAATCAAAATCTCTACATTGACAGGAATGTGCTATTGTAATTTTTGACCGTAAATTATTCTGTGGCTCCAAGTTAATCCAAATTGTGCGTGGTGACCAAAACTCTGTATATCAAAATTTTCTCATGAGCTTGCTGAATGAACTCGTTCACGTACGAGTTTAGAGTGTCGCATGCTAAAACTTATATATACTATATATATTTAACATTTACATAATAATATGACGAGTGAGTAGTGTCCAAAATCAATATTGTCAGATAACGAATATTTTCATTGTGATCCGAATTTTCATGTGACCAACAATTTACATCCTACTGAAGCTTTTGATTGCTGATCATTGAAAGGCTATCTCATTATCAAATCAAACCAAATTTCAGGAACTGCACAACTTATCTTGGAGACTCATGGGGGATGTCTGTTGCTGATGTTTCACTCCACCTATTATTAGTTAGATAAAAAGAGCTATGCTCAAAGGAAGTGTAAAGGTAATTTTTTTTGCAAATGAAACACACTCACTCACCTCGATGTGCAGTTTCACCTTTTGGTCAAATTATAGGACCAATGACATTATTACCATTTACTTATGAAATGGAGTTGTTAATGCTTGGTTAGAAAGGATTCCTACCTAAAACGAAAATGAATTCCATTTGGCCACCACTCTGAATTTCAAACACCTTGACTTTAATAAAATAAGTGAGCATCATCATCATATTAATCCTTTTTTTGTTGAAAGCTATACTCCACTAAAGAAAGACTACAAAAATACAGACTTCTACTTAGGTTTCTTTTAGTTAGGTACATGATGAAACACCTTTCGGCTTACCCTACAATCAATTATTGACTCACTGAGATCATTCGAGGATAATAAACCCAGGCCCAGTTAGCTAATAAGCATCAACATCAGTTATTCTAAAGTTTAAGTTTCTAGAAAAGAATCTGAAGAACATGTACCCTTCCAAGAACCTTTCTGCGAAACATCCACCTTCTAGTAGTACGGTGGATACCTTGTCACTTTCAAACCTTGAAAAAATTTGGAGCTCAGGTCATTCGTGATTTCACCTGACGGCTCGATTTACTTTACCACTCTACTACAGTGACATCTGTTGTTTGGATCAGAAAAGAAAAAGGAGAAAAAAAGTACGCCTAAATAAAATAAATTGTCTAAACTGTAGTCATAGTGTGAGTCCAAGAATTCTTTACATTATTCATGACTAAAAGAACGAAACCTCAATACAGTACCATCATCACCTACTTGTTGATCTAATACTTGATGGAGACTGTAGTACTTGCGGCACCTCACAATCAGCCAATGCATCTTCCAAACAGCTTACAACTTCATTCATGGATGGCCGGTTTCGTCCCTCAAGATTCACGCAATCAGCTGCCAAGTACCCCAACTGAGTAACAGCTTCGATTTCATACGGTGTCGGAGCGGATAATTTTGGGTCTAACACACAATGCATTCTGTCGTCGTGGATATACGGTACAATATAATCGACAATGTTTCTTGGTGCAACGGCTTCGTTTAGATGTATTGCCTTGAACCCGGTTAGTAGTTCCAGTAATACCACCCCGAAACTGTAAACATCGCTTTTGGTTGTTAACTGCTGTAATCTGAAGTACTCAGGATCCATATAACCAACAGTCCCGGCTGCCCGTAACGATAAATACGGCTCGTGATCTTTAGGACCTATCAACGATAACCCAAAATCTGCAACTTTGGCTGTCCAAGACGCATCTAGCAAAATGTTGGAGGATTTGATGTCGCGGTGAATGATTGATGGAACAGCATATGTATGCAGATATTCAATCCCCCGAGCTGCGTCTAGCGCAACTTTTAATCTAGCCGTCCATGAACTGAGCGGCGGGGCTGGCTCGAGTCCGTGCAACTGATCATGGAGTGTGCCATTAGCAATGTACTCGTACACTAATGCGCATTCATTTTGTTCCTCGCAATAGCCCAAGAGTCTGACCAGGTTTTTATGGTTGAGCCGGGAGAGGTAAGCCAGTTCTGCTATGAATGCATTCTCCTTGTCATTTTGGCGTTTCGTCGCAGCTGTTGTTGCTGCAGCTGAAGCATAACATGATCTTGAGATCGATACGGCTCGCTTAATTGCAACTTCTCGGCCGTCGTCTAGGATTGCCCGGTAAACCAAACCGAAACTTCCGTGCCCGATTTTGTTCCCTGTTGAAAAATTTCTTGTCACTCTGAGTAGTGTTTCCAGACCGAATTCTTCCAAATAGTTCATACTGTACAGTTTGCCAAGTCTTCTTTCTTGAGAAGCCTGCACCCGAATTTGAGATCCGCTGCGCCGAATAGACCTGACTGGAGATGGCTGCTCAATAACTTGGTCCAACCGACCTGAATCATGAATTCGGCAAACCCTATTCTTACAAAATTTGAAGAGGAAGAAACCACAAACAAGTATCAATGACAATGTTCCCACATAACCCACCACTAGAAATGCCACCTTTCTCTTGTCATTTCCGCAGCTTCCCGGCTGTGCAGACTCTGGCGGCGGCGGAGATAGTTGCAATGCCGGTGATTTTGGACTACTACAAGGAAGACACATACTGCCTTGGCTGCAAAATCTTTCTGAATCCGGAACAATTTTGCAGGGACAGGTTATGGAACAAGGTCCAGGTTGCACATATCTAAAAACCATTGAATAATTACTAAAAAACTCACTCTTACCCCAACAAATAACTGATAAATTCTTTGTAAGAATCCCACAGAAAACACTGTTTTTTGCTTCAATCCGAATAAACTCCATCTCTCGTAATTCCTCTGGTAACATGAAATTGTCATCTCCTCCCCAACAAGCCATTGTCCCGTTAACGCGAAGAGCACAAGTTCGATAATTTCCTAATGCCAAATCAGTGAAGTCCCCTGGTGGAACTTCTCCAACCATTTCTCCCCAACACTTTAAACTTCCATCAGTTGAAACAGCACAGGCATGGCGATTTCCGGCCTTCACAAGATTGAAAGTCCCGTTCGGCGGAGCTCCAACAACATCTCGATCATTTCCTAAGCACTTAATAGTTTTGGATTCTGTTAACCCGCATAAAAATTCTCCTCCTACGGATATCCCAGTTAAGTTATAACTACCTGCAGAATCAAACTCTTGCCATTGCCAACATTCTACACGTTTAGTACTAGTAACTCTAGCGCAAATGTGTGAATCCCCGGAGACAAGTTCGTCCAGCGTTGGACCTCTATAAATCCTCTTGAACCGAATATCCGTACCATTACCGGAGAATCTCCAGCAACGAAGAACACAAGTTTCCGATGACGTTGGACTTAAAATACATTGGAACCCATTGCCCCCGGTGATCGCTGATATTGACACGTTTGGTGAAATGACAGGAATTTGATTAGTTTTTGGATAATTAGTGCAATTCAGAAATGATTTTTGTAGTGAACCTGATGATGATGGTATTAATGAACAAATTAAAACTTGGTTAGAAGTTTCAGATATTGATAAAGAAGAAGAAGAAGAAGAAGCTAGTGAAGATTGAAACATGAACTGAGAATGTAACAAAAGAATTGTTAACATAACAAAGAGCTGAGAGTACTCTTTGGAATCCATATGTAAATGAAGAATTTCATAGTTTTAGAACCTCTAAGAAAATAAAAAATAGTAAGAGAGAATTTGAGATTTGAAAAAGAATTCCAACTGATTTCTAAGTTAGCTTAGAATTACGCGGTTTTGTTGAAGTGAGGGGGTATGGACCAAAGACTTGTTATTTAGTAGCATTTGATTTGATGTTGCACCTTCTTAGGGGGAAAACGCCATACATACGTTACGTATTTATGCACAAGAAGAGACCGTATCAAATCATTTATGTTCATGGGAAAAAAAAATTTGGACAAAGTCTTTAGATGAACATCATGGTCAAACATTTTTAGAAACTAAAATTTTCCAAATAAAGGAGATTCTTCTGCAAGTGGGTGTAAAATATTCATACGGGAATATTATTTGTTTTTTTCCTCGTGGAAGGGCATATTTTCTCTACATTAGATGCAGATAAATGGATGTAAAATATGACAGCTTAGTAAATGCGTGTTCATGGCGTTAGAAATTAAAATAACCTAAAACCAGATGAAATGAATAAAATTGTTGGTGTTGGTAGTAAGTAGTTGAAAAGGTTTGAAACCGAGGATCATCAGATTCAACGAACACCACACACAAGTGTTGGACTAATTATTTCATGTTATAATATAAAGTTCTTGCAAAAAGGTCTAGAAAGAATATAAAGCTAACATATGACCCATTTTTGAGGATTTTAGATAGTTTGAGCTGTATTACTACTGTAAATGAGGCCCCCTTGAAGTCATAATGTTCCTTTGTCAACGATATAAAACAACTAAAATATGGATACTTTACTAGGTTACTTACACCTCGTGATTCGTCTTTTTAGCATTTTATATGAACAAGTTTGTTACAGTGACTATGATAATTCATTGGAAATCAAAGCCACAATGCCAATAGAAGAAATTCTGAGTGGCAGCTGTAGCAGTGTAAACCCAAATTTGGAGAAACTCCACTAATCAGTGAAACGTCTCCATAAGAAGTGACCGACACCTTTTCTTTGGACCCTGGATAACTATGCATGTAAATTCAGCAAAGGAATCGAGTATATCCTGTGAGTGACTGTCACAAACTGAATGCGGTAGATGCCCAGATTAAGATTGGCACTAGCCTTTTACATGCAGTTACAGATTGGATAACATCGTGCCTTGCAGATCAGGATTGACCACGCCACTAAAATTAAAGTAGTCCGTACGGTCATTATTGTTCTAAGATAGTGGATCTACACCAACCCCAACTAAGTAACCAGGATTAGAGCACCTTATTATGATGTTCAGATCTGTTGCCCTGCAAAAATGCTTACTCTTACGTGTTTTGCATCTTTTATAGCACACCTCTATTTATGTATTGAAATATTCTGCAGTGGTAACACAAAAATGCCTGCAAAACCAAAAATATAATAACAATTGTCTATCACAAAGTACACAAGTAAGAATTCCGATTATCCTAGCTATTCGTTGGACAGTTTTCAAACAATACAGACTCCTATATTTTGAACCAGTAAGCTAAATCTAAATCGTCTAAAAAATAAAACAAAACTTGGTATTTAAATCCGAACATAGGTCCTCCTGTACAATCAATGTAAATTTCAAGCTACACTGATCCTAGCAAGTTGAAGCTTTAGGTGTATTGAGGAAATCAAGGTGAACCAACCCCAGGGAAGAGTTCCGAGATTTTGTTGAACACATCCATCACCTGAAAGATGAAAGCAAATATGTTACACCTCAACATGTCAACCAACAGGGAGTAAGGAACTTAACAAAAAAGAGAACACAAGAGAAAGGGACGATGCCAGATGATGCAATTTTCCTCTTCATGTTAGCATCACAAGGAATGTATCTAGAGAGTTTGCAATGATGGTTTCTGATTATGCTCAACGAAAGAACCAAAAGATATATTTTAGCAGAAGGCGCCTGCCAACTTGACTGATGTTTCTTAAGAAGCATCATTGACATTAATATTTCTAGTAGGCTAGACAGGTACTAGAAAATACAGAATGATCAATAGCATAGCTGTTCCAGAAAAGTTTGGGGAGAAACATTCAGCTCTTAACTGAATCTTCAATTTAAGATATTTTAAATATTGTTTCTACTGCAGGCACCAAATATGTACCACAAGCTGCTGAACAAATTTGTACCTCCCACTATTTTCATATTTATTTTAAGAAAATAAGTATGCCATTCATTATAGTCGAGTTCCCTCATTTATTTACCAACACATCGACACAATATGGGAAATAAAAACTAGGTTCTTAATAGATATTCGCCAAAGTTTGTTGCAAAAGACAACACTAGCAAATGTACAAACAGCAAGACAAGCAAACCCTCACCTCTTTGTCATTTTGGTACTTAGCAATGCTGAGAGGGTTCTGTGAGCACTGCAAAAAGCAATAAAATGTCAAAGACTTCCAACAATATCACACAACGCAAATATTTAGAAGTAGATGCCTTACATCCATGATAGCCTGTTGAACTCTTGGATTCTGAAATGCCATAGCAACGTCTGGATTAGCCATAATTTTTGCAATAACATCTTCTGGTGTAAGCCCGATTTGGTCTACGATGAAAAAAATCAAACAAACAAAAAAATTAAAAACAATTTACGTGACTCGCGAAAAAGACCCACATCCAATGTACAAGTACGTGAATTCTGGCATGCTGCGTTACAATCACATCCAACTAACTTCAGTGAGTCAAATTAAAAGATGATTGAGATCAAGTATGATGACACCAGATACGTCCAAAATGATAATACGCTAAAAAACGATTGAGCTGAAAGCATACATACATACATACAACAAACTCTACATAAATATGGCAACACATAATGTTTAGTATTGAGCTCACCAAACTGCTCCTTGACCTCCGGACTGCTAAGATCAAAATTTTTCAAGGAATCCATCATTCTGTTGTCCCATTCAGTGCCTCCACCCATATTGTTTCTACAATCCAGCAAAAACAGAGATACTGGGTTACTAACTAAATCAGTGTTCATCCAACTGCTATAGATAGCTCACCAGATTAACATCAGTAAAACACAACATAACGGCGTCCAAACAAAAATACAAAAAGGGGAATATGCCATGGTACACAGAATGGTATTAGTTAGCTTTATAACCATGTCTGCTCACATAAGAGAACGGTTGAGCTCTCAAATTGGTAAACAGTAGGATCCAGATTACAGGAGTGCTAAAACTGAAGACAGCATTGACTGTCTAAGTGGAAGTACAAAGATGGGAATATGACATGGCACCAAGGTTTTTACTTTATCTTATAACCATATAGCTGCTCCATTATGAAAATAATCTGGACTTTAAGATTAGTAAGCGGTGTTGACTTCTTATGGTTTACACTACAAATCAAGTTTAGTTTGAGTTAATCCTGGATTAGCTTAACTTGAGCTGGATGAAGGTGTGATTATGGTTCAACCATGCACTAAAAACTTAGCTTAAGCTTAATGCTGCATATAGTAAAGTAGCTTAATGATAACTAGTAAGCTGTCTTATGTAGCCATGAGGCGTTTCTCTAACTCTTTGTGGAAAGGTTAAGAGTTAACATGCGGCAAGTATGACAAGGACTCTTTTCTCAGCCTGAAGCACGAGGAAAAAAAAGTTGAAGTCCAGGACAAAACCTATTTTCTTCTTTATGGCCATGTTCATGATGTTGTGTAGTTCGGTTATACTAAGAACTGATTACAGGATGCTGTAAAGCTGTAGAACATGGTGAAATTACTGTGTACGGTGCTGTTTATATGAACTCTAGAATATGTTATCCCCAAGGGTTATTTCTAATTCAGCATGAGAATGGTTTATTATTATTATCTTCAAGTAATGATGACTAAAGAGCTGAAATTCCAACAACAAGATCTAATTTAAATAGAGTAAACAAACCAATACGAAGCTCTAGATTACCAGATTATGAAAACTAAGACCATCCGATTACTATGATAAGCGGATTTAAATAAAAACTGAAGCACTTACAGCATATCTCCCAGCTGTTGGCGATACTCTGGATTCTGAAGCATCCCTGCAAAAATATCCAATCAGTTACGGAAAACTACAATCCCTTGACATCACAATGATCCTTTAATCCCCATGTGCTTAGCGAAATAATGAGGATACAGTTGAAAGAGTGCTTTAAGAGTTGTACTTAGATAGCGAAATTGTATAATGATGTAGCAGAAGAAACTGTCAAATTCTTAAGTGAACTTTTTAGCATAGTATCTTGTCAAACAATAATTAGTTTAAAGTGAAAACCAGCCAGCTTTTAGGCCCTCATTGTGTTAGTCCGATAGTATAGTAATCTGACAAGATCAACTAGCTAGTAATCCAATGACTTCGAAAAAGTAACTGGTGCTTGAAACTATTTCAATCGGCATCTTATGTATGTGCTTTCTCAGTTACTGACTTCTATACCTAACCAAATCACAGCTTGCTAATGATGAAAGAGAAACTGGAGTAGGCAATACTGAATACTTACACTTGAAGGTCTCAGGATTCCTCATTTGCTCAGGTAAATAGCTGCAAAACACAGAGATGTGGTACCTCTTAATCATTATGAAACAACCAAAAATAGTGCAGTTGATAAATCCTTGGATGAAGTGAAGAGTAAAATGGGTCATGATTAACGATCTTCCATAATGTCAAACTCAACATTGGATGTAAGATGATTAAAAAAAACAACAACTAAATATAGAGAGTAATAATAAGCACAATCAACTTACGGATAAACCATTTTCTGTACTGTTGGATCCTCCATCATTTTCTCTAATGCCTCTACTGACATGGGAGATTTTCCTGTTCATAGATTAATTATTAGCCAAGGGAGACAACTTAAGCGAAATATTGCCATTGTTTTTTCTAAGGCGGTTTTCTTGTTCATGGGCACAATGATGGTCAAGAACGATATAACCGAAACAATGCCTGCCATCACTTCTCCTAGTTAAGGAAGACTAGAATTTCATTAGCTTACAACTTCAAAGGAAGTTTATTCGTCAGATGAGTATCACGAGTAATTTCAAAGGTGATGAACTCATATTTTTTTAGAGCATACAGAATGAACTTGCCAACTCAATTAGGTTCAACTCATAGCTCAAAGGTATCATCTGATGTGTGCAGGTTCTCATCATAAGTGAAATTAAAAGGATACTAACAACTAAGTGATGGCCCACCCAAAGTGAATCTGTACAAGTTGTCAATCGTTTTGAGATTGAAATTTAGAGAGTATAGCTCAGACGTCTAAGTTGGACAAAAGAAGTGCTAAAGTGGTATATTCGCACCAGAAGATCGTGGTGCCTCTTTAGAGTAACTTTCATCCTGCTTCGGAGCAGCTCCGTTTAGAGAAACCTACGGTTTAATAAAAATATATATAAATAAGTGATTGTAAAGCATCAATTCATCCGTACAAAAAAATTCCTTGACGGACTCACTTCTTCTGAAAACTGAGCAGTCTTGGTGGGGGTTTGCTCCGATGACTCTTTAGAACTAGTAAAAATATCCTCTTGCAACACTTCTTGGGGAGACACGTCTTCAAAAGCTGCACAAAAAAAACTACTTGATCATTTTCACAACAGAAGGAAACTTCAAACAAGATTACAACAATTAACATCCGAGATTATATGCAGGTTTCAAGAAAAATTGTTTCTACTGTGAGTTCAGTTACACTCATACTCATACTGACCAGTTCTACTCACAGGAACCAGCACGTAAGCTTTACTACATCCAACAGAAAACGATGCCAAAGTTTATCTTGGTAAAGTTGCAAACTGATCTAAATGGATCACCAACGAAAATAAAGATATACAACCTTGCTTGCTAGGTTTAAGACGAGGATAGAGAAAGTGGAGAAGTTATCTACATCACATGCAAAGGAAGCTAACTTACTTAACCATAAACCGTGTCTTAGAAATGTGTTGGGGACTATAGCCTCAGACTTGCGTCGTATGCTTTCTCAATTAAAAACCTGTTCTTTAATCTAGTTACTGATCCCTCAAATTCTCTACTTCGGTTATTCTATTTATACTTGACTTATAGAATGTCCAGTTTCGCATAGAATCAGTATATGATGCTCACCACAAAGTTCAAACTAAAAGGAAAGTCAAATAATCAAGGAGCTCTACGATACATCCGGCTTTAAAAATATTGTAGCAGCTCACAAATCATGATATATATCAACCACCTGTCATTCAACATATAGGGTTAACCATTTACCAACTTCCTACCTAAGGAAGGTTTCTAGGACGTTCATATGCTCTGTTGATTTCATCTAAGAATAATTCAGTGGCCCGACTCTGTAAGGCAGGCTTATAAATTAACAAATAAAAATAGAAATGCCCGTACTCCTCCCACATGTTATCTTGAGAATGCAATTCTACATTCCAAACAGAAACATTTATAAATGCTTGTTGAGTTAAGTTGTATACCATCAGATGGGATAACCAACTTCATTATCAGACACTACGATGTAAGTTGAGACTAGTGAAATTTCAATCAGCATAATTCGTATAGCTAATGCGATAAGTAACATAATTCCTGTTTGATGATCAACTTTCCATCTAGAGTAATGCAGTTGAGGCACACATCTAGATCTAACTTAAGTGCCTATATGAACAATAATTTACTAAGCGTCAAGATTCGAAGTGTATGAAGATATTTTGTCATACAGAGAAGAACCGGAGCAAAATACATATAGGTTTTATGATTTGTATATGAAAAAAAAATGTACACTGTAAGACTAAAAACAAACAAATATATAATGATTAATAAGATTGGACAGGCTTGCATAGAGGCCCAGGTATATTACACCAAATGGCCTTGTAAACGAGTCCTGATGTCATCCATTAGCATGCTACAGCCTACGTATCAATTGGAGCTTTATGCCACCCAGGATTAATCAAAATCTTACTGACCAAATAGATATATTAAGGGCTCAAATACCGTATTTCCGTTGTTCCTTCTTGATTTCCGTTTCCGGTTTAACTTCAGCAGGTGAGGAGTGTGGGGCTGCCTCTACATCTGTTGCCGAGACATCTACTGTGACGCGAGGGCGGCTGGGTGGTGAGGCAACAGGAGTAGTTGAGGTACCTGATGTAGGTGGTGGGGGCATAGAAAATGGAAATTGAAATGGTGATTGTTGAGAGAAGGAAGGATTATTAAATGGGCTACTTCCAGTTCCACTGGACATCTGCCCCGTCAAAGTTTTCATTGCTTGCTGCATAGCATATTTCTGAAAGAAGATTTCAGTTAGAAACTCGCGTGCCATATTTGTCTCTGGAATAACATTGCTTTAGTTTAAAATGTTACTGTAGTTTGCAAAAGAAAAAAAGTTATAAAGATATATTAAGTGCATAGAATGACAATGGTGCGAATTGGAATAACTGACTACATACTAGTATACTACACGTGTGGCACATTATCCAAATAAAACATAGGTTATGTGGCACATTATCCAAATAAAACATAGGTTATGTTAAGCAGAAACCAACTTTAATATTGACCATAGAAAGAAGAAAAATCCAAAGCTACATTCTTCTGTTTGAATCTTTTCTTCAACTCTTCTATACTGAATCTACCATTTCTAAGACTCGAAACACTTTTTTATGTTTATCAGATATCATCAGAAAAGAAATTCAGATAATTGTACAGTGAGCACTTAACCCGTCGATACTAGCCATTGATATCTTAATCCTACTAGTTTATTCTCAAGTTGTGCATGTGGTTCTTGATTGTGCTAAGATATAACTTGACTGTGTCAGGTGGTCTGTCTTCTTAGGTTCACCAAGCAGGTTTCTCTCCTTTTCGAAATTCCAAGGTTTCAAACCAAATGTTTCTCTTCCTAGGCTGAAGATGTATGGTGACATCCAAACCTATGAAAGACAGTTGACAAGGTTTTAGTTCAAACAGGATGTACATGGCAGTCGGCAACAAAGACAGAACCAACCATACATCTCCAAAGAAGTGGAGTGATTTGGGAGGCGATATCAAAAGCCTACCCATCAAAATAGGCATCTCTGGTGAGCTTCATTTTTCTGATCTTAGTGGCAAGACAAACATAATCGGTATAAAACAGAATAAACTGGTTAGTTGTATTTTAATTTTCATTAGCTCGCGGATTAGGTTTTATCGAGAATGAAATGCTAGGTGCAGGTGCATCTATGTATCTATAATTCATAGAAAACCTAAGTATATAGTTTTGATACTGTGAACATAAACCCATAACATAACGGGTACTCACGCAGTGACATCCTGAATGTACCACATTAAGGAAAACACTAGTTGGTACAGTTTTTCTTATGTTGGAAGATATATCTTATGAATTACAACTGGTATAAGTAACTAATTATAAGAAAACTAGCATAAGTAACAGAAATTAAAACCGTCAAAAAGAAATCCTGTTTAATCATTGAAATTATTAGCATGACATGCAATATTGTTTAAGATTTATTGAAACATGTCAGCCTCTCAATTCACATAATGATAGGTAAAGTACGAATTGAAGCTTGCATATCAATAACCTATCAAATAGGAACTACATGATTCAGCCATCCTTAACTCTTAACGTATGACAAAGATCTTCGTATATCATAACCGAAGGAGAAAAGGAAAGAAATGCAAATGTGTACCTCGTCAAATGTCAACGGGATTGAAATAACTCACCTTCAAGTTTGACGAAGCCTGGAAAATGTGATTAGAGACTATCAGAAATGAATGTTCAACAGTACAAGGCAAAAACGCAATTATAAATGTAGCTATACGTGACTAATATAATGACTAGAGAGAATGTAATGTTCCTTGAGCTTACCCATGAAAATAGTGCAGAGAACCCAACTCCAACTCCAATCCAAAATAATGGTGATCCTCTACAAACATAATAATAAGGTTAAACCATAAACTGAAATACATACCAATCACGAAACTAGTTGGCGAGTCCAAAATTGTACTCATACAGATGCACATGTATGTAGAGTGGAAGCAAAAAAGAAAACATAATACTAGCAATCATGGAGGAACATTTACATCTGAGATGATGGAGGTGGTGGTACGAGCTGAGGGGTGACTCCAACAGAAGAAGAAGTTTCTTTGCTAGTTGAAGAAGAAATGCTTGCAAAAACCTCCGTCCCTAATGTCCACACACACAAATTATCTGGAAGAATCAGAAACCAAGAGCAAAACTAGACCAAAATAAAGTGAAAAACATGATCAAGATAGAGAGTAAGTACCGATTTCGGATTTTTCGGATTTTGTTATTGGGAGACGAATTTTATCACTAAATCGTTGGTGAGCTCGAGCTGTAATTTTACATCTGGTTTGATAAGAACCATTTCGTCTGTTGTGAAATAGGGAAAAAGAAGAATGTTTGAGTGAAATCGGACAGACGAGATTTGGTGAAGAAGAAGAACCTAGTAGAATTTTAGGGGAAGAAACTAGGGCAAGGTTTTCCATTGAGATGGTAAACCCTTAGGGTTTAATATTTTTTAGGGTTTAAGAAGCAGAGATTCGGAGAACTAGTGCTCTCTGCTGTAGGTGTTTACGGAGAAGTGGAGAAAAGCGATTTTCAGAACGAAAATATCTGGATAATAAAACCTCGCGTTTTTAGGGGCCACCCGAAAGAATTTAGGGGCCATCAATTTATACCCAGCCAAAGACTCTAGTTAAGGGGTACCCTATATGATATTGAAGTTACATAAATGCCCTTCTGGTAAAACTGTATAAAAACCAAATCAAAAAAAATTCTACTCATTTCAACTCTTCTTCTTCTTCCAGTTTCATATTATCTTCCGATTGTGGAAGAAAAAAAAACTTTCCCTCATTCTTGTGTTCAACCGAAACATCGCCGCGAATCGTAAAATCAAAACATCGTCGATTCGTTTATAAAACAATGGATAAGGGAAATGAAACCCACAGACCTAGAACCAAAAACGTTGCTCGGGGTATCGATCCAAAGATTGGGATTTTAGCAAGAAATAAAGAAATTGTTGCTGCAAATGAAGAAGAACGCGAAGAAGAAGTACCCGTCGATGTAGTCGGTGGTGGCGATTCCGATAATCAAACACTTCGTCAACTTCAAATGGCCCAAATTAGGTAAGAATCTATCATTTTTGGGGTTTATTTCGCTTTAATTCGACGAATCGAGAAAAAAAAAATTCTAGGGTTTTCGGTTATGTATCCAGATTCGGGCGATATTCATGCTTATTTACTTCCGAATGTAGTCGTGTTCTTCATTTCTCAAGAACATCGACAGTATTCGGGAGAAATATTTGATGGTTATCGGCTGAATATTGTTGGCCATATCTTCCTGGATACAAACTGGTAATAATCGGTAGTTTAATGAATTTTTTGGCTCCCGAATATATTTAAGTAGACACACAGTATTCGAAAGTACACTCACTACCGAATATATATATATATATATATATTGAAAAAATCTCAAAATTTCTGATATAGGAAAAATCCCATTTTGGGGCCAGTATTTATTCGGAAGACAATATAATGTTTTATACCTCCGATTGTGTAGGATAAAATTTTAGAGTTTCTGAACTCCAGTTGATGAATATTCGGTTGTAAACATGTTTAAATATATTTCGATTGTTTTTCATTCGGGAAAAATATGTGTCTTTCTTACTTCCGAATTTGTTCATTCGGGTTATAATTGTGTACTTTGTCTTCCGATTGTGTAGGATGAAAAATTTAGAGCTTCTGAACTCCAATTGATGCATATTCGGTTGTAAATATGTTTAGTTAGCTTTCGATTGTTTTGTATTCGGGAACAGTATGTGTCTTCTTACGTCCGAATGTGTAATTTTGGGTTATATTTCCATACTTTGTCTTCCGATTGTATAGTTTGTAAATATTGTTCCTTTCTTTGTTGTTTAGACAAAGTCGAGAAAGGAGGAAGAAAGTGACAGCTAGTGCTAGGAGGGAAAGGAGTGCCAAAAATAATTCAAGTGCTCAACAAAGCTTATAAGAACAAAGCAGTCAACAAGGAGTGCAACCAAGTGCTGAACAAAGTGTAGAACAACAAGGCAGTGAACAAGGGGTGCAACCAAGTGTTGAACAAGCCGCTCAACAAAGTGCAGAACCAACTGCTCCACAAGTTACACCCCACCATGAAATTGAACCAGTTGATCCAGTGCCAAGAGTAGAAGAAGAAGGACAACCAAGTGGTACCCAAAAAGCCAAAAAAGGAAAAGATGGTGTAAAGAAGGATATTGCTAAGAAAGCATCACATCTTGTCCCTCAGCACTTGAAGAAGAAGGGTATTCCAGCAGGCACAATCCTTGGGCTACCGGCGGATGGAGAAAAAATTGTTATTTGGATACAAAGACTCATGGGCCAGAGAAATATACGAAACCGAGGTAATAAAATTACTATTTTTTATTAATGTATTGTCTATGTGTTATATCGTAATATTTGTATTAAGGATTTTCTTATGTACTTTAATAGGATCATCAAGATGCGGTCCGTCTACTCAAACCTACCGCCGCACCAACAAAAATGCTTGCGTGGCCTTTATCCGGTGAATGTGAAAGGTTCAAGTCAATTGTTGCCAACTCGGGGTTAGCTAATGCCGCCGAGAATTCATTGTTGGAACATGATCGTGTGGCCATATCGGCGTTCGTGGAGAGAATGTATCCTGAGACCTATACTTTCCATATGCCGTTTGTGGAGATGACGATTACCCCAGATGATGTTGTGCAGATTCTTAACCTTCCCGATCAAGGTACAGCTGTGAAGTTTAACTACACAAAGCAGTTAAGTTGGGCACAACTTTATGCTCTCACTTAAAAATGCTTAGGTTGGGATGAAGAGACAACAACAGCAGGGTTTAGGAGGCATGCAAGTTACAAAACAAGACAGATCAACATTACAGCTTTAATGAATATGTTCCGAGGCACCTTGGAGAAGGAAAAGAATGGAACGTTAACTGATGAGTAAGTGAACCACGCTGCCACCGCATATCTCCTTTGTGTATTGGAATGTGTCATATTCCCCAATACTTCTGGCAACCGGATCGACGCCAACCTTATACAACTTTTGGATCCTCTCCATGAAGTCGGTTACTATTCTTGGGGCACGGCATGCCTAGCATTCTTGATGGAAGAGTTGAGAAAGGTTTCGACGCTAGGAACCTGCCAAGTTGCCGGGAACGTGGCTCTATTGCAGGTTTTTTCTTTAAATCTATAACTCACTCTATAGTTATTCGGTAGACAATACATATGATGCATATTCATAACTCCAAACTATGCATATTCGGGAACATGTTACTTAGTTTTACTTCTGATTGTTTAGAATCGGAGTTTAGTCTTGGGGAGTTACTGCCGAATATATAGGCCAAAGTATTATAGGTTACTGAACTCCAAATGACGCATATTCGGTACGAAATGATCCATCTCTTGTTCCGAATGTTGGTTATTCGGTGGCTAGGTACTTATTTTGTTTTCCGATTATATATAATCGGAAATATACTTTTGATATTAGAACCGAATATACAGGCCAGAAAAACTATAGGTTACTGAACTCCAAATGACGCATATTCGTTAGGAAATGATCCATATCTATTTCCGAATGTTGGTTATTCGGTGGATAGGTACTTAGTTTTATTTCCGATTATATATAATCAGAAATAATGTTTGGAAATTACTACCGAATATACACAATCTATTTACTAAAACTTGGTTTCTTATGTATATAAGCATGGATCTATGACCACTTCCATATCCTGAAGTTGGCCGGAGAGAACCCGGGGTGGTGCAAAGGTACTCCTAGAGGAACAAAGTATATATTTGAAGAAAACCATTGTAGGACAAAAGAGCAGCAGTTGATTCGCATTAGGGAGATTTTGGACCAATTGAAGGCCTCAGACGTATGCTTTGATCCATACAAGGAAGATCGAGCCAGTGGGCATATAAATGTTCGGTCGGACTTGTCCCTTTATTTTGGACCATTGTGGCACCCCACAGGATATGTGATGTATAACCCCTCTAGGGTGATGCGACAACACGGGTATATACAACATCAACATGTGGAGGAAATGGAGGATTACTACAAATTGGAATTGGAGTTGTGCTCTTCTAGTGGTGACAATCTCACGATTGTTCACACAGGCCCACCTACTGTTCTTGATAACTGGGATAAGAGGAATGACTTCATTATCGACACTGGTAGACGAACCACCCGAGGTGATGAAAATTCTCCAGACTATATGAGTTGGTATAACAACGTATCACATCCTTTGGTTATCCGTGAAATCAAATCCAACACTACTGCGGCGGGTTCAAGTTATAATTGTATCATCAAAGACAAACCAGCTGGTTATGATAGACTGGTGCGTGTTCTTATATTTTTGTTCATTTTATATTATTCCTATAAATCTTATGTAATTACCGTTTGATGTTATGTCATTACGTATAAAAAACAGGTGAATAGGTTTAAGCGTGTTTCCAAAATGTTAACTGCATGCCTGAAGAGCGGAGATCCCATGCCAGCTGAGAAGATCAAAGAGGCTAGAGACCTAGTTGATAATATGGATAACGAAGATTATGCTGCCCAGTTTGGGGAGAAAGTCACGAAGAGGCATCCGCCCAAGGTGGCAGTATCAAAGACGGGTAAAAGAACTCGAGCTTCATCGAGCGCTGAAGGTTCTCCAACTGAAGGTGCTCAAACCCGTGGTCGTGCAGGACTGGGAGGTAGTCACGGTCGTAAAGTAAAGAAGAGCAGATAAATGACAATGATTTGTGTTGTACATTCGGGACTTTAAAAGGGCCAATATAGAAGGTTAGACAACCCATATTCGGAAGTTTGGGTAACTGAGTTGACTTCCGATTATTGCAAGTTCAAAATTTGAAAAGTATCAGTTTTTCCCAAATTCTGATTTTTGGGCCATCGTACATTCGGGACTTTACAAAAAAAATTATCCTCTGAATATTACAAGTTCAAAACAAACCATGCCATGGCTCTATGTGGTTCCAAGGGCCAATATAGAAGGTTAGACAACCCATATTCGGAAGTTTGGGTAACTGAGTTGACTTCCGATTATTGCAAGTTCAAAATTTGAAAAGTATCAGTTTTTCCCAAATTCTGATTTTTGGGCCATCGTACATTCGGGACTTTACAAAAAACAATTATCCTCCGAATATTACAAGTTCAAAACAAACCATACCATGGCTCTAGGTGGTTCCAAGGGCCAATATAGAAGGTTAGACAACCCATATTCGGAAGTTTGGGTAACTAAGTTGACTTCCGATTATTGCAAGTTCAAAATTTGAAAAGTATCAGTTTTTCCCAAATTCTGATTTTTGGGCCATCGTACATTCGGGACTTTACAAAAAAAATTATCCTCCGAATATTACAAGTTCAAAACAAACCATGCCATGGCTCTAGGTGGCTCCAAGGGCCAATATAGAAGGTTAGACAATCCATATTCGGAAGTTTGGGTAACTAAGTTGACTTCCGATTATTGCAAGTTCAAAATTTGAAAAGTATCAGTTTTTCCCAAATTCTGATTTTTGGGCCATCGTACATTCGGGACTTTACAAAAAAAAATTAGCCTCCGAATAATATAGTCGTGTTTAGAAATACCAACCTAATCGGTAGATAAAAATTTAAGTTCGCTACCGAATGTCCTTTTCGGAGGAAATACGTGTATCGTTAGCAACCGATTGTAGTGCATCATTGATACGAAACCTCAACGGCCATATTTTCAGAAACCTCAACGACCATATTTTCAAATATTAGAGCCGTTGGAAATCTAATCTATATAAGGAAGGTAACCCCTCTCAGTTATTATTGAGTAAAAAATCAGAATGAAAAACCTTTTCAATGGCAAGTCCATCATCAATTGACAACATACTTCGAAGATGCAAGCGAACAACTACATCAATTGCAGCAATGGAAGAAGAAATACAAAAAAGGAACAAACAACCCAAAAAAATTAAACCATCGTTAGTGGCAACGAATGAGGAGGAAGAGGAAATCAAGGCTAAGAAGCGAGGTCAAGAACAATTCCATCAAATAGAAAGATTAAAACAAGTTGAGGAAGAGACCGAATGGATAAACAAATATTACATTGTGAAAGATCTACCCAAAGAACAGCAGGACGATCGTATATTTTGGATTAACGTTTCATTGGGTCCTTTTGTTGGTAAGTGCAAGAAGCCACGCCACAATTATGAACCATCCCATGTTTCTTCAAGGGTGCACTATGTTATAAAATTGTGCACCGAGTACAACCGTATTCTTGCTAGGCACAGAGACGACAGGTTTGCGGCACAAGATGCTTATTCCAAGTGGAGAGGAGAGTCGTTTCTACATTTCGAAGCCGCTTTGATTGTTGCATATCGGACTGGGAAAAAAGAATAACATGTGATGTTTGAGTGCTGTAAATTCAAATTTTTAATATTAATCGGCGGTTTGATAAAATATGGAATTCCCGAATATGATTAATCGGATTGAAGTGTTATAATACTGTTGTTCCGATTACATAGTTTCAAAAAAAATTATAGCCGTGCCTCGAAATACCCACCAAATCGGTAGATAGATATTTAAGAGTTTTACCGATTATAATATTCATAATCAAAACGTGTATCATTACCAACCGATTATATATTCGGAATCAAAACGTGTATCAAAGAGCCCGATTCCTGCATTCGGGAGACAACATTGTATTTTTTGCGACCGATTAAATCATATATCTTCACAAAAAAGTTTCCAAAAAACTTGTACAAATTACATGTTCGAAAAAAAAACGATCAAACATCGTCATCATCCGAGGGGATCAATTCGAGTAACTCAGCGGGAAAGTTGTTGTCCATAACGCGATCCCAATCAACCATGTTGGACTCATATTGTTTCACCCAATCCTTGCAATGGTTCATCGGAAGTCAATCGTGCCCTTACTCAAGCGGTAACGGACAATCTTCTTCTTTACTCTTAAACCGATAAAATGCATTTCATTCACAAATGCCATTACGATTCTTCTATCTTTAACCGACTCGTCGCAAGCCGTTCTTGTGGGTGCAAACGTCATGCTAAGTCCATACATAGGAGAACAAAGAAATGTACCACGCAATTCAAAACGTCCGCTAGGAGATATCCAAATTTAGGCATTGTCATCCAATACTTGGATCCGATTGTCTTCAATCCCTTTCGGCACTTCACACGCGCAACTAAGTCTTTGAACTCTTGTTCTTTGTCGTATCTATCTCCTCGCCTCATCATCTCCATATAAAAACCCTTGTCCTTCACTAGTTGTACCGCCATCTTATTTCTTAAATATTGGCATTGGGTGACATCTTCGATATCCGCCTCTCTAAAGTAACCCATTTGTTCCGTAGCAACGTGAAACCCACAATTTCCATCCCCATCAACCTCGTCGGTCGACAAAACAAATGGAATGATAAGTGGAGGGAGTTGTTCCAAATACTCTTTGTATATTGTATATGTGGATCGATTTGGTCTTCCATTAAGATCTCTAGGGAACGAAGAGTACCTTTGTCCTCTTTTATAGTAAGAATTTCCATTGGTTGGGTTTGTTGCGAGGCGTTCATTTGCTCAACAACTTCTTCGACAACATTGGGTTGACTTACTTGAGAAGGCTCTGTAGAGATCTTTGGCCTTACTTGTCGGGTGGTTGGTCCACTTTGATCATTTCTTGGACGACCTCTTTTCTTAGGTTCCGGCTCATCTTCAAATTCGGCTTCCGAACGCTCGTGCCTAGACAATATTCTTTTATTAGACAAATACTCCTTCAACTCTTTTCTTTGGATGGTCCTCGACACTTCGGTGTTCGGCCTACCGGTGTTCTTTTGCTTAATAGGTTCATCAACCTCCCTTAAACAAGGGTGAAGGGCTTCCTCCAAATTATGCATCAATATTTGCTTTTTGGTGCCGTTTGATGTAGCGTAACGCTCGTCGCTATTCGTGCACACAATTCCGACTCCAAGAAAGACGGACCATCAACTACCGGGGTGTTCGGAGTGAAATTTAATTGCTTCCAAAATGGATGAATATCATTGATGTCAATCACTTCAACATACCTACCCAACTTATGACGACACGGGAGTCCAATACCTATCATATCCTTGCAAACACAAACCGTATTCTCGTCATCATAAGTTTTATATAACTTCAATTGTTTCATCATGCGATTTATTGCCCATCTTGAAACTTTATGAACAACTCCCCTTAGAAGCAATTTTTCCTTAATATGTTCCATCGGGAATTGGTGTACACTAAATTGCATACATTTCCTAATCTTTACGAGATCACGATTGGTGAATTCATGGATTGCTTCTTGGATCGACACAACTCCATTTTGACTACCAATTAGTATTTTCTTTAGTCGACCATGAGACCCCTCCGCAATGCTTGTCGCCTCGTTCTTGAAGTTACGATATTCATATGTCCATGCAAACACAAACCTCTCCTTAATCGTTAACCATTGTTTTTACAATACTCAACCGGTTTTGGGTAGTCCGTGCCGTATTCATCCTCAAATTTCTTCAAGTTACATTCGTAAATTTCCTCGGTCATCGACCAAACGATTTTGTCCCATGCTTTCATGAACATTTTCCAAATAATTCCATCCTCCTCCTTCTTTTCTTCAAATAACCTATCATCTTCCTTACGTTCTTCCACGGTTAATTTACTAATGCGCTCATCCTCTTCCTTTGAACTCTTGGTACCCTTCCTTGGTCTTTTAGCTTGGAAATGATGATGGCAATTGGTTTTGAGATTGCATTGAATGTGCCACGTACATTGCAAGTTTTGGGCTTCCGGAAACACTACCGCTATTGCATGCATTAAGGATTGATCGTTATCCGTTACAATAACCCTTGGAAAATTATCACCGTTATAAATGGACCTCAACGTCTCCAACATCCAAATGAAACTCACATTGTTCTCATGATCCATTAAACCCCATGCAATCGTAAACGTGTTTTTGTCCGAAGTATGGCAAGCAATGTTCAACAACGGCATGTTATACTTGTTTGTCTTATAAGTAGCATCTATCAACAAAATTTGATGAAAGCATTGAGCCAATTGGATCATTTCGGGATGTTCCAAGAAAATACGAACCACTATACCATCCTTTTCTTCCCTTCTCAAGGTGTAGCCGTGTAACTCCGCTAACCACTCCGATTGTTGCATGACCGTTATACCATCCCATTCAGTCCTTTTGATCGTAGCTAGGGCCGAATTAATTGTAGACAAAGAAGACAAGTTGTCGGGGTCGTCCGCCTTTATTTTACTTAAGATCGCACTCGCTTTTTGGATCCGCATAGACCTCACCGTCTGCATTTGATGTTGTTTTAACTTGGCAACCATTACATGTCCAATTAAATCCAACGGATCATCATGGTTGTGACAACCGTTATCAACTTTATACATTTTATACTCTTTACCTTTAATACCATCGGGCTTATAGAAGACAATCTTAAATGGGCATCCTATCTTTTTGGTATTGCTTCGGTATTTCCTATTCGTCTTCCGTACGTACTTACTATTCTTTCCCTCGTGACTCTTTCGCGTCCCACCTCGCTCACAAATCATTTCAAATCGAGTGTCACTAACATGATTATTTTGAACTACCACGCACATGTTATCTTTTGCCTTGTTCATAAGCCATTCCTTTGACTCCTTCTTACTTCCAAATGTCTAAACGTGCATAAAACAAAACAAATCTAATAAGCATAACCATTTAACATATAAATTTTGAAAAAAGAAGAAGTCGTAATGAGTGTACCAAATCGTTTGCATAGTATAGGGAAGTGTCGGGCCTCAAATAGAAATCATCAACAAACTCTTCAACGGCCTGCATATGAAAGCAACAAATTATTGTACAATAATCGGAGGTTATTAAATAAGTCAAACTGCCGAATATACTATATTCGAAATCCTATCGGTTACCCAAAACACCCGATTTATGCAAATGAATGTACACAGTTTACTGAGTGCAAAAAATGATATAATCGGAAGTTAAAATATATTGTAAAACATCTGAATATAAATAACCAGGAGATAACTTTAATCGATAAACATCCGATTTTCAAGTTTTCAGAAATTTTATTTTGAGGCCACTGTTATATTCGGCAGTCAAATAATGTTAAACTATTACCGATTGTAAAGGATAAGAATACTGAGTTTTGAATTTTTTTGAGGAATTCGTTTTTGGGGCCATTCGGGGGTAAATAACTCTACATAACTACCGAATGTAGATTTTTTTGGAAAACCAGTTTGGGGTTTTTTCTCATATTCGGCAGTAAACTACTATCTTGGAACTACCGAATATACATATTTGGTACTCTGTGTGTTATATTCGTAAGTTTATTCGAGAAATTATCTACCGAATCTGGGTAGTTCATGGCATTTAATGCATGCAATAATCGGTTTTTCTTGTTTACAAAAGCACACAAACGCATGCAAATCGAGTATTTGAGTTTCTTAACACAATACCTGTGTTTTACATGCATCGTTAGCTTCAATATCAGGCGATTCTCCATTTTCTTCCATGAAAGGGTCGTCTAGGTTTTCCTCTCCACAAAAGTTTGGATCATTCAACATATACCCCAAATCATCTTCGCCATGATTCTCACCTTCTTCTTCATATCCATCCATTTTTGTAGTGATAAAATGGGTTTTCCCTTTTTTCCTTCACCTTCTTCTCTATAACTCTAACAACTCAAAAATGAAAAAGAAATGGAAAAAATGAAACAGAAATCATTCTAATACTGCACCGACTACAATCGGAAGTCTGGGTAATATTTTGGCTTCCGATTGAAATCGGAGGATAACAATGTTATCATATCCTCCGAATATATAAGGGTAATTTTGCCATTACAAATTACGCGAGATAAGGGCTGGCTACATTTTCCCTTTGGGTGACCTTTTTTGTTTTATTGTTGGCCACTAAATCCTTTTAAGTGGCCCCTAAAAACGCGAGGTAATAAAACTGGGGTTTATCGTCAACCCCCTGGAATACTTTAGCAAGAGACAATAATGTTTTCTCTGTTCACTTCTAGATTTACAGCGAGTATTTTTGCGGTGAAATCCAGCGGTAAATATGTTTCGGAGACATGGATGGGCGGTGGCCCGTGAATCCAACTCTCTGTGTTGAACTTGAATAGTGGGTGAACAACGGGTAAAATCCATGGATTTGGTGTTATTCGTATCCAGTCCATTTAAAGTGACAGGTATTAGATTTTCATCAGCATCCAGCTCATCACTCGCGGATCTAACATCAGTCGGTGAGCGGATGGATGGGTTGGATGCGGATGGGCCGGTAGATTTGTATCAAAAAGATTATTTAAGTAAGATGAAAGCAACAACGTAAGCAAGCTAATGGCCTTGGTTTTGAACCTTTGCAACAACGTCTCTTCCCATCATGTATGGAGGTTTGGGTGTTTACAAAATGATAGATACAATGTATTTTGGCTAATTTTCTTCGTATTTACGGTCCAAGTCGCTACAAGCAACCATCTTGCGCAACTCAGGTATTTCCTCTCATGGCCAGAGTTTACAACAGGCTTTAAACTGTAACAATCGTGTATCTAGCCTTGATTCTTCATAACTTCTTGTAAGTTTGCTCACTGCATTCTGTTCTTTATTTTTTGTTGTTATTATTAGTTAATGATTTATAATATCTTGAATCATCCTTAGATAGATATCCTTACATGTTTGAATAGACTCCCTCTGCGGTCTACTGACATCATGTAAAACTAAAATTTTCATAGGTAAAGAATACAAAGTAGATATACTACTAAGTATAAATTACTAAATTTTACCTTCATACTTTACATAATACTAAAAATACCCTTAACCTAGTGGGTATTTAATGGATTTCTAGATATGCACGCATCACTCGATCTATTATCGAATAGATTTTCAAGAATAGATCCATGTCCAATCCACCAATGGACAGGATGGGTCTCCACCCGCCAAGTTGCGGATGGATTGGGTCGGATTGGCGGGTAGGACTACCCATGCTCACCCCTAAGAGAAAAGCTCATAAACATTACCTACTCGTTTAAAACTATCAACAATATGTTTTCTCACACTTTAAAAATTATCAAACTGTGTGAGTTGGAAATCCAGTTGAACTTGTTATGTAAATTGAGTAAGTTTGACCAAGTTAATCACTCTGGTAAAGTGAAAACGCGGAGGTATTAAAACACAGCACCAACTTTTTCTTAGGCAGCCTATATGGACAAAACCAAAATATAATCCCGAGAGTTCAACTTAATGAATCTCGATCAGGGATTAATATTCAGAGTTATATCTCTTTCTCTCACAATCAGAAAGTTTACGGAAACGAATCCGTGAACCTGATTATTTGCAAGAGTACTTGGACGATCTCAAAAATCAATATCCAAGAACCAACCAAGTCAAATCCAACAAACAAGGATGGATATAACAACTTCGATTGATTTACTACAACCTGTGATATTTCAATTATAAAGATAAACAATATAATGCAGAAAAATAAATAACACAGACACCAGAAAATTTGTTAACGAGGAAACCGCAAGTACAGGAAAACCCCGGGGCCTTGTCCAGTTTTGAACACCAAATCGTATTAAACCGCTACAAACACTAGCCTACTACAAATAACTTCGGACTGGAATGTAGTTGAGACCGAATTAAACCCTCACAACAATTCAGTTACGATCGTGCTCCTTGCGCCTCTGAATCCCAGCAGGACCCTGCGAAAATGATTCCTTAGCTGACGTCCTTTACAACATAAGAATTGCTTTTACTCAATTGAAAACTTTAAACCAATATGCCTCCCACAGATAATCCTATATGTGTGATTTCCTTTTTGATCGTAGATCAAGGTGAGTCTGGATATCGATAGCAATAGACAAAGTCTAGCTAACCTCAAAAAATGGACTTATGCTTCCCGAATAGCAGCCTATATTATCATTCACCTCATAAGTATTAAACATGTGGAATCACAAAGTCCGAGACGAAGAGAACTTTGTGATTTCTATCTATCTTGTTTGAGTTAGCAGCTCAACAATCAAAAAAGATCAAGATACACGAACTATCAAGATAAAGATAGCTGGATTTGGCTTCACAAATCCCTAAGTGAAGTCTTTTTTAGTCGCTAAACCATAGAAGGGTTTTAGGGATAGGACGACTCTAATTTGCAACTGGGACACACAAAGAATATTGTCAGGGATTCAAAAATCCCAGTTGCTTGAGGTTCTCCCTTATATACACTTTCAAAGTACGGGTTGTTTTAGGTTTAAGCTAAGATAACTTTGGAACAAAGCAAACAACATGCACCGTTAGATGAATCTTTGAAATGAGATTAACATATCAAGATATACACTCCGGTTAGTATGAACCGAAACAAAACCATGTATAAAGACATTATTCATGGGCGGTTATCCAAGACTAGCTGATTGAACCATAAGTTTAATCATTTCCATATAACACTTAAGAATTTATTATTGAGTCACAACCATTGGTTATAATGTGATAAATCATGTCTATATAGTGTTTTTATATATTTTTTCAAATGCTAATTATCTAACAGAAATAATTTTTGTGCATCTGAAAATATTCGACAGGGCAAGTACGTGTACCAGGTACATGTACTCTACCTTTTTCGTGACTATTTTTTGTCATGGTACATGTACCGGGTATGTGTACCCTTAAGATAAAAAAATGGAACTTACAAAACTTTTCTGGTTTGCGTATCGGGTATGGATACCACACCAGTTTCATAACCAACAGTTCCTTTATGATTTGCATACCAGGTGTGCGTACCTTTCATGGTTCACAAGTAATAGAATTTTTACTGTATGGATACCGGGTATGTGTACCAAAAAGTTTATGTCGACTATAGATACATCTGTATGTGTACTGGGTACATATAATGCGGCTCTGGACCTATGACAGTTTCCCCAATATGTGAAACCGGTATGCATACTATCCTGTATCTAGATTTTCAGTAGTTCTATATTTCCTCTCTAAATCGATTTGTAACATTCCCAAATAACATCAATGGCACATATCACTATTCCAGGCTATTTTCGAACGATAATATTGAATCACGATTTAGAATATGAACAATAAATTATTTTTAACCAAAATTCCTCAGATATGAACAAATGCTCATTAAGCTTAGCAAGATAAACTTGACTCGAAATTCTTGATATGCGTGCAATAGTCTAATTAGTCATGCAACAATGTCTTATAGATAGAAAGAGGAATATAACTCGAGAAATAGGTGGTTCAATCTTCACATACCTTTTGTTGAAGAAGTTTTGCAAAATCTTTGATTGATCTTCGTCTTCAAACGGTAGAACGCAATGATGTCCGATTCTCAACTATACACTTTTATCCTAATCCGAGACTTGACTAATTGTAGACTACAAATCAAGATATAGTTTTAATCAACTAAATTTGACAACAAGCTTAATATAGAAACACTTGTGAGTTTGACCAAGCAATGCTCTAATAAATCTCCCATTTTGTCAACTTTAGTGACAAAACTTGTTAGAGCATAGCTCGGTTGAACCCACCTAGCATTGGTATGTCAAGTTTGGTTATCATATTTTAGTGAATCAAAACTCATTTAAAGAGTCGCTTGATTATGTAATAGAGTCAACTTCGTGTAGGTTAGCTTGAAAGTATTAGGATATGAGACATTACAAGTATTGCGATGACTTGAAGAAGTGAAGAAGTAAGAAGCTACAACGACAACATCATCCTTCCACTTGAGGTTAGTGATATTTTACTTGAACTGTTTCATTCCCTAACGTATCTTTCAATTCGTACATATTAAAAACAAAACTGCGAAGCATGAACACTCTAGTTAGACATAATATTAAGGAATACAATACGAGGTTTATTACTTAACCATTAAACTTTGTAGATAAGACATCGACATAATCGTTTAAATACTATTGTGATTATGTATGGGTATGAGGTGAGGATTTCATCCTAGGAAACAATGTTTTACATGTGTTTTAAGGAAGTAAATTCATGAACTTGTTTTGTGAATCGAAAAGGAAATCGCCAGGTATTATTGGTATTGTTATTCATTGCATATATTTTGAACTACCAATATGTGTGATTAGTATAACCGCTCATGACTTGTTTTTGTTCTTGGTAAAACAATTCACAAAAGCCTGACTTTTGTATTGGTATGACTTTTATTAGTGAAAACGATCTTAAGTAATCACCTGAGATGGTATGATCGAGTTTGTGATTTTGTGTTTGACAGACTCTGGGTAAAGGGGAACCGATCCTAGTAAGAGGTGCAACACATCACAAAGGGGAATCGATCCTTGTATGAGGTGCAACAAGTTTTTAGCAGAAAGGGGAACCGATCCTATGGACATGTGCAACACGTTTTTAGGAAAATGGGAACCGATCCTATGGACATGTGCAACACATTCAAGTTAGATACCATATATGTGGGGAACCGATCCTAGTACCTAGTCAACCGAATTTTTGTAAATCTAGTGTGACTATGCACAGTACTCACTTGGAGGTAGAACCGAAACTTGTTTTAGTAGAACAGTGAAACCCATGATTTGTGATTGAGTGTTCTTGATCAATCACATAGTTCTTGAAAGTCAGATGAACCGATTCTAAACTTTTTGGAATTGTGGCAAATCGGTTTCAAGGTTGTAAGTATGAAAGAGGATTTACAAAGTAAGGATGTCGATATACTTTGAACATGTGCAGTAACTGTTGTTGCATTTCGATTGCGGTAAATAAGGATTCGTTGCTCGGACTTGTAAAGATTTAAAAATAAAAATATATACACAATATTTGTCACAGGATCAAGAGACACTAGGACACAGGATTCCACCATTAATCATTCACACAATTCATATATTTATTCGAAACAATTATAGCTCAAATCATAAGGACTCTCATTCTTGCCAAGGTATATTTTTAGAATTTTTATTGTATATCACTAGCATGACGCATCAAAAGCACTACGACCAAGCATACATCATCATACGATATCACAACCAATTAAGAAAAATTATAAATCGATTAATAAAAAGTGCAAGTAGTCAAAAAAAGAATTAATATAATTATCATATGCGTAAAGAACGACTTCCTCCATCATCCCAGTGTTGGGGTTTAACTAATCATAATAATCATGTTCTCAAAATATATATTTGATGCTCAAAGTATGATTAAAAGAGTCAAAAAAGTATAAAACAGTGAATCTACGACCCACAAAAGGCGTCCAGAAATCAACGATAGAAGTGTACTGCTGTAAAACAACGATACTTAGTTGCTGTTGTTGACGCTGCGGAAAATAAGACTGCTCTGTGCAGTCTGTTCTTCGTGTTCTTCAAGGTCCTCTAATGGCAGCAGCAGCAGCAGGTGGGAATTGCTGTTAATCCTTCTTCTTCGCTCCTCAGCGTCCCAAACCTTCCCCAAACTCTTGATAACTTATCTTGGACTCGTAACAACCTTTTTATACACAATAGGTCGACTAAATCTTCCCCAATATTTTCGTTTATCCCCACAGCAAGTTACGGGTTTTTTTCTCTGCCAAACTCCCTTTACGCCTCTTCCTTTTGAGCTGTATACTTTCCAAATCCTTTATAAGATATATTAGAATCTATGGGAAAATATATCTGCATTCTAGTCACGCTATATTTCTGGCAACAAACCAAACAGGACCCCGACTTTCTTTCTCTGTTTGAACCGAGTATTTTTCTTCCCTGTTAGTCGATATTCCGGATTATCTAGCCCAAGTTAATCGATAAAACACATGTACAAACCCTGTTTACTCCATTCGAGTCCAGCCCAACTTAGTTTGGCGGTTGAATCTCTCCAAAGAACGTCCAACAATCGAGTTCCAAATCTGTTCCGTCAGCAAAGTTCTTTCCCGCCAAAATTTCTGTTTTGAATTTTGGGAAGAAGGTGACCTCCCCCTAACCAACTGCTGGGTGCCTTTAGCACTTGGGTGTCTCAGGGTGTAAATATCAAGTGGCTGCCCCTTAGTAATTGAGTACCCCTTATCCAAATTGAGAGTCCGTATAGCAATTTTCTCCCACGAGCGCAAAAACCATTTTTTAGCCAATTTCGCCGCAAAAGCTTATTTCTCCAAAGATACCTACAGGGACATAAAAAGCCATAATAAATATAAAATCGAGCACTAATAATATATACAATTGAGATTATATAAGACACAAAAATGTGCCTATCAGTAACGCTTATCTTTAATTGTTCAAAGTTATTCCTTAATAGCTAAAGGAAGAAAATCCCAGGATCGAAACATAAATAAGTTAAGAATCTTTTATTTAAGGTTTTTAATTTTATTTTAGGAAAATGAGAATTAGTAATGTGCACTTACTAGTTGGAGATTTTCCAAAGAGATTTTCGGTCAATATTTTGGACAGAGCATTTCCAGGAATTATGGAAACCGAATTTGGAATATATTGCATATCTTGAAAATATTTTCGGTTTTGGAAATTCCTTGGTTTCCAAACTTCCTTGGTCTATAAATATGAAAGTTTGCATTTCTATCAAACTAATCCTTCGTGACAGCAAACTTCCTCGGTTGTGTTGTTACTGGTGAAGCCGCCTATTCGGAGAGGAGAGTAACCTAATTAGGCGAAATCTCTTACGGCCGCTCAGTTTAAAGTCTTCTTTCGGATTGAGAAGCTCTATTAGTACCGTTAGTGGTAAACTAGATAATTGCGGTTTATCTTTTGTTTTCGATTGATTTGATTGACTAACGATGGTTGAACTTTGATTGCACCTAGTTTGTTTGTGCTTTAGAATCTTCCCTTATGATATAAGATTCACTCAAACTAGTTCGAAGTTTCGACAGGGATCTTTAGACTGTTTGTAGATCTAAAGACATCTTGTGCTAATCCATTGTTAACAGACTCCGCTCTGTGTGTGATTGATCACAAGATATTCAAGTTATTGTGCGTAGGTGTTTATTGAAGATCTAAGGAGATTTGAAGACAAAGAAGATATTAAAGATTTCTGATTTGGGGTTCATAATGTTTGGTATGCACAATACTTGTTTCGTTATAGAGGATCCAACTATAATCGGTTTATCCTTGTGGTATATTAGATTGATTAGTTGTGTAGATCGGCATCAATACAATTCTTGGTGATTAAAAGTATTGATTGCAAAATCTTAACGATTACCTTTGATAGTTGATCATAAGATAGATCTAAGAACCTGACGAAGGAGTTTATTGATATAAACAGAAGAACCTTTGTCGAACTCACATCACTTGGTTGAAAAGAGTTACTACCAAACAGATTTGTTGTTCCTTTACTGTTTGGAATACGAACCAAAGGAATTGTTCCAAGTACGTGACTTATTCATAAGTTGGAGGCGTGGGAATACAGACGGAACTAGGTGAACTATAGGTTTAGTTGCTTGGTCTCAACTATACGAAGCTGGTTTGATTTTGTGTAGCGGCTTAATCCTGAGAGTATTAATTTATGGACAAGGTCCCAGGGTTTTTCTGCATTTGCAGTTTCCTCATTAACAAAATCTTGCTGTGTCTTTTACTTTTCTATTTCCGCAATTATCATTTTTTTAATTATAATTAGAAGTAAAATACACAAACGTTAATTCCTATTTACTTGATAAGTAATCTTATTGTGTTTGGTTAAGTCCGAACCTTTTTATCAAGTAAACATACTTCGTTGTTATATTGTCTCGATCTTGTATCCATAGACGATCACACGATGTGTTAACCGATTAGTTGTATTGTATCGACTTAGTTCATAGACAATCACTTTCGGAGAAAGGACTTATAGGTGGAAATTTTTTAGCTCTAGGTATATTTGGGTACCCTCGCCTTTTCAATTGGTATTAGAGAAGGCAAACACGAAAAGATCTAACAATCTGTGTTTTGTGCGACCCAACCTATAAGAAATGAATCTAATGGGTGATTCACTTAACGTACCACCAAGATTTAATGAGACAAACTACCCGTTATGGAAATTGTCTATGAAATATTTTCTTCAATCCCGAGATTTTAATACATGGCTATTAATCAAAGACGGATACCATTCAGAGTCAGAGTTTAAACGCTTAGCGTCTTATACTCTTGAAGAAAGAGTTCTTGCAAAGAAGAATTCTGATGGTTTGAATGCCATCATACACGCAGTTAGTCATGATCTTCTACATCATGTGCTGACCTGTAGAACTTTTAAAGAGGCATGAGATATTCTTGAGAGCGTATTCGAGGGAGATGAATCTGAAAATGAAGCTAGACTTCTTTCCCTTTCATCTGAATGGGAACGTCTCAAAATGGATGATAATGATACTTTCGAGGAGTTTAATTCTAAAATTTATGAGATTATCAATGCATCTTTCTTTCTTGGAAAGGCTATACCTGAAAAGGAAATAGTATGCAAAATTCACAGATCGTTACCATCCAGATACGAGTATAAGAAATATGTCATAATAGAAGGTAATGATCTTTCTATACTTTCTCGGAGCTCTCTTGTGGGAAAGTTAAAGATCTTTGATAGAGAAATTCTGCAGAAGAATGAAACTAAGAAACATTGCCAAGAGGACAAGGTATATGTTGAAAAAGAGCTTGACCCAACTATTGTGCTTCTAGCATAACTAATAAAGGACATCTTATATATTGATAAACGTGTTCTTGATACATTATCGTTTTGCCATAAAAGGGGTAATGATGAAGTACAATGCTTCAAGTGCCGTAGATTCAGACATATGGCAAAACACTGTCCCAGCAGAGGAACTCAAAAGTGCAACAAAGCATATGTCTCCACTCTTGATGATATTCCGGAGGAAGAATCCAATGAAGAAATATCTAAGTATAATGCACTTCTTCCCAACTCTAACAGTGTTGAATCCTATGAGTCTAATCAACTCCTAGAAAAACTTGAGTCAGAAATTAAGGAAAATAAAAGGTTAAGCCTGGTACTTGAAAACCTTTTGAAATTCCTTTCAGATAAAACCCGTGTGGTAAAATCTGAACAAGAAAAATTTGGTGAAAAACCAAGAGAATCAGAAACTAGTTTTTCGGATAACATGATAAGTTCTTCATGTGGAGAAAATAATTTCACTACGATCCTTCTTGGAAATAAAATTATCAAAGCTATTCGCAAGGGGATAAAGAAGACTGGTAAATTTATCAGATCTCAAAAGGAAATTGCAAACTCTTGCAATTACAAGAGAAAGAAAGAACAAAAGGAAACACAGTCTATTGTGTTTATAAGTCATCCTAAGGATGTCTTTGATAATTATGATGAGAATAATTCTCACCTCAACACGCATTGATTGTGTTGAAAGATGCATCCTCACTTGTTGCCCAAAATTCTGATTGTGAGGAAGCATAAACCTGGGCAAGTTGTTCACATCTGGTTGTTTAAGTGAAAAATAATAGATATCTTTTATTTTTGAGAAAAATATTCTTGGTTTCCGTAAATCAAATTATTCCTTGATTTTATCCCATCTTATATATATCTTCTTCCTGTCCGAAAGAAGATTATTCTATTTCAATGGAGAAATCGGTAAAAGAAGAGTCATCTCTTGATAATTTGGCACCCTGTGCATCAGTCATGACTGAAACTCATGATAAGTCTCAAGATTCTCTAAGAAAATTGATTCTTATTGTTAAAGGTTGCATTAGATATCATGAGGCGATGATAAAAGATTCAAAAAAAGTACTAATTAATCTTCATTCTCAACTATTCGAGATGAACAAATCATCTACTGAAAAGGGAAGTGCTCAGAAGAATTTGAATCCAGTTTTTGAAAGCAATCTTCACAAAAACTGAGAAGGAATAAATAGACATCAATTTTTGATTTCTTTCAATGATTGTATTAGGTCTATTATGAATAAAACTATTTTTTATTATGAATAAAATTATTTGATTTATCATTTTTCTTGTGATAGTTTTTGATTTACATAGCCTGTACTTGAATGCTTTGTTATTGCTATGTATGTTTATGGGATGTTTATTTTCGGTTTTACTACCTTGATATTCGATCTCATAATGTTGTGAACCCTTATGGTTTGGGTGACTTTTTGATTTAGCAGGATTAAGTTCTAACCCATGTTGGTAGGATTTATCAAAGGATCATGAGAGGTTCTGATAGAAAAAATATGTGAAAAGGTCACAATATGTTGAATCGGTTTTGGTTTAGCATAAAAGCATATGTCTTTCGAGGGTTTTCAACTTTTTCTTGCAATAGTTAAAAACCGGTTTCAACTTTTCTATGGTAAAGGTTGGTTGTTGTTATTCTTTTGTTTTGCATAAGGATGACAATATAATGATATTTCGATATCAATTCTCCCTGGAAGAAGATGCAAACATATTGGATGACAATATAATTATATTTCGATATCAATTCTCCCTGGAAGAAGATGCAAACATATTGGAGAAGAGGATGCGAAATTTGAGGTAACAATCTTGTTAGTTGATTGTTTTCCTTTTTAAGAAAAGCCTGATTTTATTTCATATATTTATTGCTTTTGCTTAACAAAATTTCGGTACAATTAATGTTTTATTTCATTGGTTGTGTATGGATGTGTGTGTGATTCAATTGTTTCTAGTTAAGAAAAACTATTGTTATCTTGCTTTATTGTGCAGTATCAATTGTTTAGGCTTACAAAATATCGGTGCATTTGCGGTGATTTAATGTCTATGTTGTTTCAATTGCTTTCGGTTGAGGTTAATAATTATGCAAGTTGATTTATTTTGGTTTGAGTTGTTTATGGCTTAACGAAAGAAAAGGTTTACGGGATGAATTGTTTAATCCAATTAGATTCCGGATAAGAGAAACTAAGTTAATTATGATCTTAGTTAGACTTATCAAAGTGGAGGTTTCGGTTATTCAAGTCTAATCGAATGCCTTAACAAGAAATGCTAGTTAATTAACCTAGTACTTTTCTTGTTTAAAAGTTAAAGGTCTGAGTTACATGGATAATTAGAACCTGATGAGAAAAATAGAGTTATCTTTATTTTGTTCGTATCGAACAAGCGATTGTATTTGTACAATCTGTTTAGCAAAGGAACTAAGGTGCTTAGTTGATTTTTTGTTTGCTAAACTATTAGGGAAAATTGCTTCGGGCAAGTGTTTCCTTGATAACATATCAAAACATAATTACTTTGTAGTTTCGGTTTTGATATTGGTTATCAAAAATGGTGTGTGGAACCCTCGTGCTTAACTCTATAGGTTGCAAGTCTATTTTGAGATTTGTAAGATCCTTTTCGGTTTGTCCTTTATTTTTTGTTTCTTTGTCATTTTGTGACAAAAGGGGGAGAAATATATGGGGTAAACAAGTAACAATGGTATTGATTTATATTGATTGGTATCACTAAGGGAAAGGACAATTGTGCTTAAACATTTATTTAACGAAAGAATGAAAGCATAGACTAAGGGGAGTAACATATCATTACAAAGAGAATAGCAAAGACGTGCGGATTGATAAATCTACCTATCTTACCTTTAGGGGAGTAATATTCTTTGTTATTATAATTTCAACAGCGGCATTTAGGGATTTAATGTATACAGGTTATTGTGCTGTTGAATTCGGGAATCAAGCGTATGTGTAATGAATTCTTGTAATTTGTTTATCCATATGATGTAAGAGTTTTGTCACTAAAATTGACAAAGGGGGATATTGTTAGAGCATAACAAGGTTGAACCCACCAAGCGTTGGTATGTCAAGTTTGGTTTTCATATTTTAGTGAATCAAAACTCAATTAAAGAGTCGCTAGATTATGTATTAGAGTCAACTTTGTATAGGTTAGCTTGAAAGTATTAGGATATGAGACATTAAAAATATTGCGAAGACTTGAAGAAGTAAAAATCTAAAACGACAACATCATCCTTCCACTTGAGATTAGTGATATTTTACCTGAACTGTTTCATTCTCTAACGTATCTTTCAAGTCGTGCATATTGAAAACAAAACTGCGAAGCATGAACACTCTAGTTAGACATAGTATTAAGGAATACAATACGAGGTTTATTGCTTAACCATTAAAATTTGTAGATAAGACATCGACATAATCGTTTAAATACTATTGCGATTATGTATGGGTATGAGGTGAGGATTTCATCCTAGGAAGCAATGTTTTACATGTGTTTTAAGGAAGTAAATTCATGAACTTGTTTTGTGAATCGAAAAGGAAATCGCCAGGCATTATTGGTATTGTTATTCATTGCATATATTTTTAATTACCAATATGTGTGATTAGTATAACGCTCATGACTTGTTTGTGTTCTTGGTAAAACTATTCACAAAGGCCTGACTTTTGTATTGGTATGACTTTTATTAGTGAAACCGATCTTAAGTAATCACCTGAGATGGTATGATCGAGTTTGTGATTTTGTCTATGACCAACTCTGAGTAAAGGGGTAAGAGGTGCAACACATCACAAAGGGAATCGATCCTTGTATGAGGTGCATCAAGTTTTTAGCAGAAAGGGGAACCGATCCCATGGACATGTGCAACACGTTTTTAGGGAAAGGAGAACCGATCCTATGGACATGTGCAACACATTCAAGTTAGATACCATATATATGTGGGGAATCGATCCTAGTACCTAGTCAGCCGAATTTTTGGAAATCTAGTGTGACTATGCATAGTACTCACATGGAGGTAGAACCGAATCTTTTTTTGGTAGAACCGTGAAACCCATGATTTGTGATTGAGTGTTCTTGATCAATCACATAGTTCTTGAATGTCAGATGAACCGATTCTAAACTTTTTGAAAGTGTGGCAAATCGGTTTCATGGTTGTGAGTATAAAATAGAATTTACAAAGTAAGGATTTCGACATACTTTGAACATGTGCAGTAACGCCTATCTTTAATTGTTCAAAGTTATTCCTTAATAGCTAAAGGAAGAAAATCCCAGGATCGAAACATAAATAAGTTAAGAATCTTTTATTTAAGGTTTTTAATTTTATTTTAGGAAAATGAGAATTAGTATTGTGCATTTACTAGTTGGAGATTTTCCAAAGAGATTTTCGGTCAATATTTTGGACAGAGCATTTCCAGGAATTATGGAAACCGAATTTGGAATATATTGCATATCTTGAGAATATTTTTGGTTTTGGAAATTCCTTGGTGTCCAAACTTCCTTGGTATATAAATATGAAAGTTTGCATTTCTATCAAACTAATCCTTCGTGACAACAAACTTCCTCGGTTGTGTTGTTACTGGTGAAGCCGCATATTCTGAGAGGAGAGTAACCTAATTAGGCGAAATCTCTTACGGCCGCTCAGTTTAAAGTCTTCTTTCGGATTGAGAATCTCTATTCGTACCGTTAGTGGGAAACTAGATAATTGCGGTTTATCTTGCGTTTTCGATTGATTTGATTGACTAACGGTGGTTGAGCTTTGATTGCACCTAGTTTGTTTGTGCTTGAGAATCTTCTTTTCTGATATAAGATCCACTCAAACTAGATCGAAGTTTCGACAGGGATCTTTAGACTGTTTGTAGATCTAAAGACATCTTTTAATAATCCATTGTTAACAAACTATGTTCTGTGCGTGATTGATCACAAGAGATTCAAGTTGTTGTGTATAGGTGTTTATTGAAGATCTAAGAAGATTTGAAGACAAAGAAGATATTAAAGATTTCTGATTTGGGGTTCATAATCTTTGGTGTGCACAATACTTGTTTCGTTATAGAGGATCCAACTATAATCGGTATATCCTTGTGGTATATTAGATTGATTAGTTGTGTAGATCGGCATCAATACAATTCTTGGTGATTAAAAGTATTGATTGCAAAATCTTAACAATTACCTTTGATAGTTGATCATAAGATAGATCTAAGAACCTGACGAAGGAGTTTATTGAGATAAATAGAAGAACCTTTGTCGAACTCACATCACTTGGTTGAAAAGAGTTGCTACCAAACAGATTTATTGTTCCTTTACTGTTTCGAATACGAACCAAAGGAATTTTTCCAAGTGCGTGACTTATTCATAAGTTGGAGGCGTGGGAGTACAAACAGAACTAGGTGAACTATAGGTTTAGTTGCTTGGTCTCAACTATACGAAGTTGGTTTGATTTTGTATAGCGGCTTAATCCTGAGAGTATTCAATTCTGGACAAGGTCCCGGGGTTTTTCTGCATTTGCGGTTTCCTCGTTAAGAAAATCTTGCTATGTCTTTTACTTTTCAATTTCCGTAATTATAATTATTTTTATTATAATTAGAAGTAAAATACACAAACTTTAAATCCTATTTACTTGATAAGTGATCCTATTGTGTTTCGTTAAGTCCGAATCTTTTTATCAAGTAAACATACTTCGTTGTTGTATTGTCTCGATCTCGTATCCATAGACGATCACACGAAGTGTGAAACGATTAGTTGTATTGTCTCGACTCAGTCCATAGACAATCACTTTCGGAGAAAGGACTTATAGGTGGAAAAGTTTTAGCTTGAGGTATATTTGGGTACCATCGCCTTTTCAAAACTATCAATACATATGGATTAAAAAAAATAAAGTTTAAAAACTCCTCGAATCCATCATGCTTGTTTTTCTTGGTTTTTTCAACTCCTTGAATTCTCCGTTACTTCAAGTTACAATGGTTTTGAACGTTTTCAACTCAGCATCGTTGTTGTTGGATATCTGTAGCGATAACAACTTTGGAAACAAATATTCTCATTTGTCGTTAAACAAAAACTTAGTACTATTATCTTCTCCAAAGTACAATTGTATCACAACTGGTGTGCTTGGGAACGACACACAAAACTTGCAAGTATACAAGGCCAAGTTTTATAGTATAGGGATGAGTAGGGGTTAGTCCACAGGGAGTGGGAGCATACAAGAAGTTTTCCTAAGCTAGCAATGGAGACAAGGCACTATGGCAGTAAGCAGTGATGGATGAAGGCAGTGAATAGCACTAAAACAATTAGCAAAGCAAAGCAATTAACACAAGATGGCAGCACAACAAAGATTAAATGGCAGAGGATATAAAATAACAATAGCAGGGAACCAAGGCTGTAAGCCAAGGGCAGGGGGAGTTTGTGCGCTGATTTCAGTGCACAACAGCTACAAATTGCAAGGAATTAAACAAGCAAAACAGGTAAGGAGATAAACTGAACAGGAAGCAAAACAGAACTGAATTTAAGTGACTGTAAAAAGGGTTGTGGCTAAGCTAAGGCCTAGTATCCACCTTTGTGTCCTAGCCAAGCAGTGTGATCCTAGGTTGAGTTGAAAATCCTATGCATACATCTAGAATGGGAGGAAAACTAATTTGCTCCCTAGTTTGTCCCTAGCATTGACTGTCTTTTGACAGAACAATCAATCACAGGCACTATAAGCATTAATCTCTTCCCATTTCTCAATCAAAACATACATCAGGATAACTATCCTAGAAATTCACCATTTGACAGTGCATAAGGCTTCAACTGAGCCTTAACTTAATGCTACTTAGCTCATGCTCAACATATTACAAACACAAGCATTCATCATACAAAATAATTCAAACACAACATACACATAACATTCAACTGTTAACTGCATAAGAAGAACAGAAATTGGAATTGCATAAAATTTGTTTCAATTCTCTACTGGCTAGTCCAGAGATCATCCTCTGATACCCCCCCCCCCCCCCACACACACACACACATCCCCTATTTATACATATAAGAAAAATCCCCAAAAATCAGTGAAGTTAGGGTGTACCCAAAAATCCAAAATTCACTCACCTAACACACTGATAACAACCCAATCAACCAACCCATGCTTCAATTAGACGTACAATTGATTTCCCCCCAAAAGTTCCCAAATCAGAAAAATTAGGGTTTTAGAAATTAAAATTAGAAATTTACCTAATCTCGACTCCAATCAAACTTCGATCATGCTAGAATTAGTCTTCTCTTGCTCCCATACCGTAATTTGCCTCTAGATCGACCTAAATTTACCTATTTCACACTTTAGGGTTCGGTGAAAATGTGTGAAATTAAGTAAAGTAGAGGGACTAGGGAGAGGGAAATGATGGGTTATCATTGTTTGACGCTGTGGTGATTATGGTGGTGATGGCGGAGCAGTTGGGGAGCAGGTGGAGGGCAGGTGGGAGAGGTGGTGGTATGGCGTCTGTAGAGGAATGGAGAAGATGAGTCGATGGTTTTGGGAAGAAAGGTGCGTTTGGTGGGTATAGGGTGTTCGATACTTGGGTGTTAGGCGGGTTCAGCGAGGTTGATGATCTGCGACATGGAGCGATGGATGGGAAGATGGTAGGTGGATCCAACGGTGATACGGAGGTAAGCGTGGAGCGACCGTCGGATGAAGGGATGTAGCAAAACGGACGACCCAAGATGGAGATGGGAGTTGCGATGTAAAGCGGGGTCTTCGGACTTTGATGTGCGATGATGGAGCGACGTAGGATGCTGAAATGCTTCGGATCTGACGGCTGAAATCCGAGACGGGCTTGGATATGGAAATGTGTTGAGTAAGGTTTTGGCCTTGGGTATGCCAAGCCCATCTTTTCTTTAAGACAATTCTTCTTTCATCCACTTCTAGCCTTTTGGTCTGTGCAACATTCTTCGCGGCTTCCTTGTGTAACTCCTCCCGCTTTTCAACTTTTCTGCTCTTTTCGCTCCGCAATTCATCCAAACTTTATTTACAACCTAAAATGCAAAATTAATTAATAAAAATATTTATTCTTGAAACAAAGAAAATACAGAATATGGGATAAAATGTAGAATTAATGCACAAAAGATGAGTTAAATGCCAAGAAAAATATATAGAAATATGCACTTTTTAGCACTCATCAAATACCCCCAAACCTGAATTTTACTTGTCCTCGAGTAAAACAAAACTAAGGAAATCCTAACTATACCACTGTCGCTGTCTCTCGAATGCATTTAGCGTATGCACTAAGCCTTTTAAACCACTAAGTGTCCCTAGTGACGAGTTGAAGTCTCGTGAGGTTTGCTTAGAACGTACCTACAAAGTTCTAGGTCAAAATATGAGCTCATATTCCATGAACGTGACATGTGCAAGACAGTTTAAGCTCACAGCAAAGGAATATGTCAATCTAGCTGTCAAAGGCCAATCCTAGCACTGATAACAACTAAAGACATGTGATAAGAGTGTAAAGTGTATCTACACAGGTGTAAAGAAAGATCGGATGCTATGACTACTAATCACCAAGAGATAGTTTCTCAGGCTAAGAACCGAGGTCGAAATCTAGCTAGCTGTCCGGACTTTACGAGAATTGTGAATGAGTAGGAGGTATTTCACAATCACTCGCGTTGTACATCAATGGCATGCACCCTTCCTTGCTAATAAAACAAAAAAATGACTCTTTACATGACTCTATTTACATTGACTACTCTCTTTTATTTTTGGAACAAGAGAGGATGGAATTGATAAATACTTGATTTTTTTTTTTTTTTTTTTTTCTGAATTTATTTTTTTTTTTTTTTTTTTTTTTTTTTTTTTTTTTTTTTTTAAGGAAACACTTTTGATACATATACAAAAGGAAACAAAAGATTACATGACACTTTGCAAGAGGTAGCCCTTTTTGATGCACCCAGTTAAATTCGATGGTTGTCTTTCTTAATGTAACCTCCACCTTCTATCCCAACCAACCAAAGAACAAGCTAGTCAAGTTTCGTTCAGTATTCTAAAGTGATTGGCAATCGTACTTCCTATCAAACACCTTGAAGATCGAGGCTACATGTATTGGTAGATCGTGCGCGTGCAAATTTCTTATCACTATGTGAATTGTGCTAGAATCAGTGCCTAAATATCTAGACTAAGACTCCTAATATACATATTTGCACAAAATCAACATTTCAAGGTAAATGAGCTCCATTTTTATGATTTTTCATTTTTTAATTTTTTTTTTTTTTAATTTTTTTTCGATTTTTTCAAAAGAAGAAGGAGTTCGTTTTCAATTATGGCATATTATCGTGGTATCTACTCTATACCCCCAAACCTAAACTAAACATTGTCCTCAATGTTTCAAATATGGAAAGAATTATAAAACAAATATGAAGAGGAACATGCTGAGTAGAGTAAAAGGAGAGAGAATACCCGATTGTACGGCGAAAGCTCGATTAAAACTCCGTTATTCAAGGCAAAAATCCATCATATTAGGAGTCACAATGGATGAGCACAAAATATACAAGGAAATAAATTTACTAACATATTATCTACAAGAAAATTTGGTTTTTAATGGGATTGGACTTTTTGGAAAAATTTGGTTTTGTCGGGAATGAAAACTTTTTGGTTATTTAGGGAAAGAGTGGACCAGTTTAGTCCACATAGACCGGGTCCTCCAGGTTGGTTGTTTCAATGTCGGGTGGAAATGGCTCAAGGAATGGCTTTAATCTCTGCCCGTTGACTTTGAAAACGTTCTTGTTGGAAACATCCTCCAGCTCTACAGCTCCATGAGGAAAAACTGTGCGTACTAGGTACGGACCCTTCCATCTGGAACGCAGTTTTCCTGGAAAAAGATGTAATCGGGAGTCATACAGCAAGACTTTCTGACCAGGAGTGAAGGATTTGCGTAGAATACGCTTGTCATGAAATATCTTCATCTTCTGCTTATAACTGGCACTGTCATAAGCCTCATTTCTCAATTCTTCCAACTCGTTGAGTTGAAGTTTCCGTTGAATTCCAGCTTCGTCCAGAGAAAAGTTCAGTTGCTTGATTGCCCAATAAGCTCGATGTTCTAACCACAGGAGATGGCACGGCTTTCCATACACTAGACGATAGGGGGACATGCCAATTGGTGTCTTATACGCTGTTCTATAGGCCCACAAAGCATCATTCAATCTTATGACCAATCTTTCCTAGACGGGTTAACCGTCTTTCTAGAATGTGCTTATTTCCCTATTAGACACTTCCACTTGTCCACTGGTCTGAGGGTGGTACGGAGTAGCAACCTTGTGAGTTATTCCATACTTGCGTACTAAAACTCGAAGTATTGCAGAAATGTGAGCCACCGTCACTGATGATAGCTCTAGGGGTACCAAAACGTGAAATATGTTTTCCTTTAAAAGAAAGTACCACCTTGTGGTCATTTGTTCTGGTTGCATGGCTTCTACCCACTTAGACGTAATCAACGCGACTAGATGTACAACTTGCTGTCAGACATGGGAAATGGACCCATGAAGTCGATCCCCCAAACATCAAAAATCTCCACAATCAAAATTCAATGGCATCATGTTTCTCTCGAAATGCTTCCTAGCTGACAGCGCACAAGCAATACAATACTCATAACATCCTAAACGATGGCCAATAAACCACACTGCAAGATCTTTGCAGCGGTTTTCTTGGCACTGAAATGGCCTCCACATGCTTGGTCATGACAGAAAGATATCACATCTTTCTGTTCGTGTTGGGGACACATTCCTAATGATTTGGTCTGGGCAGTACTTAAACAATATGGGTCATCCCAAAGGAAATGTTTAACTTCAGCCAGGAATTTAGAGCGGTCTTGTCTCGACCAACGTGAGGGCATCCTACCTGTAGCGAGGTAGTTAACAATATCAGCAAACCAAGGAAGGTCTGAGATAGACATCAGCTGTTCATCTGGGAATGATTCTCTAATCAGCTCAAATTCATCAATAGACTCTAAAGTTAATCTAGACAAATGATCAGCAACCACATTCTCACAACCTTTCTTATCACGGATTTCGAGATCGAATTCCTGTAATAAGAGTATCCATCGAATAAGGCGAGCTTTAGCATCCTTCTTGGAAAGAAGATACTTCAAAGCCGCATGGTCTGTGTATATGATGATCTTAGACCCTATCAGATAAGATCTAAACTTGTCTAATGCGAAAACGACGGCAAGCAATTCCTTCTCGGTAGTTGAATAATTGAGTTGGGCATCATTAAGGGTTTTGCTAGCATAGTATATCACATATGGTAGTCTATCAACTCGCTGTCCTAAAACAGCACCAACAGCATAATCAGAGGCATCACACATAAGTTCGAACGGAAGCTTCCAATCGGGTGGTCGGACTATAGGAGCGGTGGTGAGAAGGGTTTTTAATTCCTCCCATGCCTTCACACAAGCAGCATCGAAATTGAAGGCAACATCTTTGGAGAGAAGACTGCACAGAGGTCTGGAGATTTTGCTGAAATCTTTGATGAATCGCCGGTAAAAACCAGCATGACCTAGAAATGATCTGATCTCCTTCACAGAGCGAGGTTGTGGTAGATGTTGAATGAGGTCAACTTTAGCTTTATCCACTTCAATTCCTTTTTCTGAGATGATGTGTCCTAGAACTATTCCTGAATTCACCATAAAATGGCATTTTTCCCAATTTAGAACAAGGTTCTTTTCTTTACATCTGGATATCACGAGGGCAAGATGCTTCAAACATTCGTCAAACGAGGAACCAAAAACAGAGAAATCATCCATAAAGATCTCGAGAAAACTATCTATCATGTCAGAAAAAATGCTCATCATGCAACGCTGAAAAGTAGCAGGTGCATTACACAACCCGAAGGGCATACGTCTATAAGCAAACGTCCCAAATGGACACGTGAATGTAGTTTTTTCCTGATCTTCCGGAGCAATGTGAATTTGGTTATAACCGGAAAAGCCATCTAGAAAACAGTAGTGACTGTGTCCTTTTTAAGAAAAGCCTGATTTTATTTCATATATTTATTGCTTTTGCTTAACAAAATTTCGGTACAATTAATGTTTTATTTCATTGGTTGTGTATGGATGTGTGTGTGATTCAATTGTTTCTAGTTAAGAAAAACTATTGTTATCTTGCTTTATTGTGCAGTATCAATTGTTTAGGCTTACAAAATATCGGTGCATTTGCGGTGATTTAATGTCTATGTTGTTTCAATTGCTTTCGGTTGAGGTTAATAATTATGCAAGTTGATTTATTTTGGTTTGAATTGTTTATGGCTTAACGAAAGAAAAGGTTTACGGGATGAATTGTTTAATCCAATTAGATTCCGGATAAGAGAAACTAAGTTAATTATGATCTTAGTTAGACTTATCAAAGTGGAGGTTTCGGTTATTCAAGTCTAATCGAATGCCTTAACAAGAAATGCTAGTTAATTAACCTAGTACTTTTCTTGTTTAAAAGTTAAAGGTCTGAGTTACATGGATAATTAGAACCTGATGAGAAAAATAGAGTTATCTTTATTTTGTTCGTATCGAACAAGCGATTGTATTTGTACAATCTGTTTAGCAAAGGAACTAAGGTGCTTAGTTGATTTTTGGTTTGCTAAACTATTAGGGAAAATTGCTTCGGGCAAGTGTTTCCTTGATAACATATCAAAACATAATTACTTTGTAGTTTCGGTTTTGATATTGGTTATCAAAAATGGTGTGTCGAACCCTCGTGCTTAACTCTATAGGTTGCAAGTCTATTTTGAGATTTGTAAGATCCTTTTCGGTTTGTCCTTTATTTTTTGTTTCTTTGTCATTTTGTGACAAAAGGGGGAGAAATATATGGGGTAAACAAGTAACAATGGTATTGATTTATATTGATTGGTATCACTAAGGGAAAGGACAATTGTGCTTAAACATTTATTTAACGAAAGAATGAAAGCATAGACTAAGGGGGAGTAACATATCATTACAAAGAGAATAGCAAAGACGTGCGGATTGATAAATCTACCTATATTACCTTTAGGGGAGTAATATTCTTTGTTATTATAATTTCAACAGCGGCATTTAGGGATTTAATGTATACAGGTTATTGTGCTGTTGAATTCGGGAATCAAGCGTATGTGTAATGAATTCTTGTAATTTGTTTATCCATATGATGTAAGAGTTTTGTCACTAAATTGACAAAGGGGGATATTGTTAGAGCATAACAAGGTGAACCCACCAAGCGTTGGTATGTCAAGTTTGGTTTTCATTTTTGAATCAAAACTCAATTAAAGAGTCGCTAGATTATGTATTAGAGTCAACTTTGTATAGGTTAGCTTGAAAGTATTAGGATATGAGACATTAAAAATATTGCGAAGACTTGAAGAAGTAAAATCTAAAACGACAACATCATCCTTCCACTTGAGATTAGTGATATTTTACCTGAACTGTTTCATTCTCTAACGTATCTTTCAAGTCGTGCATATTGAAAACAAAACTGCGAAGCATGAACACTCTAGTTAGACATAGTATTAAGGAATACAATACGAGGTTATTGCTTAACCATTAAAATTTGTAGATAAGACATCGACATAATCGTTTAAATACTATTGCGATTATGTATGGGTATGAGGTGAGGATTTCATCCTAGGAAGCAATGTTTTACATGTGTTTTAAGGAAGTAAATTCATGAACTTGTTTTGTGAATCGAAAAGGAAATCGCCAGGCATTATTGGTATTGTTATTCATTGCATATATTTTAATTACCAATATGTGTGATTAGTATAACGCTCATGACTTGTTTGTGTTCTTGGTAAAACTATTCACAAAGGCCTGACTTTTGTATTGGTATGACTTTTATTAGTGAAACCGATCTTAAGTAATCACCTGAGATGGTATGATCGAGTTTTGTGATTTGTGTGACCAACTCTGAGTAAAGGGGAAGAGGTGCAACACATCACAAAGGGAATCGATCCTTGTATGAGGTGCATCAAGTTTTTAGAAGAAAGGGGAACCGATCCCATGGACATGTGCAACACGTTTTTAGGGAAAGGAGAACCGATCCTATGGACATGTGCAACACATTCAAGTTAGATACCATATATATGTGGGGAATCGATCATAGTACCTAGTCACCGAATTTTTGGAAATCTAGTGTGACTATGCATAGTACTCACATGGAGGTAGAACCGAAACTTTTTTTGGTAGAACCGTGAAACCATGATTTGTGATTGAGTGTTCTTGATCAATCACATAGTTCTTGAATGTCAGATGAACCGATTCTAAACTTTTCGAAAGTGTGGCAAATCGGTTTCATGGTTGTGAGTATAAAATAGAATTTACAAAGTAAGGATTTCGACATACTTTGAACATGTGCAGTAACGCCTATCTTTAATTGTTCAAAGTTATTCCTTAATAGCTAAAGGAAGAAAATCCCAGGATCGAAACATAAATAAGTTAAGAATCTTTTATTTAAGGTTTTTAATTTTATTTTAGGAAAATGAGAATTAGTATTGTGCATTTACTAGTTGGAGATTTTCCAAAGAGATTTTCGGTCAATATTTTGGACAGAGCATTTCCAGGAATTATGGAAACCGAATTTGGAATATATTGCATATCTTGAGAATATTTTTGGTTTTGGAAATTCCTTGGTGTCCAAACTTCCTTGGTATATAAATATGAAAGTTTGCATTTCTATCAAACTAATCCTTCGTGACAACAAACTTCCTCGGTTGTTGTTACTGGTGAAGCCGCATATTCTGAGAGGAGAGTAACCTAATTAGGCGAAATCTCTTACGGCTCAGTTTAAAGTCTTCTTTCGGATTGAGAATCTCTATTCGTACCGTTAGTGGGAAACTAGATAATTGCGGTTTATCTTGCGTTTTCGATTGATTTGATTGACTAACGGTGGTTGAGCTTTGATTGCACCTAGTTTGTTTGTGCTTGAGAATCTTCTTTTCTGATATAAGATCCACTCAAACTAGATCGAAGTTCGACAGGGATCTTTAGACTGTTTGTAGATCTAAAGACATCTTTTAATAATCCATTGTTAACAAACTCTGTTCTGTGCGTGATTGATCACAAGAGATTCAAGTTGTTGTGTATAGGTGTTTATTGAAGATCTAAGAAGATTTGAAGACAAAGAAGATATTAAAGATTTCTGATTTGGGGTTCATAATCTTTGGTGTGCACAATACTTGTTTCGTTATAGAGGATCCAACTATAATCGGTATATCCTTGTGGTAATTAGATTGATTAGTTGTGTAGATTGGCATCAATACAATTCTTGGTGATTAAAAGTATTGATTGCAAAATCTTAACAATTACCTTTGATAGTTGATCATAAGATAGATCTAAGAACCTGAAGAAGGAGTTTATTGAGATAAATAGAAGAACCTTTGTCGAACTCACATCACTTGGTTGAAAAGAGTTGCTACCAACATATTTATTGTTCCTTTACTGTTCGAATACGAACCAAAGGAATTTTTCCAAGTGCGTGACTTATTCATAAGTTGGAGGCGTGGGAGTACAAACAGAACTAGGTGAACTATAGGTTTAGTTGCTTGGTCTCAACTATACGAAGTTGGTTTGATTTTGTATAGCGGCTTAATCCTGAGAGTATTCAATTCTGGACAAGGTCCCGGGGTTTTTCTGCATTTGCGGTTTCCTCGTTAAGAAAATCTTGCTATGTCTTTTACTTTTCAATTTCCGTAATTATAATTATTTTTATTATAATTAGAAGTAAAATACACAAACTTAAATCCTATTTACTTGATAAGTGATCCTATTGTGTTTCGTTAAGTCCGAATCTTTTTATCAAGTAAAATACTTCGTTGTTGTATTGTCTCGATCTCGTATCCATAGACGATCACACGAAGTGTGAAACGATTAGTTGTATTGTCTCGACTCAGTCCATAGACAATCACTTTCGGAGAAAGGACTTATAGGTGGAAAAGTTTTAGCTTGAGGTATATTTGGGTACCATCGCCTTTTCAAAACTATCAATACATATGGATTAAAAAAATAAAGTTTAAAAACTCCTCGAATCCATCATGCTTGTTTTTCTTGGTTTTTTCAACTCCTTGAATTCTCCGTTACTTCAAGTTACAATGGTTCTGAACGTTTTCAACTCAGCATCGTTGTTGTTGGATATCTGTAGCGACAACAACTTTGGAAACAATATTCTCATTTGTCGTTAAACAAAAACTTAGTACTATTATCTTCTCCAAAGTACAATTGTATCACAACTGGTGTGCTTGGGAACGACACACAAAACTTGCAAGTATACAAGGCCAAGTTTTATAGTATAGGGATGAGTAGGGGTTAGTCCACAGGGAGTGGGAGCATACAAGAAGTTTTCCTAAGCTAGCAATGGAGACAAGGCACTATGGCAGTGAGCAGTGATGGATGAAGGCAGTGAATAGCACTAAAACAGTTAGCAAAGCAAAGCAATTAACACAAGATGGCAGCACAGCAAAGATTAAATGGCAGAGGATATAAAATAACAATAGCAGGGAACCAAGGCTGTAAGCCAAGGGCAGGGGGAGTTTGTGCGCTGATTTCAGTGCACAACAGCTACAAATTGCAAGGAATTAAACAAGCAAAACAGGTAAGGAGATAAACTGAACAGGAAGCAAACAGAACTGAATTTAAGTGACTGTAAAAAGGGTTGTGGCTAAGCTAAGGCTAGTATCCACCTTTGTGTCCTAGCCAAGCAGTGTGATCCTAGGTTGAGTTGAAAATCCTATGCATACATCTAGAATGGGAGGAAAACTAATTTGCTCCCTAGTTTGCCCCTAGCATTGACTGTCTTTTGACAGAACAATCAATCACAGGCACTATAAGCATTAATCTCTTCCCATTGCTCAATCAAAACATACATCAGGATAACTATCCTAGCAATTCAATTCACCATTTGACAGTGCATAAGGCTTCAACTGAGCCTTAACTTAATGCTACTTAGCTCATGCTCAACATATTACAAACACAAGCATTCATCATACAAATAATTCAAACACAACATACACATAACATTCAACTGTTAACTGCATAAGAAGAACAGAAATTGGAATTGCATAAAATTTGTTTCAATTCTCTACTGGCTAGTCCAGAGATCATCCTCTGATACCCCCCCCCCCCCCCCCCCCCCACACCACACACACATCCCCTATTTATACATATAAGAAAAATCCCCAAAAATCAGTGAAGTTAGGGTGTACCCAAAAATCCAAAATTCACTCACCTAACACACTGATAACAACCCAATCAACCAACCCATGCTTCAATTAGACGTACAATTGATTTCCCCCAAAAGTTCCCAAATCAGAAAAATTAGGGTTTTAGAAATTAAAATTAGAAATTTACCTAATCTCTGACTCCAATCAAACTTCGATCCATGCTTAGAATTAGTCTTCTCTTGCTTCCCATACCGTTAATTTGCCTCTAGATCGACCTAATTTACCTATTTCACACTTTAGGGTTTCGGTTGAAAATGTGTGAAATAAGTAAAGTAGAGGGACTAGGGAGAGGGGAACAATGATGGGTTATCATTGTTTGACGCTGTGGTGATTATGGTGGTGATGGCGGAGCAGTTGGGAGAGCAGGTGGAGGAGCAGGTGGTGGTATGGCGTCTGTAGAGGAATGGAGAAGATGGAGTCGATGGTTTTGGGAAGAAAGGTGCGTTTGGTTGGGTATAGGGTTTCGATACTTGGGTGTTAGGCGGGTTCAGCGAGGTTTGATGATCTGCGACATGGAGCGATGGATGGGAAGATGGTAGGTGGATCCAACGGCGATACGGAGGTAAGCGTGGAGCGACCGTCGGATGAAGGGATGTAGCAAAACGGACGACCCAAGATGGAGATGGGCGTTGCGATGTAAAGCGGGGGCTTCGGAGTTTGATGTGCGATGATGGAGCGACCGTAGGATGCTGAAATGCTTCGATCTGACGGCTGAAATCCGAGACGGGCTTGGATATGAAAATGGGTTTGGGTAAGGGTTTTGGGCCTTGGGTATGCCAAGCCCATATCTTCTTTAAGACAATTCTTCCTCTTCAAGCCCACTTCTAGCCTTTTGGTCTTGTGCACACATTCTTCGCGGCTTCCTTGTGTAATTCCTCCCGGCTTTTCACTACTTTTCTCTCTTTTCGCTCCGCACATCCATCTCCATTTATTTACAACCTAAAAATGCAAAATTAATTAAAAAATATTTATTCTTGAAAACAAAGAAAATACAGAATATGGGATAAAATGTAGAATTAATGCACAAAAGATGAGTTAAATGCCAAGAAAATATATAGAATATGCACTTTTTAGCACTCATCAAATACCCCCAAACCTGAATTTTACTTGTCCTCAAGTAAAACAAAACTAAGGAAATCCTAACTATACCACTGTCGCTGGTCTCTCGAATGCATTTAGCGTATGCACTAAGCCTTTTAAACCACTAAGTGTCCCTAGTGGACGAGTTGAAGTCTCGTGAAGGTTTGCTTAGAACGTACCTACAAAGTTCTAGGTCAAAATATAGCTCAGATCCATGAAACGGACATGTGCAAGACAGTTAAGCTCACAGCAAAGGAATATGTCAATCTAGCTGTCAAAGGCACAATCCTACACTGATAACAACTAAGACATGTGATAAGAGTGTAAAGTGTATCTACACATGTGTAAAGAAGATCGATGTATGACTACTAATCACCAAGAATAGTTTCTCAGGCTAAGAACCGAGGTCGAAATCTAGCTAGCTGTCCGGACTTTACGAGAATTGTGAATGAGTGGAGGTATTTCACAATTACTCGCGTTGTACATCAATGGCATCACCCTCCTTGCTTATAAAACAAAAAAATGACTCTTTACATGACTCTTATTTACATTGACTACTCTCTTTTATTTTTGGAACAAGAGAGATGGAATTGATAAATACTTGATTTTTTTTTTTTTTTTTTTCTGATTATATTTTTTTTTTTTTTTTTTTTTTTTTTTTTTTAAGGAAACACTTTTGATACATATACAAAAGGAAACAAAAGATTACATGACACTTTGCAAGAGGTAGCCCTTTTTGATGCACCCAGTTAAATTCGATGGTTGTCTTTCTTAATGTAACCTCCACCTTCTATCCCAACCAACCAAAGAACAAGCTAGTCAAGTTTCGTTCAGTATTCTAAAGTGATTGGCAATCGTGACTTCCTATCAAACACCTTGAAGATCGAGGCCATACATGTATTGGTAGATCGTGCGCGTGCAATTTCTTATCACTATGTGAATTGTGCTAGAATCAGGGTGCCTAAATATCTAGACTAAGACCTAAAATACATATTGCACAAGAGTCAACATTTCAAGGTAAATGAGCTCCATTTTTTATGATTTTTTTTTTTTTTTTTTTTTGAATTTTTTCGATTTTTTCAAAAAAGAAGGAGTTCGTTTTCAATTATGGCATATTATCGTGGTATCTACTCTATACCCCCAAACCTAAACTAAACATTGTCCTCAATGTTTCAAAATATGGAAAGAATTATAAAACAAATATGAAGAGGAACATGCTGAGTAGAGTAAAAGGAGAGAGAATACCCGATTGTACGGCGAAAGCTCGATTAAAACTCCGTTATTCAAGGCAAAAATCCATCATATTAGGAGTCACAATGGATGAGCACAAAATATATACAAGGAAATAATATTACTAACAATTATCTACAAGAAAATTTGGTTTTTAATGGGATTGGACTTTTTGGAAAAATTTGGTTTTGTCGGGAATGAAAACTTTTTGGTTATTTAGGGAAAGAGTGGACCAGTTTAGTCCACATAGACGGGTCCTCCAGGTTGGTTGTTTCAATGTCGGGTGGAAATGGCTCAAGGAATGGCTTTAATCTCTGCCCGTTGACTTTGAAAACGTTCTTGTTGGAAACATCCTCCAGCTCTACAGCTCCATGAGGAAAAACTGTGCGTACTAGGTACGGACCCTTCCATCTGGAACGCAGTTTTCCTGGAAAAAGATGTAATCGGGAGTCATACAGCAAGACTTTCTGACCAGGAGTGAAGGATTTGCGTAGAATACGCTTGTCATGAAACATCTTCATCTTCTGCTTATTAACACTGGCACTGTCATAAGCCTCATTTCTCAATTCTTCCAACTCGTTGAGTTGAAGTTTCCGTTGAATTCCAGCTTCGTCCAGAGAAAAGTTCAGTTCTTGATTGCCCATAAGCTCGATGTTCTAATTCCACAGGAAGATGGCACGGCTTTCCATACACTAGACGATAGGGGGACATGCCAATTGGTGTCTTAAGCTGTTCTATAGGCCCACAAAGCATCATTCAATCTTATGACCAATCTTTCCTAGACGGGTTAACCGTCTTCTAGAATGTGCTTAATTTCCCTATTAGAACTTCCACTTGTCCACTGTCTGAGGGTGGTACGGAGTAGCAACCTTGTGAGTTATGCCATACTTGCGTACTAAAGACTCAAAGTGTATTGCAGAAAATGTGAACCACCGTCACTGATGATAGCTCTAGGGGTACCAAAACGTGAAAATATTTTCCTTTAGAAATGAAAGTACCACCTTGTGGTCATTTGTTCTGGTTGCTATGGCTTCTACCCACTTAGAAACGTAATCAACTGCGACTAGGATGTACAACTTGCTGTCAGACATGGGAAATGGACCCATGAAGTCGATCCCCCAAACATCAAAAATCTCCACAATCAAAATGGGGTTCAATGGCATCATGTTTCTCCTCGAAATGCTTCCTAGCTTTTGACAGCGTTCACAAGCAACACAATAATCATGGCATCCTTGAACAATGATGGCCAATAGAATCCACACTGCAAGATCTTTGCAGCGGTTTTCTTGGCACTGAAATGGCCTCCACATGCTTGGTCATGACAGAAAGATATCACATCTTTCTGTTCAGTGTTGGGGACACATCTCCTAATGATTTGGTCTGGGCAGTACTTAAACAAATATGGGTCATCCCAAAGGAAATGTTTAACTTCAGCCAGGAATTTAGAGCGGTCTTGTCTCGACCAACGTGAGGGCATCCTACCTGTAGCGAGGTAGTTAACAATATCAGCAAACCAAGGAAGGTCTGAGATAGACATCAGCTGTTCATCTGGGAATGATTCTCTAATCAGCTCAAATTCATCAATAGACTCTAAAGTTAATCTAGACAAATGATCAGCAACCACATTCTCACAACCTTTCTTATCACGGATTTCGAGATCGAATTCCTGTAATAAGAGTATCCATCGAATAAGGCGAGCTTTAGCATCCTTCTTGGAAAGAAGATACTTCAAAGCCGCATGGTCTGTGTATATGATGATCTTAGACCCTATCAGATAAGATCTAAACTTGTCTAATGCGAAAACGACGGCAAGCAATTCCTTCTCGGTAGTTGAATAATTGAGTTGGGCATCATTAAGGGTTTTGCTAGCATAGTATATCACATATGGTAGTCTATCAACTCGCTGTCCTAAAACAGCACCAACAGCATAATCAGAGGCATCACACAAGTTCGAACGGAAGCTTCCAATCGGGTGGTCGGACTATAGGAGCGGTGGTGAGAAGGGTTTTTAATTCCTCCCATGCCTTCACACAAGCAGCATCGAAATTGAAGGCAACATCTTTGGAGAGAAGACTGCACAGAGGTCTGGAGATTTTGCTGAAATCTTTGATGAATCGCCGGTAAAAACCAGCATGACCTAGAAATGATCTGATTCCTTCACAGAGCGAGGTTGTGGTAGATGTTGAATGAGGTCAACTTTAGCTTTATCCACTTCAATTCCTTTTTCTGAGATGATGTGTCCTAGAACTATTCCTGAATTCACCATAAAATGGCATTTTTCCCAATTTAGAACAAGGTTCTTTTCTTTACATCTGGATATCACGAGGGCAAGATGCTTCAAACATTCGTCAAACGAGGAACCAAAAACAGAGAAATCATCCATAAAGATCTCGAGAAAACTATCTATCATGTCAGAAAAAATGCTCATCATGCAACGCTGAAAAGTAGCAGGTGCATTACACAACCCGAAGGGCATACGTCTATAAGCAAACGTCCCAAATGGACACGTGAATGTAGTTTTTTCCTGATCTTCGGAGCAATGTGAATTTGGTTATAACCGGAAAAGCCATCTAGAAAACAGTAGTGACTGTGTCCAGACACACGTTCTAGCATTTGGTCAATGAAAGGGAGCGGGAAGTGATCCTTCCTTGTTACTGTGTTCAACTTCCTGTAGTCGATGCATACTCGCCATCCTGTGGTTGTACGAGTAGGGACTAATTCATTCTTGTCGTTCTGAACTACAGTAATGCCTGACTTCTTAGGCACAACTTGAATGGGACTAACCCATTTGCTATCAGGTATTGGGTATATGATACCCGCATCAAGTAGTTTCAGGATCTCTCCTTTGACTACATCTCTCATGTTAGGATTAAGTCTCCTTTGCATTTCCCTCGATGGTTTGGCATTCTCTTCAAGGTTAATGTGGTGCATGCAAATGGTGGGACTAATTCCTTTGAGATCTGAGATGGTCCATCCTAAGGCCTCTTTGTGTTCCTTAAGTACTTCTAAAAGCTTACTTTCCTGTTCCGTGTCTAAACATGATGAAATAATGACAGGTAAAGTATCAGAAGAACCTAGGAATGCGTACTTCAACGTACTAGGCAATGTTTTCAATTCAAGCTTGGGTGGCTCAACAATGGATGGAAAAGCTTGGAATCAGAGAGTAAGGGTGGTTCCACTTCATATCCTTTCAGTGACGTCCATTTGAGGTACAGATTCGAGCAGAGATAGGACGTCACTACAGTATGCATCATCATAGGAATCTGGTTAAAGTTCTCCATACATGCTTGAAAGGGGTCGACGGATAGAATGTTAGTCAACGAATCTTGTATTAATCCTTCAATCATATTAACTTCATGCACATCATCATCATCAAGATTCACAGGTTGTTGACTAATATCGAACACATTCAATTCTACCGTCATGTTGCCAAAAGACAGTTTCAACACTCCATTACGACAATTAATGATGCGTTGGACGTAGCCAAGAAAGGACGTCTAAGAGACAGAAGTGACAGTCGGGTTTTGTACAGGTTGAGTGTCTAAGACAATGAAGTCTACGGGAAAAAGAGTCAACCTTGATCAAAACGTCTTCGACCACTCCACGAGGAATCTTGACAGATCGGTCTGCCAGTTGTAGAGTGATAGATGTTGCCAACTCCCCAAACCTAACTGCTCATAAACAGAATATGCAGTAGGTTAACACTTGCACCTAGGTCTAATAACGCTTTATTGACCGTGTGTTCTCCTATAGTGCAAGAAATTGTTGGACATCCTGGATCCCTAAACTTGGGTGGAGTTTTGTTCAGAATGATGGAACTCACCTGCTCAGCTAAAAAGCACGTTTGTGCACATTGAGCTTGCGCTTTTGAGTACACAAGTCTTTGAGGAATTTGGCATAAGCAGGGATTTGCCTTGATTGCTTCAAGAAAAGGAATGTTGATGTTGACTCTCTTGAACAGATCTAACATCTCATTGTAATGGGTACTTCTGTTGATAATCAATCTTTGAGGAAATGGGGCAACAGGAGAATGAGTTGGCAAAGGGACTTCACAGCAGTAGAATTGTCAGGCTTTCCAACTTGCTCAGATTCTTTGGTTTTCTGGGGTTGTGGAGACAGCGTGGAATTTGTATCAGATTCATTAGGTTCGCCCACTTTGTTCTCGATGACTTTACCACTTCGGAGGGTGGTAATGGCATGGACTTGATCTGGAGAGGTTTCCTTGCAGGATGAAGAGCCTGTTTGAAATACACTCCTTGGATTTTGTTGGGGTTGGCTCGGAAGTTTACCCTTTTCTCTCTCACCTATGGAATCACAGATTTGACCCATCTTTTGATCAAGACTTTTCTGACTTTGCACCAGACTCTGGAACATTTCCTCTAGGGCGGATAATCTCTTGTCGTGTATTGTTGTTGATTTGATTGTTGTTGAGGGTTTCTCGGGTGTTGATAACCTTGATTGTTCTGATATCCCTGATTGTTTTGATAGCTCTGATTGGGTTGAGATGGTCCTCCCTGAGTGGGTCCTTTGACCATGAAAAGTTAGGGTGGTTTCTCCATCCTGGATTGTAGGTCTGTGAATAGGGGTTATGTTTGTTTTTGAAACATGGCATGTGCCTGTTCAAGCCTAGATTCCTGGACTGCAAGCAAATCGGGACAATTTTGGAATTGATGGTTGGGATCGTTACAAGCGGCACATACAGACGAAGCGACATGTTCTCGGAGAGTAGTGGTGGAAGGTTTTGAATTTTTATGTAGTTCTAACTCTTCTAATCTCCTAACTATTGATGCCATGTTTGCTCTTCCCTCGAAATCTGCTTCAATCCTAAAAGCCTTCGCTTCGGATGTAGTCTTTCTGGGTTCACGGATGGATTCCCACTGTTGCGTCTTTTCAGCTACTTCAATCAAGAAGTCCCAAGACGCATCAGCAGTTTTGTCTACGAATAGACCATTACACATCGACTCAACCGTTGTTCGGGTGGACACATCTAGACCTTCATACAAAATTTGCACAAGTCTCCATTTTTCAAAACCATGATGGGGACATTGGAGCAATAATTCATTGAATCTCTCCAGTATCTAGCTAAGGTCTCACCCTCTAATTGCACAAAGCTATTCAGACTTTGACGAATTGTCGCAGTCTTGTGATTCGGGAAAAACTTTTTGAAAAACTCCTTTATGAGGTCATCCCATGTCATGATGGATTGAGGCTGTAAAGCATAAAGCCAGGCCTTTGCCTTATCTTTCAGGGAGAAAGGAAAGAGCCTTAACTTTAGGGTTTCGTCGGACATTTGAGTGAAACGCAGAGTTCCACAAATTTCCTCGAATTCTCTCACGTGGTGGTACGGGTTTTCATTCTCAACACCTCTAAAAATAGGAAGCATCTGTATTGTGCTCGATTTCAGCTCATAATGGCCATTATCCTCGGGTAGCACAATACAAGAAGGTTGACTGGCTCTAGTTGGGTACATATAATCCTTGAGGGTACGGGGTTCTCCCATTGTTTCGGTTTGATCTGGGCTGTCTACCTCAGAACTCAGAATTTCGATAGGTTCTTCTTGATTAATTCTAACAAGTCTGTTTGTTTGGTCTCTATAGGTCACAGTCATGTCCTTGTAGGTACCTCAACTAACATGTTGGTCAGACAGAGCAATCGGAAACAATTTGGCCCACAAGGGTTACGAAGATTTGGTTTTGAATGGGTGTTGGACTAACAAGGGATTTTGGTTTTTTTTTTTTTGGTTTAAAATTGGGCTTTGGAAAATTTTGAACTAAACCTAGCATAAATTAGCACAACCCATAAAAGAAAATAAAAACAATAATAATAATTAAGACAAGCCCATAAAAGAAAAGAAAAAGAAAAAGAAAATAAAAAAAAAAAGACAAAAAAAATTACAGTCCCAAAGAAAAAGAAAAAGAAAATAAAGGAAAAATAAAAATTATTACAATCCCAACTAAATAATTAAATTAATTATTACAAGCCCGAATTTGAATTTAAATGAGGCCCAAGTGGGTTAACTCATGGGTTAGGCTTACTTGATTTTTGGAGGGAAGCCCAAAAATAGGCTTTTGGTCCCCTTTTAGTTGCACAGCCCAGTTGGGCTTTAGGATCGTCCTTAGCAGCTTCGCGCTCAAGCCCAGCAACAACAGGTGGAACAGAGCCCAGCAGCAGCAGCAACGAATCCCAGCTCACAGAAGACCACGAGCCCAGCAACAAAAGAAGTCAGAGCCCCAGCAGCAGCAGGTGGCTAAACCCAGTTGCTTTGGCTTGGCAGCAGCAGGCTTGGTTCACCAGCTCCAGCAACAGCAGCAGCAACTCAGTGGCACCTGCAAGTGAACAAGAGTGCAATGATCTCAGGAGACAGCTTCAAGCACAGCAAGGCCACAACAGCTTCAAGCACAGCAATGAAAACTTCAAAAATATGGCGGCCAGCTCCCCGGCAGCGGCGCCAAAAACTTGGTGTGCTTGGGAACGACACACAAAACTTGCAAGTATACAAGACCAAGTTTTATAGTATAGGGATGAGTAGGGGTTAGTCCACAGGGAGTGGGAGCATACAAGAAGTTTTCCTAAGCTAGCAATGGAGACAAGGCACTATGGCAGTGAGCAGTGATGGATGAAGGCAGTGAATAGCACTAAAACAGTTAGCAAAGCAAAGCAATTAACACAAGATGGCAGCACAGCAAAGATTAAATGGTAGAGGATATAAAATAACAATAGCAGGGAACCAAGGCTGTAAGCCAAGGGCAGGGGGAGTTTGTGCGCTGATTTCAGTGCACAACAACTACAAATTGCAAGGAACTAAACAAGCAAAACATGTAAGGAGATAAACTGAACAGGAAGCAAAACAGAACTGAATTTAAGTGACTGTAAAAAGGGTTGTGGCTAAGCTAAGGCCTAGTATCCACCTTTGTGTCCTAGCCAAGCAGTGTGATCCTAGGTTGAGTTGAAAATCCTATGCATACATCTAGAATGGGAGGAAAACTAATTTGCTCCCTAGTTTGCCCCTAGCATTGACTGTCTTTTGACAGAACAATCAATCAGGACTATAAGCATTAATCTCTTCCCATTGCTCAATCAAAACATACATCAGGATAACTATCCTAGCAATTCACCATTTGGTGCATAAGGCTTCAACTGAGCCTTAACTTAATGCTACTTAGCTCATGCTCAACATATTACAAACACAAGCATTCATCATACAAAAATTCAAACACATACACATAACATTCAACTATTAACTGCATAAGAAGAACAGAAATTGGAATTGCATAAAATTTGTTTCAATCTCTACTGGCTAGTCCAGAGATCATCCTCTGATACCCCCCCCCCCCCCCCCCCCCCCCCCCCCCCCCCCCCCCCCACACACCACACACACACACACACACATCCCCTATTTATACATATAAGAAAAATCCCCAAAAATCAGTGAAGTTAGGGTGTACCCAAAAATCCAAAATTCACTCACCTAACACACTGATAACAACCCAATCAACCAACCCATGCTTCAATTAGACGTACAATTGATTTCCCCCAAAAGTTCCCAAATCAGAAAAATTAGGGTTTTAGAAATTAAAATTAGAAATTTACCTAATCTCTAACTCCAATCAAACTTCGATCCATGCTTAGAATTAGTCTTCTCTTGCTTCCCATACCGTTAATTTGCCTCTAGATCGACCTAATTTACCTATTTCACACTTTAGGGTTTCGGTTGAAAATGTGTGAAATAAGTAAAGTAGAGGGACTAGGGAGAGGGGAACAATGATGGGTTATCATTGTTTGACGCTGTGGTGATTATGGTGGTGATGGCGGAGCAGTTGGGAGAGCAGGTGGAGGAGCAGGTGGTGGTATGGCGTCTGTAGAGGAATGGAGAAGATGGAGTCGATGGTTTTGGGAAGAAAGGTGCGTTTGGTTGGGTATAGGGTGTTCGATACTTGGGTGTTAGGCGGGTTCAGCGAGGTTTGATGATCTGCGACATGGAGCGATGGATGGGAAGATGGTAGGTGGATCCAACGGCGATACGGAGGTAAGCGTGGAGCGACCGTCGGATGAAGGGATGTAGCAAAACGGACGACCCAAGATGGAGATGGGAGTTGCGATGTAAAGCGGGGTCTTCGGAGTTTGATGTGCGATGATGGAGCGACCGTAGGATGCTGAAATGCTTCGATCTGACGGCTGAAATCCGAGACGGGCTTGGATAGTGGAAATGTGTTTGAGTAAGGGTTTTGGGCCTTGGGTATGCCAAGCCCATATCTTCTTTAAGGACAATTCTTCTTCTTCAATCCCACTTCTAGCCTTTTGGTCTTGTGCACAACATTCTTCGCGGCTTCCTTGTGTAATTCCTCCCGGCTTTTCACTACTATTCTGCTCTTTTCGCTCCGCAATTCATCCAAACTTTATTTACAACCTAAAAATGCAAAATTTATTAATAAAAATATTTATTCTTGAAAACAAAGAAAATACAGAATATGGGATAAAATGTAGAATTAATGCACAAAAGATGAGTTAAATGCCAAGAAAAATATATAGAAATATGCACTTTTTAGCACTCATCAACAACTTCGAAGTAATACTGCGGTGATATGTTTCTTCCCCTTAATCAATACTTACATTTTTTGCATAATAGGTGAAAGTGAAACTAGACCTGGCAATTAGGGCCAAAACCCGCGAGTTAACTCTAACCGGACCGTGTAAACCCGACCCGTCGTTACCTGTCAACTAAACAAGTCGGGTTAGGGTTGAGATTTATAGAACCCGTCCGTAAACGGGTTGACCCGCCAAACCCGCAGGTTAACCCGTCAACCCGTCTAATCAATTTGATTTCGTTAATTTTAGGGTTCTATTGAATTTGGAACTGATTTCCCAGTGTATCACAGAAATTATCAGTAATTAATTTGATTATATGTTCAATGATACCCAAGAATAACTTGGAATTTCATTAATTTGATTATATATTCAGAGTACCCCGATCTTCAAACTTTAGTTTTGAATGTTATTGATTTAGGGAAAAAACCCTAACTGATCCTCCCTAAATCAGTTCAAAGTTCAAACAACATCAATATCAATTTAATCTAACCATCCATAACTATAATATCTACAATTTTACAATCTTCAATTCTCAAAATCCCGAAATTTCAGATCTTAAACCTAGAAAAATGATTAGTTACATTCTATTAATCCAAACATTCAACAAAAAAGAAAAAAAAACGATTAACCCTTACTTAGATTCATTCATATAATGTTTTCCTTTTTAATAAATACCCATATCAGTGATACGAAAGATGGAATCTCATATCATAAAGTCATCATCTGAATAAATAAATTAAAACAGTATACTTCGTAGAGATATACGGTTAAGAGAGAAGGATGGATCATAACATTCAAAAGAAAAAAAGATCATGAGATGCAGATGTTGATCATTTCGTTGATTTGATCCTCAAAGAGTTAAAGATTAATCTGTTTTTCTTTGGAAGAAGGAAGACTCGTTTACATAGATGAAACTAAAATGGGAGATAAAGTACATAAGGACGGAATATGCTAGAGAGAGGCTAGAGATTTATACTTTGACCGAGTAATAAATAATGGGTAAGAACCAATATTAGTAACAAAATTTCAAAAACAAACAAAACAATAGCCTAGTGGTTATGATCAATGTAGTCAATATCGGCCGTATCAGCCGATATATCGGGGATATTTCGGATATCGGCCCAGAACGATACGATAAGAAGGATATCGGGGATACGATATACGCCCAATAATATCGGCCGTATCGGTCGATACGAAATTTTCCTACATTTCCTGATATGAGACGGTATTGGTCGTTTTCTATAAAGTTTAAGGGTAATTTTAGCGAAGAAAGTCTTCCAGGTGGTAGTAGAGGTGCATGTAGCTCTCGAAGCAAGTCTACTAAAGTTACTCTTTTGTTTTTTTGATAAAATTGATGTTATCTATTATATCTTATCTGAAAATGTGTGGAGAAATGTTTAATATAAAATTATAGTCTCTAAATCTAGAACCGATATTTCGACGATAATCCCCGATATAAAATCGTACCAGTGTATCGGTCCCGGCCGAGATGAACCGATATCCGATATTAACTACATTGGTTATGATGCTCAATAACTGAGTGGTAGGTATGAGGTTAGATCCTCTTGACTGCTTTATTATTTATTGAACTTTAAAATAAGCCAAAGTAGGTGGACATTCAATTTCCTAGGTCTGACCGTCAACCCGCGGGTTAACCCGCTACAGGTTAGGGTTGGGGAATATGAACCCGTAGGGACGAACAGTCTAGGTTAGGGTTGCTCAAAGCTAGCCCGTAACGCGTATAACCCGTCAAGGGTTGACCCTAATCCGGACCGTTGCCACCTCTAGGTGAAACCTATAGATATTGATTCACTTCCCCTTACACGATGATCCATAAACCATATGTTTGTAATACGAAACTACTAATTAATTCGCCCCCTTAAGATACAAGCATCTCTTATAAATTCCACAGCCACACACCCCACAAAGATGTAGCAATTAAGCACAAGTTCAATTAAGAACTCTCCCCCATTTTATGTCATTCCAAGAGAACAACATGAGTGGCCTTTCTTTTGTAAAAAGAAGGATTTTGTCGGGAAATGAAAAATCACATGGATTTGTATCCTAAACATCGAGTTAAATTAATCTCGACGCCGGTTATGAAAAATGAGAATTTTAATCGGTATGGCTCAACATAAAAAAGTCTTACGTAGTAAATATTGCAGTAATAATACAAAAGTGTGATCACAAGTAAATCGATACTGCGAAAAAATTCTCAGAAATTTTGTTTTATTTTCAATTTTAAAAACAAAATAGATTTAACTTTCGAGCATATATGAGATATCAGTTCAATTTACAAAAAGTAAATGACATATATATCTCATAAGAGTTTGCAATATATTAAACCAATAATAATTACATACTGCAAGTTCATCTTCCAAAACCTCTAGAATTTAAATAAATAAATCTAAAAACATGCAAGATGGAAATCGTTGAAAATAGCTTGTGTAATCACAATATTTACGATACCAAACCCTAGTAATCCTTCTCGAACACAAGAATAAATTCTCATAAGAAGTTTCCTAGTACTTAAAATCTTTGAAAAATTCTTTATCATCTCTCAGAACTCCTTATCAACAACAGGCATAGGAATACACAGTTCATGAATGAAAGAGTTAGTTCCTGCAAACCTGTTAGACTGTTGTTTGACAAGTGCTTCTTGTAGTTTGAGAGATTTTTATATAATCACCTTCAGTCTCTGCACTTCCTTCTTGGTTTTATTAAGTTCTTCAATAAGAGTTTCAAACTTTTTCTGATTGGAACGATTTGCTCTTGGTTTCTTCATATTTTTCCTTTTCCTTTTAAGAGATGAGTCACAAGGATTAGACATTTCTTGTTCCTTTTTAGTTGGATGAGTATCAACAACCATTGGAGCATAGAGTTCACGAGAAGATGTTGTTCTTGGAGTCTCCACAATTCGTAAGAATAAAATGGATTTGTGAAAACATAAAATATATTGCTCAATAAGCAAAACTTCTTGTGAAAGAGATACGAGTCTTAAATTAGAAAATATTTACTATGCAGGGTTTCGGAACATCAAGAGTTCACGTAGTAGAAAAGATACATAAAACATAAAGAAGAATGAAATATCACTTTTATTCTTCCTTAGTTTCCACAAGGATTATTTTTTTATTTGATAATAAATGAAAAATTATTAAGAAAATTTGTGTTTATAAAAATATGATTTGATAATAATATTGACATTGTGTTTATAAAGAAAATAAAAGTATGATTTGATATTTTGTTTATAAAAATATGATTTGATATTGATATTGTGCGTGTGTTTGTATAGATAATAAAAAATATGATTTGATATCGTGTTTGTATAAAAAAAGAGTTATTTGATAGTAAATTTATCTATCTATATTATAAAAAGAAGTGTTGTATGTCTTGGATAATATACGACCATTGATTTCGACGATCCCACGACTGGGATTATTAGTTAGCGAGATATCTATCCGTCCATCCGTTTTAGACATATAATTTTGAGAGAGATATATCTGTCCGTCTGTTATATATATGGTTGAGGTTTTATTAATTCAACGAGATACTAGTTGTTCCTTATGTAACTCTGTTTCCTTGGTTATATCGGTTTCTGAAATAATAACGAAGTTTCACAAGCTAATATCGATTGCACCTTAATCTACTAGACTCTCCCTACATGATTTATTTCCAAACACTTTCACTAATTGAAGAGCGTATTATACGATGCTTGGCTACACGACAAAACAAATAAGATGCAAGGAGGTAGTCTGACCTGAACAAAAGTTTCTTGTAGTTCAGAGATTATTCTAGTAGCAGAATTACTTGGGCCTGCCGTGTCCGAATGTGAAGTAAGTGAGTTACTTGGACCTAATGTTTCCGGATGGGCTCTCACAAAATCCACCTCCGCTATGAACATCGCTTTGCGTACAAGTCTGTTTTGTGAAGCGTACTGTTTGGCTGCTGCTGCTGCAGCCTGTTTCTCCTTTTCTATTCTTTTTTTCTTTTTACTACCTGTAAGATAATCAGTCAGTTCAATGCAAGTGCAGATAATCAGTAAGTTTAGTGTAAGTGCACTAATGGTACCCTTCGATCTTATTAAAAAAAAAGACTACACGACAAAGTAACCATATTAAACACACTCGACAAATCATCACTAAAGAAACACATCGACATGTTATAACAAGTTTGCAACAAGAAGTAAGCAGAAGGTCTTACAGAAAACAAAAAATGGAAAGAAAACAGATTTCATGTCACGACAAAAAAGGACAAGTTCTTTTTTCTTTTCCCGGGCTAGCTTATATTTTAGAAAGCCAAACAGTGTTAATGCGACCAGGTTCTAAGCAAGTATATGGCATATGCTTGATGACCTTTCAACTTCCCGAACCTCTAATTCCAGAAAACCATAACGCAAACTCCATAGCAATTATCAAATTTCGTTCTTTTGAAAATCAACTTAAGTTTGTCGTGACTATACTAACTCGATTGATAATGGATAACCTTAGCACCAAACATAAATTTGCAAAATAATAACAAAGGGGCTACGGTCGGGCTTATAGTCGTGGTTAATTTGACCCGACCAACAAAACACTGGAATTTATGTAAAAGAGCATGGCGGGGACTGCAGGTTCCGACTAATTTTGTCCGATCAATAGAATAACTAGAATTCGCGTAAGGGACACGACCGGCGCTGTAGGTCCCGGCTAACTTGACCCGACCAACGAAAAAATTGAATTTATGTAAGGGATAACAGTCGAGGTGTAAGCCCAGCTAATTTGACCAGACAAACAAGATGTTGGAATTTGTGTAAGGGACCACGGCCGGGGCTGTAGGCCCTGGATAACATGGCCCGATGAATGGTATACTAGAGTTTGCACAAGGGACCACGGCCGGGGTATAGGCCTATCCTAATTTGACCCGACCAACGAAATATTGGAGTTGGTAGGCTCAGACTAATTTGACGCGACCAATGAATACTCCAATTTGCGCAAAGAACCGTGATCGAGACTATATGTCCCAACTAATTTGACCCGACCAATAAAATACTAGAATTTACGTAATGGACCACGGACCCGACCAATAAAATACTTTAATTTGCGTAAGGTACCACGGCCGGGGCTTATAATTTGACTACGACTAACAAAACACTAATGACATGTTTAAGAGGCCATGATCGAGGCTTGTAAACCCGGCTTATTTGACACGACCAACAAAGCACTAGGACATGCTTAAGAGGCCGCGACTTCTAATTTGACCCGACCAGAAAAATAGAACATGATTAAGAGGCCAAGGCGGGGCTGTAAGTCCTGACTAATTTGACCCGACCGACAAAAATTAGGACATGCTTAAGGGGCCACGACAGGGAATGTATGCGCCGACTAATTTGACACGACCGGCAAAACACTAGGGCATGTTTAAGAGGTCCCGGCTGCAAGCTTGACTAATATGACCAGACCAGAAAAATAATATGACATGCTTAAGAGGTCACGGGTGGGGCTGTAAACCCCGACTAATTTGACCTAACCAACAAAACACTAAGACATGCTTAAGATGCCACGGCCGGGGCTATAAGCCCCGGCTAATTTAACATGAAACATTGACTAAAGATTGGTAGGAGCCCCGACTAATTTAATTCAGCGAGATATTATCTTATTAACCAACCGACCAAACAACAACAAAATGTCGAAAAAGGTTGATCCTCGGCCGTAAACCGGGATGACACCTAGTAAGTTAATAAGATAATATCTCGCTTAATTAATAGATTTTGGCGGTCCCAACATCATTAATTTATAGAGTTTCTAATGTATGTCACATTCCTTCCAGAATTACAGTAAAAAGCCAGAATACCTTGGTACAAAGGAGCTCTTTTGGATGCGCAGTCAAATACCATAAACCGAATAGCCAGTCAGTTGTGAGCAAGTATAGTTATTTCCTAGACAAAACATAAACCATCATGGAGTTGTCCAGTAAACAACTTCGCATCTTATGTATACAAAGATGACAAATAACAACACAAAACTTCAATTCAATACTATAATACACTATTTAATCTCCAATTGGACCAGAAGTGTCTCACGATAATAAATCTGTATCAAAAATTATGTTCTCATATGATATATACCATTTACAATAGGTGAGATACAAATAATTACTTTCCCACTAAGATTAATCAAGAATCCTATTATTGGGGCTTGAACCCAATAGGATTTCGGGGGCTTCGTATGATACTAATAGTCAAAAAATGGAAAGGGAAAGCCTAATTAAGGTACATCAATCTCACCTAAATTTAACTATTCATCATATAAAGAAAAAAAAACACTAAATTTATAATCTTCTCCTTCTCTTCTCTTCTCTTCTCATGATTTCATCATGGTGGAACTGATGATCATGATTTCATCATGATGAAAATGAAGATTATAAAAAAAGAAAAAGAAAAACTATTATCTTCTCCTTTTGTTTTCATTCACAAATCATGATAAATATGATGATCATAATTTAATCATCATCATGACTATCATTAAAAAAATCCAAAACTATTATCTTTTCGTTCTTCTTCTCCACTCATTCACAGATCATGATGATCATAATTTCATCGTGATTGAAAAGCGTGGGGTACCATGAATAAAAGAGTTAACTCATGCAAACATTTTAGGCCTTTGTTTGACAAGTTCTTCTTGTAGTTCAAGAGATTTTTGTAGAATCATTTTTAATCCCTGCATTTCCTTCTTGGTTTTTATAAGTTCTTCAAGAAGGATTGTAAGCCTATGCTGATTAGAGAGGTCAGCTCTCGGTTTCTTCATATTCTTCATTTTCATTTTAAGAGATGAGTCAAAAGGATATGACATCTCTTGTTCCTTTTTGGTTAGATAAAAATCAACAACCATTGGAGCATAGATTTCACGAGAAGATGTTGTGCTTGGAGTCTCCATAATTCGTAGGAATAAAATGGATTTGTGAAGACACAAATATATTGCTCAAACAAGCAAACTTGTTATGAAAGAGATATGAGTCTTTTTGAAAAAGATATTTACCATGCAAGGTTTCAGAGCATCAAGTTCACGTACTATAACAATACATACACCCAAAAAGAATGAAATGTCACTCTATCATTCCATAAGTTTCTATATAGATCAAATTTTTCAATACCATTACTTGAGACATAGATAATGGAAATCCAAGTAATAATATTCAAATTTTATCTAAAGACCTAATATGCAGAGTTCTTGTCTCTTTTAATGGCACATGAGACAAGATGCACTTTCCAACAAAATTAAATAGTGTTGAGGTGAGCAGTAGAGTGCTGACCACTAAGTTCCTGCAAGGAATTTGTAATACCCTTCTTTATGGAACGTTTAGCCCTAACTCTTCTCTTCATTTGAGATTTTAACTTTTCCTCTGAGACAATCAATCTTTTAGGAGAAGAAGAGTTAACTTTACGTACCTCAGGATTCGACTTTTGAACAAATTTAAGCACATTTGCCAAACGACTAGCCCTCTGTTGTAGTTTGTTGACATACCTTAGTTTGTGTTTTTACTTGAAATATTGTGTGAGTCTGTGACCCTCAATAGTACAATAAGGACGTGTCGATTTGGAGATTGATTCAAGAACAACATTAGCAGCTAAACACAGAGTACCTGAAACATTAACAAAGCTTTTATTAGTATGCGAAAAATCCATTACATCCTCTAATGACTTCGATGGAGAACCATCAACTAAATTATCAAGGTTTATATGTGTATTGCTACATTCATCAAAATTGATAATTTCACCCAAGAGTGATACACTTGATCCATCATCTTATTCGGAATCATAATGATCAGAAGTTTCATCAAGCCTTGCAGCTAAACTCTTGTTGCCAATGTATTTCCTTTGATTTGGGAACTCATTGGCAAAGTGACCAAACCCTTTACACTCGAAGCACTGTGGCATATCCTCATCTTCAGTATCGTTAGAATCTTTGTTTTTCACAGAAATACGATTATGTTGCTTAGTTTACGTAGGAGGATTTTCTCTAGTGAACCGTTTATTTCTCTTCATAAGAAGTTCTTTGAATTGTCTTATGATCAATGAAACTGAGTTATCAAGATCTTCATCTGAAAAATGAGGATCAACAATATTGTTCACAGAGTTGTCAACACTTTCAATCTTTAGAGTTTCAGTGTTTTTCAGTGTCTTAAATGCAATATCCTTTCCGACTTTGGACTGAAGTTCATGGTCAAAGATCTTTAACTTTCCAACTAAGCTATTTTTGGAAAGTTTTGTAAGGTTATTTCCTTCCATAATGACATGTTTCTTAGACTTGTATCTTGTTGGTAAAGATCAGAGAATTTTCATCACAATGTCCTTTTTCAGGAATGGTCTTCCCTAATGCATAACAAGCATTAACGGTTCCAGGCACTTTTTGACTAAACTCATTTCATCAGACATACCAAGATTTTTCAGTCATAATTTAGGTTTTGAAGCCTAGATTCTTTCTCTGAAGTATCTCCTTCGGATACGGTTTCTAAGATATCCCACGCATCTTTATACTTAGTGCACGACGTCACATGGTGCTGGAGATCTTGTCTTATGGCGTGTATAATATCATTTAACCCGTCAGAATTATGCATTGCAGCATTACCTCGGATTCATTATAATCTGCTAATCCTTTTGCAACAGTGGTTCCGTCTCTAAAAACTATCGGAGGATCGTATCATATTACTACAGGTTTCCATGTATGAAAGTCACGGGCTTGTAAAAAGGAACGCATAGCAATTTCTCACCATAAGTAATTTCTGTCATCAAAGGATGGCGGTACGTTTATCGAGATTGAACTCATGTCCATATAGTCGCTTCAAACACAGACTTATTAGGACTTTCGCGTGTTTTCCCCTTTTCTGATACCAATTGAAAAACGTGGGGGTACGAAAATATACCACCAAATTTTTCATAGGCAACCTGTATGGACTAAACTCAAATACAATTCCGAGAGTTCAACTTAATGAATCACAATCAAGGAATTATATGAAGAGCTTATATTTGTTTCTCTCATAATCAGAAAGTTTACAGAACCAAATCCGTGAACTTGATTATTTGCAAGCGTACTTGGACGATCTCAAAAATCAATATCCAAGGATCAATTAAGTCAAATCCAACAAACAGGGATGGATATAACAACTTTGATTGATTTACACACAACCTCTGATATTTCAATTATAAAGATAAACAATATAATGCGGAAAAAGAAATAACACATACACCAGAAAAAAAATTTAACGAGGAAACCGCAAGTGCAGAAAAAGCTCAGGATTTTGTCCAGTTTGAGCACCAAACTGTATTAAGCTAATAACACTAGCATACTATCATAATTTCGGACTGGAATGTAGTTGTGATCGAATTAAACCGTCACAACGGTTCAGTTACAGTCGCGCTCCTTACACCTCTTGAATCCCAACAGGACTCTGCACAAATGATTTCCTTAGGTAACATCATTTATAGCCTAAGAGTTACTTCAACTCAATTGAAGACTTTAAACCAATCTGCCTCCCACAGATAAGCCTATTTATGATTTCCGTTCTGATCAAAGATCAAGGTGAAGTAGGAAATCGATTGCAAAATACAGAGTCTAGCAAACCTCAAAACCCGGTCTTATGATTCCCGAAGAGCATCCTAGATTATTATTCACCTCACAAGTCGAAACTTGTGGAATCACAAAGTCTGAGATAAAGATACTTTGAGAGGAGGACTCTAGTTTACAACTAGGACACACAAGAATAATGTCAGGGATTCAAAGATCCCAGTTTTTATAAGTTCTCCTTTTATAGACTTCCAAGTTCAAGGTTGCTTTAGGTTTAAGTTAAGTTAGCTTTGGAACCAAGCAGTCAATAATCACCGTTAGATGAAACTTGATATTAACATAGCAGAATATACACTCTGGTTAGGATGGACTTTAACCGAATCGTGTACAATGACTAGTTCATAACCATCAGGGGTTAGCCCAGTTGGCCAGGAGCCTGACTCTCAAGTAGGATGTCAGCGGATCGAGTCTCCGCTCACGATTTTGGAGATCTCATGAAATACTCCTTATATGTAGTTTAAAATCTAGTTTAAGTCATAATGTATGTTCTTTACTATTAAAAAAAAAGACTAGTTCATGTAGGTTATCCCAAAATATCCAATTAAATGATAACCTTAACCATTTTCATATAACACTTTAAGACTTTTCTTGAATCACACATATGATCAAAAATGTCTAGATATTATTTTTAGAGAGTTGTTCAAATGCCGATTAACTCAAAGGAATAATTTCGATGCATCTGAAACTGATCGACAGGGTAAGTACGTGTACTGTACCTGTTCGTGAATGCCTTTGTCATGGTACGTGTACCGGCAATGGATACCCTCAATACAAATAACGAGTTCAGAAACTCACAGATGTTTTATGGTTTGCATACCGGGTATGCGTACCGCTTTCGGCATCAAAACCAACATATCTTTACCGGTTTACATACTGGTATGCGTATCGTTCCTGGTTCACGAGTCACAGACTTTTTGTGGTATGGATACCGGGTATGTGTACCACAAAGTTGCTGCAGAACTATAGCTACGCCGGTACGAGTACCGAGTACATGTACTGCGGCTCAGGCCTTATAAAAGTTCTTCCAGTATGTAAACTGGTATGCATACTGTCTTGTATCCAGATTAACAGTAGTTTTATATCTCTCTAATAATCAATATGAAACATTCTTGAATAACATCAAATGATTAAATCTTGAATCACAATTAAGGCATGAACAATAAATTGTTCTTAACCAAATTCATTAAGTATGAACAAATGTTCTTAAGCTTAAATAGTCATATTTCGAGAAGATATCAAGATAAACTTAACTCGAAATTTCTATTATGCATGTATTATCTAATTTAGTCATGCGACAATGTCTCATAGATAGAAAGGTGAAAACTTGAGAAATATGTGGTTAGTCTTCAGTTACCTTTTGATGTTGAAGTTCTCCAATGCTCCTGTTGATCTTCGCTTTCAAACGGTAGAACGCAGTGATATTCGAATCTCAACCACACACTTCTATCCTAATCCGATACTAAGGGTGCACACGGTACGGTTCGACTCGGTTCTTGCCAAGACCGAGTAGTTGTACCTCCTTAGACTCGGTTCCAAAATTTTGGACCGGTACTTGTACCCTGTACCTCGGTTCCGGTACTGTTCGGGACCAGTACGGTACCAGGTACGGTTCCGGTACTATACTTGGTTCCAGACTTTGCAATTTTTCCTGTTAATAAGGACCTGTTTTACTAAGTATGTATTGACAGTATTGTTATTTGTTAACAATTAACAACTAACAAGAAGTAACAATTACTATTAATACTAGCAAAGAAAACTATCAAATACCAAGTCTTAAAAAACTGAAAAGTAACAAGTACCATAAGAGTCAAAGACTGACAGACATTCACTCACACATTCACACACACAATTAAACAATACTATAATAGTAAGAACTAAGAAGTAGTAAAAGAGCCCCAGTAACAAGTAGCAGACTAGAAGTAGCACTGAGTCACACTGACTGGACATTGGTGGTAAAAATGTAGCACTGGTGGCAATGGCAAATACAAATCCTTGAATATCTATTGATTCTATTCCATGGCAGCAACACTGGTGGTGGCATTAATGTTGATAGGACCAAGTAACACTGCAAAAACAAGTAATAGAAGTTAGTAACTATTAGTCTATGTATATTACTGCCAAACACAAGTAATAAACTAATAATGTAATATGTATATCTGTTACCTTATTCACAAGTAAAGCAGAAGTTTCAGTAAGTAAATGATACAAAGCAAAGCAGATTTCAGCTAAAGAGTAACTACTTATCAACCCATAATATGAATTCATAGCAGGACAGTGCAGTAATGGTTATCAACTCATAACATGAATTCATAGCAGGACAGTGCAGTAATGGAGAAAATTGAATCCCTTCACACATACAGAAACATAGATGCATAGAACTAGCAGAATTCACCAACTCAAAACACAAAATCCCAGTATTCGTTCACAAGTACAAGCCTCATACTACTACACATTTCATTACAAAAAGGATAACTCAACCAGTGCTTATTTGAAGTTGCGGAACCATCAGTGTTTATCTCCACCCCCAACATACATTTGCAAGCTTAAAATCAGCACATACAGACCAAAGCAACTTCTAAAAAGAATTAGAGCTATCAAAAATCAACTGTCAGTGCAAGTTTCTCAGCTTAATCCAACTATTCAGTGTTTATGCCCACCCACAATGTACATTTTCAAGCTTATAATCAGCACATAAACACCAAAGCAATTTCTACCATATGTCTATAGGCTCAAACCCAATTTTTTGAAGAACAAAAAAATTCATTTAATTCACAAATTAAAACGATGATTAGTAAATACAATTTTAAAACCAAATTCAAAGTCTGGGTTTCATATGAACTAAAAAATAATGAAAAATCAAAAGATTATGAAGATAGAATTCTTACGAGTTTGGTGGAAATACAATCCAAGCCAAATCAATCAACTCTTGTAGAGAAGGAAGAATCTTTTTGATATCTTAATTACAAATCTGATCCAATATCAAGGAAGGTAGAATTATTAGAATACAAATCAACACTACTTCAAAACCCTAGGTTCCAAAAATCAAAATAGGAGAACTGAATCAACTGATTCAACACTTACCTTTGGTTAACAATTTCTCCTTCATCTTCTGGATCGAGAGGTGGTAAGTAATGGAGAAGAGAAGATTCAGAAGTCTCGTCCCTGTAATGGAGTTCTTCACTTCTTCTCATTCTCAGAGAGAGAGAGGATATAGGGAAAAAAAGAAAGGAAAATGAGAAGAGAAACCCTAGCCCTATAATTTTCGATATACCCCCTTTAATCTAACGGCTAATACTGATTTATTATCCACTAAATCTAACGGCTACTACTACTCGGTACAGTCGGTCCGGGACGGCACGGGACTTGTATTGGACCGTGTACCTGTACCTCCCAGAGGCCGGTTCCTATTTTTTGGACCGGTACCTGTACCCACTTCCTCGATTCGGTACAAAAACAGGTACGGTTCCATCGGTTCCGGGACGGTCTGTCAGTCCGGCTCGGTTCCTGTGCAGGCTTATCCGAGACTGACCAAATGTAGACTAGAAATCAAGATATAGTTTTGACAACTAAATTTGACAACAAGCTTGAGATAGCAATACTTGTGAGTTCGACCGAGCAATGCTCTAACAATGATGAAAATGATGATCATAAAAAAGAAAAACTAAGAAAATCCACCAATTTTTTTACTTTTGACTGCTAAAAAATCGATTCGACGAAACCAGTTTCTGAAACTATTTACGACTGGGAATTCTTACTTTCCCAACCATAAATCATACATCACATATGGAAAAATATGTGATCGTCATAAAGTGAGTACACGGTTGAGAAAGTAAAAATTCCCATCCGTAAGTAGGTACCTACGATTAGGATTTCATAAAAGTAATTTTGATAATCACACACATTAAAAAAAAAAACAGAGACCTACTTTCGGCAAGGTTTTCCTAACTGAAAATACATGTTTTGGCTTGGATTTCCTAACTGAAAATATATGTTTTGGCTTGGTTTTCCCAACCGAAAATGTTTTTTCGATTTTTTATTTTTTGGTTTTCAAAACCAGTTACGGCTAGTTTTCCCGGCCGTAAATAAAAACAGTTTGGAACACCTCAGTTCCCAACCACAACCATTTTTACGTTCTACGATTGGGTCTACAAATTACCATTTTTGCGTTTTACGGTTGGGTCTACAAATTATCCTAGCCATAACATACCAAGAAACCCAAAAATTTTCCTCAATTTTTTACGGATTTGAATCAGCCAAGTTATTATTGGGAGCTGATTATAAGGTTTTCTTGAATATTTTTACGAAGAGTTTGATTATTTTTTCTTCAAAGTTTTTGAAAAAAAGTTCATCAAAATCCTCCTTCTCCATCAAAATCCAGGAAGAAAACAAAACAATTTTTTTTTTAATTTTCGATAGATTGATCATTAGAATAGTCTAATCCAATCACTAATTATAATTAGGTTGGTTAAACATCATAATCAACACTAATTCACAAAAGGGTATATTAGACATTAAGAAATATAATATGATAGGGGATAGCTTCGTTTACTATTTCGTGACCCTGTGAAGCCTCAAATTTTCCACTTTCCAGGATTCCTAATCAAACAGCTCCTACTTCCCTGTTTAAATAGTCAACAAACATCCTTTTAGCGATATTTGCATCTGCAGGCGGTGCTGGCCCACTCAAGCTGGACTGAGCAGTCAATTTTAAGAATGTTCGACGCAAGCTCCGAAGCTGTGGCAACCCAACAGATCTCTGAATGTTTATGTAAATTGCTGGTCAAGGTATTAAAGGCAATGACAAAAAATATACATATTTAGAGAATGTATCATCATAATACTCAGTAAAACATTCAAAGAGTATGCTTGAAAAAGAGAGGAGGAATAAACATCTATCGCATAACCTGCTCATAAAAAGATGATACAGAGATCTGTCAGTCCCTTAGTGTCAAAAGAGATGCAATTCTGCTCATAAAAAGTTATACAAGCCCACGGAAAAGATATGCAAGGGTAATTTTTCTTTGTGCAAGGACGAACTCCCAGATTTTAAGGTTATCCTCAAAAAAAAAAACCCAACAGTTCTCACCAATATTAGAACCATTTAAAACCAATCAAGAAACCAAACCTAGTGGGTTTAGTTTAAAATAGATGGTAACCGAACATCTAGTGGGTTCCAAGTTGTAGATGTGCACCTCTTTTCTGAAGTAAATAAGTAATCTAACCATATTAATTAATTTTGTAGAAATAATGGTTGCATTGTCAAGGTCTTGCCAATTGACTATGGTATGCCTAGTCTATGATTCGTAGGTGTAAATATAAAGCAATCAAAGACAATGAAAGGTTTCAAATATGGAGGATATGGTTGGTAAATTTTGACCAAGAGAAATGCCATTCGTAGGTCCTCCGAGTGCTTGTGATTGTGCTTCTATAATCGCATTGATAACCTCCTGCAAAAACGTTAAGAAAAAAGTTTGCTTCAAAATCTAGCTAATAAAAGCCAATGATCAAAAGAAATTCTGTATGCATAAGTTATTGACCAACTTATTCCTAACAACAACCTGTGTTGCACGATCCATCTCATAAAGTGAATTTGCCTCAGAAACACGAACCTGAACATAACACATTCATTAGTTCAGAAATAAGAAATGCTCAATTGTTTAAACACACAATTGATGTAAAACCCACATACATACACAATAACTATAATACATACGTTTTGAGTAGCGACAGTAGGCTGGAGAAGTTTAACACTTTTGGTCCTTGAGTCTACTTTTTTGGTCAAATATGATACAGCCTCGACAATAGCAGCAGATGACTGTTCTATTCTATCTGCTTAGCAAGATGACAACAACAAAAACAAGAGAATTATGCAAGTTTAACTAAGAGCAGTTGTAATTCTCATTCGTAATCTTTAACTCAAACCAAATAGGCTAACTTGGAAAACTATTGATGTTACATTAATCTTTGAAGTACTTTGTTTTGATCCAAGCAAACATATAGCTTATTATTAGAGTTCATAAAATTACCATGCCAATCTAAACTTATAGTGAGTTTATACCTTTAGAAGGATACAACTCAAAAAGCGGACAATCCCACCGATTGCGTCTATCTGGTTTTTCAAATCTTCTTATTAAATCTTCAAATCTGTTCAATCAAAATTTCCCAAACTCTTAAATCCATGATTTATAATAATCTTCAACTTCAACATGCCTCAACAGGTTAGCACTACCAGGAAAGACAACTAATAGCGCCAAATAAGTACAAACTAACATTAAATTCGACAATAAAGCTGTCAGAGTTTTATTAAGTCAACAAGTTCAGATAGACAGATTGATGTTAACTTAATATATCCCATTTTGAGGATTCCTTTTAATGCACAAAATGTATCTTGTATCCTCCATTAAATAATTTGGTAAATTGCTAGGGAAACTCTAGTTACTTCATCTGAACAGAAGAACTAGTGATAAGTGAAACATTCATAATAACGTATTTTATCTTAAGTCATAACAGTTCAACAAAGGTATTTCTTCCATATTGGATCACTGAAATAACTCATTAAGGAGTTTCATCCAGGGTTTCTCTACAGTCTGTATTGTTCTCTTCTCTTCTATCTTTATACCGTGCCCTCAACAATTGATCAAACTTTTCAAGCATAACAGCTGGACTACAGTTTCTTAGTCAGAACTGATTAAAACAAAATACATGGATATGAAGCACACACTGCTGCATATGTTCTAGTATGTGGAAGAGGTTATAAATGTTTAAGAAACAATAACCAGGCTATAGGTCATTCAACAAGTGGAATAACAAAACCAAAAAAATTAGATTAGTAATTGCTTTTAACATGAAATTTGAACTCACATTTTGTTGTTGTATGACCCTTCAGCTTTCTCTATCCGTTCCTTGTTCCACTCTCTACAACTACTTTCTTCTACATCACAAAATAGCTGTGAAAAGCTCAATCAAGCATCATAGATATGAAAAATAGATTTAAATGTGAGAATACAATAATTAAACAAGATGATGACCAAAGGTTCTCACTACACAATATCTTATTCCAGCAGCACGAGCCAAACACCATAATTCATATCGGTAACCCTGTAATAGAAAGAATATCACACCTGGATTAAATATCAGATGGCCGAAGATGAAACTAGTTCAGAAAACAATTAAACTGAAAAATTCCTGCGATCAATATTTGTACAGAGTTCTTATTGTTATCCTACTCTTCAGAAAATATGAAACTAATTATTCTTATAAAAATCCTTACAAAATGAAGGTTCACTTTCTTTTAATTGTTTAAATGCAGTTGAGATGCACATCTAATTCAGACAAGAGACTCACAGGATTATATCCTGTCATAGCCCGACAAATAAGCAAATGAATAAGAACATAAATGTAACTGTTCTCACCTTAATGCTGTTCAAAGAGTCTACAATAACGATATTGTCCTTTGGCAAGGATCTATCAACTTCAGATCTTAGTACCCCCCTCAAATTCTTTTCCGCAGTCATATCTGCCAAAAATACAAGAACAATCATTAAGAAAAGTGAGTATAATACAGAGAAAGCAATTGTAGAGGAAAGAACCAAGAGCAAGAGCTGCATGACATCTAATAAAGGAAGGTCATTAGTCATTGGTCCTCAGACAAACAGAAGTAGACCAACTTTCCTTCCATTAAATACCCAAATGTAATTGGATCTTCAACACTGAGCTTTACGATGTCAAAGTTCCAAATGGAAAACAATTTGTTCACATAAATCGGCACAAAATATCTTACGTCATCAGATGTTCAACTTAAGATGTCTATCAACAATCTCTAAGACTAATTTAACACTATACCAAGTTCATAGAAACATTATGCTCAGAACTATTCAATTTCAATCAGAAACTATCAAAAAAAAAAACATACAATTTATATGCTAAATCATTCAATTTAAGTACCAGAACGATAGAAACAAATTCTCAAATTTAATTGAAATCCACTTTTTTCGTTGCCTAAAACCCAGAGCCAAAGTGATTAAAACAAACATACTAGGGTTTCTTTCGCTATTTAAAGAGAGAAAGAGAGGGAACTAACCAGCATAACTTTGATTTCGATCGAGATGAAAAGAAGATTCATCAATAATCCTGATAGTTAGCTTCTGATCTACGGCATGAAGAGCATCTGACAAGCACTGAGCAGCAATCGATTTACCACTACATGGTTGACCACATATCACTACCATCGCCATGTTTTTCTGGAGATGGTGTTCAGCAGTATCAAAATATGTCTCTGCAAAAGTGATGCCTTCAACTTTAAACCCTTGGGAGGAATTAGGATCTCTATCGAGTATCTTTTATTGAGTGCCCAAAACAAGTTGACGGGTGTCATATGGCTACACAAATGTGCCTCACTTTCTTTTTTTTTTTGGTAGCCTTCAAAAAAGGCTAATGTCCTCAATAATCGGCTTAAACCAGATACATACATACCAGTACATTGGAAGATTTCGTTTTAGCTCACTAAGCTAAAACATGAGCCACATAATTACAAAGACGTGATTGAAAAGTAAATATACAGGCTTCTAACATAGACGAAAAGAGAAATGTCTTTGAAAATATCATCAGTTCTTTGATCACCATCAAACATACTAGCAGGAAGTTGGTTGATGAATTCTTTTGCATCACTCTCAATGATGACATGAGTGAGCTTTTATTCCACAATTTTCTTGAGAACATTCCAGATAGCTCTGACTTCAGCTGCAGCCACAGAGTGAACATCAAACACAAATGCAGCACAAAAAGAGGCTTTATTGCAGAAATCCCTCATCATATATCTTGCCCCATTTTCCATAGATAGGTCATGAAAGGCACCATCAGTATTGCATTTTATCCAACCAACGGGGGAAGGCATTCATCTATCACAACTACTGACAGAAACTAGAGGGTATCTAGAATTTAGGCTTTCCAGGCAATAACATAGCTTTAGCTCTATCGACAATAACTGATTGGGTTTATTTTTAATCATTAAAGACAAGATTATTCCAACTACTCCAAATAGACCAAAGGATAGCAGCAAAGAAGCATTACAATCATCAGGAAGTTAGTACTAGGATCAAACAACCAAAACATAAGCCAATCAATAAAAGATCAATCCTGAAAAGAAGAGGAGTTCCCACATAGAAGAAAGACACCAAACATGACTAGCAAAGGGGAAAAGCACAAGAGCATGTGTTAGAGCATTGCTCGGTCGAACTCACAAGTATTGCTATCTCAAGCTTGTTGTCAAATTTATTTGTCAAAACTATATCATGATTTCTAGTCTACATTTATTCAGTCTCGGATAAGGATAGAAGTATGCAGTTGAGATTCGGATATCACTGCATTCTACCGTTTGAAAGCGAAGATCAACATGAGCTCTGGAGAACTTCTTCAACAAAAGTTAAGTGACGACTAAACCACCCATTTCTCAAGCTTCCACCTTTCTATCTATGAGACATTGTCGCATGACTAAATTAGACAACATATGCATAACAGAAATTTCGAGTCAAGTTTATCTTGAATATCGTTCTCGAAATATGACTAAACTTAAGAACATTTGTTCATACCTGATGAAGTTGGTTTGTAACAATTTATTGTTCATAACCTAATCATGATTCAAGATTTAATCATTTGAAAATAACATTCTTAATCTCCTCGGCAGTAAGCTTAGTATTAAGATGTTCATATCTCCTACAGAAAACTTCACAGGAAGTTCCTGTAGAATTTCATCCTGAAATTGTTGGGGGCCGGTGGGAGGTTTAGAGGTTATTAAAATAATCCACAAAAGAATTACCAATACCATCTTCATCAGTTAGGACAATACTAGTAGAATCTTTGATCCAACTTATAACATTTCTCTTTCTCCCGAAAATGGTAAATCGAAGGAAATATGAGGTATGTCTATCTCCTTCCATGAGTCAAACTTCTCTATATATGTCCTTTCAATATAGATCCTCCAGCAAATAAGATAATCTAGCTCTAAGCCTAGAAATGGAACTGGAGTTAGTAGAGTCATAAGTTTGAATTTCAGTTAGATCGTCTCCAGTAGTAGATATATTAGTTTGAATATTACCAAAAGAGGATCTATTCCAGTCCCTAAGGTCTTTCTTAATACTCATTAGTTTAGCTCTCAGTTTAAAGGATGGAGAACCCATAACATTAACAGACCAAGAATTGGCTATGATATCTCTGCAAGTAGGATCCTCAATCTACATAGCCATAAAAGGAAAGGTTTGGGCATACAAATATCTTCAAAATTGAAACCAATATGCATTAGACGATGGTCAGAAGAGTCTCTAGGTAAATTTTTAACACACAAATTAGGAAAGAGAACCTCAACCGATTAGTTTATAAGACATCTATGAAGTCTTTCAAGAATCTGTATGGGGACATGTTGCATATTAGACCAAGTGAACCTAGGACCAGAAAAACCAGGGTCATGGAGATAAAAAGAATTACAAAGGTTTCTAAAGTTATATAAATCATTATCATCAACCTCTAACATACAATTTTTATCTTCAGTAACAAAGCATTAAATTCTCCTCCAAAGAAAATTGATTCATTTGGGAGAGCAGAAGGAAGACTGCATTGACTATCCAAAAGGATTGTCTAAGACTAATATTTGGTTCACCATAGATGATTTGTATATGAAAAATCTTAGAGTATATAATGAAAAACCGGGGGTCTAACAACCACACCCAATATTTCGTTTAGGCAATCTGTATGGACAAACTCCAATATATTTCCGAGAGAATCAACTAGACAGTCAGACTCAATCAAGAAAAAAACATCCAAGAGTTATATCTCAATTTCTCAAATCAATCTGCACTCGAACAGATAGAAATCTGTGAGCCGGATTAATATGAGAATTAACTTGAATGGTACCAAAGACCAATATCCAAGTGTCAATCAATTTATATCAACACCCAAAGGTTGTATTATCTAATTGATTGAACTATGCACAACCTGTGATATTTCAATTATCTAAAAATATAATGCGAAAAAGAAATAACACACACACTAGAAATTTTGTTAACGAGAAAACTGCAAATGCAGAAAAACCCTGGGACCTAGTCCAGATTTGAACACCACACTGTATTAAACCGCTACAGACTCTAACCCACTACAAGTTAACTTCAGACTGGAATGTAGTTGAACCCTAACCAATCTCACACTGATTAAGGTACAGTCGCGTTCCTTACGCCTCTTGAACCACGTCGGATTCTGCACACTTGATTCCCTTAGCTGATCTCACCCACAACTAAGAGTTTTTACGACCCAAAGTCGAAGACTTGATAAACAAATCTGTCTCACACAGAAAAGTATATTGAATAGATAAATCTGTCTCCCACAGAAATAACTACGAGTTTTGTTCCGTCTTTTGGTAAATCAAGGTAAACACGAACCAATTGATACACCGGACTTATATTCCCGAAGAACAACATAGTAATATCAATCACCTCACAATAATCATAATCGCATGGAAACGAAACAAGACATAGTGGAATCACAAACGATGATACGAAGATGTTTGTGACTACTTTTTATCTTACCTATCGGAGATTAAATCTCGAGCAAATCTTAGAGAAGATAGTACTCAGCACGATAGAACAAAGTAAGATCAGAACACGCAACTACATAGAAAGTAGTTGGGTTTGTCTTCAGAATCCCAATGAAGTCTTCAAGTCGTTAACCTATAATGGTTTTAGAAAAAATCTAGGTTAAAGGAAAATCGAATCTAGTCGGAACTAGTATCACAAATGAGGTATGGGGATTAGGTTTCCCAGTTGCTAGAGTTCTCCCTTATATAGTCTTCAAATCATGGTTTGCAATCAATGTTACCTTGGTAACAAAGCATTCAATATTCATCGTTACATGAAAACCTGATTAGAGTCAAGCTAATATATTTCAACCGTTAGACCAGACTTAGCTTGTTATACACAAATAAAATGTGACTTCATTTAGGTATGAGTAACCGTACCCAAACGTGTGCACATAGTTTTCTCAACAATAGTTAACCGAAGTTAGACATATGAACACTTTCATATCAACCTTGTTCATCTTAATCACAACTAGTTCAAATGACTCAAATGAAACTAGTTATGGAGTTGTTCAATTGTTTATATTCTCATAGAAGTATACAAGACACAATTGAAGCAAAATCGATTTTGATTCACTTGAATCAATTCATTAACGTTATAGCCATGGTTTGCAAAAGATTGCATTCCTTGATATATAAATGTATTAGTTCATGAGTAAACCGATTTTAAGACTTAACCCACTCAAGTATGCAAATGAGTACGCATACTTAGAGTTCTGGACTTGGTATGGGTTCGCCAGCATGCGAACGGGTACGCATACTGTCATACATGACCAAACTCAGTTGAATTTACCGGACTTTAACTTCTCAGCCGGTACGTATACGGGTATACATACCTGGACTTCAACTTCCAAACCAGTATGCATACTATGGTTCCCGGACTTTGAATAACTTGCAACAGTTAACATACAAGTATGCATACTATGTTATATTCAACCAATTGTTAATCGTTCTAAACTCTATCTTAATCATTGAAACATTCTTGGAAGACGGGAATAGCTGTCTCACACAAACTATTAGCTTCAAATCAGTTTTCAAATGATCAATAGATTAATACGAAACATTCTGAGTCTACATCAAATGACTGTCTCACACAAATCATGTAAGATGTTACCAGGAGATTTTCACATGATCATCTTTGACTTTCGTCGAGGATAAATATGAACTTGGTTAAAGCGAAAGCTTACCAACACATATTTCGAAAAATATGTAAGCGAGTTAAACTCAGCTCGAAATATCAAATATGTATAAATTAAAGTCTATATAGTTATACGACTTTTGTCTCAATAGGAGATAGAATAAAAATAGACTTCTGAGTGATAGATGAGTTCAAGTCTCCACATACCTTTTGTTGATGAAGTTCCATAAGCTCCCCTTAGTAGTTCTTCGTCTTTAATCGATGAACGTCGTGAAGTCTAATGCTTAACTACACATTCTATCCTAATCCGAGACATAGCTATAAATAGACTAGAAATCAAGACTTATAGTTTTGGAAACTAAACTTGACAACAAGCTTGAGATAGAAACGCTTGCGAGTTCGACCGAGCAGTGCTCTAACAATCTCCCCCTTTGTCAATTTTAGTGACAGAACTATCAATACATATGGATTACAAAATAAATAAACTTTGTAGATTTTCATCCAAATGCTTGATTTCTTTGGTACTTCAACATTACTCGAAATCTTCGTCGCTTCCAAGTATTCCAGTGATTCTGAACGTGTTCGGTCAAACTCGCAGGCGTTGTTATCTCAGTCCTTTTTGTCAAGTTTAGTTGCCAAAACTATAAGTCTTGATTTCTAGTCTACTTATAGCTAAGTCTCGGATTAGGATAGTAAGTGTAGTTGATCTTTAGACTCCACGACGTTCATCGAATGAAGACGAAGAACTACTCAAGGGAACTTGTGGAACTTCATCAACAAAAGGTATGTGGGACTTGAACTCATCCATCACTCAAAAATCTATCTACTCTATCTCCTGTCTGAGACAAAAAGTTGTACAACTATATAGACTTCAATCATACACATTTTGTATTTCGAGCCGATTTTATCTCGCTTATCTAGTTCTCGAAATATGTGTTGGTAAGCTTTTGCTTTAACCAAGTTCATCTTTTATTCTTGACGAAAGTCAAAAGATGATCTTGTGAAAATCTCCTTATAATATCTTACATGATTTGTGTGAGACAGTCATTTGATGTAGACTCGGAATGTTTCATATTGATCATTCGATCACTTGAAATTTCTTTGAAGCTAATAGTTTGTGTGAGACAACTACTGTCGTCTTTCGAGAATGTTTCAATGATTGGAATGAGGGTTTAGAACATATAACCATGATTGGATATAAACATAGTGTATGTATTCACATTTGTGTAAAGTCCAAGTCCGGGAACCATGGTATGCGTACACGTACTCGTACTAGTTGGTTGATGGAAGTTCAGACTTAAGTATGCGTACCCGTACGCGTACTGGTGGAAGTTCAAGTCAGTGAGTTTCTGATGGAGTTTGGAAGAGTACTACTATGCGTACCCGTTCGCCTACTAGAGAAAACCGAACTCATTCCGTCTACTTAAGTATGTGTACCCATTTGCATACTTGATTAGGTTATGTTCTAAAATCGGTTTGTTCATGAACTAATACATTTATATATAATAAGGAATGCGATCTTTTGCAAAACGTGGCTATAATGTTCATGAAATGATTCGAGTGAATCAAAATCGATTTTGCTTCAATTGTGTCTTGTATACTTCTATGAGAATATAAACAATTGAACGACTCTCTAACTAGTTTCATTTGAGTCATTTGAACTAGTTATGATAAAGATGAACTAGGTTGATATGAAACTGCTCATATGGCTAACCATTGGTTAACTATTGTTGAACCAACTAAGTGTACACGTTTAGGTACGGTTGCCTTTATCTGAATGATGGTACATATCATTTGTGTATAACAAGCTAAGTTTGATCTAACGGTTGAAAGATATTAGCTTGACTCTAATCAGGTTTTCATCTAACAGTGAACATTGAATGCTTTGTTACCAAGGTAACATTAATTGCAAACCCTGATTTGAAGACTATATAAGGGAGAACCCTAGCAACTGGGAAACCTAATCCCCACATCTCCTCTGTGATACTAGTTGCGGCTAGAGTCGATTCTCCTTTAACCTTAGGTTTTTCTAAAACCCTGTAGGTTAACGACTTAAAGACTTCATTGGGATTGTGAAGCTAGACCCAACTATTTTCTATGTAGTTGCGTGTTTTGATCTTGCTATTTTCTATCGTGATCGAGTACTATCTTCTTTAAGATTTGCTCGAGATTAAATCTCCGATAGGAAAGATTGAAAAGTAGTCACAAACATCTTCGTCTCATCGTTTGTGATTCCACAATATCTTGTTTCGTTAATCGATTAAAATTATTGTGAGGTGATTGATAATACTAGGTTGTTTTTCGGGAATATAAGTCCGGTTTATCAATTGGTTCATGTTCACCTTGATTTATCAAAAGACGGAACAAAGATCGTAGGTATATCTGTGGGAGACAGATTTATCTATTCAATAGACTTTTCTGTGTGATACAGATTTGTTTATCAAGTCTTCTACTTTAGGTCGTTGCAACTCTTAGTAGTGGGTGAGATCATCTAAGGGAATCATGTGCGCAGAATCCGACACGTTTCATGAGGCGTAAGGAACGCGACTGTACCTTGATCAGTGTGAGATTGATTAGGGCTCAACTACATTCCAGTCCGAAGTTAACTAGTAGTAGTCTAGTGTCTGTAGCGGCTTAATACAATGTGGTGTTCAAATTTGGACTAGGTCCCGGGGTTTTTGTGCATTTGCGGTTTCCTCTTTAACAAAATTTCTGGTGTCTGTGTTATTTCTTTTCTGCATTATATTTGTTTATATAATTGAAATATCACAGGTTGTGCATAAGTTCAATCAATTGTGAATCCGACCTTTGGTTGTTGATTGAATTGATTGACACTTGGATATTGATTTTGATACCATCCAAGTTATTTCCTATATTCAATCGGGCTCGCTAATTCTCATTTGTTTGATTGCGGATTGAATTTGGAAATTGAAATACAACTCTTGGATATATTTTCATTGATTGAGTCTGACTAGCTAGTTGATTGTCTTGGAATTATATTGGAGTTTGTCCATACAGATTGCTAAGTAAATATTGGGTGTGGTTGTTAGAACCCCGCTTTTTCGGTTGGTATCAGAGCAGATAAACACGTTTAAGACCTCATAAGTGTGTGTTTGTAGCGATCCGAATCTATGGACAAATGAGCTATCTCTATAAGCGTACTGCCAGTCTTCGATAACTCGAATTACTTATGGTGGAAAATTGCTATGCTTTCCTTTCTTCAAGCGCGTGATTTTCAATCATGGGTTTATGTTGTTAATGGATATAATCCTCTGGTTGTTACAATAGGCACTGTAACTGTTCCAAAGGATATTGGTGATTATGATGCTGCCGAGATTCTTGCTGCAAAGCAAAATTCTGACGGATTAAATACAATCATCCATGCCATTACCCCAGATCTTCAACACCATGTGATTACGTGCACTCGGTCTAAATATGCTTGGGATATCTTAGAAACCATATTTGGAGGGAATACCTGTGAAAAAGAAGTTAGGCTTCAAAACCTAAATTCTGATTGGGAAAACCTTCGTATGGAAGACGAAGATCATTTGATGAGTTTAATCACAAAATGTCTGAAGTTGTTAATGCATCTTTTGCATTGGGTAAGACTATTACTGAAAAGGACATTGTGATGAAAATTCTCAGATCCTTGCCATCTAGGTACGATTCTAAGAAACATGCAATCATAGAAGGAAATAACCTTGATGTGCTTTCCAGAAATACTCTGGTTGGGAAGTTAAATATCTCTGATCATGAGCATGTGTCCAATTCTGGAAAGGATATTGCTTTTAAAGCACAAAAGAACACAAAATTACTTGATAAAAGTAAAAGTGTTGGCATCTCTGAAGATGATCTTTCGGAGACTGATTTATCATATGAAGATCTTGAAAAGTCAGTCTATTTGATCACAAGACAGTTTAAAGATATTATTTTGAAGAGAAGTAAACGGTTCACTAGAGATAAACCTAAGCCATCAATTAAACCTCATAATCGTGTTCCTCCTAAAAACAGGGATACTAACGATACTGATGACGAGGATATGCCACAGTGCTTCAAGTGTAAAGGCTTTGGTTATTTTGCAAATGAGTGTCCAAACCGTAGAAAATACACTGGAAACAAAGGTCTTGCTGCAACTCTTGATAAAATGTCTGATCAATATGATCCAAATGAAGATGAAAAATCAAGTGTTGCTCCCCTTGCTGAAAATATTAATTTTGATAATTGTAGCAATACTCACATCAATCTTGATATTTTTCCTGGAGAGACTTCTTCAACATTTTGGGAGGATAAAATGGATTTTTCCCTATCTACTGGAGATTCTAGGTCTAATGTTTCAGGTACCAAAATTTTTCTTGCAGCATGCTTTTCTCTTGTGCCTAAACCATCCTCCACTTTGACATGTTCTTATTGTACTCTTAAGGGTCACGCACTCTCAAATTTTTTCAAGTACAAGCATAAAGTAAGATATGTCAACAAACTTCAACGGAGAGCAAATCGATCAGCAAACAAGCTTAATCTGAGGTATGTAAACTGAATCCCTCTCCGAAAAGGTTAATTTCTAAAGAACAAATTATATCTCTCCGGAAAACAACAAGGTCTAAGCATTCCGTGGAAGAAATACTTAGAAACTCTTTCCAAAAGGTTCATGGTAGACAAATCATTGTTCACCCCAACACAACTTAAGTGTGTTGGCCGTGCATCTTGTCTCAAGTGCCCGATTTCAAAGAGACAGGAGTGATGTACATTCAGGTCTTACAAAAAAAAGAAAAGAATTTTTTTTCTTTGGTTGTTTTCTTTGGGTTCAATAATAACTGGTTGATCCTTTCATATCACAAATTGATATTGAAATGGTCTTTCCTTTTCATTAAAAGAAGGGTTGAAGTCGACATTCTACCATCATTAGGGCTGAGAATTGTGCGTACGTGAGTCCTTTGTGTATAAGGTTCCGTAACCCTATATTTCTTTTTCCTTATATAAATAAACTCTTTTCATCACAAGTTTGCTTGTAGACCTTGTTCAGTGATTTTCTCTCACAAACCCATTTTTATGGAAATTCCAAGCATTATGACTGCTGATGGAAAATGTGTTACATGATTGTTAAGCCGTCAATCATGAAGGAAAAGATAAATCGGTATCTTCCTCACCCTCAAATTTGAAAATAAAATGGAGGAATGTGAGAAAACCAATGGATGTTCCTTCAAATCTTCATAAGTTTTCAGGTGTTCTTGAAGAGTTGAAGGAAATAAGAAAGGAGATACAACAAATAAAGGCTTTTGTGTTTAGGACTCTTGAAATTCAGAAGGCCCTCGTTCGGCATCAGTCAAGAAGTTTCGTTGAAATTGACTCATATCTTCATGAACATTATGTTCCAATGGCTGTAGACGACAAGGAGTTCGGGGACGATAAAGAATTTTTCAAAGGTCTTAATGTATAGGAAACTTCTTATGAAAATTTATTCTTGTGTTTTAAGAAGGATAACTAGGGTTTGGAATAGCCATTATTGTGAGTACACATAGTTATTTCCAACGATTTTCATCTTGCAATGTTTTTAGATTTATTTATTTAAATTCTAAAGTTTATTTGGAAAATGATTTTGCAGTATTAATCTTTATGGTTTTAAATATTACAACCTGTTATGGGATATGTGTGTTTGCGTCTGTGAACTAGGATTATCCCATACGTTGTCAAAAGTTAAGTCATTCGTATGTCATCTATTGATAAAAGATTGAACGAACTTTTGACAAATAAAAGTTAAGCATACTATGTCATTATGCAAATATTGATGGAAGATAGGATGAACTTTTGCTTACAAAGATTAAGTCTATTGTATGTCTCTATGCAAATAGGGATGAAAAATAGAATGAATCTTTGAATATTCCGCAGTATTGGTTTTCATAATCCACATCTTTGTGTAAATACTGTGTGGCTCCGTAAGTTTTCTTATGTTGAGCATTTACGATTAAATTAATCATGGGTTCTCTCGTGGTTAATTTAATTTAGTATTTTGGATACAAATTCATGTTTCATGTGATTTGTTAATGTCCAAATAAATCTTTTTTTTCTTGTGAAAGTAAGTTCGCTCTTGTTGTTCTTTTGGGAATAAAGCTGGCAACGGATAGCCGAAATACGAGATCCGTTTCCGAAACTCCGACATCCTATAGGATTTAATCAGACATATCGGATATCGAATATCGGAATCCGATAAGCTATCGGATAATATCTCTTATCGAAATCAGAATCAGATTGGGGTCCTTCCCTTAGGTTAATATTCGACATCCGATAAGATAGGGGTGTACTTGTAATTTCCACCCCCAAGTATTAGATGTCGTCGACTCGTCGAGAATTGGCATTGCTTTTCACTTTCAATCTTTGGTAGTTTGGTTTCTTCAACATTTTTCTCTTCTCATTCTTAACAGAAAGAGATCGAGAGATCAAGAAACTGAGGGAGTCATAGAGAGGGTTTGATCGAGAGACCGATTGAATCAAAAGGAGGGTTTGATTGGAATCCAGAGACCAGAAAATTCGTGAGTTAGATTTGTAATGGTGATGTTTTGATTTTGGTCAGAGATTCTCAGAGAAGATTAATTTTTCATTCAGAAAACAAGTAAGTAATCTAAACGACTAAGCCCTTTGTTTATTTTTGTTAAAAGCAACTCATTGTTGATGTTTCTAAAATAGGGTTTGAGATATCTGAAATTAAGAATTTCGAAATTAGGTTTTCATTTTTTACAAAAATCGATTTGGTGTTTGATTGTTGTTGTTATTATTGTTGTGAAGCATGAAATTAACATGATTATTAATTTTATTATGTAGATTTGTGTTTTATGTTTGATGCAAGCAAGGGAAAGTTGGTCTAGTTGGATTTAAAAATTCGAGAAATGGGTTTATCAATTTGAGTACTTGATTCCTGGGCTAATCTCTTATTGTTAATGTTTATTGCAGGATCCCAAGAAAGGTGTTAAAACTCCAGTAGCAACAAAGAAGTTTAACAAGAAGAATGTAAGTTGTAATCTCCAAGTGTTGTTAGTATTTTGATTAAAAAATGATGTGAAGTTTAGCCAGATGTTGTATTCTCATGTCTCTTAAAGCTTATCATGTATTATTAGTATTTTTCTGTGTTTTTGTTGGTGCATAACTTCACAAAGTCCCCTGTATGGCTGTATATGCTCCTTGAATTGTATGAGTCCTTTTTTTTATTTTCAAAACAAATTCCCTGAAATCTGAAATGCAATTAGCCATATAATACTTTCTGGTTATTGTTTTCTGAAATGCATTTAGTGATATAGGAAGTTTCCTTTTCCTTTTAAAGTCTCTCAACATATAAACAAGGAAACTAACTACCCATTGCAGGTCTACTCTTTGGTTGTGTACGTAGAGTGTGGACTCTGAATTAATATTTGGTCCTCAACATGTTTGACAATAAGTAAACCTAACATGTTTATTTTTGGTGATTGTTTGCATGAATATTGGGTTGGAATTGAACTTATGAGGATTGCCTGAAGGTTAGTGCTTAGCTGAAGATACATTTTTCTTGTTGTAACATAAACCTGCATATCTACTAGTGCTTGTTGTTATGTCTGAAACTGACTTGTCTAATGCTAACTGTTGATGAGAGAAGGTCTTAGTAAAGCAACATATAGAATGTTTTGTAAATTTCAAAAGAAGTAAGAGCATTTAATGCACCTAGACTCATTCACGATAAGTAGTTTACATAGAGATAAAAATTATATTGTATTTTATGATATTGCATCAGGACAAAGCCATGTGTTTCATTGATTATTTCTGGGTTGTTGTTGTTCTCAGAATGTCTCAAAGTGAAAAAGCATCCAATAGAGTTGGAACTTCAAGCTGCAGTCAACCAATTTCCGAACAGCCAGAACAAGAAGATCAAAGTGTTGCTTCAACAATTGCTTCAACAAAACCTTCTTAGAGTAATAAGAGATCATTAGCAGAAGTAGCAGATGAAAATCATCCACTTGTTATTGCTTTATTGAAGAAATTGCGCACAACAAGGTCACGGTCATGGGATGAATTCACTAGGAAAATCATTGTAGAGCCTGATAAAGAAAATACGGGTAAGGAAGTGGCTCTCCTTATGGGTGAATGTCATCATTGTTGATAGACACATTTTTGTGTCTGAATTGTCCTCAGTGTCTCTATTGCTAGTGCTTGATTTTGTACTTATTATGGTGTTTTTATGTTTATCTAGGTGTTTTTGGAGAAATACACTTGTGTGGAAAAAGTTGCTCAAAAAGTGCTATTTGGACCCATGGAGGACATTTTCTATACGGACCCCAAATTTGGCTAAGGGACACCTATGGTTATGCGTAACCCAAATTCATCCTCAGCACCCAAATTTGTCCTCAACACCCATCTGCTATTCGCATCCCAGAAAAGGATAGGGGCACTGCATCTTCAACGTTTCAAAAATAAAAAATGGCGGGAAAAATATTCACTTCACTGGAAGATTTTTCGATCGGATTTTGGAGGAGTTTTTGTGCGATTCAATCGCTGAAACTTCATGGGTAGTTGTGATATGTCCTAATAGAGCTGGTATGGATGTTTGTTTCGATCAAATTTGGATAGATAACCCAAGATATGAAATCAGAGCATCACAGGTTGGTTTTCCATTCCGAGTCCTGATTGAGTGACCAAGAGATTTTTGCGTGGCTGCTGCATGTTAGAACACTTCTGGACAATGACTGGATGCGTTGAGAGTAATTTGGCGTGGGGAAACAGCGTGAGAAGCTAAATCAGGGAAGAAAATATTCCCAGAATATTTTTCATCAAGGCCGAGTTAAGAGAGAATTATCTTGAGTTATATCGAGATTTCTTGGTGCTACTGGGTATAAATAGGTTCCTAGGATCACATAGAAGGAGGTCGGGAGAGTTTGGGAGAGTTTAGAGTAACAATAGAGGAGATTGATCGTGTTGCAGAGAAAACTTTTCTGCTGCTGCTAGGAAGAACACGAAGAACAAAAGACCACCAGAGGCAGTCGTTTATCAACAGTGACAACGACAGCCATAATATTTTTCATCAAGGCCGAGTTAAGAGAGAATTATCTTGAGTTATAGCGAGATTTATTGGTGCTACTGGGTATAAATAGGTTCCTAGGATCACATAGAAGGAGGTCGGGAGAGTTTGGGAGAGTTTGGGATAACAACAGAGGAGATTGATCGTGTTGCGGAGAAAACTTTTCTGCTGCTGCTAGGAAGAACACGAAGAACAAAAGACCACCAGAGCCAGTCGTTTATCAACAGTGACAATGACAGCCACACGAGGGTCGCAGAGATACAACAACAGTTCTTTTTTATCGTTCTTTGTAACAATGTTTTGCAACAATTATAAATGTTGCAAACACCCGATTTTCATTATTTTCTCTCCATTTCATCTTTGTAAACAAATTTTGAGCATGAATCAATACTTTGAGCAAGTTTATACAATGATGAGCTAAACCCATCCTCTGGGGCGACGGAGGAAGCTATTTCGCCAATAAAATGTGGTAATCTCTATTTTATTTTATTTATGCAATTATTATATGATTATTTGCCTTGATAAATAAATAGAAAAAAATGGTTTTTGTTAAACAATTGTTATTTCAATTGATGGAGCATGCTAGCCTAGGGTTTTGATGTCCCATACTTTCGATTTACAATTGTTATTTCTAAAAAAATCAACTTTTGCAATATTAAGAATCAATTTGAATGAAGGATTTGCATAATCATAATTAGAGAATAGAAATCACTTTGATATTGGTAATTAGTGGAATCCATAGCCCCAGGCTTCTCCATATTTTTCATATCACTTTTATTTAAGTTTCCTATATTTGTTATTTAAAATTAAGTCTAAAATCTGCTTTCACAAGTCTTGAACGAATCTTATTACTACAACAATTTTGAAAATACATCAAATTTTTGGCGCCACCGACGCGGATTTGTCTTTAGGCTAGAGTTTTTTGATTTTTTTTTTTAGGTTTTTATTTTATTTGTTCTTCTTTACCTTTTTGGGTTTTTGTCTTTTTCTTACAGAATTCGGAATTTGGAGCGAAAGAAAATTTTGCCAAAGCTTTTGGTGAATACTTAAAGACTTCGAGTGAAAGGCAAAGAGAAAGGTGCGAAAGAAGAAGATTTTTTTATTTAAAAAAAAAAGAGAGAAAAAAAAAAGAGACATTTTTATTTTTGTAGATTTTTTTTTTAAACTTTCTTTCTCTTTTGCACTTTATATTTTTGGACTTTGGACTTTAAATTTTGGGACGTTATTTTTTAAACCCCACGGAAGGGTAGTTTAAATATAAACTGTTTGCAGAGAAGGACGGTAATTACGATATCACCTTGGCCCCTCGGGTTCGTGCATGACATAGGAGTCGTGGCTCGAGTCGACTACAAAGGTTCATCCCCCGTCTGGTACGGGAGGTAAGTTTGTCGAAACACTCGCGAATCCCCTGTCAGCGAGTTACTGTCTTCCTTCGTATGCATATATGTTGAGGACTTGAAAACGGCTGCTTTAATTTCCTAGTAAAGGGCAAGGACTGACCATACAAGATAAGGGTTCGGATTTCATCACCGTTCTCTTCTTTCCCGCCTTAGGAAAACGACACCAAACGCGAACCTAAGCCTAAAATTTTGACTAGAAAGAGACCGATAGGGTAACGAGCTTAACAGGAAAGTCATTCGAAAAATATTGGTTACTCTTTTAAGCATACTTCGAAGTTCTTTACGGTTTCTGTAAGTTGAATGCGTGACTGCGCCGCCTTGTAATACCGGTGAGGCATTGGGTATCAAAGCTCCACCGAGCTTCCCTCGCCTCTATTCAACTTACTTTAACTCGGATTGATTCCAGAGGGGTTTGCTTAAATTGTAACGAATTCCCGTTCGAAGGATTATAAGCTGGTCTAGAAACAATCTAAGTTGAGCCATCATGCTTTTTATTTGCTAGAAATCAGTAGGTTTGCTGTGGTGGAGTCAGCCTTGTTTGTGTTTGCATAGAACATCCCTTCCTTTTTAGGACTTTTCTTTTTGATTTTGTTTTTCTAGTGTATGCACAAAGTTTTTAAACGGGCTTGGAAAAGAAACACTCTAGGTCGTTTGATTAGTGAAAAAACTAGTAGTTCTTCTTGTGAAGGCGGGGAGCTCAAAGACTCTTCTTTTGAGATCCCCGTTTTTTGGAAACTTCAGTTTTGAGAATCTGTCTCTTCGTGAGGAAAGTACCCCTAGTACTCCTAGTCCTTTGGTAGTGCCAGAAATGGAAACTTTGAAAGCTTTGCTAAACCCAACTAGGACCTCTCGTCCGTCTTGTATCAAGTTAGCTGAAACCGAGGCAAATTATGAACTGAAACCTGGGACTTTACAGATGCTCCCAATGTTTTTAGGAAAGGAGAATGAGAACCCCTATTTTCATGTTAGGGAATTTGAGGAAGTTTGTAGTACTCTGAAAAATTAAAAACCTAAGTGATGATGCGTTGAAACTTAGGTTATTCCCTTTTTCCTTAAAAGATAAAGCCAAATCTTGTTTGTATAGTTTGGACTCTGAGTCAATTGAAACCTATGACCAACTTACTTCTGCCTTTATACATAAGTTTTTCCCAAGGCATAAAACATCGTCTATTAGGACACAAATATGTACTTTTTCCCAACAAGAGGGAGAATCTTTATATAGGTACTTAGAAAGGTTCAATGACTTGATATCTCAATGTCCTCATCATGGTTTGGAGAAGGTTTGGTTAGTTCAGATTCTCTACGAGGGTTTAGATTATTCAACAACAACCATGGTTGAGTCCTTATGCACATGTGGGTTTGAGAATAAAACTGTTGATGAAGCGATGACATTTTCGAATGAAATCGCCGATAAGACCCAACAATGGGAAAATAGTAGGGAAACCCAAAAAACAATTCTTCTAAGTAGAGGAAATGTTAATAGGGTAAAAGGATCTCATGAGTCAGATGCCAAAATAGCAGCTATAGCCAAAAGATTAGAAGCCTTAGAATTAGGTCATTCTAGTGGTAGTAGTGGAAGAAATGAGCCTTTTTGGGAAGGCCATGCTGTTTCAGAGCAAGCCAATGCTATTTATAACAACACTAGGTTTGATAACCGACAAAAGTTTGACCCATATTCAGAAACCTATAACTCTGGTTGGAGAAACCATCCAAACCTTTCTTGGTCCAAGGGCTAGAATCAAGGTCAGTCTAGTAATGCTCAGGTTCCCCCAGGTTTTGGCTATACTAAGAATCCTTCAGCTCCGGCACAGTTCAGAACCCTTCGAATAAGAAGATTATGAGTTTAGAAGAGTCTCTTGCTTTGTTAACTCGTAACACTGTGCAGTTTCAGCAATCTGTTGCTCAAGGTTTAGAAGAAAATAAGAGAATAGGTCAGGCTAACTCTCAGGCTATTTCCGAGTTGAAAACCCAGGTTAGTCAGATAAATGAGTCTTTAAGAGAAAGAGGTAAGTTTCTTAGTCAGACTCAACCCAACCCTAGAGGAATTAATGAAATAGGTGAAAGACCATCTGATCATGTGAATGCCATTAAAACCCTTAGGAGTGGTAGAGTGATAGACAATGCTGATAGTGAACATGCTGTAGTTCACCCTTCTGAACCAGAAACTGAGGAGACTGATAGAGTCTCTAAAGAGACCAATGAGGGTCATATTGAGCCCGACTTTGTCCCTAGAGCCCCATTCCCACAGATGCTAGCTCCAACTAAGAGGGAGTCCAATTTTAATAATATATTGGAGGTTTTTAAGCAGGTAACTATTAACCTTCCACTACTAGATGCAATTAAGCAGATTCCCTCTTATGCCAAGTTTCTCAAGGATATGTGTACGCGAAAGCGAAAGCTTAATGTCCAGAAGAAAGCCTTCCTAGCTAGTCAGGTGAGTTCTATTATTCAGAATACCACTACTCCTAAGTATAAAGACCCAGGGTCCCCTACCATTTCTTGCACAATAGGTAAATACCATGTTGAGAAAGCGTTGCTTGACTTAGGAGCTAGTGTGAACTTACTACCATATCATGTGTACCTTAATCTAGGATTTGGTGAGATGAAACCTACCCAGATGAAACTTCAGTTAGCTGATAGGTCCATTAAAATTCCTCGTGGTGTGATCGAGGATGTTCTCATAGAGGTTGACAAGTTTATTTATCCAGTGGATTTTGTTATCCTAGATACCCAACCTGTCCCTGACCCAGAGAACCAGATACCGGTAATTTTAGGTCGCTCGTTTTTAGCTACATCCAATGCGATCATTAACTGTCGAAATGGTATTATGAAATTATCTTTTGGTAATATGACTATTGAGCTGAACATTTTTAATATTAGTAAGCTACCCTCTGAACTAGATGACTCGAACATAGAAGAGGTGAACATGATAGGAACATTAGTCGAGGAGTCATTACCAAACACTTTGTTAGAAGATCCATTAGAGAAATGCCTAGCTCACTTTGGGATTTATTTTGATGATGATAATGTGATTAATGAGGTGAATGCTTTGTTAGATTCAACCCCTTTGTTAGATACTAGTAATGAATGGAAACCTAAGTTCGAACCACTACCAGTTTCTAAGTCTACCCTAGTTCCTTCGTTAGAAGAGCCTCCTAAGTTGGACCTAAAACCATTGCCAGATTCCATGAAATATAGGTTTTTAGGCCCGTCTGAGACTTTACCTGTGATTATTTCTTCCGTCTTGGATAGTGACCAGGAAAGTAGGCTAGTAACCGTCCTTCAAAACAACAAGGAAGCTTTAGGGTGGACCATAGCTGACATTGAGGGTATAAGTCCCACTGTTTGTATGCATCAGATCTATTTAGAGAGTGATACCAAACCTTCTAGGGAGATGCAACGTCGACTAAACCCTAATATGAAAGAGGTAGTTCGAAACGAGGTCTTTAAGTTATTAGATGCAGGCATTATCTACCCCATTTCAGACAGTAAGTGGGTCAGCCCCGTTCAGGTTGTACCCAAGAAATCCGGTATTACTGTAGTCCAGAATGATAACAATGAGTTAATCCCGACCCGAGTGACCACGGGTTGGCGTGTTTGTATTGACTATAGGAAATTGAACAAGGTCACTAGGAAGGACCACTTTCCCCTTCCCTTCATCGATCAGATGCTAGAGAGATTAGCTGGACATAGTCACTACTGCTTTTTAGATGGCTACTCTGGATATAATCAGATCGTTATTGCCCCAGAAGACCAGGAGAAAACCACTTTTACCTGTCCCTTTGGTACCTTTGCGTATAAACGCATGCCTTTCGGGCTTTGTAATGCCCCTGCGACTTTTCAGCGTTGCATGATGAACATATTTTTTGACATGTTAGAACGGTTCTTAGAGGTCTTTATGGATGATTTTTCAGTGTTTGGTTCGTCTTTCGATGAGTGCTTGCATCATTTGTCACTAGTGTTGACTAAGTGTAAGGAAAAAAATTTAGTGCTTAATTGGGAGAAATGTCACTTCATGGTTCGTTCAGGAATTGTTTTAGGGCATATCATATCTTCTAAGGGTATAGAGGTAGATAAAGCCAAAGTTGACCTTATTAAGACTTTACAGGTCCCAAAAACCGTAAGAGATATTAGGTCATTCTTAGGGCATGCAGGTTTTTATCGTCGATTCATTAAGGATTTTATCCTAATTTCTAGACCTCTTTGCAATTTGCTTGCAAAAGATGTTAAGTTTGTCTTTGATGATGCTTGTTTAGAGGCTTTTGAGAAGCTTAAAAATTTACTCACTACCGCCCCCATAGTCCAGGCACCCAACTGGAACCTACCCTTTGAGATCATGTATGATGCTTCAGATTATGCTATTGGTGTTGTGCTAGGTCAGCGAGAAAACAAATTACTTCATGTGATTTGCTATGCTAGCAAAACTCTGAATGATGCCCAGTTGAACTACACCACTACCGAGAAGGAACTGTTAGCCATTGTGTTTGCCTTAGACAAGTTTAGACCCTATCTCTTAGGTTCTAATATCATCATATATACTGATCATGCTGCTTTGAAATATCTTGTGTCTAAGAAGGATACAAAACCTAGATTGATTAGGTGGATCCTTTTGTTGCAAGAGTTTTCTCTAGACATTAGAGACAAAAAGGGTGCCGAAAATGTTGTATCATACCACTTGTCTAGGCTAGTTGTTAGTTCCCCTGATGATTCCCTTCCTATAAGGGATAGCTTTCCTGATGAATAATTGTTCTTCGTTACCCAATTACCTTGGTATGCGAATATATTGAACTATCTTTTTACTGGTCGAATGCCCCAACATTGGGGTAAACAAGATCGTTCTAGGTTTTTAGCTGAGGTTAAGCACTTCTTTTGGGATGATCCGTATTTGTTTAAGTATTGTCCAGACCATATTATTAGGAGATGTATACCTGAGAGTGACCAGTCCAATATTATTTCCTTTTATCATGATCATGCTTGTGGGGGTCACTTTAGTGCTAAGAAAACTGCTGCTAAGATATTGTAGTGTGGATTCTATTGACCTTCGTTGTTTAAAGACTCCCACAATTACTATGTGACTTGTGAACGTTGCCAGAAATTAGGAACCATTTCACGTAGGAACATGATGCCCTTGAAACCTATTTTAGTTGTGGAGGTCTTTGACGTGTGGGGTATTGACTTTATGGGTCCGTTTCCTAATTCTTTTGGTAACTTATACATCCGTGTTGCTGTAGACTATGTCTCTAAGTGGATTGAGGCGGCTGCGTGTAAAACCAATGACCATAGGGTTGTGATTGAGTTCTTGAAAAATAATATACTTACACGTTTTGGTACACCGCGAACTATAATTAGTGATGGAGGGTCGCACTTTTGTAATGGACCTTTTAGGCTTTTGATGAAGAAATATGGTATTACACATAAGGTAGCTACCCCGTATCATCCACAGACTAGTGGTCAGGTAGAAGTTTCCAATAGGGAGATAAAACGTATATTAGAGAAAACAGTTAATCGTAATCGGAAAGACTGGTCGTCTAGGATTACTGATGCCTTATGGGCTTACCATACTGCGTTTAAGACCCCCATTGGAATGTCACCTTATGGAAAGGCATGTCACTTACCTGTTGAGTTAGAACATAGAGCTTATTGGGCTGTTAAGCAGCTAAATTTTTCACTTGACAAGGCAGGAGCCCATAGGAAACTCCAGCTCAATGAGTTGGAAGAGATTCGTAGAGATGCATACGATAGTGTTAAGGAGTATAAGAACAAAATGAAACTTGTGCATGATAGAAATATCTTAAGAAAGTCATTTTCTCCAGGTCAAAAATTTCTTCTGTATGATAACCGCTTGCATCTTTTCCCTGGGAAGTTACGTTCTCGGTGGACGGGTCCTTTTATTGTTCGCACTGTCTTTCCTCATGGAGATGTTGAGATCGAGACACCGGATGGTAGTAGTTCTTCGAAGGTTAACGGTCAGAGATTGAAACCCTTTTTAGAGCCCTTTCCTACAGGTGGTATTGAGGAGGTCCCTCTAGAGGACCCTGTTTACCCTTGATTGACCATCGAGGCGATTGTATGTTGTTGTATATTAGTTTTTGATGTCTCTCTTCACCCAGGTACTATCTTTCCGACTTCTCTCTTTACTAATTCCTCATGTTACTTTACTGTTTGGTATTGCTCTTTCTTTAGAAACATTGAGTAAAATGTTAGATTTAAGTTTGGGGGTGGGGAAGAAACTTTTTGTTAGCTTTTAGTTGCAATAAATAAACTCCAGAGCCTAGAAATTTATGCTTATTAAGGTTGGCACTAACCAATCTAAGTGGATGGGAACATCTTGGTTGTAGGAGTTGAGGAACCAATCTGATTAGATGGAAACATCTAAAGAGTCTATTCATAAAAGCACAGAGCTTAGGTGTTAGAATTAAAAAAAAACATGGTAGTTTCGCCATATCTCGTTGAATCCTAATCCTTCTGTTTTTATTTTTTAAGTGATTTGGTGGGGCACACGATTCAAGTTGTTACCTTTGTTAGGGTGGAATAGAGTGATAGAGAATACAAAAAAAAAAAAAATTGAAAAAATAAAATAAAATAAAATGAGACCAGACCATTAGACCAACCAGAATAAATTCAATAAAGTCGACCATTGGTGCCCTTGTATATGCCAGTTGTGTTGATCTAGAGTTAGGTTTATCGACCACTGGTCCCCTTGTATATGCCAGTTGTGTTGATATTAGTCAGACCGGTATCTCAGTCCATTAGGATAGGTTCATCTTGGCAGAGGCCTTCAGACAGATATGGGAAACACCGTTCACTTTTAACCATCTCTTTATCCATCTTCTTAATCTTTCCATGTGATTGGTTGACTCCGGTTATGATGTACATAAACTATCTGAGTAGAGCTCTGTCACTTATATACGAATTTTAGTATGCTGAGTGCAAACTCGTGTACAACAATTGGAATTTCTCATCAGGGTACTTCCTATTGTAGTCAATGAGAGTATGCCAACCAAGGAGATTCTTTAGTGCCTTCCAAGGTTCTGCGTAGATAGCTAGGGTCTGGAGTAATGGTTTTGTGGGTACACCTCTGGTAAACCCTCCGGAGAAAACACTCCGCCATTAGGGCCACCTAGTGGTTTAACAGCTTGCTGCACGTGCTAAGTGTAGTCTTTTTTATTTTCCAGATTAGATTTGCTCGAGGACTAGCAAATAATAAGTTTGGGGGTATTTGGTAGACACATTTTTGTGTCTGAATTGTCCTCAGTGTCTCTATTGCTAGTGCTTGATTTTGTACTTATTATGGTGTTTTTATGTTTGTGTAGGTGTTTTTGGAGAAATACACTTGTGTGGAAAAAGTTGCTCAAAAAGTGCTATTTGGACCCCTGGAGGACATTTGCTATACGGACCCCAGATTTGGCTAAGGGACACCCAAGGTTATGCGTAGCCCAAATTCATCCTCAGCACCCATCTGCTATTCGCACCCCAGAAAAGGATAGGGGCACTTCATCTTCAACATTTCAAAAATAAAAAATGGCGGGAAAAATATTCACTTCACTGGCAGATTTTTCGATCGGATTTTGAAGGAGTTTTTGTGCGATTCAATCGTTGAAACTTCATGGGTAGTTGTGATATGTCCTAACAGAGCTGGTATGGGTGTTTGTTTCGATCAAATTTGGCTAGATAACCCAAGATATGAAATCAGAGCATCAAGGGTTGGTTTTCCGTTCTGAGTCCTGATTGAGTGACCAAGAGATTTTCGCGTGGCTGCTGCATGTTAGAACACTTCTGGACAATGATTGGATGCGTTGAGAGTAATTTGGCGTGGGGAAACAGCGTGAGAAGCTAAATCAGGGAAGAAAATATTCCCAGAATATTTTTCATCAAGGCCGAGTTAAGAGAGAATTATCTTGAGTTATAGCGAGATTTCTTGGTGCTACTGGGTATAAATAGGTTCCTAGGATCACATAGAAGGAGGCCGGGAGAGTTTGGGAGAGTTTAGAGTAACAATAGAGGAGATTGATCGTGTTGCAGAGAAAACTTTTCTGCTGCTGCTAGGAAGAACACGAAGAACAAAAGACCACCAGAGGCAGTCGTTTATCAACAGTGACAACGACAGCCACACGAGGGTCGCAGAGATACAACAATGTCAGTTCTTTTTTATCGTTCTTTGTAACAGTGTTTTGCAACAATTATAAACGTTGCAAACACCCGATTTTCATTATTTTCTCTCCATTCATCTTTGTAAACAAATTTTGAGCATGAATCAATACTTTGAGCAAGTTTATACAATGATGAGCTAAACCCATCCTCTGGGGCGACGGAGGAAGCTATTTCGCCAATAAAATGTGGTAATCTCTATTTTATTTAATTTATGCAATTATTTGCCTTGATAAATAAATAAAAAATATGGTTTTTGTTAAACAATTGTTATTTCAATTGATGGAGCATGCTAGCCTAGGGTTTTGATGTCCCATACTTTCGATTTACAATTGTTATTTCTAAAAAAATTAACTTTTGCAATATTAAGAATCAATTTGAATGAAGGATTTGCATAATTATAATTAGAGAATATAAATCACTTTGATATTGGTAATCAGTCGAATCCATAGCCCCAGTATTCTCCATATTTTTCATATCACTTTTATTTAAGTTTCCTATATTTGTTATTTAAAATTAAGTCTAAAATCTGCTTTCACAAGTCTTGAACGAATCTTATTACTACAACAACTTTGAAAATACATCAATTGTCATAAGTTGGTACATGCTTGTAGTGAACAAAGAACTACCCGCTTAGCTCAACATCTGAAAATATGCCCCCAGAAGCCTGAAACAAGCCAGGCCAGATGAAGATTACCACTGCAGTTAAAAAAGCAGGTACTAACCAAGTTAAATTACTTAATTACAAGTATGATCCTATAGTTACTAGGAACTGCCTTGCTAAAATGATTGCTAAACATGATTACCCACTCAACATGGTTGAGCATTTCTATTTTAGAGAGTTTGTTAAGTCATTGAACCCTGCTGCGAGAATGCCATGTAGGAACACAAGTAGAGATGATGTGTTGAGGTGTTACGCTTGAAATGAAAGATGAATTGCAAGCACAATTAGAGAATTTGACTTCCAAATGTAGCCACAACTGATATGTGGACTGCCAAACACACTAAAGATGGTTATTTTTGTGTAACATGCCATTTTATATATGATGAGTGGAATTTGATTGCCAAAACCGTAGCTTACATTGTAGTGCCATCACCGCATACAGGAGATGTTGTCTCAGATTTTATCAAAACTTGCACAATGGAATGGAACATTGATAGGAAGTTTTTCGCTTTGACTGCTGATAATGCTCCAGCTAATGGTGTTATGATGAGAAATCTTATTAAGTGGCTAGATGGTAAGAATTGTTTGTTGCTTCAAGGAAAATTGTTTCACATGAGGTGTAGAAACCACATACTGCATTTGATTGTATTGTATGGCATGAAAGTAGCTGCTGGGTTTATAGAGGGTATTAGAGATTGTGTTAAGTATGTAAAGTCTTCAAAAGCTAGGAAAGAGAAGTTTGAAACAACATTGACACAAAGTAGCTTGTCTGGAGAAGTTAGTTTAGATGTGGACACAAGGTGGAACTCCACTTTTACGATGCTTAAGAATGCAATTAACTGCGAGAAGGTTTTGAAAGACTTAGTGAGTTCGATTCTGACTTCGATATTCTGCCATCAAGTGAGCGGTGGGAACAAGGAATAGAAATTTGTAATTGTTTAGAGGCTTTTAATAATATTTCAACTGAGTTTACAGGGATTAAGTATCCAACTGCGAATCTTTATTACAATGGGGTATATAAAATTAACCAAATCATCAGAAGGGAAGATAGTACTTTTGAGTATGTCAGAGAAATGGGGTTGAAAATGAGAGAGAAGTTTAATGCATACTGTAGTGAAAGTAATTTTATTATGAGCATTGGAGTGGTTTTAGATCCAAGATATAAGGCAAAATGGGTTAGGTTCACATATAAGATATTTTTTGGGGATAATGAACGTGCATCAGTTGAGTATGAGAAGTTCAGAACAGACTTGACCAAAATTTTCAAGGCATATGAATCTCAAAACAACACTTCAACTCCTGCTTTCTTTAGCAACTCTGTCTCTCACATGGATGTAAGAGGCCCAGGTACAACTAACCCAGATTATGCTACTTTTTTGTTGGAAAATGATGAATATGATGTTCAGAAATCTGAGTTAGAGACGTACTTAGAAGAACCAATTCTTCCAACTGTGTTACCCCAAGATGAATACAATTTTTATATATTGAGTTATTGGAAGCTAAATGCCGCTAAGTACCCAATTCTATCAAAGATAGCAAGGGATGTGTTGGCTGTTCCAGTGTCCAGTGTAGCATCAGAGTCCATGTTCAACGATGATGGAAGGGTTCTAACAACACACAGAGCTTCATTAAGTCCAGAATTAGTCCAAGCATTGCTATGATTAAGTGATTGGTTGCCAGGCTTCTTTGATGCAGGTAATCTTCTTTTCCCTTGCTTAGTTATTTGTTAAAAATTGAGACTATATATTGATTTTTTGAGTGAAAGCCTATGCATTTTGCTTGTTTACATTCTTCATAGTAGTGGTATATGCAAGTATTTTATAGTTACTGCGAAAAATCTATAGTGGAAGTGCTATTGAATCTTGTAATGTGAATGACCTAGTACCAACAACACCATAGAACATAAAGACTTACTCAGACTAGTTGAGATGATTTAGATTGAGTAAGGACAATGGCTTATGTCAAGTCCAAGTTATCATGAAAATTTGTACAATATAGGCCAATTTTTAGACTAGTACAAGGATAGAATATACAAAAGGGAAGGCAGTGATTCAAGATTTATTAGCATTCTTGCATTTTTGAACATTGATGTAAGAATGAGATTCAAGGAAGGAAGATGGAACTCTTTACGTTTCCCTCAGATATCCCCTTGGCTAAGGTCTGGCAACATTCAGCTCAACACATTCAGCTCAAAATTGCTAATGTTGAGATCCTATTACCAGTTTTATATGAATGCTTGACTAGGCCAATCCTGTAGTTTCGACTGATTGCATACTAACCATCTTAGTGTTCTGATTGTGGCTGTTAGTTCTCTACCCTCATTGTCGCTCTCCTATATCTCTCTGCACCTTGTTACCTCTGTGAATTTTTAGATTGCATATCTTTTGCTTGGTTAGCATGTGTGTTGCACTGTTGCTTATAGTGGTGAAAGCTTTGAGAAAATGAAATGTTGGATATTATAATTTTCTTATCAAGTGATTCTTTGTGATTTGTGAATGCAGATATGGAAATTGTGGAATGAAGTGAAGTTGATGCAATGATACAACATGCCAGGCAGTGAAGCAAGATCACACTAAGTTACACTACTCACTGGCGTGTTGAGATTGTTAGCCTCTGTGACTGTTAGACATTGTTTTTTTTTTATTTGGCTTTGTTGTGTACTTTCTTTTGCATTCACTAGACTGGGAGTAAACTCTTTAACTTTAAACATTGTGCTTGTGTGGGTTTTTACTTTTCACTGAACATTTTGAACTTAAAAAGACAAAGTCTCTGTTTTTTTCAAGCTTTTAGTTTTTTCCTAGTTATCGGATTTTAACGGATAAAAATCCGATAACTTAACCTTAACCTTATCGAATTGGTTTTTTGATATCCACCAGAAGTTATCGGATATTGGATATCTGATAATCCTTAACCTTAACCTTATCGGAACTATCAATATCCGCCGGATATTTATCCGTTGCCAGCCCTATTCGGGAATGACATCATATGGGAGAGAGTTCTTATTTGAACTTGTGCTTAATTGCCATATCTTTGTGGGGAGTGCGACTGTGGAATATTATAGGGGTTATCTTGTATCTTTATAAACTCCTTGATGAATGCATTTAGTTTCGGCTATGTGATTGCATCTAAAAAAAGTTGATATGTGATTCTCTTTTGGTCATGAAGTATCTTTACGGAAATTTCATTAGGATCCCACTAGTTTTCGTACCTTTGCCAATTTATATTGACAAAAAGGGGGATAATTAATTTGTAGTTCACACTACAAATAAATATGGTTTACGGATCATTATGTAACGGGGAGTGGTTTTCATGTGAGATGAAGTATTGAATAAGGAGGAGTGATACATATCACCATAGTATTGTTGTCAAAGTTGTGATACAATTGAACTTTGATGCTGTGTAATAATACTATGACATTGTATAACAATGATTGACAGCTATTGTTTTCTCATTGTTATTGCTACGTATCTTCAACAACTATGATGCTGAGTTGAACACATTTAGAACCATTGGAGTACTTGGAAGTGACGAAGATTTCGAGTAATATTGAAGAACCAAGAAGATCAAGAATTTGGATGAGAAGCTACAAACTTTATTCATTTTGTAATCCATATGTATTGATAGTTTCGTCATTAAAATTGACAAAGGGGGAGATTTTTAGAGCATTGCTCGGTCGAACTCGCAAGCGTTGCTACCTCAAGCTTGTTTGTCAAGTTTAGTTGTCAAAATTATAAGTATTGATTTCTAGTCTACTTATAGCTAAGTCTCGGATTAGGATAGTAAGTGTAGTTGAGCTTTAGACTCCACGGCGTTCATCGAATGGAGACGAAGAACTACTCAAGGGAAATTGTGGGACTTCATCAACAAAAGGTATGCAGAGACTTGAACTCATCTATCACTAAAAAGTCTATCTACTTTATCCCCTATTTGAGACAAAAAATCGTATTGATATATAGACTTTAATCATATACATATGGTATTTCGAGCTGAGTTTATCTCACTTATCTATTTCTCGAAATATGTGTTGGTAAGCTTTCGATTTAACCAAGTTCATCTTTTATTCTTGACGAAAGTCAAAAGATGATTGTGTGAAAATCGCCTTGTAACATCTTACATGATTTGTGTGAGACAGTCATTTGATGTAGACTCAGAATGTTTCGTATTGATCATTCGATCACTTGAAAATTTCTTTGAAGCTAATAGTTTGTATGAGATAGATATTGTCGTCTTCCGAGAATGTTTCAATGATTGAAATGAGGGTTTACAACATATAACCATGATTGGATATAAAAATAGTGTGTGTATTCACATTTGTGAAAGTCCAAGTCAGGGAACCATGGTATGCGTACCCGTACGCGTACTGGTTGGTTGATGGAAATTCGGACTTAAGTATGCGTACCCGTTCGCGTACCGGCGGAAGTTCAAGTCCGTGAATTTCTGCTGGAGTTTGGAAGAGTACTAGTATGCGTACTCGTTCGCGTACTGGCGAAACCCGTCCGGCTACTTAAGTATGTGTACCCGTTTGCATACTTCAGTAAGTTATGTTCTAAAATCGGTTTGTTCATGAACTAATACATTTATATAATAAGGAATGAAATCTTTTGCAAACTGTGGCTATAATGTTCATGAAATGATTCAAGTGAATCAAAATCGATTTTGCTTCAATTGTGTCTTGTATACTTCTATATGAATATAAACAATTGAACAACTCTCTAACTAGTTTCATTTGAGTCATTTGAACTAGTTATGATAAAGGTGAATTAGGTTGATATGAAACTGCTCATATGGCTAACCATTGGTTAACTATTGTTGAACCAACTAAGTGTACACGTTTAGGTACGGTTACCTTTATATGAATGATAGTACATTTGATTTGTGTATAACAACCTAAGTTCGATCTAACGGTTGAAAGATATTAGCTTGAATCTAATCAGGTTTTCATCTGACGATGAATATTGAATGCTTTGTTACGAAGGTAGCATTGATTGCAAACCCTGATTTGAAGACTATATAAAGGAGAACTCTAGCAACTGGGAAGCCTAATCCCCACACCTCCTGCGTGATACCACTTGCGACTAGAGTCGATTCTCCTTTAACTTTAGGTTTTTCTAAAACTCTGTAGGCTAACGACTTAAAAACTTATTGGGATTGTGAAGCCAGACCCAACTATTTTCTCTGTAGTTGCGTGTTCTGATCTTGTTGTTTCCTATCGTGATTGAGTACTATCTTCTTTAAGATTTACTCGAGATTTAATCTCCGATAGACAAGATTGAAAAGTAGTCGCAAACATCTTCGTCTCATCGTTTGTGATTCCATAATATCTTGTTTCGCTAACCGATTAAGATTATTGTGAGGTGATTGATAATACTAGACTGTTCTTCGGGAATATAAGTCTCGTTTATCAATTGGTTCCTGTTCACCTTGATTTATCAAAAGACGGAAAGCTCGGAGGTATATCTGTAGGAGACAGAATAGACTTTTCTGTGTGATACAAATTTGTTTATCAAGTCTTCGACTTTGGGTCGTAGCAACTCTTAGTTATAGGTGAGATCAGCTAAGGGAATCAAGTGCACAGAATCCGGCGTGGTTCAAGAGGCATAAGGAACGCGAATGTACCTTGATCAATGTGAGATTGGTTAGGGCTCAACTACATTCCAGTACGAAGTTAACTGGTAGTAGGCTAGTGTCTGTAGCGGCTTAATATAGTGTGGTGTTCAAATCTGGACTAGGTCCCAGGGTTTTTCTGCATTTGCGGTTTCCTCGTTAACAAAATTTCCGGTGTCTGTGTTATTTCTTTTCCGCATTATATTTGTTTAAATAATTGAATATCACAGGTTGTGCGTAAGTTCAATCAATTGTGAATCCGACCTTTGGTTGTTGATTAAATTGATTGACACTTGGATATTGGTTTTTGATACCGTCCAAGTTATTTCTTATATTCAGCCGGGTTCGCAAATTCTCATTTGTTTGATTGCGGATTGAATTGAGAAATTGAGATATAACTCTTGGATATATTTCCATTGATTGAGTCTGACTGTCTAGTTGATTCTCTTGGAATTATATTGGAGTTTGTCCATACAAATTGCTAAGAAAAATATTGGGTGTGGTTTTTAGACCCCTGCTTTTTCATGTTCAACTCAGCATCATAGTTGTTGAAGATCCGTAGCCATAACAATAAGAAAACAATTGTTCTCAATTATTTTTATACAGTGTCATAGTATTATTACACAACAATCAAAGTCCAATTGTATCACAACTTTGACAATAATAATACGGTGATATGTATCACTCCCCCTTAGTCAATAATTCATCTCACAATAAAAACCACTCCTCCTTACATAATGATACGTAAACCATATGTATTTCTAGTGTAAACTACACATTAATTCTCCCCCTTTTTGTCAATATAAATTGGTAAAGGTATGAAAACTAGTGGGATCATAATGAAATTCTCATAGAGATACTTCATCACTAAAAGAGAACATATCAACTTTGTTTCGATGATTTCACATAGCCGAAACTTAGTGTATTCATCAAGGAATTTATAAATATACAAGAAAACTCTTAAAATATTCCAAAGCCGCAATCCCCACAAAGATTTGGCAACTAAGCACAAGTTCAATTAAGAACGCTCCCCCATAAAATGTCATTCCCGAAAGGAACAACAAGAGCGACCTTACTTCCACAAGAAAAGAAGGATTTCTATGGACATTAACAAATCACATGAAACATGAATTTGTATCCAGAAAACTGAATTCCTATGATTAATTCAATCGGAAATGCTCAATATAAGGGAACTTAAGGATCCATACAGTAATTTCACATAGAAGTGGATCATGGAAAGATCAATACTACGAAATATTCAAAGATTCATTCTATTTTTCATCAATATTTTCATAATGATATCATAGAATTAATCTTTGCAATCAAAAGTTCATCCTATCTTTCGTCAATATTTGCATAATGTTATAATAGGCTTAACTTTTGACATATATGGGACAATCACGGTTCACGGACGCAAACACACATATCCCATAATAATTTTTTCAATATATAAAACCAATAAAGATTAATACTGCAAACTCATCTTCCAAATAAACTATAGATTTAAAGAAATAAATCTAAAAACATTGCAAGATGAAAAGCGTTGACAATAGTAATATGTGATCACAATATAGGCTATTCCAAACCCTAGTTATCCTTTTTAAAACACAAGAATAAATTCTCAAAAGAAGTTTCCTAGAAAAAATAAAAACCAACAAGCTAAAAACAAAGAGACTCCTAAACCATCAAACCTATCATGAACTGAAATCAATGAGCTTTTCCGGAACCCTCACGAGTCTTGAGACCTTTGAGCTTGTGATTGACAACATCCACTGCTTCTTCAGAGAAGATCTTTAACATGTGACTTCATGGAAACAAGGTCAAAATTAACCTTTTTCAACTCAGTTCTTAACACATCGAGACCCTTCTTAGTGTCAACGAGATGCAGTTTTGCTTCGTCAAAGTATTTAAGAAAATCATGAACCACTTCGGCCGAAACCATCTCATCATTCTCAACATCTTGATGAGAATAGGCATAGTAGCATGAGGTATCAGGATTTTTACCGTCAACTTCTACTAAGGTTCTTTTCTTCCTCTTTTTGGACTCGAAACCGATACCTTTATCAAGAAAACCTCTTGCAAAATCACAAGTGCGAGAAGGTGAAGACATTCTTGACAAATAAAAAATAACCTAGAGTACTCGTACGTGACTCAATAGGTTTGGTATTTAAATGGTTTCTCAGGGACGGTAAATTTTAGGGTTTCTAAAGAAAGTTCGTGACAAGTAAGTCATGGGTACCTGTACGAACACAACCCGAACCCAAAAGAAAAACAAAACTAAAAACGTAACGAACCCTTTTACAAGTTAAAACAAAACAATATAATTTTTCTACGTGAAGACTCTCTTTCACAATTTTTTGGCTCAATAAATTTTATATTTCCACAGAGAGAAAAATTTAGAGCACAAGATTAGCAGGCAACATAGTTGTGACAATTTTTTTTCTTCAAAAGACGACAATCGAAGAGATTTTCGAGACGCAAACAATACTTAGGCAACACTTATCCGTAGACAATAGTTTAGCTATAGACGATAAGAGAATAACTTAACTAAGAAGAAAGCGTTTTACCAATAAGTATACCTGATTATTAGTAAAACTTACTCAACATGATTTTTGTGAGTAAGGATTCAACCCTTGTGATTAATTAACACAGGTATGAGCATTACGCTCATCGAATGAATATTGTTCATGGTTGATCCTCTTTTTCCTTCTAATTTTTGGAGGAAACCCTTTGTGATGTGAGAAAGTATCATAAAACCTACTATCATCAAAGTATGAGACTAAGTTCGAATCCTTACGAGAAGAAGTTTGTATGGAGGACTTTGACATCCTGTTGATAAGATCCTTGTATCCTTGAATTATCAGATTAAGGTTATCTTTCATATCCCCATTGTTGCATCCACCTACTGGTACCCTTTTCACATCTTGAACAACATTCTTCACATTAGGTTGAGAAGAACGTCTCTGAAATCTACTTGAACGATTTGTAGTATTGCCACAATCGGTTCGAACGTTCGATGAGTATATTGAACTGACTTTCCTGGAATAATTCACAAGAAGAGTACTAAAACTAATAGGTTTAGACATTCGGATGTCAGTTACACCTTTGAGTATTAAATCTAAGGTATGCCGAAGTCAACCAAAGTAATTTTCATTCTTCAGATCACTCTTTCGTTGAACATGTCCTTTTGAATCACAAAAAAAGACATACTATCTGATCACCGGAGTGATTAGAGTGTGTAGCATTAGACACATCGTTAGAAGATTTCTTCCTTCCATGCGACGTGGTAAATCTATGATCAATGGAAGAACCAAGCACTTCTTTAGCAATAGGAAGGGTTTGCAGTTTATCTTCTGAAACTGTTTTCATTAGAGAAACATGATTAGAACTAGACACGTTTTCTAATATCACAACAGAGTCATAAGTGATTGGTTTGACGGACTCCACAAAATGACTTTTGTCTTGAATAGAGATATTACTCAAAAGTCATTCTATTTCAAGGGAATCTTCCTTGAGTTTAGCCTCGAGTAAGGTTCTGGAAGAGCAAACAACAACATTTTCCTCACGAAGAACCTTTAATTGGGAATCACGGTCTTTTACCATACCAATCATAGTATTGACTTTGTGTTCCAGCCTATTGATTTAAACTGCCTAAATTATAACAAGTTTTAGAATCGGTGCACTTTCTTGGGATACTTCCCTTTCTACTTCAGACTCAGACTCGTCAGTAAAATAGTTAGGGTAACACATAACAATACTTGTGTGTTTCGTGTGAACCGCATGTTCATCTATATGTGAGATCGAAAAGTATTTCTCTTCCATAGATTTCATAGAAGCAGAACTTTTATTTCTGGTGATACGTTTGTCAAAGATAACACAACTGTCCATAGAGTCAGATTGCTACAAACACAGATTTATGAGGTCTTAAACGTGTTTGCGTGCTCTGATACCAATTGAAAACCCGTGGGTCAAACAACCACACTCAATATTTTGTTTAGGAAATCTGTAAGTACAAACTCCAATATATTTCCAAGAGAATCAACTAGACAGTCAGACTCAATCAAGGAAAATACATCCAAGAGTTATATCTCAATTTCTCAAATCAATTTGCAATCGAACATATAAAAATCTATGAGCCGGATTAATATGAGAAATAACTTGGATGGTACCAAAGACCAATATCCAAGTGTCTATCAATTTATATCAACAACCAAAGGTTGGATTATTTAAATGATTGAACTACGCACAACCTGTGATATCTCAATTATATAAAAATATAATGCGGAAAATAAATAACACAGACACCAGAAATTTTGTTAACGAGGAAACTGCAAATGTAGAAAACCCCCCGGACCTCGTCCATATTTGAACACTACACTGTATTAAGCCGCTATAGAATCTAGCCTATTACAAGTTAACTTCGGACTGGAATGTAGTTGAGCCCTAACCAATCTCACACTGATTAAGGTACAGTCGTGTTCCTTACGCCTCTTGAACCACGTCGGATTCTGCGCACTTGATTTCCTTAGCTGATCTTACCCATAACTAAGAGTTTCTACGAACCAAAGTCGAAGACTTGATAAACAAATCTGTCTCACTTAAAAAAGTCTATTGAATAGATAAATCTGTCTCCCACAGAAATACCTATGAGTTTTATTCCGTCTTTTGATAAATCAAGGTGAACATGAATCAATTGATATACCAGACTTATATTCCCGAAGAACAACCTAGTAATATCAATCACCTCATAACAATATTAATCATATGAAAGCGAAACAAGATATAGTGGAATCACAAACGATGATACGAAGATGTTTGTGACTACTTTTTATCTTACCTATCGGAGATTAAATATCGAGCAAATCTTAGAGAAGATAGTACTCAAACACGATACAAAAAAGTAAGATTAGAACACACAACTATAGAGAAAATAGTTGGGTCTGGACAATGAAGTCATCAAGTCGTTAACCTATAATGGTTTTAGGAAAACCCTAGGTTAAAGGAGAATCGACTCTAGTCGCAACTAGTATCACACAGGAGGTGTGGGGATTAGGTTTCCCAGTTGCTAGAGTTCTCCCTTATATAGTCTTCAAATCAGGGTTTGTAATCAATGTTACCTTGGTAACAAAGAATTCAATATTCACTGTTACATGAAAACCTGATTAGAGTCAAGCTAATATTTTTCAACCTTTAGATCGAACTTAGCTTGTTATACACAAATGAAATGCGACTTCATTTAGGTATGAGTAATCGTACCCAAACATATGCACATAGTTAGCTCAACAATAGTTAACCGAAGTTAGCCATATGAACACTTTCATATCAACCTTGTTCATCTTAATCACAACTAGTTCAAATGAAACTAGTTATGGAGTTGTTCAATTGTTTATATTCTCATAGAAGTATACAAGACACAAATGGAGAAAAATAGATTTTGATTCACTTGAATCAATTTATAAACATTATAGCCACGGTTTGAAGAAAAGATTGCATCCCTTAATATATAAATGTATTAGTTCATGAACAAACCGATTTTAGAACTTAACCCACTCAAGTATGAAAACGGGTACACATACTTAGAGTTTCGTACTTGGTATGGGTTCGCCAGTATGCGAATGGTTACGCATACTGTCTACAAGACCAAACTATGTTGAATTCCCGGACTTGAACTTCTCATACGGTATGCATACGAGTATGCACACTAAGTTCACGGACTTCAACTTCCAAACCAGTACGCATATGGGTATGCATACTAAGGTTCCCGGAATTTGAATAACTTGCAACAGTTAACATACAAGTACGCATACTGTGCTATATTCAATCAATGGTTAATCGTTCTAAAATCCATCTTAATCATTGAAACATTCTTGGAAGACGGGAATAACTGTCTCATACAAACTATTAGCTTCAAATCAATTTTCAAGTGATCAACAGATCAATATGAAACATTCCGAGTCCACATCAAATGATTGTCTCACGCAAATCATGTAAGATGTTACCAGACGATTTTCACATGATCATCTTTTGACTTCGTCTAGAATAAAGATGAACTTGGTTAAAGCAAAAGCTTACCAACACATATTTCGAGAAATATGTAAGCGATTTAAACTCATCTCGAAATATCAAATGTGTATAAATTTAAAGTCTATATAGCTATACGACTTTTGTCTCAACAGGAGATAGAATATAAATAGACTTCTGAGTGATATATGAGTTCAAGTCTCCACATACCTTTTGTTGATGAAGTTCCACAAGATCCGCTTAGTAGTTCTTCGTCTTCAATCGATGAACGCAGTGAAGTCTAATGCTCAACAAAATATTCTATCCTAATCCAAGACATAGCTATAAGTAGACTAGAAATCAAGACTTATAGTTTTGGCAACTAAACTTGACAACAAGATTGAGATAGCAATGCTTGCGAGTTCGACCAATTAGTGCTCTAACATATAATATCAGTAATTGTTACATAGATGCCTCTAAGACTAAATGATAAAATGTTCAAATCAATTCATTTTTTCCAGGACAAAACCAGCCCTCTAGTTCTACCAAGGCAGGGAACATTACAGGTATTAGAGAAACCCATGTTTCTTTGCTTCCTAGCAGCAATATCCTTCTTCATTTTAGTCTCAGATAGGAAATAATATCAGGGTTGATGTTTTTAAATATGAGGGCACAATTCTTTATTAGCAGATTTTTTTCTTAAACTACGCACATTCCAGCACAACATATTAACATTGTTAACATGGTAAATAAATTGAGAGTCAAAAAATAAAGAATCAGTCTCAATAGAGGGATATTGAAAGGATTGGTTTACCTGATTGGTAGAAGTAGGAGCACCATTAAGATGAGAATTTTCATTTTCCCCACCCAATTGAGAACCTTGAGCACTATTCAGGTCCAGACCAGCAGCCCCATGAGAGGAATTATTTCGGGCATCACTAGTAGTCGAGGAATTGCCAGTAGGTTCACTGTAATGCCCATAATGGTTAACCAGGTTACGGATATTGAAGGCACAATTGATTTAGCTAGTTGACAGGGGGGACAAGTCCCACATTAGTGATAAGAGGAAAAAGGGAGTTATAATCTGGTTCATTTGGGTATAATAATTCTAGAAGGTTGACGACGATGCTTACAAGAGTTGGTTTAGTAGTTTTACTTCTATTTTTTCAGCTTATCTTTAGGATTAATCTTTCTTTTCAGATTGATAAGGGCATCATGTTCAGCAGCCAGAGATACCACTTCTTCTCTAGGGATGATAAATGTCTGAGTTGAAACGACATAACTTTTAAAAGCCCGGTTAAGTTCAAAAAACGAATCATCCCATTTGATAACGATTAGAAAACATCCATCGCGGTGGAGATAAAATCAAGAACAAAATTATCCTGGTTTGGAAGCTGCTTGAAGATAACGACAAACCATTTGCTACAATTGTAGGAGGATGAGCTTTAACCGCACCCACATCATAAATCTTTAGGGATTTTGATTTGTTAACAAAGGGACCCATGTTACTCTTTCTTATCAGCTTTTTTTTTTTTCTTCTTCAGAGGAACTTTTCTCTATGATAATTTCTTTTCCTTTACCATTATTCGCAATGTTGACACTCTTTTCTTGAGTATCCGTAACAATACCATCACGAGCAACAACGAGATTATCAATAACAATATCCGAGGAAGATTCAGCAGAGACAATATGAGGTAGTGGAGGCATCAACCTGGGCACTTTTAGAAGAACATATTTGGAGCTTGATGAAAGAATCGCAGCATCTTGGATGGATTTTCGTTAATTTAACTTGCAATTTAGGGCATTTAGCATCCTTATGATCAATAATACCACATGAGGTAGAAAAGAACCTTGGAAACATGAAGTATCTGCACTCAATAATAAAAGGTTGTATTCTTCCTGTTGTAACAAGTGTAGTCCCTAATGGTATGGTTTATGAAGAGAAATACAAACATATATATTGATATTCTTCTTGAGAGGATGGTTACCATATAGATCCTGATCTTCAATAAGATCTCCTAACTTGAAAGTCAGCCTTTTTAGATCTTCAAAATATGTACAAAGAATGAGATAAATTAATTTTTCAGAGTATGTAGTTTGGCAGTTAACCGACCAGCTAGTTGGAGGAAAAACACGTAAAAAAATAAGAAATCCAAAAAGAAAACCACGGACGTTATGAATCAATTCTATTGAAATCAATCTCCGTAATAAATCTTATAAATACTTTGTTCTTCAAACTAAAAGTAGTAGATGTATTTTTTTTGAACCAAAGGCCATTGAGAGCAGATGTACCCTCTGATTGAAGCAGTTGGAACCAGGGTTTCACTGTAGATATATCCTACCATGCACCCGTTCCAATTGTTATCATTCTCAGATAGAACCATCATTTTATCAATAAAGACTGGATCAGTGAGAGTTGAAGGTAAATTTGTTGATAAGACAAGTTTATCAACCATTTGGGATGAGAGGCCTTGAATATCCTTCTCAGAAGAAACAATAGTGTCTGAGATTTTTTGTTATTCCATATGCAAAGTGATGAAGATTAATATGTTGATATAGCTGAGATATTTTGGAAAGAGGGAGTCGAATTTTTGAATTGTATGGTTGGTGTAAGATGGAGAACATATATCTCGATGGGACATTACCAATTCATAGTGAGGCATGTGTTATAAAAGAGAAAATGCACTTTGGTACAAACATGGAGACATAAAGACATAGGTTTAGAGAAAATATCCTTAAAGTGGGAAGTATGAGAAGGATGAATATTTTTGCTAGACAAGTTGAGAAGATAGTTTGGTGAAATATTTCCAAGTCTCATGGAAGTAGATGTGGACCAAGATTCTTTTGTATGTTTAGATATAACGTGGTATTGAGGTTTGGGAGAGTATCTCAAAAATACAATGTGGTGGTATCGAAAGATCTCAGTGAGTAAATAGTGCCAGAAATATTGGATGATGTTGATATTTCATCTAGTCCGCATGACATAGATCAAGTACTTCTTTGGACAAAAGAAGATAGTTGTTGAGCAACAAAAAAAACTTGTAGTCTATCCTAAATGGAATTACAAAGAAACCTCTGAATTCCATTAAACCATTGGGTTCATAATGGTAAAATTAAGACAACATATATTTATTTTGGGGAAAGAACACTTAAGGTAATTGGGTTTTGAGGTAAATTTAGTAGCATAGGTAAAATGTTTGGACTTGACATTGTATAAAATTGTTGAGTGGGGTGTTAGGTTTTATGAATCTGGGTATATAGGATAAGTGGAATAAATGCAACCTAGCCAGCATACCCCGACTAATAATGATGCCTCCCAACAGCAATTGCCTGATCCAGACCTGCAAAAAATCAAAGATTTTAATTAGTTCCCATAAGTGCTTATTAGAATTAGGTGACCTGCATATAATTGGTGTGATTTTCAATTGAGTTGTAGTAAATAGGTTCGTTGAGACTTGTGAAAGCAAAAGATTCTAGATTTAATTTTAAGACTAAAAATATAGCAAACTTAAATAAAAGTGATATGAAAAATATAGAGAAGACTGGGGCTATGGAATCCACTATTTACCAATATCAAAGTGATTTGTATTTTCTAATTATAATCATGCAAATCATGCATTCAAATTGATTCTTAATATTGCAATAGTTGATTTTTTAGAAATAACAATTGTAGATCGAAAGTATGGGACATCAAAACCCTAGGCTAGCATGCTCCATCAATTGAAATGACAATTTTTTAACAAAAACCATTTTATCAATTTATTTATCAAGGAAAATAATCATATAATAATTGCATAAATTAGAGATTACCACTTTTCATTGGTGAAATAGCTACCTCCTTCTCCCCAGAGGATGGGTTTAGCTCATCATTGTGTAAACACGCTCAAAATATTTGTTCATTGCTTCAAAAATTGTTTACAAAGATGAAATGGAGAGAAAATGATGAAAATTGGGTGTTTGCAACATTTTTAATTGTTGCAAAACACTGTTACAGAGAACGATAAATGAAACTGTTACTGTAGCTTCTAAGACCCACGCCTCTGTGTCGTTAACACTGTTGATAAACGGCTGACTTGGTTGGTATGTTCTTCGTGTTCTTCAGCTATGCAGCAACAGAAATGGTAGCTCTGCAACTCGATTTTTCTTTGCACTGTGGTGTTCTAAACTCTCCCAAACTCTCCGTAGTCTCTCACTGCTATCCCAACATCTATTTATCACCCAACAACATCGAAATCTCACGTAATAACTTCCAATAATTCTCCCATCAATCGACAGTAATGAATATTTTCTCGGGAACATTTTCTTCCCATTCTTCTCTTCTCATGCTGTCAACGAGTGCTGAATCTTCCTTATTTAACTCGCACACGCTTCTGCAGCGGCCAAGCTCTATCCAAACACGAGAAGCACATGTAAAATCACGCTGTAATCCCGTAATTATCTCATCCGCACACGTACTCCATGTTGTGTAGAAAATCCACGTATTCATTCCACGTTTTTCAAATCTGAAGGACTTACCAGTCCTGTGTGAGTGTAACAGGCTAGAATGAGTCGATTGGAGTCATTGAATCTCGCCACAGCTCCTCCAAATTGAAAACATCAAACTCCGCAGGTGAACAATATTCAAACCTGCACTTTCCCGCCAAAACCACGTTGAAGAAGGGTGTCTCCTAACCAAACTGGGGGTGCGAATAGCAGGTGCCTAACTGAGGTGCCCCTTATCCGAATTGGGGGTCCGTTTAGCAAATGTCCTTCGGGGTCCAAAAAGCACGAGCAACTTTTTCCACACAAGTGTGTTTCTTCAAAAAAACCTAAAAAAACATAAAAACACCATAATTAATACGAAATTTAAGCACTAACAATACAGACATTGGGGAAAATTTAGACACAAAAACGTGTCTATCAATAATTCTCTAAATGGTGCCTCTGCAAAGGGTTTGGATAACTAGATGAATAGACTTTGAATGGGTAAATTCGAGGAGTAATGATGGTTCTGGAGAAGGTACACATGGTGTACATGGCTTTGAATGAGCGTGAATAAGCAAGACATGAGACATTTCACCCAACTCCTTAAAGGTCTAGTAATGGCATCATTTGAGGGTTTATAAGCATAAATCAGAGAGATAATCTTTAATTCGAAGCAAAAAGACTAAAAGAGGAAAAAGAATTAGAAAAAGTGAGAATATTAAGAGATAACTAATGGAAATTTAGGAAATAATGCTCATGATGATGATCAACCATCAAAAAACTATGAAGCACTAATACTGATACGGGGATTCATCAATTTTCGAAAAATAAGGATAAAAGATACGTGTACTTATTAAAAATATTTTACATATTCTAGTAAAAATATCACATATATATGATATAAAAAATCTCGTAAATACTAGTTGGAATATTAAAAAAAGATAGATAAAAACTATGTGACATCTCGCCCACCCATCACCCATCAAAATTGTCTTCATTAACCATTTCTAGTTCTAGCTCGTCAGGTGAAATATTTCCTATTTCAAGTTCTTACACATCGTCCGGTGTATCAAATTCTTCTTTACTACTATCTCAATATTTGTACCCAAAATTACTTTTAAGAACTAAACACGATTGATCGGTGATGATAATGCGAAACTAGGGTTACAAAATGAACTGAAGATAAAAAAAATATACAGAGAGTTTAACGTGGTTCGGAAAGTTGTGCCTACATTCCACGGAGGAATCCCATAGGGAGAGATATTGTATTGATATGGGGATTACAATAATCTTGTATGGTTATCTAACCTAGAATTCCATATCTCCTTAGGGTATAAGATACATGTATTTATATAGTTTATGTATACCCTAATTTTGATATAAACTTCATGTGCAAGTAACTTGGGCAACAAGACATGTGACAACATCTGGAATCTTCTTTAACGGGCTAGGCAGGCATGATTAAAGACTTTTCGTCTATTTATTGACGGTACAAACACTCACATTCTACTTTCTCCGATCCTTTTGTAAAAGATTACTATGAGCAAACATTAAATTCTTAGCATTTTGGGGTTTAATCTTATTTCTCTTAACTGAATGGATAAAATTATATGTGTTTCGTCTTCTCTCTGAACAATATGAGGAATATGGCCGCGTAGGAAGCCTTAAAGCTAAATTTTTGTAACACTGAAGCTGAAGCGTCAATGAGTTATTGGGTTATTATAATTATATGATTATTCGATGAATATAGATATATAATATATAAATTTTAGGTATAAAATTGTAAATATGTTGATTTTGCATATAAAAATATATGTTAAAACTATAAGAAGTACCCTCTATTAGAGTATCTGAGAGGTTTCCTAGAGTATTTTTTTGCCTTTTTCGTAATTAAAAAAGGTGATACTTTGAATGGAGTATCTGATACGTATCCCAAGGTAATCTGATACTAATACGACGCCGATACATATGTGTCACCAATTTTGAAGTATCCGTGCTTCATAATAGGGAAGAACTCTTGAGTTTGTGAAAAGAAATGCATTAAGGATCTTGATACCAGAGAATTGCAGAGTTTGAAGGATTTTCTTTAAGGGGTGATGAAAAGGCACGACCTCTTAACTGATTATGAGAGGAAAAGATAGGAAATGCTCAGGAATTTGTACTATGGAAGGAGAAAAGGTATACAATAATTGAAAGGGAAAAAAAGGGAGAGAGAATATGGTGATGATGATTACATCTGGAGAAAGATGCACAGTGAAACCAAGAGTGATTCTGAGCAATTAGATGGTATTTATGAATATCATGTTGAGGAGATTGAGTCATCTGAGACTGATTATGCTGTATAGAACGACAAGAAGAAAGAGGAATTAAGGATTGACGATGCTCATTACATAAGGTATTTCGCCAGACCCATTCAATAGAGAATAAAAATATATTCTTATGAAAATATAATAGAAGGCATTGATGCTAATGGAGTACCAATAAGTGAAGAAGATACAGAAGAGGAGGAAAGTGATTCTGATGAGGGAAGTAGTGATTCTAGAGATGATTGTGATTATAGGTCTGCTGTTGTGATTATGATGAAGAGGAGGGTTGGGGTAGCTATGATGGGGAAGATGAATGGTAGTCTTCCCAATCACATTAATAGGAACAAGGTTAGTAAGCTTGGAATAAAAAGTTTTTGTTAACATATTTCTCTGACAGTAGTTTTCGTCTTCCTTTGTTTGTTACTTTTTTTCAAGACCATTTTGCTCATCGGGTTGATGCGAATGGTATATGAAAAAGCGGAGGTCTAACAACCACACCCAATATTTCTGTTAGCAATCTGTATGGACAAACTCCAATATACATTCAAGAGAATCAACTAGATATTCAGACTCAATCTTTAGAAACGTATATCGAAGAGTTTATATCTCAATTTCTCAATTCAATCCGCAATCAAACAAATATGAATTTGCGAGACCGGTTGAATAAGAGAAATAACTTGGACGGTATCACAAACCAATATCCAAGTGTCAATCAATTCAATCAACAACCCAAAGGCCGGATTCAAGAACTGATTGAACTTAACATACAACCTGTGATATTTCAATTATATAAACAAATATAATGCGGAAAAGAAATAACACAGAACCATAAATTTTGTTAACGAGAAAACCGCATATGTAGAAAAACTCCGATACCTAGTCAAGCTTTGAACACCACACTGTATTAAGCCGCTACAGATATTAGACTGCTACCAATTAACTTCAGACTGGAATGTAGTTGAGACCTAATCAATCTCACACTGATCAAGGTACAGTTGCGCTCCTTACGTCTCTTAACCCAAGTAGGATTCTACGCACTTGATTCCCTTAGTTGATCTCACCCACAACTAAGAGTTGCTACGACCCAAAGTCGAAGACTTGATAAACAAATCTTTCTCACACAGAAAAGTCTATTGAGATAGATAAATCTGTGTCCCACAGAAATACCTATGAGTTTTGTTCCGTCTTATGATAAATCAAGGTGCACAAGAACCAATTGATAAACCAGACTTATATTCCATAAGAACTGCCCAGTATAATCAATCACCTCACAATAATCTTAATCGTATGGAAACGAAACAAGATATCGTGGAATTACAAACGACGAGATGAAGATGATTGTGATTACTTTTTATCTTGCCTATCGGAGATTAAATCTCGAGAAAATCTTAGAGAAGATAGTACTCAATACGATAGAAACCTGCAAGATCATAACACACAACTACAGAGAAAATAGTTGGGCCTGACTTCATAATCCCAATGAAGTCTTCAATTCGTTAACCTACAGGGTTTTGGAAAAAACCTAAGGTTAAAGGAGAATCGAGTCTAGACGCAACTAGTATCACAGAGGAGGTGCGGGGAGGTTTCCCAGTTGCTCGAGTTCTCCCTTATATAGTTTTCAAATCAGGGTTTGAATCAATGTTACCTTGGTAACAAAGCATTTCACCGTTAGATGAAAACCTGATTAGACTCAAGCTAATATCTTTCAATCGTTAGATCGAACTTAGCTTGTTACATACAAATGAAATGTACCTTCATTTAGATATGAGTAAACGTACCTAAACGTGTACACCTTGTTGGCTCAACAATAGTTAACCGAAGTTAGCCATATGAACACTTTCATATCAACCTTATTCATCTTAACCACAACTAGTTCAAATGACTCAAATGCAACTAGTTCCATAGTTGTTCAATTTTTTATATTCTCATAGAAGTATACAAGACACAATTGAAACAAAATCAGTTTGATTTAAGGGTGCACACGGTACGGTTCGGCTCGGTTCTTGCCGAGGCGGAGTACCTGTACCTCCCTAACCTCGGTTCCAAAATTTTGGACCGGTACCTGTACCCTGTACCTCGGTTCCGGTACCATTCAGTATACGTGCGGTACCAGGTACGGTTCCGGTATTAGTCTCGGTTCCAGACAAAAAAAAATTCTGTTAAAAACCTGTTTTACTGAGAAAATTTCCTGTTAAAAACCTGTTTTACTGAGAAACAATATATTAAGAAATACCTTAAAGAACAATACATAACAAAAAGTAGCAATAATATTAATACTAGCAAAGAAAAGTCTCAAATACCAAGTCTTGAAAAACTGAAAAAGTAACAAGTAGAAAAGAGTCAAAGACTGGCAGTATGTAACAAGTAGCAAAGTAACAACTAATCTAACAAGTAGCAGTAGCATACTAACACTGGTGGCAGAAGGCAAAAACAAAGTCTTGAAAATATATTCCATGGCAGCAGCACTGGTGGCGGCATTATTGTTGATAGGACCAAGTATCGCTACAAAATCTATTCTATGTATACTACTGCCAAAAACAAGTAATAATGTAATATGTATACAATCAAAAAGACAAATATTACCTGCAAGTTCAGCAACTAATCAACAAGCATAAATCAAGATTACCTGCAACAACAACCGAAGTGAATGATGAGAAAACAAAGACAAAGATTAGTTGCACTCTATCAAATCAACCTTATATGTTGATAGTATATATATCTAAGACTTTATAAAGCAAAAATGATGAGAAAACAAAGACAAGTCTCAGTTAATTACATTTCTGCTACATATGTACACCCCAAATAGATTGTTAGAGATTTCAGTTCATTATATGTACATTAACACAAACATCCCAACTGCAAATAAAATCACTCTTGACTAATGCAGCTAATCAAATGCATAAGATCAAATCAACTCTCCACTACTCCTAATTCAGTTGAATTAAATCCATCCAAGATTATCAACTTAATTGACTATTCAACGCTCATTTATAATTACAAACCAAATCAGTTTAATTGACTATTCAACTCCTAATGCAATTCACAATTCACAAAAGCTACAAACTTACACAAAACTAAGCAGAATTGAACTGATTAAAAGCCTTCATGAATCATGATGGAAAAAAACAAAAAAAAATCAATAAGATTACTGAAATCAGTCACAAAAGTTACAAATCAATTAGAGGCAGAGCAAATCAATTTCAATATTCTCAAAATCAATTAGAGGCAGAACAAATTCAATTGAAAAAGGTAAGAATTTTCATTCATTTTCCAACAGATCTAGATTGCATCTTACCAAATCAAGCTTAAATTAAAAGATTCAATGAACCCAGCAGTCCAAATCGAGAAGTGGTGTAATGAAGTTCGTGGAGTTGAAGTCTTGATACAACAGAACTCTGCACATAATGTAAATCCTTCAATCACAGGCATAAAAAACTTAAAAACAAATTAAACAAAAAAAAAATGACGAACCTGGTTTCTGAGAGTAAGAAATTAAGAGATGGATCTAGACTCTAGAGAAATGATCGAAACAAAGAAGAATCAGAAGATGGATTTAGTCCGAGAATAACCCCATCTGGTGTGGTGTTCGCTCAGAGAGGGAGGAGGAGGAGCTGCAAAGAAGATGAAAAAAAAGAAAAGAAAATAAGAAACCCTAGTAATTTTTCTATATATACCGACACCATCAGATACTCAGATTAATCTCTAAATCTAACGGGTATTACTAACCGGTACATTCGGTCCGGGACGGTACGGGACTGGGATAGGACCGTGTACATGTACCTCCCTAGCCTCGGTTCCTATTTTTTGGATTGGTACCTGTACCCTCTTCCTCGGTTCAGTACAAAAACAGGTACGGTTCCACCGGTTCTGGGACGGTCCGCCGATCCGGCTCGGTTCCTGTGCACCCTTAGTTTGATTCACTCGAATCGATTCATGAACATTATAGCCACGATTTGCAAAAGATTGCATTACTTATTATATTAATATTTTGGTTCATGACATAACCGATTTTAGAGCATAACTCACTCAAGTATGCAAATGGGTACGCATACCTAAGTAGCCGGACTTGGACTGTGTTCGACAGTACGCAAACGGGTACGCATACTGTCACACATCCAAACTTCCGCTGAAATCAGTATTGTTGATGGTGGTTTTTAGTTCAGGGTCAAAATTTTAAAACCCTGTATTTAGCGTCGTGATCCTGCAAAGGAATAAAGGTCATTTGAAAGTGATGAGTTCTCAAACCTCTTTATTTACACATGTATTGAACAACTCAGTATATATATGAAATTCACCCAGAATGGTGCGTGCAACAACAATCCCAAATATTATGTGAATTTTATTAACATTATTAATTAATACATTATTTGCCTAGTATTTTCCGTGCTATGTTCTCAGCCGAACTCTCATTATTGACATGACATGACGATTGAGTCTCAGCAGAGTAGCATGAATCTCCCGAAGTGCCAATATAGAGATGTGCATGAAATACCCACACATGCTACATCACTCTCTGACAGAGAGAGTCTCGCATTGACGCGCTATGGTTATCCCGATCTAGTATGCTTAATTTCCTTCAGGGAAATCTAGACTGTCCATATCAGTCTCAGAAACGATCGCGACCAATTTAACAAGCCTAGCCAAACCCTGTCAAGAATAGGCGATTGTCGTGATGATCACCGGCGGTCCCACTTATGCCCTAGCCGGTCGGACATCACACGAACATCTCCTAGAACCGTCAAACTCCAACCCTAAGTTAGGTGGCCGTGCTGCTTTGTAGAGATTCGATCGAACATAAGCTGTTCAGGGCAGTCTTAAAACGATCACAACAGTCCAACTTCGCCAGCCTGTTTGGACGGTCATCCCATGAATGATTGGGGAAGCGCTAACGCACACGTTGGCGGACCCACCCTACCCTTACCCGATCGATTTTCTCACGGCATGGTCATGGAGCAATGAACGTTTTCTCAAAAAATGGCGAGCGTGATGCTTTCAAGGGTCGCGGAATTACACTGGCATCTTAAATCGATCGCGACCATCCAACTTAGCCAGCCTATTTGGATGGCTTAGATCGTATTTGGGACCACAAGGAAGGTACACATGTGTTCACCACCGGCCCAATGTTGGCCCCACATGATCGATCTCCCCAAAGGAGGCCCACAACGTGCCAAACCATGCCGTCTATTTGGATGGCTTAGATCGCATTTGGGACCACCAGGAAGGTACACATGTGTTCACCACCGGCCCAATGTTGGCCCCACATGATCGATCTCCCCAAAGGAGGCCCACAACGCTTGGCCGAAATCGTGAGGGCGTGACTGTTTCAAAACCCTAATTAGGGTTTGCGGCAATGCACATCTGTCGTAAATCGATCGTGACCATCCATCTTCCTAGCCTAAACGGACGGTGTAGATATAGACTCAATAGGTCCCAAGGATGTCAATGTGTTCACCGTGGGCCCACCTTTGCGTGTGACTGGATGTCCTATGCAGACGAGGGCCCGACGCCTCGAATCGCGCGCCCCAAAGGTGGCATGCCACACGGCCTTTAAACCTCTTTGCGGAAATATGATTTTGTCGCAAATCGATCACGACCACTCATCTTTACTGGTCAAATTGAGTGGCCAAGATCGAATATTTGTTGGACTGAGAAGGGCAGGCATGCACGTCAGTGAGCCATCTTCACGCACACCCGATCGGCTCACTCATAAATAGCGCCCCTGCTTGGATTCGACCAAGCCAAACAGGGATGTTGCGTACCTCTAAAAACCCTAAAATCCATCAATGACAACAAATATGTGTCGTAAATCATCTCGTCCGTCCAACTTTGCCAGCTTGGTCGGACGGCTTGGATTAAAAGTTAGGTGATCAATGAAACGTCTCAATGATTACCGCCCGCCACTTTGCCACATGGAGTGATCGGCCATATGGTGGCCCGCCCATGCGGCCTCTAAAAAATCACTAGAAGACAACTGGACATGCTTCCATTTTAAGAAACTTAATCCACGACTTATTCAATCGATCCTTAAAACAGCGATGCTTCATGCATGTCGATTGTTTTTAGCTGCTTACTTGAAAATGATGCCTTACATGCATCGAGCACGCACGATATTTCATGAATATCAATTCCATAAATAACTTAGTTATATAACCTAATAGCGTCGTACGCTATTTCTTGCGGCGGGTCCCACGACTCGACCCACTCATTCGAGACATCAAACATGTCACAAACTGGGGGATGCTTACTGGGGTATTGGTCTGGCGGTTTACAACGTGCGGCGTGCAACGCGCCCATTACGAGAACGTGTCAAGAGGCATGTACGGTTAACGATGATGAGGGAAGTGGGTAAAGGCATGATTGTGTGACAATCACCTACACGACCCCACTACTCCATCACTCAACTTCCTCCACTTCCTACGAGATGAGGGTTGCGCTCAAATGACTTGTATAAATAGGTTCTTCAAATTATTTTAACACAACACAGAGAAACCAAGTGTTGTCACAGTATCCATAGAACACCCAGAACTGATAGCTTACATTGTGCAAGCCAGTTCAACATTCTGATACAAGTCATAAACAGTCAACACCTTCACAATCTCAACACCTTCTTCGCTTCCCTCCCTAAGATCAACTCTTCTCCTTCACTTTGTGACCGAATTGAATCTGGAACGGCCATTTCTTGGTTTAGGTCAGAGTCTTACAGATTGATCTCTCGAACCTAAAAGCATTCCCGTGCAGTGCATTTGTTTAGGGTTTGAACTCGTTTCTCATCAACACACCCCAAATTACCAAAAACAGTAGAATCAGTTTTTACTCCAAAACAACTAGCGACCACAGTGGGAGATTAATTTCTCGGTTGCAAGATCAATTTCAATTTTCAATTTTCACGAATTCGGGAAGGTGGCTTTAGGATCTAAACACATTCTTTAACTCAATTTCGTTTCAATCACAAATCTCAAAACTTCCATTCTGTGATGCATCCTCATCTGCCAAGCCCTCCGAAAGTCATGAATGATGGAAACACGGAAGACATAGCTAAGGTATTAAGATATATTCTCGCAAGTCAGGCCGATATCTCCAAACGGAAAAACGAGATGCTTCGTATTTTACGAAGTATGGTAAACCGATTGTGGAAAGAATCGACTAATACCATTAACGATAAAGATGATATTGGACCTTTATCTGAAGTCCACACTTCTACCAGCGGTGATGCAGAGAGGATACGTACCGTAGATATGAGCCGAAAGGAAACTATCAAAATCCACCCAGCAACGAAGGGCCAAAGACATTTCGCAGGTAACATGGATCGCCAGGAGTGTCACAACACCTGCAAAATAATAATCGAGGCCCAGCTTATGAAAATCTGTTAGAGAGTATATATCTCAAGACCCTTGCAGAAGTTCAGAGAGCTGTTCAACAGTCCACGCCCCCAACCACAACGACTTTACCAAACAGAGAGGCACTTGAAGAAGAAGAAATTTACCAAGTCCACCATGAAGATGAAAACTTCACTAACGAACGGTACTCGGCTCAACCGCATCGTAATGCCATTGATGCGGGACCCTCAGAAGGAGTTACACTTCGGCAAAGCCACCAAATTAAACGGTCTGCGTCTATGTCAATGCACAACTCATCCCCACTCTCGAAACGAGCCTCGTATCAAAATCCGCAAGAATTCTCACGACAACAACTACAAACCCAAGAAAAGTCGGACTCAGAGTACCCGCATTTCCCGTTTTCAATAAGAAAGGTTCTGGAGTTGTTGGAGGCTTGGGGTGCAAGATGGAGTAATTCAACTACCTCTTGTATGGCGTTCACCAACTGATCAAGAGATGATTGATCCGCAATATTGCAATTACCAAAGATTCATCCACCACCCCACGAGTGAATACAACGGGCTGAAATGCATTGTCTGGGAAAAAATTAATTCAAGGGAACTGTGCCTATGAACTGGGAATATTTCCTCTCTCCACAAGCCGACATGCACAGTTTCACAGGAGAGATCGAATCAACTGAGGACTTTTCATTAGCAGAGGTCGTTAGCAGAGGCGTGTTACAACAACTCAAGACACAACTTGGATTTTAAGTAATCATCTGGGGAAGCCCAATTTCGTCGGAACTTCGTCAACAAGTAAGTCTCATTAGAACAATTATTTGTACGAGAAATCTTTTGGAAATTTGCTGGGGACTCACACACATCCCATTTTTTGAGAATGAAGTCATTATCGTTCCCAATCTCCATTTTATGTTTTGCTTTACATGCTTTCCTTTCATGTGATGTTTGCAATTTTCATGCAACATGCACAATTTTCTAAGGCACATTACCTGCGTTCAAAAATGAGAATTTCTATTGACCCGCTCATAATTCCTCTTAGAGAAAACTACTCATAAATTATCCCAAAATCAAATTCAAATATCTTCATAAAAGCAATCACTTGCTGATTCAAAAAAAAAATCAAATCAAACCATGAAAGGAATTCCTCACATCACTCAAAATGTCTAAAAGAGAAGTATAAGAAAATAAGACGCAAAGTATCAAAGGAAGTCTTTCAGCAACAACTCACTCTTCTTAGAAAGAGCAGCTTTTGCGTTTTGAAGGGCGGCCTGCTTCAGATGCAACTCCTTATACAACTTCTCGATCTCTTCCTCCTGACGAGCAATGCAATCCATGGAAGGAACTTCGTTTATTTCGCGTTGCAGCTTCTCGATTTCAGAAAGTCCTTTGCAGAACCAGGAGGCGTTAAACTCATACTGCACGAACACGTCTCGATGAAACTTCCAGCTTTCAATTACTTCCTCGGAAACGGTGCGTCCAGTCATGATGCTCATACCATAAATGGACGATAAAGCTTCTTGGACACGACTGACTAATGCAAAGCGACTTTTAAGCTTCTTGGAAGTAGCTATATGGCCGTACTTCTTCCATATCTTGGTGTATAACTCTTCATACTTAGCTGGAATACTGAACCCTCCAACCAGCACGTGATCGTCAAAAGGGACCTCGTTAAAAGTGACCCCAGCAGCAGAGTGAACAACAACGGAGTGCACAACCAATGTTTTATCGGCCACATGGGGCTCCTTAAAGGGAAGCGCCACTACAGTCATAGATGTATCCTCTCCAGCATCCCCCGCGTCGTTCGCTTCACCCCGAAGGTTGATTTCTGCCACGGCATCCACAAGCTCACTGAAACGATCAGACTCCTTGACACTCTGGAAGACGCTTCCTTCGTCACCGACCGAGTTTGCATCATCCTTATCATCATCGCCTTCGAGAGATTCAGTTTCACCGGATTTCTCTAAAGCCGCATTACGACTACGTGCAAACCTCGTCAAAGCATTTTCCTTCATGGTGCCCTGATTTTGAATAAAGATCACGTTTAGTGGAAATGGAGCATAAAGTCGGCGGATCAAAATAAAAGTTTAAAGTACCTGCATATAGGAAGAATTGAAAACCACCGGTCCATTTGCATGCCTCTTAGATCTTGCTCCTTCATTCTGGGGACTGCAATCACCAGAAGATCTAGCCATGGTTCGCTTGCCCGGAAGTGGCTTCAATCGTTTATGCTTTTCCAAAATTGCAAGGGTGGGCTCATCACGAGGAACTGTCACAATCTCTTCCGAGAATCTTTAAAAAGCTAGAAGCTCTTCTCGCCAAAAACTTCTATACCTACCAGTCGGGGCTGGTTTTCTTCCGAGGGGCAGGAATGGAAGGCTCTGCTTCGCTGCAAATAGGCTAGCATCAAGAACAGACGGCACGAGCTCCTTTGAAGGCATTGGTGGGCGATCAAACGGGATGCCTTGATCAAGTCTCATCTGACGGGCGGATCTGTCAATATTATAAGGAACCGCAGTGAGGAATTCATCAAAATAAGATGAAACATATCCCGGAATACAGCTTCGCAGAAATATAATCTCTCCAGAGCTCATATCCTTTCCATCGGTGTGCAACACAGTGCCGGAAGCAGTGGTGAAGGTCTTTGGTTGAACCACATAAGAATGAACCGGTCCCCATGGACGGAAATCTATGGCGTACACGTTATCGAGAAAATCGACAAGCCCCACCCCTGGTTTTTGTCGTTGTTTTGCCAACATAGTATTCTCGAGCTACCATACAAGCTAGAAAACGAAGTTGCAGGGACGAGAGCATAATCCTTGAAATGTTCCCATAATCATGCTTGGAGGAAGGCTATGTGAATATGCGACTCAACTTTCTTGTACCCGTTGGAGGCATGCATGTCTGCTGCCAAAGCATCCAGATGAGAGTACAACGATCCAAGGAATAAACTACCTAAGGGGAGAACCATGCCTTTCGCTAACTTTATGGAAAACATGACGATGTCGTGTATTATAGTCTTCTTCCGAGAGCCGTCATCGAAGATGTCCCTGGACAGCCACAAAGACAGAAATGCGACCACGCTGAGTTCATCATCCAGTGCCTGACCCGACCTTGGTTTTGTAGGAAACCATTGAGACACCCACCAAGTGTAAAAGCATTCCTCGTCCTTTTTATGTTGATTATACTCTTCTTCCTTCTGAACAATAGCATCGAGGGTGGAATTTTCTTCGGTGGATAGTTTATAGTGGAAACTTCCCACAATGGAGAGATTCAGCAACACGGCTACGCTTTCCAGAGTAATAGTCATTTGTCCCCATCTACATATACCCGTGTGTGTGGAAGGACGCCATCTAGAAATGAAAGTAATCAAACCTGCAAAGTCTTTCTTGATGTGAAGTGTTGCAGACGCCATGATAGATTCAACAATTTGCGCCTTGGCCAAATTATCTCTAATGCGCTCATTACTCAACATATGCCTCATCTATCCTTCATAAGAGTTCAGTGGGGGTGTGGAAAACCTTGAAATCAATAGGAGAAGCCGGATACTCATTTTTCCGAAGACAGAACCTCATCACATATGTTGGGGGAGCGGATGGAGAAGTCTTTTCATTTTCTGAGCCTGTGAGCAGGACCCACTTATGGCCAGGATGAGTTCTAACGTTTGGAAAAGGCATGGTAAACAACTCATAACCATGTTTGCCATGTCTTTGGAGTTGTTAACACCTCCCGATTTGGCAGCAATATTATCCTCAGGTGACATCTTAACGGGAGCTTATTTGTTCACTTTCAAATAACTACAATGAAGCGCAATAAAAATGAGTCATTACTTCGTACTAAGGGAGAAATCACACATGCATACGATGCAATATGCGAGACGATGGCCGCAATATGGGTGATGATGGCCGGAGCCGATGGAAGAAGAAGTATAAAAAAGAATATTATCGCGGGATGAATGTCCACAGCAGACCTCCGCAAGTTCGATCACCCCCTACCTCTTCTCCTATTCTATTATTGACCGTGGCATGCTCGATCACTCTCTTGGACTGCTCTATCGTGTTTCCTATGGACCGAACACACACAGCCGTGCCTAATAGGGTTTTCGTTCACAAAATTCTCGCCGCGGACATTGCATTCGCAATCACAACCTAAAGCTAGGTTTTGCATGCAAATACAGTATGGAGCAAACATCACATCTACATGGGATTCTTTGCTCGCTTTACTAATGACTCTAGCAACATTAAATACTTTGCTATTGATTCTACATGTGGAGTTCGTTACAATATGGCTAACAAAGAAATTTCGTTCGTAACGAGATAGTTTTCTCAAGTTCAAGGAAGTTACACCTAAAACTAAGGTTTACATCCGCAAAAAAAAAAAAAAATGAAAATGAAGAAGAGGTGGAGCACTCACCTCGCTGCTGAAGGGTGCTCGACGGCAGAGATGGCTGATGGCAGTGGCAAGGATGGCAGGAAGTTGGAGCAAACGAAAATAAAAAGAAAAAGAGAAAAGAAGAGAGGGTCGATTCCATTTATATAAGAGATCTTCTGGCGGAGTTCTAATAAGATAAGGTTTCCTATTTCGATTAGAACACGAAGCAAGGAAGTTGGGCCGACCAAGCCGACGCCCAATGGTCGCACCGACGCCGCCATGCACGCTCGCTGATGGTCGACTTCCACCGGTAAGCCGCTTCTCTTTTGTCTTCATCATATCCTGTATGTCACCATCTATTGCTTACCTCGCAACAGTGTCACCATTACGTGCCAAGCATGAGACTTAATGTTGATGTTGGTTTTAGTTCAGGGTCAAAATTATAAAACCCTGTATTTAGCGCCGTGATCCTGCAAAGGAATAAATTCCATTTGAAAGTGATCAGTGCTCAAACCTCTTTATTTACACATGTATTGAACAACTCAGTATTTATGAAATTCACTCAGAATGGTGCGTGCAACAGCAATCCCAAATATTCTGTGAATTTCATTAACATTATTAATTAATACATTATTTGCCTAGTATTTTACGTGCTATATTCTCAGCCGAACTCTCATTATTGACATGACATGACGATTGAGTGCTCACTCTCAGCAGAGTAGCATGAATCTCCTGAAGTGCCAATATAGAGATGTGCACCACACAGGATACATCACTCTCTAACAGAGAGAGTCTCGCATCGACGCTCTTTGGTTAGCCCGATCGAGCATGTTTAATTTCCTTAAGGGAAATCTAGACTGTCCATATCAGTCTCAGAAACGATCGGGGCCACACAAGTTGGCCGCACAATTTAACAAGCCTAGCCAAACCCTGTCAAGAATAGGAGATTGTCGTGATGATCACCAGCGGGCCCACTTCTGCCCTAGCCGGTCGACCACGCACACCCGATCGGCTCACTCATAAATAACGCCCCTGCTTGGATTCGACCAAGCCAAAGAGGGATGTTGCGCACTTCTAAAAAACCCTAAAATCCATCAATGACAGCAAATATGTGCAGTAAATCATCTTGTCCGTCCAATTTTTCCAGCTTGGTCAGACGGCTTGGATTAAAAGTTAGGCGATCAATGAAGCGTCTCAATGATTACCGTGCGCCACTCTGCCACAGGGAGTGATCAACCAGATGGTGGCCCGCCCATGCGGCCTCCAAACGATCACTCGAAGACAACTGGACATACTTCCGTTTTAAGATGCTTAATATGCGACTTATTCAATCAAGCCTTAAAACAACGATGCTTCATGCATATCGATTGTTTTGAGGTGCTTACTTGAAAATGATGCATTACATGCATCGAGCATACACGATATTTCATGAATATCAATTCCATAAATAACTTAGTTATTTAACCTGATAGCACCGTATGCTATTTCTTGCGGCGGGTCCCACGACTCGACCCACTCATTCGAGATATCAAACATTCCACAAACTTGGGGATACTTGCTGGGGTATTGGTCTAGCGGTTTACAGCGTGCGTCGTGCAACGCGCCCATTAATAAAATGTGTCAGGAGGTATGGACGGTTAACGATGATGAGGGAAGTGGGTAAAGGCGTGATTGTGCGACAATCACCTACACTACCTCACTACTCCATCACTCAACCTCCTACGATATGAGGGTTGCGCTCAAATGACTTGTATCAATAGGTTCTTCAACCTATTCTAACATAACACAGAGAAACCAAGTGTTGTCACAGTATCCAGAGAACACCCAGAACTAATAGCTTACATTGTGCAAGCCAGTTCAACATTCTGATACAAGTCATAAACAACCAACACCTTCACAATCTCAACACCTTCTTCGCTTCCATCTATAAGATCAACCCTTCTCCTTCACTTTGTGACCGAACTGAATCTGGAACGACCATTTCTTGGTTTAGGCCAGAGTCTTACAGATTGATCTCTCGAATATAAAATCATTCCTCTGTAGTGCATTTGTTTAGGGTTTGAACTCGTTTCTCATCAACACACCCCAAATTACCAAAAACAGTAGAATCAGTTTTTACCCCAAAACAAGTATGTGTACGGGTACGCATACAAAAGTTCCCGGACTTCAACTGAGTTCGCCAGTACGCGTACGCATACCAAGGATCCCGGACTTCACCTGACCTTGCCAGTACGCATGTGGGTATGCATACTACACCGGTCTTGGATCAACATAGATGCAAGTACGCATACTATGTCTATAATTCAATTAAGTTTAAGTTTTCTAAACTCTATTTCAATCATTGAAACATTCTTCGAAGATGGCAATAGATGTCTCACATAAACTATTAGCTTCAAAGCAATTTTCAAGTGATCGAATAATCAATATGAAACATTCTGAGTCTACATCAAATGACTGTCTCATACAAATCATGTAAGATGTTACCAGGAGATTTTCACATGATCATATTTTGACTTTCTTCAAGAATATAAGATGAACTTGGTTAAAGCGAAAGCTTACCAACTCATATTTCGAGAAATATGTAAGCGAGTTAAACTCAGCTCGAAATATCAAATGTGTATAAATCGAATACTATATAGTAATACGACTTTTTTCTCAAAGAGGAGATAGAGTAGAATTTCTGAGTGATGGATGAGTTTCAGTCTCCACGTACCTTTTGTTGATGAAGTTCCACAAGCTCTCCTTAGTAGTTCTTCGTCTTCAACTGATGAACGCCGTGAAGTCTAAAGCTCAACTCCACAATCTATCATAGTCCGAGACATCACTATAAGTAGACTAGAAATCAAGACTTATAGTTTTAATCACAAAACTTAACAAACAAGCTTGAGATAGAAATGCTTGCGATTTCGACCGAGCAGTGCTCTAACAATCTCCCTCTTTTTGAATTTTAGTGACAAGACTATCAATATATATGGATTACAAATTAAATAAAAATTTGTAGCTTCTCATCTAAATACTTGATCTCCTTGGTTCTTCAACATTACTCGAAATCTTCGTCACTTCCAAGTACTCTAGTGATTTTGAACGTGTTCAACTCAGCATCATAGTTGTTGAAGATACGTGGCCTTAACAATGAGAAAACAGTTGCTCTGAATCATTGTTATACAGTGTCATAGTATTATTACACAACATCAAAGTTTAATTATATCACAACTTTGACAACAATATTATGGTGATATGTATCACTCCCCCTTAGTCAATAATTCATCTCATAATGAAAACCACTCCCCCTTACATAATGATCCGTTTAAACCATATGTATTTCTAGTGTAAACTACACATTAATTCTCTCCCTTTTTGTCAATATAAATTGGCAAAGGTACGAAAACTAGTGGGATCCTAATGAAATTTTTATCGAGATACTTCATGACCAAAAGAGAACATATCAACTTTTTTTAGATGCAATCATATAGTAGAAACTAAATACATTTATCAAGGAGTTTATAAAGATACAAGAAAAGTACTACAATATTCCACAACCGCACTTCCCACAAAGATATGGCAGTTAAGCACAAGTTCGAATAAGAACTCTCCCCCATAAAATATCATTCCCGAAAGAACAACAAGAGTGATCTTACTTTTGCAAGAAAAGAAGGATTTCTTTGGACATAATCAAATCACATGAAACATGAATTTGTATCCAAAAATCTCAATTAAATTAACCATAAAGAAAATGATTAATACAATTGGCCATGCTCAACATAAGAAAACTTACGGAGCAACACAGTACATTCACAAAGACGTGGATCAAGAAAAAGACCAATACTGCGGAATAATCAAAGATTCATTCTATTTTTCATCACTATTTGCACAATGACATATACTAGACTTAATCTTTGGTGTCAAAATTTCATTCAATCTTTCATCAATATTTGCATAAAGACATATGATAGACTTAACTTTTGAGCAGTATGCGACAATCATAGTTCACGGATGTAAACACAAATATCCCATAACAATTTGCAATATGTAAAACAAATAAAGATTTATACTGCAAAATCATCTTCCAAATAACTTAGAATAAAATAAATAAATCTAAAAACATTGCAAGATGAAAATCGTTGATAATAGCTATGTGTACTCACAATATTTGTTATTCCAAACCCTAGCTATCCTTCTTAAAACACAAGAATAAATTCTCATAAGAAGTTTCCTAGACATCGTAGAGCTTTCTCATAGCATCTACTGAGAATTCCTTCTTATTATTGAAAAAACCATTGATTATGTGATCGTTCAATTCCTCCAAATATTCAGAAATATCAGTTAACTCACTAAGTTCTCTTTTTAGTTCACACAAGGTGTTCTTTGTTAGAGATAACATACGTTCATAGTGAGTTATCCTTGTTGTGGGAGATAGCCAAACTAACCGCACCACTTGTTAGGTAAATCCAAATAGAATTAGCCACTAAATCTTTGGATCGACGTAGAATGAAAGATAAACGATGTAAACACATATTAGAAGCAATAAGTAAAGGACACAAGACTTAACGTGGTTCGGCAATATGCCTACATCCACCAAATCGGTTACGACTTCTTCATTATTATGGAACCACTAAATAGAGAATTACATACTTAACAATTGATGAATCAATCAAAAAACTACGATTCAACATCGTGTTGATCATAAACCCTAAAATAACTCTCTTGAACAAAACGCTCCAATATTACAGAATAATGTCTAACTAAACAAGATAATACTTATCTCATATAACCGAGATGATCTCATTCTAAACGATGTCTCTTCCAACACCAACGATGATCTTCCACCATCAACGAACAAGGTGATCTTCTCTTCGCTAAACGATGTCTTCCACATCTCCCTAAAACCATAAAGATGTACTCTTTCAACACCAATGGTGTATCTTACAACACCCGAGAATGGTACCTCTCTTTCCCTAAAACTCCACCCCAAGAGGTGGGATGGAATCCTTAGAAACCTTAGAGAACTACATTGTGTATTATCGAATTCTCTACTGATTTTCCATTGAGAAATCCATGTCTAAACACATAGTCTATACCTCCTTATATAGGAGTCACAAACTTGATTCCCAACTATTAGTCTCCTTGGAAAAGGAAACTGTAACCAACTAGGAAACCTAATGTTATTTAGATAACCTATCTAAATAAAGAAATCAACCTAAACTAGGAAACCTTGTGTTTCTCTACACAAAGGATTTCTAATATGTTCCAGAACTTTCTGGAACCTTCCAAAACACCGACAATTATCTAACAATCTCCACTTTGTCGATGTTTCAATAAATCTCCACATCGGTAAAGATTTCACTAATCTGAGCCAATTTTCAAACCACGACAATCGTCTCAGCACCTCAACGACGAGCAAACTGGATCAAGTATCAACTCAACCCCCAAACTTCTGCACAAGCGTCTTCTTCGCGGAACGTAACTCCTTCATCTCAAAACTCCAAACCGTATTTCTTCTTCAAACAATCAAACACTGAATTGCTCTTTTCCATGAGCATATCCCCGAAAGAGTAGCGATACAATAAGTTACCAAACATGTCAAGCTTCACAAAATCACTACATTAGTGAACAAACAAAACAGAGGCTCCAAAAGCTGACATACCAAATGGGCTGTGACAAATTAATGTCCTCCACCAAATCTCCAGGAAAAAATGCAGTTTGGACTTCGTCGACTAAGTCAAACCACCACACTAAAAACTAACAGGACTCGGATATATAGAAATGTGATTAATCACGGAGGAAAAACTTCATAACAATCACGTTCTGTCTTGTGCATATCCTTTAGTCAAACTTACCCCAAAAATGTGTACCAGTACGTAACTATTCCAAACAAGATCTGGCAATCATCTTTAAAAAACAAAAAGACCCAAACACACCCAGACGTCTTCTTAACCTTAGGAAACTCCACCAGCTCCCAAGCAACTATCCAAAACTTTGTTGTGCTCACCCATTGTCTTTTTACTCTTAAGCAATCGTAATAAGTTCTTAAGTACGACAATAGTGCTAACTTCTTGCGCTAAACTGAGAAGCAAAGGATGATAAAACTAAATTGTTGCTGAATAAATTTCTTGAAAGAAATCTTTGATCCTATTTTCTACTTCCTATGTAATTACTGAAACCGCAATCTCAATATTTGTAGAAGATGAGCAAAGTAACACACTGCTTCACCCAAACCAAAACCTCTTAAAATACCATCACTGCTATAACATAACTCTCTTTACCGAGAATTCCAAATTGATCAAGAATTACAAACAAAAATTTTGGAATACTAAAGAAAGAACACCTTCTTCAACACTAACACCAAAACTATTTTCTCTTGCGAGAAATAAACTTGGCAACAAAAACTTGATCACTATCCAGAAGTACTTAACCAAATAACAGTTGATGATAAAAGGTTCACGAGATAGCACACCGAAAAATTAGCCCCAAACTTGTCCAAGAAACTTGAACAACATGCATTGTGCTTTCTCCAGCTAGTATGCGATAAAATCGCTTTCTACACCAAACAATAGAATACCTAAACTTATAAAGTTCCCAAACGATACCTTATTCCTCTCAAACGGGTCTTCACCTCCAAATTGGAACGTATCAACACTAAAAGACCAACCTGTTTTTCAAAACGGTCTTGCACTTCAAACCACTTCGATGATCCCTGATACACTACCAAAATCCCTCGCCAAAACATCATCGAAACAAAGGTCACAATCTACTTAGCATCTCTCTCAGAAACAGTAAGAAAGATTCCCTAAACACCAAAATGGATGTCATTACACGTATCATGTATACGAAACATAATGATACCCAAACCTGTAGCCACATCATTCTTCAAAGGTACACTCCCTTCGAAGCTAAAACGTTCACAGAAACACAACTAAATAACTCTTTCTTCAATCATATGCTTAAGATGCATATTCCATAACTTGTGCTAACAAAATTGTTTCTCATTAAATAATAAGAAACCATAGCTCCACCACAACTGAAATCCCCGTGTACGAAGTCCAAAACATACCACTGATAGGTGTCTAAAACACCTTGATATTTATCTATTGTTTATGCTTTCTTGGCTAAGTTTTCTTGTAAATTATGTATTTTATGTTTAATTTTGAGTTTTAGGTACTTTGGAACAAAAGAGAAGAAACGTCGCTTAAAAGGGTCTAAAGTGTCATTTCATGTGCAACTACTGTTGGCGGCGACTTATTTCTCATTTTTTAATTCTTCTCTATCTGAAAGGCATGTCGGCTTTAGTGATGCGAGTTATGTCTGAAAAGCATGGCAACCTTAGTGATGTATAAAAATTGAAGAAAAGAAGTGAATATGAGAGGTAACAGATGGCGGCTCGAGAAACTACTAAAAGCACCCAAAAAAGTGTTAAGGCACCCCCAGAAGTGGTCCGGAGGAGTTGATAAAGGCATCCCAGGAGTTTTCACTATTTACATCCCAAAAGTCATCTTTGTACCCCACGAATTGCTAAACGTAACCCAAATTGCTAAAGGGACACCGTTGTTGGATAAGGGGGAGGTCATCTTCTCCATTTGAATTTCAAATTCTGGCGGGAAAACTGGTTTTTCAATGGCATCATATTAGGGTTCGTGATTTGGACAAGTTTTAATGAGACTAAAGCTCTGAAATTCATTGGGTTTGTTCCTAAGGACTAAACACGGCTGGTAATGGTCTTTGTTTTGACCAGAATTGGCTAGATCATCGGCAAAAGATGAATCAGGTCTCATGTATTTTGGCGGGAAAACTGTTCTTCATAAACCCGAATTAGGATTCGACTTTTCAGCAAGTTAGAAGCAGATTCAATCGATATTATGACTTGGGATGGGCCTGTTACATCTTAACATGAATGGTATGTGTGTTGGAATTGATTGGATTTGGCTACAACGTGGATTTGAACAAAACATCATGGCAAGTATCTACGTGGTGTTATTCTCGGAAAGTTCTGTCTGGATTCTGGAAAGGATTTTATGCAACTTAATCGCTATGGTTGGTTGCAATCGGCCTGTTTTGGTTAGACATGCTTGGTGAACTGTTTTGATTCGGCTATTTTGGGATGGATAATCCCCGGCGATGATTCAGAGTTTCACGGGTTTTGTGCTATTCCGGGAAGTTACGTGGAGATTTCAATGGTTTTACGGCCTGGTTACATTGTTGCCAAATCAACAAGGGATAATGACGTGTATTGGAGCTAAAAGAAGGAGCAAATCTCGGTATAATTGGAATGTTTCCATGAAACAGGGAGGTGAAGAAAGTCCGGTATTTGGATATTTGGAAGGTATGTGTGATATGGGAGAATATATTCTCCTAGTATTTGCTTCTATCAGTAATGAAGAGAGTTTGGAAACAACTGGTGGAAGTTTGGAAATAAATAGAAGACCAAAGGAAAAGAAGGAAGAAAAATCCGTAGCTTGCGGTGGAGGAAAAGTAGAGAATTTCTAGGGATTTCTCGATCCTGTTGTGTATAAATAGGGTGGTTCGAGTTCAAAAAGGGATATATGGAGAGCCTTAAAAGAATATTTAGCTAGAATTCAGAAATAAGAAAACATAAAAAGTTCTTGCTGCTTCTGCAAACCAAGAACACGAAGAACGTAGCCTGTCCGAAACAGTCGCAGAAAGATATCGTTAATCAACATCAGAAGATATATATCATATTTTTTTGGTAGCAAAAGACTTCCATCCACTAACATGTAATAGCTAAGCTGCTCAATTCAGTATCTAAACACCTTTAGCGACTGCAGAATCATTGTAAGCTTATTTATATCTTTTTGAATACAATGATTAATGAAATTTTCTCCTTCTCGATATATGAGTAGCTAAATTTCTTTTCTAGGGTTTTGGAGGAAACTATTTTTGATGAGTGAATTTTAGTAATTATTTTCTTTGACAATAAATACTCTATTTTTGTGCTTTTAATTTATTAAAAATTCTCTCTTCTTTATATGCTTCATAATAATTTGGGTAGTTTCTACCGATATTTTACAAGCGAGGGAGAATTAAGCCTTAGTATAGTGACAAGAGTCATAAAAAAGAAGAGCTTGTAACGTTTTATTTTCCAAAGCATGAGATTGGGTTCGAAACTGTTTTGAGTAAAGTAGGAGTATTTGTCAAAGAAATTGTTATTGAGTTTACAATATTGGAAGTAGTGGAATCCAAAACCCTAGAATCATCTCTCCTTGGTGACAAAAATCAATTTAATTAGTTTTTATTTATTTAATCTTAAACCAAATCTTCAAAAGAGTCCGAGCAACGAATCCTTTCTTACCACACTTTAAAACTACATGAACCACGTCTCATCAAACGATCATCACACTTCAACTTACTTGTAACCAACGCGCAACAAGTACTCCAAACGAAATTAAACTCTTTGAAACTGAAACATATTGATCCTTGATAATGGTCATCAATTCCCAAAACGAAATCTTCAGAAAGATCTCACCAAATCTTCACTGCCTTGTGCAATTTAATCCGTAACATCTTCGAGTGTAACTTCCTCTTAACATCTTTCGACTTCTTAGGTCAAAAAATTAGTAACATAATCAACCTGATGAAAACCGATATCAAACTTGCACCCTCCGTACCGAAATAATGATAAGAAATTGACACACTAAAAATTGTCTCCTTTACTTCAAACAACATACAAACCAAAACTTGTATCTCAACCACAACGCTCTTGCTTTCTCAAACGTGATTTGCGAAGCAAACACTCCCAAACGAAAACAACTTGGTCTTCCAAATAGTCCACAAGAGCCTCATACTAAACGAAGTAAAAAAACACAATCAACTAACCAAAATATGGGTACACAAATACTTACTTGGAGCTACGCGGAATGCATAAGGTCATACGCTTCAAGAAGTATAATATCAAATTCTTCAAATGTAGAGCACCACCAAAAAACGAATGTGGAATATCAAAGTATCCCATTCCTCCGAAACACTTTAACTTGCTTCATACCCAAAATTGATAACATCAAATCCTTCAAATCCGAATGCTTGATGACATCAACCTATGCATCTTCAAATATTTGAAAACTTCAAATCCTGCGTACTTGAATACTTGAAAACATCAACTCCTTCTAAACCACAAATTCTGTTACCCGCAGAAAACCGACATCTCCACTTCTAACTTCGATCCTCTCCATGATCACCGCACTTTTGTTGCGGGAGATATCCAAACTAACCGCACCACTTGTTAGGGAAATCCAAATAGAATTAACCCACAAGACACTAAATCTTTGGATCGACATAGAATGAAAGATAAACGATGCAAACACATATTAGAAGCAATAACTCTCTTGAACAAAACGCTCCAACATTACCGAATAATGTCTAACCAAACAAGATAATACTTATCTCATATAACCGAGATGATCTCCTTCTAAACGATGTATCTTCCAACACCAACAATGATCTTCCACCATCAACGAACAAGGCGATCTTCTCTTAACTAAACGATGTCTTCAACATCTCCCCAAAACCATAACGATGTACTCTTTCAACACCAACGGTGTATCTTACAACACCCGAGAATGGTCCCTCTCTTTCCCTAAAACTCCACCCCAAGAGGTGGGATGGAATCCATAGAAACCTTAGATAACTACATTGTGTATTCTCTAATTCTCTACTGATTTTCCATTGAGAATTCCGTGTCTAAACACATAGTCTAGACCTCCTTATATAGGAGTCACAAACATGGTTCCCAACTATTAGTCTCTTTGGAAAAGGAAACCGTAACCAACTAGGAAACCTAATGTTATTTAGGTAACCTATCTAAATAAGAAAATCAACCTAAACTAGGAAACCTTGTGTTTCTCTACACATAGTCCTGGTGAATTCATCATTAAGACGATCTATCTCAAGATTTTTCACTTGAAGTGATGATTCAAGTTTCTCCAACGAAGCCTTTAGTTGGAGATTTTCTTGATGAATTTCTTCACACTTATCCAAGAAATCAAAAATCTCAGTGTCAGACTCAAACTCAGAATCAGAATTTGAGTAGGAAGAAGTTTCTGCTGCGAGAGATGAAAATTCATTGCACACAACAGAAGTATGCAAGGTATTGACAACCTGGGATGATTTTTCTTGCATTGAATCATCTGGAGCATTAACCAGAGAGAGACCTTTCTCACATCTTTTGATTATTTTTACAATATCCTTGATTTTTTGTGTAATCAGTGATTTATCAAAATCAACATGATTGGAACAGCATTCATCATCCCAAGACAAGTTGGAAGGTTCGCTTGGGTTGGTCACAACATTGAACGCAGATGTTCTGACTGTACCTTGATCAATGTGAGATTGGTTAGGGCTCAACTACATTCCAGTCCGAAGTTAACTGGTAGTAGGCTAGTGTCTGTAGCGGCTTCATATAGTGTGGTGTTCAAATCTGGACTAGGTCCCAGGGTTTTTCTGCATTTGCGGTTTCCTCGTTAACAAAATTTCCGGTGTCTGTGTTATTTCTTTTCCGCATTATATCTGTTTAAATAATTGAATATCACAGGTTGTGCGTAAGTTCAATCAATTGTGAATCCGACCTTTGGTTGTTGATTAAATTGATTGACACTTGGATATTGGTTTTTGATACCGTCCAAGTTATTTCTTATATTCAGCCGGCTTCGCAAATTCTCATTTGTTTGATTGCGGATTGAATTGAGAAATTGAGATATAACTCTTGGATATATTTCCATTGATTGAGTCTGACTGTCTAGTTGATTCTCTTGGAATTATATTGGAGTTTGTCCATACAAATTGCTAAGAAAAATATTGGGTGTGGTTTTTAGACCCCTGCTTTTTCATGTTCAACTGAGCATCATAGTTGTTGAAGATCCGTAGCCATAACAATAAGAAAACAATTGTTCTCAATTATTGTTATACAGTGTCATAGTATTATTACACAACAATCAAAGTCCAATTGTATCACAACTTTGACAATAATAATACGGTGATATGTATCACTCCCCCTTAGTCAATAATTCATCTCACAATAAAAACCACTCCTCCTTACATAATGATACGTAAACCATATGTATTTCTAGTGTAAACTACACATTAATTCTCCCCCTTTTTGTCAATATAAATTGGTAAAGGTATGAAAACTAGTGGGATCATAATGAAATTCTCATAGAGATACTTCATGACTAAAAGAGAACATATCAACTTTGTTTCGATGATTTCACATAGCCGAAACTTAGTGTATTCATCAAGGAATTTATAAATATACAAGAAAACTCCTAAAATATTCCAAAGCCGCAATCCCCACAAAGATTTGGCAACTAAGCACAAGTTCAATTAAGAACGCTCCCCCATAAAATGTCATTCCCGAAAGGAACAACAAGAGCGACCTTACTTCCACAAGAAAAGAAGGATTTCTCTGGACATTAACAAATCACATGAAACATGAATTTGTATCCAGAAAACTGAATTCCTATGATTAATTCAATCAGAAATGCTCAATATAAGGGAACTTAAGGATCCATACAGTACTTTCACATAGAAGTGGATCATGGAAAGATCAATACTACGAAATATTCAAAGGTTCATTCTATTTTTCATCAATATTTTCATAATGATATCATAGACTTATTCTTTGCAATCAAAAGTTCATCCTATCTTTCATCAATATTTGCATAATGTTATAATAGGCTTAACTTTTGACATATATGGGACAATCACAGTTCACGGACGCAAACACACATATCCCATAATAATTTTTTCAATATATAAAACCAATAAAGATTAATACTGCAAACTCATCTTCCAAATAAACTGTAGATTTAAAGAAATAAATCTAAAAACATTGCAAGATGAAAAGCGTTGACAATAGTAATATGTGATCACAATATAGGCTATTCCAAACCCTAGTTATCCTTTTTAAAACACAAGAATAAATTCTCAAAAGAAGTTTCCTAGAAAAAATAAAAACCAACAAGCTAAAAACAAAGAGACTCCTAAACCATCAAACCTATCATGAACTGAAATCAATGAGCTTTTCCGGAACCCTCACGAGTCTTGAGACCTTTGAGCTTGTGATTGACAACATCCACTGCTTCTTCAGAGAAGATCTTTAACATGTGACTTCATGGGAACAAGGTCAAAACTAACCTTTTTCAACTCAGTTCTTAACACATCGAGACCCTTCTTAGTGTCAACGAGCTGCAGTTTTGCTTCGTCAAAGTATTTAAGAAAATCATGAACCACTTCGGCCGAAACCATCTCATCATTCTCAACATCTTGATGAGAATAGGCATAGTAGCATGAGGTATCAGGATTTTTACCGTCAACTTCTACTAAGGTTCTTTTCTTCCTCATTTTGGACTCGAAACCGATACCTTTATCAAGAAAACCTCTTTCAAAATCACAAGTGCGAGAAGGTGAAGACATTCTTGACAAATAAAAAATAACCTAGAATACTCGTACGTGACTCAATAGGTTTGGTATTTAAATGGTTTCTTAGGGACGGTAAATTTTAGGGTTTCTAAAGAAAGTTCGTGACAAGTAAGTCATGGGTACCTGTACGAACACAACCCGAACCCAAAAGAAAAACAAAACTAAAAACGTAACGAACCCTTTTACAAGTTAAAACAAAACCATATAATTTTGCTACGTGAAGACTCTCTTTCACAATTTTTTGGCTCAATAAATTTTATATTTCCACAGAGAGAAAAATTTAGAGCACAAGATTAGCAGGCAACATAGTTGTGACAATTTTTTTTCTTCAAAAGACGACAATCGAAGAGATTTTCGAGACGCAAACAATACTTAGGCAACACTTATCCGTAGACAATAGTTTAGCTATAGACGATAAGAGAATAACTTAACTAAGAAGAAAGCGTTTTACCAATAAGTATACCTGATTATTAGTAAAACTTACTCAACAGGATTTTTATGAGTAAGGATTCAACCCTTGTGATTAATTAACACAGGTATGAGCATTACGCTCATCGAATGAATATTGTTCATGGTTGATCCTCTTTTTCCTTCTAATTTTTGGAGGAAACCCTTTGTGATGTGAGAAAGTATCATAAAACCTACTATCATCAAAGTATGAGACTAAGTTTGAATCCTTACGAGAAGAAGTTTGTATGGAGGACTTTGACATCCTGTTGATAAGATCCTTGTATCCTTGAATTATCAGATTAAGGTTATCTTTCATATCCCCATTGTTGCATCCACCTACTGGTACCCTTTTCACATCTTGAACAACATTCTTCACATTAGGTTGAGAAGAACCTCTCTGAAATCTACTTGAACGATTTGTAGTATTGCCACAATCGGTTCGAACGTTCGATGAGTATATTGAACTGACTTTCCTGGAAGAATTCACAAGAAGAGTACTAAAACTAATAGGTTTAGACATTTGGATGTCAGTTACACCTTTGAGTATTAAATCTAAGGTATGCTGAAGTCAACCAAAGTAATTTTCATTCTTCAGATCACTCTTTCGTTGAACATGTCCTTTTGAATCACAAAAAAAGACATACTATCTGATCACCGGAGTGATTAGAGTGTGTAGCATTAGACACATCGTTAGAAGATTTCTTCCTTCCATGCGACGTGGTAAATCTATGATCAATGGAAGAACCAAGCACTTCTTTAGCAATAGGAAGGGTTTGCAGTTTATCTTCTGAAACTGTTTTCATTAGAGAAACATGATTAGAACTAGCCATATTTTCTAATATCACAACAGAGTCATAAGTGATTGGTATGACGGTCTCCACAAAGTGACTTTTGTCTTGAATAGAGATATTACTCAAAAGTCATTCTATTTCAAGGGAATCTTCCTTGAGTTTAGCCTCGAGTAAGGTTCTGGAAGAGCAAACAACAACATTTTCCTCACGAAGAACCTTTAATTGGGAATCACGGTCTTTTACCATACCAATCATAGTATTGACTTTGTGTTCCAGCCTATTGATTTAAACTGCCTGAATTATAACAAGTTTTAGAATCGGTGCACTTTCTTGGGATACTTCCCTTTCTACATCAGACTCAGACTCGTCAGTAAAATAGTTAGGGTAACACATATCAATACTTGTGTGTTTCGTGTGAACCGCATGTTCATCTATATGTGAGATCGAAAAGTATTTCTCTTCCATAGATTTCATAGAAGCAGAACTTTTATTTCTGGTGATGCGTTTGTCAAAGATAACACAACTGTCCATAGAGTCAGATTGCTACAAACACAGATTTATGAGGTCTTAAACGTGTTTGCGTGCTCTGATACCAATTGAAAACCCGGGGGTCAAACAACCACACTCAATATTTTGTTTAGGAAATCTGTAAGTACAAACTCCAATATATTTCCAAGAGAATCAACTAGACAGTCAGACTCAATCAAGGAAAATACATCCAAGAGTTATATCTCAATTTCTCAAATCAATTTGCAATCGAACATATAGAAATCTATGAGCCGGATTAATATGAGAAATAACTTGGATGGTACCAAAGACCAATATCCAAGTGTCTATCAATTTATATCAACAACCAAAGGTTGGATTATTTAAATGATTGAACTACGCACAACCTGTGATATCTCAATTATATAAAAATATAATGCGGAAAATAAATAACACAGACACCAGAAATTTTGTTAACGAGGAAACTGCAAATGTAGAAAACCCCCCGGACCTCGTCCAGATTTGAACACTACACTGTATTAAGACGCTATAGACTCTAGCCTATTACAAGTTAACTTCGGACTGGAATGTAGTTGAGCCCTAACCAATCTCACACTGATTAAGGTACAGTCGTGTTCCTTACGCCTCTTGAACTACGTCGAATTCTGCGCACTTGATTTCCTTAGATGATCTTACCCATAACTAAGAGTTTCTACGAACCAAAGTCGAAGACTTGATAAACAAATCTGTCTCACTTAAAAAAGTCAATTGAATAGATAAATCTGTCTCCCACAGAAATACCTATGAGTTTTATTCCGTCTTTTGATAAATCAAGGTGAACATGAATCAATTGATATACCAGACTTATATTCCCAAAGAACAACCTAGTAATATCAATCACCTCACAACAATCTTAATCATATGGAAGCGAAACAAGATATAGTGGAATCACAAACGATGATACGAAGATGTTTGTGACTACTTTTTATCTTACCTATCGGAGATTAAATATCGAGCAAATCTTAGAGAAGATAGTACTCAAACACGATACAAAAAAGTAAGATTAGAACACACAACTATAGAGAAAATAGTTGGGTCTGGACAATGAAGTCATCAAGTCGTTAACCTATAATGGTTTTAGGAAAACCCTAGGTTAAAGGAGAATCGACTCTTTTGACTTCGTCTAGAATAAAGATGAACTTGGTTAAAGCGAAAGCTTACCAACACATATTTCGAGAAATATGTAAGCGATTTAAACTCAGCTCGAAATATCAAATGTGTATAAATTTAAAGTCTATATATCTATACGACTTTTGTCTCAACAGGAGATAGAATATAAATAGACTTCTGAGTGATATATGAGTTCAAGTCTCCACATACCTTTTGTTGATGAAGTTCCACAAGATCCGCTTAGTAGTTCTTCGTCTTCAATCGATGAACGCAGTGAAGTTTAATGCTCAACAAAATATTCTATCCTAATCCAAGACATAGCTATAAGTAGACTAGAAATCAAGACTTATAGTTTTGGCAACTAAACTTGACAACAAGATTGAGATAGCAATGCTTGCGAGTTCGACCAAGTAGTGCTCTAACATATAATATCAATAATTGTTACATAGATGCCTCTAAGACTAAATGATAAAATGTTCAAATCAATTCATTGTTTCCAGGACAAAACCAGCCCTCTAGTTCTACCAAGGCAGGGAACATTACAGGTATTAGAGAAACCCATGTTTCTTTGCTTCCTAGCAGCAGTATCCTTCTTCATTTTAGTCTCAGATAGGAAATAATATCAGGGTTGATGTTTTTAAATATGAGGGCACAATTCTTTATTAGCAGATTTTTTTCTTAAACTACGCACATTCCAGCACAACATATTAACATTGTTAACATGGTAAATAAATTGAGAGTCAACAAATAAAGAATCGGTCTCAATAGAGGGATATTGAAAGGATTGGTTTACCTGATTGGTAGAAGTAGGAGCACCATTAAGATGAGAATTTTCATTGTCCCCACCCAATTGAGAACCTTGAGCACTATTCAGGTCCAGACCAGCAGCCCCATGAGAGGAATTATTTCGGGCATCACTAGTAGTCGAGGAATTGCCAGTAGGTTCACTGTAATGCCCATAATGGTTAACCAGGTTACGGATATTGAAGGCACAATTGATTTAGCTAGTTGACAGGGGGGGACAAATCCCACATTAGTGATAAGAGGAAAAAGGGAGTTATAATCTGGTTCATTTGGGTATAATAATTCTAGAAGGTTGACGACGATGCTTACAAGAGTTGGTTTAGTAGTTTTACTTCTATTTTTTCAGCTTATCTTTAGGATTAATCTTTCTTTTCAGATTGATAAGGGCATCATGTTCAGCAGCCAGAGATACCACTTCTTCTCTAGGGATGATAAATGTCTGAGTTGAAACGACATAACTTTTAAAAGCCCGGTTAAGTTCAAAAAACGAATCATCCCATTTGATAACGATTAGAAAACATCCATCGCGGTGGAGATAAAATCAAGAACAAAATTATCCTGGTTTGGAAGCTGCTTGAAGATAACGACAAACCATTTGCTACAATTGTAGGAGGATGAGCTTTAACCGCACCCACATCATAAATCTTTAGGGATTTTGATTTGTTAACAAAGGGACCCATGTTACTCTTTCTTATCAGCTTTTTTTTTTCTTCTTCAGAGGAACTTTTCTCTATGATAATTTCTTTTCCTTTACCATTATTCGCAATGTTGACACTCTTTTCTTGAGTATCCGTAACAATACCATCACGAGCAACAACGAGATTATCAATAACAATATCCGAGGAAGATTCAGCAGAGACAATATGAGGTAGTGGAGGCATCAACCTGGGCACTTTTAGAAGAACATATTTGGAGCTTGATGAAAGAATCGCAGCATCTTGGATGGATTTTCGTTAATTTAACTTGCAATTTAGGGCATTTAGCATCCTTATGATCAATAATACCACATGAGGTAGAAAAGAACCTTGGAAACATGAAGTATCTGCACTCAATAATAAAAGGTTGTATTCTTCCTGTTGTAACAAGTGTAGTCCCTAATGGTATGGTTTATGAAGAGAAATACAAACATATATATTGATATTCTTCTTGAGAGGATGGTTACCATATAGATCCTGATCTTCAATAAGATCTCCTAACTTGAAAGTCAGCCTTTTTAGATCTTCAAAATATGTACAAAGAATGAGATAAATTAATTTTTCAGAGTATGTAGTTTGGCAGTTAACCGACCAGCTAGTTGGAGGAAAAACACGTAAAAAAATAAGAAATCCAAAAAGAAAACCACGGACGTTATGAATCAATTCTATTGAAATCAATCTCCGTAATAAATCTTATAAATACTTTGTTCTTCAAACTAAAAGTAGTAGATGTATTTTTTTTGAACCAAAGGCCATTGAGAGCAGATGTACCCTCTGATTGAAGCAGTTGGAACCAGGGTTTCACTGTAGATATATCCTACCATGCACCCGTTCCAATTGTTATCATTCTCAGATAGAACCATCATTTTATCAATAAAGACTGGATCAGTGAGAGTTGAAGGTAAATTTGTTGATAAGACAAGTTTATCAACCATTTGGGATGAGAGGCCTTGAATATCCTTCTCAGAAGAAACAATAGTGTCTGAGATTTTTTGTTATTCCATATGCAAAGTGATGAAGATTAATATGTTGATATAGCTGAGATATTTTGGAAAGAGGGAGTCGAATTTTTGAATTGTATGGTTGGTGTAAGATGGAGAACATATATCTCGATGGGACATTACCAATTCATAGTGAGGCATGTGTTATAAAAGAGAAAATGCACTTTGGTACAAACATGGAGACATAAAGACATAGGTTTAGAGAAAATATCCTTAAAGTGGGAAGTATGAGAAGGATGAATATTTTTGCTAGACAAGTTGAGAAGATAGTTTGGTGAAATATTTCCAAGTCTCATGGAAGTAGATGTGGACCAAGATTCTTTTGTATGTTTAGATATAACGTGGTATTGAGGTTTGGGAGAGTATCTCAAAAATACAATGTGGTGGTATCGAAAGATCTCAGTGAGTAAATAGTGCCAGAAATATTGGATGATGTTGATATTTCATCTAGTCCGCATGACATAGATCAAGTACTTCTTTGGACAAAAGAAGATAGTTGTTGAGCAACAAAAAAAACTTGTAGTCTATCCTAAATGGAATTACAAAGAAACCTCTGAATTCCATTAAACCATTGGGTTCATAATGGTAAAATTAAGACAACATATATTTATTTTGGGGAAAGAACACTTAAGGTAATTGGGTTTTGAGGTAAATTTAGTAGCATAGGTAAAATGTTTGGACTTGACATTGTATAAAATTGTTGAGTGGGGTGTTAGGTTTTATGAATCTGGGTATATAGGATAAGTGGAATAAATGCAACCTAGCCAGCATACCCCGACTAATAATGATGCCTCCCAACAGCAATTGCCTGATCCAGACCTGCAAAAAATCAAAGATTTTAATTAGTTCCCATAAGTGCTTATTAGAATTAGGTGACCTGCATATAATTGGTGTGATTTTCAATTGAGTTGTAGTAAATAGGTTCGTTGAGACTTGTGAAAGCAAAAGATTCTAGATTTAATTTTAAGACTAAAAATATAGCAAACTTAAATAAAAGTGATATGAAAAATATAGAGAAGACTGGGGCTATGGAATCCACTATTTACCAATATCAAAGTGATTTGTATTTTCTAATTATAATCATGCAAATCATGCATTCAAATTGATTCTTAATATTGCAATAGTTGATTTTTTAGAAATAACAATTGTAGATCGAAAGTATGGGACATCAAAACCCTAGGCTAGCATGCTCCATCAATTGAAATGACAATTTTTTAACAAAAACCATTTTATCAATTTATTTATCAAGGAAAATAATCATATAATAATTGCATAAATTAGAGATTACCACTTTTCATTGGTGAAATAGCTACCTCCTTCTCCCCAGAGGATGGGTTTAGCTCATCATTGTGTAAACACGCTCAAAATATTTGTTCATTGCTTCAAAAATTGTTTACAAAGATGAAATGGAGAGAAAATGATGAAAATTGGGTGTTTGCAACATTTTTAATTGTTGCAAAACACTGTTACAGAGAACGATAAATGAAACTGTTACTGTAGCTTCTAAGACCCACGCCTCTGTGTCGTTAACACTGTTGATAAACGGCTGACTTGGTTGGTATGTTCTTCGTGTTCTTCAGCTATGCAGCAACAGAAATGGTAGCTCTGCAACTCGATTTTTCTTTGCACTGTGGTGTTCTAAACTCTCCCAAACTCTCCGTAGTCTCTCACTGCTATCCCAACATCTATTTATCACCCAACAACATCGAAATCTCACGTAATAACTTCCAATAATTCTCCCATCAATCGACAGTAATGAATATTTTCTCGGGAACATTTTCTTCCCATTCTTCTCTTCTCATGCTGTCAACGAGTGCTGAATCTTCCTTATTTAACTCGCACACGCTTCTGCAGCGGCCAAGCTCTATCCAAACACGAGAAGCACATGTAAAATCACGCTGTAATCCCGTAATTATCTCATCCGCACACGTACTCCATGTTGTGTAGAAAATCCACGTATTCATTCCACGTTTTTCAAATCTGAAGGACTTACCAGTCCTGTGTGAGTGTAACAGGCTAGAATGAGTCGATTGGAGTCATTGAATCTCGCCACAGCTCCTCCAAATTGAAAACATCAAACTCCGCAGGTGAACAATATTCAAACCTGCACTTTCCCGCCAAAACCACGTTGAAGAAGGGTGTCTCCTAACCAAACTGGGGGTGCGAATAGCAGGTGCCTAACTGAGGTGCCCCTTATCCGAATTGGGGGTCCGTTTAGCAAATGTCCTTCGGGGTCCAAAAAGCACGAGCAACTTTTTCCACACAAGTGTGTTTCTTCAAAAAAACCTAAAAAAACATAAAAACACCATAATTAATACGAAATTTAAGCACTAACAATACAGACATTGGGGAAAATTTAGACACAAAAACGTGTCTATCAATAATTCTCTAAATGGTGCCTCTGCAAAGGGTTTGGATAACTAGATGAATAGACTTTGAATGGGTAAATTCGAGGAGTAATGATGGTTCTGGAGAAGGTACACATGGTGTACATGGCTTTGAATGAGCGTGAATAAGCAAGACATGAGACATTTCACCCAACTCCTTAAAGGTCTAGTAATGGCATCATTTGAGGGTTTATAAGCATAAATCAGAGAGATAATCTTTAATTCGAAGCAAAAAGACTAAAAGAGGAAAAAGAATTAGAAAAAGTGAGAATATTAAGAGATAACTAATGGAAATTTAGGAAATAATGCTCATGATGATGATCAACCATCAAAAAACTATGAAGCACTAATACTGATACGGGGATTCATCAATTTTCGAAAAATAAGGATAAAAGATACGTGTACTTATTAAAAATATTTTACATATTCTAGTAAAAATATCACATATATATGATATAAAAAATCTCGTAAATACTAGTTGGAATATTAAAAAAAGATAGATAAAAACTATGTGACATCTCGCCCACCCATCACCCATCAAAATTGTCTTCATTAACCATTTCTAGTTCTAGCTCGTCAGGTGAAATATTTCCTATTTCAAGTTCTTACACATCGTCCGGTGTATCAAATTCTTCTTTACTACTATCTCAATATTTGTACCCAAAATTACTTTTAAGAACTAAACACGATTGATCGGTGATGATAATGCGAAACTAGGGTTACAAAATGAACTGAAGATAAAAAAAATATACAGAGAGTTTAACGTGGTTCGGAAAGTTGTGCCTACATTCCACGGAGGAATCCCATAGGGAGAGATATTGTATTGATATGGGGATTACAATAATCTTGTATGGTTATCTAACCTAGAATTCCATATCTCCTTAGGGTATAAGATACATGTATTTATATAGTTTATGTATACCCTAATTTTGATATAAACTTCATGTGCAAGTAACTTGGGCAACAAGACATGTGACAACATCTGGAATCTTCTTTAACGGGCTAGGCAGGCATGATTAAAGACTTTTCGTCTATTTATTGACGGTACAAACACTCACATTCTACTTTCTCCGATCCTTTTGTAAAAGATTACTATGAGCAAACATTAAATTCTTAGCATTTTGGGGTTTAATCTTATTTCTCTTAACTGAATGGATAAAATTATATGTGTTTCGTCTTCTCTCTGAACAATATGAGGAATATGGCCGCGTAGGAAGCCTTAAAGCTAAATTTTTGTAACACTGAAGCTGAAGCGTCAATGAGTTATTGGGTTATTATAATTATATGATTATTCGATGAATATAGATATATAATATATAAATTTTAGGTATAAAATTGTAAATATGTTGATTTTGCATATAAAAATATATGTTAAAACTATAAGAAGTACCCTCTATTAGAGTATCTGAGAGGTTTCCTAGAGTATTTTTTTGCCTTTTTCGTAATTAAAAAAGGTGATACTTTGAATGGAGTATCTGATACGTATCCCAAGGTAATCTGATACTAATACGACGCCGATACATATGTGTCACCAATTTTGAAGTATCCGTGCTTCATAATAGGGAAGAACTCTTGAGTTTGTGAAAAGAAATGCATTAAGGATCTTGATACCAGAGAATTGCAGAGTTTGAAGGATTTTCTTTAAGGGGTGATGAAAAGGCACGACCTCTTAACTGATTATGAGAGGAAAAGATAGGAAATGCTCAGGAATTTGTACTATGGAAGGAGAAAAGGTATACAATAATTGAAAGGGAAAAAAAGGGAGAGAGAATATGGTGATGATGATTACATCTGGAGAAAGATGCACAGTGAAACCAAGAGTGATTCTGAGCAATTAGATGGTATTTATGAATATCATGTTGAGGAGATTGAGTCATCTGAGACTGATTATGCTGTATAGAACGACAAGAAGAAAGAGGAATTAAGGATTGACGATGCTCATTACATAAGGTATTTCGCCAGACCCATTCAATAGAGAATAAAAATATATTCTTATGAAAATATAATAGAAGGCATTGATGCTAATGGAGTACCAATAAGTGAAGAAGATACAGAAGAGGAGGAAAGTGATTCTGATGAGGGAAGTAGTGATTCTAGAGATGATTGTGATTATAGGTCTGCTGTTGTGATTATGATGAAGAGGAGGGTTGGGGTAGCTATGATGGGGAAGATGAATGGTAGTCTTCCCAATCACATTAATAGGAACAAGGTTAGTAAGCTTGGAATAAAAAGTTTTTGTTAACATATTTCTCTGACAGTAGTTTTCGTCTTCCTTTGTTTGTTACTTTTTTTCAAGACCATTTTGCTCATCGGGTTGATGCGAATGGTATATGAAAAAGCGGAGGTCTAACAACCACACCCAATATTTCTGTTAGCAATCTGTATGGACAAACTCCAATATACATTCAAGAGAATCAACTAGATATTCAGACTCAATCTTTAGAAACGTATATCGAAGAGTTTATATCTCAATTTCTCAATTCAATCCGCAATCAAACAAATATGAATTTGCGAGACCGGTTGAATAAGAGAAATAACTTGGACGGTATCACAAACCAATATCCAAGTGTCAATCAATTCAATCAACAACCCAAAGGCCGGATTCAAGAACTGATTGAACTTAACATACAACCTGTGATATTTCAATTATATAAACAAATATAATGCGGAAAAGAAATAACACAGAACCATAAATTTTGTTAACGAGAAAACCGCATATGTAGAAAAACTCCGATACCTAGTCAAGCTTTGAACACCACACTGTATTAAGCCGCTACAGATATTAGACTGCTACCAATTAACTTCAGACTGGAATGTAGTTGAGACCTAATCAATCTCACACTGATCAAGGTACAGTTGCGCTCCTTACGTCTCTTAACCCAAGTAGGATTCTACGCACTTGATTCCCTTAGTTGATCTCACCCACAACTAAGAGTTGCTACGACCCAAAGTCGAAGACTTGATAAACAAATCTTTCTCACACAGAAAAGTCTATTGAGATAGATAAATCTGTGTCCCACAGAAATACCTATGAGTTTTGTTCCGTCTTATGATAAATCAAGGTGCACAAGAACCAATTGATAAACCAGACTTATATTCCATAAGAACTGCCCAGTATAATCAATCACCTCACAATAATCTTAATCGTATGGAAACGAAACAAGATATCGTGGAATTACAAACGACGAGATGAAGATGATTGTGATTACTTTTTATCTTGCCTATCGGAGATTAAATCTCGAGAAAATCTTAGAGAAGATAGTACTCAATACGATAGAAACCTGCAAGATCATAACACACAACTACAGAGAAAATAGTTGGGCCTGACTTCATAATCCCAATGAAGTCTTCAATTCGTTAACCTACAGGGTTTTGGAAAAAACCTAAGGTTAAAGGAGAATCGAGTCTAGACGCAACTAGTATCACAGAGGAGGTGCGGGGAGGTTTCCCAGTTGCTCGAGTTCTCCCTTATATAGTTTTCAAATCAGGGTTTGAATCAATGTTACCTTGGTAACAAAGCATTTCACCGTTAGATGAAAACCTGATTAGACTCAAGCTAATATCTTTCAATCGTTAGATCGAACTTAGCTTGTTACATACAAATGAAATGTACCTTCATTTAGATATGAGTAAACGTACCTAAACGTGTACACCTTGTTGGCTCAACAATAGTTAACCGAAGTTAGCCATATGAACACTTTCATATCAACCTTATTCATCTTAACCACAACTAGTTCAAATGACTCAAATGCAACTAGTTCCATAGTTGTTCAATTTTTTATATTCTCATAGAAGTATACAAGACACAATTGAAACAAAATCAGTTTGATTTAAGGGTGCACACGGTACGGTTCGGCTCGGTTCTTGCCGAGGCGGAGTACCTGTACCTCCCTAACCTCGGTTCCAAAATTTTGGACCGGTACCTGTACCCTGTACCTCGGTTCCGGTACCATTCAGTATACGTGCGGTACCAGGTACGGTTCCGGTATTAGTCTCGGTTCCAGACAAAAAAAAATTCTGTTAAAAACCTGTTTTACTGAGAAAATTTCCTGTTAAAAACCTGTTTTACTGAGAAACAATATATTAAGAAATACCTTAAAGAACAATACATAACAAAAAGTAGCAATAATATTAATACTAGCAAAGAAAAGTCTCAAATACCAAGTCTTGAAAAACTGAAAAAGTAACAAGTAGAAAAGAGTCAAAGACTGGCAGTATGTAACAAGTAGCAAAGTAACAACTAATCTAACAAGTAGCAGTAGCATACTAACACTGGTGGCAGAAGGCAAAAACAAAGTCTTGAAAATATATTCCATGGCAGCAGCACTGGTGGCGGCATTATTGTTGATAGGACCAAGTATCGCTACAAAATCTATTCTATGTATACTACTGCCAAAAACAAGTAATAATGTAATATGTATACAATCAAAAAGACAAATATTACCTGCAAGTTCAGCAACTAATAAACAAGCATAAATCAAGATTACCTGCAACAACAACCGAAGTGAATGATGAGAAAACAAAGACAAAGATTAGTTGCACTCTATCAAATCAACCTTATATGTTGATAGTATATATATCTAAGACTTTATAAAGCAAAAATGATGAGAAAACAAAGACAAGTCTCAGTTAATTACATTTCTGCTACATATGGACACCCCAAATAGATTGTTAGAGATTTCAGTTTATTATATGTACATTAACACAAAACACCTCAACTGCAAATAAAATCACTCTTGACTAATGCAACTAATCAAATGCATAAGATCAAATCAACTCTCCACTACTCCTAATTCAGTTGAATTAAATCCATCCAAGATTATCAACTTAATTGACTATTCAACGCTCATTTATAATTACAAACCAAACCAGTTTAATTGACTATTCAACTCCTAATGCAATTCACAATTCACAAAAGCTACAAACTTACACAAAACTAAGCAGAATTGAACTGATTAAAAGCCTTCATGAATCATGATGGAAAAAAACAAAAAAAAATCAATAAGATTACTGAAATCAGTCATAAAAGTTACAAATCAATTAGAGGCAGAGCAAATCAATTTCAATATTCTCAAAATCAATTAGAGGCAGAACAAATTCAATTGAAAAAAGTAAGAATTTTCATTCATTTTCCAACAGATCTAGATTGCATCTTACCAAATCAAGCTTAAATTAAAAGATTCAATGAACCCAGCAGTCCAAATCGAGAAGTGGTGTAATGAAGTTCGTGGAGTTGAAGTCTTGATACAAGAACTCTGCACATAATGTAAATCCTCAATCACAGGCATAAAAAACTTAAAACAAATTAAACAAAAAAAAATGACGAACCTGGTTTCTGAGAGTAAGAAATTAAGAGATGGATCTAGACTCTAGAGAAATGATCGAAACAAAGAAGAATCAGAAGATGGATTTAGTCCGAGAATAACCCCATCTGGTGTGGTGTTCGCTCAGAGAGGAGGAGGAGCTGCAAAGAAGATGAAAAAAAAGAAAAGAAAAAAGAAACCCTAGTAATTTTTCTATATATACCGACACCATCAGATACTCAGATTAATCTCTAAATCTAACGGGTATTACTAACCGGTACATTCGGTCCGGGACGGTACGGGACTGGGATAGGACCGTGTACATGTACCTCCCTAGCCTCGGTTCCTATTTTTTGGATTGGTACCTGTACCCTCTTCCTCGGTTCAGTACAAAAACAGGTACGGTTCCACCGGTTCTGGGACGGTCCGCGATCCGGCTCGGTTCCTGTGCACCCTTAGTTTGATTCACTCGAATCGATTCATGAACATTATAGCCACGATTTGCAAAAGATTGCATTACTTATTATATTAATATTTTGGTTCATGACATAACCTATTTTAGAGCATAACTCACTCAAGTATGCAAATGGGTACGCATACCTAAGTAGCCGGACTTGGACTGTGTTCGACAGTACGCAAACGGGTGCATACTGTCACACATCCAAACTTCCGCTGAAATCAGTATTGTTGATGGTGGTTTTTAGTTCAGGGTCAAAATTTTAAAACCCTGTATTTAGCGTCGTGATCCTGCAAAGGAATAAAGGTCATTTGAAAGTGATGAGTGCTCAAACCTCTTTATTTACACATGTATTGAACAACTCAGTATATATGAAATTCACCCAGAATGGTGCGTGCAACAAATCCCAAATATTATGTGAATTTTATTAACATTATTAATTAATACATTATTTGCCTAGTATTTTCCGTGCTATGTTCTCAGCCGAACTCTCATTATTGACATGACATGACGATTGAGTCTCAGCAGAGTAGCATGAATCTCCCGAAGTGCCAATATAGAGATGTGCATGAAATACCCACACATGCTACATCACTCTCTGACAGAGAGAGTCTCGCATCGACGCGCTATGGTTATCCCGATCTAGTATGCTTAATTTCCTTCAGGGAAATCTAGACTGTCCATATCAGTCTCAGAAACGATCGCGACCAATTTAACAAGCCTAGCCAAACCCTGTCAAGAATAGGCGATTGTCGTGATGATCACCGGCGGTCCCACTTATGCCCTAGCCAGTCGGACATCACACGAACATCTCCTAGAACCGTCAAACCAACCCTAAGTTAGGTGGCCGTGTTGCTTTGTAGAGATTCGATCGAACATAAGCTGTTCAGGGCAGTCTTAAAACGATCACAACAGTCAAACTTCGCCAGCCTGTTTGGACGGTCATCCCATGAATGATTGGGGAAGCGCTAACGCACACGTTGGCGGACCCACCCTACCCTTACCCGATCGATTTGCTCACGGCATGGTCATGGAGCAATGAACGTTTTCTCAAAAAATGGCGAGCGTGATGCTTTCAAGGGTCGCGGAATTCCACTGGCATCTTAAATCGATCGCGACCATCCAACTTAGCCAGCCTATTTGGATGGCTTAGATCGTATTTGGGACCACAAGGAAGGTACACATGTGTTCACCACCGGCCCAATGTTGGCCCCACATGATCGATCTCCCCAAAGGAGGCCCACAACGTGCCAAACCATGCCGTCTATTTGGATGGCTTAGATCGCATTTGGGACCACCAGGAAGGTACACATGTGTTCACCACCGGCCCAATGTTGGCCCACATGATCGATCTCCCAAAGGAGGCCCACAACGCTTGGCCGAAATCGTGAGGGCGTGACTGTTTCAAAACCCTAATTAGGGTTTGCGGCAATGCACATCTGTCGTAAATCGATCGTGACCATCCATCTTCCTAGCCTAAACGGACGGTGTAGATATAGACTCAATAGGTCCCAAGGATGTCAATGTGTTCACCGTGGGCCCACCTTTGCGTGTGACTGGATGTCCTATGCAGACGAGGGCCCGACGCCTCGAATCGCGCGCCCCAAAGGTGGCATGCCACACGGCTTTAAACCTCTTTGCGGAAATATGATTTTGTCGCAAATCGATCACGACCACTCATCTTTACTGGTCAAATTGAGTGGCCAAGATCGAATATTTGTTGGACTGAGAAGGGCAGGCATGCACGTCAGTGAGCCATCTTCACGCACACCCGATCGACTCACTCATAAATAGCGCCCCTGCTTGGATTCGACCAAGCCAAACAGGGATGTTGCGTACCTCTAAAAACCCTAAAATGCATCAATGACAGCAAATATGTGTCGTAAATCATCTCGTCCGTCCAACTTTGCCAGCTTGGTCGGACGGCTTGGATTAAAAGTTAGGTGATCAATGAAACGTCTCAATGATTACCCCGCCACTTTGCCACATGGAGTGATCGACCATATGGTTCCGCCCATGCGGCCTCTAAAAATCACTAGAAGACAACTGGACATGCTTCCATTTTAAGAACTTAATCCACGACTTATTCAATCGATCCTTAAAACAGCGATGCTTCATGCATGTCGATTGTTTTTAGCTGCTTACTTGAAAATGATGCCTTACATGCATCGAGCACGCACGATATTTCATGAATATCAATTCCATAAATAACTTAGTTATATAACCTAATAGCGTCGTACGCTATTTCTTGCGGCGGGTCCCACGACTCGACCCACTCATTCGAGACATCAAACATGTCACAAACTGGGGGATGCTTACTGGGGTATTGGTCTGGCGGTTTACAACGTGCGGCGTGCAACGCGCCCATTACGAGAACGTGTCAAGAGGCATGTACGGTTAACGATGATGAGGGAAGTGGGTAAAGGCATGATTGTGTGACAATCACCTACACGACCCCACTACTCCATCACTCAACTTCCTCCACTTCCTACGAGATGAGGGTTGCGCTCAAATGACTTGTATAAATAGGTTCTTCAAATTATTTTAACACAACACAGAGAAACCAAGTGTTGTCACAGTATCCAGAGAACACCCAGAACTGATAGCTTACATTGTGCAAGCCAGTTCAACATTCTGATACAAGTCATAAACAGTCAACACCTTCACAATCTCAACACCTTCTTCGCTTCCCTCCCTAAGATCAACTCTTCTCCTTCACTTTGTGACCGAATTGAATCTGGAACGGCCATTTCTTGGTTTAGGTCAGAGTCTTACAGATTGATCTCTCGAACCTAAAAGCATTCCCGTGCAGTGCATTTGTTTAGGGTTTGAACTCGTTTCTCATCAACACACCCCAAATTACCAAAAACAGTAGAATCAGTTTTTACTCCAAAACAACTAGCGACCACAGTGGGAGATTAATTTCTCGGTTGCAAGATCAATTTCAATTTTCAATTTTCACGAATTCGGGAAGGTGGCTTTAGGATCTAAACACATTCTTTAACTCAATTTCGTTTCAATCACAAATCTCAAAACTTCCATTCTGTGATGCATCCTCATCTGCCAAGCCCTCCGAAAGTCATGAATGATGGAAACACGGAAGACATAGCTAAGGTATTAAGATATATTCTCGCAAGTCAGGCCGATATCTCCAAACGGAAAAACGAGATGCTTCGTATTTTACGAAGTATGGTAAACCGATTGTGGAAAGAATCGACTAATACCATTAACGATAAAGATGATATTGGACCTTTATCTGAAGTCCACACTTCTACCAGCGGTGATGCAGAGAGGATACGTAGCCGTAGATATGAGCCGAAAGGAAACTATCAAAATCCACCCAGCAACGAAGGGCCAAAGACATTTCGCAGGTAACATGGATCGCCAGGAGTGTCAACACCTGCAAAATAATAATCGAGGCCCAGCTTATGAAAATCTGTTAGAGAGTATATATCTCAAGACCCTTGCAGAAGTTCAGAGAGCTGTTCAACAGTCCACGCCCCCAACCACAACGACTTTACCAAACAGAGAGGCACTTGAAGAAGAAGAAATTTACCAAGTCCACCATGAAGATGAAAACTTCACTAACGAACGGTACTCGGCTCAACCGCATCGTAATGCCATTGATGCGGGACCCTCAGAAGGAGTTACACTTCGGCAAAGCCACCAAATTAAACGGTCTGCGTCTATGTCAATGCACAACTCATCCCCACTCTCGAAACGAGCCTCGTATCAAAATCCGCAAGAATTCTCACGACAACAACTACAAACCCAAGAAAAGTCGGACTCAGAGTACCCGCATTTCCCGTTTTCAATAAGAAAGGTTCTGGAGTTGTTGGAGGCTTGGGGTGCAAGATGGAGTAATTCAACTACCTCTTGTATGGCGTTCACCAACTGATCAAGAGATGATTGATCCGCAATATTGCAATTACCAAAGATTCATCCACCACCCCACGAGTGAATACAACGGGCTGAAATGCATTGTCTGGGAAAAAATTAATTCAAGGGAACTGTGCCTATGAACTGGAATATTTCCTCTCTCCACAAGCCGACATGCACAGTTTCACAGGAGAGATCGAATCAACTGAGGACTTTTCATTAGCAGAGGTCGTTAGCAGAGGCGTGTTACAACAACTCAAGACACAACTTGGATTTTAAGTAATCATCTGGGGAAGCCCAATTTCGTCGGAACTTCGTCAACAAGTAAGTCTCATTAGAACAATTATTTGTACGAGAAATCTTTTGGAAATTTGCTGGGGACTCACACACATCCCATTTTTTGAGAATGAAGTCATTATCGTTCCCAATCTCCATTTTATGTTTTGCTTTACATGCTTTCCTTTCATGTGATGTTTGCAATTTTCATGCAACATGCACAATTTTCTAAGGCACATTACCTGCGTTCAAAAATGAGAATTTCTATTGACCCGCTCATAATTCCTCTTAGAGAAAACTACTCATAAATTATCCCAAAATCAAATTCAAATATCTTCATAAAAGCAATCACTTGCTGATTCAAAAAAAAAATCAAATCAAACCATGAAAGGAATTCCTCACATCACTCAAAATGTCTAAAAGAGAAGTATAAGAAAATAAGACGCAAAGTATCAAAGGAAGTCTTTCAGCAACAACTCACTCTTCTTAGAAAGAGCAGCTTTTGCGTTTTGAAGGGCGGCCTGCTTCAGATGCAACTCCTTATACAACTTCTCGATCTCTTCCTCCTGACGAGCAATGCAATCCATGGAAGGAACTTCGTTTATTTCGCGTTGCAGCTTCTCGATTTCAGAAAGTCCTTTGCAGAACCAGGAGGCGTTAAACTCATACTGCACGAACACGTCTCGATGAAACTTCCAGCTTTCAATTACTTCCTCGGAAACGGTGCGTCCAGTCATGATGCTCATACCATAAATGGACGATAAAGCTTCTTGGACACGACTGACTAATGCAAAGCGACTTTTAAGCTTCTTGGAAGTAGCTATATGGCCGTACTTCTTCCATATCTTGGTGTATAACTCTTCATACTTAGCTGGAATACTGAACCCTCCAACCAGCACGTGATCGTCAAAAGGGACCTCGTTAAAAGTGACCCCAGCAGCAGAGTGAACAACAACGGAGTGCACAACCAATGTTTTATCGGCCACATGGGGCTCCTTAAAGGGAAGCGCCACTACAGTCATAGATGTATCCTCTCCAGCATCCCCCGCGTCGTTCGCTTCACCCCGAAGGTTGATTTCTGCCACGGCATCCACAAGCTCACTGAAACGATCAGACTCCTTGACACTCTGGAAGACGCTTCCTTCGTCACCGACCGAGTTTGCATCATCCTTATCATCATCGCCTTCGAGAGATTCAGTTTCACCGGATTTTCTAAAGCCGCATTACGACTACGTGCAAACCTCGTCAAAGCATTTTCCTTCATGGTGCCCTGATTTTGAATAAAGATCACGTTTAGTGGAAATGGAGCATAAAGTCGGCGGATCAAAATAAAAGTTTAAAGTACCTGCATATAGGAAGAATTGAAAACCACCGGTCCATTTGCATGCCTCTTAGATCTTGCTCCTTCATTCTGGGGACTGCAATCACCAGAAGATCTAGCCATGGTTCGCTTGCCCGGAAGTGGCTTCAATCGTTTATGCTTTTCCAAAATTGCAAGGGTGGGCTCATCACGAGGAACTGTCACAATCTCTTCCGAGAATCTTTAAAAAGCTAGAAGCTCTTCTCGCCAAAAACTTCTATACCTACCAGTCGGGGCTGGTTTTCTTCCGAGGGGCAGGAATGGAAGGCTCTGCTTCGCTGCAAATAGGCTAGCATCAAGAACAACGGCACGAGCTCCTTTGAAGGCATTGGTGGGCGATCAAACGGGATGCCTTGATCAAGTCTCATCTGACGGGCGGATCTGTCAATATTATAAGGAACCGCAGTGAGGAATTCATCAAAATAAGATGAAACATATCCCGGAATACAGCTTCGCAGAAATATAATCTCTCCAGAGCTCATATCCTTTCCATCGGTGTGCAACACAGTGCCGGAAGCAGTGGTGAAGGTCTTTGGTTGAACCACATAAGAATGAACCGGTCCCCATGGACGGAAATCTATGGCGTACACGTTATCGAGAAAATCGACAAGCCCCACCCCTGGTTTTTGTCGTTGTTTTGCCAACATAGTATTCTCGAGCTACCATACAAGCTAGAAAACGAAGTTGCAGGGACGAGAGCATAATCCTTGAAATGTTCCCATAATCATGCTTGGAGGAAGGCTATGTGAATATGCGACTCAACTTTCTTGTACCCGTTGGAGGCATGCATGTCTGCTGCCAAAGCATCCAGATGAGAGTACAACGATCCAAGGAATAAACTACCTAAGGGGAAACCATGCCTTTCGCTAACTTTATGGAAAACATGACGATGTCGTGTATTATAGTCTTCTTCCGAGAGCCGTCATCGAAGATGTCCCTGGACAGCCACAAAGACAGAAATGCGACCACGCTGAGTTCATCATCCAGTGCCTGACCCGACCTTGGTTTTGTAGGAAACCATTGAGACACCCACCAAGTGTAAAAGCATTCCTCGTCCTTTTTATGTTGATTATACTCTTCTTCCTTCTGAACAATAGCATCGAGGGTGGAATTTTCTTCGGTGGATAGTTTATAGTGGAAACTTCCCACAATGGAGAGATTCAGCAACACGGCTACGCTTTCCAGAGTAATAGTCATTTGTCCCCATCTACATATACCCGTGTGTGTGGAAGGACGCCATCTAGAAATGAAAGTAATCAAACCTGCAAAGTCTTTCTTGATGTGAAGTGTTGCAGACGCCATGATAGATTCAACAATTTGCGCCTTGGCCAAATTATCTCTAATGCGCTCATTACTCAACATATGCCTCATCTATCCTTCATAAGAGTTCAGTGGGGGTGTGGAAAACCTTGAAATCAATAGGAGAAGCCGGATACTCATTTTTCCGAAGACAGAACCTCATCACATATGTTGGGGGAGCGGATGGAGAAGTCTTTTCATTTTCTGAGCCTGTGAGCAGGACCCACTTATGGCCAGGATGAGTTCTAACGTTTGGAAAAGGCATGGTAAACAACTCATAACCATGTTTGCCATGTCTTTGGAGTTGTTAACACCTCCCGATTTGGCAGCAATATTATCCTCAGGTGACATCTTAACGGGAGCTTATTTGTTCACTTTCAAATAACTACAATGAAGCGCAATAAAAATGAGTCATTACTTCGTACTAAGGGAGAAATCACACATGCATACGATGCAATATGCGAGACGATGGCCGCAATATGGGTGATGATGGCCGGAGCCGATGGAAGAAGAAGTATAAAAAAGAATATTATCGCGGGATGAATGTCCACAGCAGACCTCCGCAAGTTCGATCACCCCCTACCTCTTCTCCTATTCTATTATTGACCGTGGCATGCTCGATCACTCTCTTGGACTGCTCTATCGTGTTTCCTATGGACCGAACACACACCCGTGCCTAATAGGGTTTTCGTTCACAAAATTCTCGCCGCGGACATTGCATTCGCAATCACAACCTAAAGCTAGGTTTTGCATGCAAATACAGTATGGAGCAAACATCACATCTACATGGGATTCTTTGCTCGCTTTACTAATGACTCTAGCAACATTAAATACTTTGCTATTGATTCTACATGTGGAGTTCGTTACAATATGGCTAACAAAGAAATTTCGTTCGTAACGAGATAGTTTTCTCAAGTTCAAGGAAGTTACACCTAAAACTAAGGTTTACATCCGCAAAAAAAAAAAAAATGAAAATGAAGAAGAGGTGGAGCACTCACCTCGCTGCTGAAGGGTGCTCGACGGCAGAGATGGCTGATGGCAGTGGCAAGGATGGCAGGAAGTTGGAGCAAACGAAAATAAAAAGAAAAAGAGAAAAGAAGAGAGGGTCGATTCCATTTATATAAGAGATCTTCTGGCGGAGTTCTAATAAGATAAGGTTTCCTATTTCGATTAGAACACGAAGCAAGGAAGTTGGGCCGACCAAGCCGACGCCCAATGGTCGCACCGACGCCGCCATGCACGCTCGCTGATGGTCGACTTCCACCGGTAAGCCGCTTCTCTTTTGTCTTCATCATATCCTGTATGTCACCATCTATTGCTTACCTCGCAACAGTGTCACCATTACGTGCCAAGCATGAGACTTAATGTTGATGTTGGTTTTAGTTCAGGGTCAAAATTATAAAACCCTGTATTTAGCGCCGTGATCCTGCAAAGGAATAAATTCCATTTGAAAGTGATCAGTGCTCAAACCTCTTTATTTACACATGTATTGAACAACTCAGTATTTAAAATTCACTCAGAATGGTGCGTGCAACAGCAATCCCAAATATTCTGTGAATTTCATTAACATTATTAATTAATACATTATTTGCCTAGTATTTTACGTGCTATATTCTCAGCCGAACTCTCATTATTGACATGACATGACGATTGAGTGCTCACTCTCAGCAGAGTAGCATGAATCTCCTGAAGTGCCAATATAGAGATGTGCACCACACAGGATACATCACTCTCTAACAGAGAGAGTCTCGCATCGACGCTCTTTGGTTAGCCCGATCGAGCATGTTTAATTCCTTAAGGGAAATCTAGACTGTCCATATCAGTCTCAGAAACGATCGGGGCCACACAAGTTGGCCGCACAATTTAACAAGCCTAGCCAAACCCTGTCAAGAATAGGAGATTGTCGTGATGATCACCAGCGGGCCCACTTCTGCCCTAGCCGGTCGACCACGCACACCCGATCGGCTCACTCATAAATAACGCCCCTGCTTGGATTCGACCAAGCCAAAGAGGGATGTTGCGCACTTCTAAAAAACCCTAAAATCCATCAATGACAGCAAATATGTGCAGTAAATCATCTTGTCCGTCCAATTTTCCAGCTTGGTCAGACGGCTTGGATTAAAAGTTAGGCGATCAATGAAGCGTCTCAATGATTACCGTGCGCCACTCTGCCACAGGGAGTGATCAACCAGATGGTGGCCCGCCCATGCGGCCTCCAAACGATCACTCGAAGACAACTGGACATACTTCCGTTTTAAGACTTAATACGACTTATTCAATCAAGCCTTAAAACAACGATGCTTCATGCATATCGATTGTTTGAGGTGCTTACTTGAAAATGATGCATTACATGCATCGAGCATACACGATATTCATGAATATCAATTCCATAAATAACTTAGTTATTTAACCTGATAGCACCGTATGCTATTTCTTGCGGCGGGTCCCACGACTCGACCCACTCATTCGAGATATCAAACATTCCACAAACTTGGGGATACTTGCTGGGGTATTGGTCTAGCGGTTTACAGCGTGCGTCGTGCAACGCGCCCATTAATAAAATGTGTCAGGAGGTATGGACGGTTAACGATGATGAGGGAAGTGGGTAAAGGCGTGATTGTGACAATCACCTACTACGACCTCACTACCATCACTCAACCTCCTACGATATGAGGGTTGCGCTCAAATGACTTGTATCAATAGGTTCTTCAACCTATTCTAACATAACACAGAGAAACCAAGTGTTGTCACAGTATCCAGAGAACACCCAGAACTAATAGCTTACATTGTGCAAGCCAGTTCAACATTCTGATACAAGTCATAAACAACCAACACCTTCACAATCTCAACACCTTGTTCGCTTCCATCTATAAGATCAACCCTTCTCCTTCACTTTGTGACCGAACTGAATCTGGAACGACCATTTCTTGGTTTAGGCCAGAGTCTTACAGATTGATCTCTCGAATATAAAATCATTCCCTGTAGTGCATTTGTTTAGGGTTTGAACTCGTTTCTCATCAACACACCCCAAATTACCAAAAACAGTAGAATCAGTTTTTACCCCAAAACAAGTATGTGTACGGGTACGCATACAAAAGTTCCCGGACTTCAACTGAGTTCACCAGTACGCGTACGCATACCAAGGATCCCGGACTTCACCTGACCTTGCCAGTACGCATGTGGGTATGCATACTACACCGGTCTTGATCAACATAGATGCAAGTACGCATACTATGTCTATAATTCAATTAAGTTTAAGTTTTCTAAACTCTATTTCAATCATTGAAACATTCTTCGAAGATGGCAATAGATGTCTCACATAAACTATTAGCTTCAAAGCAATTTTCAAGTGATCGAATAATCAATATGAAACATTCTGAGTCTACATCAAATGACTGTCTCATACAAATCATGTAAGATGTTACCAGGAGATTTTCACATGATCATATTTTGACTTTCTTCAAGAATATAAGATGAACTTGGTTAAAGCGAAAGCTTACCAACTCATATTTCGAGAAATATGTAAGCGAGTTAAACTCAGCTCGAAATATCAAATGTGTATAAATCGAATACTAGTAATACGACTTTTTCTCAAAGAGGAGATAGAGTAGACTTTCTGAGTGATGGATGAGTTTTAGTCTCCACGTACCTTTTGTTGATGAAGTTCCACAAGCTTCCTTAGTAGTTCTTCGTCTTCAACTGATGAACGCCGTGAAGTCTAAAGCTCAACTCCACAATCTATCATAGTCCGAGACATCACTATAAGTAGACTAGAAATCAAGACTTATAGTTTTAATCACAAAACTTAAAAACAAGCTTGAGATAGAAATGCTTGCGATTTCGACCGAGCAGTGCTCTAACAATCTCCCTCTTTTGAATTTTAGTGACAAGACTATCAATATATATGGATTACAAATTAAATAAAAATTTGTAGCTTCTCATCTAAATACTTGATCTCCTTGGTTCTTCAACATTACTCGAAATCTTCGTCACTTCCAAGTACTCTAGTGATTTTGAACGTGTTCAACTCAGCATCATAGTTGTTGAAGATACGTGGCCTTAACAATCAGAAAACAGTTGCTCTGAATCATTGTTATACAGTGTCATAGTATTATTACACAACATCAAAGTTTAATTATATCACAACTTTGACAACAATATTATGGTGATATGTATCACTCCCCCTTAGTCAATAATTCATCTCATAATGAAAACCACTCCCCCTTACATAATGATCCGTTTAAACCATATGTATTTCTAGTGTAAACTACACATTAATTCTCTCCCTTTTTGTCAATATAAATTGGCAAAGGTACGAAAACTAGTGGGATCCTAATGAAATTTTTATCGAGATACTTCATGACCAAAAGAGAACATATCAACTTTTTTTAGATGCAATCATATAGTAGAAACTAAATACATTTATCAAGGAGTTTATAAAGATACAAGAAAAGTACTACAATATTCCACAACCGCACTTCCCACAAAGATATGGCAGTTAAGCACAAGTTCGAATAAGAACTCTCCCCCATAAAATATCATTCCCGAAAGAACAACAAGAGTGATCTTACTTTTGCAAGAAAAGAAGGATTTCTTTGGACATAATCAAATCACATGAAACATGAATTTGTATCCAAAAATCTCAATTAAATTAACCATAAAGAAAATGATTAATACAATTGGCCATGCTCAACATAAGAAAACTTACGGAGCAACACAGTACATTCACAAAGACGTGGATCAAGAAAAAGACCAATACTGCGGAATAATCAAAGATTCATTCTATTTTTCATCACTATTTGCACAATGACATATACTAGACTTAATCTTTGGTGTCAAAATTTCATTCAATCTTTCATCAATATTTGCATAAAGACATATGATAGACTTAACTTTTGAGCAGTATGCGACAATCATAGTTCACGGATGTAAACACAAATATCCCATAACAATTTGCAATATGTAAAACAAATAAAGATTTATACTGCAAAATCATCTTCCAAATAACTTAGAATAAAATAAATAAATCTAAAAACATTGCAAGATGAAAATCGTTGATAATAGCTATGTGTACTCACAATATTTGTTATTCCAAACCCTAGCTATCCTTCTTAAAACACAAGAATAAATTCTCATAAGAAGTTTCCTAGACATCGTAGAGCTTTCTCATAGCATCTACTGAGAATTCCTTCTTATTATTGAAAAAACCATTGATTATGTGATCGTTCAATTCCTCCAAATATTCAGAAATATCAGTTAACTCACTAAGTTCTCTTTTTAGTTCACACAAGGTGTTCTTTGTTAGAGATAACATACGTTCATAGTGAGTTATCCTTGTTGTGGGAGATAGCCAAACTAACCGCACCACTTGTTAGGTAAATCCAAATAGAATTAGCCACTAAATCTTTGGATCGACGTAGAATGAAAGATAAACGATGTAAACACATATTAGAAGCAATAAGTAAAGGACACAAGACTTAACGTGGTTCGGCAATATGCCTACATCCACCAAATCGGTTACGACTTCTTCATTATTATGGAACCACTAAATAGAGAATTACATACTTAACAATTGATGAATCAATCAAAAAACTACGATTCAACATCGTGTTGATCATAAACCCTAAAATAACTCTCTTGAACAAAACGCTCCAATATTACAGAATAATGTCTAACTAAACAAGATAATACTTATCTCATATAACCGAGATGATCTCATTCTAAACGATGTCTCTTCCAACACCAACGATGATCTTCCACCATCAACGAACAAGGTGATCTTCTCTTCGCTAAACGATGTCTTCCACATCTCCCTAAAACCATAAAGATGTACTCTTTCAACACCAATGGTGTATCTTACAACACCCGAGAATGGTACCTCTCTTTCCCTAAAACTCCACCCCAAGAGGTGGGATGGAATCCTTAGAAACCTTAGAGAACTACATTGTGTATTATCGAATTCTCTACTGATTTTCCATTGAGAAATCCATGTCTAAACACATAGTCTATACCTCCTTATATAGGAGTCACAAACTTGATTCCCAACTATTAGTCTCCTTGGAAAAGGAAACTGTAACCAACTAGGAAACCTAATGTTATTTAGATAACCTATCTAAATAAAGAAATCAACCTAAACTAGGAAACCTTGTGTTTCTCTACACAAAGGATTTCTAATATGTTCCAGAACTTTCTGGAACCTTCCAAAACACCGACAATTATCTAACAATCTCCACTTTGTCGATGTTTCAATAAATCTCCACATCGGTAAAGATTTCACTAATCTGAGCCAATTTTCAAACCACGACAATCGTCTCAGCACCTCAACGACGAGCAAACTGGATCAAGTATCAACTCAACCCCCAAACTTCTGCACAAGCGTCTTCTTCGCGGAACGTAACTCCTTCATCTCAAAACTCCAAACCGTATTTCTTCTTCAAACAATCAAACACTGAATTGCTCTTTTCCATGAGCATATCCCCGAAAGAGTAGCGATACAATAAGTTACCAAACATGTCAAGCTTCACAAAATCACTACATTAGTGAACAAACAAAACAGAGGCTCCAAAAGCTGACATACCAAATGGGCTGTGACAAATTAATGTCCTCCACCAAATCTCCAGGAAAAAATGCAGTTTGGACTTCGTCGACTAAGTCAAACCACCACACTAAAAACTAACAGGACTCGGATATATAGAAATGTGATTAATCACGGAGGAAAAACTTCATAACAATCACGTTCTGTCTTGTGCATATCCTTTAGTCAAACTTACCCCAAAAATGTGTACCAGTACGTAACTATTCCAAACAAGATCTGGCAATCATCTTTAAAAAACAAAAAGACCCAAACACACCCAGACGTCTTCTTAACCTTAGGAAACTCCACCAGCTCCCAAGCAACTATCCAAAACTTTGTTGTGCTCACCCATTGTCTTTTTACTCTTAAGCAATCGTAATAAGTTCTTAAGTACGACAATAGTGCTAACTTCTTGCGCTAAACTGAGAAGCAAAGGATGATAAAACTAAATTGTTGCTGAATAAATTTCTTGAAAGAAATCTTTGATCCTATTTTCTACTTCCTATGTAATTACTGAAACCGCAATCTCAATATTTGTAGAAGATGAGCAAAGTAACACACTGCTTCACCCAAACCAAAACCTCTTAAAATACCATCACTGCTATAACATAACTCTCTTTACCGAGAATTCCAAATTGATCAAGAATTACAAACAAAAATTTTGGAATACTAAAGAAAGAACACCTTCTTCAACACTAACACCAAAACTATTTTCTCTTGCGAGAAATAAACTTGGCAACAAAAACTTGATCACTATCCAGAAGTACTTAACCAAATAACAGTTGATGATAAAAGGTTCACGAGATAGCACACCGAAAAATTAGCCCCAAACTTGTCCAAGAAACTTGAACAACATGCATTGTGCTTTCTCCAGCTAGTATGCGATAAAATCGCTTTCTACACCAAACAATAGAATACCTAAACTTATAAAGTTCCCAAACGATACCTTATTCCTCTCAAACGGGTCTTCACCTCCAAATTGGAACGTATCAACACTAAAAGACCAACCTGTTTTTCAAAACGGTCTTGCACTTCAAACCACTTCGATGATCCCTGATACACTACCAAAATCCCTCGCCAAAACATCATCGAAACAAAGGTCACAATCTACTTAGCATCTCTCTCAGAAACAGTAAGAAAGATTCCCTAAACACCAAAATGGATGTCATTACACGTATCATGTATACGAAACATAATGATACCCAAACCTGTAGCCACATCATTCTTCAAAGGTACACTCCCTTCGAAGCTAAAACGTTCACAGAAACACAACTAAATAACTCTTTCTTCAATCATATGCTTAAGATGCATATTCCATAACTTGTGCTAACAAAATTGTTTCTCATTAAATAATAAGAAACCATAGCTCCACCACAACTGAAATCCCCGTGTACGAAGTCCAAAACATACCACTGATAGGTGTCTAAAACACCTTGATATTTATCTATTGTTTATGCTTTCTTGGCTAAGTTTTCTTGTAAATTATGTATTTTATGTTTAATTTTGAGTTTTAGGTACTTTGGAACAAAAGAGAAGAAACGTCGCTTAAAAGGGTCTAAAGTGTCATTTCATGTGCAACTACTGTTGGCGGCGACTTATTTCTCATTTTTTAATTCTTCTCTATCTGAAAGGCATGTCGGCTTTAGTGATGCGAGTTATGTCTGAAAAGCATGGCAACCTTAGTGATGTATAAAAATTGAAGAAAAGAAGTGAATATGAGAGGTAACAGATGGCGGCTCGAGAAACTACTAAAAGCACCCAAAAAAGTGTTAAGGCACCCCCAGAAGTGGTCCGGAGGAGTTGATAAAGGCATCCCAGGAGTTTTCACTATTTACATCCCAAAAGTCATCTTTGTACCCCACGAATTGCTAAACGTAACCCAAATTGCTAAAGGGACACCGTTGTTGGATAAGGGGGAGGTCATCTTCTCCATTTGAATTTCAAATTCTGGCGGGAAAACTGGTTTTTCAATGGCATCATATTAGGGTTCGTGATTTGGACAAGTTTTAATGAGACTAAAGCTCTGAAATTCATTGGGTTTGTTCCTAAGGACTAAACACGGCTGGTAATGGTCTTTGTTTTGACCAGAATTGGCTAGATCATCGGCAAAAGATGAATCAGGTCTCATGTATTTTGGCGGGAAAACTGTTCTTCATAAACCCGAATTAGGATTCGACTTTTCAGCAAGTTAGAAGCAGATTCAATCGATATTATGACTTGGGATGGGCCTGTTACATCTTAACATGAATGGTATGTGTGTTGGAATTGATTGGATTTGGCTACAACGTGGATTTGAACAAAACATCATGGCAAGTATCTACGTGGTGTTATTCTCGGAAAGTTCTGTCTGGATTCTGGAAAGGATTTTATGCAACTTAATCGCTATGGTTGGTTGCAATCGGCCTGTTTTGGTTAGACATGCTTGGTGAACTGTTTTGATTCGGCTATTTTGGGATGGATAATCCCCGGCGATGATTCAGAGTTTCACGGGTTTTGTGCTATTCCGGGAAGTTACGTGGAGATTTCAATGGTTTTACGGCCTGGTTACATTGTTGCCAAATCAACAAGGGATAATGACGTGTATTGGAGCTAAAAGAAGGAGCAAATCTCGGTATAATTGGAATGTTTCCATGAAACAGGGAGGTGAAGAAAGTCCGGTATTTGGATATTTGGAAGGTATGTGTGATATGGGAGAATATATTCTCCTAGTATTTGCTTCTATCAGTAATGAAGAGAGTTTGGAAACAACTGGTGGAAGTTTGGAAATAAATAGAAGACCAAAGGAAAAGAAGGAAGAAAAATCCGTAGCTTGCGGTGGAGGAAAAGTAGAGAATTTCTAGGGATTTCTCGATCCTGTTGTGTATAAATAGGGTGGTTCGAGTTCAAAAAGGGATATATGGAGAGCCTTAAAAGAATATTTAGCTAGAATTCAGAAATAAGAAAACATAAAAAGTTCTTGCTGCTTCTGCAAACCAAGAACACGAAGAACGTAGCCTGTCCGAAACAGTCGCAGAAAGATATCGTTAATCAACATCAGAAGATATATATCATATTTTTTTGGTAGCAAAAGACTTCCATCCACTAACATGTAATAGCTAAGCTGCTCAATTCAGTATCTAAACACCTTTAGCGACTGCAGAATCATTGTAAGCTTATTTATATCTTTTTGAATACAATGATTAATGAAATTTTCTCCTTCTCGATATATGAGTAGCTAAATTTCTTTTCTAGGGTTTTGGAGGAAACTATTTTTGATGAGTGAATTTTAGTAATTATTTTCTTTGACAATAAATACTCTATTTTTGTGCTTTTAATTTATTAAAAATTCTCTCTTCTTTATATGCTTCATAATAATTTGGGTAGTTTCTACCGATATTTTACAAGCGAGGGAGAATTAAGCCTTAGTATAGTGACAAGAGTCATAAAAAAGAAGAGCTTGTAACGTTTTATTTTCCAAAGCATGAGATTGGGTTCGAAACTGTTTTGAGTAAAGTAGGAGTATTTGTCAAAGAAATTGTTATTGAGTTTACAATATTGGAAGTAGTGGAATCCAAAACCCTAGAATCATCTCTCCTTGGTGACAAAAATCAATTTAATTAGTTTTTATTTATTTAATCTTAAACCAAATCTTCAAAAGAGTCCGAGCAACGAATCCTTTCTTACCACACTTTAAAACTACATGAACCACGTCTCATCAAACGATCATCACACTTCAACTTACTTGTAACCAACGCGCAACAAGTACTCCAAACGAAATTAAACTCTTTGAAACTGAAACATATTGATCCTTGATAATGGTCATCAATTCCCAAAACGAAATCTTCAGAAAGATCTCACCAAATCTTCACTGCCTTGTGCAATTTAATCCGTAACATCTTCGAGTGTAACTTCCTCTTAACATCTTTCGACTTCTTAGGTCAAAAAATTAGTAACATAATCAACCTGATGAAAACCGATATCAAACTTGCACCCTCCGTACCGAAATAATGATAAGAAATTGACACACTAAAAATTGTCTCCTTTACTTCAAACAACATACAAACCAAAACTTGTATCTCAACCACAACGCTCTTGCTTTCTCAAACGTGATTTGCGAAGCAAACACTCCCAAACGAAAACAACTTGGTCTTCCAAATAGTCCACAAGAGCCTCATACTAAACGAAGTAAAAAAACACAATCAACTAACCAAAATATGGGTACACAAATACTTACTTGGAGCTACGCGGAATGCATAAGGTCATACGCTTCAAGAAGTATAATATCAAATTCTTCAAATGTAGAGCACCACCAAAAAACGAATGTGGAATATCAAAGTATCCCATTCCTCCGAAACACTTTAACTTGCTTCATACCCAAAATTGATAACATCAAATCCTTCAAATCCGAATGCTTGATGACATCAACCTATGCATCTTCAAATATTTGAAAACTTCAAATCCTGCGTACTTGAATACTTGAAAACATCAACTCCTTCTAAACCACAAATTCTGTTACCCGCAGAAAACCGACATCTCCACTTCTAACTTCGATCCTCTCCATGATCACCGCACTTTTGTTGCGGGAGATATCCAAACTAACCGCACCACTTGTTAGGGAAATCCAAATAGAATTAACCCACAAGACACTAAATCTTTGGATCGACATAGAATGAAAGATAAACGATGCAAACACATATTAGAAGCAATAACTCTCTTGAACAAAACGCTCCAACATTACCGAATAATGTCTAACCAAACAAGATAATACTTATCTCATATAACCGAGATGATCTCCTTCTAAACGATGTATCTTCCAACACCAACAATGATCTTCCACCATCAACGAACAAGGCGATCTTCTCTTAACTAAACGATGTCTTCAACATCTCCCCAAAACCATAACGATGTACTCTTTCAACACCAACGGTGTATCTTACAACACCCGAGAATGGTCCCTCTCTTTCCCTAAAACTCCACCCCAAGAGGTGGGATGGAATCCATAGAAACCTTAGATAACTACATTGTGTATTCTCTAATTCTCTACTGATTTTCCATTGAGAATTCCGTGTCTAAACACATAGTCTAGACCTCCTTATATAGGAGTCACAAACATGGTTCCCAACTATTAGTCTCTTTGGAAAAGGAAACCGTAACCAACTAGGAAACCTAATGTTATTTAGGTAACCTATCTAAATAAGAAAATCAACCTAAACTAGGAAACCTTGTGTTTCTCTACACATAGTCCTGGTGAATTCATCATTAAGACGATCTATCTCAAGATTTTTCACTTGAAGTGATGATTCAAGTTTCTCCAACGAAGCCTTTAGTTGGAGATTTTCTTGATGAATTTCTTCACACTTATCCAAGAAATCAAAAATCTCAGTGTCAGACTCAAACTCAGAATCAGAATTTGAGTAGGAAGAAGTTTCTGCTGCGAGAGATGAAAATTCATTGCACACAACAGAAGTATGCAAGGTATTGACAACCTGGGATGATTTTTCTTGCATTGAATCATCTGGAGCATTAACCAGAGAGAGACCTTTCTCACATCTTTTGATTATTTTTACAATATCCTTGATTTTTTGTGTAATCAGTGATTTATCAAAATCAACATGATTGGAACAGCATTCATCATCCCAAGACAAGTTGGAAGGTTCGCTTGGGTTGGTCACAACATTGAACGCAGATGTTCTGACTGTACCTTGATCAATGTGAGATTGGTTAGGGCTCAACTACATTCCAGTCCGAAGTTAACTGGTAGTAGGCTAGTGTCTGTAGCGGCTTCATATAGTGTGGTGTTCAAATCTGGACTAGGTCCCAGGGTTTTTCTGCATTTGCGGTTTCCTCGTTAACAAAATTTCCGGTGTCTGTGTTATTTCTTTTCCGCATTATATCTGTTTAAATAATTGAATATCACAGGTTGTGCGTAAGTTCAATCAATTGTGAATCCGACCTTTGGTTGTTGATTAAATTGATTGACACTTGGATATTGGTTTTTGATACCGTCCAAGTTATTTCTTATATTCAGCCGGCTTCGCAAATTCTCATTTGTTTGATTGCGGATTGAATTGAGAAATTGAGATATAACTCTTGGATATATTTCCATTGATTGAGTCTGACTGTCTAGTTGATTCTCTTGGAATTATATTGGAGTTTGTCCATACAAATTGCTAAGAAAAATATTGGGTGTGGTTTTTAGACCCCTGCTTTTTCATGTTCAACTGAGCATCATAGTTGTTGAAGATCCGTAGCCATAACAATAAGAAAACAATTGTTCTCAATTATTGTTATACAGTGTCATAGTATTATTACACAACAATCAAAGTCCAATTGTATCACAACTTTGACAATAATAATACGGTGATATGTATCACTCCCCCTTAGTCAATAATTCATCTCACAATAAAAACCACTCCTCCTTACATAATGATACGTAAACCATATGTATTTCTAGTGTAAACTACACATTAATTCTCCCCCTTTTTGTCAATATAAATTGGTAAAGGTATGAAAACTAGTGGGATCATAATGAAATTCTCATAGAGATACTTCATGACTAAAAGAGAACATATCAACTTTGTTTCGATGATTTCACATAGCCGAAACTTAGTGTATTCATCAAGGAATTTATAAATATACAAGAAAACTCCTAAAATATTCCAAAGCCGCAATCCCCACAAAGATTTGGCAACTAAGCACAAGTTCAATTAAGAACGCTCCCCCATAAAATGTCATTCCCGAAAGGAACAACAAGAGCGACCTTACTTCCACAAGAAAAGAAGGATTTCTCTGGACATTAACAAATCACATGAAACATGAATTTGTATCCAGAAAACTGAATTCCTATGATTAATTCAATCAGAAATGCTCAATATAAGGGAACTTAAGGATCCATACAGTACTTTCACATAGAAGTGGATCATGGAAAGATCAATACTACGAAATATTCAAAGGTTCATTCTATTTTTCATCAATATTTTCATAATGATATCATAGACTTATTCTTTGCAATCAAAAGTTCATCCTATCTTTCATCAATATTTGCATAATGTTATAATAGGCTTAACTTTTGACATATATGGGACAATCACAGTTCACGGACGCAAACACACATATCCCATAATAATTTTTTCAATATATAAAACCAATAAAGATTAATACTGCAAACTCATCTTCCAAATAAACTGTAGATTTAAAGAAATAAATCTAAAAACATTGCAAGATGAAAAGCGTTGACAATAGTAATATGTGATCACAATATAGGCTATTCCAAACCCTAGTTATCCTTTTTAAAACACAAGAATAAATTCTCAAAAGAAGTTTCCTAGAAAAAATAAAAACCAACAAGCTAAAAACAAAGAGACTCCTAAACCATCAAACCTATCATGAACTGAAATCAATGAGCTTTTCCGGAACCCTCACGAGTCTTGAGACCTTTGAGCTTGTGATTGACAACATCCACTGCTTCTTCAGAGAAGATCTTTAACATGTGACTTCATGGGAACAAGGTCAAAACTAACCTTTTTCAACTCAGTTCTTAACACATCGAGACCCTTCTTAGTGTCAACGAGCTGCAGTTTTGCTTCGTCAAAGTATTTAAGAAAATCATGAACCACTTCGGCCGAAACCATCTCATCATTCTCAACATCTTGATGAGAATAGGCATAGTAGCATGAGGTATCAGGATTTTTACCGTCAACTTCTACTAAGGTTCTTTTCTTCCTCATTTTGGACTCGAAACCGATACCTTTATCAAGAAAACCTCTTTCAAAATCACAAGTGCGAGAAGGTGAAGACATTCTTGACAAATAAAAAATAACCTAGAATACTCGTACGTGACTCAATAGGTTTGGTATTTAAATGGTTTCTTAGGGACGGTAAATTTTAGGGTTTCTAAAGAAAGTTCGTGACAAGTAAGTCATGGGTACCTGTACGAACACAACCCGAACCCAAAAGAAAAACAAAACTAAAAACGTAACGAACCCTTTTACAAGTTAAAACAAAACCATATAATTTTGCTACGTGAAGACTCTCTTTCACAATTTTTTGGCTCAATAAATTTTATATTTCCACAGAGAGAAAAATTTAGAGCACAAGATTAGCAGGCAACATAGTTGTGACAATTTTTTTTCTTCAAAAGACGACAATCGAAGAGATTTTCGAGACGCAAACAATACTTAGGCAACACTTATCCGTAGACAATAGTTTAGCTATAGACGATAAGAGAATAACTTAACTAAGAAGAAAGCGTTTTACCAATAAGTATACCTGATTATTAGTAAAACTTACTCAACAGGATTTTTATGAGTAAGGATTCAACCCTTGTGATTAATTAACACAGGTATGAGCATTACGCTCATCGAATGAATATTGTTCATGGTTGATCCTCTTTTTCCTTCTAATTTTTGGAGGAAACCCTTTGTGATGTGAGAAAGTATCATAAAACCTACTATCATCAAAGTATGAGACTAAGTTTGAATCCTTACGAGAAGAAGTTTGTATGGAGGACTTTGACATCCTGTTGATAAGATCCTTGTATCCTTGAATTATCAGATTAAGGTTATCTTTCATATCCCCATTGTTGCATCCACCTACTGGTACCCTTTTCACATCTTGAACAACATTCTTCACATTAGGTTGAGAAGAACCTCTCTGAAATCTACTTGAACGATTTGTAGTATTGCCACAATCGGTTCGAACGTTCGATGAGTATATTGAACTGACTTTCCTGGAAGAATTCACAAGAAGAGTACTAAAACTAATAGGTTTAGACATTTGGATGTCAGTTACACCTTTGAGTATTAAATCTAAGGTATGCTGAAGTCAACCAAAGTAATTTTCATTCTTCAGATCACTCTTTCGTTGAACATGTCCTTTTGAATCACAAAAAAAGACATACTATCTGATCACCGGAGTGATTAGAGTGTGTAGCATTAGACACATCGTTAGAAGATTTCTTCCTTCCATGCGACGTGGTAAATCTATGATCAATGGAAGAACCAAGCACTTCTTTAGCAATAGGAAGGGTTTGCAGTTTATCTTCTGAAACTGTTTTCATTAGAGAAACATGATTAGAACTAGCCATATTTTCTAATATCACAACAGAGTCATAAGTGATTGGTATGACGGTCTCCACAAAGTGACTTTTGTCTTGAATAGAGATATTACTCAAAAGTCATTCTATTTCAAGGGAATCTTCCTTGAGTTTAGCCTCGAGTAAGGTTCTGGAAGAGCAAACAACAACATTTTCCTCACGAAGAACCTTTAATTGGGAATCACGGTCTTTTACCATACCAATCATAGTATTGACTTTGTGTTCCAGCCTATTGATTTAAACTGCCTGAATTATAACAAGTTTTAGAATCGGTGCACTTTCTTGGGATACTTCCCTTTCTACATCAGACTCAGACTCGTCAGTAAAATAGTTAGGGTAACACATATCAATACTTGTGTGTTTCGTGTGAACCGCATGTTCATCTATATGTGAGATCGAAAAGTATTTCTCTTCCATAGATTTCATAGAAGCAGAACTTTTATTTCTGGTGATGCGTTTGTCAAAGATAACACAACTGTCCATAGAGTCAGATTGCTACAAACACAGATTTATGAGGTCTTAAACGTGTTTGCGTGCTCTGATACCAATTGAAAACCCGGGGGTCAAACAACCACACTCAATATTTTGTTTAGGAAATCTGTAAGTACAAACTCCAATATATTTCCAAGAGAATCAACTAGACAGTCAGACTCAATCAAGGAAAATACATCCAAGAGTTATATCTCAATTTCTCAAATCAATTTGCAATCGAACATATAGAAATCTATGAGCCGGATTAATATGAGAAATAACTTGGATGGTACCAAAGACCAATATCCAAGTGTCTATCAATTTATATCAACAACCAAAGGTTGGATTATTTAAATGATTGAACTACGCACAACCTGTGATATCTCAATTATATAAAAATATAATGCGGAAAATAAATAACACAGACACCAGAAATTTTGTTAACGAGGAAACTGCAAATGTAGAAAACCCCCCGGACCTCGTCCAGATTTGAACACTACACTGTATTAAGACGCTATAGACTCTAGCCTATTACAAGTTAACTTCGGACTGGAATGTAGTTGAGCCCTAACCAATCTCACACTGATTAAGGTACAGTCGTGTTCCTTACGCCTCTTGAACTACGTCGAATTCTGCGCACTTGATTTCCTTAGATGATCTTACCCATAACTAAGAGTTTCTACGAACCAAAGTCGAAGACTTGATAAACAAATCTGTCTCACTTAAAAAAGTCAATTGAATAGATAAATCTGTCTCCCACAGAAATACCTATGAGTTTTATTCCGTCTTTTGATAAATCAAGGTGAACATGAATCAATTGATATACCAGACTTATATTCCCAAAGAACAACCTAGTAATATCAATCACCTCACAACAATCTTAATCATATGGAAGCGAAACAAGATATAGTGGAATCACAAACGATGATACGAAGATGTTTGTGACTACTTTTTATCTTACCTATCGGAGATTAAATATCGAGCAAATCTTAGAGAAGATAGTACTCAAACACGATACAAAAAAGTAAGATTAGAACACACAACTATAGAGAAAATAGTTGGGTCTGGACAATGAAGTCATCAAGTCGTTAACCTATAATGGTTTTAGGAAAACCCTAGGTTAAAGGAGAATCGACTCTAGTCGCAACTAGTATCACACAGGAGGTGTGGGGATTAGGTTTCCCAGTTGCTAGAGTTCTCCCTTATATAGTCTTCAAATCAGGGTTTGTAATCAATGTTACCTTGGTAACAAAGCATTCAATATTCACCGTTACATGAAAACCTGATTAGAGTCAAGCTAATATTTTTCAACCGTTAGATCGAACTTAGCTTTTTATACACAAATGAAATGCGACTTCATTTAGGTATGAGTAATCGTACCCAAACATATGCACATAGTTAGCTCAACAATAGTTAACCGAAGTTAGCCATATGAACACTTTCATATCAACCTTGTTCATCTTAATCACAACTAGTTCAAATGAAACTAGTTATGGAGTTGTTCAATTGTTTATATTCTCATAGAAGTATACAAGACACAAATGGAGAAAAATAGATTTTGATTCACTTGAATCAATTGATAAACATTATAGCCACGGTTTGAAGAAAAGATTGCATCCCTTAATATATAAATGTATTAGTTCATGAACAAACCGATTTTAGAACTTAACCCACTCAAGTATGCAAACGGGTACACATACTTAGAGTTTCGTACTTGGTATGGGTTCGCCAGTATACGAATGGTTACGCATACTGTCTACAGGACCAAACTATGTTGAATTCCCGGACTTGAACTTCTCATACGGTATGCATACGAGTATGCACACTAAGTTCACGGACTTCAACTTCCAAACCAGTACGCATATGGGTATGCATACTAAGGTTCCCGGACTTTGAATAACTTGCAACAGTTAACATACACGTACGCATACTGTGTTATATTCAATCAATGGTTAATCGTTCTAAAATCCATCTTAATCATTGAAACATTCTTGGAAGACGAGAATAACTGTCTCATACAAACTATTAGCTTCAAATCAATTTTCAAGTGATCAATAGATCAATATGAAACATTCCGAGTCCACATCAAATGATTGTCTCACGCAAATCATGTAAGATGTTACCAGACGATTTTCACATGATCATCTTTTGACTTCGTCTAGAATAAAGATGAACTTGGTTAAAGCGAAAGCTTACCAACACATATTTCGAGAAATATGTAAGCGATTTAAACTCAGCTCGAAATATCAAATGTGTATAAATTTAAAGTCTATATATCTATACGACTTTTGTCTCAACAGGAGATAGAATATAAATAGACTTCTGAGTGATATATGAGTTCAAGTCTCCACATACCTTTTGTTGATGAAGTTCCACAAGATCCGCTTAGTAGTTCTTCGTCTTCAATCGATGAACGCAGTGAAGTTTAATGCTCAACAAAATATTCTATCCTAATCCAAGACATAGCTATAAGTAGACTAGAAATCAAGACTTATAGTTTTGGCAACTAAACTTGACAACAAGATTGAGATAGCAATGCTTGCGAGTTCGACCAATTAGTGCTCTAACATATAATATCATAATTGTTACATAGATGCCTCTAAGACTAAATGATAAAATGTTCAAATCAATTCATTTTTCCAGGACAAAACCAGCCCTCTAGTTCTACCAAGGCAGGGAACATTACAGGTATTAGAGAAACCCATGTTTCTTTGCTTCCTAGCAGCATATCCTTCTTCATTTTAGTCTCAGATAGGAAATAATATCAGGGTTGATGTTTTTAAATATGAGGGCACAATTCTTTATTAGCAGATTTTTTTCTTAAACTACGCACATTCCAGCACAACATATTAACATTGTTAACATGGTAAATAAATTGAGAGTCAAAAATAAAGAATCAGTCTCAATAGAGGGATATTGAAAGGATTGGTTTACCTGATTGGTAGAAGTAGGAGCACCATTAAGATGAGAATTTTCATTGTCCCCACCCAATTGAGAACCTTGAGCACTATTCAGGTCCAGACCAGCAGCCCCATGAGAGGAATTATTTCGGGCATCACTAGTAGTCGAGGAATTGCCAGTAGGTTCACTGTAATGCCCATAATGGTTAACCAGGTTACGGATATTGAAGGCACAATTGATTTAGCTAGTTGACAGGGGGGACAATCCCACATTAGTGATAAGAGGAAAAAGGGAGTTATAATCTGGTTCATTTGGGTATAATAATTCTAGAAGGTTGACGACGATGCTTACAAGAGTTGGTTTAGTAGTTTTACTTCTATTTTTTCAGCTTATCTTTAGGATTAATCTTTCTTTTCAGATTGATAAGGGCATCATGTTCAGCAGCCAGAGATACCACTTCTTCTCTAGGGATGATAAATGTCTGAGTTGAAACGACATAACTTTTAAAAGCCCGGTTAAGTTCAAAAAACGAATCATCCCATTTGATAACGATTAGAAAACATCCATCGCGGTGGAGATAAAATCAAGAACAAAATTATCCTGGTTTGGAAGCTGCTTGAAGATAACGACAAACCATTTGCTACAATTGTAGGAGGATGAGCTTTAACCGCACCCACATCATAAATCTTTAGGGATTTTGATTTGTTAACAAAGGGACCCATGTTACTCTTTCTTATCAGTTTTTTTTTCTTCTTCAGAGGAACTTTTCTCTATGATAATTTCTTTTCCTTTACCATTATTCGCAATGTTGACACTCTTTTCTTGAGTATCCGTAACAATACCATCACGAGCAACAACGAGATTATCAATAACAATATCCGAGGAAGATTCAGCAGAGACAATATGAGGTAGTGGAGGCATCAACCTGGGCACTTTTAGAAGAACATATTTGGAGCTTGATGAAAGAATCGCAGCATCTTGGATGGATTTTCGTTAATTTAACTTGCAATTTAGGGCATTTAGCATCCTTATGATCAATAATACCACATGAGGTAGAAAGAACCTTGGAAACATGAAGTATCTGCACTCAATAAAAGGTTGTATTCTTCCTGTTGTAACAAGTGTAGTCCCTAATGGTATGGTTTATGAAGAGAAATACAAACATATATATTGATATTCTTCTTGAGAGGATGGTTACCATATAGATCCTGATCTTCAATAAGATCTCCTAACTTGAAAGTCAGCCTTTTTAGATCTTCAAAATATGTACAAAGAATGAGATAAATTAATTTTTCAGAGTATGTAGTTTGGCAGTTAACCGACCAGCTAGTTGGAGGAAAAACACGTAAAAAAATAAGAAATCCAAAAAGAAAACCACGGACGTTATGAATCAATTCTATTGAAATCAATCTCCGTAATAAATCTTATAAATACTTTGTTCTTCAAACTAAAAGTAGTAGATGTATTTTTTTTGAACCAAAGGCCATTGAGAGCAGATGTACCCTCTGATTGAAGCAGTTGGAACCAGGGTTTCACTGTAGATATACCTACCATGCACCGTTCCAATTGTTATCATTCTCAGATAGAACCATCATTTTATCAATAAAGACTGGATCAGTGAGAGTTGAAGGTAAATTTGTTGATAAGACAAGTTTATCAACCATTTGGGATGAGAGGCCTTGAATATCCTTCTCAGAAGAAACAATAGTGTCTGAGTTTTTTGTTATTCCATATGCAAAGTGATGAAGATTAATATGTTGATATAGCTGAGATATTTGGAAAGAGGGAGTCGAATTTTTGAATTGTATGGTTGGTGTAAGATGGAGAACATATATCTCGATGGGACATTACCAATTCATAGTGAGGCATGTGTTATAAAAGAGAAAATGCACTTTGGTACAACATGGAGCCAAAGACATAGGTTTAGAGAAAATATCCTTAAAGTGGGAAGTATGAGAAGGATGAATATTTTTCTAGACAAGTTGAGAAGATAGTTTGGTGAAATATTTCCAAGTCTCATGGAAGTAGATGTGGACCAAGATTCTTTGTATGTTTAGATATAACGTGGTATTGAGGTTTGGGAGAGTATCTCAAAAATACAATGTGGTGGTATCGAAAGATCTCAGTGAGTAAATAGTGCCAGAAATATTGGATGATGTTGATATTTCATTAGTCCGCATGACATAGATCAAGTACTTCTTTGGACAAAAGAAGATAGTTGTTGAGCAAAAAAAAACTTGTAGTCTATCCTAAATGGAATTACAAAGAAACCTCTGAATCCATTAAACCATTGGGTTCATAATGGTAAAATTAAGACAACATATATTTATTTTGGGGAAAGAACACTTAAGGTAATTGGGTTTTGAGGTAAATTTAGTAGCATAGGTAAAATGTTTGGACTTGACATTGTATAAATTGTTGGGGTGTTAGGTTTTATGAATCTGGGTATATAGGATAAGTGGAATAAATGCAACCTAGCCAGCATACCCCGACTAATAATGATGCCTCCCAACAACAATTGCCTGATCCAGACCTGCAAAAAATCAAAGATTTTAATTAGTTCCCATAAGTGCTTATTAGAATTAGGTGACCTGCATATAATTGGTGTGATTTTCAATTGAGTTTTAGTAAATAGGTTCGTTGAGACTTGTGAAAGCAAAAGATTCTAGATTTAATTTTAAGACTAAAAATATAGCAAACTTAAATAAAAGTGATATGAAAAATATGGAGAAGACTGGGGCTATGGAATCCACTATTTACCAATATCAAAGTGATTTGTATTTTCTAATTATAATCATGCAAATCATGCATTCAAATTGATTCTTAATATTGCAATAGTTGATTTTTTAGAAATAACAATTGTAGATCGAAAGTATGGGACATCAAAACCCTAGGCTAGCATGCTCCATCAATTGAAATGACAATTTTTTAACAAAAACCATTTTATCAATTTATTTATCAAGGAAAATAATCATATAATAATTGCATAAATTAGAGATTACCACTTTTCATTGGTGAAATAACTACCTCCTTCTCCCCAGAGGATGGGTTTAGCTCATCATTGTGTAAACACGCTCAAAATATTTGTTCATTGCTTCAAAAATTGTTTACAAAGATGAAATGGAGAGAAAATGATGAAAATTGGGTGTTTGCAACGTTTTTAATTGTTGCAAAACACTGTTACAGTGAACGATAAAGGAAACTGTTACTGTAGCTTCTAAGACCCACGCCTCTGTGTCGTTAACACTGTTGATAAACGACTGTCTTGGTTGGTATGTTCTTCGTGTTCTTCAGCTATGCATCAGCAGAAATGGTAGCTCTGCAACTCGATTTTTCTTTGCACTGTGGTGTTCTAAACTCTCCCAAACTCTCCGTAGTCTCTCACTGCTATCCCAACATCTATTTATCACCCAACAACATCGAAATCTCACGTAATAACTTCCAATAATTCTCCCATCAATCGACAGTAATGAATATCTTCTCGGGAACATTTTCTTCCCATTCTTCTCTTCTCATGCTGTCAACGAGTGCTGAATCTTCCTTATTTAACTCGCACACGCTTCTGCAGCGGCCAAGCTCTATCCAAACACGAGAAGCACATGTAAAATCACGCTGTAATCCCGTAATTATCTCATCCGCACACGTACTCCATGTTGTGTAGAAAATCCACGTATTCATTCCACGTTTTTCAAATCTGAAGGACTTACCAGTCCTGTGTGAGTGTAACAGGCTAGAATGAGTCGATTCGAGTCATTGAATCTCGCCACAGCTCCTCCAAATTGAAAACATCAAACTCCGCAGGTGAACAATATTCAAACCTGCACTTTCCCGCCAAAACCACGTTGAAGAAGGGTGTATCCTAACCAAACTGGGGGTGCGAATAGCAGGTGCCTAACTGAGGTGCCCCTTATCCGAATTGGGGGTCCGTTTAGCAAATGTCCTTCGGGGTCCAAAAAGCACTTTTCGAGCAACTTTTTCCACACAAGTGTATTTCTTCAAAAAAACCTAAAAAAAACATAAAAACACCATAATTAATACGAAATTTAAGCACTAACAATACAGACATTGGGGACAATTTAGACACAAAAACGTGTCTATCAATAATTCTCTAAATGGTGCCTCTGCAAAGGGTTTGGCTAACTAGATGAATAGACTTTGAATGGGTAAATTCGAGGAGTAATGATGGTTCTGGAGAAGGTACACATGGTGCACATGGCTTTGAATGAGCGTGAATAAGCAAGAGATGAGACATTTCACCCAACTCCTTAAAGGTCTAGTAATGGCATCATTTGAGGGTTTATAAGCATAAATCAGAGAGATAATCTTTAATTCGAAGAAAAAAGACTAAAAGAGGAAAAAGAATTAGAAAAAGTGAGAATATTGAGAGATAACTAATGGAAATTTAGGAAATAATGCTCCTGATGATGATCAACCATCAAAAAACTATGAAGCACTAATACTGATACGGGGATTCATCAATTTTCGAAAAATAAGGATAAAAGATACGTGTACTTATTAAAAATATTTTACATATTCTAGTAAAAATATCACATATATATGATATAAAAAATCTCGTAAATACTATTTGGAATATTAAAAAAAGATAGATAAAAACTATGTGACATCTCGCCCACCCATCACCCATCAAAATTGTCTTCATTAACCATTTCTAGTTCTAGCTCGTCAGGTGAAATATTTCCTATTTCAAGTTCTTACACATCGTCCGGTGTATCAAATTCTTCTTTACTACTATCTCAATATTTGTACCCAAAATTACTTTTAGGAATTAAACACGATTGATCAGTGATGATAATGCGAAACTAGGGTTACAAAATGAACTGAAGATAAAAAAAATATACAGAGAGTTTAACGTGGTTCGGAAAGTTGTGCCTACATTCCATGGAGGAATCCCATAGGGAGAGATATTGTATTGATATGGGGATTATAATAATCTTGTATGGTTATCTAACCTAGAATTCCATATCTCCTTAGGGTATAAGATACATGTATTTATATAGTTTATGTATACCCTAATTTTGATATAAACTTCATGTGCAAGTAACTTGGGAAACAAGACATGTGACAACATCTGGAATCTTCTTTAACGGGCTAGGCAGGCATGATTAAAGACTTTTCGTCTATTTATTGACGGTACAAACACTCACATTCTACTTTCTCCGATCCTTTTGTAAAAGATTACTATGAGCAAACATTAAATTCTTAGCATTTTGGGGTTTAATCTTATTTCTCTTAACTGAATGGATAAAATTATATGTGTTTCGTCTTCTCTCTGAACAATATGAGGAATATGGCCGCGTAGGAAGCCTTAAAGCTAAATTTTTGTAACACTGAAGCTGAAGCGTCAATGAGTTATTGGGTTATGATAATTATATGATTATTCGATGAATATAGATATATAATATATAAATTTTAGGTATAAAATTGTAAATATGTTGATTTTGCATATAAAAATATATGTTAAAACTATAAGAAGTACCCTCTATTAGAGTATCTGAGAGGTTTCCTAGAGTATTTTTTTTCCTTTTTCGTAATTAAAAAAGGTGATACTTTAAATGGAGTATCTGATACGTATCCCAAGGTAATCTGATACTAATACGACGCCGATACATATGTGTCACCAATTTTGAAGTATCCGTGCTTCATAATAGGGAAGAACTCTTGAGTTTGTGAAAAGAAATGCATTAAGGATCTTGATACCAGAGAATTGCAGAGTTTGAAGGATTTTCTTTAAGGGGTGATGAAAAGGCACGATCTCTTAACTGATTATGAGAGGAAAAGATAGGAAATGCTCAGGAATTTGTACTATGGAAGGAGAAAAGGTATACAATAATTGAAAGGGAAAAAAGGGAGAGAGAATATGGTGATGATTACATCTGAAGAAAGATGCACAGTGAAACCAAGAGTGACTCTGAGCAATTAGATGGTATTTATGAATATCATGTTGAGGAGATTGAGTCATCTGAGACTGATTATGCTGTATAGAACGACAAGAAGAAAGAGGAATTAAGGATTGACGATGCTCATTACATAAGGTATTTCTCCAGGCCCATTCAATAGAGGATAAAAATAGATTCTTATGAAAATATAATAGAAGGCATTGATGCTAATGGAGTACCAATAAGTGAAGAAGATACGGAAGAGGAGGAAAGTGATTCTGATGAGGGAAGTAGTGATTCTAGAGATGATTGTGATTATAGGTCTGCTGTTGTGATTATGAAGAGGAGGGTTGGGGTAGCTATGATGGGGAAGATGAATGGTAGTCTTCCCAATCACATTAATAGGAACAAGGTTAGTAAGCTTGGAATAAAAAGTTTTTGTTAACATATTTCTCTGACAGTAGTTTTCGTCTTCCTTTGTTTGTTACTTTTTTTCAAGACCATTTTGCTCATCGGGTTGATGCGAATGGTACATGAAAAAGCGGAGGTCTAACAACCACACCCAATATTTCTGTTAGCAATCTGTATGGACAAACTCCAATATACATTCAAGAGAATCAACTAGATATTCAGACTCAATCTTTAGAAACGTATATCGAAGAGTTTATATCTCAATTTCTCAATTCAATCCGCAATCAAACAAATATGAATTTGCGAACCCGGTTGAATAAGAGAAATAACTTGGACGGTATCACAAACCAATATCCAAGTGTCAATCAATTCAATCAACAACTCAAAGGCCGGATTCAAGAACTGATTGAACTTAACATACAACCTGTGATATTTCAATTATATAAACAAATATAATGCGGAAAAGAAATAACACAGAACCATAAATTTTGTTAACGAGAAAACCGCAGATGCAGAAAAACTCTGATACCTAGTCAAGCTTTGAACACCACACTGTATTAAGCCGCTTTAGATATTAGACTGCTACCAATTAACTTCAGACTAGAATGTAGTTGAGACCTAATCAATCTCACACTGATCAAGGTACAATTGCGCTCCTTACGTCTCTTAACCCAAGTAGGATTCTACGCACTTGATTCCCTTAGTTGATCTCACCCACAACTAAGAGTTGCTACGACCCAAAGTCGAAGACTTGATAAACAAATCTTTCTCACACAGAAAAGTCTATTGAGATAGATAAATCTGTGTCCCACAGAAATACCTATGAGTTTTGTTCCATCTTATGATAAATCAAGGTGCACAAGAACCAATTGATAAACCAGACTTATATTCCATAAGAACTGCCCAGTATAATCAATCACCTCACAATAATCTTAATCGTATGGAAACGAAACAAGATATCGTGGAATTAAAAACGACGAGATGAAGATGATTGTGATTACTTTTTATCTTGCCTATCGAAGATTAAATCTCGAGCAAATCTTAGAGAAGATAGTACTCAATACGATAGAAACCTGCAAGATCATAACACACAACTACAGAGAAAATAGTTGGGCCTGACTTCACAATCCCAATGAAGTCTTCAATTCGTTAACCTACAGGGTTTTGGAAAAAACCTAAGGTTAAAGGAGAATCGAATCTAGACGCAACTAGTATCACAGAGGAGGTGCGGGGATTAGGTTTCCCAGTTGCTCGAGTTCTCCCTTATATAGTTTTCAAATCAAGGTTTGCAATCAATGTTACCTTGGTAACAAAGCATTTCACCGTTAGATGAAAACCTAATTAGACTCAAGATAATATCTTTCAATCGTTAGATCGAACTTAGCTTGTTACATACAAATGAAATGTACCTTCATTTAGATATGAGTAAACGTACCTAAACGTGTACACCTTGTTGGCTCAACAATAGTTAACTGAAGTTAGCCATATGAACACTTTCATATCAACCTTATTCATCTTAACCACAACTAGTTCAAATGACTCAAATGCAACTAGTTCCATAGTTGTTCAATTTTTTATATTCTCATAGAAGTATACAAGACACAATTGAAACAAAATCAGTTTGATTTAAGGGTGCACACGGTACGGTTCGGCTCGGTTCTTGCCGAGGCGGAGTACCTGTACCTCCCTAACCTCGGTTCCAAAATTTTGGACCGTACCTGTACCCTGTACCTCGGTTCCGGTACCATTCAGTATACGTGGGTACCAGGTACGGTTCCGGTATTAGTCTCGGTTCCAGACAAAAAAATTCTGTTAAAAACCTGTTTTACTGAGAAAATTTCCTGTTAAAAACCTGTTTTACTGAGAAACAATATTAAGAAATACCTTAAAGAACAATACATAACAAAAGTAGCAATAATATTAATACTAGCAAAGAAAAGTCTCAAATACCAAGTTTGAAAACTGAAAAAGTAACAAGTAGAAAAGAGTCAAAGACTGGCAGTATGTAACAAGTAGCAAAGTAACAACTAATCTAACAAGTAGTACTAGCATACTACACTGGTGGCAGAAGGCAAAAACAAAGTCTTGAAAATATTCCATGGCAGCAGCACTGGTGGCGGATTATTGTTGATAGGACCAAGTATCGCTACAAAATCTATCTATGTCTACTACTGCCAAAAACAAGTAATAATGTAATATGTATACAATCAAAAAGACAAAGATTACCTGCAGTTCAGCAACATAAAACAAGCATAAATCAAGATTACCTGCAACAACAACCGAAGTGAATGATGAGAAAAAAAGACAAAGATTAGTTGCACTCTATCAAATCAACCTTATATGTTGATAGATATATATCTAAGACTTTATAAAGCAAAAATGATGAGAAAACAAAGACAAGTCTCAGTTAATTACATTTCTGCTACATATGGACACCCCAAATAGATTGTTAGAGATTTCAGTTATTATATGTACATTAACACAAACACCTCAACTGCAAATAAAATCACTTGACTAATGCACTAATCAAATGCATAAGATCAAATCAACTCTCCACTACTCCTAATTCAGTTGTAAATCCATCCAAGATTTCAACTTAATTGACTATTCAACGCTCATTTATAATTACAAACCAAATCAGTTTAATTGACTATTCAACTCCTAATGCAATTCACAATTCACAAAAGCTACAAACTTACACAAAACTAAGCAGAATTGAACTGATTAAAAGCCTTCATGAATCATGATGGAAAAAAACAAAAAAAAATCAATAAGATTACTGAAATCAGTCATAAAAGTTACAAATCAATTAGAGGCAGAGCAAATCAATTTCAATATTCTCAAAATCAATTAGAGGCAGAACAAATTCAATTGAAAAAAGTAAGAATTTTCATTCATTTTCCAACAGATCTAGATTGCATCTTACCAAATCAAGCTTAAATTAAAAGATTCAATGAACCCAGCAGTCCAAATCGAGAAGTGGTGTAATGAAGTTCGTGGAGTTGAAGTCTTGATACAGCAGAACTCTGCACATAATGTAAATCCGTCAATCACAGGCATAAAAAACTTAAAAGCAAATTAAACAAAAAAAAATGACGAACCTGGTTTCTGAGAGTAAGAAATTAAGAGATGGATCTAGACTCTAGAGAAATGATCGAAACAAAGAAGAATCAGAAGATGGATTTAGTCCGAGAATAACCCCATCTGGTGTGGTGTTCGCTCAGAGAGGGAGGAGGAGGAGCTGCAAAGAAGATGAAAAAAAAGAAAAGAAAATAAGAAACCCTAGTAATTTTTCTATATATACCGACACCATCAGATACTCAGATTAATCTCTAAATCTAACGGGTATTACTAACCGGTACATTCGGTCCGGGACGGTACGGGACTGGGATAGGACCGTGTACATGTACCTCCCTAGCCTCGGTTCCTATTTTTTGGATTGGTACCTGTACCCTCTTCCTCGGTTCAGTACAAAAACAGGTACGGTTCCACCGGTTCTGGGACGGTCCGACGATCCGGCTCGGTTCCTGTGCACCCTTAGTTTGATTCACTCGAATCGATTCATGAACATTATAGCCACGATTTGCAAAAGATTGCATTACTTATTATATTAATATTTTGGTTCATGACATAACCTATTTTAGAGCATAACTCACTCAAGTATGCAAATGGGTACGCATACCTAAGTAGCCGGACTTGGACTGTGTTCGACAGTACGCAAACGGGAATGCATACTGTCACACATCCAAACTTCCGCTGAAATCAGTATTGTTGATGGTGGTTTTTAGTTCAGGGTCAAAATTTTAAAACCCTGTATTTAGCGTCGTGATCCTGCAAAGGAATAAAGGTCATTTGAAAGTGATGAGTGCTCAAACCTCTTTATTTACACATGTATTGAACAACTCAGTATATATATGAAATTCACCCAGAATGGTGCGTGCAACAGCAATCCCAAATATTCTGTGAATTTTATTAACATTATTAATTAATACATTATTTGCCTAGTATTTTCCGTGCTATGTTCTCAGCCTAACTCTCATTATTGACATGACATGACGATTGAGTCTCAGCAGAGTAGCATGAATCTCCCGAAGTGCCAATATAGAGATGTGCATGAAATACCCACACATGCTACATCACTCTCTGACAGAGAGAGTCTCGCATCGACGCGCTATGGTTATCCCGATCTAGTATGCTTAATTTCCTTCAGGGAAATCTAGACTGTCCATATCAGTCTCAGAAACGATCGCGACCAATTTAACAAGCCTAGCCAAACCCTGTCAAGAATAGGCGATTGTCGTGATGATCACCGGCGGTCCCACTTATGCCCTAGCCAGTCGGACATCACACGAACATCTCCTAGAACCGTCAAAATCCAACCCTAAGTTAGGTGGCCGTGTTGCTTTGTAGAGATTCGATCGAACATAAGCTATTCAGGGCAGTCTTAAAACGATCACAACAGTCAAACTTCGCCAGCCTGTTTGGACGGTCATCCCATGAATGATTGGGGAAGCGCTAACGCACACGTTGGCGGACCCACCCTACCCTTACCCGATCGATTTGCTCACGGCATGGTCATGGAGCAATGAACGTTTTCTCAAAAAATGGCGAGCGTGATGCTTTCAAGGGTCGCGGAATTCCACTGGCATCTTAAATCGATCGCGACCATCCAACTTAGCCAGCCTATTTGGATGGCTTATATCGTATTTGGGACCACAAGGAAGGTACACATGTGTTCACCACCGGCCCAATGTTGGCCCCACATGATCGATCTCCCCAAAGGAGGCCCACAACGTGCCAAACCATGCCGTCTATTTGGATGGCTTAGATCGCATTTGGGACCACCAGGAAGGTACACATGTGTTCACCACCGGCCCAATGTTGGCCCAACATGATCGATCTCCACAAAGGAGGCCCACAACGCTTGGCCGAAATCGTGAGGGCGTGACTGTTTCAAAACCCTAATTAGGGTTTGCGGCAATGCACATCTGTCGTAAATCGATCGTGACCATCCATCTTCCTAGCCTAAACGGACGGTGTAGATATAGACTCAAGAGGTCCCAAGGATGTCAATGTGTTCACCGTGGGCCCACCTTTGCGTGTGACTGGATGTCCTATGCAGACGAGGGCCCGACGCCTCGAATCGCGCGCCCCAAAGGTGGCATGCCACACGGTCTTTAAACCTCTTTGCGGAAATATGATTTTGTCGCAAATCGATCACGACCACTCATCTTTACTGGTCAAATTGAGTGGCCAAGATCGAATATTTGTTGGACTGAGAAGGGCAGGCATGCACGTCAGTGAGCCATCTTCACGCACACCCGATCGACTCACTCATAAATAGCGCCCCTGCTTGGATTCGACCAAGCCAAACAGGGATGTTGCGTACCTCTAAAAACCCTAAAATGCATCAATGACAGCAAATATGTGTCGTAAATCATCTCGTCCGTCCAACTTTGCCAGCTTGGTCGGACGGCTTGGATTAAAAGTTAGGTGATCAATGAAACGTCTCAATGATTACCTCCCGCCACTTTGCCACATGGAGTGATCGACCATATGGTGGACCGCCCATGCGGCCTCTAAAAAATCACTAGAAGACAACTGGACATGCTTCCATTTTAAGACACTTAATCCGCGACTTATTCAATCGATCCTTAAAACAGCGATGCTTCATGCATGTCGATTGTTTTTAGCTGCTTACTTGAAAATGATGCCTTACATGCATCGAGCACGCACGATATTTCATGAATATCAATTCCATAAATAACTTAGTTATATAACCTAATAGCGTCGTACGCTATTTCTTGCGGCGGGTCCCACGACTCGACCCACTCATTCGAGACATCAAACATGTCATAAACTGGGGGATGCTTACTGGGGTATTGGTCTGGCGGTTTACAACGTGCGGCGTGCAATGCGCCCATTACGAGAACGTGTCAAGAGGCATGTACGGTTAACGATGATGAGGGAAGTGGGTAAAGGCATGATTGTGTGACAATCACCTACACGACCCCACTACTCCATCACTCAACTTCCTCCACTTCCTACGAGATGAGGGTTGCGCTCAAATGACTTGTATAAATAGGTTCTTCAAATTATTTTAACACAACACAGAGAAACCAAGTGTTGTCACAGTATCCAGAGAACACCCAGAACTGATAGCTTACATTGTGCAAGCCAGTTCAACATTCTGATACAAGTCATAAACAGTCAACACCTTCACAATCTCAACACCTTCTTCGCTTCCCTCCCTAAGATCAACTCTTCTCCTTCACTTTGTGACCGAATTGAATCTGGAACGACCATTTCTTGGTTTAGGTCAGAGTCTTACAGATTGATCTCTCGAACCTAAAAGCATTCCCGTGCAGTGCATTTGTTTAGGGTTTGAACTCGTTTCTCATCAACACACCCCAAATTACCAAAAACAGTAGAATCAGTTTTTACTCCAAAACAACTAGCGACCACAGTGGGAGATTAATTTCTCGGTTGCAAGATCAATTTCAATTTTCAATTTTCTCGAATTCGGGAAGGTGGCTTTAGGATCTAAACACATTCTTTAACTCAATTTCGTTTCAATCACAAATCTCAAAACTTCCATTCTGTGATGCATCCTCATCTGCCAAGCCCTCCGAAAGTCATGAATGATGGAAACACGGAAGACATAGCTAAGGTATTAAGATATATTCTCGCAAGTCAGGCCGATATCTCCAAACGGAAAAACGAGATGCTTCGTATTTTACGAAGTATGGTAAACCGATTGTGGAAAGAATCGACTAATACCATTAACGATAAAGATGATATTTGACCTTTATCTGAAGTCCACACTTCTACCAGCGGTGATGCAGAGAGGATACGTAGCCGTAGATATGAGCCGAAAGGAAACTATCAAAATCCACCCAGCAACGAAGGGCCAAAGACATTTCGCAGGTAACATGGATCGCCAGGAGTGTCACAACACCTGCAAAATAATAATCGAGGCCCAGCTTATGAAAATCTGTTAGAGAGTATATATCTCAAGACCCTTGCAGAAGTTCAGAGAGCTGTTCAACAGTCCACGCCCCCAACCACAACGACTTTACCAAACAGAGAGGCACTTGAAGAAGAAGAAATTTACCAAGTCCACCATGAAGATGAAAACTTCACTAACGAACGGTACTCGGCTCAACCGCATCGTAATGCCATTGATGCGGGACCCTCAGAAGGAGTTACACTTCGGCAAAGCCACCAAATTAAACGGTCTGCGTCTATGTCAATGCACAACTCATCCCCACTCTCGAAACGAGCCTCGTATCAAAATCCGCAAGAATTCTCACGACAACAACTACAAACCCAAGAAAAGTCGGACTCAGAGTACCCGCATTTCCCGTTTTCAATAAGAAAGGTTCTGGAGTTGTTGGAGGCTTGGGGTGCAAGATGGAGTAATTCAACTACCTCTTGTATGGCGTTCACCAACTGATCAAGAGATGATTGATCCGCAATATTGCAATTACCAAAGATTCATCCACCACCCCATGAGTGAATACAACGGGCTGAAATGCATTGTCTGGGAAAAAATTAATTCAAGGGAACTGTGCCTATGAACTGGTAATATTTCCTCTCTCCACAAGCCGACATGCACAGTTTCAAAGGAGAGATCGAATCAACTGAGGACTTTTCATTAGCAGAGGTCGTTAGCAGAGGCGTGTTACAACAACTCAAGACACAACTTGGATTTTAAGTAATCATCTGGGGAAGCCCAATTTCGTCGGAACTTCGTCAACAAGTAAGTCTCATTAGAACAATTATTTGTACGAGAAATCTTTTGGAAATTTGCTGGGGACTCACACACATCCCATTTTTTGAGAATGAAGTCATTATCGTTCCCAATCTCCATTTTATGTTTTGCTTTACATGCTTTCCTTTCATGTGATGTTTACAATTTTCATGCAACATGCACAATTTTCTAAGGCACATTACCTGCGTTCAAAAATGAGAATTTCTATTGACCCGCTCATAATTCCTCTTAGAGAAAACTACTCATAAATTATCCCAAAATCAAATTCAAATATCTTCATAAAAGCAATCACTTGCTGATTCAAAAAAAAAAATCAAATCAAACCATGAAAGGAATTCCTCACATCACTCAAAATGTCTAAAAGAGAAGTATAAGAAATGAAGACGCAAAGTATCAAAGGAAGTCTTTCAGCAACAACTCACTCTTCTTAGAAAGAGCAGCTTTCGCGTTTTGAAGGGAGGCCTGCTTCAGATGCAACTCCTTATACAACTTCTCGATCTCTTCCTCCTGACGAGCAATGCAATCCATGGAAGGAACTTCGTTTATTTCGCGTTGCAGCTTCTCGATTTCAGAAAGTCCTTTGCAGAACCAGGAGGCGTTAAACTCATACTACACGAACACGTCTCGATGAAACTTCCAGCTTTCAATTACTTCCTCGGAAACGGTGCGTCCAGTCATGATGCTCATACCATAAAGGGACGATAAAGCTTCTTGGACACGACTGACTAATGCAAAGCTACTTTTAAGCTTCTTGGAAGTAGCTATATGGCCGTAATTCTTCCATATCTTGGTGTATAACTCTTCATACTTAGCTGGAATACTGAACCCTCCAACCAGCACGTGATCGTCAAAAGGGACCTCGTTAAAAGTGACCCCAGCAGCAGAGTGAACAACAACGGAGTGCACAACCAATGTTTTATTGGCCACATGGGGCTCCTTAAAGGGAAGCGCCACTACAGTCATAGATGTAGCCTCTCCAGCATCCCCCGCGTCGTTCGCTTCACCCCGAAGGTTGATTTCTGCCACGACATCCACAAGCTCACTAAAACGATCAGACTCCTTGACACTCTGGAAGACGCTTCCTTCGTCACTGACCGAGTTTGCATCATCCTTATCATCATCGCCTTCGAGAGATTCAGTTTCACCGGATTTCTCTAAAGCCGCATTACGACTACGTGCCAGCCTCGTCAAAGCATTTTCCTTCATGGTGCCCTGATTTTGAATAAAGATCACGTTTAGTAGAAATGGAGCATAAAGTCGGCGGATCAAAATAAAAGTTTAAAGTACCTGCATATAGGAAGAATTGAAAACCACCGGTCCATTTGCATGCCTCTTAGATCTTGCTCCTTCATTCTGGGGACTGAAATCACCAGAAGATCTAGCCATGGTTCTCTTGCCCGGAAGTGGCTTCAATCGTTTATGCTTTTCCAAAATTGCAAGGGTGGGCTCATCACGAGGAACTGTCACAATCTCTTCCGAGAATCTTTAAAAAGCTAGAAGCTCTTCTCGCCAAAAACTTCTATACCTACCAGTCGGGGCTGGTTTTCTTCCGAGGGGCAGGAATGGAAGGCTCTGCTTCGCTGCAAATAGGCTAACATCAAGAACAAACGACACGAGCTCCTTTGAAGGCATTGGTGGGCGATCAAACGGGATGCCTTGATCAAGTCTCATATGACGGGCGGCTCTGTCAATATTATAAGGAACCGCAGTGAGGAATTCATCAAAATAAGATGAAACATATCCCGGATACAGCTTCGCAGAAATATAATCTCTCCAGAGCTCATATCCTTTCCATCGGTGTGCAACACAGTGCCGGAAGCAGTGGTGAAGGTCTTTGGTTGAACCACATAAGAATGAACCGGTCCCCATGGACGGAAATCTATGGCGTACACGTTATCGAGAAAATCGACAAGCCCCACCCCTGGTTTTTGTCGTTGTTTTTCCAACATAGTATTCTCGAGCTACCATACAAGCTAGAAAACGAAGTTTCAGGGACGAGAGCATAATCCTTGAAATGTTCCCATAATCATGCTTGGAGGAAAGCTATATGAATATGCGACTCAACTTTCTTGTACCCGTTGGAGGCATGCATGTCTGCTGCCAAAGCATCCAGATGAGAGTACAACGATCCAAGGAATAAACTACCTAAGGGGAGAACCATGCCTTTCGCTAACTTTATGGAAAACATGACAATGTCGTGTATTATAGTCTTCTTCCGAGAGCCGTCATCGAAGATTTCCCTGGACAGCCACAAAGACAGAAATGCGACCACGCTGAGTTCATCATCCAGTGCCTGACCCGACCTTGGTTTTGTAGGAAACCATTGAGACACCCACCAAGTGTAAAAGCATTCCTCGTCCTTTTTATGTTTATTATACTCTTCTTCCTTCTGAACTATAGCATCGAGGGTGGAATTTTCTTCGGTGGATAGTTGATGAGTGCCAAATAATGTATATATTTATCCCTTTTTGTTGGCATTTTAACTCATCTTTTGTGCATTAATTCTACATTTTATCCCATATTCTGTATTTTCATTGTTTTCAAGAATAAATATTTTTCTTACTTAATTTTGCATTTTTAGGTAATAAACGAAGTTCGGATGAGTCGCGGAGCGAAAAGAGCAGAAAAGTAGTGAAAAGCCGGGAAGAATTACGCAAGGAAGCCGCAAAGAATGGAGCGCACGTCCAAAAAGCTAGGAATGGGCTCAAGAAGGAAGAATTGTTCTTGAAGAAGATATGGGCTTGGCATACCCAAGGCCCAAAACCCTTACCCAAACCCATTTTCTATATCCATACCCGCCTCCATTCCCGACCGTCAGATTGGATCGCATCTGCATCCTACGGTTGCTTCTTTGCCTGCGCATCAAACCTCGATATCTCCGCCTTACACTACAGTACCTAACTCCATCAAGTACCGTTCGTTTCGTTGTATCTCTTCATCCGACGGTCGCTCATCGCCTGCCTCCGCATCGCCGTCAGATCCACCTACCATCTTCCCATCCATCGGTCCAGCTTCGCGAAACATCAAAATCCTCTACACTTGCTCAACACCCTAGTACCTAATACCTATACCCATTGCCAAACACACCCTTCCTCAAACCCCATCGACACCATCTTTCCCCCCCCCCCTCTCTGCAACAGTACCACCATGTCCGTCTCCATCACCACCATCTTCTCCCCAAATCACTCCACCATCTACGCCACCAAATCACTCTACTCTACCTATAACCAAAAACCCATCATCACTATCACGTTTTACCTCTTTTTCATCAACTAATCTCCTCAATTTCTCATCTCTCATCACTGAAACCCTAGGTGAGAAATTGAAGATATAAGTTGATGTTAGAGCAGCAATTGGAGCAGGAGATGAACGAGAAGAAGTAATTGGAGAGTGGGTCGACGAGATGGAGTGAGTATCTCATCAAAATTAGGTAAACCAAATTTACCTAATTTTCTGTTTTTGGGGAAAAGGGGCTGTGAACCCTAAACTGATAATTGGGGGGGGTATAAATTGGTATTATGTGGTGTGTGTGAAGGACACTCTGATCTCTCTGGACTAGCCAGGAGAGAATTAAAACAATTTTAATTTTGCAATCCCAATTTCTGATTTTTGCATCACAGTTGACAGTTAATTTTGCATGTTGTTTTTAGAATTTTATCTTGAATGTTTATGATTATATCTTGACACTGTGCATCTTGAATGTTTGTTTTTAGAATTTTATGTTGATGAAAATTTAATTCCAGCTCCACTATCAGTTAACAGTTGAATTGCAAGTGTGTTAAATTATCTTGAATGTTAAATGTGTATGAATCATCTTTCTTAATGAATGTATGTTGCTATACCATGTTTAGCATGAGCTAAACAGCATCAGGCTAAGGCTGTGATGAAGCCTTGGTGCACTGTCAAATGATAAAATGCTAGGATAGGATGCCATATGCTTGTTTTTCTTGTGCATTGGGAAGAAAGCAGTGCTATGATTGCTTGTGATTGATTGTGCTGTCAAAAGACAGTCAATACTAGGGGTATTTCTGTTAGCAAGCTGTTTTTCTTTCTTTTCTATTGTATGCATTGGAATCAACTCAACCTAGAAACATGTTATTTGATTAGGACACAAGGTGGATTCTAAGCTTTGGCTTAGCCACAAATCCTTTGCAATCACTTATAATTTCAGTTTACTTCCCTTGCTGTTTTACTTGTCTGTTTTTCTTGCTTTTTGAAGTTGATGTGCACTGAAAATAGTGCACAAAATCCCCCTGCCCTTGGCTCTCAGCCTTGGTTCCTTGCTTTCCGCCTTAGTGTCTTGTGCTCTGTCTCCATTGCTAGCTTAGGAAACTCTCTAGTTTGCTCCCACTCCCTGCGGAATGACCCCCTGCTTACCTTCTATATCATAACTTGGCCTTGTATACTTGCAAGCTTCTGTGCTTCTTTGCCTGTCACACCAAGTTTTTGGCGCCGCTGCCGGGGAGTGGTGCTGCCATCTGCTGTTACCTGAGCTGCTGTTGCTGTTGCTGCTGCTGCTGCTAAGCCAAAGCCTGCTGCTGCTGTTGCTGCTGCTGCTGCCAAGCCAACTGGGCTCGCCTATTTCTGTTGCTGCCGGGCTTGTGCAACCTTTGCTGCTGGGCTTGAACCAACTGAGCTGGGCTTAGTAACCTCAATCTCGCTGGGCTTGCAACTTCTGCTGCTGGGCTTGAGCGTGCGCTGCTTAGGACGATCCTAAAGCCCAACTGGGCTGTGCAACTAAAAGGGGACTAAAAGCCTATTTTTGGGCTTCCCTCCAAAAACCAAGTAAGCCTAACCCATGAGTTAACCCACTTGGGCCTCATTTAAATTCAAATTCGGGCTTGTAATAATTAATTTAATTATTTATTTGGGATTGTAATAATTTTTATTTATTTTCTTTTTCTTTTTTTTATATTTGGGACTGTAATTATTTTTTTTTTTTTTTTTTTTTTTTTTTTTTTTTTTTTTTTTTTTTCTTTTTTTTTTTCTTTTATGGGCTTGTCTTAATTATTATTATTGTTTTTATTTTCTTTTATGAGTTGTGCTAATTTATGCTAGGTTTAGTTCAAAATTTTCCAAAGCCCAATTTTAAACCAAAAACAAAATCCCTTTTCAACACCCATTCAAAACCAAATCTTCATAACCCTTGTGGGCCAAATTGTTTCCGATTGCTCTGTCTGACCAACATGTTAGTTAAGGTACCTACTAGGACATGATTGTGACCTACAGAGACCAGACAAACAGACTTGTTAGAATTAACCCAGACGAACCTATCGAAATTCTAAGTTCTGAGGGAGACAGTCCAGATCAACCAGAAACAATGGGAGAACCCCGTACCCTCAAGGATTATATGTACCCAACTAGAGCCAGTCAACCTTCTTTTTTGCTGCCCGAGGCTAATGGCCATTATGAGCTGAAATCAAGCACAATACAGATGCTTCCTATTTTTAGAGGTGTTGAGAATGAAAACCCGTACCACCACGTGAGAGAATTCGAGGAAATTTGTGGAACTCTGCGTTTCACTCAAATGACCGACGAAACCCTGAAGTTAAGGCTTTTTCCTTTCTCCCTGAAAGATAAGGCAAAGGCCTGGCTCTATGCTTTACAGCCTCAATCCATCATGACATGGGATGACCTCATAAAGGAGTTTTTCAAAAAGTTTTTCCCGAACCACAAGACTGCGACAATTCGTCAAAGTCTGAATAGCTTTGTGCAATTAGAAGGTGAGACCTTAGCTAGATACCTGGAGAGATTCAATGAATTATTGCTCCAATGTCCCCATCATGGTTTTGAAAAATGGAGACTTGTGCAAATTTTGTATGAAGGTCTAGATGTGTCCACCCGAACAACGGTTGAGTCGATGTGTAATGGTCTATTCGTAGATAAAACTGCTGACGCGTCTTGGGACTTCTTGATTGAAGTAGCTGAAAAGACGCAACAGTGGGAATCCATCCGTGAAACCAGAAAGACTACATCCGAAGCAAAGGCTTTTAGGATTGAAGCGGATTTTGAGGGAAGAGCAAACATGGCATCAATAGTTAGGAGATTAGAAGAGTTAGAACTACATAAAAATTCAAAACCTTCCACCACTACTCTCCGAGAACATGTCGCTTCGTCTGTTTGTGCTGCTTGTAACGACCCCAACCATCAATTCCAAAATTGTCCCGATTTGCTTGCAGTCCAGGATCTAGGCTTGAACAGGCACATGCCATGTTTCAAAAACCAGAGCATAACCCTTATTCACAGACCTACAATCCAGGATGGAGAAACCACCCTAACTTTTCATGGTCAAAAGGACCCACTCAAGGAGGACCATCTCAACCCAATCAGAGCTATCAAAACAATCAGGGATATCAGAACAATCAAGGTTATCAACACCCGAGAAACCCTCAACAACAATCAAACTCTCAACAACAATCATATCCTCAACACAATACCGACAAGAGATTATCCACCCTAGAGGAAATGTTCCAGAGTTTGATGCAAAGTCAGAAAAATCTAGATCAAAAGATGGATCAAATGTGTGAGAGAGAAAAGGGTAAACTTCCGAGCCAACCCCAACAAAATCCAAAGAGGATATTTCAAACAGGCACAACATCCTGCACTGAAACCTCACCGATCAAATCCATGCCATTACCACCCTCCGAAGTGGTAAAGTCATCGAGAACAACGTGGGCGAACCTAATGAATCTGATACAAATTCCACGCTGTCTCCACAACCCCAGAAAACCAAAGAATCTGAGCAAGTTGGAAAATCTGACAATTCTACTGCTGTGAATGTCCCTTTGCCAACTCATTCTCCTGTTGCCCCATTTCCTCAAAGATTGATCTATCAACAGAAAAGTACCCATTACAATGAGATGTTAGATCTGTTCAAGAGAGTCAACATCAACATTCCTTTTCTTGAAGCAATCAAGCAAATCCCTGCTTATGCCAAATTCCTCAAAGACTTGTGTACTCAAAAGCGCAAGCTCAATGTGCAAAAACGTGCTTTCTTAGCTGAGCAGGTGAGTTCCATCATTCTGAACAAAACTCCACCCAAGTTTAGGGATCCAGGATGTCCAACAATTTCTTGCACTATAGGAGAACACACGGTCAATAAAGCGTTATTAGACCTAGGTGCAAGTGTTAACCTACTGCCATATTCTGTTTATGAGCAGTTAGGTCTTGGGGAGTTGAAACCAACATCTATCACTCTACAACTGGCAGACCGATCTGTCAAGATTCCTCGTGGAGTGGTCGAAGACGTTTTGATCAAGGTTGACAAATTCTATTTTCCCGTAGACTTCATTGTCTTAGACACTCAACCTGTACAAAACCCAGACTGTCACATTCCTGTCATCTTAGGACGTCCTTTCTTGGCTACGTCCAACGCGATCATTAATTGTCGAATGGAGTGTTGAAACTGTCTTTTGGTAACATGACGGTAGAATTGAATGTGTTCGATATTAGTCAACAACCTGTGAATCTTGATGATGATGATGTGCATGAAGTTAATATGATTGAAGGATTAATGCAAGATTCGTTGACTAACATTCTATCCGTCGACCCCTTTCAAGCATGTATGGAGAACTTTAACCCAGATTCCTATGATGATGCATACTGTAGTGACGTCCTATCTCTGCTCGAATCTGTACCTCAAATGGACGTCACTGAAAGGAAATATGAAGTGGAACCACCCTACTCTCTGATTCCAAGCTTATTCCATCCATTGTTGAGCCACCCAAGCTTGAATTGAAAACATTGCCTAGTACGTTGAAGTACGCATTCCTAGGTTCTTCTGATACTTTACCCGTCATTATTTCATCATGTTTAGACACGGAACAGGAAAGTAAGCTTTTAGAAGTACTTAAGGAACACAAAGAGGCCTTAGGATGGACCATCTCAGATCTCAAAGGAATTAGTCCCACCATTTGCATGCACCACATTAACCTTGAAGAGAATGCCAAACCATCGAGGGAAATGCAAAGGAGACTTAATCCTAACATGAGAGATGTAGTCAAAGGAGAGATCCTGAAACTACTTGATGCGGGTATCATATACCCAATTCCCGATAGCAAATGGGTTAGTCCCATTCAAGTTGTGCCTAAGAAGTCAGGCATTACTGTAGTTCAGAACGACAAGAATGAATTAGTCCCTACTCGTACAACCACAGGATGGCGAGTATGCATCGACTACAGGAAGTTGAACACAGTAACAAGGAAGGATCACTTCCCGCTCCCTTTCATTGACCAAATGCTAGAACGTGTGTCTGGACACAGTCACTACTGTTTTCTAGATGGCTTTTCCGGTTATAACCAAATTCACATTGCTCCGAAGATCAGGAAAAAACTACATTCACGTGTCCATTTGGGACGTTTGCTTATAGACGTATGCCCTTCGGGTTGTGTAATGCACCTGCTACTTTTCAGCGTTGCATGATGAGCATTTTTTCTGACATGATAGATAGTTTTCTCGAGATCTTTATGGATGATTTCTCTGTTTTTGGTTCCTCGTTTGACGAATGTTTGAAGCATCTTGCCCTCGTGATATCCAGATGTAAAGAAAAGAACCTTGTTCTAAATTGGGAAAAATGCCATTTTATGGTGAATTCAGGAATAGTTCTAGGACACATCATCTCAGAAAAAGGAATTGAAGTGGATAAAGCTAAAGTTGACCTCATTCAACATCTACCACAACCTTGCTCTGTGAAGGAGATCAGATCATTTCTAGGTCATGCTGGTTTTTACCGGCGATTCATCAAAGATTTCAGCAAAATCTCCAGACCTCTGTGCAGTCTTCTCTCCAAAGATGTTGCCTTCAATTTCGATGCTGCTTGTGTGAAGGCATGGGAGGAATTAAAAACCCTTCTCACCACCGCTCCTATAGTCCGACCACCCGATTGGAAGCTTCCGTTCGAACTTATGTGTGATGCCTCTGATTATGCTGTTGGTGCTGTTTTAGGACAGCGAGTTGATAGACTACCATATGTGATATACTATGCTAGCAAAACCCTTAATGATGCCCAACTCAATTATTCAACTACCGAGAAGGAATTGCTTGCCGTCGTTTTCGCATTAGACAAGTTTAGATCTTATCTGATAGGGTCTAAGATCATCATATACACAGACCATGCGGCTTTGAAGTATCTTCTTTCCAAGAAGGATGCTAAAGCTCGCCTTATTCGATGGATACTCTTATTACAGGAATTCGATCTCGAAATCCGTGATAAGAAAGGTTGTGAGAATGTGGTTGCTGATCATTTGTCTAGATTAACTTTAGAGTCTATTGATGAATGTGAGCTGATTAGAGAATCATTCCCAGATGAACAGCTGATGTCTATCTCAGACCTTCCTTGGTTTGCTGATATTGTTAACTACCTCGCTACAGGTAGGATGCCCTCACGTTGGTCGAGACAAGACCGCTCTAAATTCCTGGCTGAAGTCAAACATTTCCTTTGGGATGACCCATATTTGTTTAAGTACTGCCCAGACCAAATCATTAGGAGATGTGTCCCCAACACTGAACAGAAAGATGTGATATCTTTCTGTCATGACCAAGCATGTGGAGGCCATTTCAGTGCCAAGAAAACCGCTGCAAAGATCTTGCAGTGTGGATTCTATTGGCCATCATTGTTCAAGGATTGCCATGATTATTGTGTTGCTTGTGAACGCTGTCAAAAGCTAGGAAGCATTTCGAGGAGAAACATGATGCCATTGAACCCCATTTTGATTGTGGAGATTTTTGATGTTTGGGGGATAGACTTCATGGGTCCATTTCCCATGTCTGACAGCAAGTTGTACATCCTAGTCGCAGTTGATTACGTTTCTAAGTGGGTAGAAGCCATAGCAACCAGAACAAATGACCACAAGGTGGTACTTTCATTTCTAAAGGAACATATTTTCACGTTTTGGTACCCCTAGAGCTATCATCAGTGACGGCGGTTCACATTTTCGTAACAAGTACTTTGAGTCTTTAGTACGCAAGTATGGCATAACTCACAAGGTTGCTACTCCGTACCACCCTCAGACTAGTGGACAAGTGGAAGTTTCTAATAGGGAAATTAAGCACATTCTGGAGAAGACGGTCAACCCGTCCAGGAAAGATTGGTCATTGAGATTGAATGATGCTTTGTGGGCCTATAGAACAGCTTATAAGACACCAATTGGCATGTCCCCCTATCGTCTAGTGTATGGAAAGCCGTGCCATCTACCTGTGGAATTAGAACATCGTGCCTACTGGGCAATCAAAGAGCTGAACTTCTCTGGACGAAGCTGGAATTCAACGGAAACTTCAACTCAACGAGTTGGAAGAATTGAGAAATGAGGCTTATGATAGTGCCAAGTTATATAAGCAGAAGATGAAGATGTTTCATGATAAGCGTATTCTGCGCAAATCCTTCACTCCTGGTCAGAAAGTCTTGCTGTATGACTCCCGATTACATCTTTTTCCAGGAAAACTGCGTTCCAGATGGAAGGGTCCGTACCTAGTACGCACAGTTTTTCCTCATGGAGCTGTAGAGCTGGAGGATGTCTCCAACAAGAACGTTTTCAAAGTCAACGGGCAGAGATTAAAGCCATTCCTTGAGCCATTTCCACCCGACATTGAAACAACCAACCTGGAGGACCCAGTCTATGTGGACTAAACTGGTCCACTCTTTCCCTAAATAACCAAAAAGTTTTCCAAATCTTTCCCTAAAAACCAAAATTTTCGTTTTCCCATCAAAACCAAATGTCTTCCCAACAAAACCAAATTTTTTCCAAAAAGTCCAATCCCATTAAAAACCAAATTTTCTTGTAGATAATGTGTTAGTTAAATTTCCTTTTGTATATATTTTGCTCATCCATTGTGACTCCTAATATGATGGATTTTTGCCTTGAATAACGGAGTTTTAATCGAGCTTCGCCGTACAATCGGGTATTCTCTCTCCTTTTACTCTACTCAGCATGTTCCTCTTCATATATTGTTTTATAATTCTTTCCATATTTTGAAACATTGAGGACAATGTTTAGTTTAGGTTTGGGGGTATAGAGTAGATACCATGATAATTTGCTATAATTGAAAACGAACTCCTTCTTCTTTTGAAAAAATTGAAAAATTCCAAAAAAATTGAAAAATCAAAATTCAAAAAAAATTAAAAAATGAAAAATCATAAAAATGGAGCTCATTTACCTTGAAATGTTGACTCTTGTGCAAATATGTAATTATTAGGAGTCTTAGTCTAGATATTTAGGCACCCTGATTCTAGCACAATTCACATAGTGATAAGAAATTTGCACGCGCACGATCTACCAATACATGTATGGCCTCGATCTTCAAGGTGTTTGATAGGAAGTTACGATTGCCAATCACTTTAGAATACTGAACGAAACTTGACTAGCTTGTTCTTTGGTTGGTTGGGATAGAAGGTGGAGGTTACATTAAGAAAGACACCATCGAATTTAACTGGGTGCATCAAAAAGGGCTACCTCTTGCAAAGTGTCATGTAATTTTTGTTTCCTTTTGTATATGTATCAAAGTGTTTCCTTGCAAAAAAAAAAAAAAAAAAAAAATCAGAAAAATCAGAAAAATACAAAAAAATCAAGTATTTATCAATTTCATCATCTCTTGTTCCAAAAATAAAAAGAGAATAGTAAATGTAAATAAGAGTCATGTAAATAGTCATTTTGTTGTTTCATTGTAATAAGCAAGGAGGGTGTATGCCATTGATGTACAACGCGAGTAATTGTGAAATACCTCCAACTCATTCACAATTCTCGTAAAGTCCGGACAGCTAGCTAGATTTCGACCTCAGTTCTTGCCTGAGAAACTATCTCTTGGTGATTAGTAGTCATAACTTCAGATCTTTCTTTACACATGTGTAGATACACTTTACACTCTTATCACATGTCTTTATTTGTTATCAGTGCTAGGATTGTGCCTTTGATAGCTAGATTGACATCTCCATTTTGCTGTGAGCTTAAACTGTTTTGCACATGTCACATTTGATGGAATCTGAGCTTATATTTTGACCTAGAACTTTGTAGGTACGTTCTAAGCAAACCTTCACGAGACTTCAACTCGTCCACTAGGGACACTTAGTGGTTTAAAAGGCTTAGTGCATACGCTAAATGCATTCGAGAGACCAGCGACAGTGGTATAGTTAGGATTTCCTTAGTTTTGTTTTACTTGAGGACAAGTAAAATTCAGGTTTGGGGTATTTGATGAGTGCCAAATAATGTATATATTATCCCTTTTTGTTGGCATTTTAACTCATCTTTTGTGCATTAATTCTACATTTTATCCCATATTCTGTATTTTCATTGTTTTCAAGAATAAATATTTTTCTTACTTAATTTTGCATTTTTAGGTAATAAACGAAGTTCGGATGAGTCGCGGAGCGAAAAGAGCAGAAAAGTAGTGAAAAGCCGGGAAGAATTACGCAAGGAAGCCGCAAAGAATGGAGCGCACGTCCAAAAAGCTAGGAATGGGCTCAAGAAGGAAGAATTGTTCTTGAAGAAGATATGGGCTTGGCATACCCAAGGCCCAAAACCCTTACCCAAACCCATTTTCTATATCCATACCCGCCTCCATTCCCGACCGTCAGATTGGATCGCATCTGCATCCTACGGTTGCTTCTTTGCCTGCGCATCAAACCTCGATATCTCCGCCTTACACTACAGTACCTAACTCCATCAAGTACCGTTCGTTTCGCTGTATCTCTTCATCCGACGGTCGCTCATCGCCTGCCTCCGCATCGCCGTCAGATCCACCTACCATCTTCCCATCCATCGGTCCAGCTTCGCGAAACATCAAAATCCTCTACACTTGCTCAACACCCTAGTACCTAATACCTATACCCATTGCCAAACACACCCTTCCTCAAACCCCATCGACACCATCTTTCCCCCCCCCCCCCCCTCTCTGCAACAGTACCACCATGTCCGTCTCCATCACCACCATCTTCTCCCCAAATCACTCCACCATCTACGCCACCAAATCACTCTACTCTACCTATAACCAAAAACCCATCATCACTATCACGTTTTACCTCTTTTTCATCAACTAATCTCCTCAATTTCTCATCTCTCATCACTGAAACCCTAGGTGAGAAATTGAAGATATAAGTTGATGTTAGAGCAGCAATTGGAGCAGGAGATGAACGAGAAGAAGTAATTGGAGAGTGGGTCGACGAGATGGAGTGAGTATCTCATCAAAATTAGGTAAACCAAATTTACCTAATTTTCTGTTTTTGGGGAAAAGGGGTTGTGAACCCTAAACTGATAATTGGGGGGTATAAATTGGTATTATGTGGTGTGTGTGAAGGACACTCTGATCTCTCTGGACTAGCCAGGAGAGAATTAAAACAATTTTAATTTTGCAATCCCAATTTCTGATTTTTGCATCACAGTTGACAGTTAATTTTGCATGTTGTTTTTAGAATTTTATCTTGAATGTTTATGATTATATCTTGACACTGTGCATCTTGAATGTTTGTTTTTAGAATTTTATGTTGATGAAAATTTAATTCCAGCTCCACTATCAGTTAACAGTTGAATTGCAAGTGTGTTAAATTATCTTGAATGTTAAATGTGTATGAATCATCTTTCTTAATGAATGTATGTTGCTATACCATGTTTAGCATGAGCTAAACAGCATCAGGCTAAGGATGTGATGAAGCCTTGGTGCACTGTCAAATGATAAAATGCTAGGATAGGATGCCATATGCTTGTTTTTCTTGTGCATTGGGAAGAAAGCAGTGCTATGATTGCTTGTGATTGATTGTGCTGTCAAAAGACAGTCAATACTAGGGGTATTTCTGTTAGCAAGCTGTTTTTCTTTCTTTTCTGTTGTATGCATTGGACTCAACTCAACCTAGAAACATGTTATTTGATTAGGACACAAGGTGGATTCTAAGCTTTGGCTTAGCCACAAATCCTTTGCAATCACTTATAATTTCAGTTTACTTCCCTTGCTGTTTTACTTGTCTGTTTTTCTTGCTTTTTGAAGTTGCTGTGCACTGAAAATAGTGCACAAAATCCCCCTGCCCTTGGCTCTCAGCCTTGGTTCCTTGCTTTCCGCCTTAGTGTCTTGTGCTCTGTCTCCATTGCTAGCTTAGGAAACTCTCTAGTTTGCTCCCACTCCCTGCGGAATGACCCCCTGCTTACCTTCTATATCATAACTTGGCCTTGTATACTTGCAAGCTTCTGTGCTTCTTTGCCTGTCACACCAATAGTTTATAGTGGAAACTTCCCACAATGGAGAGATTCAGCAACACGGCTACGCTTTCCAGAGTAATAGTCATTTCTCCCCATCTACATATACCCGTGTGTGTGGAAGGACGCCATCTAGAAATGAAAGTAATCAAACCTGCAACGTATTTCTTGATGTGAAGTGTTGCAGACGCCATGATAGCTTCAACAATTTGCGCCTTGGCCAAATTATCTCTAATGCGCTCATTACTCAACATATGCCTCATCCATCCTTCATAAGAGTTCAGTGGGGTGTGGAAAACATTGAAATCAATATGAGAAGCCGGATACTCATTTTTCCGAAGACAGAACCTCATCACATATGTTGGGGGAGCGGATGGAGAAGTCTTTTCATTTTCTGAGCCTGTGAGCAGGACCCACTTATGGCCAGGATGAGTTCTAACGTTTGGAAAAGGCATGGTAAACAACTCATAACCATGTTTGCCATGTCTTTGGAGTTGTTAACACCTCCCGATTTGGAAGCAATATTATCCTCAGGTGACATCTTAACGGGAGCTTATTTGTTCACTTTCAAATAACTACAATGAAGCGCAATAAAAAAGAATATTATCGCGGGATGAATGTCCACAACAGACCTCCGAAAGTTCGATCACCCCCTAGCCTCTTCTCCTATTCTATTATTGACCGTGGCATGCTCGATCACTCTCTTGGACTGCTCTATCGTGTTTCCTATGGACCGAACACACACAGTCGTGCCTAATAGGGTTTTCGTTCACAAAATTCTCGCCGCGGACATTGCATTCGCAATCGCAACCTAAAGCTAGGTTTTGCATGCAAATACCGTATGGAGCAAACATCACATCTACATGGGATTCTTTGCTCGCTTTACTAATGACTCTAGCAACATTAAATACTTTGATATTGATTCTACATGTGGAGTTCGTTACAATATGGCTAACAAAGAAGTTTCGTTCGTAACGAGATAGTTTTCTCAAGTTCAAGGAAGTTACACCTAAAACTAGGGTTTACATCCGCAAAAAAAAAATGAAAATGAAGAAGAGGTGGAGCACTCACCTCGCTGCTGAAGGGCGCTCGACGGCAGAGATGGCTGATGGCAGTGGCAAGGATGGCAGGAAGTTGGAGCAAACGAAAATAAAAAGAAAAAGAGAAAAGAAGAGAGGGTCGATTCCCTTTATATACGAGATCTTCTGGCGGAGTTCTAATAGGATAAGGTTTCCTATTTCGATTAGAACACGAAGCAAGGAAGTTGGGCCCACCAAGCCGACGCCCAATGGCCGCACCGACGCCGCCATGCACGCTCGCTGATGCTCGACTTCCACCGGTAAGCCGCCTCTCTTTTGTCTTCATCATATCCTGTATGTCACCATCTATTGCTTACCTCGCAACAGTGTCACCATTACGTGCCAAGCATGAGACTTAATGTTGATGCTGGTTTTAGTTCAGGGTCAAAATTATAAAACCCTGTATTTAGCGTCGTGATCCTGCAAAGGAATAAAGTCCATTTGAAAGTGATCAGTGCTCAAACCTCTTTATTTACACATGTATTGAACAACTCAGTATTTATGAAATTCACTCAGAATGGTGCGTGCAACAGCAATCCCAAATATTCTGTGAATTTCATTAACATTATTAATTAATACATTATTTGCCTAGTATTTTACGTGCTATGTTCTCAGCCGAACTCTCATTATTGACATGACATGACGATTGAGTGCTCACTCTCAGCAGAGTGGCATGAATCTCCCGAAGTGCCAATATAGAGATGTGCACCGCACATGCTACATCACTCTCTGACAGAGAGAGTCTCGCATCGACGCGCTTTGGTTAGCCCGATCGAGCATGTTTAATTTTCTTAAGGGAAATCTAGACTGTCCATATCAGTCTCAGAAACGATCGGGGCCACACAAGTTGGCCGCACAATTTAACAAGCCTAGCCAAACCCTGTCAAGAATAGGAGATTGTCGTGATGATCACCAGCGGGCCCACTTCTGCCCTAGCCAGTCGGACATCTCACGAACATCTCCTAGCACCGTCAAACGCCAACCCTAAGTTAGGTGGCCGTGATGCTTTGTAGAGATTCGATCGAACATAAGTTGTTCAGGGAAGTCTTAAAACGATCACGACCGTCCAACTTCGCAAGCCTGGTTGGACGGATTAGATCATCCCATGAATGATTGGGGAAGCGCTAACTCACACGTTGGCGGGACCACCATACCCTTACCCGATCGATTTGCTTACGGCATGGTCATGGAGCAATGAACGTTTGCTCAAAACATGGCGATCATGATGCTTTCAAGGGTCGTGGAAGTCCACTGGCGTCTTAAATCGATCGCGACCATCCAACTTAGCCATCATATTTGGATGGCTTAGATCGCATTTGGGACTACCATGAAGGTACACATGTGTTCAGCACCGGTCCAACATTATCCCCACATGATCGATCTCCCCAAAGGAGGGCCACAACGTGCCAAACCGCTTGGCCGAAATCGTGAGGGCGTGACTGTTTCAAAACCATAATTAGGGTTTGCGGCAATGCACATCTGTTGTCAATCGATCGTGACCATCCATCTTCACCAGCCTAAACGGACGGTGTAGATATAGACTCAAGAGGTCCCAATGATGTCAATGTGTTCACCGTGGGTCCACCTTTGCGTGTGACCGGCTGGCCTATGCAGACGAGGGCCCGACGCCTCGAAACACTCTCCCCAAAGGTGGCATGCCATACGAACTTTAAACCTCTTTGAGGCAATATGTTTCTATCGAAAATCAATCACGACCACTCATCTTTACTGGTCAAATTGAATGGCCAAGATCGAATATTTGTGGGACTGAGAGGGGCAGGCATGCACGTCAGTGAGCCATCTTCACGCGCACCTGATCGGCTCATTCATAAATGGCGCCCCTACTTGGATTCGACCAAGCCAAAGAGGGATGTTGCGCACTTCTAAAAAACCCTAAAATCCATCAATGACAGCAAATATGTGCAGTAAATCATCTTGTCCGTCCAACTTTTCCAGCTTGGTCAGACGGCTTGGATTAAAAGTTAGGCGATCAATGAAGCGTCTCAATGATTACCGTCCGCCACTCTGCCACAGGGAGTGATCAACCAGATGGTGGCCCGCCCATGCGGCCTCCAAACGATCACTCGAAGACAACTGGACATACTTCCGTTTTAAGACGCTTAATACGCGACTTATTCAATCAAGCCTTAAAACAACGATGCTTCATGCATATCGATTGTTTTGAGGTGCTTACTTGAAAACGATGCATTACATGCATCGAGCATACACGATATTCATGAATATCAATTCCATAAATAACTTAGTTATTTAACCTGATAGCACCGTATGCTATTTCTTGCGGCGGGTCCCACGACTCGACCCACTCATTCGAGATATCAAACATTCCACAAACTTGGGGATACTTGCTGGGGTATTGGTCTAGCGGTTTACAGCGTGCGTCGTGCAACGCGCCTATTAATAAAATGTGTCAGGAGGTATGGACGGTTAACGATGATGAGGGAAGTGGGTAAAGGCGTGATTGTGTGACAATCACCTACACGACCTCACTACTCCATCACTCAACCTCCTACGATATGAGGGTTGCGCTCAAATGACTTGTATCAATAGGTTCTTCAACCTATTCTAACATAACACAGAGAAACCAAGTGTTGTCACAGTATCCAGAGAACACCCAGAACTAATATCTTACATTGTGCAAGCCAGTTCAACATTCTGATACAAGTCATAAACAACCAACACCTTCACAATCTCAACACCTTGTTCGCTTCCATCTATAAGATCAACCCTTCTCCTTCACTTTGTGACCGAACTGAATCTGGAACGACCATTTCTTGGTTTAGGCCAGAGTCTTACAGATTGATCTCTCGAATATAAAATCATTCCCGTGCAGTGCATTTGTTTAGGGTTTGAACTCGTTTCTCATCAACACACCCCAAATTACCAAAAACAGTAGAATCAGTTTTTACCCCAAAACAAGTATGTGTACGGGTACGCATACAAAAGTTCCCGGACTTCAACTGAGTTCACCAGTACGCGTACGCATACCAAGGATCCCGGACTTCACCTGACCTTGCCAGTACGCATGTGGGTATGCATACTACACCGGTCTTAGATCAACATATATGCAAGTACGCATACTATGTCTATAATTCAATTAAGTTTAAGTTTTCTAAACTCTATTTCAATCATTGAAACATTCTTCGAAGATGGCAATAGATGTCTCACATAAACTATTAGCTTCAAAGCAATTTTCAAGTGATCGAATAATCAATACGAAACATTCTGAGTCTACATCAAATGACTGTCTCACACAAATCATGTAAGATGTTACCAGGAGATTTTCACATGATCATATTTTGACTTTCTTCAAGAATATAAGATGAACTTGGTTAAAGCGAAATCTTACCAACTCATATTTCGAGAAATATGTAAGCGAGTTAAACTCAGCTCGAAATATCAAATGTGTATAAATCGAATACTATATAGTAATACGACTTTTGTCTCAAAGAGGAGATAGAGTAGACTTTCTGAGTGATGGATGAGTTTTAGTCTCCACGTACCTTTTGTTGATGAAGTTCCACAAGCTTTCCTTAGTAGTTCTTCGTCTTCAACTGATGAACGCCGTGAAGTCTAAAGCTCAACTCCACAATCTATCATAGTCCGAGACATCACTATAAGTAGACTAGAAATCAAGACTTATAGTTTTAATCACAAAACTTAAAAAACAAGCTTGAGATAGAAATGCTTGCGATTTCGACCGAGCAGTGCTCTAACAATCTCCCTCTTTTTGAATTTTAGTGACAAGACTATCAATATATATGGATTACAAATTAAATAAAAATTTGTAGCTTCTCATCTAAATGCTTGATCTCCTTGGTTCTTCAACATTACTCGAAATCTTCGTCACTTCCAAGTACTCTAGTGATTTTGAACGTGTTCAACTCAGCATCATAGTTGTTGAAGATACGTGGCCTTAACAATCAGAAAACAGTTGCTCTGAATCATTGTTATACAGTGTCATAGTATTATTACACAACATCAAAGTTTAATTGTATCACAACTTTGACAACAATACTATGGTGATATGTATCACTCCCCCTTAGTCAATAATTCATCTCATAATGAAAACCACTCCCCCTTACATAATGATCCGTTTAAACCATATGTATTTCTAGTGTAAACTACACATTAATTCTCTCCCTTTTTGTCAATATAAATTGGCCAAGGTACGAAAACTAGTGGGATCCTAATGAAATTTTTATCGAGATACTTCATGACCAAAAGAGAACATATCAACTTTTTTTAGATGCAATCATATAGTAGAAACTAAATGCATTTATCAAGGAGTTTATAAAGATACAAGAAAAGTCCTACAATATTCCACAACCACACTTCCCACAAAGATATGGCAGTTAAGCACAAGTTTGAATAAGAACTCTCCCCCATAAAATATCATTCCCGAAAGAACAACAAGAGTGATCTTACTTTTGCAAGAAAAGAAGGATTTCTTTGGACATAATCAAATCACATGAAACATGAATTTGTATCCAAAAATCTCAATTAAATTAACCATAAAGAAAATGATTAATACAATTGGCCATGCTCAACATAAGAAAACTTACGGAGCAACACAGTACATTCACAAAGACGTGGATCAAGAAAAAGACCAATACTGCGGAATAATCAAAGATTCATTCTATTTTTCATCACTATTTGCACAATGACATATACTAGACTTAATCTTTGGTGTCAAAATTTCATTCAATCTTTCATCAATATTTGCATAAAGACATATGATAGACTTAACTTTTGAGCAGTATGCGACAATCATAGTTCACGGATGTAAACACAAATATCCCATAACAATTTGCAATATGTAAAACAAATAAAGATTAATACTGCAAAATCATCTTCCAAATAACTTAGAATAAAATAAATAAATCTAAAAACATTGCAAGATGAAATTCGTTGGCAATAGCTATGTGTACTCACAATATTTGTTATTCCAAACCCTAGCTATCCTTCTTAAAACACAAGAATAAATTCTCATAAGAAGTTTCCTAGACATCGTAGAGCTTTCTCATAGCATCTACTGAGAATTCCTTCTTATTATTGAAAAAACCATTGATTATGTGATCGTTCAATTCCTCCAAATCTTCAGAAATATCAGTTAACTCACTAAGTTCTCTTTTTAGTTCACACAAGGTGTTCTTTGTTAGAGATAACATACGTTCATAGTGAGTTATCCTTGTTGTGGGAGATAGCCAAACTAACCGCACCACTTGTTAGGTAAATCCAAATAGAATTAGCCACTAAATCTTTGGATCGACGTAGAATGAAAGATAAACGATGTAAACACATATTAGAAGCAATAAGTAAAGGACACAAGACTTAACGTGGTTCGGCAATATGCCTACATCCACCAAATCGGTTACGACTTCTTCATTATTATGGAACCACTAAATAGAGAATTACATACTTAACAATTGATGAATCAATCAAAAAACTACGATTCAACATCGTGTTGATCATAAACCCTAAAATAACTCTCTTGAACAAAACGCTCCAATATTACAGAATAATGTCTAACTAAACAAGATAATACTTATCTCATATAACCGAGATGATCTCATTCTAAACGATGTCTCTTCCAACACCAACGATGATCTTCCACCATCAACGAACAAGGTGATCTTCTCTTCGCTAAACGATGTCTTCCACATCTCCCTAAAACCATAAAGATGTACTCTTTCAACACCAACGGTGTATCTTACAACACCCGAGAATGGTCCCTCTCTTTCCCTAAAACTCCACCCCAAGAGGTGGGATGGAATCCTTAGAAACCTTAGAGAACTACATTGTGTATTATCTAATTCTCTACTGATTTTCCATTGAGAAATCCATGTCTAAACACATAGTCTATACCTCCTTATATAGGAGTCACAAACTTGATTCCCAACTATTAGTCTCCTTGGAAAAGGAAACTGTAACCAACTAGGAAACCTAATGTTATTTAGATAACCTATCTAAATGAAGAAATCAACCTAAACTAGGAAACCTTGTGTTTCTCTACACAAAGGATTTCTAATATGTTCCAGAACTTTCTGAAACCTTCCAAAACACCGACAATTATCTAACAATCTCCACTTTGTCGATGTTTCAATAAATCTCCACATCGGTAAAGATTTCACTAATCTGAGACAATTTTCAAACCACGACAATCGTCTCAGCACCTCAACGACGAGCAAACTGGATCAAGTATCAACTCAACCCCCAAACTTCTGCACAAGCGTCTTCTTAGCGGAACGTAACTCCTTCATCTCAAAACTCCAAACCGTATTGCTTCTTCAAACAATCAAACACTGAATTGCTCTTTTCCATGAGCATATCCCCTAAAGAGTAGCGATACAATAAGTTACCAAACATGTCAAGCTTCACAAAATCACTACATTAGTGAACAAACAAAATAGAGGCTCCAAAAGCTGACATACCAAATGGGCTGTGACAAATTAATGTCCTCCACCAAATCTCCAGGCAAAAATGCAGTTTGGACTTCGTCGACTAAGTCAAACCACCACACTAAAAACTAACAGGACTCGGATATATAGAAATGTGATTAATCACGGAGGAAAAACTTCATAACAATCACGTTCTGTCTTGTGCATATCCTTTAGTCAAACTTACCCCAAAAATGTGTACCAGTACGTAACTATTCCAAACAAGATCTGGCAATCATCTTTAAAAAACAAAAAGACCCAAACACACCCAGACGTCTTCTTAACCTTAGGAAACTCCACCAGCTCCCAAGCAACTATCCAAAACTTTGTTGTGCTCACCTATTGTCTTCTTACTCTTAAGCAATCGTAATAAGTTCTTAAGTACGACAATAGTGTTAACTTCTTGCGCTAAACTGAGAAGCAAAGGATGATAAAACTAAATTGTTGCTGAATAAATTTCTTGAAAGAAATCTTTGATCCTATCTTCTACTTCCTATGTAATTACTGAAACCGCAATCTCAATATTTGTAGAAGATGAGCAAAGGAACACACTGCTTCACCCAAACCAAAACCTCTTAAAATACCATCACTGCTATAACATAACTCTCTTTACCGAGAATTCCAAATTGATCAAGAATTACAAACAAAAATTTTGGAATACTAAAGAAAGAACACCTTCTTCAACACTAACACCAAAACTATTTTCTCTTGCGAGAAATAAACTTGGCAACAAAAACTTGATCACTATCCAGAAGTACTTAACCAAATAACAGTTGATGATAAAAGGTTCACGAGATAGCACACCGAAAAATTAGCCCCAAACTTGTCCAAGAAACTTGAACAACATGCATTGTTCTTTATCCAGCTAGTATGCGATAAAATCGCTTTCTACACCAAACAATAGAATACCTAAACTTATAAAGTTCCCAAACGATACCTTATTCCTCTCAAACGGGTCTTCACCTCCAAATTGGAACGTATCAACACTAAAAGACCAACCTGTTTTTCAAAACGGTCTTGCACTTCAAACCACTTCGATGATCCCTGATACACTACCAAAATCCCTCGCCAAAACATCATCGAAACAAAGGTCACAATCTACTTAGCATCTCTCTCAGAAACAGTAAGAAAGATTCCCTAAACACCAAAATGGATGTCACTACACGTATCATGTATACGAAACATAATGATACCCAAACCTGTAGCCACGTCACTCTTCAAAGGTACACTCCCTTCGAAGCTAAAACGTTCACAGAAACACAACTAAATAACTCTTTCTTCAATCATATGCTTAAGATGCATATTCCATAACTTGTGCTAACAAAAAAATTTCTCATTAAATAATAAGAAACCATAGCTCCACCACAACTGAAATCCCCGTGTACGAAGTCCAAAACATACCACTGATAGGTGTCTAAAACACCTTGATATTTATCCATTGTTTATGCTTTCTTGGCTAAGTTTTCTTGTAAATTATGTATTTTATGTTTAATTTTGAGTTTTAGGTACTTTGGAACAAAAGAGAAGAAACGTCGCTTAAAAGGGGCTAAAGTGTCATTTCATGTGCAACTACTGTTGGCGGCGACTTATTTCTCATTTTTTACTTCTTCTCTATCTGAAAGGCATGTCGGCTTTAGTGATGCGAGTTATGTCTGAAAAGCATGGCAACCTTAGTGATGTATAAAAATTGAAGAAAAGAAGTGAATATGAGAGGTAAGAGATGACGACTCGAGAAACTACTAAAAGCACCCAGAAAAGTGTTAAGGCACCCCCAGAAGTGGTCCGGAGGAGTTGATAAAGGCATCCCAGGAGTTTTCACTATTTACATCCCAAAAGTCATCTTTGTACCCCACGAATTGCTAAACGTAACCCAAATTGCTAAAGGGACACCGTTGTTGGATAAGGGGGAGGTCATCTTCTCCATTTGAATTTCAAATTCTGGCAGGAAAACTGGTTTTTCAATGGCATCATATTAGGGTTCGTGATTTGGACAAGTTTTAATGAGACTAAAGCTCTGAAATTAATTGGGTTTGTTCCTAAGGACTAAACACGGCTGGTAATGGTCTTTGTTTTGACCAGAATTGGCTAGATCATCGGCAAAAGATGAATCAGCTCTCATGTATTTTGGCGGGAAAACTGTTCTTCATAAACCCGAATTAGGATTCGACTTTTCAGCAAGTTAGAAGCAGATTCAATCGATATTATGACTTGGGCTGGGCCTGTTACATCTTAACATGAATGGTATGTGTGTTGGAATTGATTGGATTTGGCTACAACGTGGATTTGAACAAAACATCATGGCAAGTATCTACGTGGTGTTATTCTCGGAAAGTTCTGTCTGGATTCTGGAAAGGATTTTATGCAACTTAATCTCTATGGTTGGTTGCAATCGGCCTGTTTTGGTTAGACATGCTTGGTGAACTGTTTTGATTCGGCTATTTTGGGATGGATAATCCCCGGCGATGATTCAGAGTTTCACGGGTTTTGTGCTATTCCGGGAAGTTACGTGGAGATTTCAAGGGTTTTACTGCCTGGTTACATTGTTGTCAAATCAACAAGGGATAATGACGTGTATTGGAGCTAAAAGAAGGAGCAAATCTCGGTATAATTGGAATGTTTCCATGAAACAGGGAGGTGAAGAAAGTCCGGTATTTGGATATTTGGAAGGTACGTGTGATATGGGAGAATATATTCTCCTAGGATTTGCTTCTATCAGTAATGAAGAGAGTTTGGAAACAACTGGTGAAAGTTTGGAAATAAATAGAAGACCAAAGGAAAAGAAGGAAGAAAAAGCCGTAGCTTGCGGTGGAGGAAAAGTAGAGAATTTCTAGGGATTTCTCGATCCTGTTGTGTATAAATAGGGTGGTTCGAGTTCAAAAAGGGATATACGGAGAGCCTTAGAAGAATATTTAGCTAGAATTCAGAAATAAGAAAACATAAAAAGTTCTTGCTGCTTCTGCAAACCAAGAACACGAAGAACGTAGCCTGTCCGAAACAGTCGCAGAAAGATATCGTTAATCAACATCAGAAGATATATATCGTATTCTTTTTGGTAGCAAAAGACTTCCATCCACTAACATGTAATAGCTAAGCTTCTCAATTCAGTATCTAAACACCTTTAGCGACTGCAGAATCATTGTAAGCTTATTTATATCTTTTTGAATACAATGATTAATGAAATTTTCTCCTTCTCGATATATGAGTAGCTAAATTTCTTTTCTAGGGTTTTGGAGGAAACTATTTTTGATGAGTGAATTTTATTAATTATTTTCTTTGACAATAAATACTCTATTTTTGTGCTTTTAATTTATTAAAAATTCTCTCTTCTTTATATGCTTCATAATAATTTGGGTAGTTTCTACCGATATTTTACAAGCGAGGGAGAATTAAGCCTTAGTATAGTGACAAGAGTCATAAAAAAGAAGAGCTTGTAACGTTTTATTTTCCAAAGCATGAGATTGGGTTCGAAACTGTTTTGAGTAAAGTAGGAGTATTTGTCAAAGAAATTGTTATTGAGTTTACAATATTGGAAGTAGTGGAATCCAAAACCCTAGAATCATCTCTCCTTGGTGACAAAAATCAATTTAATTAGTTTTTTTTTAGTTAATCTTAAACCAAATCTTCAAAAGAGTCCGAGCAACGAATCCTTTCTTACCACACTTTAAAACTACATGAACCACGTCTCATCAAACGATCATCACACTTCAACTTACTTGTAACCAACGCGCAACAAGTACTCCAAACGAAATTAAACTCTTTGAAACTGAAACATATTGATCCTTGATAATGGTCATCAATTCCCAAAAAGAAATCTTCAGAAAGATCTCACCAAATCTTCATTGCCTTGTGCAATTTAATCCGTAACATCTTCGAGTGTAACTTCCTCTTAACATCTTTCGACTTCTTAGGTCAAAAAATTAGTAACATAATCAACCTGATGAAAACCGATATCAAACTTGCACCCTCCGTACCGAAATAATGATAAGAAATTGACACACTAAAAATTGTCTCCTTTAGTTCAACCAACATACAAACCAAAACTTGTATCTCAACCACAACGCTCTTGCTTTCTCAAAACGTGATTTGCGAAGCAAACACTCCCAAACGAAAACAACTTGGTCTTCCAAATAGTCCACAAGAGCCTCATACTAAACGAAGTAAAAAAACACAATCAACTAACCAAAATATGGTACACAAATACTTACTTGGAGCTACGCGGAATGCATAAGGTCATACGCTTCAAGAAGTATAATATCAAATTCTTCAAATGTAGAGCACCACCAAAAAACGAATGTGGAATATCAAAGTATCCCATTCCTCCGAAACACTTTAACTTGCTTCATACCCAAAATTGATAACATCAAATCCTTCAAATCCGAATGCTTGATGACATCAACATATGCATCTTCAAATATTTGAAAACTTCAAATCCTGCGTACTTGAATACTTGAAAACATCAATTCCTTCTAAACCACAAATTCTGTTACCCGCAGAAAACCGACATCTCCACTTCTAACTTCGATCCTCTCCATGATCACCGCACTTTTGTTGCGGGAGATATCCAAACTAACCGCACCACTTGTTAGGGAAATCCAAATAGAATTAACCCACAAGACACTAAATCTTTGGATCGACATAGAATGAAAGATAAACGATGCAAACACATATTAGAAGCAATAACTCTCTTGAACAAAACGCTCCAACATTACCGAATAGTGTCTAACCAAACAAGATAATACTTATCTCATATAACTGAGATGATCTCCTTCTAAACGATGTATCTTCCAACACCAACAATGATCTTCCACCATCAACGAACAAGGCGATCTTCTCTTCACTAAACGATGTCTTCAACATCTCCCCAAAACCATAACGATGTACTCTTTCAACACCAACGGTGTATCTTACAACACCCGAGAATGGTCCCTCTCTTTCCCTAAAACTCCACCCCAAGAGGTGGGATGGAATCCCTAGAAACCTTAGATAACTACATTGTGTATTCTCTACTGATTTTCCATTGAGAATTCCGTGTCTAAACACATAGTCTAGACCTCCTTATATAGGAGTAACATGGTTCCCAACTATTAGTCTCTTTGGAAAAGGAAACCGTAACCAACTAAGAAACCTAATGTTATTTAGGTAACCTATCTAAATAAGAAAATCAACCTAAACTAGGAAACCTTGTATTTCTCTACACATAGTCCTGGTGAATTCATCATTAAGACGATCTATCTCAAGATTTATCAGTTGAAGTGATGATTCAAGTTTCTCCAACGAAGCCTTTAGTTGGAGATTTTCTTGATGAATTTCTTCACACTTATCCAAGAAATCAAAAATCTCAGTGTCAGACTCAAACTCAGAATCGGAATTTGAGTAGGAAGAAGTTTCTGCTGCGAGAGATGAAAATTCATTGCACACAACAGAAGTATGCAAGGTATTGACAACCTGGGATGATTTTTCTTGCATTGAATCATCTGGAGCATTAACCAGAGAGAGACCTTTCTCACATCTTTTGATTCTTTTTACAATATCCTTGATCTTTTGTGTAATCAGTGATTTATCAAAATCAACATGATTGGAACAGCATTCATCATCCCAAGACAAGTTGGAAGATTCGCTTGGGTTGGTCACAACATTGAACGCAGATGTTCTGACTGTGTCCTGATCAAGATCAAGTATTTTTAGCTTTCCAACAAGAGAATTTCTGGAAAACGTATCAAGGTTATTTCCTTCAACGATGGCATGTTTCTTAGAATCATATCTAGATGGCAATGAACTGAGAATTTTCATCACAATGTCCTTTTCAGGAATAGTCTTACCCAATGCAAAAGATGCATTAATAATTTCAGACACTTTGTGATTAAACTCATCAAATGAATCTTCATTTACCATACGAAGGTTTTCTCATTCAAAATTTAGGTTTTGAAGCCTAGCTTCTTTTTCACAGGTATCCCCTTCAAATACGGTTTCTAAGATATTCCACGTATCTTTGGTGTTGAAGATCTGGGTAATGGGATGGATGATGGAATTTGATCCGTCAGAATTTTGCTTTGCAGCAAGAATCTCGGCATCATCATATTTACCAATATCCTTTGGAGCAGTTACATCGCCTTCTGTAACTTCCAGAGGATCATATCCATTAACTACATAAACCCATGACTGAAAATCACGCGCTTGAAGAAAGGCACACATTGAAATTTCCCACCATAAGTAATTTGAGCCATCAAAGACCGGCGGTACGTTTATAGAGATAGAACTTTTGTCCATAGAGTCAGATCGCCACAAACACAAACTTATAAGGTCTTAAACGTGTTTTCCTACTCTGATAACATTTGAAAAAGTGGGGGTCCAACAACCACACAAATATGTCGGTTAACAATATGTATGGACAAACTCCAATATACATTCAAGAGAATCAACTAGACAGTCAGACTCAATCTTTAGAAAAGTATATCAAAGAGTTTATATCTCAACTTCTCAACTCAATCTGCAATCAAACAACTAGGGATTTGCGAGCCCGATTGAATAAGAGGAATAACTTGGACAGTATCACAAACCAATATCCAAGTGTCAATCAATTCAATCAACAACCCAAAGGCCGGATTCAGGAACTGATTGAACATAAACGCACAACCTATGATATTTCAATTGTATAAACAAATATAATGCGGAAAAGAAATAACACAGACACAATAATTTTTTTTAACGAGGAAACCACAAATGCATAAAAACCCCGGGACCTAGTCCAGCTTTGAACACCATACTTTATAAAGCCGCTACAGACACTGACCTACTACCAATGAACTTCGAACTGGAATGTATTTGATCCCTAATCAATATCACACTGATCAAGGTACGGTTGCGCTCCTTACGTCTCTGAACCCCAGCAGGATTCTATGCACTTGATTCCCTTAGCTGATCTCACCCACAACTAAGAGTTGCTACGACCCAAATTCGAAGACTTGATAAAAAAATCTGTCTCACACAAAAAAGTCTATTGAGATAGATAAATCTGTGTCCCAAAGAAATACCTATGAGTTTTGTTCCGTCTTATGATAAATCAAGGTACACAGGAACCAATTGGTAAACCAGACTTATATTCCCGAAGAACAACCTAGTATTATCAATCACCTCATAATAATCTTAATCGTATGGAAACGAAACAAGATATTGTGGAATCAAAAACGATGTGACGAAGATGTTTGTGGTTACTTTTTATCATGCCTATCGGAGATTAAATCTCAAGAAAATCTTAGAGAAGATAATACTCAACACGATAGAAACCTGCAATATCTAAACACGCAACTACAGGGAAAATAGTTGGGTCTGGCTTCACAATCCCAAAGAAGTCTTCAAGTCGTTAACCTACATGGTTTTTGAAAAAATCTAAGGTTAAAGGAGAATCGACTATAGTCGCAACTACTGTCACACAAAAGGTATGGGGATTAGGTTTCCCAGTTGCTAGAGTTCTCCTTTATATAGTTTTCAAATCATTGATTGCAATCAATGTTTCCTTGGTAACAAAGCATTCAATATTCACCGTTAGATGAAAATCCGATTAGACTCAAGCTAATATATTTCAACCGTTAGATCGAACTTAGCTTGTTACACACAAATTAAATGTACCTTCATTTAGATATGAGTAACCGTACCTAAACGTGTACACCTTGTTGGCTCAACAATAATTAACCGAAGTTAGCCATATGAACACTTTCATATCAACCTTATCCATCTTAACCACAACTAGTTCAAATGACTCAAATAAAACTAGTTCTAGAGTTGTTTAATTGTTTTTATTGTCATATAAGTATACAAGACACAATTAAACAAAATCGGTTTGATTCACTCGAATCGATTCATGAACATTATATCCACGGTTTGCAAAAGATTGCATTCCTTATTATATTAATGTATTGGTTCATGACATAACCGATTTTAGAACATAACTCACTCTAGTATGCAAACGGGTACGCATACCTAAGTAGCCGGACTTGGATTGTGTTCGACAGTACGCAAACGGGTACGCATACTGTCACACATCCAAACTTCAGTTGAAATCAGCACGCGTATGGGTACACATACCAAAGTTCACGGAATTCAACTGAGTTCGCCGGTACGCGTACGGGTACACATACCAGGGCTCCCGGACTTCACCTGATGACCTTGCCAGTACGCATACGGGTATGCATACTACACCGGTCTTGGATCAACATATATGCAAGTACGCATACTATGTTTATAATCCAATTAAGGTTAAGTGTTCTAAACTCTATTTCAATCATTGAAACATTCTTAGAAGACGACAATAGCTGTCCACACAAACTATTAGCTTCAATGCAATTTTCAAGTGATCGAATGATCAATACGAAACATTCCGAGTCTACATCAAATGACTATCTCACACAAATCATGTAAGATGTTACCAGTCGATTTTCACATGATCATCTATTGACTTTCGTCAAGAATATAAGATGAACTTGGTTAAACTGAAAGCTTACCAACTCATATTTCGAGAAATATGTAAGCGAGTTAAACTCAGCTCGAAATATCAAATGTGTATAAATCGAATACTATGTAGTAATACGATTTTGTCTCAAAGAGGAGATAGAGTAGAAATAAACTTTCTGAGTGATAGATGAGTTACAGTCTCCACATACCTTTTGTTGATGAAGTTCCACAAGCTCTCTTTAGTAGTTCTTCGTCTTCAATTGATGAAAGAGGTGAAGTCTAAAGCTCAACTACACAATCTATCCTAATCCAAGACATCACTATAAGTAGACATTGATGACTTCTTGGTACAGTGTAAGAGAAACCAGTTGCAAAGAAAATACGCTTAACGGGTATTTTAGTCGGTTCAAGATTTAATTAGTTCTGTCAATTTCACCCAATTCAACATTTTACTAGTCCACAACCAGGTTTGTTGATTCTTGGTCCATTTGACCCATTTTCTCTATTTTGTTGTTTCATGAAAAATGATATTTTCACTTTTAATGTTTGCCTATTTCATTTGAGAGGGAATATATAATAATGACACCCTGGACATTTCTAGATCTTTTTGATAATTCTATATACGGCTTTAATGATCAAAATGGAAATTACCCACTGATTCGTAGGATTCACATTTTGCTGACGTTGATCACTTGTTTTTGCACTGTGAGCTATCTTGGCAGATATGTGGGTATCTCGTTCTTCTTTAGGCTCTAACTGGGCTGTGGGAATGGATCTAGGAGATCAACATCTCAAAGGCTGGTCTGCTGGTCAGGAAAAAGGCAAGGTTCAAGAAGGCATTTCTAATGGTGCCGTATGCAACTATCAACGACGAGTTAAGACAATTTTAAGTGCTCACTATCAAAGGACATTGTGGAAACAAGAAAATCTTTCTTAAGGTCGTTGCAAATCTATTTTTCCATTCCCTAACTTTCTTGATGTGGTTGGGTACTTGTAGGAGCTGTACATGATGCCGACACAATATCCTTACCGCGGCACATTCATAACTTGAATGACCGCTTAGAAATTCAGACTGCAAAACACTACGTTTTATTTCTATATATATATATAGAACTACTTAGCCAAGTCTTTTTTTGTTCAATTGAAGTATTACATTATTCTTCCTTGTCGTTGCTTTTTCTTTTTTCATGTTGCATTTCATTTAGTGTGGGCTTCCTTTAATTTTTTTTACAGCTATATATTGCTTTTTGGTTACTTCATTTACTAAGAATTCACCAACATGCCACTGTTCTCTCTTTTGCTTATCCTTATTATTATTGCAATCTAACAACAAGAACTATACATACTATCTCCCTTAGCTTTGTGCTTCTTTTTCTTTTTTCTTTCTCTTTTTTCTTTTCCCTTTGTCAAGGAATCATATTCTAATTTAGTGCTACACGATTCATTGTATTGGTTAAGCAAGTGATCATCATGAGAGTGTTAGTTAGACACTTAGGTTAGATATTAAGTTAACTTATATATGAACATATATAAATTGTACTTGCACTGCTGGATTGTTGGATCTCGTTTCAGTTTTAGTAGTACCCTTTTTTACTTCATCATATGTCTAGCTAGCTAGGCCAGACAAAATTGTAAGAGAGCTATTTCGGATTATTCACTCTTGCTCGCCTGGAGTACTGTTTAGTGCGCATCCCATTACAGGTATATAGAGTTTCTCTATGCATCTTCTTATTTCATGGTTAGTCTTCCTTGTTTTGGATAACTTTCTTTAGTTTTTTCACTATCGGTAAGTTGGGAAGAAACCTCAATGAGATCAATGTTGGTGATCTTAAACAAGAATAGATCTTCTTGTATACATTCTTTCAGTGCAGGTAATATAACTGGTTTTGATATATGTATCTTGTAGGCAAAGCATGGTATCATGGAGTAATCAGTAGGAGGATAGGGGTACATGTACATATAACCAGCCATTACGATGAAACCGGTCTCATGCATCCTTCTTTGAGGGTTCTACTAAGTTCTTACTTTACCCAAGCATTCTACAATAAATCACAGGTGCATGTTGAATCATAAAAATGCATATAAAGTTGATTTCATGACCGCAATGTTGAAAGCTTAAAAGTTAGAAACGAAACTAAGCAAAGTATAAACCATGAATGAGTATACATCAGGAGGACCTAATCCATGGTATATGTACACAACTAGAGATCCATCAAATCCATTATCTCAAACTCAACCAGGAGTAATAAATCCAGATTTGGGGCAACTTCCAAAGAGTACTGTAGGGGGAGGAATAAACTCATCACCACCATCACCAGTAAATGCAATATCTTTTGGTTTTGTGGCAACAGCAATATTAATAGTGATGTTTCTTGCAATGGCATTCTTTGAGCACTTACTGAGGCAAAGAATTCCATCTCTCTCTTCATCGTCACCTCAGGGTTCAGCTGAAGAAGCTGCACACTCGTTAGAATCGGGACAAGAACAACCTCGGGATGGAATTCATATGTTTGGGAAAATGAGAAGTCCACAAAATGTAAGTTATTCCCATAGTTCATTTTGATTTGAAATAATATCCAGCAATGTAAATTTTAGGACATGGATTACCAATTATAATGCATGGTCGGAGAGTATTTCTAACATTTCACTCAACTAATAGTTGACACTTTGCAATCCATGGCAGGTGTGGAACTCGTACCCAAACACCGATGTATCCGTGTTGATGCCAGGGAATAATTGTGCAACTTTTATTGCCCAACCTGCTCCTCTACCATGCAGAAGGGAAGGGATTCATTGGTCTTCTTCGTATGATCACAGTTTTGCAACTTAGTTTTCACCATAGCCTTAACTTTAAGCATCAGCATATACTGTAATACGAATCAGTTATCCAAGAGAAATAGAGCAACAAATTGAATGTAGTTCAGTACTTGAGTAATACACTAGTTCTTGTTTCACAAATCCATTTTACTTGGTAGTTTTTGTCTGTCAAAGATTCATTCCTGCAGTCACAGATGGTCCCCCAGATTTTTACAGTAATGGCAGGACAAATAAATTGTACCAACATTTGTTCTGGTGAATGAACAAACATTCTTAGTATCAGTAAGATCAATGATATATACATACGTCATGAATACCTTAACAAACATCACCAGCTTCAATTTCTCAACAACTAACCCCTTATAAGAGCCAAAAAAAAACAAGCAAATGAAGCACTCGAAATTGCTTTTCAACTGCAGAAATGTTATAATGGCAGTAACATTTATATAATCTACAAAGAGAAATACAGATTATAAGGACCAACCAACATATAATACATACAAATCATCTCAACAATGACAACAATCCCTTCTCCATCTGGCCAGTATGTATATCCATCACTATTAGGACTTTCATCATTAATCCACTTTTTTTTGTAATGTTTCATTCAACATAGCTACAAGCTAGGGTTCTTTTCTGTTCACTTTTTTCTGTTGCTAAAACACATACCAGAGATCATTATCAAGGGTTTTCTTCTTTCCATTTTGTTTTTCTACTATTTTTGTATTTGCATTTCTTTCTTTCTTCTTTCTATTCCATCCCCGTTTCAAGCTCTACTCCGACAAATCATCATCGGGTAACATCACAGTCAACAGAGAATACTTGACACGGAGTGAGATTTTACCTCTCTCCACCAGAAGTCTAGCTCCAGAAACAACCCAATAACCAGGTGTGTCCTGCGGTCCTCTTGTCATCTCTGTTGTGTCCACAAACTTCAGTAGCTTCGGAGCCGTTACAGGGACTGGCGGACCACCAGGGTAAATGGCTGAATTAATATTCACATCAGCTGGACGTGGGGGTGCTTTTTGCACGGTTGTGAAGTGAGAGCTGATCAGGGAGGAAATCATTCCAGATTTCTGGGCCAGACCAGGGGACCCATCCCACTCGGGCTTCCTGACTATAGTGGCACCAGAAACTGTGGCGAAGCGAAGACGCAAAAAAAGAATTTTCTTCAGGCCATAGTCACCTACTTGGAAGTAGGCCCCTGTGACAATTGATAGGTCCTCATCAGATTCAACTGGAGCAGTGCAAACGTGAGAGAAGTTCTTCCACTGGACTTTCTCGTAGTACTTGCGGTCATATGCCTGACGCTGGGAGTTTTCATCAGGATCATCATGTAACTGAAAGACTTTGGGCAGAGAAGAGAGATGCTGCATGTGAATTGCTAACCGATTACTTCTTTTCCCTTCCAGATAAAGCCGAAGGCCAGTAACTGGCCTCTTACCCACATCAACCTGTCGACGGAATTAAATAAATTGAATAAAAAAAATTGTGAGTTCCCAGTAGCAACTACAACATGTAGGGGTAAGATATATCCAGTTAACAATCTCAAAGACTTGCTCAAATTCAAATCAAAAGTTCATGTTTGATGTTAAACTCGGCCCGATACCCAAGATGTAGCAGCATTCGTCAGATATGAAATCACACCATTAGGGCATGGGTATATCTGATGTTAAATGTGATGCTGCCTGCAGTTTTTATGGATGTGGCACGACGAGAATTCAAACCAAAATGGCAAAGTGACTTGGGTCTAACAGATGCAGCCTAAAAGATAGGGGGTTTATGAACACAAAATCTTTTTAAGAAACTCCTAGGTCAGTTTGCAGCATTCTTTTTATATAAACACTGCCAGTACATTTAGCAAGTTGGGGTTTCCTAACCAACATGTGTTAGTTTGAGTCAAGAAGACACATAATGTGATTGGAAGAGTGTTACAGTAAACGGTAAAGTTGGTTGACTGCTACTGTCCACAAGAACTACATAATGGAGCTCTTTTTGTCTCACATTAATGAGATGAGTAAAATCGAACTTCTTAGCCATTACGATCCCAAATTCTCAGAATAGGAAATTGAACCATAAATCAGTTAAATTGTTATTTAGCTAGAGCCACCCATGAGGTGCCCAACCAACTGAGCATAGACCAAGGGCATAACTCCATTCAGAGTGTGGGCCTGAATGCAAAGCCTACATGGAATATCTTAAGGCAACCAAAATGATAATTGAAATGCCAAGATGAAAATTCAAATTTACCAGACTAGTGTTAACATAAAGCCTGGGACCCATGAAGCTGAATTGTAGAGATGAGGTGCTTTGTTGCTTCCGCTGTGGCCCAAGAGGAAGCTCACTGAACACTGGTGCCCATTGTCGTGGCAGTTGAAATTCCAAAAACTGATGGAGTTCTTCAATTGGCGGTTTATCTGCAACGAGTCTTCGGAGTCACATCACTATGTTTGCCAAAGTAAATACAAATGTCCAGATAACAAACTGATATTCTTACATCGCAGATAAAGGTTGATCGCATGGCTCAAGAATCCACTCCCAGGTATCCCATTCAGAAGAGAAGTAATTGGAACAAAAGACATTGAGATCACGTCAGGCTCAACTTGAACGGTGTGTATCCACTCACTGTGTGTCAGATTCTTGTTATCGCTTCCTCCCCTCCTCTTGGGAATATTTACAATATCCTAAAATCAAATTAAAAAATGTATATAAAATAAAGATTTAGGACAAAAATATATGAATGAGACCTGACTGCAGAAGAGATTTGATCTGGGCTTAGTCTGACTATTACCTCCTTGTGTGCGTAAGAGCTTGATGGGCTGGTATCAACAAACCTAAGCCGTTGCTCCTTGATTCCAAACTAAGAAAATATGGCAGTCGCTCAGTAAGTGTAACAAAATAATGTACAGTAAACGGCATCATGCTCTTGTGAAGCTCATGGTTTTTAGAACTTATCACAAAAAAATCATAAATCATACACAATAACAAGGCATCACACACCTTGCCTTTGTCATAAACTTCTCCAGCATCCCCGAATTGCCCGTTAGTATCCCTAAATCTCTTGTCAGCCATCTCCTTTAACCTTTTCTGCACCTCGGCAGGTTGAAGATTTGACGAATGTTGCTGCTTTAAATATATCACATCCTTCCCTCCCATTTTGACACCAACAATAATATGGGTGCCGAACTTTTCGATGAACCTAGAATTAACCAAAAGTTCAGAGAAAAACTTTTTAGGATCCTAAAACATTTTTAGCAGATTAGATGAACTGCAAACTAGAACAGTTTACAATCAGAATTTGGTGCACAGACATGCACTACACCATACAAATCGCAAAAAGGATGTGTTGCATTCTGAGCTAAACAATGGACCAAGAATAGGACAAAATAATTTTTAGCTGTTTCCAGGTGGTTCACTAGTTGGCTTAGAACTGCCCAAAATAATTAGTTTTATCATAAAAAAAGACGGACAAATGTAACCAATTTGCTCTGACATTATGCAATAATTAGTCAATAATACAAATTGACTTTGTGATTATCCCAACTACATATCTGCACACTCTGCAACTAACAACTAAAGTTTATATGCTGTGTTGCATCCGACACTGACCAGCAATACAAACATCAAGGAGCATTTCCGACCAAATTATAAATTTATGCCTCCAAATTCCGGGAAAGTTACTCTATTGCGTAATTTCTCCCAATAAAGTTGTGTTGCGTAACTGATACTTACACGTGGAAAAGAAGCAGAATGCAATCTTTAAAACGGTAGAAACATATATATGAAGGAATGCAGCTTCTCATTCTTCCCTATGCAAAATATCCTTCTTGAATTGAGAGTCTTACCTTGCCAATGCAGCAGGATCCCACGATGATGGAACGGCTTGTCTGACATGATCACGCAGTACTGGTTGGGATTTTGCAAGTGCAACCGTATACAATGTAATGAACCAACCATCAAAGGCAAGTGTTTTTGTATTGGCTGCGTCTTTCTGCCAGCAACCCGAATACTCGAACATCGAATTGAATATGCCTGAGGGGATTTTACCAGATAGAAATATTTCCTGGTTGAACTGCTCAGACATCTGAAAAATGTAATACAATTAATTAATCAACCTCAACACTTTGTATTACAAAACAATAGTGAGGAAGTAATGTTGTTTCCAAGTTATGCTTCATGAAGGAAATGACGCTTAACACACTAAGGCAAAGAATGAACAAGCTGCTTAAGCCACAGCACATTCAAAATGGATCTAACCACACACCGACCACCGCTTTCCTGTGCCACCCACAGGCATTAATCTATTGAAGCTCTAGAAGGTCAAAGATATTCAACGGTACTCCAAACAGAAAAATAATTACACATTAGGTGGAGTTCCCTGAAATGCTACCATGAGTTAAGTTTTCAGTAGGAAAGTGGTGTTCGGGCTAATTAATTATACAATATATGCATGTAAGACGGAAATCATGTGATTATAGCGATCGGTGTGTTACATTATATACTTCAGCTCCCAGAATTTCTTCAAAATTTTAAGTTTCATGTATATGGTTTGGGCTTTATTAATATTCTGGCTTGTTGAAGTTATTGTATACAGTATATGCATGTAAGATGGAAATCATGTGATTTAGCGATCTTTCAGTCAGCTTTTCGGTTATACCAAGGAACTTTTCATGGATCATCAACTAATTAGAGAAACCGCATTTAATTAGCAAAATTATTTTGTCAGTGCAACTCTTTCCGGGGACTCTTTTATTGAAACAAGCAGATGCCTAAGTCCCTCAGTCGACTACAATTTTGGGCATCCACTCGCATTTTTAGAACAACTTCCATGAACGCGCAAGGAACATGCGAATGCCCGCTTGTATGCAGACCTATTATTTATGGTGCGAGAATACGAGCACAGGAACAATAAAAATCATGCTAAGCTGATCTTCTTTACGGCTTTAATCAATCTCCCTTCCTATTTCATCTCCTACAACGCTGCATGCACAGTGATCTTTGTTAAGTGTGCTTAGCTCAAACTATTATCCAGTATTTCCAATCACTTTTTAGACATCCATTTCATCACAATAACCACCACTAAACTCATGCTAACATTTATTTTTTCCTTGCACTTCACATCACTTAGCTTCACAAAGCATACTAATTAATCTGTAGCCTAATTCGCATACACCATCTATCAAATGCACCATATCTGCTCTACGAACACTGCCTATCTTCTCTGTCCCATACTAATGATAATGAAATCAGGACCTTCACTAACAAAGACTGCCATCTTGTCCTTACACATAATTCATAAGAGCATTATCACACTACGACTTGACCAAACATCACAACTGCATTCCGCTCACATGCTTCTATAATTAAGCTTATCAGCACACAATTATAAAAAGAACAAAGGGGACTAAGAGGTTGGTGTGTGTAAAGCATAACCCTCAAACAACAGCTGTAATTGGAGTAATATAGAAGATACTCCTGTTCTAAGTCAATTTCTTGATGACTAATTAGGGAGGCCTCGGCAATTCCACCCACAACTTTTAGTGTCTAAAAATGGGAAAATCATTTTCTTTCACTTTCGGGCATCTAGTTAATCCGTCAAAATTTATATGCACAAGAAAATTAAACAAAAATGGGTAAAGAGTAGGTAAAGAAGAAAAGAAGAAAAGAAAGCAAACCTGTTGAAAAGAGAGAACATCAGAACTAAATCGCATTCTTTCTCCTTTATCACACTTAATAGACTTAGAAACACTTGGAATTGATATACCACCAGGAAGAACAATCTCTCTACCTTGATCTTCATCAATATCAATTAATCTGGAATCATCAGAATTACTACTACTACTATCTCTTTTACAATACTTAAGTCTAAGATCTATAGCTATATCATAACCTAATCCAATTGATTGTATAGCTATTTCAGCTGCTTTTAATGGTGATACCTTCAAAGCCATTTCTAGCTTAGCTACCCACCTAAACTAAACCAGCATCGATATCTCCTCCTCCTCCTCCTCCTTATAAGTTCATACCAATATAGTAAAAGAAAGAATCTCAGAATTCAAAGTTAAATCATGCACAATAACCTAAACTGACCAAATCCCCAATTTTTCCAGTCCTTGATTTCGAGAAATAATAAGATCTAGACGAATAAAATTATTCCCACTACTTGTTCGAAAACAGAAGAAAACCCTAGATTTACGGTTGTTTTCGGTCTCTGGAAGAAAAAATCTAACACACACAGAGAAATGAAACCCTAGAAAGGAGAAGAGAAGAAGATGATAAATGGTATGGACGAGGAGGAGGAATGAAAAGAGGAAAAAAGAAAAGAAAAAGTCTAGTGTTCGGATTGTATTATATTTAATATATGGTGGTGGTGGTAAGTGTAATACAGAGAAGAAAAGTCAAGTGGTCAGACCTTTTTGTCTTAATCAATGTAATCAAAACAATTCTTCCTTCCTCCTCAGCGCCACCAACTATGTTCTGTATTAAAAAATATACAATAATGGTTGAAGAAAAACCGTGCCAAAAATCATCCTTTGATCCCTAGTGGGTTGTGCTGCTTCTGCACCAGCCACCTACTAATCTATTTATGGCGTCTGGGAATGAAAATAATTGACGCCTTGGTGAGTTTGATTTGGAACAGTGGAATGGTACTAATGATGGACACATTTCTTACTGACGGCCCAACTAATCTACAGGAGAAACTTCTTACAAGTTCACGGATTTTGACCTTTGAGGCAGTTGACTGATGGAGACGTGATGACCTCTCTTTCTGTTCTCGGGTAGGGACTGTTGCTATTTGCTCTGCTTCTGGTGTACTGGCTTTGCCTGTTTGACGCGTGAACACATTGTATAGAGAGAGTTGGCAGCACACTTGGTTGCAGTCTGTCCGTGGCAAATTCTTGGAGCTTTCCTAGAGATTCAGAGCTTAAATGAATGGAGCAGAGGACATTTTTCCCTGGAACATATTCTGCATAAAAGTCCCACACGTACTTGAAGCACTTATTAGGATTTTTCCAACCGGCCTAAATTGGGGGCATATGTTACTTAATTGGGGCTTATAACTATATGACAAAATATGGTCGTTAGAAAGTAATTTGTAGAAGCCCCTTACCCAGTATTTATATTAATGCCTAATACGCCCTTATTAAATTAGTGATGATTAATTAAGTTAATGTTTATTAAACAAGTGTTTGAGTGGGATTATAATGTTTGGATTAGAGTAGAAATTCATTTTTCTTTTTAAAGGTTTGGAGGGAAAGAAGTAGAGGGAAAAAAGGAAAAACTAGGGTGAAAAAGCGGGGGTCTAACAACACCACCCAATATTTCGCTTAGCAATCTGTATGGACTAACTCCGAAATACTTTTTAGAAAATCAACTAGACAGTCAGACTCAATCTAGGTAAAAGTATCTCAAGGAGTTAATATCTCTCTCTTGTTTTGATTTACTCAAGCTAATAGAAATCAGCGAGTCTTTAATCAAACACAAGGAATAACTTGGATGGTACCAAAGACCAGTATCCAAGGATCAATCAATGACAATCAACAACCAAATGTTGGATTATTCTAATTGATGATCTAAACGCACAACCTGTATTATTTCAATTATAAAGATAAAACAATATAATGCGGAAATTGAAATAACACAGACACCAGAAATATTGTTAACGAGGAAACCGCAAATGCAGAAAAACCCCGGGACCTAGTCCAGATTGAACACACACTGTATTAAGCCGCTATAAACACTAGCCTACTCCAATCTAACTTCGGACTCGACTCTAGTTGAACCCCAATCAGTCTCCCACCGATCCAAGGTACAATTGTACTCCCTACGCCTCTGATCCCAGCAGGATACTGCGCACTTGATTCCCTTAGCTGATCTCACCCACAACTAAGAGTTGCTACGACCCAAAATCGCAGGCTTTGACAATAAACAAATGTGTCTCACACAGACAAGTCTATCAAATGATAAATCTGTCTCCCACAGATAAAACCTAAAGGTTTTGTTCCGTCTTTTGATAATAATCAAGGTGAACAGGAACCAATTGATAATATGGTCTTATATTCCCGAAGAACAGCCTAGAGTTATCAATCACCTCACAACAATCTTAATCGTATAGTAACGAAACAAGATGTTACGGAATCACAAACAATGAGACGAAGATGTTTGTGATTACTTTTTATATCTTGCCTATCGGAGATATCAATCTCAAGCCAATAAATCTGATTGTACTCGTACGATAGAATATGCAAGATCAGATCACACAACTACGATAAAAGTAGTATCGGTCTGGTTTCACAATCCCAATGAAGTCTTTAAGTCGTTAACCTGGTTTTAGAAGAAGAAAACCAAAGGTTAAAGGAGAAACGACTCTAGCACGCAAACTATTATCACACGTGAGGTGTGGGGATTAGTTTTGCACAATACTAGATGTCTCCTTTATATAGTTTTTCAAATCAGGGTTTGCAATTAAGTTACCTTGGTAACAAAACAATCAATATCCACCGTTAGATGAAAACCTAATTTAGATTCAAGCTAATATTTCTCAACCGTTAGATCGAAAACTTAGCTTGTTACACACACTTGAAAATGCATGTTTCTAGGTTTGTTAACCGTACCCAAACGTATGCACTTTTTGGTTCAACAATAGTTAACCAAAAGGTTAGCCATATAAGTATTTCATATCAACCGTGTTCTTCTTCACCATAACTAGTTCAAATGACTTCAAGATGAACTAGTTAGAGAGTTGTTCAATTGCAAGGAAATCTCATGTACTACACAAGACACAATTGAAGCAAAGATGATTTGATTCACTTGAATCGGCTCATGAACTTTTATAACCTAGTCTTTTTAAGTTTAAATTCAGAAATTATCTTTAGATATATAACCTTCTCAAGTTCGCAGACTAGGTTCGCGGGCATAAGTTACCGGGCAGAGTTTACAAACTCCAGCAGAAATTCTCGGGTATGAGAACTTCGCCGGTTCGCGGACTGGGTTCGCGGACTGAGTTCGCGGACTTAGCTTCACGCAAATAGTTTGTCAACTCCAACAGAAATTCTCGGGTTTGAGAACTTCGGCTGTTTACAGACTGAGTTCGCGGACTTGGATCACGCCATTCTTCCGGTTCTCTTAATCAACAAAGTTCACAAACTTTGGTTCAAGGAATAGGACTTATACATAAATATGTTTCCACAACAATGCTTATGTCCACCATTGGTTATGTAATCTAAACTCTCATTTCAATCATTGAAACATTCTTAGAGGACGTTATATAGTTGTTACACCATTTCTCGTCAAAGCAATTTTCAAAGTGATTGAAACAAATCATGACTTTCGTCACTAGGTAAAGATAAACTTGATCGAAGCGAAAATCTTACCAACACATATTTCGAGATATAGATAGGCGATGTATACTCGGCTCGAAATACCAAATGTGTATAATCAAAGTCTATATATAGCATACGACTTTTTGTCTCAAAGAGTAGGAGATAGAGTAGATAGACTTTTGAGTGATAGATAAGTTCAAGTCTCCACATACCTTTTTGTTGATGAAGTTCCACCGGTTCCTTGAGTAGTTCTTCGTCTTGTATGATGAATCTCCATGAAGTCCTTGAGCTCAACTACACTTTCTATCCTAGTACGAGACATAGCTATAGTAGACTAGAAATCAAGACTTATAGTTTTGATCACTAATATTGAAAAACATGCTTGAGATAACAACGCATGCGAGTTCGACCGAGCAATGCTCTAGCATATGATTTGTGATTTTCTTAGCAAAAATGAAAGAATATACTGATGATGAAGACTCTGGTAGTGATGAAGAGGGGGGTGCATCAGATTATCATGATTTCGATCCTACCGAATTGGATAATTTGTTGAATGAAGAAGAGCATGACAACCAAAGAATGCTTGAGGATATTATTCAAGCACAAGAACAATTTCGTCGGGAGGAAGAAGATGATAATGCTTCTAATAAACAGGTATGAGTTGTAATGATCTAAAAACATGTATTTGCATGTCTAAATTGCCGAATAAGGAAAAAAATTTCAAAACTTTAACCTAGAATCGGTTTATTAGATAGCATGCTATAAACCGATTCTGGGAAAAATACCCAAATTGTACAAGAATCGGTCTTTGTTCATCACCAAATAAACCGATTGTAGTAAATTTTTGGCGCGATGGGTACGTGACGAGAATCGGTTTTTGTTGGTGATGTACATAATACGATTTCTTCCCTTGAATAATCTCGTAGAATACACAAAGTTCACAATCGGTTTATTTTTTTTAATATGTAATCCGATTTTGGAGTTCCAGGAGAAATGTGCACCAAAATCGCATTATATGACACCAAACGTGAACCGATTGTAGACTCTGAAAATTTTCCACCAATTATTTAATCGATCTTTATAGTTTCACATATAAACCGATTACTTATAATCGGTTTAATCGACTGTAACTTATAAACCGATTTTTAATCCTCAACTTTTTGATATTTGTTGTAGATTGTTGTGGCGTTTGAAGAATATCAACCCGAAGCCGTATCTCTGCTGGGTGCCGATACCTCTGCCCACTATTTCACCGATTTGGAATGGGAAGATAGAGACGTTGCAAAGAAATGGTTTATAAACAAGGAAATAGAGATTAAATGCGCATTAGTTTTAGGCCGTCATTCAAGTAAATATCGTTTGGAATTTGTTTGTGAGAGAGGTGGAAAGCAAGAAAGTCATTGGGCAAAGGACAGACTATACGTGAAGAAGACGACAAGGGAATACATTACTAAATCAAAGAAGTATGATTGCCCGTTTAAGATTATAGTTAATACACGCAAGAAACCCGATGATAGTAAGGTATACAAGCTCTCTAAAGTGTTGAATGGTTGTCATAATCATGATGATCCGGAATCTCTTGTTGGACACGCGGCCGTTTGTGGGTTGAAACCACATCAATGGGAAACGGTAAGGTCGATGAAAGCGTGTAAACCAAGTGATATCCTTAGGAAGATTAAGGAGGATGATAAGGATAACTTGTCCACTTTGAGGAAAATATACACGGCAAGAGCAACTTTTAGGATGAGGTCATGGGATGGTAGAGCGGTTATGGAACAATCTCAATGGTTAGCCGATCAACACGGATACACAATGAGGAAGCAAGTATTGGAAGGCAAAGTGACTTGTATTTTCTTGGCGCATCCGGAGATGATCAAGTTGGCACAATGCTTCTATCAAGTTTTGTTAATAGATTGTACATACAATACCAACAAGTACAATATGCCGTTGTTAAACATTGCTTTCCATACTTCTGACAAGCAAACTTTCACGGTAGCATGGGGGTTTATGGATCGGGAAAATGATGTGAGTTTTACTTGGATGTTATAGACTTTTAATAAGATATACCTTGGCGATCAAACTCCGAGGATCATAGTAACTGATAAGGACCAAACACTAATGAATGCCATTGGAGTGGTTTTTCCGGATGCTAAGCATTTTCTTTGCACATGGAACATACAATGCAATATTAGAAGTAAGTGTAGGGGTCATATCCAAAAGCCAAAGCCACAAAAAGGTACCGCTCGTGAAAAGGCCGAAGATGAGCGTCTTCAAAAACTAACTCCAGAACAAAGATAGGAGGACAAGAAGAAAAGGAAATTGGAGTATGAAGCGAATGGGATACTATGGAAGGATTTTCAACATCATTGGGATTTAATGGTACACTCAATGTCCGTGCCCGAGTTCGAATGCCACTTGGAGAGTTTTATTGGGCTATGGAAGAAAGATTACGAGAAATGTGTGGTTTATTGCTTAAAGGAATTGTTGGATCCGTACAAGGAAAAATTTGTGTATGCTTACACCTACCAACACATGCATTACAAGAATGAGGTAGACCCCATCGAACGTGTTACACCATATTCGAGGAGTATTACTCTAAACTTCCTGAAATCATTAGGCCATATGTGTTATCCACCGACGACGTGGATGCGGATGGGAATCACAGTTATTACTTTGCGTCGGAACAAATAGGACATATAAGTTTGGCGGGCGATGAGAACTTAACCCAATGTCAATACTTTAGAAAGATGATGGCCTTGCGCGTACAAGAAGACAAGGATTTTTACATATCGATGATGAAGGAAGGAAAAACAAGACAAGACAAAGAAGTGATTTTTGAAAAAATGGTTGCTAGAGTACAAGGGCCAAAGGGGAATGGACTAATTACCCGAGAGCATTGGATGCAGATGCCTCTTTGTGGTCATCTCTTGGCGGAAACGTGGAGTTGCGTTGTTCATCTATTTGGCAAGGGATCATGTTATACATACGCACCACAATACACCATTTGGGATGAATCGCTTAAGGATCGGAGAATTGTTTTATTCAACCATAACAACATACATTATATCGGTCTTAGAGTACGTGATGATTGTCCATTACCACCGGTAAATAAGTTTAACAAGGTCACTGAGGTCACCAAGGAGTGGCTAAAAGAATACGATGCCAACATGAAGCGATGAGAGGAATTGATCAAGCTGGATCAATTCGATGGTCTGCATTTGTTGGAATGAGTATTTTCTTTATGTTGAAAACTTAATCTATCGAATGCTTATATTTTTTCGCTTTCTTATATTGTATATTTTGCAAACTTGAACCAAGATTAATGAATGAAAGTGATTTTCTTTTTTCGGTAACTTGGACTCATGAAATTTTTAACAGAATTGGACTTCTAAAATGTTTATAAAGTCCGATTCTGGAGGTAGTTTGCTGCCGCTTTTTCAGATTCGGTTTATACTGACGATAATGTAGTCCGATTGTTGGTATACAGAGATTTTCAACTACACAATCAGAGTACATCTGGTCCTAAATGATCCAACCAAAAAGCCAAAATCGGTTAATGTGTATACTAATGTAACCCGATTGTAGTTGATGTTCATCACATCAACCCAAAATCGGGTTGTTAAGATTTACATTAAAAACCGATTAACGACAGAGTCAGATTACTATGGTGAACATATAAACCGATTCTGGGCGGGTTATCAGAAAACTTGATGAGTGAGTTTTAAAGATTTAGAGGTAAATCATTATAAAGTGTCTCTTAGATGGAATGGTTTAAAGGGATTTAACTCAATCACTTAAATTGTCTATTTTTGGGTTTTCTTTTTATTTAACAAAAGGAAATTAGATTTTAATTGTTGTTTGTGATTGATTAGGATTTAGTTTTAATTTTGATGGAAATTGATAAATAAAATGAGTTTTGATCGATTAGGATTTGTTAATTAAGTTATAATTTAGTATTTGTATTTTTGTTATAATAATTAAGGTTTTTTTAAGGGTTAATTTAGTATTTTTACAATCTTTAGACACCCATTATCATTCTCTATTGGGTGGATGAGGAAATCCATAGGCCCCAATTAAGTGGCATAAGTCCCAATTTAGCCAGGTTTTTCCAAACAGAATGGGAAATGATTTAGGGTGTTTTTTTTGGAATGGTCACCGTCCCTAATTGGTTTCACAAAATCATCACACTTTTAATTAGTGCCTCCAAAAGAGTCTTTTTCCATCCAAATTAATTGTATTGACAAAAACAGTCATGTTTTGGTCCTAAATACCTCTCCCCCATTATTGAGGTTATGGTGATGAAGTGGTGGTGGCGGTGGAAAAGAGGAAGCGGTGAACCCTTCTAGGAAATTTGATGTAATGATCCTGAATGCGGGCTGAAGTTTTGCTTCCATATAACGATCATGAACGCGTTCAATTTTATCAGCAGCATCAACAGCACCACCACCATCAGCGGAAACATCATCATCAGCAGGAACATCATCACCACCACCAACCCCATCTATACCACTTTGTTGAGGTGAAATTAGGTACTTCCATGGCCTGATTTAACACTGACATGTGACATTGCTCCCTGGTTAACGGTCTAGTGATCATTTTGAAAGAAATTCGTAACAGTGTGATTGTTTTATGAACTGGTATAAGGACGTGGGACTAATTGATAATACTCAATGATTTATCCATCGAAACTAAACCCCACAAAAACCACCAGTAGAAAGACATTAAGGGAAGTGCACTGTCCAGCACAAACCCAAATGCTAGAAGGGCATGTTGAGGACCATTGGATCCCCGGTGGCTTTTTCGGAACGTTTTTTAGGTGTATCTAGCACCACTGAACAGAATATGGCTAACGTAGTCGGGTCGCGTGTTTTATTTTTGAGTCATTTTCGGTTGACCCCATTTACAACTCACAATATATAAAGACCACCATGTCCGCGCCCTACACAAAATAACCCATTGAAACCTCATTCCAATTTTGAATGAAATGAAACCTCCTTCCCATTTTGAATGAAAATGCCATGACTTCAGCAAAATGATGACATATAATGATATGTGTCTGAGTCCTGACATGTATCACCACATCACCTAATTAAATGACTTACTTTCTTTCTTTCACTATTAAGCCAAGCGTTATGGTAGCCTATTTCGCTTGGATATAGCTTTTTTATAGTGAAAGAAAGATATTATGTTTCATCGCTTGGCTTTAGCTTATTTATAGCGAAAGACATGTACTATGTTTCATCACTTGGTGAAAAACGGGGGTCTTATAACCACACCAAATATTTCATTTCGGCAATATGTATGGACAAACTCCAATATAAATACAAGAGAATCAACTAGACAGTCAGACTCAATCAATGGAAATACATCCAAGAGTTATATCTTTGTTTCTCAATGTAATCAGCAAATCAAACAGATAGAAATCCGCGAGCCTGATTAATATGAGAAACAACTTGAAGGGTACCAAAGACCAATGTTCAAGTGTCAATCAATTTATATCAACAACCAAAGGTTGGACAATCTAATTGATTGAACTACGCTCAACCTGTGATATTTCAATTATATAGAAAATATAATGCGGAAAAGAAACAACACAGACACCAGAAATTTTGTTAACGAGGAAACCGCAAATGCAGAAAAACCCCGGGACCTAGTCCAAATTTGAACACCACGCTATATTAAGCCGCTACAGACTCTAGCCTACTACAAGTTAACTTTGGACTGGAATGTAGTTGATCCCTAACCAATCTCACACGGATTAGGGTACAATTGTGTTCCTTACGCCTCTGAGTCCCAGTAGGACTCTACGCATTTGATTCCCTTAGCTGATCTCACCCAGAACTAAGAGTTGCTACGACCCAAAGTCGAAGACTTGATAAAAATATCTGTCTCACACATAAACGTCTATTGAATAAATAAATTTGTCTCTAACAGAAATACCTACGAGTTTTTGTTCCATCTTTTGATAAATCTAGATGAACAGGAACCAATTGATACACCAGACTTATATTCCCGAAGAACATCCTAGTAATATCAATCATCTCACAATGATCTTAACCATATGGAAGCGGAGCAAGATATTGTGGAATCACAAACGATGAAACGAAGATGTTTGTGACAACTATTTATCCTACCTATCGGAGATTGAATCTCGAGCAAATCTTAGAGAAGATAGTACCCAATACGATAGAACAAAGTAAAACCAGAACACGCAACTACAGAGAAAGTAGTTGGGTCTGGCTTCAGAATCCCAATGTAGTCTTTAACTCGTTAACCTATAATGGTTTTAGAAAAACCTAGGTTAAAGCAGAATCGACTCTAGTCGCAACTATCTAGTATCACACATGAGGTGTGGGGATTAGGTTACCCAGTTGCTAGAGTTCTCCCTTATATAGTTTTCAAATCAGGGTTTGCAATCAATGTTACCTTGGTAACAAAGCATTCAATATTCACCGTTAGATGAAACCCTGATTAGATTCAAGCTAATATCTTTCAACAGTTAGATCGAACTTAGATTGTTACACACAAATAAATTGTGATTTCATTTATATATGGGTGTTGATGGTGGTTTTTAGTTTAAGGTTAAAATAGTAAAACTCTAGTCAGACAGTGACGTCACAGAACTTGAGTAATAATGTCTCCACCAAGCGCATTTATTGAACCCTTTAATATGTATGCGAGAAAATTACCAGGGTACCTTTTTTTAATGCTAATTAGGGTTTCGATAGGCCAAACCCTAATTTCCACACTACATGTGCCAATGGCATGCCGTGCCAGCCACATCTCCGCGCCAAGGCATGCAAACCATGCCAACCGCACCACCGTGCCAATGGAAAACCATGCCATCCACGTCCCCGCGCCAAGGCATGCCAGCCACGTCCCCGCGCCAAGGCATGCCAGCCACGTCCCCGCGCCAAGGCATGCTAGCCGCACCAACGTGCCAATGGAAAACCATGCCAACCACGTATCCGCGCCAAGGCATGCCGACCATGCCAGCCGCACCACCGTGCCAATGGCAAACCATGCCAGCCGCACCACCGTGCCAATGGCAAACCATGCCAGCCACATTTTCGCGCCAAGGCATGCCGACCATGCCAGCCGCACCACCGTGCCAATGGAAAACCATGCCAGCCACGTCTCCGCGCCAAGGCATGCCGACCATGCCAGACGCACCACCGTGCCAATGGCAAACCATGCCAGCCACGTCTCCGCGCCAAGGCATGCCTACCATGCCAGCCGCACCACCGTGCCAATGGCAAACCATGCCTGCCACGTCTCCGCGCCAAGGCATGCCAACCATGCCAGCTGCACCACCGTGCCAATGACAAACTATGCCAGCCACGTCTCCGCACCAAGGCATGCCAACCATGCCAGCCGCGCCACCGTGCCAATGGAAAACCATGCCAGCCACGTCTCCGTGCCAAAGCATGCCAACCATGCCAGCCGCGCCACCGTTCCAATGGCAAACCATTCCAGCCACGTCTCCGTGCCAAGGCATGCCAACTATGCCAGCCGCGCCACCGTGCCAATGACAAACCATGCCATCCACGTCTCCATGCCAAGGCGTGCTAAACCATACCATTCTTTCCTTCACGACTGCCAAAACGAAGGGTTGCAACAATCAACGACAACCCTTCCATCTGAGATGCAAATCTTAGCCGTCCAAGGTCTCCAGGTAAGGAGTGGTAGCCTTTGGACCAAATTTTGGCCGCGCCCAAACTATGCCAAAATCCTAGTTTTTGGTCGCGCCTAAACTATGCCAAAATCCTAGCTTGGCCACGCCTAAACCATGCCATACCGACCGTTCCTTCACGGCTGCCAAAACGAAGGGTTGCAACAATCAACGGCCACCCTTCCATCTGAGATGCAAATCTTAGACGTTCAAGGTCGCCAGGTAACGCGTGGTAACCTTTGGCCGCGCCCAAACTATGCCAAAACCCTAGTTTTTGGCCGCGCCTAAAATATGCCAAAATCCTAGCTTGGCCACGCCTAAATCATGCCATACCGGCCTTTCCTTCACGGCTGCCAAAACGAAGGGTTGCAACAATCAGCGACCGCCCTTCCATCTGAGATACAAATCTTAGCCGTCCAAGGTTGCCAGCTAACGCGTGGTAGCCTTTGGCCCAAATTTTGTCCGCGCCCAAACTATGCCAAAACCTTAGTTTTGGCCGCGCCTAAACTATGCCAAAATCCTAGCTTGTCCACGCCTAAACCATGCCATCCGCACCACATGTGCCAATGGCATGCCGTGCAAATTTTCCGCGCCAAGGCACGCCAACCGTGCCATATGTGCCAATGGCATGCCGTGCAACCTTTCTGCGCCAAGGCATGCCAACCATGCCGCATGTGCCAATGGCATGTCGCGCCACATCTCCGCGCCCAAAGCATACCAACCATGCCAACGCTCCACATGTGCCAATGGCATGCCGTTCCAGCCACATCTCCGCGTCAGGGCATGCCGACCATGCCAGCCGCACCGCTGTGCCAAAACCATGGCAGCGTTTTCTCCACGTCATTGGCTGCCAAAATGAAGGGTTGCGGCAATCAACGGCCACCCTTCCATTTAAGATGCAGATCTTATCCGTCCAAGGTCACCAGATAACGCGTGGCAATTTTTGGCCCAACGCCAAGCCCTAATTTTGGCCGCGCCCAAACTATGCAAAAACCTTATGTCTTGGCCGCGCCTGAACTATGCCAAAATCCAAGATTGTCCACGCCTAACCATGTCAAAGCCATGATGTACATGCTTTCATGCCGCTGACTACCAAACGAAGGGTTGCAATAATCAACGGCTAACCTTCATCTCAAGATTCAAATATCGACCGTGGAGAGTCACCACCGAGCCGGAAAGTCTCCCAAGCTCAACTTGCCAAACAACAACAACCTTCTATATGTTTTCCACAAAAACACTCGAGACATCAACACATGTCACAAACTGGGGGATGCTCATTAGGGTATTGGTTTGGCGGTTTACAGCGTGCGACGTACACTACGCCCGTTACAAGATAGTATCATAAGAATGAGGCGGTTAGTAAATACCGGGAGTAATGGTGAAATGCTTTCCTTCATTATGGAACATCAATTCCAGGCGTTACCGGTTACCACCTCCTCCCATTTACTCACCCGTTTCCATTTCTTACGAGATCAGAGTACGTTTCACTTCGACTTGTATAAATAGGTCTTACCTATTACCACCGAACGACAAGTTTTGGCCAGGAGCGTACAACACTCAGAAATCACCTGTTAGCTTTCCCATCTGTTAGCTTACACTTTCAGATACAAGTCAAAACAACTACTCTGGTCTCAACACTCTCTTCGCTTCCCTCCCCAAAACCAACCCTACTCCTTCACTTTGTGACCGAAGCAAGTCTGGAACAACCATTCTTGGTTTAGGCCGGATTTGTACAGATTGATCTCTCGAATCTAAAATACTCCCTTGCAGTACATTGTTTAGGGTTTAGACTCGTTTCTCACCCACAACACACGAAATTACCGAAACCAGCAGAAACTTTTTTCACCCTCAAACAACTGGCGACCACAGTGGGAGATTAATCTCTCGGTTACAATATAGATTTCCAACTCCCAATCTCACACTTCAACCCAGACATCATGGTGGTAGAAGCAAACGATTTGCTCAGGGATCGGCGACCCAGTTACTAGGCGACTCAGTTACCAGTCATAACACGACAAGAGGTGACTGGGGACTTCCAAGATGGTAGAAGAAAACGATCCTCCCAGGGATCGACGACTCAGTTACCAGTCATAACACGACAAGAGGTGATTGGGGACTTCCAATATGGTAGGAGCAAATGATCCGCCCAGGGATCCACGACTCGATTATCAGACGACTCAGGGATGACTGGGGACTTTCCACGATCACAGCGACGCTTCTCACAAAACCTCGGACTTACACCCCGAAGATTCATTTTTTGTCAAGAGATCCGAAAAAAACCGAGTAAGTATTGACTAAACAAAATGCATGGTTTACTACTCCAAATCTTCACAGAGATTATAAAAACCGATAGCCATATTGTTCCCATGTTTCATTTCATGCTTTCTATTGTCGCACAGCATTCACAATTCCATGGATTTCCCGGGGTACTTATGCTACTTACAGTCATAACCAAAACAACATTATTCTAAAACAATTCATTCCAAAAGAATAATCCAAAATCCTCGTAGATAACAGTTATCTATCAATTCAAATAAAACCATAAACCAGACGCTTTATTTGCCTTTCAAAAAAAAAAAAAAGAGGAGAGCCAACCCCTTTTATAGGCATAACACTTTTGGAATAAAATTTATCCTCTCAAAAACAATTCTTGAAAAATCGTTGATTGCAAATTATAGTGAGCGACAATCATAATTTGAAACACTTTAGCCATCAATGGAAAATTTTATTTCGACAAATAACAAAATAAAAAAAGTTTGATATTGTATCATATATATATATATGTGTGTGCATTTAGGATATAATTAAAAAAGAGAGAGAAAGAGAGAAATGGATCTAAAGTATACGTGCAAGCGCTTACATCAACTTGAAGTAAAATAAAATAATATCAAAAAAAAAAGATAATAAATGAAGTTTAAAATTTTTGTAGAAGTCTCCCAAAATCTTTCATATTTTGCAAGACTTTCTCAAAGAAAATTATACACATAAATGTCATTCAAAGTCTTAAAAATTGATAAGTATGCAAAGTCTATAAATTTTCTTGTTTATAACAAGTAACACAAACTTTGAACGAGATTTTAGATTAACATATATTTACAAGGAGTTTTATAAAGTATACAACCAGTATAATACAATACTTTGGAAATCTATTAAAGTCTCTGGAAATCACAAAAAGTATTTATTGAGTAAACTCCTGTAAGTACATTAATGAAGATAATTAAAAGCAAGGCATTATCGAATACTATCTTATTTTCTTTTTTAACTATTTTTTTTGTAATTAATATTTATATAATAATAAATTTTCAGCAATAGCTAACTACTTCTTTATATTACGGTCTATGAAATTTATTTAATTAAATTGATCATTGAAGATAATTGCAATAATTGATCTTCATGAATAGATCTTCTATGTATTGTTTTCCATGATATTTAATTCTACCATTTTTTCATTGTGTCCAATCTCATGATAATCTTCAAAAGTTATGTTTATAACTCTCCAATCTCATGTTCTTGCTTGAATAAGTAAAGATGGGTACTTTTGACGATTGATCCTCGTCTTATATCTTCTTGTGAGATTTGTTAAGATCCGAGAAAATCATTTTTATAGTCAAAACATCGCCTTTGTTGTTCTATTTTGAGAAAAACATCAAATGGAGGTGAGTTCTTAATTGAACCAGAGATTAATTATCATATTTTTGGGGGGAGTGTGTTTGTGGAATTTAGGAAAGAAAAGTCCATTTGTTCTCTTTAAGGTGAAAGAAAACTTAGTGGAATCATCATTGACGACATGATATTCTTAGTGTCAATTGTTCTCCTAATGACTTAATTCACGAGGAACCCAATTCTCATCACCTTTGTGACAAAGAGGTGAGAAACAATAATAGTTTACTATTAATGACATATGGCTTTGCGAAACATTATCTAAAGGGGGATTTAATTAATATGTGTGATCATCGTCCCATCTAGCAAAAATTGACATGTAAAGGCTAAGAGGGAGTACATATCAAAATAAGAAGTAGTATCACTATATGTTTGAAAAAGTATATTGTGCTTAAAAATGACAAACGATACTACTCATTGGGATAACAACCATACGCGAAACGAAAGTCATCCATGTAAAAATTCTGAAGGGTAGGAATATCAAAGTTATTATCTATCACTGCCCAATATTGAATTACGTGTACCCAACGAACACATGTAGAACCGTAGAAGAATAAATGGAACTTTCAAGAAAGCATCATGGCGTTTGTATCGAAAGTTAAACTTGTAAAAGTCCATATGTATTTCAAAAGTTTTGTCATTAAAATTGATAAAAGGGAGATATTTTTGGAGAGAATGATCAGTTGAACCTCCACGCATTGATATGGAAAGTATATGTTGTCAAATTTAGACGCCAAAACTATTTCTTGATGTATCACCTACTTAAGTTAGCTTCAGTATGGATTAAATTAGGTAGTAAACTCTTAGGTTCATCCCAGTTACTCGTGAAAATTAAAGATTGAAGATTACATGAAGAAATTCATCAAAGGTTAGTAAAAAGGATTGATTTTTCTTTCAGACTGTTTTCCCTTCTATTTATCTATCATAGCAAAATCAAAGACTTTAGTAAATAATCGAATTGAAAAAAGATGGTTCTTGTCATAGATTAGATGTTTGGCTAAAGTTTGGTGAAGTTTTGATGTCAAGTTCATGTTTGTCACTTTTTTGAAACTAACTTCAAGTAAATATTCTCTCATGAATTTTGAAAGTATAGGTTCACAATTTTATTTGAAATTTATACATATTAGATTGCGAACTTAGTTTTAAGTTCGCAAAACTTGAAGACAAAGAAATTTTCCCGCACCCGGCTTGGTTTGAATTTGCGAACCTAGTGAAGAGAGAAAGATTCCTGAACCCAAAATTACTTAAGTTCGCAAACCTAGTTTTTGAGTTTGTGAATCTTGATTAGAAAAGATTCTCCTGACACTTTAAAATCTTAGGTTCATAAGACTAAAGGTACAAAATGTCCAAAAACTTGTTTCGACAATTGTTGTAGTTTCTATAAAACTCGCACTATTAGTATGGCGCATGCTCAAAGGTGCGTCATTCGAATGAGATGAAGCGTTATCTCAAGGTAATGTTGCGTGCTAAGAGGAATATTGGCCAACGGTCAATATCGCTTCATCATGATGCATTATGTAGGTTACATTGGCCAAGAGCTAATATCGCATTATCATGGTGCATCACATTAGTGGTGGCTGCCCGAGGAAAATTTTGTACCATCATGGCACATCACTAAAGTGGGTGACTGGTCGAGAGCAATGTTGCACCGTGATGGCGCATCATTCAAGTTGGTCGTTGGGCCAAAACTGGATTTTGCACCACCATAGCGCATTACTCGGGATGCTTAGCAAAACAACCATGAATAGTGAAGCAAGGATGTCCACTGGTCCCCAGGTTTTAGTTGTAAAAATGTGAATAAGACATATATAGGGAGGGGTAGTTGGTTGAAGGTGCACATAGCATAAATGCACTAGTAAGATTCAAAGCTTAGACGATAAATCCTATACGATGCAAAAGCATTATTATGGCGCTTTACTTACTCGAGAGATCTTTTTGATGCTTCGACATCATTCTTGCGGTGTTGAGAAACTAAGGATGCACCACCACGGTGCAAAACAAAGAAACGACCAATGATGCATATTCTTGCTTATCATTTGCAAAAGACCATTTGGCCTAAGCGGATTAGGTTATGCTTGGACTTTGGTCTTACAATACGAGTTGGCTTTAGTTGCTTGTCCCGAATACTTATGAGTTACAATTTGTGCTTCATCCTTTCTTCGTACGGCATGTTGGCAGCCGCAATTAGTTACAACATTAGTGGTCCAGCATTTTGTCGATCATATAATCTAACTAGGGATATGGTTGCGATATTTTGGTAACTCGTATCGTTTGGATCGGTGTAGCGATGCAATAGATGATTGTTGCCATTCTTGGAGGGGGTAGTAACATTCCTTGGATGCTCATGAGCCTGATTGATACACCCTTGGCTCGAGAAAGACCAGTGCATGCTTTCTGCTCAATGCCAAAGCGAAGTAAGAATACAGAAATAAGCTTGCAATGGTCTATGCACAAGTCCAAGGCATACATTATGCCTGGACGGTACTCGGAAGTCAATGATGCATACCAAGATGCATCAACACCACCCTTTAAGGCATTACACCTTTCGCAGAACAATGATAAGTTGGAATGATGAGAAGTTAAGTATGGAAATACACTTAAGGTAACATGCTTGCGAAGCATGCTTGCAAAGGCAAATGGACATGCATTTTCTTGGTGAAACCCTCGAGTTTTTCCTACGATGGTATCCTCATCAAAAACAAGCCCTAAATTTCAATCTCAATTAACATAACCGATTCTTCCAATTCTTGATGGATTGAACCATGAAAATAAATCAGATAATATAAAAACTGCATTTTTCTAGTTCCTCTTAATTTCTTTGATACGCATCACAAAGTACTTTTGATCTAAATGTATGACCAAGTTCCGTAATCTTTGTTCAGTTGCGAGAAAGCGATATTGATTTCAAATAATTGATAGTAGACGTGCTGGTCTTTTCTAATTTTGATAACTTTTGTTGTACATATTTTTTTCTATTAATTTTAACATCAAACTAATACTTTTTTCTATTAGTTTTAACATCAAACTAATTGTGAGAATTTTCTATAGGAACTGCTCAACTACCACGATCGTAAGAATGTCACAACCTCTGAGAATAACCACTTTTTAGTGGCGATACATGGAGCATGCTTATGGTGGTTAGAATAACAACATACAATAGACAAAAATCTGACTCACATAACCTAGTGAATTTCAACACCAGAAAGATCAAGACACAATAGTGTTTATGGCATATGATCAAAATGAGACATGTTGCAATCCATTCAGCATCATACAATGCACTACAGCTATAGAGAGACCAACTAGGATGCGGATGCACTAGCAAATCGGGCAGTCATCAGAAGCCAACGTGAATTCTTGAAACCACCTTTAGGAAATATATATAAATACGCGTTTTTTTAAGATAATATGTAATTGATGACTCCATGAGTGTGAAGATAACGTACTCCTTTTAGTTTAAATTAATAAAATATATTTTAAGAAATGGTGAGACGTTGTTGAAACATGATGTTCTGCCAATGGTACTCATCATATTTTGAGTCTCTCATATTTTAAATGGACTTACCGCGAAGGAGATACTTAAATTATTTTAAAGAGAATTCTATGTAGTACGTTCTAATGGTTTTATATAAAAGCGTAAAAAAATAAAAATAACGACTAAATGAAATTGGAAACTAGTATGCACTAGTTACAAAACAAACGACTTTCAATAACAACTATCTAGAAAGTATGACTATCAATAAGAATACTGGTAGACACTATGCCCCAACACTACTTGCATGATAAAATTAAAAAAAAAAATTAAAATTTTTGGGACTCAACAAATTGAGGGCCTAGGCAACAGCCTAGCCGGCCTAGTCCATAAGACGGCTCTGTACTTAGGTAGGTGGTGGTTAATGTTATGCATATCATTATTGAATCGTAATTTTCTACAAGGAGGGGCCAATTGTTGCTTTTATATGCCTATTGAACATCAAGACTTGCATCGTAAATGACACAAATTCTCGATTCTATGATACCACCAGATGTTATCTGGTGGGAACATTTTAAGTTGCATAATCACTCAATATGGAGATTTTTTAATCGATAAAGAATATGATGTTGATGAGTTGCGAATTCAGGTCAATGATATCATCATCCAATAACTTTACCACTATACAGTATGTATTAATGTGACATTGGCTATCTTTGGTCCCGGTTGAGTTGCGAAATTACAGCCTGGCTTCTCCTGGTTTAAGCCATGTTCAAAAGCCTGAGAACTCTTCTTTTCCACTATTTACTTTCAATTGGGCTAGTAAAAACATGCTTAAAATTTAGAACCATTTTTCTAGGGACCATGATTCTATTTTAGGCAAGACATTATAAGTAATCCTAAATCACCCCTTATTTAAATGTTTTTCTTAATACCAAACTTACCCTCCTTAATTAAATGTGTTAGTTTAATGATTAGTTAGTTATTAATTAATGATTACTAATTAGTATAATTAGTAATGATTAGTTACCATTAAGAAGTTCTATTACAAAAAATGAAAATTTTTTCTTTGCGAGAAATTTTAAATTTTTTGTGATTAAGTCCGTTTACCAAATTTATGACCAAAAACTAGGGCTGTTCATGGTCGGTTTTGGTTCGGTTTCTAGCCAAACCAAAACCGAAACCAATATTATCGGTTTCTAAAAATCTAAACCAAACCAATCCATTAACCATTGGTTCGGTTTCTAAATGGTTACATCCGGTTTCGGTTTGTCCCAGTGGTTTTTGGTTAACCAATAGTTATGTCAAACGACTCAAACAAAAAAAAAGATACACAAATTTACAGATAAAAAAATCGTAGCTGCCGATAGTATTGGTTTACACAAATTTACAGACAAAAATAAATAAATAAAAAAAATATCAAGAATAGTTAAAGCTTACTCTAAATCTAGAGATCAAAAGAAGATATATAATATATCTTAATTTAATTAGTGATAAACAAAAAAGAATGAAGAAGGGAAGAAGAAAGTCGAGTAGCAGCAGTGACTGCTGTAGTTAGGGGTGGAGAAGGGAGGAGACTGAGAGAAGGAGAAAGAGAAAGAGGGAGAATATCATACTGAAATATTAGATTTAGGGTTTCTATTTATCCTCTAAATCAATGGGTAGAATCTAATACTTGTTAATCAAGGTAGAAACTAAATTTAAAAATTAGTCGGTTTTCCAATGGTTTTGGTTCGGTTTTAGAGGTCAAACCAAACCAAAACCAACACTATCGGTTTTCCACTTTCTACACCATAACCAATCCATTAGTAAATGGTTCGGTTTGGTTTCTTCCTAATTGGTCTGGTTCGGTCCGGTTCCAGCGGAAAACCGAAACCATGTTCAGCCCTACCAAAAACGAACTTAATGATTAGTGATTAGTATGATTAGTAATGATTAGTTACCAGTAAGAAGTTCGGTTACAAAAAAATTGAAAATTTTCCTTGCGATAAAATCGAACTATATATTTGGTGTAACCATTAAATAGTTCGGTTACAAAAATATTTAAAACTTTTTACCATCAAACCGAACTTAAAGTTCGGTTAAGAAACATTTTTTGTGACGTAACCGAACTGACCAGTTCCGTTGGGAAATGTTTTTTACAACTAACTGAACTACAAGGTTCGGTTGGGAAATGTTTTTTGCAACTAATCGAACTGTTAGGTTTGATTGGGAAATATTTTGCGAAATAACCGAACTAAGGTTCAGTTGGGAAATGTTTTTTGCAAATAACTGAACAACTAGGTTCCGTTGGGAAATGTTTTTAGCAACTAACCGAACTATTAGGTTCGGTTGGGAAAGTTTTTTGCTACTAACCGAACTATTAGGGTTCGGTTGGGAAATGTTTTTTTTCTACTAACCGAACTAAGGTTCGGTTGGGAATTTTTATTTGCGAAATAGCCAAACTGTTCTTCATGTTCATCATTTCCATTAGGTTCGGTTAGTTCGACAAAGTTTTTCACATAATTCCTAGCCGAACTTCTCTCTGCAGCTTCCATTTTCAACTCATTTGATGGTTAATGCTCATTTTTCAATCGAACCAGGAACGTCAAGGAAAGAGAGAAGAAGAAGAGAATAATTTTTTTTTTCAAAACTAAAATTTTTCGATTCCCCATGTTTTTGTTTTTGATTTTGGTTAATAGATTCATTTAGATTAGATTTATATGATTAGATTTCTATAGTTATTAGGTTAGTTTTAATTTAAATTAAAGTAAAGGGTAAATGTGTATTTATCCAACTTTAGGACACCCTTTATAAGTATAGGGAGGTTGGCCTAATAAGACCATGCCCCCACCCAAAAAAACCATGGTCCCTGAAAAAATGGTTGAAAGCTTAGGTTTAAGCCCGGTATGAAAAATTGGACAACCCCTTCTCAAACGAGTTTTCTGGTTACAATACTTTGAGGATAAATCCTCTTTCATACGGTGGCACCCCATCACCTTTTCATCCACCCATGGGTCTTAGACTACTGTTCTCTCTTCTTTCGGTTCTTTTTTTTATTTTGTAGTGATTAATAAAAAAAACAAGTAACTCGGATATTTTGTGGTGCTCTATCTTCTCTTTGGCCGGACTGGATTATATCCAAAATGATTCCTCCACCCTAAGATTTATATGTATACCAAAGTTTTACCCTCAAAAGAGCTAATTGTTCATAGACGCAGTGTTTAAATCGTAGACATCAAGAATCTATCAATTTATAGTCTTGTTTGGATAGCACATCAGAAATACTTTGGTGTACAGGGAACACTATATAGTAGATATTTGACAGCCAAATTAATGTATATCTATAGTCTGCTTCTGACTTCGACTTCTGCAAACGCGCAATTAGGCTTAGTACTTTGGTGCACAGGAAGCACTATACGGTAGTGTACAAAGATTCATTTCCACTATACACTAAAGAGTTCCAAACACTCTAAAGTAGGTCGAATAATAGACCCATGGTTGCAAGTCTTCGCGCAGGTCTTCGGGCAACAGTTAGATATTAAAAAGAGATAGTTGTGTACGGTTATAAATCACTAAAGAGTAGGATAAATAAATTGCACCTGGTTGTGTTTTATCAAAGGAATCTTAACCGTCATATCATTGGCTCTCCCTCTCTTTTACTTTAACCTCCAAAGTAGTTTACTTTTCCGGACAATAATGTTTGAGAAAATCGAAAAGCATTTTCCTCCACTTTTTCTGCATTATAAACTGAAGGGATTCCATTTGTTTAGCATCAAAATCTACCTTCGTCTCGAAGTTTTCCACAGTTTTTATCTTTCTCTCTGAGCATTCCCAACTCTTTGTTTTGTTCTGCTTCACTTTGTTTAAGTTGGTGGTTTTACGTACAAGTAAATTTTGGAGGATAATAATGGCGATGACACCCAAGGAACACATAGAAAAGATAAGGAAAGTGAAATTTAAGATTGGAGCTAAAGAACCAATTCAGGTAACTGATGATCTTTGCTCGGTAACTGAAGATCTTCATCAAGCAGTCAAGAATCTCTCTGCTGAACTTTATGCTAAAGATGTTCATTTCCTCATGGAGATCATTCAGGTACTTTTTTCAGTTCAGGTCAACATTTTCAGTTTTCAATCCTTGAATATGATGTTTTTACAAATGATTCTGAATTTGCATTTTTGCAGAATGCGGAAGATAACGAGTATCCGGAAGGAGTTAAACCTTCATTAGAATTTGTGATGACTACTGCTGATATTACAGCTACTGGTGCTCCTGCAACTCTATTAATTTTCAACAATGAAAAGGGGTTTTCCTCAAAAAATATCAATTCTATCTGTAGCTTGGGGAATTCTACTAAGAAGGGCAATAGGCAGCGAGGTTACATCGGAGAGAAAGGTATTTTTTTTTCTATGGATTGTTTCAATGGTGCATTGTCAGCTTATATTATCAATTTCATCTTCTCATGTCAAGATTGAAAATCATAATAGTTATGCGCAAAATATATTTGAAATTAAATGATCAGCTGGGAGGCATCCACAATAACCTTTTACATATGTTTGGGTCTCTAATCTTGAATCACGATAACCTTTTCATGGATAAATGCACCGTAATTTGCAATTTCTTTCTAATTTGTAACATAATTTACCTACGTTTCTTTTGCAGGAATTGGTTTTAAGAGTGTGTTTCTGATCACTGCGCAACCTTACATCTACAGTAACGGATACCAGATAATGTTCAATGAACACCCATGTCCAGACTGCGACGTAGGGTACATAGTGCCTCAGTGGGTGGAGCATCCTACTGTTGCTGAAATACAGCAAACTTACGGGTCTGCCAAGTCTCTCCCCACCACAACCATCATTTTACCTTTAAAGCCGGATAAAGTTCATCCAGTGAAGCAACAACTCTCTAGCATACATCCTGAAGTGCTGTTATTTCTTTCTAAAATCAAAAGGCTTTCAGTTAGGGAAGCTAACAAGGATCCCAAGCTCAATACACTATGTGAAGTCTCAATTTCAAGCGAGACCGAATTCGTTTCTAGGAAGAATGTTGGTGCTGAGTCCTACACTCTTCATCTCTCAGCTGAGGAGAACACTACTTCAACTGAAGGAGAGTGTAGTTATTATATGTGGAGGCAAAGATTTCCCGTTAAGCAGGAAAACAAAGTGGAAAGGAGAACGGAGGTTGAGGAATGGGTTATTACTCTGGCGTTCCCTTACTCGCAGCGTCTGAATAGAGGAATGACTTCTCCTGGTATCTATGCATTTCTGCCTACAGAGATGGTCACAAATTTTCCTTTCATCATCCAGGCTGATTTTGTTTTAGCATCTTCCAGGGAAACTATTTTACTGGACAACAAATGGAACCAAGGGATTCTTGATTGTGTGCCCTTAGCTTTTACCAACGCCTTCATTTCTCTCATCAAATCATCTGAAGCAGCTCCACTTTCTACTCTTTCAAGTATGTTTGAGTTCATACCTATCAAGCCTTCCTCGTACCCGAAGTTAGACACTCTAAGGGAATCAATCAAAATGAAACTGATGGAAGAGAATATTATTCCTTCGGAATCCAACACCGAACAGAAGTTTTTCTACAAGCCTAGGGAAGTTGGAAGGATTATACCTGAATTTTGGACCATCTTGATGAAGGCACAGAAGCAGGGCGTGAGCTTGCATAATTTGTCTTCCCATGGAAAAAAAGCTCTCAGTTCAGCATTTGACAAGTCGAAGTATGACGACATACTGGAGTTTCTGGAAGTGAAAGGAATGGATAGTGAATGGTATGCCAGATGCATTCTGAGTTCTAATCTTGTAAACGGAGTCCGAGATGATTTGTACACAGAGATCCTTTCGTTTCTGTCAGAATATTGGGGCTTCTTTATTAATACGAACATGAAGAACATACCTCTTTTGAAATACATTAGTGAATATGAATTTGTTACGTTCTGGAGCATAACCGAAGCAACAACACTGGGTAGGAAACTCTGTCTGTCAAAAGAATCTCGTCATACCTCTTGGCTTATTGTCTGGAACAACCTATTCCGATGTTCTCCAAAATGTTACTTTATGCCAGAATCTACTCAAGAGGCTTTGCAGTCATTTTCAAAGAGGGAGACAGTAAGGAATTGGCTTTTCAGTTTTGGTTTGAGCGGTTTGAGTATCTTTGAGTATGCAGATCTTCTCTTTGATTCCTTGAAGAGCGCTGGTAAAAATCATGTCATCAACTGTGCTCATTTCTTATATCAATCTTTATCTCGTAACTATTTATCCGAAACTGAAGTTCAGAAATTATGCAAAATGATGCCATTGGTTGATAAGTATGGTTGTGTTTCTACACAAAGAAATGGGGTACTAGTTCCTGCCAGAGGTAGTAACTGGGTTAAATTGATCGGTTCAAATCCGTGGAGGCAAAGCGATTATGTTGAACTAAGCGAGGAATACTCCCATCCTGCTCGTTTTGTTGGTTCACATACAGAGGAGAAACAACTCATGGCATTTCTGACAAAATATGTTGGAGCTTCAGATATCCCCCACATATGTCCTCCCGATGAACATTTTCCAGCTGCTTATTCTCCTTTGACGAAAGAAAACACTTTTCTACTATTAGAATGGATTCAAAACCTCAGATATAGGAGAAATCTGGTCGAAGGGAATTTTTTGAGCTGCATCAGAGAAGGAAGTTGGTTAAGGACGTGTTTAGGCGGCTCAACAAGCTACAGACCTCCATCTCAGTCCTTCCTCCTTACCGGTGCTACGTCTGGGGACAGCCTGCTGCAAAATGGGTCAGAGCTGGTTGATATTCCATTGGTTGATCAGCAGTTTTATGGTATTAGAATCAATCAGTACAAGGAAGAGCTGAAATCTATTGGCGTGATGTTCGAGTTTGGCGAAGCATGCAAATTTATGGGTAAGCGTCTCATGTCTATTGCAGCTAACTCCAATTTAACAAAGTCCAATGTGTTTTCGATACTTAGATTCATAAGGCTTTTGAGAGAGAAGTATTTACCTCTTGACGACTTCATCAAGAGCATCAAAGATGGCAGCTGGTTAAGGACACGGAAAGGTGACTTGTCTCCAGTTGAGTCCATCTTATTTGATTCAGAATGGAAAGTTGCTGCACAAATAAGTAATCTTCCTCTAATCGATAATGATTATTATGGGGAGGATATTTCTGGATTCAAGACGGAGCTTGAGTTGCTAGGTGTGAAGGTTGGATTTCAGAAGAATTATAAGATTGTCGCAGACTTCTTCAGAATGCCTGCGTCACTTACAGTGGAAGCAACCTTTTTGATACTGGAATGTGTTCGCCATACAAACTCATCTACACTCGTGAACGTGCTTAAAAATCGAAAATGGTTAAACACTGGTGTTTTAAAATCTCCAAGTGAATGTTTTCTTTACAATGCCGGATGGGGATGCCTTCTGAAGGTTTTTCATGGGTTTCCATCAATTAGTGAAGAACATTACGGACCTGCTATAGTTTCTTATAAGGGCGAGTTAAAAGGACTTGGGGTTGTTGTAGATTTTGATGAAGCAGCCAAAGTTTTTGCTAGTCAGTTTAAGCAGCATGCATCTTCATCATCCATTACCAAGGAGAATGTTCTATCTTTTCTATCATGTTACAGGCACCTTAAGAAAACCTTACCAATGGAAGTCAACAAGTGCTTACGTGAAGAGAAATGGTTGCAGACTCGTTTAGGCAGAAGATCCCCTAGTCATTCTATATTGTGTAATTCAGACTGGGAAACTCTCTCTTCGATTGTTTCACTTCCTTTAATTGATGACAGGGATAAAGGCTATGGCAGGGAGATTCTAGAATACAGGGAGGAGTTGAAGGCAATTGGAGTGGTTGCTGAATTCAGTTCAGGGATGCAGTTTGTGGTTGCTGGGCTCAATATTCCCTCTAATCCAAGTGTTATAGCTGCACCGAGCGTTTTTTCTCTTTTGACTTGCATCAAGATTTTGTTGAAGGAGAACAAGGATTTACCAAAAGAGTTCCTTAAACGTGTAAATAGAAGATGGTTGAAGACTAGTATGGGTTATACAGATCCTGGAAGTTGCTTGCTGTTCGATTCTAAATGGACATCATTGTTGCAGCATGAGGATGGGCCTTTCATTGATGATGAGTTTTATTGTTTCAAAATTGCATCGTACTCTAAAGAGCTCGAGGCCATAGGGGTCACAACAGACGTTCAGCATGGGTGTTCATTGGTTGCCAACCATTTAGAGTCTCATTCTCAGTTTACCGTCATTGCTCGGATCTACAAATGTTTGTGTCATTTTCACTGGGCGCCGCAAAAAGGAGCTACTAGAGAGCCTATGAACGAAGATTCTGTACGGATCTTTATTCCAAATGGAAGCAACATGGGACGATGGGTTGGTCCAGAAGAATGTGTTCTTTATGACAAGGACAACTTATTTGGCTTGCAGTTGAATGTTCTTGAGAAGCACTATGAGAAGGACTTGCTCAATTATTTCTGCCTTTATTTCGGTGTTCGTCAGAATCCTAATGCTGATGATTACTGCAAGCTTTGGAAAAAATGGGAAAGTACTAAGCAAAAGTTAACGCCTGTGGAGTGCCGGGCTTTTTGGCTTTATATAGCTAAGCACTGGAACTTGAAGACACAGAAGCTTCTTTCTGAGAAGCTGTTGAAGTTGCCAGTGAGCAGTAAAGACTCAGCTGAAATTCTTTTATTGGACAAAGATGCGGTGTTAATTCCAGATGATTTGCAACTGCAGGATTGTTTAGAGAAGGCTTCTCCTGACCCTTTATTTGTTTGGTATCCTAAGCCAAGTTTTCCTTCTGTGACTAAGAGTAAACTGAATGAAATATTCGCTAGCATTGGTGCTCGGACGATTTCCGAATCTGTAAGCAAAGAAGGATCTTCATGCCTGGATACTGCAGAGCTCAGGAAAATCACTTCGAAAGGTGCATTTATCAAGAAAGGTCTTGTTAGAATCATTCTTGCTTTTCTTGCAGATCCTGCTCTTGGAATTGACTTTGAGAAGAGGCGCCAGATGGTTACTTATCTTCTTGATCTCATGGTCTTTGAGACTGAAGAACCGATAACAGCAACTTACAGCCTAAAACTGTCTACCGGCAGCATCTTAAAGGTCGATGTCAGCCGAATGATTCGGTGGGAGAGAGAGAACATGAAGCTCTTTACCCAAAAGATAGATAGATCTTCAGCTGGACATAAGGAAAATATTGCATATGCGACCTACTTTTCTGAAGTTATTGCCGAGGGACTTATGTGGGAGAAGGCAGATCAAATCTCTGGCTTATGTGAACTGATCAAGTTGGGTTGGCTATTAGATTTTGAAGAGGAAGCCATCAGTTTCTTGTTAAAGAGAAAAAACTTGCAGCTTTGCTACGAGGATGAAGAGTTCCTGAAGTCTGCATTTGCACCAGAATAATTATCTTCAGTCAGTCATCCTAGTTATCCTTTTACTTGGCTTTGCGTTCTCTATTTAATGTTTTTAGTTGCTTAAGACTGTGTTCCGTTTATGTAGCTTGCATTTGCATTATCTTTAATAATTTTTATCTTGAACTTGCTTAAATCAACCGATTACGTTGTTCTTGATTTACTATCTACTAGGATCGTTTATCCAAGAGATTTGCTGCCATTTTCGCACTTTAGGAGGATTATTACTATTTCAACAGTAAACAACACAGTCTCACTAATACTTTCTTTTTGGTGATAAACAGTGGTCCATATGCATTGTTCAAAATGAACTATCAAACAATTCATGACCGTACAAAATTTTAACGAACGGGTCAAAATATTATGCACACTGATTCACTAGTGATGCTTATCAAAGGCTTTAGTACTTTGCGTGGTAAACATGAGTTGATGAACATCATCCATGACGTTTTTCTTAATTTTTATTTTACTTTTCTTATTAAGGTTTGATCGTTAAGAAACCTACCTAATCGTAGAAATTAGTAACTAGTAATAATAATACATTGGAAAGTTTGAAGTGACTAATTATTCCACCGTACGTGAACCCCAAGTCCCAACCATTTAAGCACATTTTAGCTCCCCTCTAGTAGCATACGCAGTATTTAATAAACCAACTGACTTCAGTTTTTTGCACCTCGAAATTGTTCTGTTTCTCCTCTTACTCTCTAATATACTTTGCCTCTCTGCTATTTATCAATGTCTTCAATGACTTTTACATGGATTTCATCAGCTGTTCTCCTTTTACTCGCCTATATCATCCATGTATACAAATCCAAATCCAAGCACAAACTGAATCCCTTACCTCCTGGTCCAAAAGGCCTACCAATTTTAGGTAACCTTCTCATGATAGGTGAATTCCCTCACCGAGATCTTCATCGTCTATCAACCCAATACGGTCCCATATTTTACATGCGTCTAGGTTTTATCCCAACCATTGTTGTTTCTACACCTCAAAATGCCGAGCTTTTCCTTAAAACTCATGATCTTACTTTCGCTGGTAGACCCTTTAGTTCAGCAGCTAAATATATTTCATACCAAAAAAACTTAACGTTTGCCACATACGGTCCATATTGGGGTAATATGCGAAAATTATGTACTTTGAAACTACTTAGTAGCAAAAAAGTTGAGTCATTTAGATCCATGAGAAGTAATGAAATAGGATTGTTGGTGACATCCCTCAAACATGAGGCAACTTCAAGTGAAATAGTAAATGTTAGTAACAGGGTCTTATCTCTCTTTAATGGTATTTGGGAACAAGTCTATGAAAAGTGATCGGGATCACAAAGGATTTCAAGATGTGGTTCATGAAGGATTGAAACTTGGTGCACTTTTTAATATTGCCGACTATATATTGGTTGGCTTGATGTTCAAGGGCTAGAGAAACGAATGAAAGCGGTTAGTAAGGTTTTTGATGAAATGTTGGAAAAGATTATCGACGAACACGTCAAGGTATTCGATAAGGATAACCAGAAAGATTTTGTCGATGTTATGTTGGCTTTTATGCAAGATAAAGAAGCCGATTTTTCTATTGATCGTTCCAGTATCAAAGCGATTGTACTGGTAAGTAACTTTATTTCTGCTATGCCAATTGGCCTACTCATGTATGGGTTATAATCTTTTTTTGATCGTTCAGTAAGTGCTGACAAGTTTTGGACTCAAATATTGATCATACATCTTTGGTAAAATAATTTGTAGGACATGCTGGTAGGATCAATGGATACTTCATCAACTGCGGTTGAGTGGACAATGTCGGCACTATTGAAGAATCCAAGGGTGATGAAGAAACTCCAAGAAGAGTTAAAAAGAGTCGTCGGTTTAGACCGACTTGTGGATGAATCTGACTTACCAAACTTGGAATACTTGGATATGGTTATTAAGGAAAGCATGAGACTCTATCCAGTTGCACCACTACTAGTTCCTCACGAAGCAATGGAAGACTCCATCGTCAATGGTTTCTTCATACCCAAAACTTCTCGAATAATAATAAATAGTTGGGCAATTGGTCGTGACCCAGACTCATGGACGGATGCTGAAAAATTTATCCCAGAAAGATTCGTTGAGAACAGGATTGATCTTCGAGGGCAAGATTTCCAACTCCTCCCACTCGGATCAGGCAGACGAGGTTGCCCTGGAATTCAGTTGGGTCTCTTAGCGGTTCGACTGATTGTTGCTCAGTTGGCTCATTGTTTTGATTGGGAACTTCCAAATGGTATTTTCCCCGATGATCTAGATATGACTGAAGAATTTGGCCTCACAATGCCAAGAGCTAAGAATTTACTTGCTATTCCAAGGTATCGTCTTCGCAATTAAATTGGTCATATTAGTGCTTGGTGTTGGTTGATGCTTAGTTTGTGGCGTTAATGGGCTGTAAGCCTAATATTTACGCGTGCATGTAACATGTTGTACTGTTGTTGGCTGTGAAGTATGAGTTGATCTCTCTGATAAATAATCATTCATTACTGCTGTATCAATAAGGATTGAATGCACCAAAATAAGGAAGCTGAGTTTGACATTCTTCAAAATGCCATCACGCTTTTGGATAAACGAATATTTTATTCATCTCTAATGAGGTTCAGGCACAGAGTGCCTTGACATTAAACTTACAATCCAAGAAGAGAAATCATAATACTCCTCTAGCCATAGTTTGTCTGACCTAACTTTTATTGAAATGACATCTGTAAGGAGATTGGCATCCCTTCTAACAAAATAAATTTTCCAGTTACTAAAAGAACGTAAAATAGTTTTGATTTCACCGATGATCTTATTATTTTCCCATCTGTTGTCAGTGGCAACTAAATTAACTACTTCTGCATCAGCTATTAGATGAAAGCCGTCTACCTTCAAATTTGTGATCCATTTTAAAGCTTCCAGCATCGCCATGCACTCTCCTGCTTTAGCATATATCACTCCAGCTGTATAGGTGCCTTTAGAAAAAAACACCATTCCGGTGCCAATATCATTAGTAAAGTGACTAAATGATATTTCTACATAAACTTTAATCACCCTAGGATCTTCTTGTATGACAACTGACTTAGTAATGAGTGAACTTTCAGTTGCATTTCACTACACCATATTTTTAGTAACCTCTTATTTCAGTCACTAAATGGGGAACACAAATAAGCCGTTATAAAAAGGGGTGTAACAAATTTTCGAAACAACATGTTGCCGTTACTAGTCTGGGATTGTAACGGCTTTCGTAACCAAAACAAGGCCGTTACAAAATGACAATTCGTAACCAAGGTCAGACCGTTTCTAGATTTTTACTAGAGTTACAAATATATTGATTAAATCCACGTTGACCGACTTCAGTTTTCTTGTATAATTTTAGTAACCTGGAATTTGTTGTTACTAAATTTTTACTAGGGTTTATAATAGTTTGACCAGGTCAACGTTGACCGACTCCTACTACCCTGGTAAAAATTTAGTAACACTTTTTTGCTGTTACTAATTTTTTTATAACAAAAAAAAGAAGGTCAGTCTTCATTGACCTGGTAAAAATTAATTCCCACCCCTTTTATTTCACCCTGCAAGTACCATATCCCCTGGAATTGTTTTCATTCAATCCAATCCAATCCAATTCAAAAGAATTTATTCAAATATTAATTCTTTCTACATTCATTCATTTTACATTCGAAAGAAGCAAAAATAACTGCTAAGTATATGATATTGGGGTTCATGGTGAGTTCAACTGTCAGATTATTCATAATTGCTAAGTATAGGCAGATGACTCTTTTATCATCTAAAAATCTAAAAGTTCCAACATACCGATAAGTTTACCTGAATCCACTTGTTTCTTTATTCAATATCAGCTTGTCCTCGACATTCTTTATAACTGCTTCGTTTGCAAGCAAGAAAACAATGCATTTAGAAATAGAGTTTCGCTAAATCTAGTTGAAATTCTACTCACTTGTCCCTGGTACTAGAGTTTATTGTATGATAATCAACCGGAGAAATAATAAAATTAAGAATCAAGCAGAATCTAAGTGAAAAATAAGAAAAATTACTGAAATCCGCAACCGGGAGAATCAGTAGTTTAGTCGAATCTTTGAAATTCCCTAAAATCCCTACAGTTTCAAACCCTAATTTCACAAATTTAAGTTACATTGGGATTAATTGTTGATTATAAACCAAACACCCAAAATCAACACATTTTGAATCCCTAATTCACAATGTAAGCTTATATTAGTATTTCATCCTAGAATACAAATTTTATAAACAGTGTAATATCAAGTATTAATTGAATTATGCTTAAAAAAAACGTATTAATTGAAGAATTCGTAGAAATAAATCCGAAATCTGATAAAGATTGCACCTTTCTTCTCTGGAATGAGACAATGAGCTTCAGAAGATGCTTTCGAGCGTGGATAATATCAGTGAACACTTACTCTCTCAGGAGGATGAGGAAAAGGAAATTTTGGAAAAGGTCGGAGAAGGAGGAGGAGGAAATTCTTGAAATAAAAAAAATGGAAAAAAAAATTAAACACGTCATCATAGAAGAAAGAGAAAGCAAAAATTAAGAAAAGTCACTGCCATGTCACTGGTGGGATTGACTGTGGGATTTGGGGTGGGCTGAAAAGAATTATTGATTTTTATCTTGAACTTGATTTGAACTTGGTGATACTATGCCAAAGAGCATTATTAATTTGGAACATCAATCGCTTACATCGTTCTCAATTTATTGTCGGAAAATGTTAGGTTTACCCACCTGGCCAAATTGGGATATACCCCGATTAATTGAGGTATACCTAATAAGATAAAATTTGGGTCATTATGAAGTAAAACACAACACCCCTTAACCATTTTTTCAAAATGCCTAATCTACCCTTGCTTAATTAACACTACTAATGTGTTTAGGTTAATTAATTTAGTTAGTTAATTAGTTGGATTAAAAAGGGGATTGCAAAGCTGCTGAGTGATTTCATACTCAAAATTACATAAAGAATCAACACTTTCAATTCTGACAATATGAAAAATCGGCAAGGTCGACAAAAAATACTCTGTCGACTATAGGATTTTTGACATACAGAGAAAGGTGTTACAAATGCATGATTAGTAGGCAAGGTATTAATTTCATAACCTGCCGACTAAACTATAGTCGTCAAGGTATAAGGATGAATACCGTGACGACCCTGTAAATACTAATTTCAGAGATGAAAAGTCGTCACACTATTCAACCTAGTAAGATACCGACTAATACTAGTCGGCAAGGTCCACAAAAAATACCCTGCCGACTAATACCTGTCGGCAAGGTCGACAAAAAAATACCCTACCGATTGATGATAGAAATGTGGAATCATACGGGATTTGAGATTGGGTATGATTTTGTACCCAATCTCAAATCGAGTATGTAATGTAGAAACTCTTTTAATACATACTCAATTTGAGATTGGATACAAAATCATAACCAATCTCAAAACCCGTAGAACCAAAATTCAGTTTGATTTTTTGTTTTAATTTGGTTTTTTTTCTTTCCTTCTTTGGTTGCATCACATAAACTTTGAGTTTTGAATGAATTTGAAGTTAATGGATTTTAGTCGGGACGGATTTTTTTCCCTGTAATTCATGTATTAACAGTCTGTGCAAATTGATCTTTTGACACTCCTTAGCACACTATATTAGATGGTTTTAAATTTAGTATACCCCAATCCCAATCTCGCCAAGTTTACCTAGTATTTTTCCCGACTAAAATCTTGCCACTAACATAACATGAGACCCATTTTCGTTTGTTGACAATCCCAATGTTGAGAGGGCTTCCATGATCCATTCGTAATTTTTTGCGGGAGCAAATATCAATATCGCTAGGTGTAGCACTCCTCTTAGGATCGTTAACCCAAGAGATTTGCTGCCATATACGCACATTAGGAGGATTATTACTATTTCAACGGTAAACAACACGGTCTCACTAATACTTTGCTCTTAGGGAAGCTGGCGCCGGCAACTACGAATAATCATACTGTATTTTTTTCTTGTAGTCCATACGCATTTGTCCAAAATGAAGTAGTATTGACCATACAAAACTCTAATGAGGGTCAAAATATTCTGCACACTGATTCACTAATGATGAATACTATCAAATCTTTTAGTAATTTACTTGGTAAACATGAGTTGGTGAAAATCATCCCGGCGTTTTTTTTTTTTTTTTGCTCGGTAAAAAAAAAATTTATTAAAGAGAGAAAAAAAGAAACAAAATACAACAACAAGGAGGTAGGAAACACCTCCCAACCATCAACAACAAGCTGATAAAAAACGCAGAACCTCGAACAAGAATACAAGGTTCACATCACACCACCCTCACCCGACAACACTAGGTTGGAAAAATTTTTCTTTCCAATTTACAACTAAGTCATCTGAAGGGAAACCTACGAAGCAAGGTTCAGAAGAAGCCCAATAATAAGTTTGAAGCTTAACAGATGTTATAAGATCGGCAACTTCCTTTGATTTGTCTGTGAAAGTCCTTGCATGGAGCTCGTTCCAAATAGACCAGAGAATGCTTGTAGGCAATCACTTCCAAATTTCTTTTCCTTTAATGGAGAGGTCCCGACAATTCCAGTTGGATATCAACTCCATGACTGTGCTATGGAAAGAAATCCCATACTGAAGAGCAAAGGGACACTCAAGAAAAATGTGGTTAGAGCTCTTAGGAGAACATTGGCAAAAAGTACAAAGGTTAGCAATAAGAGAGCATTAGAGGTTACAACAACAAAACCTCTCTTTTGAAGGTTATCCAAAGTAGGCAGTCTTTCTAAGACAGCTTGCCAAAGGAAGAAAGCGCGCTTTTGAGGCCAAGCTTTAGAACAAACCCTATGCTTGGGAAAACCGTTGCCAATTCTACTAGTTGAGACTTGCAAAATCGTAAGAAGATTTCACGGAGAAATCACCGGATTTTGCACCAGTCCAAACTAAAACATCTTCGGCCTCACTGTTTAAAGACACAAGATCCAGAAGAGGTAAAATAGTAGTTAACTCAGTTATTTCGGCATCATAAAGACGCCTGTGAGAAATACCAAGATCCCAGTTAACCTCATTTTCGTCTAACGTATAAGCATGCATCATTAACATATTTTTACTCGTATAGATTCTCAAAAGGTTGGGACACATCGAGGCTAAAGTGCCTTGAGCGTACCATTTATCTTCCCAAATGAGCACAGAGTCACCTTTTCCAATCTTGACTTGGACAAACTTAAAAACTCATCAGCAACAGAATGTATATTACGCCAAACACTAACCCCATAGGGGTATTTAGGGATTTTGGTTCTCCAAACAGATTGAGAGATACCATATTTTCCGTGGATGATTTTTGACCAAAGAGTGTGTTTCTTTTTTCCAAGTCTCCACCACCATTTCTTTAGGAGAGCACGATTCATAATCTTCAAATTTCTAATGCCTAATCACCCTTGGGACATTGATTTACAAACACGTTTCCAGCCAACCCACTTGTGTTTTTTCCCACCATTAGCATCATCCCACAAGAAATTTCTTATGGTTCTCTCGATTTTTTGAACCACCGAAGCCGGGGCAACAAATAAAGAGAAAAAATAAACTGGAAGGCTCATTAAAACACTTTTGATAAGTGTAAGTTTTCCTCCGTTAGAGAGAAGACCTCTCTTCCAAGTAGGTAACCTATTTTTACAAATTTCTATAACTTTATCCCATTTAGAGACAAAGTTAGATTTGGCTCCTAGAGGAATACCTAGGTAAGAAGAAGGAAAAATGGCACTAGTGCAACCTATTGCCTCTGTAAGGTCATACATATTTTGGACTTCACCAACAACAAAAAGACAAGTTTTTGAAAAGTTCGTTCGCAAACCAGAAGGAGTATTAAAACGAAGAAGAATGTACTTGAGGTACCTGATTTTTTCCACCTCGGCATCAAGAAAGACCAAGGTGTCGTCAGCGAATTGTAAGTCACTGACATTTGTACCGTTTTCCTTGACCTGGAAACCACCGATCCAGCCTTGGTGAGTAGCTTTTGCAAACATATGAGTAAGGACTTTGGATACTAGAAGGAATAGGAAGGGGGACAAGGGATCTCCTTGTCTAATACCTTTTTGGCTCTCGAATCTACCAAAGGAAGAACCATTGACCAAAACAGAAAATGGAACTCTGCTGATGCAACCTTTAATCCACATTCTCCACTTCAAACCAAACCACATATCCAAGAGGACTTCATCAATGAAAGACCATTTGACATTATCAAAGGCTTTCTATAGATCAATCTTACAAATAATACCTGGTTGTTTGGATTTTAGTCTAGAGTCGAGACATTAATTTGCAACCAAGATACTGTCCAAAATTTGTCTTCCCTTTATAAAGGCAGTTTGCTGGGGGAGATGATGCTCCCTAGAAGTGGCTTCAGCCTCTCAGCTAGAACTTTGGAAATAACTTTGTAGATAATTCCAATGAGACTTATAGGCCTCAAATCTTTTACTTCCTCCACTATTTCTTTCTTTGGAACTAAAGAAATGCCGTTTTTCTTAATTTTAACTTTGCTTACTAAAGTTTGATCGTTAAGAAACCTACCTAATCGTCGACTTGATGACTACTATTCGGCCGTACGTGAACAATCCCAACTATTTAAGCACATTTGAGATCCCCTCTAGTAGTAGCATACCAACCACCCAGTATTTAATAAGTGTTTTTTCACCTCTAAATTGTTCTTGTTTACCTATTACTCTCTCATATATTTTTCCTGAATGCTATGTCTTCCATATTTTTTACATGCATTTCATCAGCTCTTCTCATTATACTAGCTTATATTATCCACACATACAAATCCAAGTCCAAGCAGAAACTAAATCCCTTACCTCCTGGTCCAAAAGGCCTACCAGTTTTAGGTAACCTTCTCATGATAGGTAGCTTCCCTTATCGAGATCTTCATCGTCTATAAACCCAATACGGTTCCATATTTTACATGCGTATAGGTTTTGTCTCAACCATTGTTGTCTCTGCCCCTCAAATTGCCGAGTTTTCCCTTAAAACTCATGATCTTACTTTCGCTTGTAGACCCTTTAGTTCAGCAGCCAAATATATTTCATATGACCGAAAAAACTTATCCTCTGCCACATGCGGTCCATATTGGCGTAATATTCGAAAATTATGTACTTTGAAACTACTTAGTAGCAAAAAATTAGAGTCATTTAGATCCATGAGAAGTACGGAAATAGGGTTATTGGTGACAACCCTCAAACATGAGGCAACTTCAAGCGAAATAGGAAATGTTAGTAACATAGTCTTATCTCTCAGTACTGATATGTCGTGTTTAATGGTATTTGGGAACAAGTCTCTGAAAAGTGATCATGATCACAAAGGATTTCAAGATGTGGTTCATGAAGGATTGAAACTTAGTGCACTTTTTAATATTGCCGACTATATTCCTTATGTTGGTTGGCTTGATGTTCAAGGGCTAGAGAAACAAATGAAGACGGTTAGTGTTGGTTAAACTTCAACATAAAAGTCCTTAACAAGCTGGTTAGGACAAGATTAGGAAATTGATGTAATCCTAAGGGAATTAGAAGTCATCTAGTTCTAAGAAAAGGAAAGACATGTAATAAGGTAATAGGACTAGGAAAAGGAATTCATAGTTCTATATATATATATGATCACCAAAGTTGTAATTGATCATATGAGCAAGATTAGAGCTTGTGTTTAGTTTTGAGAGATTTTCTAAACATCAATAAAGAGAGTTGTCTTTATATAAGCTAAGTTTCATCTTACAGTTGCCATTAATTGGTATCAGAGCGTGTTTCTGAGCCATGGAAAACGAAACCACCATTGTGGGTGCAAAATAGTTCACGCCACCATCAATACAAGTTCCAATACTCAAAGCCACAAACTACACAGTATGGGCCATGAGAATGAAGGTACTGATGAAAATCTACAAAGTTTGGGAAACAATTGATCCTGGTACATTGGACCCAGACAAAAACAATGTTTCCATTGGATTACTCTTTCAAGCAATACCAGAATGTCTTGTTCTACAAGTTGGTGAACAGGAAACTTCAAAGAAAATTTGGGATGCAATAAAGGCACGTAATCTCGGAGCTGATCGAGTTAAAGAAGCCCATCTGCAAACCTTAATGTCTGAATTTGAAAGAGTGAAGATGAAAGACACTGATACTATTGATAGCTTTGCAGGAAAGCTATCAGAGATAGCCTCAAAAGCTGCATCACTTGGACAAACTATTGAAGAGAACAAGCTTGTCAAGAAGTTTCTCAACAGTCTACCAAGATCCAAGTATATTCATATCATAGATTCTCTCGAACAAGTCTTATATTTAAAGAAGACTAGCTATGAAGATATAATTGGAACATTGAAAGCATATGAAGAGAGAATCCTTGATGAAGAAAACAGTGGAGAAACTCAAGGAAAACTCTTGTACACAAACTCTTACCAACAAAACTTTGCGACAAGAGGAAGAGGTCGTGGAAGATGTGGTAGAGTAAACAGAGGCCGAGGATGGGGAGGAAGGTTTAACTCACAAGAAAGAACAACAAGTCAGAATGATCAAAACCAAGGGAAAGAAAAGAAGTATAGATCAAACATTATTTGTTACAGATGTGATAAACCAGGACACTTCTCCTCTGTATGCCCTGAAAGAATACAAAAGATGGAAGAAGCAAACAAGAATGAAACAAGGGAAGAAGATACAACTCTTTTCATGCACGAAGTTGTATTCTTAAACGAAGGGAAACTAATACCAAAGAACTACGAATCAAAGGATGGAGAAGAAGGAATCTGGTATTTATATAATGGATCCAGCAATCACATGACTGGTAAGAGACACTACTTTTCTGAACTCAATGAGAAAATCAAAGGACAAGTGAAGTTTGGGGATGGATCTTCTGTAGAAATTGAAGGGAAAGTATCAATTATATTTCAGAGCAAGACCGGAGAACAAAATCTTGTCTCAAACATCTACTTCATCCCAGACTTACAAAGCAACATTCTAACTTTAGGACAAGCTACAGAAGTTGGATGTGATGTTAGAATGCGACAAGATTATCTAACAGTTCATGACCCAAGTGGAAGACTTTTAGTTAGAGTCTCACGCTCACAGAATAGACTCTACAAGATAAGTCTCATGATTGGAAGGCCATTATGTCTGAATATGAGACTGGAAGATCAGACATGGAAGTGGCACGCAAGGTTAGGACACATAAGCTTTAGAACTTTAAAGGCAATGTCTCAGAACAAGATGGTTCGAGGGATACCACAGATAAACGATGAATCAAGGATCTGTGAGTCATGTTTAGTTGGGAAACAAACGCGTCAAGGTTTTCTAAAAGCAACAACATTCAGAGCCTCAAAGACTTTAGAGCTTCTTCATGCTGATTTATGTGGTCCTATTACACCACAAACCCTTGCAAATAACAAATACATATTTGTTATTATAGATGACTTCTGAAGATATATGTGGTCTATTCTTATGAAAGAAAAGAGTGAAGCATTTGACAGATTCAAAGCTTACAGATTATTCAATCCAACAACGAAAAGAGTGATAGTGAGTCGAGATGTGGTATTCGATGAAAAAGCAAACTGGAACTGGAAAGAAACTAATGATGGACCAAGTAGGGATCCAGGAATGTTTCACATGAGATGGGTTCAAGTAATTGATGAAGGCGAAGGACACATAATCATCAATACCAATGGAAACAATGATGTTAATCAAGAAGAAGAAGAGAATAATGAAAACACTGAGAATAACAAAGAAGTAGTAGAAGAAGAAGAAGAAGAAGAGATCGATGAAATAACTCAACCCATTCCACTGCGATAATCAACAAGACAGATATAAAAGCCACAGTATCTTGAGGATTATATTCTTCAAGCTGCAGAAGAATGTGAGATAATGTTATTGTCTGTTGATGACGAACCAAGAAGCTTCAAGGAAGCAAAGATTTCGTCTAAATGGACACAAGCATGTAAGGAAGAAATTATTTCAATCAACAGAAACAAGACTTGGTTTCTAGTTGATAAGCCAGGTGGGGTAAAAGTGATTGGTCTTAAGTGGATTTTCAAAATAAAACGGAATGCTGATGGTACTGTCAATAAATACAAAGAAAGACTTGTAGCTAAGGGATACGTTCAAGAATCAGGCATAGACTTTGATGAAGTTTTCGCACCAGTTGCTAGACTAGAGACAATTCGTCTCTTAATAGAAGAAGCAGCATCAAACTCATGGGAAATTCACCACTTAGACGTTAAGACAACATTCTTACATGGTGAATTGCGAGAAGATGTGTATGTTGAACAACCAGAAGGTTTTGAAGTAAAATGACAAGAGCATAAGGTTTATAAGTTATCAAAATCTCTATATGGTCTAAGACAAGCTCCTCGAGCCTGGAATACAAAGTTAGATCAAATCTTAAGAGAAATCAGATTTGTTAAGTGCTCTAAAGAAACATCAGTATACAGAAGAGAAGAAAAGGGAACGCTTCTTGTGATTGTAGTCTATGTAGATGATCTATTTTTGACTGGCAACTCCCTTAAGGTGATCAATGAGTTCAAGAGAGAAATGTCATCAAAGTTTGAGATGTCAGACCTCGGAAAACTCACTTATTACCTTGGCATAGAAGTCCATCAAGGAGTAGATGGGATTCAGATTAAACAAGAAGCTTATGCAAGGAGAATTCTGAAAGAAGCAGGACTTGAAACTTGTAATCCAACTAAGATACCAATGGAGTTTGGACTTAAAGTTTCAAAGGCACAAGAAGAAGCTGAAATTGATCCAACGAGTTATAGAAGAAATGTTGGATGCCTTAGATACTTGTTACACACAAGACCAGACTTGGGTTTCTCTGTGGGAGTAGCAAGCCGGTATATGCAGAGTCCACGCAAGTCTCATGGTGATCTAATAAAGCAGATATTGAGATATCTAAGAGGAACAATCAGCTGTGGATTGAAGTATGGTCGAGGATGATCAAAAGGAATTGTTGGGTATAGTGACAGCAGTCATAATATTGACCAAGATGATGGAAAAGGTACAACTAGTCATAAATTTTATCTAGGTGAAGCACCTATTACATGTTGTTCACAGAAGCAAGACACTGTAGCCCTCTCATCCTGTGAAGCTGAGTTTATGGCCGCAACAGAAGCAGCTAAATAACTAATATGGCTTCAAGAACTGTTGGGTGAAATCAAAGGAAGAGAACCTGAAAAAGTTCTCATCAAGATTGATAATAAGTTTGCAATTGCGCTCACTAAAAATCCAGTGTTTCATGGGAGAAACACATTCACAAAAGGTATCATTTCATACGAGAATGTATCGAGAAGGAGATCATCAACGTTGAACACATACCAGGAACTGAGCAGAAAGCAGATATATTGACAAAGGCATTAGCTCGGATCAAGTTTGAAGAAATGAGACAACGGATTGGAGTACAAGATATGTCACGGGTAAGGTTGGCTTAACGGGGAGAATGTTGGTTAAACTTCAACATAGAAGTCACTAACAAGCTGGTTAGGACAAGATTAGGAAATTGATGTAATCCTAAGGGAATTAGAAGTCATCTAATTCTAAGAAAAGGAAAGACATGTAATAAGGTAATAGGACTAAGAAAAGGAATTCATAGTTCTATATATATATGATCACCAAAGTTGTGGTTGATCATATGACCAAGATTAGAGCTTGTGTTTAGTTTTGAGATATTTTCTAAACATCAATAAAGAGAGTTGTCTTTATATAAGCTAAGTTTCATCTTGCAGTTGCCATTAGTTAGCAAGGTTTTTGATGAAATGTTGGAAAAGATTATCGACCAACATGTCAAGGTATTCGATAAGGATAACCAGAAAGATTTTGTCCATGTTATGTTGGCTTTTATGCAAGATAAAGAAGCCGATTTTTCTATTAATCGTTCCAATATCAAAGCGATTGTATTGGTAAGTAATTTTTTTTCTACTAGTATGCTAATTTGGCCTACTCATATATGGGTTATATATTTTATTTTATTTTTGATCGTTCAGTAGTTGCGGACGAGTTTTGAACTCAATAATCGATCATATTATTTTATGCTTTTCATCGGCATTTTTGGTAAAATAACTTGTAGGACAGCTGACGAGATTTTAACTCAAAAATTTGATCATATTATTTTATGCTTTTCATCCATATCTTTGGTAAAATAATTTGTAGGACATGCTGGTGGGTTCATTGGGTACTTCATCAACTACGGTTGAGTGGATGATATCGGCACTATTGAAGAATCCAAAGGTGACGAAGAAACTCCGTTACAAAGAGTCGTCGGTTTAGACCGACTTGTGGATGAATCTGACTTACCAAACTTGGAATACTTGGATATGGTTATTAAGGAAAGCATGAGACTCTATCCAGTTGCACCACTACTAGTTCCTCACGAAGCAATGGAAGACTCCATCGTCAATGGTTCCTTCATACCCAAAGCTTCTCGAATAATAATAAATAGTTGGGCAATTGGTCGTGACCCAGACTCATGGACGGATGCTGAAAAATTTATCCCAGAAAGATTCGTTGAGAACAGGATTGATCTTCGAGGGCAACATTTCCAACTCCTCCCACTCAGATCAGGCAGACGAGGTTGCCCTGGAATTCAGTTGGGTCTCTTAGCGGTTCGACTGATTGTTGCTCAGTTGGCTCATTGTTTTGATTGGGAACTTCCAAATGGTATGCTGCCTGATGATTTGGATATGACTGAAGAATTTGGTGTCACAATGCCAAGAGCTAAAAATTTACTTGCTATCCCAAGATATCGTCTTGGCAATTAAATTTTGTTACAACAGTGCACGGTATTAGTTGGTGCTTAGTGTGTGGTGTTAATAAGAGTGCAAAATAGGTCCGTAAGTGTGCATGTTATCCATGTTAGTTACGGTCGCCAAGTTTCTTCAAAATAGTCACGACTATTTAATTACCGATCAAAATAAATAGATAATAAAAATAAACAGCCATTCACAACTGTTGTATCAACAAGTATTAAACACCAAAATAAGAAAGGTGAGTTTGACATTCTTCAAAATGTCATTACGGTTACATAAAATTGGTCAATTTAATAATTTTTGGGTGAAAAAGACATGTAAAATTTGATAATGTTTAAATTGACGAGAATATAAAAATGGTCAGAAGTAAACAGTTTCATTCTACCATTTTCAAATATTTTTTTCTTATTTTTAGTTTACATCAGGATGCATCCAGTTTCATCCTCGCTATTTTTTAAGTTTAAGTCAGGATGAATTCAGTTTCATTTTTGTTATTTTTTTGATGTCCATTTCACCCATACTAATTTATACTCGTCCATTAGAAGCATGTTTTAAAAATATTTGGAAATTTGACCCAATTTCTCTTGCGGTTAACACTTAACACTTGGATGGTAGAAAACTTGGTAGTTGGATCGCTTTATGTACGGGCAACAGAATCAAATGCACGCTAAAAATTTGTAGTAGAAACAAATGTACCAGCAGAATGCAGTGTCATTATATGCACGTAAGTGATTAAGAAAAACAAGAGAAGGCCGATTGGAGAATCAAGAACAAGTTAGACATTGAAATTATCGATCAGTATTTAGTAATTCCAGATAGTATCACCATTGCCGTGTGTGTTGTGTAACTTTCTTTGCCATTCTACCATTATAGTAATAAGAATTTGGAGTCTTCCATCTTGGACCATGCATGCACTTGATTTTGTGTATTCTTGCACTTAACACAAAGCACAATTTAGCTCCCCTCATTCTATATACCAAACCTCAGTACAGTATTTAATGGCTCATCAGCCTTAGTTTTTTGCACCTCTAAATCGTTCTCATTCTCCTGCTCTCTAAAACTTTGACCGTCTGTTATCATTCATGTCTTAAACTGCCGAGCTTTTCCTTAAAACTCATGATCTTAGTTTTGCTGGTAGACCCTTTAGTTCAGCAGCCAAAAGTATTTCATATGACCAAAAAGGCTTAACCTTTGCCACATACGGTCCATATTGGCGTAATATTCGAAAATTATGTACTTTAAAACTACTTAGTAGCAACAAAGTGGAGTCCTTTAGATCCATGAGAAGTACTGAGTTAGGACTGTTTATCACATCCCTCAAACATGCCGCAACTTCGCGTGAAATAGTAAATGTTAGTAATAAGGTTTTGTCTCTCAGTACTGATATGTCGTGTTTAATGGTATTTGGGAACAAGTCTATGAAAAGTAGTGATGATCATAAAGGATTCCAAGATGTGGTTCATGAGGGAATGAAACTTGCGGCAATTTTTAATATCGCCGACTATATTCCTTACGTTGGTTTGCTTGATGTTCAAGGGCTAGGGAAACGGATGAAGGAGGTTAGTAAAGTTTTTGATGAATTGTTTGAGAAAATTATCGATGAACACGTCAAAGTGTTCGATAACGATAATAAAAAGGATTTCGTCGATGTTATGTTGGCTTTTATGGACGAAAAAGACACCGACTTTTTTATCCATCGTTCCAATATCAAAGCGATCATACTTGTAAGTAACTTGTTATTATTACCACGCCTATTGGTCTCTCAAAAGTACGAGTCATCTATTTTAATTCTAGTGGAATTTAATTGTAAACAAGTTTCAAACTCAGTTGTTGTGTTTTTTTTTCATTTTTGGTCCACATTGTTCTTAAAATTATTTGCAGGACATGCTGGTTGGATCAATGGATACTTCATCAACGGCAGTTGAGTGGACGATATCCGCGTTAGTGAAAAATCCATCGGAGATGAAGAAAGTCCAAGAAGAGCTACAGAGGGTTGTTGGTTTAGACCGAATTGTCGAAGAATCGGATTTACCAGACCTGGAATACTTAGATATGGTTATCAAAGAAAGCATGAGACTGTATCCGGTTGCACCACTACTAGTTCCCCATGAAGCAATGGAAGACGCCATTGTCAATGGTTTCTTCATACCAAAAACTTCTCGGATAATAATAAACAGTTGGGCAATTGGACGTGATCCAAATTCATGGACCGATCCTAATAAGTTTATCCCAGAAAGATTTATTGAGAACAGAATTGACCTCCGAGGACAAGATTTTCAACTCCTCCCGTTCGGTTCAGGTAGGCGAGGTTGCCCCGGAATTCAACTGGGTCTCCTAGCGGTTCGTCTGATCGTTGCTCAGCTGGTTCACTGTTTTGATTGGGGACTTCCAAATGGCATGTTACCTGATGATTTGGATATGACAGAAGAGTTTGGTCTCTCAATGCCAAGAGCTAAAAATTTACTTGCTATTCCAAAATATCGTCTTCGCAATTAAATTGCGGCACGTTTAACAATACTATGGGTTACTATTTAGTAATTCCAAAATGTCAGGCAGGCTTCATAAGGGATAAACATCACCACTGTCGGTTAATGTTGCGTAACTTTCTCTGCCATTAGTACATGTAAGAATTTTGGAGACTTCAGTCTTGGATTATACACTTAATTGTATATTTGTGGCCCTTATCTTTTGCCCAAAAGCTGATTTGGCAGAAGATATATCGTTCTACAAAAATTGAATAGGGAAAAGTGTGGCTAAAGATAGTGAAGTCGGTCACAAATTGGCCATACTCGTCGACCCCATGATGAGTACTGATACTATTTCGGGAAAAGAATGCCCGGTAGGGCCGGCTGTTTGCGGTGCCGCCTTGCCTATCAAATGATTGGCTAAATTAAAAATTACAAGCGCTCAAAAATGGAAAAAATAAATAAATAAAGATAAAATGTAGAGTGGAGGAAATAAATAAATAACCAATTTTCCGTAGCTTAAAATTGTAGCAGAAACAAATATACCGGAAGAATGCAACATCAATATATGCACGAAATAGTGACATCAAGAAGTCAGAACAAGAAAAAGCTGATCGGAGAATCAAGAAGAAGTTTACATAGAAAATAAAAAGACTGTAGATTTATCTTTACCAGAGATAACATCACGGTCATGTTGTGCAACTTTCTTTGCCGTTATATATGACTTTGGAGTCTTGATTTGTATTCGGCAGAAGATTCCACTGAAACAAGAAAATGTGTAATGAAAGAAATTGTTAAAACCGTCCAGGAGCCGTTGTCCCCTTGCCTAAGAGTAAGTCTTATGGTGGAATCCATCCTATTCTAAGGGTGGAAAAATCATGGAATGTCAAGTCTAGTGGCTTTCAAATTTGTGTTTTTCGTGAAAAATCCAAGCAGTGTTCCATGGTTTCGTGTAAGGGTCCGTGGAATTAATGTGAATTTTCAAAGTTGTTGTAGTAATATGATTCGTTCAAGACTTGTGAAAGCGGATTTTTAGATTTTTTAATAAATAAAAATAGCGAACTAAATTAAAAAGATGTTGTGAAAATTATGGAGAGACTAGGGCTAGGATTCCGCTATTTACCAATTCCAAAGTGATACTAATTATAATCATGCAATTTCACACGTTCAAATTGATTCTCAACTGTTGCAAAAGTAGATTTTTAGAAACAACAAATGTTAATCCAAAGCATGAGACATCAAAACCCTAGGCTAAGCATGTTCCATCAAAAGAAAATACAATTGTTTAGCAAAAACCATAAAATCTATTTTCGATCTAGGCAAATAATCATAAATAAAAATTGCACAAATTAAATAATTAAGAATTACCACTTTTTCATTGGAAAGATAGCATCCTCCGTCGCCCCAAGGATTGGGTTTAGCTCATCATTGTGGAAACGCGTTCAAAAGTTGATTTCATTGCTCAAAGTGTTTACAAATGATGAATTGGAGAAAAACTATTAAAAATCGGTTGTTTGCAACGTTTTTAATTGTTGCAAAACACTGTTACATAAAACGATAAAAGCCAACTGTCGCTATTCAACTTCTACGACCCCCGCCTCTGTGTCGTTATCACTGTTGATAAACGACTGTCTTCGTGAGTCTGTTCTTCGTGTTCTTCAGTTCTGCAGCAGCAGAAATGGTGTTCTCTGCAACTCGATTTTTTGGCTCTGTGATGCTCTGTAACTCTCCCAAACTCTCCATATCCTCTATATGATCCCACATGCCTTTTTATACTCAACAGGTGAAAGAAATTACTCTGTAATAACTCACAGAAATATCGAGAATAATCTGCCATTAATCACCTTTACTCTTCATTGCCAGTTACGGGAAGTTTTCTCTTTTGTCCGACGATTTGTCAATTATTTCTCTTCTGTTAAAGAATGAAATCCTCAGACAAAATATTCTCCCATTCAAAGCATATATTCCAAATACAAAATAGAATATCCGATGCTGTAACTTCCCTGTTTGTCGAAGGAAACATTCTTTTCTTATCATCTACACACGCCTGCATCCTCCAAACAAGTTGAAAATCCATTACTTGCAAGATTCAAACACATGCCGACCCGAGAAAATCCCATGAAATCCCGCGAACATTTCCTCTCGTAACCGTGTTGTTCTGATGTTCTTCATTCCGACGATTCAACCACTTCTAATCAAAACCATCGATCACATAATCCATGTTTAGCTCTATCAAGTCCAGCCCATCAAATTCAGCCCTTTAGTCTCCTTAAAACTGGTCCAAAATGCCAACCCTAATTTTGCCAGTCGCCTGCAACGCTTTCCCGCCATTTTTCAGATTTGAAATGAAGAAGAGGGTCGCCCCTTATCCAGTGATGGAGTGCGATTAGCAATTGCCTCCCAGGGGTGCCCCTTATCGGCTGGGTGCCCCTTATCCAGAACTAAAAGTCCGAATAACACGCGTCCTCCGGGTGCCTAAACCAACTTTTCGAGCCGAATTTTCCAAAAATGTTTATTTCCCAAAATTACTTACAAACACATAAAAACACCAAAATTAGTAAAAAATCGAGCAATAACAAAACAGAACATTGAGAACAAAATAGACACAAAAACTCGTCTATCAAATATCCCCAAACTTATTATTTGCTAGTCCTCGAGCAAAATTAATCTAGAAAATAAAAATGACTACACTTAGCACGTGTAGCAAGCCGTTAAACCGCTAGGTGGCCCTAGCGGCGGAGTGTTGTCTCCTGAGGGTTTACCAGAGGTGTACCCACAAAACCATTACTCCAGACCTAGCTATCTACGCAGAACCTTGGAAGGCACTAAAGAATCTCCTTGGTTAGCATACAAACATTTACTATAGGAGGAAGTACCCTGATGCGAATTTCCAATTGCTGTAAACGAGTTTGCACTCAGCATACTATAATTCATATATAAGTGACAAAGCTTTACTCAGATAGTTTCTAGACATCATAACCGGAGTCAACCAATCACATGGAAAGATTAAGAAGATGGATAAATAGATGGTTAAAAGTGAATGGTGTTTCCCATATCTGTCTGAAGGCCTCTGCCAAGGTGAACCTATCCTAATGGACTGACATACCGGTCTGACTAATATCAACACAATTGGCATATACAAGGGGACCAGTGGTCGATAAACCTAACTCTAGGTCAACACAACTGGCATATACAAGGGCACCAGTGGTCGACTTTATTTAATTTATTCTGGTTGGTCTAATGGTCTGGTCTTTTTTTTATGTTGGTATCTCAATCACTCTATTCCACCCTAGCAAAGGTAACAACTTGAATGGTGTGCCCCACCAAATCACTTAAAAAATAAAAACAGAAGGATTAGGATTCAACGAGATATGGCGAAACTACCATGTTTTTTTTTTAATTCTAACACCTGAGCTCTGTGCTTTTATGAATAGACTCCTTAGATGTTTCCATCTAAACAGATTGGTTCCTCAACTCCTACAACCAAGATGTTCCCATCCACTTAGATTGGTTAGTGCCAACCTTAACAAGCATAAATTTCTAGGCTCTGGAGTTTATTTGTTGTAGATAAGAGCCAACAAAAAGTGTCTTCCCCACCTCCAAACTTAAATCTAACATTGTACTCAATGTTCTAAAGATGAAATTAAAAGCATGAACAATAAGAAATTGTTACCACGTGATGGATGGAAAAAGAAATAAGGAAGGATATTACCGTAAGCATGAGTACCTCCCAGGAAATGCTAAATTTAAAGTCTTTAGCAAGACATCAAATACCTCAAAAAGGATTGTCACCTTCCAAATTCATATATCAATAGCCGAAACAATTGTGGGTCCATAAGACCAAATAGAGCTGACACCAGTATGAGACAACTGCACTGATTCAGAAAAATGAAAAGAAGGAGCACGTCCTCATCTAAGGTTTCTGTCAAGACAACTGGGTTTATCTGCGGCGCGTAATTGAACTTCATATGTGTGTCTCGATAAATAGATTCATCCGAAAAATGGGTCTCTAATACCTGGGTTACCTCCTGGACAGTATCAGGAGGATCGGGTTACGGAGTCTGAAAAGACTCAAGTAATATCTCATATGTACAAGGCTTGAGTCCCAAGTTAGGGACTCTAATTAGGGATACAATACAATCACAAGAACCATCACTACCCCCGAACTTAGGGTTCACAGACAAACCTCTAACTATTTCTTGAATTTCCGGATCTTCAGAGTCCTTAAAATACTCAAGAGATTCTTCTAGTTCTCTACCTCCAAACTTAGGGTCATCATTATTCTCAGAAAAACCTAAAACTATTGCTTGAATTTCTGGGTCCATAGAATCTTTAAAATACTCAAGAGATTCTTCTAAAGATTGATCACATATCTGATATAAGAGAATGGTTTCCTCAAAATCATCTAAAGAATCTACCAGTAAAGTGTCAAGCCAATTATCCTGAACCAAATCCTGAACTAAAGTGCTAATCATATTCACTTATTCTAAATCATCGTTCTCAGAAGGTTTTCTAGTAACATTAAAGACATTTAGTTCAGTGGTCATATTACCGAAGGATATGTTCATAATCTCAGTCCTAGAGTTGATGACAACGTTAGACGTGGCTAAAATGGGCGACCTAAAATCACTGGGATTTGACGACTTGGGTCCTGAACAGGCTGGGTGTCTAGAACAACGAAATCCACAAGATAAATAAACTTATCAACCTCAATTAGAAAAATCTCTATGATACCACGAGGGACTTTGACATACCTATCAGCTAATTGTAGTGTCATTTTAGTCGGTTTCAACTTACCAAGACCTAGCTGGGTGTATACATGATACTGGAGTAAGTTAACATTAGATCCTAAGTCAAGTAAAGCTTTATCGACCATGTGATTACCAATCACACAACATATGGTGGGGCATCCAGGATCCTTATACTTAGGGGGTGTTTGGTTCAGAAGAATGGAACTTACCTGACCAGCTAAAAAAGATTTCTTATGGACATTAAGCTTACACTTTCGTGTACAAAGATCTTTAAGGAACTTGGCATAAGCAAGCATCTGCCTAATTGCTTCTAATAGCGGAATGTTGATGTTCACCTGCTTAAATGTTTCCATTATCTCATTGAAAGTCGACTTCTTCTTTGTTGGGGCTAACAAATGTGGAATTTCTTTGGAATCCTTAGAGACTGTTTCAGTTTCCTCGTCTACGGGCTCCTCTTGGGAAGTAGAAGGTGGAACTACAGTATGTCCACTAGGCATGGCTACTTTATTGTCTACCGTTTTACCACTCCTAAGGGTTGTTATCGAGTTCACATGGTTTGATGATTTCTCACCAGCTAAAGATATTTGATGGACTCCCCTAGGGTTGGGTTGTGGTTGACTAGGAAACTTTCCTTTTTCTCTCAATGTCTCATTTATCTGACTAACCTGGGTTTTCAACTCGGAAATAGCCTGAGAGTTAGCCTGACCTATTCTCTTATTTTCTTCTAAACCTTGAGCAACAAATTGCTGAAACTGCACATTATTATGAGTTAACAAAGCAAGAGACTCTTCTAAACTCATAATCTTCTTATCCGAAGGGTTCTGAAACTGTACCGGAGCTGAAGGATTCTTAGTATAGCCAAAACCTGGGGGAACCTGAGCATTACTATACTGACCTTGATTCTGGCCCTTGGACCAAGAAAGGTTTGGATGGTTTCTCCAGCCAGGGTTATAGGTTTCTAAATATGGGTCAAACTTATGTTGGTTATCAAACCTAGTGTTGTTATAAAGAGCATTTGCTTTCTCTTCAACATCATGGCCTTCCCAAAAAGGCTCATTTCTTCCATTACTACCACTAGAATGACCTAATTCTAATGCTTCTAACCTTTTGGCTATAGCTGCTATTTTGGAATCTGACTCATAAGATCCTTCTACCCTATTAACATTTCCTCTACTTAGAAGAATTTTTTTCTGGGGTTCCCTACTATTTTTCCATTGTTGGGTCTTATCGCCGATTTCATTCAAAAATGTCATCGCTTCATCAACAGTTTTATTTTCAAACCCACCTGTGCATAAGGACTCAACCATGGTTGTTGTTGAATAATCTAAACTCTCATAGAGGATCTGAATTAACCTAACCTTCTCCAAACCATGATGAGGACATTGAGATATCAAGTCATTGAACCTTTCTAAGTACCTATATAAAGATTCTCCCTCTTGTTGGGAAAAAGTACATATTTGTGTCCTAATAGACGATGTTTTATGCCTTGGGAAAAACTTATGTATAAAGGCAGAAGTAAGTTGGTCATAGGTTTGAATTGACTCAGAGTCCAAACTATACAGCCAAGATTTGGCTTTATCTTTTAAGGAAAAGGGGAATAACCTAAGTTTCAACACATCATCACTTAGGTTTTTAATTCTCAGAGTACTACAAACTTCCTCAAATTCCCTAACATGAAAATAGGGGTTCTTATTCTCCTTCCCTAGAAATATTGGGAGCATCTGTAAAGTCCCAGGTTTCAGTTCATAATTTTCCTCGATTTCAGCTAACTTGATACAAGACGGACGAGAGGTCCTAGTTGGGTTTAGCAAAGCTTTCAAAGTTACCATTTCTGGCACTACCAAAGGACTAGGAGTACTAGGGTACTTTCCTCCCAAAGAGACAGATTCTCAAAACTGAAGTTTCCAAAAAGGGGGCTCTCAAAAGAAGAGTCTTCGAGCTCCCCGTCTTCACAAGAAGAACTACTAGGTTTTTCACTAATCAAAAAACCTAGAGTGTTTCTTTTCCAAGCCCGTTTAAAAACTTCAGGCATACACTAGAAAAACAAAATCAAAAAGAAAAGTCCTAAAACGGAAGGGTTGTTCTATGCAAACACAAACAAGGCTGACTCCACCACAACAGACCTACTGATTTCTAGCAAACAAAAAGCATGATGACTCCACTTAGATTGTTTCTAGACCAACTTTTAATCCTTCGAACGGGAATTCGTTACAATTTAAGCAAACCCCTCTGGAATCAATCCGAGTCAAAGTAAGTTGAATAGAGGCGAGGGAAGCTCGGTGGAGCTTTGATACCCAAGGCTTCACCGGTATTACAAAGCAGCGCAGTCACGCATTCAACTTACAGAAACCGTCAAGAACTTCGAAGTATGCATAAAAGAGTAACCAATATTTTTCGAATGACTTTCCTGTTAAGCTCGTTACCCTATCGGTCTCGGTCTAGTCAAAATTTTAGGCTTAGGTTCGCGTTTGGTGTCGTTTTCCTAAGGCGGGCAAGAAGAGAACGGTGATGAAATCCGAACCCTTATCTTGTATGGCCAGTCCTTTCCCTTTACTAGGAAACTAAAGCAGCCATTTTCAAGTCCTCAACATATATGCATACGAAGGAAGACGGTAACTCGCTGACAGGGGATTCGCGAGTGTTTCGACAAACTTACCTCCCGTACCAGACGGGGGATGAACCTTTGTAGTCGACTCGGGCCACGACTCCTATGTCATGTACGAACCCGAGAGGCCGAGGTGATATCGTAATCACCGTCCTTCTCTACAAACAGTTTATATTTAAACTACCCTTCCGTAGGGTTTAAAAAAAATAATGTCCCAAAATTTAAAGTCCAAAGTCCAAAAATATAAAGTGCAAAAAGAAAAAGAAAGTATAAAAATCTACAAAAATAAAAATGTCTCTCTTTTTTTATAAAAAAAATCTTTTTCTTTCGCTCCTTTCGCTTTGCCTTTCACTTGAAGTCTTTAAGTATTCACCAAAAGCTTTGGCAAAATTTTCTTTCGCTCCAAATTCCGAATTCTGTAAGAAAAAGACAAAAACCCAAAAACGTAAAGAAGAACAAATAAAATAAAAACCTAAAAAAAATCTAAAAACTCTAGCCTAAAGACAAGTCCGCGTCGGTGGCGCCAAAAATGAATGTGAATTTTCAAAGTTGTTGTAGTAATATGATTCGTTCAAGACTTGTGAAAGCGGATTTTTAGATTTTTTAATAAATAAAAATAGCGAACTAAATTAAAAAGATGTTGTGAAAATTATGGAGAGACTGGGGCTAGGATTCCGCTATTTACCAATTCCAAAGTGATACTAATTATAATCATGCAATTTCACACGTTCAAATTGATTCTCAACTATTGAAAAAGTATATTTGTAGAAACAACAAATGTTAATCCAAAGCATGAGACATCAAAACCCTAGGCTAAGCATGTTCCATCAAAAGAAAATACAATTGTTTAACAAAAACCATAAAATCTATTTTCAATCTAGGCAAATAATCATAAATAAAAATTGCAAAAATTAAATAATTAAGAATTACCATTTTTTCATTGGAAAGATAGCATCCTCCGTCGTCCCAAGGATTGGGTTTAGCTCATCATTGTGGAAACGCGCTCAAAAGTTGATTTCATTGCTCAAAGTGTTTACAAATGATGAATTGGAGAAAAACTATTAAAAATCGGTTGTTTGCAACGTTTTTAATTGTTGCAAAACACTGTTACATAAAACGATAAAAGCCAACTGTCGCTGTTCAGCTTCTACGACCCCCGCCTCTGTGTCGTTATCACTGTTGATAAACGACTGTCTTCGTGAGTCTATTCTTCGTGTTCTTCAGTTCTGCAGCAGTAGAGATGGTGTTCTCTACAACTCGATTTTTCGGCACTGTGATGTTCTGTAACTCTCCCAAACTCTCCATATCCTCTATATGATCCCACATGCCTTTTTATACCCAACAAGTGAAAGAAATAACTCTGTAATAACTCACAGAAATATCGAGAATAATCTGCCATTAATCACCTTTACTCTTCATTGCCAGTTACGGGAAGTTTTATCTTTTGTCCGACGATTTGTCAATTATCTCTCTTCTGTTAAAGAATGAAATCCTCCGACAAAATATTCTCCCATTCAAAGCATATCTTCCAAATACAAAATAGAATATCCGATGATGTAACTTCCATGTTTGTCGAAGGAAACATTCTTTTCTTATCATCTCCACACGCCTTCATCCTCCAAACAAGTTGAAAATCCATTACTTGCAAGATTCAAACACACGCCGGCCCGAGAAAATCCCATGAAATCCCGCGAACATCTCCTCTCGTAACAGTGTTGTTCTGATGTTCTTCATTCCGATGATTTAACCACTTCTAATCAAAACCATCGATCACATAATCCCTGTTTAGCTCTATCAAGTCCAGCCCATCAAATTCAGCCCTTTAGTCTCCTTAAAACTGGTCCAAAATGCCAACCCTAATTTTTCCAGTCGCCTGCAAAGCTTTCCCGCCATTTTTCAGATTTGTAATGAAGAAGAGGGTCGCCCCTTATCCAGTGATGGAGTGCGATTAGCATGGTGCCCCTTATCCAGAACTAAAAGTCCGAATAACACGCGTCCTCCGGGTGCCTAAACCAACTTTTCGAGCCGAATTTTCCAAAAGTGTTTATGTCCCAAAAATACCTACAAACACATAAAAACACCAAAATTAGTACAAAATCGAGCACTAACAAAACAGAACATTGAGAACAAAATAGACACAAAAATGCGTCTATCAGGAATTCATGGTAGTGCTAATCAGATTAGCGTAAAACACTATTCAGAATAGCGCACTAGAAGACAAAAAACGCTAATCCGAATAGCGCTCAATGCTAATCAGAATAGCACAAAGCGCTATTCAGATTAACGTTTTTTTTATCCGTAGATTTAAAACGAGTTATTCAAAATCTAATGGTTGATAAAAAAAGCGCCAATATTAATAGCGTTTCTTGTTATTCTGAATAGCGTTTTTTTGGCGCTATTCTGATTAGCGCTCAACACTATTAAGATTAGTGTCTTTGTTGTTCCACCACTACACTTGCGCTTCCATCCACGGTTCCAAATGCTGATGTGGCGTGGAAGATGGAAGATTGAACTCTTCCACCATAAGACTTGCTCTAACTAATGAAGTTTCATTTTTTATTCCGACAAAAAAAAAAATACATGTTAAACCTAGCTAAGTTGGGGCATATGCCACTTATTTGGGGCCTATCAAATTTTCTTTCCCACTCCACCAAATTTCTATGGGCTACAAAACTTCTCAAAAATACTAATTTACCTCCAAATTAATTCCTAAAATAATCTCATATAAATACTAATCCTTCCATTTTCAGTAAATCCAAAAACATAAAGAACCTAAACCTAAAAAACTTTCTATTCTCATCCTAATCTTTCCAAATTCTCAAAACCCTAATCAATTTTTTTTGATCCTCTTCTCCAACTATCTTCGATCCAACCAAGATCTCTGATTACATCCAGAGTCGGTTTATGTTGACATATCGAATAAACTGATTCTGGGTTTTGTTCTTCGGCCATGAAGAGCACACAGAGTAATCGGTTTATATGATGATTATCATCAACCGATTCTAGGTTTAGAAACGAAATATGAAAATACATCACTAGGATCGGTTTATAAGTGCATGAATATAATCCGATTCTGGGTAGTAATTTTTTTTTAACCCTGCGATTCTACAATCGGGTTTTATATGCTTGTTAATTTACCGATTTTGGAATTGTCTCTTCAGAGTCCTTTTCATAATCGGTTTTTATATATGTATCACATAAACCGATTAATAATGTTTGACATCCCTGTATGTTTTTGTAGTTAGAATCAGATTACATAAGTTTAATTATGTACCGCTTGTTAACTAGTTTTTTTTTTCTAATGTAGATATGGACTTCGGACACCTAGTGTTTTACACTTGAGAGCTCACCTTGGAGGATATTCTTAGAGCACCAGAACCATTGCCAGAAAGAAGCCTCTATAAGTTTGCTTTTGGGCATAAGAACCATCATGAACAAGCCCTCTCACTGATAGAAAAGCTTGCACTGGAAGAGCTTTATGAGGTCATGAGGTTCACTAGGAGAAGGAGAGACATGATTTCATCTAAGAGGGATAGGCATGGATATTTGGAAGGTATGTGGGAAGAAATGGCTGAAGCAGAAGCTGTTGCTCTTGATGGTGGTGGTGGTGATCCTCCTGCAAATGCTCCCGGTGGTGCTGCTGTTGCTGATGCTGGTGCTCCTTCTATTTAAGTTTTAGATATTAAAAGTTTAAGTTTATAAGAGTTGTGGTTGTTTTAAGTTTTTAACACTCTTTTGGGATGGTTAAGGATTATATTTTGGATGATCATGGTGTTGAACTTAATGCACTTAAATTTTTAATTATAATTATGTGTATCAAACAAGTTTATGCATGCTCAACAATTCTGTTACCAAAACACATGCCCACAATCGGTCTATTCGATATGTTCACATAATCCGATTGTTGAGGGTTCATCCGAAAATCAGTTTATGTGTGGGGTCAGTATAATCTGATTCTTTATGCCTTAGAAATGTTATTTTATCTGTATCTTTTTCAAGCTACAATCGGATCACATATGCATTTATATAAACCAATTAGTGTCGGTGAAAATTCAAATTTTTTACATGTCTTTAATCGGTTTATGTTAGTCACAAGAAAGACCGATTCCTTGTGGCATAAAAACACATCCGGATTTTACATACCTTCGAGAAGACCGATTATTCCAAATTATTTCACTTTTTCAAAAAAAAAAAAAAGTCGTTAGGAACTTTTTCTATATGTAGAGACCTCATCCTTGGACCTCCCCCCCCCCCCCACCCCACCCCACCCATTTTCCCCAAAATTACTCATTATATTCCCTCTCACTCCATATACTCCACAACTACTCATTTCATGCCTCTACATACAACAATGGAATCATTTGATTCAAATTAAGATCTATGCATCACCAAAGCATGGCACGCGAAAACTCAAATGAAAAGTCAGTCATCCGTAAGGGTAGATGCCGAAACCTTTTGGACAAAGGTGCATAACAAATATAGGAAAGATTTTGGGAATCCAAATGAAAGAAGTGTTCAACAATTCCATGATAGGCACCAAGTCATCGAAAGTGCGATACTTGCTTATTTATCTATATAACATCGGATTTTGAACGCTAGCCACTTTATCTTGCCTGTTGAAAAATTTGTAAGTGTTTTCGTGGTTTATTTTATGTGATCCATGTTGTTTTATCTCCCAATGAAACACCACTAACTAAGTAAGTTTGTGTTGTGTTTTTGTAGCATGAAGTCGTGAAAGCGCGCTATTTGGAGGAAAAGGGGAAAGCATTCGCATTCGATGCAAGCTATCACTTCATGGTTTCCAAAATTACGGACTATGTCCCGGAGATGATGATGGTGGGTGAATCGGACTCGGATTCCTCCGACGAAGATTGATGGTTTTAGAAGTTTTTGTGTAGGTTTTGTGGGTAGATCTCTATGTAAACCCTCACGAGACTACAACTCGTCCACTAGGTTCTCCTTAGGGATTTAAATGCTTGATGCATGTGCTAAATGCATCCTACAAGAATGAAATGAAGGAAAAAAAATTCTTATGAAAGACAAAAAATTGGTTTATATATGTCACATAAAACCCCGATTTTGACAATCGGATTATACATATGCCAACGTCAATCGATTATGGAAGTCTCTGTTAATTTTGAAAACACCATACCAGAATCGGTTTACAAGTGCATGAACGTAAACCGATTCTGGGTACTGTTTACGAAAAAAAAATCAAAAAATTTAAATTGTTTGATGTTTTGAAGAACTCTTTAACATTAGTTGATTTCACATCTAAAACATAATTAACACCTAATATGATTAATTAGTACTAATTAATCAAGGATAAAAAAGGTATTTAGGTAATTGTTGGATAAGGGGTGGTATGAAAATCATTTCTAATGACCTTTTTTGTCATCTAGTAGCAGGCCCCAAATAAATGGCATAAGCCCCAATTTAGCCAGGATGTTAAACCTCAATCTCTCCGGAAGGAAATAAAAGAAATAATTGAGATAAAAATAGAGCAAAAAATGGAACAGTTCTAGCTAGAACTCAAGAACGGTGCCTCTCACGACAAAATATGCCATGTGCAGACTTCCTATATGCATACCAAGCGTTACTACCGCATGTAAGATAACCTGGAATCCTCTCTCTGCACAAAACTCAACTATGCTTTAATGTCTTCTTTCATAGCTGTTACGTGGATTTCATTTCTTCTCTTCTTTCTCCTGCTAGCTTATTATGTAACTCGTACCTACATATTTAAATCTAGAAACAAATTGAACCCTTTACCTCCAGGTCCAAAAGGCCTTCCGATTGTAGGAAACTTTTTTATATTGGGAGATGTCGTTCATCGGGATCTCCATCGGTTATCGACCAAATATGGTCCGTTCATAGATGTTACTTTTTTTTATGTTAGGAGAAGCCTTGCATCTCCCCACCTTTAATAGCAACAACAGAAATCAAAATCACTAAATGTCCTGTAAAGCCATCTGGCCCAGGAGTTTTCTTTGCTCCCATTTGAAAAGCAGCTGATTTAATCTCGTCATCGGATATAGGGGTCGACAGGAAGTCATTATCTTCACTAGTGACTTTCGAAGTCATGGAATCTATGAATTCATCCTGCTCTTCAGGATTAGAAGTTTTATATAGCTCCTGGAAATATGAGATAAACTCATTACCAATAGTATCCCTTGTAGTGAGCCAATTTCCATTAGATGATTTGATCCAGTTTATATTGTTTCTTTTTCTTCGAAACATCATAAATTTATGAATATAAGGTTTATTATTATCTCCCTCATTGAGCCAGATTTCTCTTGATTTATCTTTCCATAATATTTCCTCAAGAGAATAGAGATATGTAATTTTATCTCTAATTTAGAAACTTTTGTAGTATTGCCAGGATCGTTGACTTGAACCTGCAGAATGGCTGCCTTTGTATCTCTAATGGAGCATGTTATATTTCCAAATGATACTCTGCTCCAAAGTTTGAGCTTCTTTTTTTGCTATATTTAGTTTTTGTTTGAGCTGATATGATTTTGACCCCCTTACACAACTTGCCCAAGCTTGCTCAATGACAGATTTGCAGGTACTGTCTTGAGACCAGTTGGACATAAAATGGAAAGGTCGTTGGAGACTTTCAGCCCCAGCTCTAAGAGATATGAGGATTGGGGAGTGGTCTGAGAATATTCTTGGCAGATGCAAGGTATGGGTATCAGGTAAACAATTTTCCCATTTATCATTAATAATTGCTCTATAATTCTTTCCATTATTAAATTATCACCAGATTGACTGTTAGTCCAGGTATAATATGGTCCAGAAAAGGGGATTTCTCTTAAATCCCAAGAATACATTAACAATTTGAGATCTTTTATATCATTATCAATAACTGTTCTTCCTCCACACTTGTCTTCAGGGAGAAGGATACAATTTAGATCACCCACTAGAATGCATGGATTAGAAGTATCATGAAACTCGTTAGTGAACTGAGCCCAGTTATCTGGTCTTATATTTCGATTAAGTTCGCCATAGATAAAATAAAGATTACAGCTAGTATTAGCTTTAAAAGACTGTGAGGTACATTTGAAGCCTCTCTGGCTTGAGTTTAAGATGGTTAAATTGAATCCATTTTTCCAAGCAACACCAATACCAACTTTGTTACCAATAGCAGGTAAAATACATGAATTTAGATAACCCAAGGATCTATTTTTTTTTTCCAGTAACTTCTTTCTTACACATGGTTTCACAAATGAAGATGATATCCGGGGATTTAGTTTCACAAGCTCTTTAAGCTCACGGATTTCCTCTAGTTTTACAAATCCATGGCAGTTCCAACTTAAGATACTCATTATGACCACTCGAGAAAAGAATCAAGAAACGACACTCATAGAAGAAATAACACAAGAAATAATTCTTTTGCATAAAACTTTCACAAAGCTTCCAGACAAACGAAGACAAACACAAAACTCAGAAAACTTTTGATTACCTCATTATGATTTTTCAAGAAAGGGAGACGACGGATGTCAGGGAGCAGCTGAGACAAAGAAACAACTGAGGCTTACTGGGCAACGATAAACATAGAATTACCGAACAAGGAAAAAAAATGTCTTGGTTCCAGGGAGGAGTGTTTGAGTCTTCCTTGTAGCTTCTACGAGTCTTTTATGTCTTCTTTTGAGATTCTTTTGTTTCTAGTATCTTGGTAACTTTGAGTTTAGGTGTCTATTGGTTTCATAAGGTGTAAAAAATTCTCAGGAGCAAAGAAAAATAGAGAAACAAAGAGTTGCAGGAAATTAATAATGGAGGCTTAAAAGAGGTCGAAAAGTTTGTAGAACATTTGCTTGGATGGAAGAGACTTAGGGATTAAACATCCAGCAAGAATAGGTTTTGGTTTCTATCGATCTTTTTAGTTTTTTTGTTGTTTCCGACCATATTCCGGTCAAGCAGGTTTGTTTTCAGAGATATAACGATAAAATAACGGTAATAAATCTGATAATGATAGTAATTTTCAGTTCCTTATTTTGAGAAACTCCACACCAAAGGGTGGTATTAGATGGACACTTGAAAAACAGTGAGAAAGAGTCGTACAAGAAGAGAGAGGGTGTTCTTCTAATTTCTAGATCATATACTTGATTGTATATTTGTGGCACTTATCTTTTGCCCAAAAACTGATTTGGCAGAAGATATCAATGGATAAGAAAAATGTGTCAAAAGATAATGAGGTCGGTCACAAATTGGCCATACTCGTCGACCCCATGATGTGTACTGACACTCTTTCGGGAAAAAATCGCCTGGTAGGGCCGGCCGTTTGCGGTACCGCCTTGCTTATCAAATAATTGGCCAAATTAAAATTATAAGCACGAAAAGAAAAACATACCGAATCTCCTTCGGCAAATTTGGATTTTACATAGGAATAGTAAAGAGAACGACCTAGCCAGACCTATAGTTTATCATCTATGTTCATGTACTCCCTCCGTCCCATTATTAAATGATCTATTTATTTTTAGGTTTTGTCCCATAACAATAATTGACATATATCACTAAACAAGGAGATTTTTTTAAAACTATCATTTTAATTGATTATAAGAAATATAAGAAAAGTGCATAATTTGATAAGCATGTTTGTATTCATTACGTAGGTGTTTTAAAATGCTTTTCAATGGTATGAAGTTTGCGAACATCTGTGGTGTAGTTTGAGAGGTAAATCATTTCAAAATTTCACTAGTTATTATCCATAAGCATAATGGTATAATTATAAAAAATGCTTAAAAATACTTTTTTCTTTTGCTTGCCTTAAAAATCGTAAAAACTTGAATTAGATCACTTAATAGTGGGAGGAAGATTAAAATTGTACCAGAAACATGCAGTTTTTCCCGCAGAATGCAACATCAATGTATGTACGCAGCAGTGACGTGAAGAAGTGAGAAGAAGAAAAAGCTAATCGGAGAATCAAAATTAAAAGACTGTAATTCTATCGATTTTACCAGAGATAACATCACGGTTATGTTGTGCAACTTTCTTTGCCGTTATTCAAGACTTTGTAGTCTTGATTTGTATTCGGCAGAAGATTCCACTAAAACAAGAAAATGTGTATTGATATTACTGTTTGTGAAAGATGTGAAAGAAATTGTCAGAGCCGTCCAGGAGCCGGTGCCCCCTTGCCTAACTAATGATTAGCCAAATGAAGTTTCAATTTTGACAAAAAAAAAAAAAAGTTAAACCTCAGTTAGCCATCTGGTTTTCTTTTGAGTTGAACCATGGGTGCGTACTGTGAACACAATCTCTCCAAAAGGAAATTATTGAGCTAGAAATATAGCAAAGTTTGGAACAGTTCTGGCTAAAACTCAAGAACGGTGAGCCTCTCACGACAAAATATGCCATGTGCAGACTTCCTATATGCGTACCAATCGTCATCCTCTTCCACAGTATGTATGGTTACGGGATCACTATCAACAAGAAAACAAAATAAAGTCTCATCAACCCATGAATTATTAGTATGGATTATAAAACTACCGCATGTATGATAACCTGGAATCCTCTCTCTGCACAAAACTCAACTGTGCTTTAATGTCTTCTTCCATAGCTGTTACGTGGATTTCATCTCTTCTCTTCTTTCTCCTGCTAGCTTATTATGTAACTCGTACCTACATATTTAAATCCAGAAACAAATTGAACCCTTTACCTCCAGGTCCAAAAGGCCTTCCGATTGTAGGAAACTTTTTTATGTTGGGAGATGCCGTTCATCGGGATCTCCATCGGTTATCGACCAAATATGGTCCGATCATGTGTCTTCGTCTTGGTTTTCTCCCAACTATTGTAGTCTCGTCAGCTGAAGCTGCGGAACTTTTTCTCAGAACACACGATCTCAATTTCGCCACTAGACCTTTCAATGCAGCTGCCAAGTATATAAGTTACGATAATAAAGGCTTTTTCACTGAATATGGTCCGTACTGGCGAAACGTTCGTAAATTAAGCACGCTAAAGCTGCTTAACCATAACAAAATTGAGTCTTTCGGGTCCATGAGATGTTCGGAGATAGAGCTATTGATAAAATCACTGAAAGATGCTGCAAATTTACATGAAATAGTAGATGTTACGAGTAAGATTTTTGCTCTAAATAAAGATATGTCGTCTTTAATGGTGTTCGGAAAGAAGCGTGTGGAAAGTGACCACGACAAAAAGTCGTTTCATGAAGTTGTGCAAGAAGGAATGAGGCTTGCTGCGGCTCCAAATTTAGCTGAGTATATTCCTTTTCTTGGTCGATTTGATCTTCAAGGTATAGTGAAACGAACCAAGGCAGTTAGTAAAGTTTATGACGATATGCTTGATAAGATTATTGATGAACATGTAGAGGTATTTGATAAGGATAATCTCAAGGACTTCACTGATGTCTTGTTGGATTGTATGGCATCTAATGATACCGAATTTCCAATCGGCCGATCCAATATCAAAGCCATCGCTTTGGTAAGTGTGGCCTATTTTACTTGAATTCCTAATAGTGTGGCATTGAGAAATAATATGTTTTGACTATATAATGCAGGACATTCTCTTGGGATCAATGGACACTACAGCTACTGCAATTGATTGGACCCTGACAGAGTTAATCAAGAATCCAAGAGTGATGCAAAAAGTCCAGGATGAGTTAGCAAGAGAGGCCGGTTTGCACCGTCTAGTCGAAGAATCTGATCTACCAAAACTTGAGTACCTGGATATGGTCATCAAGGAGTCTTTTAGGCTTCATCCGGTTGCACCACTTCTACTGCCTCATGAATCCATTGAAGATTGCCAGGTTAACGGCTTCTTCATACCCAAAAGGTCTCGAGTAATAATCAACAGTTGGGCAATTGGACGTGACCCGCAAACGTGGACTGATCCTGAAAAATTCATGCCAGAGAGGTTCATGGGAAAGGATATAGATGTCCGAGGACGTGATTTCCAACTCCTCCCGTTTGGGTCAGGTCGTCGAGGTTGTCCTGGATTGTCGTTAGGTTACTTGGTGGTACGATTGGTTGTGGCGCAATTGGTTCATTGCTTCGATTGGGAGCTTCCAAATAATATGTCGCCTGATGATTTAGATACAAACGAAGCATTTGGTATCGTAATGCCAAGAGCCAAACATCTACTTGTCATTCCAAAGTATCGTCTTAACAGTTGATAAATATGTAATAATTGATTGTGTTTATGTGTGGGATATCATCATTAGACTTGTTTGTTTTTGTAAAATTATTGACTTCCAAAAACCAGAAGGCTAGAACTAACCTTAGAATCTAAGACCGAGAAAGTTCGAAATAACAGCCAGAACAAAAAGGTCTTGCTACATTAATCGACTTTATTGCTTCTACGACAGGGTTATGGAGCAATTATTCTTTACGATCGTTTAAGATATGTTTGTAAAAGATAAACCCAAAAATATACCCCTTGATTAATATGTTTGGTAAACTATTTAGAAGAAAATGTTATCTTTGAGGATTAAGTTGGGACGGCAGGCCTTTGCAAGTTTTCACGTTTCAAGTATTCCAAGTTTCTGTTGGATAGATATATTTGTTACCGATTTCTCTATAATCCAACTCGTGTGTTATATCTACCGATTCGTTACAACTATTTGTAACAACGGTTTTCTTATTTATTATAGTCCCTTGTAATACACTTGGTTACCGAAAACCAAAAGAAGAAAAGAAGAAAAATAGAAAGAGATGATCAAACTAAACAAAACTTAAACAAACTTATTTGGATGTATTTAGGGGAATAATCTCTTTACTTAAGACATTTAATGCCCTGTACATAATGTTGTTACAGTGTATGGCATATGTCTCCAGCATTCAACAATACCTTTGGTTTTCTTCGCAACATCGAGGATCACCAAACATCGAACACGAATAGATGTAGCACAAACTCTTATTTAACTCTTGAAAATAATATGCAAATTATATTTTTTTCTAGTACTAGTTTTTTGACTCTAAAACTCCTTTCATGCAATGGAGAATGTGTGGGGTTTATATAGATTCATAGGTGACTCCTGGAGAAATCCTTTCATAAAGAGTTATATCCCTTTGATGAAGAGACTCAAGTTCAAATGAAAGGTTTGGTCACAACCACGAGAAGGAATCAAATCTTCAAACTATGAAGATGAACCAAAGACAGCAACAGATACTTGACAAGTACTGTGAATATACAGGATCGAAAGAGAGAGAAGGATGATGAAAAATCCTAATCTAACCTCTCTGATACCATGATAACATGGTGTTAATGGTGCTGAAAAGATTCATTTGTTTCTCAGAGAAATCACATGTAGTCTCACTATAGAAGAAAGGAAATACATGGACAATATTTATAGTTGTCCGTACGAGTGAAGAACAGCCACACTTTATTTCACACGTGCATACGACACACTAGACATGTGACTGTTTATCATGGGATCAATGGACACTACAGCTACTGCAATTGATTGGACCCTGACAGAGTTAATCAAGAATCCAAGAGTAATGCGAAAAGTCCAGGATGAGTTAGAGAGAGAGGCCGGTTTGGACCGTCTGATCGAAGAATCAGATATACCAAAACTTGAGTACCTAGATATGGTAATCAAGGAGGCCTTCAGGCTTCATTCGGTTGCACCACTGTTGGAGTCTTGCAACAATAGAAGAAACGTCAGATGTATCAAACAATAAATATAAAGAACCGTATCAAACAACTCTACCACGAACAAATTGATGAGGGCAGAATCACAGGTTCAACAAGCTGTCCTTAACACATTAGTTCGCGGGTATACTCTAAAGTAATGCTAAACCCCAACGTGCGAAGATGTGTCCAGGATAAGACTGCCCGATATAACTTGTATTAGCACAATACAAGTTACCCACTCTTAAACTCAGCAATGGGGATGGAAGTAAAACGCCGCACGAAAATAAAAGAAAGAAGATGAAGAAAAAACCTAGAGATGGTCGCTGCTTGTGTGTTTTGAAAAGAGATTTTCGAGTTGTATTTATAGGAAAATTAACTTGCAAATCAAGTTAGGTTTAGGTTTTTTCTTATAAAACGAGTTTTGTTTCTTGTAAAACAATTAAACACAAAAAATGAATTTTTCCATAAATAAAACTGTTAATAAATTATTTATCAAGTTAAAAACTTGCAAAAAATAATTTCAAGTAGACACGGACTTGGTGCTTGGTACACGCGCATGGGCATGGGTCGAAACATGTATTTTTCGACTCACCCGCTCCACCCACATTGTTTTACAACATATCCATGAGAACATGGTAATATAGTGGAGCACCTCTTTAGTTTTCCACAATGTGGGACTAAAGGTTCCATTTCATTCACTCAAAAATGAGTGAGTATCCTTAGACCCTTAGGTCATGAGATCAAACCACACCAAGACCAAAAAATCATTTATTAAATAACTCATTTTCTCCAACAACCACTTCTACTCCCTCATGAATCCATTGAAGATTGCCAAGTTAACGGATTTTTCATACCCAAAAAGTTTCGAGTAATAATCAACAGTTGGGCAATTGGACGTGACCCACAAACGTGGACTGATCCTGAAAAATTCATGCCAGAGAGGTTCATGGGGAAGGATATAGATATCCGAAGACGTGACTTCCAATTCCTTCCGTTTGGGTCAGGTCGTCGAGGTTGTCCTGGATTGTCGTTAGGTTACTTGGTGGTTCGATTAGTTGTGGCGCAATTGGTTCGTTGCTTCGATCGGGAGCTTCCAAATAATACGTCTCCTGATGATTTAGATACAAACGAAGCATTTGGTATCGTAATGCCAAGAGCCAAACATCTACTTGTCATTCCAAAGTATCTTCTTAACAGTCGATAATAAATATGTAATAATTGATTGTGTTTATGTATAGGATATTATCATTAGACTTGTTTGTATTTGTAAAATTATTGAGTTCCAGAACACCAGAAGTCTAGAACTGAACTTAGAATCTAAGACCAAAAGAGTTCGAAATAACAGTCAGACAAAAAGGTCTTGCTACATCAATTGACTCTATTGCTTCTACGATAGGGTTATGGAGCAATTATTTTGTAACATCGTTTAAAATACATTAGTAAAAGATAAACCCAAAAAACTATCTGAGATTATTTTGTACCATCGTTTGCAAACCATATATATCTGAGATTTAGAAATACATGAAGGTTGGTGAACCATAAATTCAGTTGGGAACAGTTCATGAACCTGGTTGGCGCATCTTGGTGAACTGAATTATTAATTGGCTTCCAGTTGGCGAACCCGGTTCACGAACTGTGGTCAACTGAGTTTTGGAGTCTAAAAGGATTGGCGAACTCGCTTCACGAACCGTTGTACCCTGATTTGTGAACAAGCCCTACGGTTTGTACCAACTGTCCTGACAATGTTTAGCAGACGCTCAAGAACTTATTATTTTAATATGTTTAGCATTGCTATAACTCTCTTAGACACTCCTAAGACTTCATTAATTTCTTAGGTGTTTAAATAAACATCAAGTAGCTTTTAGTTCTTTGGCTAACTTGCCAAACTGAACAGTCATTATACACGGTTACTGAACTCGGTCTAACCGAACCTATGTGTATAGTCTTTTATTGCAGTTTGAAGACCTATTTTGTTTTCTTGATTCTCAAGTTATCTTAGCTTGAATTCTAAACTAACCCTGGTCTTTGAAAACTATAAATAGAGTATCTCTGCCGATTGGGAAAATCAAGCCCTGACACTTTGTGTCCTAGTCGATTCAATGGTCGCCTCTATTGACCTTTAAGGTCTACGACTAAAAAGACTTCGCTCGGGGATTCTTGAATCCATGTTTGCCAATATTTGTTAGAGCATTTCTCGGTTGAACTCACAAGTGTTTCCATCTCAAGCTTGTTGTGTCAAATTTAGTTGTCAAAACTATATATTGATTTCTATTTTACAATTAGTTTAGTCTCGGACTAGGATAGAAATGTAGTTGAGAAACAGTGGATCACGACAGTCATCACTGCGTTCTACCATTTGAAGGCGAAGATCAACCAAAACTTTTGGATAACTTTATCAACCAAAGGAAAGTGAAGACTGAACCACCTATTTCTCAAGTTATATTCACTTTTCTATCATTGAGACGTTATCATGTCACTAATTAGACTATCATGCATACACAAGAATTTCGAGTCAAGTTTATCTTGATAATTAGTCCTCGAAATATAATGACTAAGGTTAATGAACATTTGTTCATACTTGATGAATTTCAGTTAAGGAAAATTTATCGTTCGCAATCAAAATCATGATTCAAGTTTTATCTTTCGAAAATAGCTTGGAACAGTGACATATGTCATTGATGTTATTCGAGAATGTTTCGAATCGATTTAGAGAAAAATATAGAACTACTATAGATTCGGATACAAGACAGTGTTATCATTCTTACAAATTGGGAAACTGTTATAATTCTGAACCCGTATTACATGTACTCGTACACTTAGCGGAGTAGTTATATGTCGACTTGCATATTTTTGGTACGCATATCCTTAGCACATCCTGTAAAATATTTTTTCAACTTGTGAACCGGATCGGTAGGTATACCTGTATGCCAACCGTAAATGAATTTTGGTCATGAAACCGGTTTCGTATCCATACCGGTACACGTACCAGAAAATTTCTGTGTTCGGGAACTCGGTTGTGTATCAATACCGGTACGCATACCAAAATAATATTGTGGACTCCGGAATCGGTCATAGTATTAAGGTACACATACCGGTATGCATACCTAAATAGTTATGTGGATTCCAGAACTTGGTTTGGCTTAATAGTTTACAAACCGGTACACACTATGACTGACCTGACTCACGAACGGCTATAGTTTGTACTTTGTGCATCTACTAACCATGTCGATTATCTTCAAGTGCGATAAAATTATTTTTCGAGATAATTAGAATTTGATCAAATCTCTAAAAACACTAGACTTATTTGATCACATGATTGTGACTCAAGGTTAAGGTTTTAAGTGTTTATGAAAATGAATATTTTCAAATCGGCTAGTTTTGGCTAACCACCTTGAACATAGTCTTTATACACGGTACGGTTACGGTTTCACCTAAACAGAGTGTATATCTTGTTTATGTTAATTGGATTCAAAGATTTATCTAACGGTGGATACTGTTTGCTTGGTTCCAAATCTATATTAGCTTAAACCTAAACAAACATATGCTTTGAATGTCTATAAAAAGGGAACTCCAAGCAACTGGGATCTTTGAATTCCGACAGTACTTTTGGTGTGTCCTAGTTGTAACTAGATTCATTTTCCTAACCCTTTTAGGGTTTAGCGACTATAAAGACTACATAGGGATTCGTGAAGCCAGGTCCAGTTATCTTTTCTTGATAACTCGAGTATCATGATCTTGATCGATTGTTGAGCTGCTCACTTGATCAAGATAGATAGAAATAAACAAAGTTCTCTCTGTCTCAAACTTTGTTGATTCCACAAGTTATATACTTGTGAGGTGAATAATAATCTAGGATGCACTTTGAATTGCATAAGTCCGAAATTTGAGGTTAGCTAGACTATGTGTATTGTTATCGATTTCCATCACCTTTGATCAAACTTTTTGATCGTAAAGGAAATAACATATATGCTTAATCTGTTGGAGGCATATTGGTTTAAAGTCTTCAATTGAGTTGAAATAACTCTTAGTTGGTGTGATGTCATCTAAGGGAATTAATTGCACGGAGTCCTGCTAAGATTCAAAAGGCGTAAGGAGCACGACTGTACCTTAATCATTGGGAGACTCGATTAAGGCTCAATATTCCAATCCGAAGTTAATTGGTAATAGGCTAGTGTCTATAGCGGCTTAATACAGTTTGGTGTTCAATCTGGACTAGGTCCCGGGATTTTTCTATATTTGCGGTTTCCTCGTTAACAAAACTTCTGGTGTCTGTGTTATTTCTTTTTATGCGTATATTTTTTATCTGTATAATTGAAATATCACAGGTTATGTGTTAGTCAATCATAGGAAATACATCCGACCTTGTTTTGTTGCATACGACTTGATTAATTCTTGGAAGTCGGACTTCGGTGCCGTCCAAGTAATCTCTTTGTAATCAGATTCACGGACTTGGTTATGTAAACGTTCTAATTGTGAGATGTGAAAACTACAGGGAGACCCATTCTACAGATTTTCTACACCGTGAAATCCACGGGCAGAAAAGTTCACGCGCGCACCCAATTTTCGTGAGAAAATTTCTCCCAAACCCACAATTTATAAAATTTGGTTTCTTTGTATCTTTTCTTCTTCTTCTTCACGGGAATTTCTTCTTCAATTATTTTTCTTTTCTTCCTCCCAACTGTGACTTACGATCAATAATATTTATAGACAGTATAATCACATGAAGGTTGGAAACAATAGATGAATGAAATCGAAAGTTGAGGTTTGAGGTGATGTTATGAGATGAATCGAGATCTTGTCATTTGTGATTTCCGAAATATATATGAATGGGTTTTTTTTTAATTAGGTATTATGATTGAGAAGATGGATCTGAGATGTGTTCTGAGATGGAGATAGGGTTTGTAATTGTTTCAATCAAGTAGAACATGAAGAAAAGTTGATTTGAGATTTAGAAAATACAGGGAATAATAATAAAGCTTATTTGAGCTGGGATGATGAACAACGAAAAAGAAGAAGATGATGATGTTATGAGGGCATAACATGCCATGCAGTCGAAAAAATGGATGCATAACACATTATCTGACATCTTTGTTATTTTCTGTGAAATTGAAAATTCATGCATAATGCATCATGCAGTCAACAAAATGGATGCATAACCTGATATGCATCCAAAATACGGCTACATAATTCATTATGCATCGAGAAAATTTTTGCATAATCTTTTATGCATCGTGAAAATGGATGCATAACCTGATATGCATCCTTAAATATGGATGCATAACCAATTATGCATCAATTTTTTATGTACGCACTAAAATCAACCAAAACAATGGCTACGTAACTCGTTATAGATGCATAACTTTGTTATGAAATCGAGAAAATGGTTGCATAATTCGTTATGCGTCTGCATAATGTGTTATGCATCTATTTTGGAGGCTGCATAATGAATATGTAGTCAATTTTCGAAAGTTTACCCTAAAACGATGATCACCTCCGATTTTTTCGTGAAAAACAAAAATTTGATATTGTTGTCTGTACTCGTTGTATAGCTCTCTTAAAAAGATTTCCAACGATATAAAATTTGTTAAATTCCAAGGCGCGGTTTTTTAGATATGTTATATCCAAATTACGTTGCCAATTATACCCATGAAAAATTAGGATGCATAACGAGTTATCCCTGAAAAAAGTAGGCATAACCCGTCATGCGGATGCATCAACCGTCATGTAGACATTTTTTAATAATTTCGGATATTTATGGGTGACACGGTATATAAAATTAATTGTGGGCCTGACAATGAGAATATTTTTTTTTGGGCTTGCGCCTAATTTTCCCTTATGAGATATATATATATGCACACTATATTCCTTGTTTGATTTGAACTCTCGGAATTGTATTGAGTTTTTCCGTACAGATTTCCTAAGAAAAAGTTAGTGGTGTACTTTTGTACCCCCGCTCTTTGAATCTTTACCTTGATAGTTCATGAATCCTGATCTTGATTTTCTGCTATCGAGGTTTTCATAATCTCTTTCAGGCAAGATAGATAGTAGTCACAAAGTTCTCTTCATCTCAAACTTTGTGATTCCTCAAGATAGATATCTAAAGACTGATCTTAGTTGATCCTTTGACGATTGTTCTAGAGAGGTGGTTAAAAATCTAGGCTGCTCTGTGGGAGTCGTAAATTTCGGATTTGTGTGGTTCGCTAGCTTGCTATTTCAAGCATATTTCCACTCCTTAATATTTGATATAAACGGAAATCAAATAGGCTTTTTTGTTAGAGGAAGATTGGTATCAAAAGTTTTCACTTCGGCTGAAGCAACTCTTAGGCTATAAAGGACGTTTTTTAAGAGAATCAAGTGCGTAGAACCTTGCGAGGTTTAAGAGATGTAAGGAGCGCGAATGTACTGAATCACTTGGAGGGTGGATTCGGTCTCAACTACATTCCAGTCTGAAGTCTGATAGTAAGATAGTGTCTGTAGCGGCTTAATACAGTGTGGTTTTCAATCTGGAGAAGGTCCCGGGGTTTTGTTGTTATTGTGGTTTCCTCGTTAACAAAATTTCTAGTGTCTTGTATTTTTCCTTTTCCGCTTTATATTGTTTATCTTTATAATTGGATTTACACAGGTTTGTACGTATTCAATCTATGTAGATAAGTCCTCTTAATTGTAATCGATTACGAGACTAGTTTCTTGTAGAATTCGTATCTTGAAAGATAGATAACAAGTTTAATCACTTGGCAGAATTCCGGTTGAATTATTCGGATACGACTAGATTGATATTGGATATTGATTTTTGAGATCGTCCAAGTACTCTGCTTAACAATCAGGTTCATGGACCTTGTGTCAATATATACATACTAGTTTAGTGAAGGTTGAGATATTAACTTTATAGATATTTTCAAGGATCATTAAGTTGGTCTTCTTGCAATTGTGTTAAGTTTTGTATATATAGGTTGTCGAACGAAAAAGATGGGTGTATTTTGTATCCTCTGTGCTTTCACATAAGACCTTGAGAATTAGAGATGAATTGCAGGCACTCTTTTTTTCTTTTTCTTTTTTGTTGCCATTTTAATAATGACTAACAAAAAAAAAGGTGCTGATTAGACTTCCACCGAGTATGACCTTAACCGCTTGCATTGTAGATGTTCTTAAACTTGGTTATTTTTGTAAATTATTGGGTTCCATAACACCAGAAGTCTAGTATTGAACTAAGAATGTAGGACCAAGAAAGTTCGTAATAACAACCAGAACCAAACGATCTTGCTATGTAAAATGAATTTATTACATCTATGACTGGGTTACAATTTAATTTCTTTGTCCTAGTGATTTTCTGAAGAGGTTATGTAGCAATTATTTTATACCATTGTTTTAAAAATGGCGGATCCAATCACTTTTACTCTCACACTATAGACGTCATTTTTATTTGAATAAAACTTAAACGATAGCGGATTTGAAACTAATATTTTGGGATATGTTCATCTTATAAAGCTTTATATACTTACCAAAAATAAATGCATTCTGAGATATCAAATTCTCCTTATATACCAACCATAATTTTAATGGATAAGTTTGAAAATAGTAGACACTGCTGTTATGCTTTGCGGAATGCACTCATTTTCTGTAAGAATATAGATCTTGTAATAGAAACATATCCCCAAAATATTATCTTTTAATCCGTTATTTTTAGGTTTTGTTCAAAAATACGAAATCCAAAGTGTGAGATAATGTGAGAATAACATTGTGAGTGAATCCACTCTCCGTTTTAAATACATTATTAAAAGATAAAGCTTAAATCAACCACTGATTAATATGTTTGGTAAATTACTGAGGTAGTAATGTTATCTTTGAAGATCAGCTTGTGACGACAAGCCTTAGCAAGTTCGATAGTTAGTTTACAGGTTTCAAGTGTTTCAAGTTTCAACATCTGAAGTCTTATCACATATTATCTGGAGTTATTTGCTAGTTCCCTATGAGTCCTAGTTACGAATCATTTTCCCCAGTTGTGAGGATATATATTATGTTCTTACCGTAATGAAATTTCCATAAAAGCTCTTACACACCGTAGTTTCAAAAATATAATTAAGACAGAATAATATTTGAATAATCAAACATGAAATGCACATGGGTGATTTTTGTATATACAATATTGTTGTGATTTTAATATTAAAAGAATATTTTTGTACATTTACATTAATCATTAAGAGCTTTTCCCATTGGTTAAGTGTCTTGGGAGGTCTCTTGAATTTGTTGTTTTTGAAATAAATTTTCAAAAAAAAATTAGCCTTTAAATAACATAATGCTGGAATAATTATATTACTATTTTTATTGTGGTAATTAAAAAAAAAATATTTTCATTATTTTATTTTTTCAATGGCTAGGTTATAAAAACCAGTTTTGAGATCCAACATAATACAAAGGTTTTTCTTCTACTTTTTTTTTGAATCAAGAAACTATGTTACAAGCAAGATTGGAAAGAGTGTAAGTGTTCAGTCTCTCAATATGTGTGTGAGAAATTGAAAGAGAGCTTTTCTCAGTTGTTTTATCCTGGGACTTTGCGACGAAGAAAGAACTATTTGCACAAAACTCAAAGCAAAGCCATGGAACCTCATAAAGAGAGCAACTTTGTCGTGACTCAGCGATCACCTTATTTTGTGTTTGATCTTTGTTTTGTAGGTGTAAAATCATCAATTGCTTGAACATACATTAAATATAAAGTATCTGGATATGGATGCAACAATAAGACATAACTTTCAGCAGAATGTAGATCATTGATGGGGTATGCCGGCTTGTTGATATGAGACAACAACGGTAACGGTTGCGTTACGCTAAAGGAGGCTTATGAGTTTTTTCGAGCTTTATAGCCAGCAAATATTAACTTCAGCAACCTATGGGATGTAAAATCCACATTGAGACGACTATGGATGGCATGAAAGTTTTTAGTTATATGGAACAATGAAAACTTGTCGACATTATACGAGATACAGGTATTGTGATCGTTTCTTGTCATTATTTATGTTGCGTTAAAAGCAATTTCAAAATAGCTACATACATATTTTTGTGATTGTCCTTATGATAGAATGATATGACAGTGGTTAGGTAACATATTTTGTGTTGATCTAAAATACAATTCAGTGTAACAACTATTTAGCTAGGCTAGTTCTTGAGCATGACGCGTCGTCTCAGCTTGTGGGTAGGATTGTTAGTGTGTTATAGTCCACATAATAGTATTCCAACAAGGTACAATTCGATAATAACTTCATTTATACAAATAAATAAATAAAATAACTTCATACCACTGGTTCGAACGGTATCGATCATAAAGAAGCTCATCTACGAATCTGGGAGGTTGGTTAACGTAGAGGTGAAAAATGTATTGTACCCAAGGACGATCCTGACATATATGCAGGAAAATACGTGCTTGAGGACACACAAATAAGGTGGCATAAAACTGATATGTTTCTTTTTAAATTTCAGATTATAGAAAACGGATTGTATGTAAAACTTATAGCATCTACTAGTACCGTTGGTGGGAAACTAGAATTGCATTATTATTTTAGTTTTGATTATTAATTTTATTGACTAACGATTGTTAACTCTTGATTGCACCTACTTTGATTATTCTTGAGAGCCTTCTCTTCTAACATAAGGTCACTCAAACTAGATCACGGGATTAACGTTGACTTATGATCATCCGTTATTAACAGACCCCATTATGTGCATGATCGATCATAAGTCAGGAATCAACTTTTTATTGTTCATTTACTAAAGACATTTGAAGATTGACGACAATAATATTTTTCTTATTAGTTTTGTATCTTCGCTATTTGCATCGTTCACAAACTTGATCGGTTGGGATCCGACTAGATTTAGTTTATCTTTTGATAGACTTTTTATTGCTAGCCGTATTTATATCGACAATCTATCATTTGGTGGTACTCTTCAGTATCCAAATATACTATTTCTATTTGAATCGATCTGGTTAACTTGTTTAATCCGGATATTGGAAGATTTAAACCCGATAAAAGAATTAAATTGAATTTTGAACTAGTAAAGCCTTTAGCATACTCAACATGCATATCTATGATTTATTTCCTGAGATATGAGAGTGGTTACCAAACAGATTAGTCATTTACTATTTGGAAGACGATCAAAAGGGTTGACTGCTTAAAGGATTCAGAAAGGCTGAAACAACTTAAGATAGTAGGCTTTATCTTAGGATTCACGCGCATTGGCCAGATTGGTTGTAAGGGGAAGGATACTAAGGAAACTAGGTAACTAGGGGTAGATTATTTTGTCTGATCAATTATACGTACACAGTTGGTAGTGTCTTTGTATAGCGACTTAATTCTCAGAGTATTCAAAACTAGACTAAGTCCCGGGGATATTCTGCATTTGTTGTTTCCTCATTAACAAAATCTTACTATGTCATTACTTTACTTCCTCATTATAATTATTGCTTAGTTATAATAAAGTAAATTACTCTTGCATGTTGAGCAGACACTTGTTAATCATATAGTTAAATCGGTCTTGTACCATAACTATTATCAAGTGATTATCTTGTTGTTGTATTTTCTCGACTTCTTTGTCCATAGACAATCACACAAGGTTTCGGACTTATAAGTTGATATCGAAAAGATTGTGGTGTAGTTGGTAACTTCCACATTCAGACTCTATGTTGTTCAAACTTTCACTAGTGGAAATATTGCTTGGAGCGCTAGATAAAGATGGATTTTAGTTGTCTCAAACTATGACTATTATCTATGAAATGGATTTTAGTTGTTTCAAACTATGATTATTATCTATGAGCATGCTCTAGAGAAGTGATTTTTTCTGCGGATACACTGGCTAAACGAGGGTGTTCGTTAGCTTATGGTTTTGTTAATATATTTATTGGTAGGCCTGATTTCATTCAGTCTGTCTAATGGTCAAGAATGTCTTATTATCATTTTAAGTAGTTTATAAGTTTTATAGGGTTGTTGTGACCATCTTTTCTTGTAGTCTTTGTGTTGCAGTTTATATAATTATTCTTCTATTTTATTATAATTTTTTTTGACTTAACCATAAAAAAGGTGTTATTATCTTTGATTATGAGTCGTTAAATGTATATATCTATGTATGTGCGCGTCGTGCTTTAATGTGCTTTACGCGCGTTCTGTTTTTGACTTTATAGTGTTGTGTTGTGCTTTTGATCATGTTGTGTTGTGTCACGTACTTATTTGTGTCATGTTTTATGTTGTGTCAATGTGGCTATTAGTCTGACACAACACACTAAGCTAACGTGTTGTGCCAGATCACACGAGGTGTTGTGCTCGAAATTTTGCATGTTATATTATGCCATAAACATGCTGGAGCATTAATTATATTTTACACCTCTTTGTAATCATGTGTTATGCTGTGTCGATGTGGCTATTAGTCTGGAAAACACACTAAGCTAACGTGTTTTGCCAGATTACATGATGTGTTGTGCTCGAATTTTTGCATATTATATTGTATCATAAACGTGTGTTTTTTTAGTAGGAAGGGATATTTATTAATGCGTTCAAATTAAAACATATTATCTTCCTCAGTAGAGGAGTTTAACCAAAAAGGGAAATTATTAAACCTATAAAAGGTAGAGGCAGAAGTGAAAGCTTCTTTAGTCATAAGATGAGCAACATTATTTGCTTCTCGTGGAGCAAATGTACATTTCCAATGTTCAAAGGTTCCTAAAAGAGTAATGTAATATTGGATAATTGAATTTGTTGTCCACCTAACTAATTCATATTTTCCTTGTATTGTGCCCACTACATTCCTACATCCAAGTGCATATGTGTAATCCTCAACTACTTTGCCTAAATTATAGCATTTAGAGATCCCATCGCCTCTGCCTTCTCCTCATCCGCTACTGCAACCGAGAGACATGTTGTCCCTTTGCACATTCTTGTAAAAGAACGAATAATTAGTCCACTCCACCAGTTTTATTAATTTCACGATAACTAGCATCAAAATTGATTTTGTCAAAAGAAGATTCTGGTTTACTCCACATTTGATTCATGTTCACCATGTTTTAAACACTTTGGGGATTGCTTCTTCCACTAGTGATGGACCTCTCCAGTTATCTATGAACTTGATTTAATTCAACAAAATTGTAGCTTCCATCGCCTTGCCTTCAAAGACAAGAGTGAATCTGCATTTCCAAATATGCCACATGGATATGCCTACCAGTTGAATTAATTTCATCCTGTAGGTGATAACATTATTCGTATCGTGTAACCGTTTTTTCACTCGAAACATCTGCTGAAATAATGTAATTATAATTTCGTCTCCCTGATTCTTAATGTAAATTACTCGAAAAACGTATTAGAATTTAGGCCAATTAGTCTATGTAACACTTCACATAAAATTGTTTCAGTACTAATTGCATCTAGGCTTAGACCAATTCTTAATAGGATTATTTCCATATTTCAAGTAGTTTTTCTGCAGGGGAGATAAATATTCGATAACATTGTTATTGCGCATGAAACAGTCGACTATGAAAAAACTAAATCTAAGCAGGGTCTTATGGCGGTGAAACTTGATATGTCAAAAGATTTCGACAAGGTAGAATGAAATTTTATTTTGCATTCACTTAGAAAACTTGGTTTCCATGAGGATTTTTGTACGATCATTGAACAATGCATAACGAATGTTTCTACTTCAATTTTATTGAATGGTGCTCCGGGTGAGAGTGAGAGTTTTCTTCCCGAAAGGGGTCTCAAACATGGAGATCCCTTATCTCCCTACTTATTCATTATATATATGAAATTTTTCTTTAAAAATGTGCTTGCTGCAGAAAGTAGAGGTCTGATCAATGGAATCAAGGTTACCAAGGAGTGTTCGTCTGTCGGTCGTATGTTTTCCGCAGATGACTGCTTGATTTTTCTAAAAGCCAGGTCTGGTAAATCTAAGAATTTACATGATATTATATCGGATTTTAACGGGCTATCAGATCAGTCGATTAACTTTGATAAAAGTGGTATTGTATTTAGTCTTAAAACCAAAAATAGGATTCGAATTGAGATTTCTAATATTCTAGGTATAAAGAAAATGTGATTACAAGATAAATATCTTGGTGTCCCTATGTTCTTTCAAAGAAACAAATATGAGGATTTTGAACCTTTGTTAGATAAGTTTAAGGACATGCTATGAATATGGAAAACTAAACATATCAATTAGGAAGGCAAAACTATACTAGTGCATTCAGTTCTATGTTCAATGGCCTCCTACCATATATCAGTCTTTCTCATGCTGAAAAGACTGACAAATCAAATGGATTCAATCCAAATGAGATTTTGGACGAACAAAAATATGGACTCCAAATGGGCTTTCTTGAAGAGATGGAACCACAACTATATACCAAGAAGTTTGGTAGATGGAATAACAAGAGGTTTGAAATATTTAACTTATCCATATTATCTACGTTAGCTTGGAGAATGAAGTATTAGCCTAATGCCTTATGAGTTATTATATTGAGACATTAATACTTCCACAACCTGGACTAAATTTGGTTCTTGGATTTCTAAAGGAATAAGGGATGGTATATAAATCATTAAGAAATGCTACTATCGGGAGACAAGTGACTGGACTAAGATATCCATTCGAATCTATAAAGGTGCTGGAACGATATATTTTATTGGAATCGCTACACATTCCGTTGGTTATCCCGACAGAGAAAGTGGGGTGGAATCCCTCCCAACCCAATGGTTTAGCATGAGGTGGATTTATTATGGGTCCCACCCCACTCTCTCTGTCGGGATAATTCGTGGGATGATATATTACACCTCCATGCTTGCAGATTGCCTTTATAATTAAAAATAAATTAAGTCCAAAAATGAGTGGACATGCTCGTCTTAGCCTTTAGACTCACACTATTGGTCTCCATATCCATCCTCTAAGAGCAGTTCCTATGGACTCAACAAACATGAAGTTTGTTCATTTTGCTCCCATTAGGGAATCAACAAATATGAAAAACGGATGTGCAAACTAACAAAATTGTTGGTTTGTTGAGTGAGGCGGTAGAACAGACATGCGCTTGATGGAAAATCGGGCGGTTGAACTAAATACGCTGGCGTGTGAACCAAAAACGCTGGTGTTGATGGTGGTTTTTAGTTCAGGGCTAAAATTGTAAGACCCTGTGTTTAATGTGTTGTCATTCTACAAAGAAACAGAGTCATTTAAAAGTAATGAGTGCCTAGGCCTCTTTACTTACGTATGTATTGAGCAATTCAGTATATTTATATATAAAATTTATTCAGAATGGTGCATGCAGCAGCAATACCAAATATTCTGTAAATCTTATTAATCTCCTGCCTGCATTACTCACTAATGCATGGCCTGTCGAATACTTATTCTACGCCAGTTCCTCAGCCGAACTCTTAATATTGGCATGACATGACAATTAATGTTCGCTCGCAGCTGACTAGCATGAATTTCCTGAAGTGTCGGGATTAAGATATGCATGGAAGTACTCAATTAGAGGCACGCAAAGTTATGTTATCCTATGAAAGGTAATTAATGAGTTTGTATGAACGCACAAAATTCACCAGAAATTGATTGATTTTGTGCCAGCCCACAAAATGCAATCTTTTTAAACCTAATTTTACTAATTTAAAAAAATTAGGTCTTTTTTGCGGCCTGCGCAATATCTCGAATCCTATTGGTCGAGACCAAACCTAGGAAATCTAAGAAATTGATCCGACATGGACAAGTAGGAGCAAAATCTTACCAAAAGTAGAAAACAAGAAGTAAAAGAGAAACTACGACAAATAAAAGAAACAACAAAAGGAGGCGCGACCATGCCACTTGGACGGACGGTTTTCCCTAGCAGGCGCTGCCCGTGGCCGGACGGCCCCGTCCCATATTACTTCCTGCTGGCCCATCTTCCTCATCATCAAACCAAAACGCTTTAAATACGCAGCACACACTTTTTATTAAAAGTGAAAATTGGCTGGACGCACGCCTAATTCCTTAAGGGATTGAACATAGGCTGCCTATGTCACTCTCAAAACAATCACGACCGTATGTTTTGTCCATCCAATTCGACGAGCATGGCATCCTCTCAGCACGGCCAGACAAGCTTCATGATACTCAATAGCGGGCCCACTACAATTCCAACCAATCAGAATTCTTATAGAACACCTGCAACAACCCTAACCGCTAGCCAAAATTATGCTGGACGCGCAGATAAAAAGGGGTTTAAAGGAATTAAGACCGCATACGTCAGTCTTAAATCAATCGTGGTCGTCCAACTTCTCCGGCCGAATTGATCGGTCTAGATTTAATTCCAAACAATGGGCAAGGTACGGATATGATCACCAGCGGCCCGACTATAACCCTGGTCGATCGAATTACTCCCTTCCCGCGGCTAACACATAGAACTGTTAGCTTAAAACAGGTTGGCCACACGACATTATAACCTCATTACGACTAGCGGAAGCGCATTAGTGTCGCAAAACGATCTCGGCCGTCTGACTTTACCAGCCGAATTGACCGACCTAGATTTAATCTTAATAAAGGGGCAAGGTATGGATGTGCCGGCGGCCCATATACAGCCATGGCCGGTCTAAATGCTCTTAGCCCGCAGCTAACACTCAAATCGTTATCTCAAAATTGGTTGGCCACACGGCCTTAACAACCCCACTATAACTAGCGGCATCACACTATTATAGCAAAATGATCTCGGTCGTCCAACTTCGCTAGACGAATCGACCGGACTAGATATAATTTTAGGCGACCAATAAGATGTCATCGTGATCACCAAGCATCCCCTTTCATAAGGAATGATCGGCCAACCCACGGCTTGCCTACACGGCTCCCAAACGGTTGCCCAAATGTGGCTAGTCACACGAAATTTTAATAGATTCAACGGCAGCCATTAACTGCCGTAAATCATCTCATCCACTCAATTTGTCCAGCCAATTTAACCGGTCTAGATTCAACTAGGGCCGACCAATAGGATGTCAAAATGGCTACCAGCCATCACTCTCCTATAAAGACCGACCATCTCACCTTTGGCATGCACGAATAGCTCCTGGAAGTTTCCTGGAGATGGTTAGTCATGCTCCTTCTAAGACATTAAGCTCCGCAACTAATTTAAACAAGCCTTATATAACGATGCTTCATGAGTATCGATTATTTGAGCTGCTTAAAAGCGATGATTTATACGCATCGCTTACAAACTATGTTTTATAAATATCGATTTCACAAATAATTTAATTATTTGACCTAAAAGCATTACATGCTATTTCTTGTGGAAAGTCTCATGGCTTGACTTGTAACTTATGACCGCGCGACGCCTAGCTTGTGCGTGAATGGTAAAAATAGCTAGGTCTTGAAAGTAAGACCCACTCAGCAATTTACTACATATTTTCCAAAAAAATACTCGAGACATCAAACATATCACAAACTGGGGGATGTTCATCAGGGTATTGGTCTGGCGGTTTAAAGCGTGTGGCGTGCAACATACCCATTATAAGAAATTGTCAGGAAAGGCGGACAGTTAGTGGAAGTAGAGAAGTAGTGGGTGCAAACCGACCCGTCTTCCCTCTTAGTAAGACGTGGCTTTCAGCATTTTTACACGATCCCCACTTCTCCATCACTCAACTACTTCCATTTCCTATGAGATCAGGGTACGTTCAACTATGAATTATATAAATAGGTTTTCAACCTATTTCAACCAACAACGTTTCATTAACACAAGTATCTAGAAAACACCAAGAACTGATAACTTACATTATGTAAGCAAGTTCCACATTCTGATACAAGTCATAAAACAACCACACCTTCAGAGTTAACCATAATGATCTTAACATCTTCTTCTCTTCCCTCCCTAAGATCAACCCTTCTCCTTCATTTGGTGACCGAAGCAAGACTGGAACGACCATTTCTTGGTTTAGGACAGAGTTGTACAGATTGATCTCTCGAATCTAAAGTACTCATGTGAAGTGCATTTGTTTAGGGTTTAGATTCGTTTCTCGGAGGCACACCCAAATTTACCATTTCCAGCAGAATCAGTTTTACCCCAAAGCAACTGGCGACCACAGTGGGAGATTAATCTCTCGGTTGCAAAATCAATTTTCATTCCAGAATTCAAGACGGTGGATCTTAGGTTTAAATTCCGTCATCAACAAAAATTCGTTTCAATAACCAATTCCAACTTTCCATTTCATAATGTACCCCGGTCATCCAAACTCCTCCAAAGTCACAAATTCTCGGAACCCAATAACCATAGAAGGTATGGCAAAAATGTTAGAGGATGTTGTCGCAAATCAAGCTGATATCGTCAAGACGGAAAATGAGACATTTTGTCTCCTAAAGAGTATGGCAAACCGGTTGTTTCAAGAGTCAGCAAACATTCGCTCGGAGAACGCCACCAATTTCAGAGATGATACAAAAAATGTTGAATCTTTGTCTGAAGTTTGTGCCTCCGCCAAAGACGATGCCGACAGAGCACGTGCCATATCATACGAGAGCAGAAAGAAGATGACCAACTTAATCCATCCAACGACAAAGAGCTGATACAGTTCCACAAGGCTAAGGGAAAAGACCTGCCAGGTGCGTCACAATGTGAAAGACAAAGGCAAGGAGCCGGCCTATGAAGATTTGTTGGAAAACATGCATCTCCAGACCATCGTAGAAGTTCAGAGAGTTCTCCAACAGTCCGCAGCCACGACCGCTCCAACCTTACTAAAAAGAGAAGCGCCTGAAGAAGGATAAATCTACCAAGGCATCTATGAAGACGAGAACTGCGCCGATGAACAGTATTCATTCCAACCACTTCACGTTGCTGTCATTGATGCAGGACCTTCAAGAGAAGTTGCATTTCAACAAAATTTCCGAACTAAACAATCCGCGCCTGAGTCAACACTCGCTCAAGTCTCGACTCTGCCCTCGAAATGAGCTTCGTGTCAAAGAAATCAAAGCCTACAAGAGTTTCCGCGACGGCAGCCGCTAATACGAGAGAAGCCAGACTCGAAGTACCCACGCATCCCGCTCCCTATAAGAAAAGTTTTGGAGTTATTGGAAGTTTGGGTACAAGACGGGGTGGTTCAGTTGCCTCCCGTATGGCATCCACCAACTGATCAAGAGATGTTATATTCGAGATATTGCCACCATCATAGGTTCATCCATCATCCTACCAGTGAATGCAATGCTCTGAAGCGCATTGTCCAAGAAAAGATTAATTCAGGAGAGTTGCGCCTGGGAACTGAAGATCCTCCACTTTTCCATGGATCGACATGAATATATTATCGCGGCCCCAATCATCGCCGTCAACGATAGGCGCTTCTCATTTATCGAAGGAATAACGACTCCATCTGATTCCAGACGTTGCAAGAACAATTAAAAAAACGGCTGGGAAATTCTCATTACTAGGGTGCGTCACACAATGAGTTTGGATTTGAAGAAATTATCCGGGAAAATCTAGTTTTGTTTGTTGGGAGGCCTCGTGAACAAGTAAGTTCCATCAAACAATCGTTTACACAGCCAATTGTTTTAAAATTTGTTGGGGACTTGACAAAGACGCTAGTCCCATATTGAGAATAGAATCCAACAACTCAATTATTCTAAAATATCATACCACTTCAGTATTTCCCTTCTTCATGCAATATTTTAAATTTCTCCAAAATGGTTGCGCTATTTGCATTCAGAATTTGGATTCCAACTTATTAGTTGATCCAAGTATCATTCCTTTCATAAAATCACTTACGAAACCATTCCAAAAAATAAATCAATTCAAAAATCCTCACAAAGCAATTATTCACTAGATCAAAACCAGAAAATCAAACCATAAAAGAGGCGTCTCATGTCTTTCAAAAAAAAAACTAAGAGGAGAAAGTTCGGAAGAAAGTAAAATCATTCAAGGGAAATCGTCCAACAACAGCTCATTCTTCTTGGAGAAAGCGTCCTTCATGTTTTGGAGAGTAGCCTTCTAATTCCTTAGATAACTTCTCGATCTCTGCCTCATGTTGATTAATGGGATCCAGGGAGGGAACCTCGTTCACTTCAGTTTGCAGCTTTCGGATTTTGGAAAACCCTTCACAGAACCAGGAGGCGTTAAACTCAAAGTTCACGCACATGTCCCGATAGTATGCCCAGTTTGAGACTACTTCTTCAGAAACGGTGTGTCCAATCACATTACACATATCATAGATTGGATATAGGGCTTCCTTCATGCGTTTAACCAACGAAAAACGACTGTTAATTTTCTTGGTCGTTGCGATGTATCCATGCTTTTCCCATATTTGGGTGTACAACTCATACTTAGCTGGTACGCTGAAACCTCCAATCATCACATGATCTGCAAAGGGAGCCACAAATGGAGGGTTGAAGATGGCACTTGCAGCTGAATGTACGACTAGCACTCCTTCAACTTCAGAAGATTCTTTGGAAACGATTGTGATTAATCTCCATCTCAGGGTTATCCCCGGATATGGTTTATACATTGGAATGCGCATCCACATCTTTATTAAGATTAATCTCCATCTTCGGGTTATCTCCAGGTGAAGTTTCTTTCTGTAACACCACCAATTGAATATTTATTTCATATCAAAGAATAAATACCTCAAGAAGGAAAACGTGTGGGAGACTCACCGACTAATCTGTTAGATCACCGGAAGAGCTAGATTCGCTATTATACTTAGAAGTGCTTTTCTCGTTACCACTGGATCCTGAACTTTCTTCTCCTTCGTCTTCACTCTCTAAAGACTCGGTATCATCGGATTTCCCCCCTAGAGGTACCATATTTTGGCTACGTGCAAGTCTAGCAAAGGCATTCATGCCATTAAGACCCTGAATTAAAAGAGATATGTTCAACGAGGATAATCCGAAATGTTTAAATAATTCGTCCAGGTCAGAAGGAAAATCATACATACCTGCATATTCGAAGAGTTGCAGACCACTCGGGATGTTGAAACTGTTCGGATACCACCTTCACGCCTTTTTGACGTCCGCTCCTTTTCCTGGGGATTGTTTCTACCTTATCCAGAAGATTTCCTCTTGTTCGCATGAAGTGGCTTCAACAACTTGTGTTTCTTCAAGATCTCAGAAGTAGGCTTGCTGCGTGGAACAGTCACGACTTCCTGTACAAACTTATGAAGATCAAGAAGCTTTTTTTTCCAGAATTCTTTATAATTAGAAGTCACCACTGGTTTCCTTCCTCGGAGCAAGAATGGAAGACTTTTCTTCGTCACATAAAAACTCGTATTCAAAATAGATTCCAAGATATCATCTGAGGGTGTTGACGGACGACTAAATGGAATCCCCTGGTCGAAACCCATCTGAAGAGCGGATCTATCAATGTTATAAGGAGTAACAGTAAAAAATTACATGAAGAAAGATGGAACATATCCAGGTGTGCAGCTTCGCAGGAATATGGCTTCTCCAACACTTGTATCTTCGTTATCCGAGTGTAATGTTGTACCCAAAACAGAAGCAAAAGTATTCGGCTGAGCTATAGATGCATGAACCGGTGCCCAAGGACGAAAGTTAACTGCATGCACGTTGTCGAAGAAATCAATGAGCCTTAGACCGGGTTTTGGGTTCTTTTTCAACCAACGAAGTATTCTGGCGCCTCCATATATGTTAGAAAATGAAGTCGAAGGATTAGGAGCATAACCCTCAAAGTGCTCCCACAAATATGCCTTGAGAAATGCAATATGAATATGTGATTCTATCTTTATGTGTCCATTGGAAGTATACATATCTGCTGCCGGAGAATCCAAATGGGAATACAAGGAGCCAAGAAACAAGCTACCTATAGGTAGCGCCACACCTTGCGCCATCCTTATTGCAAAAGTAACAAGTTTTGGCCTTATTGTCTTTGTACCAGAACCATCGTAAAAAATGTCCCTAGACATCCACAAGGATAAAAATGCAGCAATACTGAGTATGTCATTCAGTACCTGACCCGTTTCGGCTTCATGGGATACCATTCAGATGCCCACCAAGTATAGAAGAATTTCTCATCATTTTTCTTCGGGTTATATTCTTCTATCTTCTTAACCATAGTTGCGTACATTACTTCTTCTTCATTGGACAAGCTAAAGTTAAGATTTCCTACAACTGGGAGATTCAGCAGAATAGCTACACTCTCCAAAGTAATAGTCATTTCACCCCATCTATATATGGCCGTATGAGTAGAAATGCACCATCGAGAAATAAAAGTAATCAACCATGGCACATCTTTCCTAATATGGAGCGTTGCAGATGCCTTGACAGCTTCAGTGATTTGTGCTTTATTCACCAGGGGTTAGTCCACGAGTGAGTTGGAGGGAGTTTAATGTATTTTGAATCTTGGGGATTTTGAGGGAGTGTAAGAGAGTATTGGGAGTTTGAGAGAGTTTGGTGTGTTGAGTGTAGGGAGTTTGAGAAACTCTCCCAAAATCTCTACTTTTTTGAGAGATTTGGAGTGAGGCAAAAATACACTATAAACTCCCTAGAACTTCCCAAAAAAACAAACTCCCTATCATTCTAATTTTTACCACTAACAGGGAGTTTAAGAGTTTCTTTCAAACCCCCCACGACTAACGAGGTTTTATAGGGAGTTTGGGAGACTCTTCTAAACTCTCCCACGACTAACGGGGATTTTAAGAGACTCCCTCGAACTCCCTCACGACTAACGGGAAAAAACACAACTACACCCAACTCCCCCAACTCCCTTGAGGACTAACACCCTGTCAGATTTTCCCTGACATGATCATTACTGAACATGTATCTCATCCACCCATTATAAGAGCGCAATGGATTATGGAAAATTTTAAAATCAATAGGAGAAGCTGGATACTCGTTCTTCTGGAGACAGAACCTTATCACACGATCATGGGAAACTGATGGAACAACCTCTTCATTCTCTGAATCAGTAAGGAGAGTTATCACATGGCTGGGGTAGGTCTTGTTAGTTGTGTAAGACCTTATGAAGAATTCATCATCTGTTTTCGGCATATCTTTGGAATCATTAGTACTTCCCGGCTTAGCATCAGAAACATCTCCAGGTGACATCTTATCCAAACAAGAATTTCTTGCGTTATTATTCACTCTTGAGTAACTACAATGCACGAGACAAGAAAAGAATCACTACTTCACAGTTTAAAAGAGAAGAGCTAAGCATGCCACTTCTTATCAAAATTCGATACAGCCTCTAATAGTCGGGTTTACATGAAGAAACATGGAGTTCACATGCCAACGAAAAAAAATCACGGGAAATTATTAGCCACGGGGCATTACATCCTTATTGATATAAAGAAAGAAAAAAGAAAAAAATATAAAGCAACGCTTACCTAAATTCTTTTGCTCATCCTTATTGATATAAACACGGGGACTTGCGACCACTCGAACAAAGAAAAAAATATAAAGCAACGCTTACCTCAATTCTTTTGCTCATCCTGCTGGTGACCCTAATTGATGTTGATCACTTTGTTATTGGCGCTGCTGTTGATACTACTACAATACTGCCAACAAAGAAGAATCATTTATATTGGGATAAGTTTTCAATTTCATGGAAGCTACACCTATGGATAGGGTTCGTACCAACACACAAGAACAAACAACATGTCGTATGAAGGGAAGAGACGTTGGAATACATACCTGAAAGATGCTCTCCTTCTCGTGTTGATGTTGTTTCGCCTGCTGGTCAACTCTCGATTGGCGCGCCCTTGCCAATACAATACCCAATGTCGAACCTATAAAGTTGTTGATAGTCGAAGTTGTTGGAGGCGTCAATCTTCGCAACGGAAAACAAGATGCACTTACCTTCAAGCCGGTGGTCGAAACCCACGGTGATGATGACAACGTCCAAGGGACGCACGCTGCTGAAAACGAAAACACAAAAGTGGAGCAAGCGAAAGATGGAAAAAAAAAAGGAATCGACGCCCTTTTACACACACGGAGTTTTTAGAGTTCGACTGAAGGAAGGATTCCTTCTTGGCTTCGTGCACGGAGATGAGATGCTAGGCCCGCTGAGCCAACACCGTACAGACGAACTAGCAACACGCTAGTATGAGGTCCATTATCCGCACGGTTCTATTCCCGAAGGTCATTGGATTTCTCCAGGTAATTTCCATCTCTTTGGTCTTGTCAATTGCATTCTTTGTCTATCATCTATTGCTTACCCCGCAATAATGTCATTGTTACGTACTAAGTAGGGGACTTAATGTTGATGGTGGTTTTTAGTTCAGGGCTAAAATTGTAAGACCCTGTATTTAATGTGTTGTCATTCTGCAAAGAAACTGAGCCATTTAAAAGTAATGAGTGCACAGGCCTCTTTACTTACATATGTATTGAGCAATTCAGTATATTTATATATAAAATTTACCCAGAATGGTGCGTGCAGCAGCAATACCAAATATTCTGTAAATTTTATTAATCTCCTGCCTGCATTACTCACTAATGCACGACCTTTCGAGTACTTATTTTACGCCATTTCCCCAGCCGAACTCTTAATGTTGGCATGACATGAAAATTAATGTTCGCTCGTAGCTGAGTAGCATGAACTTTTTGAAGTGTCGGGATTAAGATATGCATGGAAGTACTCAATTAGAGGCACACAAAATTATGTTGTCCTCCGAAATATAATTAGTGATTTTATATGAGCGCACAAAATTCACCAGAAATTGATTATTTTGTGCTAGCCCACAAAATTCAATCTTTTTGAACCTAATTTTACTAATTTACAAAAATTAGGTCTTTTTTACGGCCTGCGCAATATCTCGAACCCTATTGGTCGAGACCAAACCTAGGCAAGATAGGAAATTGATCCGTCATGGATTAGTAGGATCAACATCCTACCAAAAGTAGAAAACAAGAAGTAAAAGAGAAACTGCGGAAAATAAAAGCATCTGCAAAAGTGGTCGCGGCCATGCCACTTGGCCGGCCGATTTTCCCTAGCAGGGCCCTCTTCCTCATCAACCAATCAAAACGCTTTAAATGTGCAGCACACACTTTTGATTAAAGTGAAAATTGGCTGGCCGCACGCCTAATTCCTTAAGGGATTGAACATAAGCTGCCAATGTCAGTATCAAAACGATCACGACCGTACGTTTTGGCCAGCCAATTCGACAAGCCTGGCCTCCTCTCAGTGCGGCCAGACAAGCTTCATGATACTCACTGGTGGGTCCACTACAATTCCAACCAACCAGAATTCTTATAGCATGCCAGCAAAAACCCTAACCACTGGCCAAAATTAGGATGGTCGTGTAGATAAAAAGGGTTTAAAGGGATTAAGACTGCATATGTCAGTCATAAATCAATCGTGGCCGTCCAACTTCGCCGGTCGAATTGATCGTCCTAGATTTAATTCCAAACAATGGGAAAGGTACGGATATGATCACCAGCTTCCCGGCTATAACCCTGGTCGATCGAATTACTCCATGCCCGCGGCTAACACTTAAAACCGTTAGCTTAAAACAGGTTGGCCACACAGCCATAATAACCTCATTACGACCAGCGGCTGCGCATTATTGTCACAAAACGATATAGGTCGTCTGACTTCGCCATCCGAATTGACCAGTTTAGATTTAATCTTAATCAACGGGAAAGGTATGGATGTGCTCACCGGCGGCCCAGCTACAGCCCTGGCCGGTCAAACTACTCTTAGCCCGCAGCTAACACTCAAATCGTTAGCTCAAATTTGGTTGGCCACACAGCTATAACAATCCCACTACGACCAACAACATCACACTATTTTTGCAAAAAGATCTAGGCCATCCAACTCACTAGTCGAATCGACCGGCCTAGATCTAATTTTAGGCGACCAATAAGATGTCGCCGTGATCACCAGTCATCCCCCTTTCACGAGGAATGATCGGTCAAGCCGCGACTTTCCTACATGGATCCCAAACGGTTGCCCAAAGGTGGTTAGTCACGCGGGATTTTAATAGATTCAACGGCAGCCATTAACTGCCGCAAATCATCTCACCCACTCAATTTGGCCAGCCAATTTAACCGGTCTATATTCAACTTGGGACGACCAATAGGATGTCGATTATTTGAGCTGCTTAAAAGCGATGGTTTATACGCATCGATTACAAACGATGTTTCATAAATATCGACTTCACAAATAATTTAATTATTTTACTAAATAAAAAAAAAAGTCTCATGTCTTGACTTGTAACTTATGACCGCCCGACGCCTAGCTTGCGCGTGAATGGTCAATATAGCTAGGGTTTGAAAGCAAGACACGCTCATCAAATTACTACACATTTTCCATGAAAATACTCGAGACATCAAACATGTCATAAACTGGGGAATGTTCATCAGGGTATTGGTATGGCGGTTTACAGCGTGCGGCATGCAACATGCCCATTATAAGAAAGTGTCTGGAATGGCAGACAGTTAGTGGAAGCAGAGAAGTAGTGGGTGAAAACCGACCCGTCTCACTCATAGTAAGACGTGGATTTCATCATTTTTACACTATCCCCACTCTCCATCACTCAACTACTTCCATTTCCTATGTGATCATGGTGCGTTCAACTATGACTTATATAAATAGGTTTTCAACCTATTTCAACCAACAACGGTTCATTAACACAAGTATCCAGAAAACACCAAGAACTGATAACTTACATTTTGTAAGAAAGTTTCACATTCTGATACAAGTCATAAAACAACCACACCTTCAGAGTTAACCATTCTGATCTCAACACCTTCTTCGCTTCCCTCCCTAAGATCAACCCTTCTCCTTCATTTTGTGACCGAAGCAAAACTGGAATGGCCATTTCTTAGTTTAGGCCAGAGTTGTACAGATTGATCTCTCGAATCTAAAGTACTCCCGTGCAGTGCATTTGTTTAGGGTTTAGATTCGTTTCTCGGCAGCACACCCAAATTTATCATTTCCAGCAGAATCATTTTTTACCCCAAAACAGCTGGCATGTGATCCAAAACGCCCGTTTTTACTTCATACGCCAGCGTCCGAGGTGAATCCTCTAGCGTTTGATCCAAAACCGCCAACCGCTAAATTTGGACGGCTGAAAAATCTTGTCATCCAACGGCTAGAATTTTGAGTTCTATAAATACTCCCCATTTCAACTTCAAATTCACACATTCTACACCTCTAGTGTGTTTTACTCTTCTTCTCTGAATACTGAATAAGAAGATGAATCTATTTGAAGAAACTATATTTTTTTTATTTACTCAGCTTGTTTCAGCAAACTATCCATGGGTGAATTTCTGGGCGGTTATTCACGGCGGTTTATGCAGTGGCCCCCGTAATCCAAGTCGTCGTTCTATATGCGAAATAGAAAATCGTTTTCGTACAATTAAGAAAGAAGTAAATGAGTTTCTAGCTTTAACTATGCAATCCAATCGATATAGACTGAGAGGTGACACTGATGCTGATATGGTAGCAAGATCTTTGGTTGAATGGCGAAGATGGAAAAATATGGCTTTTAGTTTCGAAACCCTTAAGTTGTTGAACAATTTCAACCCCATCATTGTAGTTGTTGTTCCACAAAATACTTCTCATCAGTGAAGCTAATGTAAAACGCCTAATTTTAAGCATATGTAATTTCAGTGAAGTTATTGTAAAACGCTTAATTTTAAACATATGCAATTTCATTTAAACAAACTGTCGTACTTTTTAATTGATTAAAACTAAAATTACAAGTGTAACAGAATTAAAAATTACAATCTCTCTAACGTCGTTCATCGTTATCTTTGGAGCCTGGAGTCAGCCATTCTCCAAGGCCCGTAATATCCCCACATGCCAACATATTTGCTAAATTTCCATAAGGGGAAAAAACTAGTTGAAAAACACTATGCGATTCGAAATAACTTGGTCCTCTAAGCATATAAGATGTTTGTTGTTTAGGTGGTGGTGTAATAATGTAACAAGCATCATTTGAGATGTATGGCGAGAATGATGATGAAATGTGCCTAGGATCTGGCTAAATTACTTGAGGTTGAGATACTTGCACAGTTTGTGGTGAAGTATCGTGTCGTATTTGTGGTGAATTACTGTGTCGTACTTGTATTTATCCCACCATTGTATCACTCTCGTGTCATGATATGTTTCTTCTGGTAGAATCGAAAGGTTGTGAATCAGCATTTACAGTTGGACTCAATCTAAACATTGTGTATGTATTCCATTTCCGACACACACCCAAGTGTATAGCCTCCATTTTCCAATTCAGCCAATACATTTCGTTCAGTTGTCTATTCAAGTCGTCGTTACTGGCAACCACATTGTAGTAAGGATAATCACGTTCCATAGATTTGGAAACAATGGGGATCGTGGTTGGCTCACCTTGTGAAGTAATACTTGGCATCTCCCAACGAATTTCGGGCATATTTGACGAAGATGATGAAGAACTTGCACCCGTGGCGGGGTAAGTAATAAAGCATTGATCTTTTGAAGGAATCTTGCTAGGAACGATATTTACATCATGATCCAGGCTTGATAACCCTGGGAAATCAAAATTATAGATGGGCATGTTTTATCTCCCAATTACAGACCTCGTAATCGGCCTGTAACAGGTGACATAGTGCGCTACATCAATATTACTCTTGCTTCATCAATATTCCACTTTGTATTTAGTTCATACCTCTCCTACTGGATTATTCTCAGTTGATCAAAATCTGATGCAGAGGTTTTCATATGTGATGGCGGGTTAATTGCAATTGCATATATATTTTGTAACTGGTACAACAGTCTTTCTCCCAGGTACCAAACACCTGTATCCAGTTCTGGAGTGTAAAAAACAACTCTACAGAGAGAATAATCGAGAATACGTCATACATCATTACCACCATACTCAGGAAAATCAAGGTAAGGGTGAACAACAACATTATTATGGCTCTGAGTCATCTGTTGAAACTTGTGAACAAAACTGGAACCCGAGACGTCGCTTCCAGTGTCTTTCGTCCAGTTGGTCGAGAGATACATGTCCGAGATTGGAAATCTATGGATATCGTCTTTAAGGATTGGTTTACCAACACGGAAGAGGTATACCACCAATACTATAAATTACTCCATAATTTAGTATTCTGACTTAATCCACATTTGTTCATAAAATTTATTTAAATTTAAAAATAATAATTTTGATATTTACCTCTATAATGCCAGTGAAGTTAGCTATACCAATCGACGCTTGATCCAGCCCACGGTACATTTTTTCTAAAATTGCAGAGCCCTAGTCATAATCTGGTGCATTGTCAAGATCATCTAACGCTTCAAGCCAACCAATATGAGAAACAAAATTTGAGTTTGGAAAGAACGTCTGACCCAATACCCATAAGATAAACACCTTTTTGAGTTCAGGATAGTCATCTATATTTTCTGGGTATCTGTTTTGGTTGAGGTGAAACTTCAACGCTGAACATAATACACCACCTCCTTTCAAATCTTTATGATCTTCACGCATATGTGATTCCATAAACGAGGGAAGAAGCGTCTGCCATTTATTATTTGATATCTATTCGTTTTGGTTGTATGGTACATGATCTCCCACTCCACTTGGGATCCCACAAATAAAATACAAATCAATGGGCCTAATTTCTATTACAAGAATGATATCAACTACGATTAATTGTTTTGATTATTTAATAATCATTTAAAAAATAAATTTAAGTTAAGTTAAACAAACTTACCTATTTTAAACTCCATAAAAATGGGAACGTGTGCGTTGTCGGCCACCACTTTTCTACCAATATTGTCGTAATTTTGTTTTTGTTCTAGGCTTTACACTATAAAGCGCACGCCAAGGATCTGTCAACCCTTTCTCGGACTGCAGGGGGTAGACCATTATAAATACCCTTTAAGTCATAAAATTCACCTCTCATTCTATAAAAGCTCTCAGACCGCTCTTGACACCCCGACACATGACCTTGGACTAAAGATAGAGTAGCAACGACACTCGGCGAAGCAAGCTCTGCTTCCCGATTTTGAGTATAACTTACATATGTGGCAGGCCGCGGTACTGGTTCATGTCTTTGATCTCTTTTCTTCTTTATATAATTGACTGCTTTTCTTATGAATTTGCTCATATTGTATCAAAAAAATTTGGTTTAGAAGAGTTTTAGAAGAAGGAAATTCATAGGTTTTGAAAATTAGTGAAGAAGAAGAAGAATTTTAGAAGAAGAGATAGTAGTGGTGTGAGTGCAAATGAATTCAGTTGAAAGAATTTATGGGTTTTGAAAATTATACCGTTGGAAATATGGACGTGGATATTTGATCGTTAGCATTTTTGCTTCTCACGCCCGCGTTTGTGCTTCAAACGCTGAGTCTAACCTTCACACGCGGACCTACACACGCGGGAGAATATTCCTAGTCCTGACGCTTGATGGTCAACTGCCCACTTCTGTTCCAATAATGGAGAAACTTGTTTGACGGTTCACCCCGCTCAACAAATTTTGGTTATACATTGCCATAGGAATTGCCCAAACCAATGTAGTCGATTTCGGCCATCTCAGCCGAAATTTCGGCGAAATTCCGGATTTCGGTCCAAAAAGACGAGATTTTGTTAATTTCGGCCGGACGAAATCTTTGCGAAAATTTCGGCCGGAAACGCGTTTTTCGGTCGGAATTTCGGCCGGAATATATATATACAATTTTTTTTTAAATTGAATGGATTAATCTCAAGTACAAAAATTAAACAGATTAATTCACTCACTAGTATTATTGCTTGTTGTTGTGTTTGAATTTCTTGACCTAAAATTATCATTTGGTGTTGATGATGAGGAAGGTGAACAACCAGATTTACTAATACCATGTTTCTTTTAAGTGGGTCAATACTCCCTCAATCTTCTAGTCTGACTCAAACTAGGATTGGAATTAATTGAACCTGGCAACAAACACTTCTTATTATAAAAGTTGGAACCGAAATTACACCGAAATTTGAAAACGGAATCTCCCCGAAACAACGTTGTACCAGTGTCTCGCTCGGGACCGAGATAAACCGGAATCCGAAATTAACTACCTTGGCCCAAACTAACCAAACTCAGCCTCTAACCAACCAAACCCGTGTTAGTAAGTTTCTATCTTTCCCCAACAATTGACATCTGAGAGCAGAAAAGCATCAAAAACAAGCAGCAGTGAAGAAGAATCTAAAATAGGGTTTCAAGTTACGAAAAACTTGTCAAGAGTACTGGTAAAGCGTCATGAATTCTTTAAACAACTTTATGCTTGGAACTCTAACTCCTCCTAGCAGGTGAATTGAGATTTGATTTCAATCAGGTCAGATAAAATTCTTTTATATTCCTCTTCTAGGGATTTTTGTTTATCTGTCTGAGATTTGAGTTACTGCAAGTTCATAATTTGTTACATTGAATTGCATATCGTAGTATTCACCTTTGATTAGTACTAGCAGAAATACATTTCTTCTATTTTTATCCTTGTCATTCACTTGCACTGTATAGAAAACAAGAATGAAAACCCATAACAGTTGAAATTTATGCTAACATATCTTTCAATGTCTTCTTCCGTAGCTGTTAATTGGATTTCAACTCTTCTCTTATTTCTCCTACTAGCTTATTATCTCATCATTTTCATATCAAAATCCAGTAACAAGCTTAAACGCTTACCTCCCGGTCCAAAAGGCCTTCCAATTGTAGGCAACTTTTTTATGTTAGGTAAAGCCGTTCATAGAGATCTCCACCGATTGTCGACCCAATATGGTCCTATTATGTATCTGCGTCTTGGTTTTGTCCCAGTTATTGTTGTCTCCTCTGCTGAAGCTGCAGAACTTTTTCTCAAAACACATGATCTCAATTTCGCAAGTAGACCTTTTACTGCAGCTGCCAAGTATATCACTTATGACCGTAAAAGCTTTTTCACTGAATACGGTCCGTATTGGCGAAATCTTCGTAAATTAAGTTCATTAAAACTGCTTAATCGTAACAAAATTGAGTCTTTTGAGTCCATGAGAAGTTTTGAGATTGGGTTATTGATTAGATCACTGCAAGATGCTGCAAATTTACATGAAGTAGTAGATATTACTAGTAAGGTATTTGCTCTAAATAAAGATATGTCGTGCTTAATGGTGTTTGGAAAGAAGCGTGTGGAAAGCGACCATGATAAAAAGTCATTTCATGAAGTCGTGCTAGAAGGAATGAGGCTTGCTGCGGTTCCAAATTTAGCTGAGTATATTCCTTTTATTGGTCAATTTGATCTTCAAGGTCTGGTGAAAGGGATGAAGGCAGTTAGTGAAGTTTTTGATAAAATGTTAGATAACGTTATTGATGAACATTTAGAGGTTTATGATAAGGATAATCTTAAGGACTTCATTGATGTCTTGTTGGATTGTATGGAATCTAATGATACCGACTTTCCAATCGATCGATCCAATATCAAAGCCATTGCTTTGGTAAGTGCAGAATCTTTTTCACTTCCGTTTTTAATGTCACAGAAAATGGACTTTAATAATGTGACAGTTCTCCAGTTTTCCCACATCTTGAGAAGCAACTCATTCTGGTTATTTGTTGCAGGGCATACTTCTAGGAGCAATGGACACTTCAGCAACTGCAATTGAATGGACCCTGACAGAATTGATCAAGAATCCAAGAGTGATGCGAAAAGTCCAGGATGAGTTGGAGAAAGAGGCCGGTTTGGACCGTCTGGTCGAAGAATCAGATCTACCAAAACTAGAGTATCTGGATATGGTCATTAAGGAGAGCTTCAGACTTCATCCAGTTGGACCACTTCTACTCCCTCATGAATCCATTGAAGACTGTCAAGTTAACGGCTTCTTCATACCCAAAAAATCTAGAGTAATAATCAACAGTTGGGCAATTGGACGTGATCCACAAACCTGGACTGATCCAGAGAAATTCATCCCAGAGAGGTTCCTGGGGAACAATGTAGATGTTCGAGGATATGATTTTGAACTCCTTCCATTTGGATCAGGTCGTCGACGTTGCCCTGGATTGACGCTAGGCTTTTTAGTGGTTCGATTGGTTGTGGCGCAATTGGTACATTGCTTCGATTGGGAGCTTCCAAATCATATGTTGCCGGATGATTTAGATACAAAAGAAGTGTTTGGTGTGGTGATGCCGAGAGCCAATCATCTATGTGCCATTCCAAAGTATCGTCTTCACAGTTGATAAACATGTAAGAATTGTTTCAAGTAAAGTTTGTACTTCTGTAGGCTATCATTATACTTGTTTAGTCTTTGTAAAACCTATTGAGGTCCAAAAACACTAGAACTGAGCTGAGAAGTTAACACCCGATCACTATTCCAGTTTGGTAGTTCTTTTTTTTCCTCTGACAAGCTATTTTTCTGTTTTTGTTAAGAAAACTCTTGTTTTTGTTTCTGTATTTCTCCAGTTTCATGAGGGAACCAAGGGTGATTTAGACTGGTATGTAAATATGGTGTAAAAAAGGAAGAAGAGGAGGAGGAGACATCAAATGACAAACACTTTTCATTGAGCTTAGAGATAAATACATACACAGGAAGAAAAAAAATTACTCAAATTGGCAGATGAAGAAAAGTAAAATAAATAGACACAACCTCCTCTTTTATTTTAGTGAGTGTAATTTATTTTACTAATGGTAAAATAAATTCAGTGGTCTCGAAATATGACTCGATCTCGCGCACCACATGGGCAACAAGTTACATACTCCATAGGACCGCCGCCGGGTTGCTTGCTGCGGGAGTTGTGAACTAAATACATCTTCTCACATACACATCTGTAGGTGTACTTGATAAGAATACCACATCCACGAGCACTACAAATTGGTCTATCTGAAGGAAACCTCTTCCTCAATTTCTTAGTTTCCATCTCAACGAATAGAACCCCATCATCATCTCCTAACAACTCAGTCATCTCAAAAACAACTCGCTGGAACTTCTGGCTAGAGTCTAGAAGGAAGCACAGATATGTTAGAGAACTGGAGTTTAGGGTACCCATATTTATAGATTCCAGGGATTTCAAATTTAGAAGGGGCGCCAGTCTAGAAACTTCTTTTTGTTTCCTTTCCTTTTCAAATTGTATTCATGCGCAAATTTTGTTTTTATATTTCATTTTCAAGAAAGCAAAACATAAAGAGAAAAAGAAAGGGAGATATGCTAGTGCCTTGAGCTTTGGAAAGACGGACTAAAGTTTTCACATAGCAACTAAAGGTACTCAAAACTCAAAAACATATATATTTCATTGATTTCACCAAAAAAAATTACTAAACAACAAAAATGATCTAATATCTACCTGCCATGCCCGATGTTAAGACTACAATCTTTTGCTGCCAATGGTATCCGTCTCTCGACGAAGATTAGCAGGTCCAGCGCAAGTTGCTCAACAATTAAATATACCTGTGATCAAGAATTAAACAAATTTTCCCTTTTAAATTACAACAACAAGATGCAGATTGACGAAGTTACGTGGACATGCATCTTATGCAGGGGAAGTAACATTGTCCTCAAATTCTCTGCGTATGATCTCAAGAACAATCTCATTCCATGTATCAACTGGACCTGGCATGCACCAGTGCAAGCAATCCTGTGGCGGCGGCTCTCCATTTGGGCCACGTTTTGTTTTCTTGTTTGGGTCAGGACTCCTGTATGGTCCTGGATGGCCATCATGTCGGTAACCAAAAGCTTCTGTGATGTCCATTAACCTCAACTTTGACCCATTTTTCGACTTTTCAACTGCTCGTTTAAATCCCGTCACCTGTTTCTCATGCATTATATTTGTAAACCCGTTTTCTACCAATTCGGTTGCAGGTTTCACCTTCCCAGTGCAAGATCCACCTGTGTTCCAAGCCCCACCTTCATAATGATCAGGTGAAAACGCACGGACTATTGTTAAGCCAGTGTAGTTGGGATAAGTTGACATAGCTGTGAGAATTGTCTCTGTAGAGATACCAAATGCTTCTATATTGTTGACTTTCATTGGGCGGCTTTTGTCAAGCCACCATAGCTGCCCACCAACAACTTCATTATTGAGCATGTAGACAGATTGCTTGGCAAACCAATGGCCAGAAGAGAGGACAACCACATCAAAACTTGGGAGGTATTGGAAAAAGTCTTCATCTGGAGAATCTAGGTGGAGTTTGACAACTGAAGCAGGGGCAACATCGACGGGCTCTGCTGACCTACCAACGAGCCAAGATGACCATATTCGGACAATCATGACAGAGGTTGACCTGAAGTACCAACGTTGCATATGCTTGTTCCCACGATTTTTTGGAACTTCCACCTGAAAATGAGCCAAGAACAGAACATGTAAAAATCTATAACTCTATAAAACTAACAGTGAATTTCAGTTTAACTATTGATCAGTGAGGAGACACAATTTATAGACAAGCAGGGTTTAGGACCCTCTCTGACGAGCAAACTGGCTTACAAGATACAGAAATATTGATGCAGTTTAAGCAGAAACTCAGATGAATAATGTCACTTACATTCGAAAAAGAAAGAATTACAGAGTTATTTTATGACTACAAACCTACCATGATTGTGAAGAGGTTTCTAGGTATAAGAGTGGCACACCGGCACTAAAAGCCATTTGTGTTTTTAGTTTCCATTTTTTTTACCTTACATTACAGCATTGATTGAATTTTCAACTACGGAAGTTTGTTCTTAAAAAGCAAAATGTTTATTCCTAAAAGGCAAAAACAGGCAGAGCCTATTACGTTGAATTCTTGCATAATGCTGGTCTTCTGAAAAAATATTTCCAACTGCAAAAGCAGAAATAACATCTACATATTTTAGGAAAGAAAAGGGTTAATAAGTACATTGCCCTCTGTACAAGAAGAAAAAAGAAATTGGTGAGCCATTGGATGCACGATGTTTTTTCAGAATATATATAATGAAAGTGGATATGTTCTTCATTTTCCTTTCATAAAGTTTAACAATGTGATTCTGAGAAAAAGTATTGATAAGAAGATAAGATAATGCTACGGGAATATCATTGCTTATTATTTTTCACTGATTTCATAAAAAAAGTTTCACAAAAAGGAAAAAAGGTTCTAGTGTTATCCGAGAATAAGGAAAAAGAAGCAATCACTGTTACCTGCCAAAGAAGGCATAGCATAGATTCCATCTGGTTCCGCGCAACTGAGTCGCCAATGAAAGCAAGTGTCTTCCCTCTCATCAATTCTAAGAATTTTTTGCCATCAAATCGTGGGAGGTCGCACTGTGATGGCTTCCATCGCCAACTTTCATATTCCTTGTCAGGCCTACCATTTCCCTGGCAATTCTGCATCTGTGTTATGACTGGACATGAGTTGTTTGTATAAAGAGGGCCTTCTGGATCATAAAACCATTTTCCATGGAAGAGATCACAGTCACCTACGCAGAAAATCAATAAAGGACCTTATTATACGATGCTTCACAAAAAAGTTGATCTCCAGGAACTTACATTAGAAGGGAGCTTGTAAATGATATGTAAAGAGTAAAATTCAGCAAATTACATTGTGATATGTAACATTTCCACATATTTTTCTAGTGGTGACAATTCAATTGAATCTGCAACGTTTTATCTACACAACAAAGTAGGTGACTAGTGCAGCATAGTACACAAATCAAAAAAATAATGCAGCTTACATTACAGTCCGGCAGAAGGCACAAATTTTTTTAGTGCTGTTTCTCGTTTATAATCTTTAACCATTTCCATTAATATACAAAAGTTTGTATCATATGTAGTATGAACATCCTCCAACATCTAGTCTTATAACTCTCGGAATTCCTATCAAACAAGTGAAGAGTATTTACATACTTATTTGTATTCATAGACTTCATCATTTTCAGATACGTACAATAATGAAGGCTTCAGAATGTCACATTCATTTCATCACAAGATCTCAATGTTCCACTTCCCTGTACTTCTAGCCATCTAGACCAGAAAGCTTGTTGACATAGTACATTATTTAACTTGCATTCAGCACTTATTAACTTTCCCTTCATAAGTAAAACTATAGTTGGATTTCAATTAGATTGGAGGTTATACCCCAAAGAAAAGTAAAACTACATAGAGGTTAGGTTACTACTCGCATAGACTATCGGAGAAGAACTAAAGTAACAATGGGCTCTATCAAATAGTGCAAAAGGAGGCATGTGATTTTCTTAACTAAACCACAAATTCATAGTAATGAAAGGCTGATGTAGACATATAAGCTGCTATGTGATTTTACTCGAAGTTGCATCTAATGCTTCTACTCGTTTACACTAAAAAGACAAAATCGGAAGGATCTTGTGCTTATAGCGCGAGGAATTCTGTTGCAAAAAGGCATCCTAGAGAGGATCAGGCCTAACATTGTATAAGGTCAGACTGATTAGCTAGGACAACAGAAGCTATCACTGACCAGCCTCTAATGCCAAAACCACTTGATGAGTATAAAATAAACAAACCGACGAGTGAACTCGTCAGCACCACGACGAAGGTACCAGCATAAACTAACAACATATCGTTAACATCGTTAACCCAAAGTGTTTAATGCCTGAATCTCAAAGAAAAACCGAGGGGCCGAAAAATATCATACAGGGATAATTAGCTTTTCAGATCTAGTTTTGATCAGAATTATTTTCAGTATAAAGAATCTCCGGTTTTTCTGTTAATACAATTTAGTGAGCAGAGAACAATGCTAAAAAGTTGAAAATACAAGTTGGTGGACCAGTCAGTTCTCCTAAGTTTTTTTTTTTTAATCAATTTACAAAGCTATTTCACAAGAAAGTCTGAAAGAGAGCGTCTCTATCCTGCAGATATCGGTTTCTGACCCAGACTGCATTGTTTTGTCACTTTGGTCACCCTAAAGGCTAAAGCTTAAGCTGATCCCCTACAACATTTCTTTGCTGTCACCAAGCATGTCTTCAGTTACTAGACACAATTCTAAGTATGACTTCAATAATGAGGTTACCTTTTATGATAAAGACTCATCCTAAATGCTAAATGTGATACCGACGTTCAATTGCTTCCCTAACTATCTGGTTTAGGTTGCAAAGTGTTATAAATAAATTCAGGAACTATTACAATTCATACTTAATGAGAGAAAGTTACCTGAAGCGGTCTTGCTAGAGTCCTTTGATAATGGAGGAGAAGGAGTTGGAATTTCCTCTTCCGTTTTAGAAGGTGATTCTGAACCAGATACCCCGCCATTGTCTTCAGTTTCAAAACCCTTATTTCCTGTATCAGTTTCGGTTTCAAAACCCTTCTTTCCTGTATCAGTTTCGTTAGATAAAATAGATACTGGAGGTGAAGGAACTGAAATTTCCTCTGGTGTATGAGAAGTAGAATCCGATAACTCCTGCTTTACTCCCTCTTCTCCTAAATCCTTCGACAATGGAGGAGAAGGAACTGTAATTTCCTTTTTTGTAGTCGAAGGAAATTCAGAATCAGTTATCTTGTCATCGCCTCCCGCTTCAACACCCTTTTCTCCTGAATCAATTTTACTAGTTACATCAGATAATGGAGGTGATGGAACTGGAATCTCCTCTGGAATGTTAGAAGTTATCTCTTGTTTTCCTTTTTCTCCTAAATCAATCTTGTCAGAATCCTTGGGAAGTATCTCTTCTGGCTTATCAGAAGAAACATCAGGTGGTTTGTTATCAATTGGTCCTGTTTCAACACCCTTTTCTTTAATCTCAACACTTGCATCTGAATCTATCTTATCAGAACTAATCGAGGGTAATTTCTCATCATCAACACTATCTGAAGGTGGTTTCTGAGTAAGCAAAGTAACAGTCTCATTGTTATTGTCAAGACCTACCAATGGCGACGAATCGAAACCAGATTTAGTTGAATTATTACTAATGCTGAATAAAGAAGAACCATTAACAGGAGTACTAGCAGGGTTAGATATCAAAAGACATGAAGCAAAAATGACAAACAAAGCTAATCCACCAACTGAAACTACAATTGATGCAAGTGATTTAGGAATTACAGGAAACCCTGAACCACCTCCTTTCTGTGTTACTCCAAAATTCATCATCACTCTGTTAAATCCAAACCCTCAGACAACAACATCAATCAATATAATATTTCCAATCTATACCTCAAATGAAATCCTGTAAACTCTCTTTATAACTTTTTTTTTTAAAATCTGTAAATTGAAGAATCTCTACAAATCTGAAACTCTGTGATGTTGTTTTATGAAAAATTCATCACGAAATCTATGAAATTTACAGGGAAAAAATACCATGATTGAGCTTCAAATTCAATCCGTGAGATCAATCCAAGATCTATATGTGGACTGTACAGACGTATTCCGAATTATATATTTTAAAATGTCAATCTGAACAGAACAAGGAAATTGGTTTTGATGAGAGACGAGTAAGTGGTTGGATTGTACAAGAACACCGGTTTGTTTTAATCTGGACGTTTTTAACGTCATACAGTCAATAAATTTATGTGCCCTCGTATCTAAGAGAGTTTCTTTCCACATTTAATAACTAGATAGTGACATTTTCGAATGACCGGAATAACCTCCATGTGTTAATTTGTTATTGTAAGGGTTGAAGGTCAAAAGAAACGTACGGTACGAAAAGCTGGATCGGATTCTCTTGTCTCTCTGACCATCGTCGTCTCTAAAGAAACGGACGTGAAGGTTTACGATTGAGGACTTTGTCCCGTGGTTGGTGAAAACACCTGTTATTTATATTGAAAAAAATATCGACATCCCTTGGAAGAAGTATTTTGGAGGGTTATGATGTCTAAACTGCATTTAAGTAAGGGACTGATTAAGTCAATGAGTTTAGGTTTACCTAACCTTAATGCTCCCGGTGGATTACTTAATTCATGTATGTGTTGTCAACTATGTCATCAAACCTAGCACCTGACAACAAATTTTATGGCTGGAGATTTTTTTAGATTTCAAGTTTAACATCACCTACCTCATTGGAACATATATGCAAGTCTAATAGGTATGTTATTACGAGATAAACCCACAAAAACCGTTTGGTTCTTGCCATGCGTTGTGAGGTGTCCACAATCGATATTCGCAGTTTCGATGAAATACAATATTTGGAATACAAATATGAAAAGGCAGTTAAACTAAGGTATAAAATCTGAGCCTGCCGGTTCATCGTCCTTCTATTTCTACTTTGCATCATGAATATATATATAAGGTCAATACGAAGAACACGAGATAGAAACATGTTGAAACGATAAGTATAGAATGTAAATGAGACGTTGATTTACGTGATTCAGCACTAAGGCCAATGTTCATGGGATGATAGATCTTTCAATATAGGTTGAATAGGATTACAAGTGGTAGTCGAATGACTCTGAGTAAGGGACGGAGATAGAGGGAGATAGATAAAACTAATAATAGTCCTCTCTCCTAAAATTGGTCAACCCCTTCTTCCAAGGTCGAGTGGGGTATTTATAGGCTCTCTATGTGGGCCTCTCTTTTCTGACACTGTTGATGCTTATCATCTTGATTGACGTGCTGATCCCGAAGACCATCTTCGTGATCATCCGATGTAGGGGTGTAAATTGGGCCGAGTCGGGCAGCCCGACCTATTTATTAAATGGGACGGTATAGTGCGGGTCAGAACATCTCTTATCCATGAAATTAAAAGGGTCGGGCGGGTAGGGTTGTTTATCTACAGTTAGTACCCTTGGCCTACCCAAATCCGTTTTGTAATTTGGGCTCGGGCGGATAGGGCCGGGAGGGCCTTGAATATTACAAACAAATATATATTATACATATATATTATTAAAAATAAAAAGAAAGTAGTAATAATGCACAAGTTTTACTTAAATTAATAATCAAATATGAGAATTGAGATGGGAATAAGATAAACCAAACTTCTTATAATTTTTCCTGAATTGAATCATCAAAAAAGGAAACTGCCTCAGATTTTGCTCAATATTTTCTCTATATGGTTAACAAATTTAGACTCCTGGAGTAAAAGTTAAGAAATACATATGAGAAATATGAAGGTTGACTGTATTAAGTATATGTACCAAGTATATTTTAGGATAAAACAAATGAAAATAGTCACTTAGGCTAGGTAAATGGATAACACTGGCGGACTAACAGGGCGGGTAACATTGACAGGATAATAGGGAGGGTATTGGGTCGGGCAAGAAAATTTGACTTGTGGCCTGTGCTCTCCCTCTTATTTAAATGGGTTAGGTCGGGCCAGCCCGTAAAGGGTCATGGTCACTCATGTGCTATCATGGGACAGGGCGGACGGTACTGGGCCTCGGGCTGCGGGGCAAAATTTACACCCCTAATCCGATGCCTCGAATGGTAACATATTGCAACGATAATATACCTCCCTTTACTCCACAGGATGCTTGATACGTATCCTATGTTCGTAGCATTTAATACGGGAGGTTGGGCGTCAGACAGTTATTGATGTAGCTGTCACTTCCTTGTCAGTGTGGCTCATCTCCTCCGTCCATTTCGGTTCTACCTTGGGATGGAGTAAAGCAAACTTATAGATCTTCTATGGTGTTTCGCGGTGGTCTCTGCATCAGGTACTCCTTGACCTATTGATCGTCGTATTCGTTTGGTGATTAATACGTGGCAGATAATGATGATGCATGCCCCTCGGATGTTGTAACGTGGCATCATGGCTTTGATGCTCCTTCGTTTCATGGTGTACACGTGTTTTCCTCTTGACACATGGTCGATTGCTGATTATGTGTATACATGCGTGATGTAGTTTTTTTAAGTGGTAAATATAGGATTCGTTGCTCGAACTATTTTCTAAAGATTTGGTTTTAAGATTAATTAAGAAAAATGCTAAAGAAAAAATTACTAAGATGATCAATGGGAGAAAACCTAGGGTTTCGAATTTCACCAAATCAACTGTGTAAAATAATCATTCTTCTCTAAACAATATTCGTGATATAACTCGAGACAGTATCGAACTCAATCTCATGTCTCGGAAAATATTACAGTTATAACAAATAACAACTTATGTTGTAACCAAAACAGTATAATCTCCTTCGCTTATAAAAAATCGATAGCTAAACTACCCAAAACAATTATTATGAAACTAAATATGAAGAAAGATTAATTGAAACATTTAAGCTCCAAAAGAATATTTATTCAAAGAGTACCAGAATTTCTTACGCGATTTATTGGCTTCCTCCTTAGCCCCAATAAAGAGAACTAGCTTTCCATTACAAAAATAAAGAATACGAAAAGAGAAAAATTAAGTATCCCAAAACTTCGGCTTTGTCACGTTAATGGCTACTCGCCCTCCTCCCTCCGTCTCAAGACGGTCGTCATCGTATATATAGGCTCCAAAGGAATTTTCCTAAACCACATCATCACCCAATAGAAATGAGACATGTGTTTAGCATTACACAAACTTAACCAATAAATAAGTGACATGTCATTCGTTCCAACACATTCCATCTCATGCCACCACTAACCTCCTTGATTCTCCCGTATAAGAAAATAATATTCCTGCCATTTGTATGTCATCACATGAAGAAATAAGGCCTTGCTGATTCCATCCCCTATTAATATCCACATTTCCGTCTCCACTAAAAGTAAAGTGGCCAGTGCTTCCCTCCATACATGAACATGTGTTCCACTTTGGTACCTTGTCAGTAAAAATGCAGTTAGATTGCAGGAAAGTCCCATCATCTAATTAAATGGTCCCAACATATGTTAACCGCCCATTTTCTCCATTTTTCCCATATGAACTCCATAAATATGAAAAATGAATGGCTAAAACAACAAATTTGTTGATTTGTTCATTGCGGACTAAAATGAGACGCGCGGGGAAAAATTATTGGCGGGTAAAAAAAGTCTGCACGGCTTGTCAAAGACTCGCTGGCGGGTAATGATAACCCGCCAACGACTATATCTCAATCCAGTCATCCAACGGCTCTTACTCTTTTCACTATAAATCCAGTTCATTTCAAATTTAAAATTCACACCTTCTGCACCTTTACCTCTAAAATTCTCAATTTAATATCATCTCAATACCATTTTTTACTTGTTTTTCACACACAACTACTCATATCATCCCAATATATCAGAACAATTTCAAATAATCAAGTTTTCTGACAAATATGGCATCCCAACAACAATCTCAACTAAGAGCTGCTAGAATTCGTGGTGTCAAGTATACGATGGATGAAGACAAATCAATTTGTAGGAATTATACATTATTTACAGTAGATCAAATGAATGATTGCTCACAAGAAAAGAATACTTTTTATGGAAAGAATTTCAACAGATTTTGTGAAGAAACTGGTAACACCAATAGTCGTGATCCCGATAGGTTTTCTCATCGTTTTCATGCAATTAGCAAAAATATTAGTGAATACATAGCTTTGATCATGCAAATGTGGCGCTCCAAAAGAAGTGATGAAACTGAACCGGACGTGGAACGAAGATGTCGGGAATAGTGGCAAAGATCACACAGAAATGGTTTCCAACACGAATCTTGTTACAACATTCTGAAGGTGTTTAACAATTTTAATCCATACTTATTTGAAGATATTCAAGTGCCTGCAAGATCACCATATGTTCTAATCTCGCAGGATTTCCAAAATGGTGGGTCTGCTTCCTCACCGGAAGGAAATGGATTTCCATATGCTGGGTATCAAGGTAGTCGGGAACAACACAACACCAATTTGGACATGAGAAGAGGGACAGAAAGATAGAAAAGCAGCGAGAGAGGCAGCCCAAAGAGCAACAAAAGTAGGTTCAAACGAGTTCAACTATTATGAGTTTAAGGAATTCGAGCAGAAGGTAGAACAAGATAGAAGCAGAGATAGTGGCATTGCGATAATGCAACTTCAAAAAAGTCGTCTTTCGCGAGAACAACACTATAGGGATTTTAGATGAACAAGATACTCTCCTTGAACACTTCAATAATGAATGCACGACAGCTTGATGTATGGACTGGGGAAATGATAAGGCGGAAAAACAAGTCCCTAAACAACCTGGCCAGTATGAGAATGAGGAAGACGATATCGATGCTGATGTAACATCGGAAGAAGCCGAAGATGAATACCACCTTGATTAGATGTAGTTAAGTTTAATTTAAATATTATTGCCTTAAGTTTTTTTAATTTAAATGTTATTGCCTTAACTTATCAATTGATAGTCTCACTGCGTTACATCTAATTAAAATAAACAACATGAAATTAAAAAACAACATTTATTAACCTCACATATGATTAAAATAAACAACATGAAATTGATAACAACATCAATAAACAACATCGAATCGAAAACAACATCTATTAGCCTCATATATAATTAAAATAAACAACATGAAATTGAAAAACAACAGCCTCGTCCACCTTGGTTTTGACGTCCCCTTGTATCGTAACTTGCACCTTTTATATCCCAAATGTGTTTATTTGGATCTTCCCTTAGTTTCCCAGAGAGACCCAGGTTTTGGAGTGGCAAGTCTATGTTTTATTATCGGACGATGCTGCACCATAAGCCTCGGCCTCAAATCTTGATCTTGAAAACTAGTCTAGTCTAGGTTGGGTCACGTTTGGTTTCCTCAATAACCATGTTATGCAGAATGATGCAAGTTAGCATAATTTTGTTATTTTCTTGAAGATCAAAAAAGCGTACAGGGCCATCTATGATGGAGAATTTCTTTTTCAGTATGCCAAAAGAGCGTTCAACATCTTTCCTCAATTTTATTTGTTGGCCATTAAAGTACTTCATATCCTTCGCAGTCGTCGGTCCAAAGCCTGTTTGACTATAAACTTGAACCCAAGTTAACCATTCTGGATAGATCATGTCGGCAAGATAATACCCCTGAGTGTAATCATGACCATTGATTGTGAAATTACAGTGCAGCGCGATCCGATGCTTAAGATCTTCAAACAATGGTGACTTATACAAAACGTTGACATCATTATTTGAATCCTGGAGTCCAAAAAAAACATGCCAAAACTATCAATCATAAGTATCCGACGCTTCCAAAATTACAGTTGGTTTTGGATAATGACCCGTATATTGACTGCACGTTCAACTGGACACGCATTCCCATGTCCCAAACATGCAGTCAAAACTACCTAGCATTCCTGGAAAACCCCTCGCGGTGTTTTCTACAATGATTCTTTCAATATCTTCCAGTGTTGGCTTTCTTTAAAATATAGGATCAAATAAGAGATACCTAAAAGCGGTTTTTTTTCCAATATGGATGTAGTTCTGTGGAATCCGCTGGTACCCCGTAACATAGTATACGGAAGGCGGCAGTGACCTTTTGTTCGGGATAAATCCTCTTACATGACGTGCATCATACTGATAATTAAATAAAGTTTGACCCTGACAAAGCTCGGCAATAACATGGGCATTAAGTTGTGGCCCATGCGGAATCGACGCCTGGAAATCCTCGTCAGAATAGACACATCCATGATTGAAATAATCGTTCATCATCTTTTCATGGTAAAAGTGTCGATATCCTCACGTCGATCTTCTGGTCATAACTTTATATGGCTCTAAAGGCTTTGTTATTATCCCTGATTGTAATTGCAACATAAAATTTCGCCTCTATCTATCTTGCATTGCGTCTTCATCCATTTGACGCAATATCTGTGTATACATTTCTTCCCCTTCTTCATACAAGGTTTCATCCATCTCCATATCATCCTCAGAAGAACCAAAATCAGGATTCATAGTTGAAAATTGAAAGTGGTTGAAATTGCGAAACGTTTGATTTGATGAAAGCTTTTTGTGAATTTGGAAGATGAAGCTCGAGTAGTATTTATTGGGAAATAAAAAATAGTCGTTTCGGAGATCGTTCAAAAGTAGCCGTTCGCGGTTCTAGATGAACCGTCAGCGGATTTTCTTCGTCCACCAACGAGTTTTGTTTGCCAGCCAGCGGTTACTTTTAATACGCGCGTCTCATTATACCCTGCCTAGTGCATTTACCACAGTGGAAAAACCTGTTTCCCATCCACCTGGCTCAACAAAAAATTTCAAGTAGCAATTGCCATAGGAATTTCACTTACCTACCCCAACTTGTTTGGGAAAAAAAGGCTTAGTTTGTATAGGTCTTGGATAAATTTCATAGCTTGGTTTAAAATTATCTGAGTCGGTCGAAGTTAGGCGTTGATTCTTTGCTACTCTTTTTCTTATATTTTATTACTTTTAGGTGACGTCTCGTGAATGGGATTTCACTTATTAATTTAATAACTGAGTAATGTGTCGTTTGATGGTTTGTTAGAAAGCGTGACCCTAAAAAAAATAAAATATTTTACATACATATTAAGGCTTTTGACACCTTTAGGTGTAGAAGTTTTTGCAAACTAAGTATGTGTATTTCTTAAAACCAGCCCACTAAAAATCCATTCTTATACAGTCCATAACCTGTTGAGACCGATAATCATGACTAGTTTTCTGCTTCAACCCACCAAAATAAGGGTATTTGCCCTCTGGAGTTATCGTACCTAAGATGAGTAAGAAAGTAAAATTAAAAGAAATTTTGGACCGGATTTTTATCTTTGTAATATATAGAGTAGAGCGTAAATTGATTATTTTTCCATGGTGTTAGAAAAATATATCTGCTTCTACAGATGGAAGTGCAACAGATACTGATATCCAAGATGATGTCAAGTCCAAATAATCTTTAGAGACAACTTCTGGATTTGTTGAATCGTCAGCATGTAATTCATCAGGAAACCGGACGATAGTGTGTTTGTTTTATTTGTTCACTGGAAGTGTTTTCTCGCATAATATACAGATAAAAATTTAAAGAGAAAGATTCATTGATATGGTTATTTTATGTTATAAATACTAAACTGTAATGAATTTGAAATTAATGTGTTGGTAATGAACATATTGTCAAAAAAAATAATTAATCTTTAAGATTCATTACTATTTGTGTTTTATAACTAAATTGGTATTTTGATATTGTTAGATGGTTTGAGAATAACCATGTTAAAGAATCCTCGTTTCGTTCATAAATTGCAGCTGTTGCATATCCCTTGTAAAAACTAATTTGAATCATCACATGTGTGTAGTAAGTTTTTCCACCTACAAAAATATCGGAATAAATACCCGAGAGTAACAAATCACTCAAGCCTGAAACTAGTGATCGCGATTAAGAGTCGTTTAAGAGACAAGGCTAAAGCAGTATTTGCTTCAATGTCAGATGTCCACTTTTTAGATATGCCTGTTAACCAAAACAATAGTAAAATTTTGCATTATCTACTCCGGGAGAAATTGTGAAACAAAATGATGATGATCCATTTTGTATGGACTTCGAGATTGGAGGCCATACCTTGAAGTTTGGGATGAAGGTATTTGCACTTGTTACAGGACTCCAACTTCTATATTATAGTCCGAGTTCATTTCACGTAATAGTTTTAACGCTCTCCAAATTACTTTTATTATTGATCTTCACGAAGGGATGGAGCAAGGCATTCATACGGTATTTCTTGATTCCCATAATAGTTATTATTAGAGCATAGCTCGGTTGAACCAAGCGTTGGTATGTCAAGTTTGGTTGTCATATTTTAGTGATCCAAAACTCATTTTAAGAGTCGCTTGATTATGTACTAGATTCAACTTCGTATAGGTTAGCTTGAAAGTATTTGAATATGAGACATTACAAGTATTGCAAAGACTTGAAGAAGTGAAGAAGTAAGGAGCTACAACGAAAACATCATCCTTCCACTTGAGGTTAGTGATATTTGACTTGAAATGTTTCATTCCCTAACGTATCTTTCAAGTCGTGCATATTGAAAACAAAACTGCAAAGCATGAATGACACTCTAGTTAGACATAGTATTAAGGAATACAATACGAGTTTTATTGCTTAACCATTAAACTTTGTGTATAAGACATCCACATAATCGTTTGAATGCTATTGTGATTATGTATGGGTATGAGGTGAATATTTCATCCTAGGAAATAATGTTTTACATTTGTTTTAAGAAAGTAAATTCATGAACTTGTTTTGTGAATCGGAAAAGGAAGCCAGGCATTATTGGTATTGTTATTCATTGCATATCTTGTGAACAACCAATATGTGTGATTAGATTAACCGCTCATGACTTGTTTATGTTCTTGGTAAAACTATTCACAAAGGCCTGACTTTTGTATTGGTATGACTTTTATTAGTGAAAGCGATCTTAATTAATCACCTGAGATGGTATGATCGAGTTTGTGATTTTGTGTATGACCGATTCTGGGTAAAGGGGAACCGATCCTAGTAAGAGGTGCAACACATCACAAAGGGGAATCGATCCTTGTATGAGGTGCAACAAGTTTTTAGCAGAAAGGGGAACCGATCCTATGGACATGTGAAACACGTTTTTAGGTAAAGGGGAACCGATCCTATGGACATGTGCATTAAGTACAAGTTAGATACCATATATATGTGGGGAACCGATCCTAGTACATAGTCAACCGAATTTTTGGAAAGCTAGTGTGACTATGCACAGTACTCACATGGAGGTAGAACCAAAACTTGTTTTGGTAGAACCGTGAAACCCATGATTTATTATTGAAAGTCAGATGAACCAATTCTAAACTTGTTTGGAAGTGTGGCAAATCGGTTTCAAGGTTGTAAGTATGAAAGAGGACTTACAAAGTAAGGATGTCGACATACTTTGAACATGTGCAGTAACGCTAATCTTTAATTGTTCAAAGTTATTCCTTAATAGCTAAAGGAAGAAAATCCCGGATCGAATAAAATAAATTGAGAATCTTTTATTTAAGGTCTTTAATTTTATTTTAGGAAAATAAAAATTAGTAATGTGCGTTTACTAGTTGGAGATTTTCCAAGAGATTTCCGATCATTATTTGGACAGAGCATAGCATTTCCAGGAATTATGGAAACCGAATGTGGAATATATTACATATCTTGATAATATTTTCGGTTTTGGAAATTCCTTGGTGTCCAAACTTCCTTGGTCTATAAATATGAAAGTCTGCATTTCAAGCAAACTAATCCTTCATACAGAAAGAACTTTCTCAGTTGTGATGTTACTGGTGAAGCCGCCTATTCGGAGAGGAGGGTAACCTAATTAGGAGAAATCTCTTACGGCCGCTCAGTTTAAAGTCTTCTTTGGGATTGAGAAGCTCCATCAGTACCGTTAGTGGGAAACTAGATAATTGTGGTTTATCTTTTGTTTTCGATTGATTTGATTGACTAACGGTGGTTGAACTTTGATTGCACCTTGTTTGTTTATGCTTGAGAATCTTCTCTTCTGATATAAGATTCACTCAAACTAGATCGAAGTTTCGACGGGGATCTTTAGACTGTTTGTAGATCTAAAGACATCTTGTGATAATCCATTGTTAACAGACTCCGTTCTGTGCGTGATTGATCACAAGAGATTCAAGTTGATTGTGTGCAGGTGTTTATTGAAGATCTAAGAATATTTGAAGACAAAGAAGATATTGAAGATTTCTGATTTGGGGTTCATAATCTTTGGTGTCCACAATACTTGTTTCGGTGTAGAGGATCCAACTATAATCGGTTTATCCTTGTGGTATATTAGATTGATTAGTTGTGTAGATCGGAATCAATACAGTTCTTTGTGATTAAAAGTATTGATTGCAAAATCTTAACAATTACTTCGGTAGTTGATAATAAGATAGATCTAAGAACCTGACGAAGGAGTTTATTGAGATAAACAGAAGAGACTTTGTCGAACTCACATCACTTGGTTAAAAAGAGTTGCTACCAAACAGATTTGTTGTTCATTTACTGTTTGGAATACGAATTAAAGGAATTGTTCCAAGTACGTGACTTATTCATAAGTTGGAGGCGTGGGAATACAGACGAAACTAGGTGAACTATAAGTTTAGTTGCTTGGTCTCAACTATACGAAGTTGGTTTGATTTTGTATAGCGGCTTAATCCGGAGAGTATTCAATTCTGGACAAGGTCCCGGGGTTTTTCTGCATTCGCGGTTTCCTCGTGAACAAAATCTTGTTGTGTCTTTACTTTTCAATTTCCGAAATTATAATTGTTTTTATTATAATTAGAAGTAAAATACACAAACGTTAATTCCTATTTACTTGATAAGTAATCCTATTGTGTTTGGTTAAGTCCGAACCTTTTTATCAAGTAAACATACTTCGTCGTTGTATTGTCTCGATCTCGTATCCATAGACGATCGCACGAAGTGTGAACCGATTAGTTGTATTGTCTCGACTCAATCCATAGACAATCACTTTCGGAGAAAGCACTTATAGGTAGGAAAAGTTTTAGATTGAGGTATATTTGGGTACCCTCGTCTTTTCAGTTGGTATCAGAGCAGGCAAACATGAAAAGATCTAGCAATCTGTGTTTGGTGCGATCCAACCTATAAGAATGAATTCGATTTCTCATGAATCGACTTCAATTAACGTACCGCCAAGATTTTACGGAACAAACTATCTATGGTGGAAATATGGTATGATATTTTTTCTTCAATCACGAGACTTTAATACTTGGCTATTAGTCATCGATGGTTATATTCGTCCAAAGATAGAAAATTCAAAAACTGAGTTTAAACGCTTAATAGATTTTTTTAATGAATAAAAGGCGCTTGCAAAGCAGAATTCAGATGGTTTGAATGCTATAATACATGTTGTAAGTCGTGATCTACAACATCATGTATCAACATGTCAAACTTCGAAAGAAGCTTGGGATAATCTTCAGATCGTATTCGAAGGAAACACTTCAGATAAAGAAGCTAGACTTCAAACTCTTACGTCTGATTGGGAAAACCTTCGAATGGATGACAACGACACTTTTTAAGAGTTTCATATTAAACTCTCTAAGAAAATTAATGCCTCTTTCTCTCTTGGAAATATTGTTTCTGAAAAAGATATAGTGTGCAAAATGCTCAGATCGTTGCCACCGAGATACGATTCTAAGAAGCATGCAATCATATAATCAAATGATCTCTCAACTCTATCACGAAGCACACTCATTGGAAAGTTAAAGATCCTTGGCCATGAATCACGGTCTATTCAAAGTAAAGGAATCGCTTTTAAAGCTGGAAAAATTCCTAAAACTCCAATGGAGAGGAATAGACAGATGGATGATTTAGATGAACAGATTGCAGAAAATTCTAATAATGAAATTGAACAATCATTATCATTGATTACTAGACAGTTTTGAGATCTCTTAAAGAAACGAAATAAGAGATTCATTAAGGATACTCATCGATCTTCTCACCACATGATTGAGTTCTTGTCAAAAATGATCACGAAGAAGATGATGAATATCAACGCAGTTCTTTAAGTGTAAAGGGTTTGGTCATATTGCTAAAGACTGTCCCAATATTAAGAAATACACTAGAAGCAAGGCTCTGGCTGTAACTCTAGATGAGAGCTCTGATTCATATGATTCTGAAGAAGAGGAAACAACTAAATTTGCATTAATTGTCAATCTTATTTCTTCCTCCTCCATTAATGATTTACCCATTTTAAAGATGGACATGTCTTCCGATGTTATTAAATCATCTAATAGAAAAGGAAAAAATAAGACAAGATGCAAAAATTGTCTCAAAAACAGAATTGCTAAAAGTTGCATTGGCAAACCAAGTCAATTTCAAGATACTTCGCTACATCAAGGCAACAAGAGAAGAATTTCTCATACGATGCTAGATCAAGAACACTCCGTGGGTTCAAATTTCCATAATGAGAGAAAATTCTCATACTAATACCACCTGATCGGTATTAGAATTCTTTCCTCATCATGTGTGCCAAATTTTGACTGAGGAAGAAGAAAAATCAAGGCACTTATGTGTAAATTATGGGAATACAATATAGTAATTGAAAATATTTGATATATTCGTATTTTTAGGAATATTATATTTTCGGAAGTATGGAAATTATAAAAAGATCCTTCTCCTTCTTTGGCCATTCCTTTTCCGAACCATGAGTCTGGATCCAACATCATCTCTTGGAAAGATGCTAGATCAGAAAGATCAACTTAAGATTAAGTCTGGATCTTCTCTTGATATTAAGGGTAAAATCAAAAAGGGAGATTGGCTTAGCAAGAAGGAAAGAGAGAATACCCTGAGGAAAGACCAGTGTATTAAAGCATTGACATACTTTTGTGTTCAATTAAAAAAAAAGAATTACATGCTCTTGCAGAATCCTTCACGAAATTTCTCATCTGCAAGAAATTCTGGTCAAGCAACAAGGTTTTCTACTTGAAGAAATTCACAAGCTGAAGACTGAAAGTAGTAATCCGCCTTCATTTAGCACTGATATGAAGGACCGAGTTGCAAAAGCTAATAGACATCAATTTTTGATTTCTTCCAATGGTTGTATTAATTCTATTATTAATAAAACTATCTTATTATGAATAAAATTATTTGATTTATAATTTTTATTGTGATAGTTTTTGATTTACATAGCCTGTGCTTGAATGCTTTATTATTGCTATGAATGTTTATGGGATGTTTGATTTCGGTTTTATTACCTTGATTTTCGATCTCATAATGTTGTGATCCCTTATGGTTTGAGTGACTTTTTGATTTAGCAGGATTAAGTTCTAGACCATTTTGGTAGGCTTTTGTTGATGGTGGTTTTTAGCTTAGGGTTAAAATCGTAAAACCTTACATCTGACATGACGTCACTACGACCACTAGCACATTTATTGAATCATTCAACATGACTGCGTAAAATTACCGGGGTACCTTTTTTTATGTATATGCCATGATCCACGGCATAGCCCTCGGTACAGACCGTCATCATATCTACACATGCCAGCGGCGCATGCTAGCCAAACGTTCCAATGGCATGCGATGCCAGCCACATCATCGCGCCAAAGGCATGCCAACCATGCCAGCCGCACCACTGCGCCAAAGGCATGCCATGTCATCCACATCTCCGCGCCAAGGCATGCCAACCATGCCAGCCGCACCACTGTGTCAAAGGCATGCCATGCCAGCCACATCTCCGCACCAAGGCATGCCAACCATGCCAGCTGCACCACTGTGCCAAAGGAATGCAATGCCAGCCACATATCCGCGCCAAGGCATGCCAGCCGCACCACTGTGCCAAAGGCATGCCATGTCAGCCACATCTATGCGCCAAGACATGCCAACTGTGCCAGCCGAACTACTGTGCCAAAGGCATACCATGCCAGCCACATCTCCGCGCCAAGGCATGCCAACCATGTCAGGCGCACCACTGTGCCAAAGGCATGCCATGCAAGCCACATCTCTGCGCCAAGGCATGCCAACCATGCCAGTCCCACCACTGTGCCAAAGGCATGCCATGCCAGCCACATCTCCGCGCCAAGGCATGCCAACCATGCCAACCGCACCACTGTGCCAAAGGCATGCCATGCCAGCCACATCTCCGCGCCAAGGCTTTCCACCCATGCCAACTGCACCACTGTGCCAAAGCCATGCGGCCCTACCACCATGTCGCTGGCTGCCAAACGAAGGGTTGAAACAATCAACGACTACCTTTCCACCTTAGATGCAGATCTTAGCCGTCCAAGTTCGCCAACTAACGCATGGTAAATTTCGTCCTAAGGCCAAACATCACAGTATATGCCAAAACCATAATTTTGGACGTGCCTAAAACATGCCAAAGCCATGCGGCCCTACCACCATGTCGCTGGATGCCAAACGAAGGGTTGCAACAATCAACGACTACCCTTCCATCTGAGATGCAGATCTCATCAATCCAAGTTCGCCACCTAAAGCATGGCAACTTCCGGCCCAAGGCCAAACATCACGGTTTATGCCAAAACCCTAATTTTGGCCGCACCTAAAATATGCCAAAGCCTTGAGGCCCTACCACCATGCCGCTGGCTGCCAAACGAAGGGTTGCAGCAATCAACGGCTACCCTTCCATCTGATATGCAAATCTCAGCCGTACAAGTTAGCCACCTAACGCATGGAAACTTCCGGCCCAAAGCCAAACATCACGGTTTTTCCAAAACCCTAATTTTGACCGGGCCTAAATATGCCAAAGCCATGCGGCCCTACCACCATGCTGCTGGCTGCCAAACGAAGGGTTTAAACAATCAACGGTTACCCTTCCATCTGAGATGCAGATCTCAACCGTCCAAGTTCGCCATCTAACGCATGGCAACTTCCGGCCCAAAGACAAACATTACGGTTTTGCTAAAACCCTAATTTTGGCCGCGCCTAAAATATGCCAAAGCCATGCGGCCCTACCACCATGTCGCTGGCTGCCAAACGAAGGGTTGCAACAATCAACGGCCACCCTTCCTCCTGAGATGCAAATCTCAGCCATACAGGCTTGCCATCAAACGCATGGCAACTTTTGTCCAAATGCCAAGAACTAATTTGGTCGTACCTAAACTATGCCAAAACCCTAGTTTTGGCCGCGCCTAAAAAACGATAAAATCCTAGCTCGACCGCGCCTAAGCCATGCCACTGGCTGCAAACGAAGGGTTGCAACAATCAACGGCTACCCTTCCTCCTGAGATGCATATCTCATCAGTACAAACTTTCCACCAAACGATTTATGGCAATCTCTTGGCCACGACGCCAAAACCCTAATTTGGTTGTGCCAAGAGCATGCAAGCACTGCAAACATGCCGCTGGTTTCCAAACAAAGTGTTTCAACAATCTACGGCTACCTTTACTCCTGAGATGCAGATCTCATCCGTACAAACCTGCCACCAAACGACTCATGGCAATGTCTTGGCTGTGATGATAACTCTTGGCCACGGCACTAACTTGGCTCCAATGCTAACTCTTTGGTCACGACACCAACCTGGCTACGATGCCTATTCTTTGTTCACGACACCAACTTGGCTACAAACGCAAAATCCTTTGGCCACGCCACACGTAGAAACATGCTAAACGTTTTCCACGAAAATACACGAGACATCAAAACATGTCACAAACTGGGGGATGCTCATCAGGGTATTGGTCTGGCGGTTTACAACATGCGGCGTACATTATGCCCGTTACAGGAAAGTGTCAAAAGGGTGAGGCGGTTAGTAAATACAAGAAGTAATGGCGAAACGTTTCCTTCATTATGGAAACATCAATTCCAGGCGTTACCCGTTACCATTTTCTTCCATTTACTCAACCATTTCCACTTCTTACGAGACCAGGGTATGTTTCGTTGCGACTTGTATAAATAGGTCTCACCTATTTCCACCAATGACAAGTTTTTGGTCAGGAGAATACAACACTCAGAAATCACTTGTTAGCTTTCCCATATGTTAGCTTTCCACTTTCTAATACAAGTCGTCAAAAAACTACTCTTCCCGAATCAACTATTCTGGTCTCAACACTCTCTTCCTCCCTAGACCAACCCTTCTCCTTCACTTTGTGACCGAAGCAAGTCTGGAACAGTCATTTTTTGGTTTAGGCCGAATTTGTACAGATTGATCTCTCGAATCAAAGTACTCCCTTGCAGTACATTGTTTAGGGTTTAGACTCGTTTCTTACCCACACACTCGAAATTACCAAAATCAGCAGAAATTGTTTTCACCCTCAAACAATTGGCGACCACAATGGGAGATTAATCTATCGATCACAATATCAATTCCTGATTTCTGATTCCATCTTTTCAACCCAGATATCGATATGATGGAAGCAGACTAGCCGCCGCCTCGGTTATCAGATGACTCTGGAACGACTGGGGACTTAGGAATGTTTGGGGACTTTTCACAGTTACGTCGTCGCGGCCCACAAAAACTCATATTAACATCCGGGAGATCCTTTTGTTGGGAGACTCTAAAAAGGAAGTAAGTCTCGTCAGACGAGTTGCATGTTCTATTACCTAGAATTTTCACATAAGATGGTAGAAACCGACAGCCATGCTATTCCCATGTTTCATCCCATGCTTTCTAATGAAAACACAACATTCACAACTCCATGACTCTAGTAATCAATGATAATGATTGTTCAACATTCAGCTCCGTGGACAACCTTTCGATCTCCGCCTCCTGCTGTGCGACCTCATCTGCGGAAGGGCCTTCAGCCGCCCTGGTCTGCAACTTTTCGATCTGAGATAAACCTTCAACAAACCAGGGAACGTTGAACCCGTGGTATACGCACACATCACGATGGAACTTCCAGCTTGAGACCGCGTCTTCAGAAACAGTATGGACAATCACTTTGCACATGTCGTCAATCGAAGATAAAGCTTCCTCCACACGCTTGACCAGCGCAAACCGACTAGTAAAATTTTTGGTTGTAGCGATGTGTCCATACCTTTCCCATATCTTGGTATATAACTTCTCGTATTTGGCTGGCACGCTGAAGCCGCCGATCAACACATGATCTGGATAAGGAACTAAGTATGGAGGAGCGAAAACGGCGCCTGCAACCTAAACGGTAACTTGCAAGGGATTCTTAACTACAATGGCGCCAGCGGTCGCTGGAGCACTCTCTGCTACTTGAGCCGCAACAACATCTTCATCTTGATCGACCTCCATTTCCGGGTCGTTGGGCGCAGCTACCACGGTTGGAGACAAAGTTGTATCTCCACGGTTTTCCGCCTCGGGGCCATCTTCAGGAGTGGGTTCTCCCTGCGATATCGTGGTTTAGACTTTTTTCAAAAAAATAAAGGAGAGAGAAAAGAAGAAGAATAATGCATGGAATACTTGTCGATTCACTTTCAGACTGACTAGAAAAAGACTCGGCGCTGCTGTTGGAAGATCAATTTTCATCATCACTAGATTCCGACCTTTCCTCCTTTTCGAGATCTTCTTCACCGCAAGAAGGCTTGGCATTGTCACCCTCTGCCGCGAGAGCCGTCATTCTCTGAAGCTGAGCATTGCCACCTTCTGGTGCGAGAGACGCCATTTTCTGACTACGTGCAAGCTGGGCAAAGTCGTTCACACCATGGTTAAGGAATAAGGAAAGAATTTCAATAACGAAAGAACTGTGCAATCCGACTGAGTGGGCAAGAAAAAGACTACATACCCGAATGTTGGAAGAACTGAATGTCACAAGGGTCGTTGAATCTGATTGAAAACCACCCGCGCGATCTTTTGACGTTCGCTCCTTCTTTTGGGGACTGTCTGTGTCCGTGTTAGGAGATTTCCGTTTGGGCAAGGAAGGATCCCTTAACAATGGATGTCTTGCTAAAGTTGCAGCAGAAGGCTTACCACAGGTATTCTTCACTACGTCATTCATGAATCCATCAATGGCAAGGAACTCGTCCTGTCAGAATATGTTGTACTTAGAAGTTGTCGTCGGATTTCGTTCCGAGAGAAAGAAGGGAAGATTATACCCGGCGCAAGAGCACTAACATCAAGAGGAGCTGGAAAAAAGTTTTCTGGAACGGCCGACTGACGAGAGAGCGGGACCCCTTGGTCAAATCCCATATGTCGAGTCACCCTGTCAATGTTATAAGAGACTACCTGACAAGATCCTCGAAAGAAAGAAGGTACATAACCAGGCGTGCAACTTCGCATAAACACAACCTCCCCAATGCTCGTATTCTTTTCAGAAAACAAAAATGTATTCGGAATAGAGGAAAAAGTGTCTATTTGAACTATGGAGCCATGCACCAGAGCCCATGGATGAAAGTTGATTGTGTAGGAGTTGTCAAGGAAGTCAACCAGTTTCGAGCCAGATCTTGGGCGCCTGTTCACCAAGCGAAGTATCCTAGAACCACCTCAATACTCGGGAAGTAAAGCCAGCGGTTTGGGAGCGCACTTCTCGAAATGCTCCCACAACCACGCTTGAAGAAAAGCAACATGGACGTACGAATCCACTTTCATATAGCCATTTGAAGCACGCATGTCCGTAACCAGATGATCCAAATGTGTGTACAGAGAGTCGAGAAACAAGCCGCCAATAGGGAGAACAACACCTTTCGCTAATCTGATGGAAAAATTAATGAGACCCAGTCTTATTTCCTTCCTACCAGAGTTGTTGTCAAAAATTTCCCTGGATAACCAAAGAACCAAGAATGCAGCGACATGAAGCGTACTATTCTTTTGATCTGGCTCCGATTGATCTGGGAACCATTGAGACACCCACCAGCTGTAGAAACACCTCGTCTCGTTTTCCTTCCGAAAAAACCTTTTGACTTCGCAACAATAGCAGCGTGCATTTGTTCTTCACCTTCAGACAAGGTGATATCAAGATTCGCTATTATGGGAAGGTTCAGCAAGACAGTCGCGCTTTCCAAAGAGACAGTCATTTCACCCCACCTGCATATGGTTGTGTGAGGTTCTGGACACCATCGAGAGATGAAAGCAACTAAGCTCGGGATATCTTTCCTGATTTGAAGCGCCGCAGAAGCTGTGACAGCGCCAATGATTTGTGCTTTGATCAAATTTTCTTTTACGCAGTCCTGACTTATCATGAATTGCATCCACTTGTCGAAAAAAAGCAATGGACTCTGAAAGATTCTGAAGTCAATGGAAGAAGCAGGATACTCTTGCCTCTGAAGGCAAAATCGCATTACACAACCTGGTCGAACCGACTGGGTGTCTCCTTCACCCTATGAACCGGTCAGAAGGACGGGCACAAACTTAGGATGATTTCTCCTAGCTGTGGCGGACGTTGTGAAAAATTCATCATCCATGTTTGGCTTAGAGCTGCCAATATTTTTCAAAGCTGTGGCAGGGATTTTCTCAGGTGACATCCTAACGAAACCTTCTTAAGCTGCTTACGCTTTCAACTACAACAAAAGAAAGGGATATATAAAAAAATTACTAATGGAAGAAGGGTGCGCGAAGATTACTTTATCAGCAATGAAGAATTCATTTCGGTTGCAAACCACTCTATTTTCAATCACGAGTCATAACACAGGTAACCGAAGAAATGGAAACTAGCGAATCCTACGTAGCCACGGAAAGCACACTCCTTGACAAAATTGTACCTCGCAGCAGAAAGTACGCGCCAGGCCAAGAAAGCACGCTCCACCGCGGAAACTATACACACGGCTACACCAAGAAAAAAGGAAACCCTAAAAGCTAGGTTTTCATGGGAAAGGAATTGGTGGCAGTCACCTGCTTGTGCAGGCCTACTATTGCATAATAATTGAGGTGTGTAACTCTATTGCGGTGTTCACGCTAAAATATTTCTACAAGTTCATAGAAGATATACCTACGGCTAGGGTTTGCGTCAATAAAAAAAAAGGAAAGAGAGTGAAGGAAAAACCCTAGAGTACATACCCGGAATGCTTGCTCGCTTTATTTCTACTACTCTGCCGCTAGCACAAGGGCGTGAGAACAAGGGTACAAAATAAAAGGGAGAGCAACCCATTTTATAGGCGTGACACTTTTGGAATTTGAATAAGGAAAGGATTCCCTATTTGAGACACGAATGGAAAAAGTCAATTGGTCCCGCAAGAACAAGCCTCATGGTGCCCAACAGTCCACGCCATGCCTTGCCTCATGATGCCCAAACAGTCTGCGCCATGCCTTGCCTCACGGTGCCCAACAGTCCGCGCCATGCCATGCTGGCACCGTGCCAAGAGTCCGCGCCATGCCGAGCGAGAACCATACCAAGCCAACATTCTGCATCTCAACCAGCAACTGCCCCTACCATTCTCACGGTCTAGCCAGCAACACCACGGGCAGGATTTACGCAAGGTCGTCAATGCAAGAATCACGGATTCTCATAACACTCCCGGAAAAGGTTAGATGGATCTTCCTGGTCATCTTTTCATGACTTGCCATTTCGATTTTGTCCTTTCCTGTCACCATCTTATGCTTACGTCGCAATAATGCTCCTGTTCTGAGCTAAGCAGGGGACTTAATTTTGATAGTGGTTTTTATCTTAGGGTTAAAATCGTAAAACCTTACATCTGACATGACGTCACTACGACCACTAGCACATTTATTGAATCATTCAATATGACTGCGTAAAATTACCAGGGTACCTTTTTTATGTATATGCCATGCTCCACGGCAGAGCCCTCGGTACTGACCGACATCATCTCTACACATGCCATCCGCGCATGCTAGCCAAACGTACCAATGGCATGCCATGCCAGCCACATCTCTGCGCCAAAGGCATGCCAACCATGCCAGCCGCACCACGGTGCCAAAGTCATGCCATGCCAGCCACATCTCCGCGCCAAGGCATGCCAACCATGCCAGCCGCACCACTGTGCCAAAGGCATGCCATGCCAGCCATATCTCCGCGCCAAGGCATGCCAACCATGCCAGACGCACCACTATGCCAAACGCATGCCATGCCAGCCACATCTCCGCGCCAAGACATGCCAACCATGCCAGCCGCACCACTATGCCAAAGGCATACCATGCCAGCCACATCTCCACGCCAAGGCATGTCAACCATGCCAGCCGCACCACTGTGCCAAAGGCATGCCATGCCAGCCACATCTCCGCGCCAAGGCATGCCAACCATTCCAACCGCACCACTGTGCCAAAGCCATGCGGCCCTACCACCATGCCACTGGCTTCCAAACGAAGGGTTGCAACAATCAACGGCTACCCTTCCAACTGAGATGCAGATCTTAACCGTCCAAGTTGTCCACCTAATGCATGGCAACTTTCGGCGAAGGCCAAACATCACGTTTTACGCCAAAACCCTAATTTTGGTCGCGCCTAATACATGCCAAATGCATGCGGCCCTACCACCATGCCGCTGGCTGCCAAACTAAGGTTTGCAACAATCAACGACTACCCTTCCATCTGAGATGCAGATCTCAGCCGTCCAAGTTCGCCATCTAACGCATGGCAACTTCCGGACCAAGGCCAAGCATCATGGTTTATGCCAAAACCCTAATTTTGGTCGTGCCTAAAACATGCCAAAGCCACGCGGCTCTACCACCATGCCGCTGGCTGCCAAACGAAGGGTTGCAACAATCAACGGCTACCCTTCCATCTGAGATGCAAATCTCAACCGTACAAATTCACCACCTAACGCATGGCAATTTCAGTCCAAAGGCCAAACATCACGGTTTATGCCAAAACCCTAATTTTGGCCGCGCCTAAAACATGCCAAATCCATGTGGCCCTACCACAATGTCGCTGGCTGCCAAACGAAGGGTTGCAACAATCAACGTCTATCCTTCCATCTGAGATACAAATCTCAGCCGTACAAGTTCTCCACCTAACGCATGGCAACTTCCGTCCCAAGGCCAAACGTCACGGTTTATGCCAAAACCCTAATTTTGGCCGCGCCTAAACATGCCAAAGCCATGCGGCCCTACCACCATGCCGCTGGCTGCCAAACGAAGGGTTGCAACAATCAACGACTACTCTTCCATCTGAGATGCAGATCCCATCCGTCCAAGTTCACCACCTAACGCATGGCAACTTCCGGCCCAAAGCCAAACATAACGGTTTTGCCAAAATCCTAATTTTGGTCGCGCCTAAAACATGCCAAAGCCATGCGGCCCTACCACCATGTCGCTGGCTGCCAAACGAAGAGTTGCAACAATCAACGGCTACCTTTCCATGTGAGATGCATTTCTCAGCCGTCCAAGTTCGCCACCTAACGCATGGCAACTTCCGGCCCAAAGCCAAACATCACGGTTTTGCCAAAACCCTAATTTTGGCCGCGCCTAAAATATGCCAAAGCCATGCGGCCCTACCACCATGCCGCTGGATGCCAAACGAAGCGTTGTAACAATCAACAGCTACCTTCCTCCTGAGATGCAAATCTCAGCCGTACAAGCTTGCTATCAAACGCATGGCAACTTTAGGCCCAATGCCAAGCACTAATTTTGGCCGCACCTAAACTATGCCAAAACCCTAGTTTTGGCCGCGCCTAAACAACGCCAATATCCTAGCTCGGCCGCACCTAAGCCATGCCACTGTCTGCAAACGAAGGGTTGCAACAATCTACGGCTACCCTTCCTCCTGAGATGCAGATCTCATCTGTACAAACTTTCCACCAAACGATTTATGGCAATCTCTTGGCCACGACGCCAAAACCCTAATTTGGTCGTGCCAAGAGCATGCAAGCGCTGCAACCATGCCGATGGTTGCCAAACGAAGGGTTGCAACAATCTACGGCTACCCTTCCTCCTGAGATGCAGATCTCATCCGTACAAACCTGCAACCAAAGGACTCGTGGCAATGTCTTGGATGCGATGCTAACTCTTGGTCACGGCACTGACTTGGATGCAATGCTAACTCTCTGGTCATGATACCAACCTGGCTACGATGCCTATTATTTGGTCACAGCTCCAACTTGGATACAAACGCCAAATCCTTTGGCCACGCCACACGTAGCAAGATGATACACGTTTTCCACGAAAACATTCGAGACATCAAAACATGTCACAAACTGGGGGATGCTCATCAGGGTATTGGTCTGGCGGTTTACAGCGTGCGGCGTACACTATGCCCATTACAGGAAAGTGTCATAAGGGTCAGGCGGTTAGTAAATACAAGAAGTAATGGCGAAACGTTTCCTTCATTATGGAAACATCAATTCCAGGCGTTACCCGTTACCATTTTCTTCCATTTACTCAACTGTTTCCACTTCTTACGATACCAGGGTACGTTTCGTTGCGACTTGTACAAATAGGTCTCACCTATTTCCACCAAAGACAAGTTTTTGGTCAGGAGAATACAACACTCAGAAATCACTTGTTAGCTTTCCCATCTGTTAGCTTTCCACTTTCTTATACAAGTCGTTAAACAACTTCTCTTCCCGAATCAACTATTCTGGTCTCAACACTCTCTTCGCTTCCCTCCCTAGACCAACCCTTCTCCTTCACTTTGTGACCGAAGCAAGTCTGGAACGACCATTTTTTGGTTTAGGCCGGATTTGTACAGATTGATATCTCGAATCAAAGTACTCCCTTGCAGTACATTGTTTAGGGTTTAGACTCGTTTCTCACCCACACACTCGAAATTACCAAAATCAGCAGAAAATGTTTTCACCCTCAAACAGCTTTATAAAAGAATCATGAGGGGTTCTGATAGAAACAATATGTAAAAAAGTCACAATATGTTGAATCGGTTTTGGTTTAGCATAAAAGCATATGTGTTTCGAGGGTTTTCAACTTTTGCTTTCAATAGTTAAAAACCGGTTTTCAACCTTTCTCTGGTAAAGGTTGGTAATTATGCTTTTGTTTTGCATAAGGATGACAACATAATGATATTTCGATATCAATTCTCCCTGGAAGAAGATGCAAACATATTGGAGAAGAGGATGTGAAATTTGAGGTAACGAGTTTGTTAGTTAATCGTTTTCCTGTTTAAGAAAAGCATGATTTTATTTCATATATTTATTGCTTTTTCTTAACAAAATTTCGGTACAATTGATGTTTCATTCCATTATGTGTGTATGGATGTGTGTGTGATTCAATTGGTTCCGGTTAAGAAAAACTATTTTTATCTTGCTTTATTGTTTGGTATCAATTGTTTAGGCTTACAAAATTTCGGTGTAATTGCGGTGCTTTAATGTCTATGTTGTTTCAATTGCTTCCGGTTGAGGAGAATAATTATGCAAGTTGATTTATTTTGGTTTGTATAATTGTTTATGGCTTAACGAAAAAAAAGGTTTACGGAATGAATTATTTAGTGCAATTTGATTCCAGATAATAGAAACTAAGTTAATTCTGATCTTAGTTAAACTTATCAAAGTGGAGGTTTCAGTTATTCAAGTCTAATCGTATGCCTTAACAAGAAATGCTAGTTAACTAACCTAGTACTTTTCTTGTTTAAAATTTAAAGGTCTAAGTTATATGGATAACTAGAACATGATGATAAAAATAGAGTTATCTTTATTTTGGTCTTATCAAACAAGCGATTGTATTTGTAGAATCGGTTTAGCAAAGGAACTAAGGTGCTTAGTTGATTTTTGGTTTGCTAAACTATTAGAGAAAATTGCTTCGGACAATTGTTTCCTTGATAACATATCAAAACATAATTACTTTGTAGTGTCGGTTTTGATATTGGTTATCAAAAATGGTATGTGGAACCCTCGTGCTTAACTCTATAGGTTGCAAGTATATTTTGAGATTTGTAAGATCCTTTTCGGTTTGTCCTTTATTTTTTCGTTTGTTTGTCATTTTGTGACAAAAGGTGGGAGAAATATATGGAGTAAACAAGTGATACTGGTATTGATTTATATTGATTGGTATCACTAGGGAAAGGACATTGGTGCTTAAACGTTTATTTAACGAAAGAGTGAAAGCATAGACTAAGGGGGAGTAACATATCATATACTTGTGGTTATCTTAACTACAAAGGGATTAACAAAGCTAATACTCTTTGTTATTATACTGTCAACAATGACATTTAAGGATTGAATGTATACATGTTATTGTATTGTTGAATTCGGGAATCAAGCGTATATGTAATGAATTCTTGTAATTTGTTTATCCGTATGATGTAAGAGTTTTGTCACAAAATTGACAAAGGGGGAGATTGTTAGAGAATAGCTCGGTTGAACCCACCAAGCATTGGTATGTCAAGTTTGGTTGTCATATTTTAGTGAGCCAAAACTCAGTTTAAGAGTCGCTTGATTATGTACTAGAGTCAACTTCGTATAGGTTAGCCTGAAAGTATTAGGATATGAGACATTACAAGTATTGCGAAAACTTTAAGAAGTGAAAAAGTAAGGAGCTACAACGACAACATCATCCTTCCACTTGAGGTTAGTGATATTTTTGACTTGAACTGTTTCATTCCCTAACGTATCTTTCAAGTCGTGCATATAGAAAACAAAACTCGGAAGCATGAATGATACTCTAGTTAGATATAGTATTAAGGAATACAATACGGGGTTTATTGCTTAACCATTAAACTTTGTGTATAAGACATCGACATAATTGTTTGAATGCTATTGTGATTATGAATGGATATAAAGTGAAGATTTCATCCTAGGAAACAATGTTTTACATTTTTTTTAAGGAAGTAAATTCATGAACTTGTTTTGTGAACTGAAAAAGGAAATCGCCAGGCATTATTGGTATTGTTATTCATTGCATATCTTGTGAACAACCAATATGTGTGATTAGTATAACTGTGTTTCTGGGTGAAAACTGTTTCTGGTAGTTTTGGTAAATTTGGGTGTGTGAATGAGAAACGAATCTAAACCCTAAACAATGCACTGCACGGGAGTACTTTTGATTCGAGAGATCAATATGTACAATCCTGGCCTAAACCAAGAAATGGCCGTTCCATGCTTGCTTCGGTCACAAAGTAAAGGAGAATGGTTGGTCTTAGGGAGGGAAATGAAGAGTGTGTTGATACCAGAATGGTTAATTCTGAAGATGTGGCTTGTTTTATGACTTGTATCAGAAAGTGAAACTGGCTTGCATAGTGAAAAGCTATCAGTTCTTGGTGATTTCTGGATTCTATGTTGTTGCCGACCCAAAAACTTGTTCTTTGGCGGAAATATGTGAAGCCTATTTATACATCATATTGAAACGTACCATGGTCTCGTAGGAAGTGGAAACGATTGAGTGGTGGAAGAATGGAGTAACGTGTAACCGTCAGACATTATGTTTCCATGATGAAGGAAGTGGATCCGTTTATACCGTTACTTCCCACCATCACTAATTGTCCCACTTCATGACACTTTCTTGTAACGGGCGCATTGCACGCCGCACGCTGTAAACCGCCAGACCAATACCCTGATGAGTATCCACCAGTTTGTGACATGTTTGATGTCTCAAGTGTTTTCTTGGAAAACATGTAGCACTTTGCTACGTGTGGCAAGTCAAAGTCAAGGGACTTGCCGCAGGAAATTAGCATGTGATGTTATTAGGCTCATTTTGGCTAGTCGCCTAAAACTTTCCACAGGCATGTCAGTTCGGTAGCAAACTTGGAAAGCCGAGATTACATCTCGTGAGGAAGGGTAGCCGTTGATTATGGCTACCTTCTGTTGGCGCCTGATAATGGTACAGTGGCGCCTTTAGCGCATGCTAGTGGTACTGCGGCATGGATGGCATAGTTTGTGCATGCCAGTGGAACGGTGGCGCGTGGCGTAGCCATGTCCACTGGATTTATGCGGTTGGTCGCCTAAAACTTGCCACAAGCCTGTCAGTTCGGTGGCGAACTTGGATGGCTGAGATTGCATCTCATGAGGAAGGGTAGCCGTAGATTATGGCTACCTTCTGTCGGTGCCTGATAATGGCATAGTGACGCCTTTGGCGCATGCCAGTGGCACGGTGGAATGGCTGGCATAGTTTGTGCATGCCAGCGACACGATGGTGCAAGTAGCGCCTGGCGTATCCATGGCCACTAAATTTTGGCACATTGGTGTTAAACTCAAATGTGGTGTGGCAACATCAGTTTCAGTGGCCACATCGATCCCGATGTTCTGGGGAACATTGTTGGCGTAACAACTTTTCCTAAATTAGGGTTTGGCATGCCAAAACCCTAATTAGCACATGTGGCATGCAGCATGCGGTAGGTGGTCGTGGCATGTCATCTTATACAAACGATGCCAGAGTCATGCCAGAGGATCCATAGGCAAGCCACCATGTAGAAACGGCTACAAGAGCAAATATTTCCACGAGTGGCTTTGGTGTGGTGTCTTTTTTAGGGTTTCCTAAAGTCCACGTGGCTGTGGCATGTTGTGGGCCCAAGATATCATAGTTTTGTGCCATGATTAGAAATTAGGGTTTCGTCCACCGCCACTAGAGCATGGCCGCGCCTACGGTTCAGGCTAGCCAAATTGAAGTCTGTTGTGATGCCGGTCACGAACGGAGAGTGGGTTGGCAAGTTTTTTTGGCATGCTGGCGCGGTAAGTGGCACGTTTGGCAGGTGCACTTGGCATGCCCGTTTGGCGTGTGCGATTGGCATGCTTTTTGGCATGTTTGGCATGCCGTTAGTATGTTGGCGTGGTTTTGGGAAGCCAACCTAGTATGGCGACCTCTTAACACAATTTCCACCTCTTTTAAAGCTGTGGCAGGCTTACAACAACTTGATTGGTCAATGAAAGTAGGGGACCGGCCAAGCATGGGCGTGGCCACCCTTTTGGTGTGCGTGGCAGGTTTAGTGCGAGCTGATTGGTCGATGGGAAATAGGTCCGACAAGTATGGGTGTGGCTACCCTTTTGGTGCGGTGGCGGGTTTAATGCGACCTGATTGGTCGATGGGGAATAAGGCCTGCAAGTATTGCCCCAGCCACAAATCATGGGAGTGTGGAAGGTTTAAAGCGACCTGATTGGTCGATAAAGGGGTAAGGGCTGGTTGGGTAGCATGCGACGTGACCAAGTGGCGCCGGCTGGCCTATGGCATGGCCACGCTTCCTCTCATTGTTGCTCCTTATCCGCGACTCCTTTATTCTTTGCTTTCTGATTTTGGGTAGGACTTTGCACCTACTAATCCATGGCGGATTGTTGCTTACGTGCATCAGTCAGGATAAATTTCATGTGAACATATTGAGTTGCTCAATAAATACGCCAGTGGAGAGGTTGAACACTCTTTACATGGATACGTTTCTTTGCAGATTGACGACACATTAAATATGAGGTTTTGTAATTTTACCCCTGAACTAAAAACCACCATCAACATTAAGTCCCCTGCTTAGCACGTAATAGTGGCATTGTTGCGGGGTAAGCATGAGATGGTGACATATGAGGATAAAAATTGAAAGGGAAGACATTAAGAGATTTCCAGGAAAATTCGACTAACCTTTGGCAGGAGGCATGAGTAGTCTATGATCCTTGTGTTGGCATACTTTGGGCTAGGCCACAGGGTGCTGATGCCATGGAGTGTTGGCGCAGTGATCCTTAACACAAAGATGAGTGTTGATGTGGTGAATCCGTCAGCACTATGACAACAACAATGAGTGTTAAGGAGTTTGAACATCTCAATACTAGGAGGAAAAATGTGTTGAGGCAGTATGCCTAACAACATAGTGGTGAGTGTTGAGGAATTTGCAATCTCAACAATAAGGAAAAGATATGTGTTAAGGGTTTTCCTGCCAACACAATGGTGAGTGTTGAGGAAATTTCCACGTCCCAACTATAAGGAAAAATATGTGTTGAGGCAGTTTTCCTGGCAACACGGAGGTTGAGTGTTGAGGAGTTTGAATGTCTCAACACTAAGAGGAAAAATGTGTTGAGGCAGTTTGCCTGGCAACACAGTGGTGAGTGTTGAGGATTTTGAACGTCTCAACACTAAGAGGAAAAATGTGTTGAAGCAATTTGCCTAGCAACACAATGGTGAGTGTTGAGGAATTTACACGTCTCAAGACTAAGAGGAAAAGTTGTGTTGAGGCAGCATTCCTGGCAACACAATAGTGAGTGTTGAGGTATTTACACGTCTCAACACTAAGAGGAAGGATGTGTTGAGGAAGCATGCCTAGCAACACAGTAGTGAGTGTTGAGGAATTTACACGTTTTAACACTAAGAGGAAAGGTGTGTTGTGGCGGTATGCCTGGCAACACAGTAGTGAGTGTTGAGGAATTTACACGTCTCAACACTAAGAGGAAAGGTGTGTTGTGGAAGCATGCCAGGCAACACAGTAGTGAGTGTTGAGAAATTTAAACGTCTCAACACTAAGAGGAAAGATGTGTTGAGGAAGCATGCCTAGAAACACAGTAGTGAGTGTTGAAAAATTTACACGTCTCAACACTAAGAGCAAAGGTGTATTATGGCAGCATACCTGGCAACACAGTAGTGAGTGTTGAGGAATTTACACGTCTCAACACTAATAGAAGGGATATGTTGAAGAAGCATGCCTAGCAACACAGTAGTGAGTGTTGAGGAATTTACACGTCTCAATTCTAAGAGGAAAGGTGTGTTGAGGAAGCATGTCTAGCAACACAGTAGTGAGTGTTAAGGAATTTACACGTCTCAACACTAAGAGAAAGGATGTGTTGAGGAAGCATGCCTAGCAACACAGTAGTGAGTGTTGAGGAATTTACACGTATCAACACTAAGAGGAAAGGTGTGTTGAGGAAGCATGCCTAACAACACAATAGTGAGTGTTGAGGAATTTAAACGTCTCAACACTAAGAGGAAAGGAAGTGTTGAGGAAGCATGCATAGCAACACAGTAGTGAGTGTTGAGGAATTTACACGTATCAACACTAAGAGAAAGGATGCATTGAGGAAGTATGCCTGACAACACAATAGTGGTGTTGAGGAATTTGCACGTCTCAAAACCAAGAGGAGAGTGTGTTGAGGAAGCATGCCTGACAACACGGTAGTGAGTGTTGAGAAATTTACACGTCTCAACACGAAGAGGAAAGGTGTGTTGAGGCAGCATGCCTGGCAATACAGTAGTGAGTGTTGAGGAATTTACATGCCTCAATGGTGGGCCCGGAGGAGTGTGAAAATTAAACGTAATAAAACGGGCCTACAGTAATACCGCAAGTGCACGGTCGTCAGTTGTAGCTCGTGCAAGTACGGGTCGATCCACAGAGACTGGGTGTGTTTGGAGTTTTCTAGCTATTTTGGGTTTCTAAATTGCTATTGTTGGGCTTTGAATACCCTTTGAGTAAATTGGGCCTAATGGGTTTGTGTTTTTAACAATGAAATGAACTGAGCTTGGGCTCAGTTGGTCTTGAAGTGCACTAGGCTTTGGGCTTTGAGCCTTAACCTAAACTGTGGTTGGGCCTTAATGAACTGGGCTTTGAGCCTTGGGTTGAGCTGGGCTTTCACAGTGAATTGGGCTCAATGTAACAGTGAATTGGGCCTTAGACCTTAATGATGATCTGGGCCTTGAGCCTTTAGCTTGAGCTAGGCTTTGAAGAGGAAGCATCAGCAGCAGTGCAAAGAGGAAGGAAAGCAGACAGCTGCAGTAGCAAAGCTGGAGAAAACAGCAGCAGCAACAGGGTTGCAGCAGCAGCAGCATAAGGCAAAGAAAGCAGCAGCAGCAGCAATACTGCACAGCAGCTGCACAAGCAGTGGAAGGGAGGCAACAACAGCAGGGAAGAAAACAGGGCAAAACAAGGCAATATAGCAAAGGGAAAGAACACAACAACTACAAGCAGAGAACAATGCAAATGAACCAAGGCCTAAGCCAAGGGCAGGGGAGATGGTGAAGCTAACAGTGATGACAATGCAAGGCCAAGCCAGTGGCTCTAGGCATACAAATGGAATGGAAAGGGAATTAGCTTGCTATGAGCACTAATTTCTCCCATTGCTCAATCACAACAATGCATCCTAAGCATACAAATGGAATGGAAAGAGAATTAGCTTGCTATGAGCACTAATTTCTCCCATTACTCAATCAAATCAGTTCACTGAGGTTTCTAGCCTAACATGGACACACAACAGTAAACTAATCCTAACATTTGAGAAGCTAACAGTTGACAAAACAAGAGATTCAAAACAGTGACAAAACAGGGGATTATATTAACACTAACAATGACAAAACAATTAGGATTAACAGATACAAAACAACCTAGCATGGATAGTGCATTAACATCAAATTAAACATGAAACTAGAAATTAGACTAAACATGGACAGTGTATATAAGACAGTGAAATTGATAAAGAAATTGAAGTTGAAAATCAAAAGAAATTGAAATTAGACATTAACATGGAATTATCAGTGGGATTAAAACAACATGCAAACAAGAAATTAACATTAAATTAAAACAGTAACAAGCATAAATTGAAATTGAAATTAAAATTAAACTAAAAATTATCCCAAATTGGGGGAGACTCGGCTAACCCAAGCACATCTTTAACACTAATCCCACACCCATATTTATACCCAATACCCAATTAGGGTTTACAATCAAAATCCCCAAATTTGAGAAATTAGGGCTTTTAGAAATTGGAGAAATCTCACCTAATTCTCTGAAATTGTTGTCGACCCATAACTCCTCTGTACTTGTTCTTCCTCCTGCTCCAACAACTCTACTGATGCCCTAACTCGAGGTGTTTTATCTGCCCTCACCTAGGTTTTAGTGAGGAAAGGTGAGAGATGGTAAAACAACTAGGTTAGGGGGATAGGGATTTCGGGCTTTGTTGCTGTCGAGTGAATGGGGTGGTGATGGTGATGGTATGGTGGTGGCAGAAGGTGGCAGGGAGAGGTGGTGGAGGTGGTTCTGATGCATAGCCTGTGAAGGAGAAGGTGAAATCGATGTTTTGGGAGAAGGGTGCGTTTGGGTAGCTGGTATAGGGTTTGGTGCTCCAGTGTGTGGCGGTTTCATCAAGTTCGATGATTTGCGAAGCGAGAGCGTTGGATACGAAGATGATGAATTGATCCAACGGAGAGATGGAAGGAAGCGAGGAGCGACCGTTAGATGCGGAAGTACAACGAAATTGATGGCTCGAGATGGAGTTAGGTGCTGTAGTGTTAGACAGGAGCTTCAGACTTCGATGTACTGGCGATGCTGCGACCGTAGGATGCTGAGATGATCCAATCTAACGGCTAGAAAGGGAAACGGGTATGGATATAGGAAATGGATTTGGGTGAGGGTTTTGGGCCTTGGGTATGTCAAGCCCATATCTTCTTTAAGAACAATTCTTCCTCTTCAAGCCCATTTCTAGCCTTTTGGTCTTGTGCACAGCATTCTTCGCGGCTTCCTTGCGTAATTCCTCCCGGCTTTTCACCACTTTTCTGCTCTTTTTCGCTCCGCGACTCATCCGAACTTTATTTATTACCTAAAAATACAACATTAATTAATAAAAATATTTATTCTCGAAAACAATGAAAATACAGAATATGGGATAAAATGTAGAATTAATGCACAAAATATGAGTTAAATGCCAATAAAAAGGGTGCAAATATATACAATATTTGGCACTCATCAAATACCCCCAAACCTGAATTTTACTTGTCCTCAAGTAAAACAAAACTAAGGAAATCCTAACTATACCACTGTCGCTGGTCTCTCGAATGCATTTAGCGTATGCACTAAGCCTTTTAAACCACTAAGTGTCCCTAGTGGACGAGTTGAAGTCTCGTGAAGGTTTGCTTAGAACGTACCTACAAAGTTCTAGGTCAAAATATAAGCTCAGATTCCATCAAATGTGACATGTGCAAAACAGTTTAAGCTCACAGCAAAATGGAGATGTCAATCTAGCTATCGAAGGCACAATCCTAGCACTGATAACAAAAAAAGACATGTGATAAGAGTGTAAAGTGTATCTACACATGTGTAAAGAAAGATCTGAAGTTATGACTACTAATCACCAAGAGATAGTTTCTCAGGCTAAGAACCAAGGTCGAAATCTAGCTAGCTGTCCGGACTTTACGAGAATTGTGAATGAGTTGGAGGTATTTCACAATTACTCGCGTTGTACATCAATGGCATACACCCTCCTTGCTTATTACAATGAAACAACAAAATGACTATTTACATGACTCTTATTTACATTGACTACTCTCTTTTATTTTTGGAACAAGAGATGATGGAATTGATAAATACTTGATTTTTTTGTATTTTTTTGATATTTTTTTTTTTTTTTTTTTTTTTTTGCATAAGGAAACACTTTTGATACATATACAAAAGGAAACAAAAGATTACATGACACTTTGCAAGAGGTAGCCCTTTTTGATGCACCCAGTTAAATTCGATGGTTGTCTTTCTTAATGTAACCTCCACCTTCTATCCCAACCAACCAAAGAACAAGCTAGTCAAGTTTCGTTCAGTATTCTAAAGTGATTGGCAATCGTAACTTCCTATCAAACACCTTGAAGATCGAGGCCATACATGTATTGGTAGATCGTGCGCGTGCAAATTTCTTATCACTATGTGAATTGTGCTAGAATCAGGGTGCCTAAATATCTAGACTAAGACTCCTAATAAAAACATATTTGCACAAGAGTCAACATTTCAAGGTAAATGAGCTCCATTTTTATGATTTTTCATTTTTTTTTTTTTTTTTTTTTTGAATTTTTCAATTTTTTCAAAAAGAAGAAGGAGTTCGTTTTTATTCAATTATCATGGTATCTACTCTATACCCCCAAACCTAAACTAAACATTGTCCTCAATGTTTCAAAATATGGAAAGAATTAAAACAACATATGAAGAGGAACATGCTGAGTAGAGTAAAAGGAGAGAGAATACCCGATTGTACGGCGAAAGCTCGATTAAAACTCTTTATTCAAGGCAAAAATCCAATATTAGTCACAATGGATGAGCACAAAATATATACAAAAGGAAATTTAACTAACACATTATCTACAAGAAAATTTGGTTTTTAATGGGATTGGACTTTTTGGAAAAATTTGGTTTTGTCGGGAGACATTTGGTTTTGATGGGAAAAAGAAAATTTTGGTTTTTAGGGAAACATTTGGAAAACTTTTTGGTTATTTAGGGAAAGAGTGGACCAGTTTAGTCCACATAGACTGGGTCCTCCAGGTTGGTTGTTTCAATGTCGGGTGGAATGGTCAAGGAATGGCTTTAATCTCTGCCCGTTGACTTTGAAAACGTTCTTGTTGGAACATCATCCTCCAGCTCTACAGCCCATGAGGAAAAACTGTGCGTACTAGGTACGGACCCTTCCATCTGGAACGCAGTTTTCCTGGAAAAAGATGTAATCGGGAGTCATACAGCAAACTTTCTGACCAGGAGTGAAGGATTTGCGCAGAATACGCTTATCATGAAACATCTTCATCTCTTCTGCTTATATAACTTGGCACTATCATAAGCCTCATTTCTCAATTCTTCCAACTCGTTGAGTTGAAGTTTCCTTTGAATTCCAGCTTCGTCCAGAGAGAAGTTCAGCTCTTTGATTGCCCAGTAGGCACGATGTTCTAATTCCACAGGTAGATGGCACGGCTTTCCATACACTAGACGATAGGGGGACATGCCAATTGGTGTCTTATAAGCTGTTCTATAGGCCCACAAAGCATCATTCAATCTTAATGACCAATCTTTCCTAGACGGGTTGACCGTCTTCTCCAGAATGTGCTTAATTTCCCTATTAGAAACTTCTACTTGTCCACTAGTCTGAGGGTGGTACGGAGTAGCAACCTTGTGAGTTATGCCATACTTGCGTACTAAAGACTCAAAGTACTTGTTACGAAAATGTGAACCGCCGTCACTGATGATAGCTCTAGGGGTACCAAAACGTGCAAATATGTTTTCCTTTAGAAATGAAAGTACCACCTTGTGGTCATTTGTTCTGGTTGCTATGGCTTCTACCCACTTAGAAACGTAATCAACTGCGACTAGGATGTACAATCTACCGTCAGAAATAGGGAATGGACCCATGAAGTCGATCCCCCAAACATCAAAAATCTCCACAATCAAAATGGGGTTCAATGGCATCATGTTTCTCCTCGAAATGCTTCCTAGCTTTTGACAGCGTTCACAAGCAACACAATAATCATGGCAATCCTTGAACAATGATGGCCAATAGAATCCACACTGCAAGATCTTTGCAGCGGTTTTCTTGGCACTGAAATGGCCTCCACATGCTTGGTCATGACAGAAAGATATCACATCTTTCTGTTCAGTGTTGGGGACACATCTCCTAATGATTTGGTCCGGCAGTACTTAAACAAATATGGGTCATCCCAAAGGAAATGTTTAACTTCAGCCAAAACTTTAGCGGTCTTGTCTCGACCAACGTGAGGGCATCCTACCTGCAGCAGGTAGTTAACAATGTCGCAAACCAAGGAAGGTTGACACAGACATCAATTGCTCATCAGGAATGATTCTCTATTAGCATGGACTCATCAATAGACTCAATGGTTAATCTAGACAAATGATCAGCAACCACATTCTCACAACCTTTCTTATCACGGATTTCGAGATCGAATTCCTGTAATAAGAGTATCCATCGAATAAGGCGAGCTTTAGCATCCTTCTTGGAAAGAAGATACTTCAAAGCCGCATGGTCAGTGTATATGATGATCTTAGATCCTATGAGATAAGATCTAAACTTGTCTAATGCGAAAACGACGGCAAGAAATTCCTTCTCGGTAGTTGAATAATTGAGTTGGGCATCATTAAGGGTTTTGCTAGCGTAGTATATCACATATGGTAGTCTATCAACTCGCTGTCCTAAAACAGCACCAACAGCATAATCAGAGGCATCACACATAAGTTCGAACGGAAGCTTCCAATCGGGTGGTCGGACTATAGGAGCGGTGGTGAGAAGGGTTTTTAATTCCTCCCAAGCTTTCACACAAGCATCATCGAAATTGAAGGTAACATCTTTGGCGAGTAGACTACACAGAGGTCTTGAGATTTTGCTAAAGTCTTTGATGAATCGCCGGTAAAAACCAGCATGACCTAAAAATGATCGAATTTCCTCACAGAGCGGGTTTTGGTAATGTCGATGAGGTCTACTTTAGCTTTATCTACTTCATTCATTCCTTTTCCGAGATGATGTGTCCTAGAACTATTCCTGAATTCACCATAAAATGGCACTTTTCCCAATTTAGAACAAGGTTCCTTTTCTTACATCTGGACATCACAGGGTAAGATGTCTTAAACATTTATCAAACGAGAACCGAACACGAGAAATCATCCATAAGATCTCGAGAAAACTATCTATCATGTCAGAAAAAATGCTCATCATGCAACGCTGAAAAGTAGCAGGTGCATTACACAACCCAAGGGCATGTCTATAAGCAAATGTCCCAAAGGACACGTGAATGTAGTTTTTTCCTGATCTTCTGGTGCAATGTGAATTTGGTTATAACCGGAAAAGCCATCTAGAAAACAGTAGTGACTGTGTCCAGACACACGTTCTAGCATTTGGTCATGAAAGGGAGCGGGAAGTGATCCTTCCTTGTTACTGTGTTCAACTTCTGTAGTCGATGCATACTCGCCATCCTGTGGTTGTACGAGTAGGGACTAATCATTCTTGTCGTTCTGAACTACAGTAATGCCTGACTTCTTAGGCACAACTTGAATGGGACTAACCCATTTGCTATCGGGAATTGGGTATATGATACCCGCATCAAGTAGTTTCAGGATCTCTCTCTTTGACTACATCTCTCATGTTAGGATTAAGTCTCCTTTGCATTTCCCTCGATGGTTTGGCATTCTCTTCAAGGTTAATGTGGTGCATGCAAATGGTGGGACTAATTCCTTTGAGATCTGAGATGGTCCATCCTAAGGCCTCTTTGTGTTCCTTAAGTACTTCTAAAAGCTTACTTTCCTGTTCCGTGTCTAAACATGATGAAATAATGACAGGTAAAGTATCAGAAGAACCTAGGAATGCGTACTTCAACGTACTAGGCAATGTTTTCAATTCAAGCTTGGGTGGCTCAACAATGGATGGAATAGCTTGGAATCAGAGAGTAAGGGTGGTTCCACTTCATATTTCCTTTCAGTGACGTCCATTTGAGGTACAGATTCGAGCAGAGATAGGACGTCACTACAGTATGCATCATCATAGGAATCTGAGTTAAAGTTCTCCATACATGCTTGAAAGGGGTCGACGGATAGAATGTTAGTCAACGAATCTTGCATTAATCCTTCAATCATATTAACTTCATGCACATCATCATCATCAAGATTCACAGGTTGTTGACTAATATCGAACACATTCAATTCTACCGTCATGTTGCCAAAAGACAGTTTCAACACTCCATTACGACAATTAATGATTGCGTTGGACGTAGCCAAGAAAGGACGTCCTAAGATGACAGGAATGTGACAGTCTGGGTTTTGTACAGGTTGAGTGTCTAAGACAATGAAGTCTACGGGAAAATAGAATTTGTCAACCTTGATCAAAACGTCTTCGACCACTCCACGAGGAATCTTGACAGATCGGTCTGCCAGTTGTAGAGTGATAGATGTTGGCTTCAACTCCCCAAGACCTAACTGCTCATAAACAGAATATGGCAGTAGGTTAACACTTGCACCTAGGTCTAATAACGCTTTATTGACCGTGTGTTCTCCTATAGTGCAAGAAATTGTTGGACATCCTGGATCCCTAAACTTGGGTGGAGTTTTGTTCAGAATGATGGAACTCACCTGTCAGCTAAGAAAGCACGTTTGTGCACATTAGCTTGCGCTTTTGAGTACACAAGTCTTTGAGGAATTTGGCATAAGCAGGGATTTGCTATTGCTTCAAGAAAAGGAATGTTGATGTTGACTCTCTTGAACAGATCTAACATCTCATTAATGGGTACTTTTCTGTTGATAGATCAATCTTTGAGGAAATGGGGCAACAGGAGAATGAGTTGGCAAAGGGACATTCACAGCAGTAGAATTGTCAGGCTTTCCAACTTGCTCAGATTCTTTGGTTTTCTGGGGTTGTGGAGACAGCGTGGAATTTGTATCAGATTCATTAGGTTCGCCCACGTTGTTCTCGATGATTTTACCACTTCGGAGGGTGGTAATGGCATGGACTTGATCGGGTGAGGTTTCAGTGCAGGATGTTGTGCCTGTTTGAAATATCCTCTTTGGATTTTGTTGGGGTTGGCTAGGAAGTTTACCCTTTTCTCTCTCGCTCATGGAATCACAGATTTGACCCATCTTTTGATCAAGACTTTTCTGACTTTGCACTAGACTCTGGAACATCTCCTCTAGGGCGGATAATCTCTTGTCGGTATTGTGTTGAGGATATGATTGTTGAGAGTTCGATTGTTGTTGAGGGTTCCTAGGATATTGATAACCATGATTGTTCTGAGATCCCTGATTGTTTTGATAGCTCTGATTGGTTTGAGATGGTCCTCCCTGAGTGGGTCCTTTGGACCATGAAAAGTTAGGGTGGTTTCTCCATCCTGGATTGTAGGTCTGTGAATAGGGGTTATGCTCTTGTTTTTGAAACATGGCCTGTGCCTGTTCAAGCCTAGATTCCTGGACTGCAAGCAAATCGGGGCAACTTTGGAATTGATGGTTGGGATCGTTACAAGCGGCACATACAGACGAAGCGACATGTTCTCGGAGAGTAGTGGTGGAAGGTTTTGAATTTTTATGTAGTTCTAACTCTTCTAATCTCCTAACTATTGATGCCATGTTTGCTCTTCCCTCGAAATCTGCTTCAATCCTAAAAGCCTTAGCTTCGGATGTAGTCTTTCTGGGTTCACGGATGGATTCCCACTGTTGCGTCTTTTCAGCTACTTCAATCAAGAAGTCCCAAGACGCATCAGCAGTTTTGTCTACGAATAGACCATTACACATTGACTCAACCGTTGTTCGGGTGGACACATCTAGACCTTCATACAAAATTTGCACAAGTCTCCATTTTTCAAAACCATGATGGGGACATTGGAGCAATAATTCATTGAATCTCTCCAGGTATCTAGCTAAGGTCTCACCCTCTAATTGCACAAAGCTATTCAGACTTTGACGAATTGTCGCAGTCTTGTGATTCGGGAAAAACTTTTTGAAAAACTCCTTTATGAGGTCATCCCATGTCATGATGGATTGAGGCTGTAAAGCATACAGCCAGGCCTTTGCCTTATCTTTCAGGGAGAAAGGAAAGAGCCATAACTTTAGGGTTTCGTCGGACATTTGAGTGAAACGCAGAGTTCCACAAATTTCCCCGGCAGCGGCGCCAAAAACTTGGTGGGCCCGGAGGAGTGTGAAAATTAAACGTAATAAAACGGGCCTACAGTAATACCGCAAGTGCACGGTCGTCAGTTGTAGCTCGTGCAAGTACGGTCGATCCACAGAGACTGGGTGTGTTTGGAGTTTTCTAGCTATTTTGGGTTTCTAAATTGCTATTGTTGGGCTTTGAATACCCTTTGAGTAAATTGGGCCTAATGGGTTTGTGTTTTTAACAATGAAATGAACTGAGCTTGGGCTCAGTTGGTCTTAAAGTGCACTAGGCTTTGGGCTTTGAGCCTTAACCTAAACTGTGGTTGGGCCTTAATGAACTGGGATTTGAGCCTTGGGTTGAGCTGGGCTTTCACAGTGAATTGGGCTCAATGTAACAGTGAATTGGGCCTTAGAACTTAATGATGATCTGGGCCTTGATCCTTTAGCTTGAGCTAGGATTTGAAGAGGAAGCATCAGCAGCAGTGCAAAGAGGAAGGAAAGCAGACAGCTGCAGTAGAAAAGCTGGAGAAAACAGCAGCAGCAACAGGGTTGCAGCAGCAGCAGCATAAGGCAAAGAAAGCAGCAGCAGCAGCAATACTGCACAGCAGCTGCACAAGCAGTGGAAGGGAGGCAACAACAGCAGGGAAGAAAACAGGGCAAAACAAGGCAATATAGCAAAGGGAAAGAACACAGCAACTACAAGCAGAGAACAATGCAAATGAACCAAGGCCTAAGCCAAGGGCAGGGGAGATGGTGAAGCTAACAGTGATGACAATGCAAGGCCAAGCCAGTGGCTCTAGGCATACAAATGGAATGGAAAGGGAATTAGCTTGCTATGAGCACTAATTTCTCCCATTGCTCAATCACAACAATGCATCCTAAGCATACAAATGGAATGGAAAGAGAATTAGCTTGCTATGAGCACTAATTTCTCCCATTACTCAATCAAATCAGTTCACTGAGGTTTCTAGCCTAACATGGACACACAACAGTAAACTAATCCTAACATTTGAGAAGCTAACAGTTGACAAAACAAGAGATTCAAAACAGTGACAAAACAGGGGATTATATTAACACTAACAATGACAAAACAATTAGGATTAACAGATACAAAACAACCTAGCATGGATAGTGCATTAACATCAAATTAAACATGAAACTAGAAATTAGACTAAACATGGACAGTGTATATAAGACAGTGAAATTGATAAAGAAATTGAAGTTGAAAATCAAAAGAAATTGAAATTAGACATTAACATGGAATTATCAGTGGGATTAAAACAACATGCAAACAAGAAATTAACATTAAATTAAAACAGTAACAAGCATAAATTGAAATTGAAATTAAAATTGAAAACTAAAATTAAACTAAAAATTATCCCAAATTGGGGGAGACTCGGCTAACCCAAGCACATCTTTAACACTAATCCCACACCCATATTTATACCCAATACCCAATTAGGGTTTACAATCAAAATCCCCAAATTTGAGAAATTAGGGCTTTTAGAAATTGGAGAAATCTCACCTAATTCTCTGAAATTGTTGTCGACCCATAACTCCTCTGTACTTGTTCTTCCTCCTGCTCCAACAACTCTACTGATGCCCTAACTCGAGGTGTTTTATCTGCCTTCACCTAGGTTTTAGTGAGGAAAGGTGAGAGATGGTAAAACAACTAGGTTAGGGGGATAGGGATTTCGGGCTTTGTTGCTGTCGAGTGAATGGGGTGGTGATGGTGATGGTATGGTGGTGGCAGAAGGTGGCAGGGAGAGGTGGTGGAGGTGGTTCTGATGCATAGCCTGTGAAGGAGAAGGTGAAATCGATGTTTTGGGAGAAGGGTGCGTTTGGGTAGCTGGTATAGGGTTTGGTGCTCCAGTGTGTGGCGGTTTCATCAAGTTCGATGATTTGCGAAGCGAGAGCGTTGGATACGAAGATGATGAATTGATCCAACGGCGAGATGGAAGGAAGCGAGGAGCGACCGTTAGATGCGGAAGTACAACGAAATTGATGGCTCGAGATGGAGTTAGGTGCTGTAGTGTTAGACAGGAGCTTCAGACTTCGATGTACTGGCGATGCTGCGACCGTAGGATGCTGAGATGATCCAATCTAACGGCTAGAAAGGGAAACGGGTATGGATATAGGAAATGGATTTGGGTGAGGGTTTTGGGCCTTGGGTATGTCAAGCCCATATCTTCTTTAAGAACAATTCTTCCTCTTCAAGCCCATTTCTAGCCTTTTGGTCTTGTGCACAGCATTCTTCGCGGCTTCCTTGCGTAATTCCTCCCGGCTTTTCACCACTTTTCTGCTCTTTTTCGCTCCGCGACTCATCCGAACTTTATTTATTACCTAAAAATACAACATTAATTAATAAAAATATTTATTCTCGAAAACAATGAAAATACAGAATATGGGATAAAATGTAGAATTAATGCACAAAAGATGAGTTAAATGCCAATAAAAAGGGTGCAAATATATACAATATTTGGCACTCATCACTCAACACTAAGAGGAAGGATGTGTTTAGGAAGCATGCCTAGCAACACAATAGTGAGTGTTGAGGAATTTAAACGTCTCAAAACTAAGAGGAAAGGAAGTGTTGAGGAAGCATGCATAGCAACACAGTAGTGAGTGTTGTGGAATTTACACGTATCAACACTAAGAGATTTAAAACTTATTTGATATGCCTAATAGATATAAAACATTAGATTAAAGATAGTTACTTATCTCTGTCTCCGCTAGGCATGCGCGAAGATCTTTAGGTGTATCAGGATCTCCCGTGAGTAATGGTAGGTTTTTTGAAGAAAGCCTACAACTACACCTGCAAGTATACAGGGTCGAATGTAGCTAGTGATGGGAAGAAAGGGAAAGTCCTCAGGGACTCGGGGGTGTATTGAAGCATTCCTAAGCTAGTTATAGGTGCAAAGCACTATGGCAGTGAGCAAGGCAAAGCAATAAGGCAGATGCAAAGATGGGAAAACAGTTAACAAACCAAAGCAAATGACATGACATTTAAGAACCAAAACAGCAAAGCAATATGGCAAAACAGTTAAGAACCAAGGCTGTAAGCCAAGGGCAGGGAGGAGTTTGTGCACTGATTTCCACCTTGTGTCCTAATCAAGCAATGCAATTCTAGGTTGAGTTGAAGACCTTGAGCATATATTAGAATGGGAGGAAAATCAGCTTGCTCACTGATATGCCCCTAGTATTGACTGTCTTTTGACAGCACAGTCAATCACAGGCATACCAGAGCACTGATTTCTTCCCATTGCTCAAGCAAAACAGGCATCAAGATAACTATCCTAGCAATACATCATTCAACAGTGCACTAGAATGAGACTATCCTAAGAACAAATCATAAGAACATAACATAACATAAACATGAACAGGAGCTTGATATAAATTGTAACAATCACACACTCAAATTCAATACACGTTGGAGTTCAGAACAGCTAAAATTAACAATGCATTTGAATTGAGAATCATGGAATTGAAAAGATTGATAACCCTCAAAGCTACAGTTCATGGAAATAACAAAACTAAACTATTCTACTGATGCTCTGGCTAATCCAGGCATGGCTTCTAACACACACCCATCATCTCTATTTATACACAAACCAACTTTCCCCAAAACAGGACCACATCAGTCCAATTAGGGTTTGGTGAAAATATAAATTAAATCAAAAAAAATCCTACCTAACTCTGATAACAACCCTAATAGACTATCCCATACTTCAATTTAACATTCAATTGATTTCCCCCAAAAATTTCCCAAATCAGAAAAATTAGGGTTTTAGAAATTAAAATTAGAAATTTACCTAATCTCTGACTCCAATCAAACTTCGAACCATGCTTAGAATTAGTCTTCTCTTGCTTCCCATACCTTCAATTTGCCTCTAGATCGACCTAATTTACCTATTTCACACTTTAGGGTTTTGGTTGAAAATGTGTGGAATAAGTAAAGTAGACGGACTAGGGAGAGGGGAACAATGATGGGTTATCATTGTTCGACGCTGTGGTAATTATGGTGGTGATGGCGGAGCAGTTGGGATAGCAGGTGGAGGAGATGGTGGCGGACATGGAGGTTGCAGAGGAGGTGAGGGGAGAAAGAGAAGATGGAGTCGATGAAAAAGAGTGAGGGGGGTGTTTGGTTGGGTAGGAATAGAGTTAGGTATTAGGGTGTTGAGCGGATGTATCAGAATTCGATGTCCAGTGAGTTAAAGCGTTGGATCGACACATCTGGATCGAATCTATCGGCTGAGATGGCAATGCTTGCAGCGACCGTAGGATTGTGAGACACAACAAAACTGATGGCTCCAGATGGAGTTAGGTGTTGTAGTGTTAGACAGGAGCTTCAGAGTTTGATGCACTGTGATGAAGCGACCGTTGGATGATGGAATGGATCCAATCTGACGGTTAAGAGGCGAAACGGGTTTGGGTATTGATTTTAGGCTTAGAAAACGGGTTTGGGTTTAGGAAATGTGTTTGGGCTTAAACAATCTTGAGCCCACTTCTTCTTTAAGAACAATTTCTTCCTTTGTGAGCCCATTTTCATCCTTCTGGTCTTGTGCAATTCCTCCCGGCTTTTCACCACTTTTCTGCTCTTTTCCGCTCCGCTATTCATCCAAACTTTATTTATTACCTAAAAATGCAAAATTAGTTAATAAAAATATTTATTCTTGAAAACAAAGAAAATACAGAATATGGGATAAAATGTAGAATTAATGCACAAAAGATGAGTTAAATGCCAAAAAAAAAAGATATAGAAATATGCACTTTTTAGGACTCATCAAATACCCCCAAACCTGAATTTTACTTGTCCTCAAGTAAAACAAAACTAAGGAAATCCTACCTATACCACTGTTGCTGGTCTCTCGAATGCATTTAGCATATGCACTAAGCCTTTTAAACCACTAAGTGTCCCTAGTGGACGAGTGAAGTCTCGTGAAGGTTTGCTTAGAACGTACCTACAAAGTTCTAGGTCAAAATATAAGCTCAGATTCCATCAAATGTGACATGTGCAAGTCAGTTTAAGCTCACAACAAAATGGAGATGTCAATATAGCTATCAAAGGCACAATCCTAGCACTGATAACAAATAAAGACATGTGATAAGAGTGTAAAGTGTATCTACACATGTGTAAAGAAAGATCTGAAGTTATGACTACTAATCACCAAGAGATAGTTTTTAGGCTAAGAACCGAATTCTAAGCCAAGCTAGCTGTCCGGCTTTACGAGAATTGTGAATGTTCACCCAATGAGTTGGTGATATTTCAGTTTACCCGCGTTATACATCGATGGCTGCACCCTCCTTGCTTATTACAAGACTATTTACAACAAAAAGATGACTCTTTACATGACTCTTATTTACATTGATTACTCTCTTTTATTTTTGGAACAAGAGAGAACTATTGTCTTTAACATGACAAAACATGGAATAAATATTTGATATTTTTTCTTTTTTTTTTTCAAAAAAAACTTTGAAGAAATAACTTTGATCTTTACAACATAGTGACACTTTTGATACATGAACAAAAAGAAAAACATAATTACATGACTCTTAGCAAGAGGTGGCCCTTATCGAATGCATCCGGTCAAATTCTATGGTTGCTTTTCTTAACGTATCCTCCAACTTCTATCCCAGCCAACCAAAGAACAAGCTAGTCAAGTCTCATTCAGTATTCTAAAGTGATTGGCAACCTAACTTCCTATCAAACACCTTGAAGATCGAGGCTATACATGTATTGGTAGATCATGCGCGTGCAAGTTTCTTATCACTATGTGAATTGTGCTAGAATCAGGGTGCCTAAATATCTAGACTAAGACTCCTAATAATTACATATTTGCACAAGAGTCAACATTTCAAGGTAAATGAGCTCCATTTTTATGTTTTTTTATCATTTTTTAATTTTTTTGGAATTTTTAATTTTTTCAAAAAGAGGGAGTTCTGTTTTCAATTATAACATGTTATCGTGGTATCTACTCTATACCCCCAAACCTAAACTAAACATTGTCCTCAATGTTTCAAAATATGAACAAAATTATAATACAACATATGAAGAGGATCATGTTGAGTAGAGAAAAAGGAAAGAGAATACCCGATTTCGGCGAAAGCAATATTAGAACTCCGTTATTCAAGGAAAGAATCCAACATATGTCAGCCGAGATCATATTGGATTAGCAAAATATATACAAAAGGAACAAAAGGGTTTTAAGAAATTTTATCTACTGGATTATGTACAAGAAAATTTGGTTTTTAATGGGATTGGACTTTTTGGGGAAAATTTGGTTTTGTCGGGAGACATTTGGTTTTGGCGGGAGACATTTGGAAACTTTTGGTTTTTTTTTTAAAGGGAGCAAAGAGCTTTGTGTTTCTTGGGAATTTTGGAAAAGAAATTTGGTTTTTTATGGGATGAGGAAAAATTTTGGTTTTTAAAGGGAGCAAAGCCTTTTGGTTTTTAATGGGTTAAAGAAAAAACTTTTGGTTTAAATGGGATAAAAGGCCAAGCCCACTGTTGGGTTTTGCGAAGCCCAGCTACGTTTTTTTTTTTAAAACAGGCCCACTGCTGGTGACTGGTGAGTAAAGCTCACTGTTGGTTTTTGGAATTTTGAAATTTTGGCCCACTTGAACTTTGGTTCAAGCCCACAGTTCAGAAACAAGCCCAGGTAACAATTTGAAATTTGGGTTCTTAAATAGCCAAAGGTCGAGGCCCAACTAGGCTTTGAAAACGTTTGCTGTCTTTGGGTCAAGCCCACAGTGTAAAATGTTTAGTTTTCAAATGGATGTTAAGCCCACAGTCCCAGAAATTTAGTTGGGCTTTGGCTAGCTACTAACTAAAATATGAGGCCCAACTGGGCTTTCAAAAGTTCAGTTTTCTTTAATTCAAACAACAGGCCCAAATCAATCTAAAACCACAAGCCCACAAGAAATTAAACAAACAATCCCACAAGAAATTAATTACAAACCCAACAGAAAAATGGAAAAAATTATTACAAGCCCACAAATTAAAGCGTAGGAAGGAGCGGCGGCTTCTGGAGAGAACGTTGAAGCAGCTTATGAAGCGAAAATTTGAAGAGGAGCGTCTTCTGTAGGTGAGACGTTGAAGCGGCTCCTGGAGCGAAACGTTGAAGAGGAGCGGCTTCTGGGGAGAACGTTGAAGCGGCTCCTGGAGTGAAACGTGGAAGCGGAGCGACTTCTGGAGCTAAACATTGAAGAGGAGTGGCTTCTGGAGGTGAGACATTGAAGCGTCTCCTGGAGCAAAACGTTGAAGTGGAGCGGCTTCTGAGGAGAACGTTGAAGCGGCTCCTGGAGTGAAACGTGGAAGCGGAGTAGCTTCTGGAGCGAAACATTGAAGCGGAGAGACTTCTGGAGCGAAAAGTTGAAGCGGCTCCTGGAGCGAAACGTTGAAGCGGAGCGACTTCTGGGGAGAACATTGAAGCGGCTTCTGGAGTGAAACGTCGAACCGGAGCGGCTTCTGGAGCGAAACGTTGAAGAGGAGAGGCTTCTGGAGGTGAGACGTTGAAGCGACTCCTGGAGCGAAACGTTGAAGCGGAGCGGCTTCTGAAGCGAAAAGTTGAAGCGGCTCCTGGAGCAAAGTTCGAAGCGCCAACGCAACACGGATGAGAGCTTGAAAATATATCTCGGCGCTGCACCTTGGATAAATAAAAAAAATCTCACACACATGCTCCATCATAGATTACATGGTTTTGTGAACAGAGTCCCCAGAAAGCATTAGTGCACAACTCCACCAATTGATGTTTGGTGACATTTGGTTTATGAAAATCTAACGCCAGAATTCTGAATCCTTGACTAATCATTCGGATGTTCATTGTTTCGCTCCTTTTGAGTTGTGGCCTTGTCCGTCTGAGCCTTAGCAAAAATTTCTTGTATTTCCATCAAATCAAAAATGGTAATAGGGGGTTGGCTTCCTCTGGATCCTCCGGTCTCTCGTTCTGATGGTGGAGTGACAACAGCTCTGGTGATGACTGGGAGCGTCACAATTGAAGAAACAATGGGGGTGGCGGCAGCGGCTCTGGCTATGGTGATCGGAGGTGTAATGCCTGAGGGAACGTTTCCTACGTCGCTGGTGTTGGTGGTAGAGTCTGCGGCGCCGCGGGTGTTAATCATACTGACAGGTGGTACATTTATGTCACTGGAAGGAACGTTGATAACAAGGTAGTTTTCAGCGCCGGTAGCATCATGGTTTGTTGCTGACCCGGACCTGAGATCTACCATCTTGAAATTGGGATTGAAAAATGGAATTGGAAATTAGCATTGCAACCGAGAGATTAATCTTTCACTGTAGTCGAATATTGTTTGTGGGTGAAAATTGTTTCTACTGGTTTTGGTAAATTTGGGAGTGTGGATGAGAAACGAATCTAAACCCTAAACAATGCACTGCACGGGAGTACTTTTGATTAGAGAGATCAATCTGTACAATCCTGGCCTAAACCAAGAAATGGTCGTTCCAAGCTTGCTTCGGTCACAAAATGAAGGAGAAAGGTTGGTCTTAGGGAGGGAATCGAAGAGAGTGTTGAGACCATAATGGTTAATTCTGAAGATGTGGCTTGTTTTATGACTTGTATCAGAAAGTGGTACTGGCTTGCAGAGTGAAAAGCTATCATTTCTTGGTGATTTCTGGATACTATGTTGTTGCCGACCCAAAAACTTGTTTTTTGGTGGAAATAGGTGAAGCCTATTTATATAAGTCATATTGAAACGTACCCTGGTGTCGTAGGAAGTGGAAACGATTGAGTGGTGGAAGAATGGAGTAACGTGTAACCTTCAGACATTATGCTTCCATGATGAAGGAAGTTGATCCGTTTACACCGTTACTTCCTACCATCACTAATTGCCCCGCTTCATGACACTTTCTTGTAACGGGTGCATTGCATGCCGCACGCTGTAAACCGCCAGACCAATACCCTGATGAGTATCCCCCAGTTTTCGACATGTTTGATGTCTCAAGTGTTTTCGTGGAAAACATGTAGCACTTTTCTACGTGTGGCAAGTCAAAGTCAAGGGACTTGTTGTAGGAAAATAGCATGTGATGCTATTAGGCTCGTTTTGGCTGGTCGCCTAAAACTTGCCACAGGCCTGTCAGTTCGGTAGCGAACTTGGACGGCCGAGATTACATCTCGTGAGGAAGGGTAGGCGTTGATTATGGCTACCTTCTGTTGGTGCCTGATAATGGTACAATGGCGCCTTTAACACATGCCAGTGGTACTGCGGCATGGCTGGCATAGTTCGTGCATGCCAGTGGCATAGTGGTGCAAGTGGCGCCTGGCGTAGCCATGGCCACTGGATTTAGGCGGTTGGTCGCCTGAAACTTGCCACAAGTCTGTCAGTTCGGTGGAGAATTTGGATGGCTGAGATTGTATCTCATGAGGAAGGGTAGCCGTTGATTATGGCTACCTTCTTTCGGTGCCTGATAACGGCATAGTGGCGCCTTTAGCGCATGACAGTGGCACTGCGGCATGGCTGGCATAGTTCGTGTATGCTAGTGGTAGGTGGAATGTCTGGCATAGTTTGTGCATGCCAGCGGCACGATGGTGCAAGTAGCGCCTGGCGTAGCCATGGCCAGTAAATTTTGGCACATTGGTGTTAAACTCAAATGTGGTGTGGCAACATCAGTTTCGGTGGCCACATCGATCCCAATGTTCTGGGGAACATTTTTGGCGTAACAACTTTGCCTAAATTAGGGTTTGGCATGCCGAAACCCTAATTAGAACATGTGGCATGCAGCATGCGGTAGGTGGTCGTGGCATGGCATGTTATACAAACATGCCAGAGGAGCCATAGGAAGGCCACCATGTAGAAACGGTTACAAGAGCAAATATTTCCACGAGTGGCTGTGGTGTGGTGTCTTTTTTAGCGTTTCCTAAAGTCCGCGCGGCTTGTGGCATGTTGTGGGCCCAAAATATCATAGTTTTGTTCCACGATTAGAAATTAGGGTTTCGTCCACCGCCACTAGAGCATGGCCGTGCCTACGGTTCAGGCTAGCCAAATTGAAGTCTGTTGTGATGCCGGTTACGAACGGAGAGTGGGTTGGAAAGTTTTTGGCATGCTGGCGCAGTAAGTGGCACGTTTGGCATGTGCACTTGGCATGCCCGTTTGGCGTGAGCGATTGGCATACTTTTTGGCATGTTTGGCATGTCCTTAGTATGTTGGCGCGGTTTTGGGAAGCCAACTTATTATGACGACCTCTTAACACAATTTCCACCTCTTTTAAAGCTGTGGCAGGTTTAGAGCAACCTGATTGGTCAATGAAAGTGGGGCCGGCCAAGCATGGGCGTGGCCACTCTTTTGGTGCATGTGGCAGGTTTAGTGCGACCTGATTGGTCGATGGGAAATAGGGGCGACAAGTATGGTCGTGGCTACCCTTTTGGTGCATGTGGCGGGTTTAATGCGACCTGATTGGTCGGTGGGGAATAGGTTCGGAAAGTATGGGACCAGACACAACTCATGGGATTTTGGCAGGTTTAAAGTGACCTGATTGGTCGATAAAGCGGTAAGGGACGGTTGAGTAGCATGGGGCATGTCCAAGTGGCGCCTGCTGTCCTATGGCATGGCCACGCTTCCTCTGATTGTTGCTCCTTCTCCGTGACTCCTTTATTCCTTGCTTTCTGATTTTGGGTAGGACTTTGCACCTACTAATCCATGGCGGATTGTTGCTTACATGCATCAGTCAGGATAAATTTCATGTGAACATATTGAGTTGCTCAATAAATACGCCCGTGGAGAGGTTGAACACTGTTTACATGGCTTCGTTTCTTTGCAGAGTGACGACACATTAAATGTGAGGTTTTAGAATTTTACCCCTGAACCAAAAACCACCATCGACAAACCGCTCATGACTTGTTTATGTTCTTGGTAAAACTATTCACAAAGGCCTGACTTTTATTAGTGAAATCGATATTAAGTAATCACCTGAGATGGTATGATCATGTGTTGTGATTTTGTGTATGACCGACTCTGGGTAAAGGGGAATCGATCCTAGTAAGAGGTACAACACATCACAAAGGGGAATCGATCCTTGTATGAGGTGCGACAAGTTTTTAGCAGAAAGGGGAACCGATCGTATGGACATGTGCAACACGTTTTTAGGCAAAGGGGAACCTATCATATGGACATGTGCAGCAAGTACAAGTTAGATACCATATATATGTGGGGAACCGATCCTAGTACCTAGTCAACCGAATTTTTTGAAAGCTAGTGTGACTATGAACAATACTCACATGGAGGTAGAACCGAAACTTGTTTTGGTAGAACTTTGAAACCCATGAACTCACATGGAGGTAGAACCGAAACTTGTTTTGGTAGAACCGTGAAACCCATGATTTGTGATTGAGTGTTCTTGATCAATCACATAGTTCTTGAAAGTCAGATGAACCAATTCTAAAATTGTTTGGAAGTGTGGCAAATCGGTTTCAAGGTTGTAAGTATGAAAGAGAACTTACAAAGTAAGGATGTCGATATACTTTGAACATGTGCAGCAACGCTAATCTGTAATTGTTCAAAGTTATTCCTTAATAGCTAAAGGAAGAAAATCCCGAATCGATAAAATAAATTGAGAATCTTTTATTTAAGTTTTTTAATTTTATTTTAGGAAAATAAAATTAGTAATGTGCATTTACTAGTTGGAGATTTTCCAAGAGATTTTCGATTATTGTTTAGACAGAGTATTTCCGGGAATTATGGAAACCGAATTTGGAATATATTGCATATCTTGAGAATATTTTCGGTTTTGGAAATTCCTTGGCGTCCAAACTTCCTTGGTCTATAAATATGAAAGTTTGCATTTCAAGGAAACTAATCCTTCGTACAGCAAGTACTTTCTAAGTTGTGATGTTACTGGTGAAACCGCCTATTCGGAGAGGAGAGTAACCTAATTAGGAAAAATCTCTTACTTCCGCTCAGTTTAAAGTCTTCTTTGGGATTGAGAAGCTCTATTAGTACTGTTGGTGGGAAACTAGATAATTGCGGTTTATCTTTTGTTTTCGATTGATTTGATTGACTAAAGGTGGTTGAACTTTGATTGCACCTAGTTTGTTTATGCTTGAGAATCTTCTCTTCTGATATAAGATTCACTCAAACTAGATCGAAGTTTCGACGGGGATCTTTAGAATTTTTGTAGATCTAAAGACGTCTTGTGATAATACATTGTTAACAGACTCCATTCTGTGCGTGATTGATCACAAGAGATTCAAGTTGATTGTGTGCAGGTGTTTATTGAAGATCTAAGAAGATTTGAAGACAAAGAAGATATTGAAGATTTATGATTTGGGATTCATAATCTTTGGTGTGCACAATACTTGTTTCGGTATAGAGGATCCAACTATAATCGGTTTATCCTTGTGGTAGATTAGATTAATTAGTTGTGTAGATCGGCATCAATACAATTCTTTGTGATTAAAAGTATTGATTGCAAAATCCTAACAATTGCTTCGGTAGTTGATAATCAGATAGATCTAAGAACCTGACGAAGGAGTTTATTGAGATAAACAGAAGAGCCTTTGTCGAACTCACATCACTTGGTTGAAAAGAGTTGCTACCAAACAAATTTGTTGTTCCTTTACTGTTTGGAATACAAACCAAATGAATTCTTCCAAGTACGTGACTTATTCATAAGTTGGAGGGGTGGGAATAAAGATGGAACTAGGTGAACTATAGGTTTAGTTGCTTGGTCTCAACTATACGATGTTGGTTTGATTTTGTATAGCGGCTTAATCCTTAGAGTATTCAATTCTGGACAAGGCCCCGAAGTTTTTTTGCATTTGCGGTTTCCTCGTTAACAAAATCTTGTTGTGACTTTTACTTTTCTATTTCTGTAATTATAATTGTTTTTATTATAATTAGAAGTAAAATACACAAACGTTAATTCATATTTGCTTGATAAGTAATCATATTGTGTTTGGTTAAGGACGAACCTTTTTTATCAAGTAAACATACTTCATCGTTGTATTATCTCGATCTCGTATCCATAGACGATCACACGACGTGTGAACCGATTAGTTGTATTGTATCGACTCAGTCCATAGACAATCACTTTCGGAGAAAGGACTATAGGTAGGAAAAGTTTTAGATTGAGGTATATTTGGGTACTCTCGTCTTTTCAGTTATCGCTTTTATCATTTGAAGAATAACCTTCTTATCAAGAAAGGTCATGAGAAATTCAAACAAGTTAATGATTTGTTTCATAAATTTGCATATTGTTAGAGCGTTGCTAAATAACTCCAGCAGATTTTCACGGGACGTGAACTTCCGATGGTGCGCGTACTGGTACGCGAACTTTAGTTCCGGTTTTCCTGAGCAGCAAAGTACGCATACTTTGGTTCAAGGAATAAGGACTTACACATGTATGAGTTATCACACAATGTTTATATCCAACAATGGTTATATAAACTAAACTCTCATTTCAATAATTGAAACATTCTTAGAGGACGTTATATAGTTGTTATTCACAAACCATTTTTCGTCAAAGCCATTTTCAAGTAATTGAAACTTAATATGACTTTCGTCACTAGTAAAGATGAACTTGGCCAAAGCGAAAGCTTACCAACACATATTTCGAGAAATAGATAAGAGAGATAAACTCGGATCGAAATAACAAATGTGTATAATCAAAGTCTATATAGCAATACGACTTTTGTCTCAAGATAAGAGAAAGAGTAGATAGAATTTTGAGTGATAGATAAGTTCAAATCTCCACATACCTTTTAGTCGATGAAGTTCCACCAGTTCCCTGAGTAGTTCTTCGTCTTTGTATGATGATCGCCATGGAGTCTAGAGCTCAACTACACTTTCTTATATCCTAGTCCGAGACTTAGCTACAAATAGACTAGAAATCAAGACTTATAGGTTTGATCACTAACATTGACAAACATGCTTGAGATAGCAACGCATGCGAGTTTGACCGAGAAGTGCTCTAAAAATCTCCCCCTTTGTCAATTTTACTGACAAAACTATCAATACATATGGAATACAAAAATAAATATAAACTTTTGTAGCTTCTCTTCCACATGCTTGATCTTCTTGGTTCTTCAACATTACTCGAAATATTCGTCACTTCCAAGTAATCCAATGATCCCAAAGGTTGTAAGTTTAGTATCATCGTTGTTGAAAATACGTAGCCATAAAAATGAGAAAACAAGATTTCTCAATCATTTTTACACAGTGTCATAGTATTATTACACAGCATCAAAGTTCAATTGTATCAAAACTTCGACAACAATACTATGGTGATATGTATCGCTCCCCCTTAGGCAACACTCCATCTCACATGGAAACCACTCCCCCTTACATAATGATCCGAAAACCATATGCATTTGTAGTGTGAACTACACATTAATTCTCTTCCTTTTTGTCAATAAAATTGGTAAAGATACGAAAACTAGTGGGATCCTAATGAAATTTCCATAAAGACATATCATGACCAAAAGTAAGAACATATCAACTTTTTAGATGCAATCATATAGCCGAAGCTAAATGCTTTTATCAAGGAGTTTATTAAGATACAAGATAACCCCTAAAATATTCCACAGCCGCACTCCCCACAAAGATTTGGCAATTAATCTCAAGTTCAATTAAGAACTCTCCCCCATAAAATGTCATTCTCGAAAGAACAACAAGAGCGACCTTACTTTCACAAGAAAAGAAGGATTTCTTTGGACATAACAAATCACATACGAATATGAATTTGAATCCAAAAATACTCAACCAAATTAACCACAAGAAAACCCATAATTAATTTAATCGGAAATGCTCAACATAAGATAACTTACGGATCCGCACAGGATACACATAAAAATATGGATCAGGGAAGATCGATACTGCGAAATAAACAATGGTTCATTCTATTTTCCATCAATATTTTCACAATGACATATAATAGACATAATCCTCGTAAACAAAATTTTTATCCTTTCTTCCATCAAAATATGACATAAAAGGCCTTAACTTTTGTAATGTCAAAATTTCATTCATTATTTTATCAATACATGCATATCGACATACGAAAGACTTAACTTTTGACAAAGTATGGGACAATCATAGTTCACGGATGCAAACACACATATCCTGTAACATAGACTCTGGTTAGTTGAACCCGTTACCAAACCGTGTATAAAGATTATGTTCAAGGTGGTTAGATGAAACTAGCCGATTTGAACTTAAAAGATTAATATTCATTTTCATGAACACTTAGAAGATTAAACTTGAGTCACAATCATGTGATCAAATAAGTCTAGTGTTTTTAGAGAATTGATCAAATGCTAATTATCTCGTAGAAATAATTTAATCACACTTGAAAATAATCGACATGGTTAGTATGTGTGCAAAGTACAAATACCATAGCCGTTAGTGAGTCAGGTCAGTCACAGTACATGTACCGATTTGTAAGCTAACAAGCCAAACCAAGTTCCGGAGTTAACTATACTATTTAGGTATGCATACCGGTATGGATACCTTAAGACTATGACCGGTTCCGAGTCCACAGAACTATTTTGGTATGTGTACCTGCTTAGCTACACAACCGAGTTCGGGAAAAAATAACTATTTTGGTATGTGTACCGGTATGGATAATCACCCGGTTACATGACCAAAGTTCCCAAATGGTTTGCATACGAGTATGCTTACCAATCTGGTTCACGAGTTCAACAAATTTTTACATGGTGTGTATAAGAATATGCTCACCACAAATCTGCAAGTCGATATATAACTACTCCGCTACGTGTGCGAGTACATGTAATACGACTTCATACTTATACATTTCCCAGTTTGTAAGACTGATAACACTGTCTTGTATCTGAATCTATAATAGTTATATATTTCTCTCTAAATCGAATCGAAACATTCCTGAATAACATCAATGACACTGTAGATGGTGAATTTTCAACAAGAGTTAAAATCGTAAAACCATAATTGTAAGGCTCATGATCCAGCAATCAGATGAGTATTGAGGCTCATGTCTCTCGTTGAAGAACGAAAGCTCATGCCACAAGAATCTCTGACTGAGAATACTATCTCTCAGAGTATATACATATGTGCAGTCTCTCAGCTGGGGAAACGGCGTATCTCATGAATGCTGAGCAATTTCAGTAATTACTTTTATATAGAATCGAAAGATTAGACGGCTCCTAGACGACTTGCCTTCTAGTATAGAGCAATAACGTCTTCAGGATGTAACAATGTTTTCCCTGACTATGCGAAGAAAATATGATGCTTCAACAAGCTCATATCGCTCAACTCCCAGATCATTAATGCTCCTAGACAACATGCCTGCTAGTATAGAGCCATCAATTAATTGTTTATAATCCTTAAATTCATTAACTGAATATTTGAAAACATTCTATGTTTTTCATAATATTTCATTACTTCAATTCATAGTTTTTCCAACAGAATTCCATGGGTTAGTACTAAATATTCAACGAACGGGCATCTAAGCAGCTATCGAGTAAGCCCCGACCAATAAACCTAAAAATATGAAGATGAAAACGTTGGACATAACTATGTGTAATCACAATAATGGCTATTCCAAACTCTAGTTATTCTTCTAAACAAAACAATAAAATAAAATTCTCATCAAAAGACTTACTAGATGTAAAGCTCCTATAAAGCATTTCACTTACTTTGAATAGTCTTCACATATTCTATGTATTCATCAAGCTCATCTTCGATCAGATCAATTCTAGATTCCATATTATCTATCTTTTCTTCAAGTCTCTTGGAAGAGGCTTCAAGTTCACTTTTCAGGGCACGAACTTGTTCTAAAAAGAGATTCATGGTTAAAGAGAGCTTATCAGAATGAGAAACAAAGAGGTTCCCATCTAGAGAAGAACCATGATTGTTAGGGCTCATAGCATTATCGGAAGAATCAAACTGAATCTTCTTAGATGGAAAAATAACAGTCCAAATATCACTTTCTTTGCTTGAAAGAATTGAAGAGTACATGATAGAAGAGATAGGTGAAATGTTTATACTAAGGAGAAATAATTCATCTTAAAAAGGAGCTGAGTATAGGAGACAAATATCCAAAATGATTTTTGACCAAAAACCCGAACTGAATTTGGTTATCCTTAAAAAAGGTCTTAAGGAGAAAACCGTTTGTAAACAAAAACAGTTCTAAGCTAAAATAAATCGAAACAACAACAGAAATATTTCATTACAACCCTCTTGAAGATTATGATTTTTTGTCTAAGAGGCATAGACAAAAATGATCAACACAGAATTACAATATGTAATTGTTCCAATCCACTACAGGACTAGGAGATTTCTCACGAGTATTTATTATTCCTTGTTTCTGTCTTGTTTTAAGAAAGAAGAGTTATACACATCATTCTTTCTTTCTTTTAGCACAGGTTTAAATACCTTGATTGTTGATTTTCGTAAACTATGCAGTCTTTTGGAAATATCTTTTACAAAGACCGGGGGTTTTGTATGAGATTTCTTTTTCTTCTTATGCAAACAATGTTTGACAGAGGAGAGTTTTTCCTTTTTCTTAGTGCCACATGTTTTAAGATGATACTGATATTCATATGAGGAAATCACAAGATTAAGTATGTTCTTGTGGTTTTCCATACAATATTTGTCGTCAGGGTGACTTAAGAATGACATAGATTCAGGAGGAACAATTTTTAAGAGGCATAGTCGAAGAGGTTCGACATGTTTTGTAAGAATCACTATTGCAACTAATCACCTCCAATTTTAAATTAGACAGTTGGCATTCCAGATCTTCAATCTTTTTAATTAAGACTTCCTTTTCTAGTTGGAGTATTTCTGAAAAAGTAAGATTGTTTATCATGGAATAATCAGGACTGTTAGGAGGACATGCGTGATTGTCAGCAAAAAGATTAAGAGAACCATCACAGATATCATCATCAGGACAGTAGTCAAGAGTATCCATCCATGCGTTAGTTACCTCACTCAACTCCGCATCAGGACTTTTAGAAGTATCATGGACACTTCTATAGCACTTGAAACTAGTTTCGCTAACATAGTTTTTCTGAACTTTTTTATTGATTGACTGAGCCTTCTTTTGAGACTTTCTTTTATTATGTCTAAGAGATTTCTTAAGATGTTGTATAAACAGTGATAGAGTCGAATTAAAGCAACTCTCATCCCTTTTATCAATCAATTTAGGATGTCGAGACTTACGATCAGATGCAGCAACATGGTTTCTAAACAGATCACGCTTCTCTCTTAGTTCAAGTTCAAGATCTAAAATTTACAGATTTCTATCTAGGGAATTTATTAAAATTGTATCAAGGTTATTTCCCTCAATGATGGCATGCTTCTTAGAATCGTATCTAGATGGCAGCGATCTGAGAATTTTCATCACAATGTCTTTTTCAGGAATAGTCTTACCCAATGCAAAAGATGCATTAACAATTTCAGACACTTTATGATTAAACTCATCAAATGAATCTTCATCTTCCATATGAAGGTTTTCACAATCGGATTTAAGGTTTTGAAGCCTAGCTTCCTTTTCACTGGAATTTCCTTCCAATACGGTTTCTGAGATATCCCACGCATCTTTAGACCTAGTGCAATTTGACATATGGTACTGAAGATTTGGGTTAATGGCATGTATGATGATATTCAAACCGTCGGAATTTTGCTTTGCAGCAAGTATCTCGGCAGGACTGTTCAAAGACCAATGTTCAGGGACCAATGTTCAAGGATCAATCAATTTCAATCAACAATCAAGGGTTGGATTTCCCAATTGATAAATTCAATGCACAACCTGTGATATTTCAATTATACAAAATATAATGCGGAAAAGAAATAAAAAGACACCAGAAGTTTTGTTAACGAGGAAATCGCAAATGCAGAAAAACCTCGGGACCTAGTCCAGATTGAACACACACTGTATTAAGCCGCTACAGACACTAGCCTACTACAAACTAATTCTGTCTGGACTGTAGTTGAACCCCAATCAATCTCACACTGATCCAAGGTACAGTTTCGCTCCTTACGTCTCTGATCCCAGCAGGATACATCGCACTTGATTCCCTTAGTTGATCTCACCCACAACTAAGAGTTGCTATGACCCAAAGTCGAAGACTTTAATAAACAAATTTGTATCACACAGAAAAGTCTATGGTAATAGATAAATCTGTCACCCACAGAAATACCTATGAGTTTTTGTTCCGTCTTTTGACCAATTGATAACCTGGACTTATATTCCCGAAGAATAGCCTAGAATTACCAATCACCTCACAATAATCTTAATCAACTAGCGAAAGAAGATATTGCGGAATCACAAAGGATGAGAAAAAGATGTTTGTGACTTCTTTTAATCTTGCCTATCGGAGAAATCAATCTCCAGCCAATCTTACGATTGTACTTAGTATGATAGAAACAACAATATCAGATCACGCAACTACACAGAAAATAGTTGGGTCTGGCTTCACAATCCCAATGAAGTCTTCAAGTCGCTAACCTACAAGTTCTCGAGAAGAAACCTAAGGTTAAAGTATAATCGACTCTAGATTATACAACTAGTATCACACAGGAGGTGTGGGGATTAGGTTTCCCAGTTGCTAGAGTTTTCCTTTATATATACTTTCAAATTAGGGTTTGCAATCTATGTTACCTTGGTAACAAAGCATTCAATATTCACCGTTGTATGAAAACCTGATTAGATTCAAGCTAAGATCTTTCAACCGTTAGATCGTAACTTAGCTTGTTACACACAAATGAAATGCACGTTTATTTAGGTTTGTGTAACCGTACCCAGACATGTACACTTAGTTGGTTCAACAGTAGTTAACCAAATAGTTAGCCATATGAGCACTTTCGTATCAACAATATTCTTCTTTAGCACAACTAGTTCAAATGACTCAAATGAACTAGTTAGAGAGTTGTTCAATTGCTCAGATCTTATAGAAGTATACAAGACACAATCGAAGCAAAAACGATTTGATTCACTCAAATACATTCATGAACTTTATAGCCATGGTTTGCAAATATGCATTCCTTAGTTTATATAAGTTTAAGTTCACGAATAATCGTTTTTAGAAAATAACCAACCTAAATACGCGGACTGGTACACGGACTTAAGTACCCGGAATAAGTTTTTTTTCAGTTCATAAACTCCAGCATATTTTCACGGGACGTGAACTTCCGATGGTGCGCGTACTGGTATGCGGACTTTAGTTCCGGTTTTCCTGAGCAGCAAAGTACGCATACTTTGGTTCAAGGAATAAGGACTTACACGGGTATGATTTATCACACAATGTTTATATCCAACAATGGTTATATAATCCAAACTCTCATTTCAATCATTGAAACATTCTTAGGGGACGTTATATAGTTTTTATTCACAAACCATTTTTCGTCAAAGCCATTTTCAAGTAATTGAAACTTAATATGACTTTCATCACTAATAAAGATGATCTTGGCCAAAGAGAAAGCTTACTAACACATATTTCGAGAAATAGATAAGCGAGATAAACTCGGTTCAAAATATCAAATGTGTATAATCAAAGTCTACATAGCAATACGACTTTTGTCTCAAGATAGGAGATAGAGTAGATAGACTTTTGAGTGATAGATAAGTTCAAGTCTCCACATACCTTTTAGTCGATGAAGTTCCACCAATTCCTTGAGTAGTTCTTCGTCTTTGTATGATGATCGCCATGGAGTCTAGATCTCAACTATACTTTCTATCCTAGTCCGAGACTTAGCTATAAGTAGACTAGAAATTAAGACTTATAGTTTTGATCACTAACATTGAAAAACATGCTTGAGATAGCAACGCATGCGAGTTTGACCGAGCAGTGCTCTAACAGCTACGACTTCAACATCCGTTTCACCTCTAAGTCGAAGTTCATTACAAATACGAATTAATTCCATACATTCTTCAACTTGTTTGCGTATGAATCCAAATCGAACATTCAAATCAACTCCCTCACGGTTATTAGTATTATCGGTCTCGTTACAAAAGTTTTCATAGATCTTTACCCAATAACTAACACTCACCCAAACCACCTTGCCTTCGTTCTTCTCCTCTCTTCGGATAACATAGTATATAGTTTTTGCAAATAGACAAGTCTTCATCCAAAGTGAATTTCGGTTTAGCCATTTGTAAGATTTTTTGGGAAGAAAATAGATTTAGAAGGTGAGTTTTTGATTTTGGATGAGTGATATATATAGGTAACTTGAAAAAAAGATGCCCAACGGATATATTATTCAATAACAACCTAAATTAATCTTCCAACGGCTCTTTTTTCATCTAAACTCTTGAGCCACTTCACCACGGTACTCGTTGGGATTATAAAAAAAGATATTTTTGGAAATACTCTACGGTTTGGAAAAGTAAATCGACCAAACCGTAGGACGGGATACAGTTTTCTTTCCAATCCATAAGAACATGTAGTACTGTAAAAATATTGTCCTGGTAAAGTTACGGTATGAATTTCAAACCGTAGTACTGTCAAAAAATTGTTATGGTAAAGTTACGGTTTGGTTTTCAAACCGTAAACTCTCCTGAGATAGCCTACGGTTTGGAAAACCCACCGTAGGAAAAATTTAATTTTAAAAAGATTTAAATTTTGGGTTCAACATATGGTTTGAAATCCAAATCGTAATTTCCCCTGAGATTTCCTACGGTTTGGAAAACAAACCGTATGTAAACTCAAGGGAATATACGGTTTGATTTTCAAACCATATGTACACTTTGATCTGAAATAACCCAATTTTTGGGTTTAACATACGGTTTGAAATTGAAACCGTAGGTTCCCCTGAGTTTATGTACGGTTTGCTTTTAACCGTAGGCAATCTCAGGGGAGCTTACGGTTTGGAACTTGAATCATAGGTTTTTCATTTATGGTACAAAAATCTGTCTTTTGGATTCAAAAAGATCCATCACAAAAATAAACTAACTTGGTCAACTAAAGAAATTCATTATCCATCATAAAAGAAAGAAATTTACAGTCTTAACACGACAAGTTCATAATCTAAGCTAAGAGAAAGAAGTTCATAATCCATCATAAAATAAAGAAATTCAACCTAAGAGAAAGAAGTTCATAATCCATCATAAAATAAAGAAATTCAACCTAAGAAAAAGAAGTTCATAATCCATCATGAAAAAGCGGGGGTATAACAACCACACCCAATATTTCGATTAGCAATCTGTATGGACTAACTCCAATATACTTTATAGAGAATCAACTAGACAGTCAGACTCAATCTAGAGAAAAGTATATCTAGGAGTTAATATATCTCTCACTTGATTTGATCTTCACTCAAGCAAATAGAAATCTGCGAGTCTTTATCAAATACAAGGATAATAACTTGGATGGTACCAAAGACCAATATCCAAGTGTCAATCAATTTAAATAAAATGGTAATTGAATTAATATCCCTCGTTCTCATAGGATTCATAAATATCCTTATGTATCAATCATTATATCCCTAATTTTTTATAGAAAAATTAATCATAAGTACCAAATCTGCCCTCTTTGTATAATAATAATATTAAAGTTTCTCAACCAAATGAAATCAATTTTCTCATTTCTTATATTCTCTCTTCCTTCCAATTACGACCACCACCACCTTCTTCGTCCAATCCACCACCTCCTACCACCAGCAACACCACCGCCACCTCCTTAATAATCTATTGAGATCGATTTTCACCTTGATTCAACTGCAAAACTTAAATCTAGTTATGAATCAACGAGAAACTGATCTCCAAAACCTAATCTCGAGCATCAAATTCATTGAACTGATAAGCCAACACCACCACAGCCACCGCCTCCATCTGTATCTCCATCGCCATCGCCACCATTGATTATATTTGAGATTTGAGATTGATTAGATTTGAGATTTGAGAGAGAGAGTTATGTGATTGAAAATCAAATCAAACCAAACCACTCCCACCACCACCATCTTCATCTTCACCAGCTCTGCAACTATCACCACCTTCGTCGCTGCTAACTGTTTCGGGATTTTCAAGATTAATTTTCAAAATCAGGTTTGACGAGATGGAGATTTGATTTAGGAAGAGGATTATGAAATTGAAGGATGGGTTTTGGTTCATTTCGAGATTCAGAAGGAATTGATTTCGTTTGTGGAAGTTAGGGTTTCAAATGATTATGGATTTGAAGTGGTTTTTCTGTTTGAAGATTCATATGGATTTGATTGTAGCTGTTGGTGGTGATGAAGTCCCAAGACCAGTTGTTGCTGCCATGATGAATGTGTGTTGGAAGTGAGAAGTAAATAGATATAATTTGGTTTTTATGGATCAACTACTATTGTTGATCCCCTAAATTGGATCAACTTCTACTGTTGATCCTTTTTTTTGGATCAACTACTGCTGTTGATCCCCTAGTTTGGATCAACTTCTACTGTTGATTCTTTTTTCTTTTTGGATCAACTACTGTTGTTGATCCCCTAAATTCACATGGATCAAATTTCATTATTGATCCAATTTAGGGGATCAACAATGGTAGTTGATCCCCTAAATTGGATCAACTTCTACTGTTGATCCTTTTTTTTGGATCAACTACTGCTGTTGATCCCCTAGTTTGGATCAACTTCTATTGTTGATCCTTTTTTCTTTTTGGCTCAACTACTGCTGTTCTAAATTGGATCAACTTCTACTGTTGATCCTTTTTTTTGGATCAACTACTGCTGTTGATCCCCTAATTTGGATCAACTTCTACTGTTGATCCTTTTTTCTTTTTGGATCAACTAATGCTGTTGATTCTATTTTTATTTGGATCAATTATTGTTGTTGATACAAAATATCTAAAACCAGTGGTGGTGGCGGCGGAAGAGGTAGTGGCGGTGGCAGAGGTGGTGGCGGTAGCGGACTGATGGCAATGTCAGTGGTGGTGGCGGTGGATTAATGGTGGTGGTGGAAGGCTGGTGATGGTAGTGGTGGTGGAAGGCTGGTGATGGTAGTGGTGGTGGCGTCAGTGGTGGTGGCGCACAGGTGGTGGTGGTAGTGGCGGACTGGTGGTGGTGGTGCAATGGTACCGGAGTGGTGGTGGCGGTTGGTAGGTGGTGATCCTTGAAGGTTGGTGAAGGAATGGTAGTTGAATCTTGGTGGTGAGGGTATTAATGTAATCTAATTTTAAATGGATAAGGTTATTAAAAAGTAGGGACAAATTTTTATTGTTGTATAAGGATATATTTATTGGGAGTCAAAAGTAGGGACATATAAATAATGTACCCTCAAATCAAAAACCAAAGGTTGGATATTCTAATTGATTGATCTTAACGCACAACCTGTGATATTTCAATTATATAACAAAATATAATGCGGAATAGAAATAACACAGACACCAGAAATTTTGTTAACGAGGAAACCGCAAATGCAGAAAAACCCCGGAACCTAGTCCAGATTTAACACCATATTGTATTAAGCCGCTACAGACACTAGCCTACTACATACTAACTTCCGTCTGGACTGTAGTTGAACCCTAATCAATATCACACTGATTCAAGGTACAGTTGTGCTCCTTATGTCTCGAATCCCAGCAGGATACTACGCACTTGATTCCCTTAGCTAATCTCACCCACAACCAAGAGTTGCTACGACCCAAAGTCGAAGACTTAAATAAACAAATCTGTATCACACAGAAAAGTCTATTGATAGGTAAATTTGTCTCCCACAGATAGACCTAAAGTTTTTGTTTCATCTTTTGATAAATCAAGGTGCACAGGAACTAATTGATAATCCGGACTTATATTCCCGAAGAACATCTTAGTATTATCAATCACCTTACAACAATCTTAATTGTATGGTAGCGAAACAAGATGTTGCGGAATCACAAACGATGAGCCGAAGATGTTTGTGATTTCTTTTTATCTTGCCCTATCGGAGATATAATCTCAAGTCAATTATTCAATTGAACTCGTACGGTAGGAAATGGAAAGATCGGATCGCTCAACTACAAGAGAAGTAGTTTCGTCTGGCTTCACAATCCCAATGAAGTCTTTCAGTCGTTAATCTACAGGGTCTCGGGAAGAAACCTAAGGTTAAAGGAGAATCGACTCTAGCAAACTAACTAGTATCACATAGGAGGTGTGGGGATTAGTTTTTCTAGTTGCTAGATGTCTCCTTTATATAGTTTTCAAATCAGGGTTTGCAATCTAAGTTACCTTGGTAACATAGAATTCAATATTCACCGTTAGATGAAAAACCTGAGTTCTCCAATTTAATATATTTCAACCGTTAGATCGAAACTTAGCTTGTCATACACAAATGAAATGTGTTTCATTTAGGTTTGAGTAACCGTACCTAAACATGTACACTTGGTTGGTTCACAAATAGTTAACCGAGGTTAGCCATATGAGTACTTTCACATCAACCATATTCATCTTTCTCATAACTAGTTCAAATGAATCATAAGAACTAGTTGATAGAGTTGTTCAATTGCTTAGGTATTTATACATAGACACAATTGAAACAAAATCGGTTTGATTCACTTGAATCAATTCGTGAACAATATAGCCATGGTTTGCAAAGATTGCATTCCTTATTGATTTATTGTTTTAAGTTCATGAACTTCCGATTTGAGAAATAACCAGCTTGGGTACGCGTACGGGTACGTGTACCTTAGTTACCGGATTTAAGTTTGGAAACTCAGCAGAAATTTTCGATTCGAAAACTTTCGTGAGTACGCGTACCTAAGGTGGATGGTTTTCCAGTTTGTAAACTACAAACTCCTGCAGAAATTTTCGGCTGGAAAACTTCCGCCGGTATGGGTACGCGTACCCAACCTGTCTCCTTTACCAATGTCGCATACACAAATGCACACAATTGGTTTCCGGCACATGGATTTATACACTAATGTGTGAGCACACTATATATGCTTATATCCATAGTTGGTTACATAATCTCAACTCTACATTTCAATCATTCAAATATTCTTCTATAATGTTATAACAATCGTTATTCATGACTATCGTCATCAAAACTATTTTCAAGATTGAAACGTCATCATGACTTTCGTCACGGATAAAGATGAAAAGTGGTTAAAGCGAAAGCTTACCAACACGTATTTCGAGAAAAAGATAGGCGAGTAAACTCGGCTCGAAATAGCAAATGTGTATGTATGAAAACTATCATACTTATACGACTTTGTCTCAAGAGTAGGAGATATAGAGATAGACTTTTGAGTGATAGATAAGTTCAAGTCTCCACATACCTTTTAGTCGGATGAAGTTCCACTGGTTCCTTGAGTAGTTCTTCGTCTTCGTAAGATGATCGTCATGGAGTCTGGAGCTCAACTACACTAATCTGTCCTAAACCGAGACTTAGCTATAAGTAGTCTAGAAATCAAGACATATAGTTTTGACAACTAAATTTGACAAACATGCTTGAGATAGCAACGCATGCGAGTTCAACCGAGCAGTGCTCTAACAATCTCCCCTTTTGTCAATTTTAGTGGCAAAACTATCAATACATATGGATTACAAAATAAATAAAACTTTGTAGCTTCTCATCCACATGCTTGATCTCCTTGGCGCTTCAACGTTACTTGAAAACTTCGTCTTTTCCAAGTACTCCCATGATTCCATAGATGTTCAATTCAGCATCATAGTTGTTGAAGTTCCGCAGCCATAACAATGAGAAAACAAAAGCTCTCGATCATTGTAATACAATGTCATGGTATTATTACACAATATCAAAGTTCTTATATCACAACTTCGACAACAATACTATGGTGATATGTACCACTCCTCCTTATTCAATATTTCGTCTCAACAAGAAAACCACTCCCCCTTACATAATGATCCGAAAACCATATGTATTTGTAGTATGAACTACATATCAATTCTCTCCCTTTTTGTCAATAAAATTGGCAAAGGTACGAAAACGGGATCCTAATGAAATTTTCATGTAGTCGAAGCTAAATGCATTCATCAAGGAGTTTATAAAGATAAAAGACAACCCCTAAAAGTTCCACAGGCGCATGATAGACATATTTTTGTGTCCGATTTATCTCGATTCTATATATTGTTAGGGCTCATTTTTGTACTTATTATGGTGTTTTACTTTTTTGTAGATATTTTTGGCCAGTAAAATTTTTTGGAAAAAATTGGCTCGAAAAGTTGTCGAAAAGCACTCGGAGGACACTTGCTATTCGGACCCCCGGTTTGGATAAGGGGCACCCCCAGGACACCCCTTAAAGCAGCTGCTAAAGTCACCCCTACTCTGGATAGGGGGCACCCCCCTTTCTTCACAAATTCAAATTTCAAATTTGGCGGTAAAACAAACCAGCATGCGTGCAGATTAGGGTTCGCATTCTTGGGAAGATTTAAGGAGATTCAATCTCGGATTTTTGTTGGGCTAGACTTCCTAGAGCATAACAGGGGCGGTATATGTGATTAGATCGAATGAATTGGGTTAGATCGACCGGGAGAAGAAAACAGAGGTGTTGTGGTCACGGGTTGCTGTTGGAGTATTTTTCGACAATTCAGGGAGATTAAAGGCTAGAAAAGCTTCCCCAACATTCGTAGTTATCTAATAAAGAGTTTGGAAGTAATGGGAGAGGTCAAAATACGCGTGAAGAGAGTTTGGTAGAAATAAAACTCTGAAACTTGCTGTGGAGATAAACCAAGATTTTTGGGGAGATTTAATCGAGTTGTGGCCTATAAAAGGAGAGGGGATAAGTCATACAAGAGTACTAAACTTTAGGAGAAGTTTAGAGGAGAATAGAGAGCTCCAGAGATCGAGTTGCAGGAAAAATACAATATTCTGCTGCTGCTGCTGAAGAGGAAGAACACGAAGAACATATTACACCAATAGCAGTCGTTATATTACTACATCAGATCACTATCGTTGTTTAACAGTCTTAAAATCCTGTAACAGTGACGTTTATAACACACTTACGGCGTTGCAAATCTCTGTGTTATTACCTTCTCTTCTTTTTAATCATCTTTTGAGCCATAAACAATTATTTTGAGATCATGATTAATATGAAGAGCGAAACCCCATTGCTGAGGCGATAGAGGAAGCTATTTTTCCAACAAAAAGCGGTACAATCTACTGTATTTAATTTATTGCAATTATTATTATGATTATTTGCCTTGAACTATTATTGAATATGATTTTTATTTGAGTCATTGTGATCTATTTTGATGGAGTATGCTTAGTTTATAGACTCTTGATGCTTCATACTTGGTATTTACAATTATTACTTTTGAAAATCTATTAGTTGCAATATTTTAGAATCAAATTAAACGAGAAAATTGCATGAATATAAATATTTGGACCAAATCACTTTGAACTTGGAAAATAGTGGAATCTTAACCTCAGTGTTCTTTTAATATTGATACCAACTTTGTCAGTGTTTGTTATAATTATTAGTGAGTTTTCTATTTAGTTTTGAATTTAAGTCTAAAGTTATCCTTCACAAGTTCGAGAATCGAATCACTTTTTACCACTATCTACAAATCTCATCAATTTTTGGCGCCGCCGACGCGGACTTGTTTTTAGGGTTTTAGATTTATTTTACTTGTTTTTTTGTTTTTTATTTTGTTCTTTTTTATGTTTTTGGGTATTTATCTTGTGTCTACAGGTTCTGGATCATAAAGAAAATTGAGCCAAAGAGTTTGGCGTTTTCATAAAGACTTGGAGTTAAAGATTAAAGCAAAAAGAACATAAAATAAGACAATTTTATTTTAGATAATTTTAGTTTAGGGTTTGTTTATTTTCTTTTTAAAAAAAATGTATTAGGGTTTATTATTTTTGTAATTTTTCTTTTCTTTTTGGACTTTGGGACATTATCTTTTATTACCCTACGGAAAGGTACTTTAAATATAAACTGTTTGCAGAGAAGGACGACAATTACGATATTGTCTCTGCACCTTGGGTTCGTACACTTGACATCAGAGTCAATGGCCCGAGTCGACTACAAAGGTTCATCCCCCGTCTGGTTCGGGAGGTAAGTTTGTCGAAACACTCGCGAATCCCCTGTCAACGAGTTATTCTCTTCCTTCGTATGCATATATGTTGAGGACTTGAAAACGGCTGATTTAATTTCCTAGTAAAGGGAAAGGACTGGACATACAAGATAAGGGTTCGGATTTCATCACCGTTCTCTTCTTGCCCGCCTTAGGAAAACGACACCAAACGCGAACCTAAGCCTAAAATTTTGACTAGAACGAGACCGATAGGGTAACGAGCTTAACAGGAAAGTCATTCGAAATAAGCATACTTCGAAGTTCTTGACGATTTCTGTAAGTTGAATGCATGACTGCGCCGCCTTGTAATACCGGTGAGGCCTTGGGTATCAAAGCTCCACCGAGCTTCCCTCGCCTCTATTCAACTTACTTTAACTCGGATTGATTCCAGAAGGGTTTTCTTAAATTGTAACGAATTCCCGTTCGAAGGATTAGAAGCTGGTATAGAAACAATCTAAGTGGAGCCATCATGCTTTTTGTTTGCTATAAATCAGTATGTTTGCTGTGGTTGAGCCAGCCTTGTTTGTGTTTTCATAGAACATCCCTTCCTTTTTAGACTTTTTTTTTAATTTTGTTTTTCAAGTGTATGCCCGAAGTTCTTAAACGGGCTTGGAAAAGAAACACTCTAGGTCGTTTGATTAGTCACAAACCTAGTAGTTCTTCTTGTGAAGGCAAGGAGCTCGAAGACTCTTCTTTTGAGAGCCCCGTTTTTGGAAACTTCAGTTTTGAGAATCTGTATCTTCGTGAAGAAAGTACTCCTAGTCCTTTGGTAGGGCCAGAAATGGCAACTTTGAAAGCTTTGCTAAACCCAACTAGGACCTCTCGTCTGTCTTGTATCAAGTTAGCTGAAACCGAGGCAAATTATGAACTGAAACCCGGGACTTTACAGATGCTCCCAATGTTTTTAGGAAAGGTTAATGAGAACCCATATTTTCATGTTAGGGAATTTGAGGAAGTTTGTAGTACTCTGAAAATTAGAAACCTAAGTGATGATGCTTTGAAACTTAGGTTATTCCCCTTTTCCTTAAAAGATAAAGACAAATCTTGGATGTATAGTTTGGACTCTGAGTAAATTGAAACCTATGACTAACTTACTTCTGCCTTTATACATAAGTTTTTCCCAAGGCATAAAACATCGTCTATTAGGACACAAATATATACTTTTGCCCAACAAGAGGGAGAATCTTTATATAGGTACTTAGAAAGGTTCAATGACTTGATATCTCAATGTACTCATCATGGTTTGGAGAAGGTTCGGTTAGTTCAGATCCTCTACGAGGGTTTAGATTATTCAACAACAACCATGGTTGAGTCCTTATGCACAAGTGGGTTTGAGAATAAAACTGTTGATGAAGCGATGACATTTTTGAATGAAATCGCCGATAAGACCCAACAATGGGAAAATAGTAGGGAACCCCAGAAAACAATTCTTCTAAGTAGAGGAAATGTTAATAGGGTAAAAGGATCTTATGAGTCAGATGCCAAAATAGCAGCTATAGCCAAGAGGTTAGAAGCCTTAGAATTAGGTCATTCTAGTGGTAGTAGTGGAAGAAATGATCCTTTTTGGGAAGGCCATGTTGTTGAAGAGAAAGCCAATGCTCTTTATAGAAACACTAGGTTTGATAACCGACAGAAGTTTGACCCATATTCAGAAACCTATAACCCTGGCTGGAGAAACCATCCAAACCTTTCTTGGTCCAAGGGCCAGAATCAAGGTCAGTCTAGTAATGCTCAGGTTCCCCCATGTTTTGGCTATACTAAGAATCCTTCAGCTCCGGCACAGTTTCAGAACCCTTCAGATAAGAAGATTATGAGTTTAGAATATTCTCTTGTTGTGTTAACTCGTAACACTGTGCAGTTTCAGCAATCTGTTGCTCAAGGTTTAGAAGAAAATAAGAGAATAGGTCAGGCTAACTCTCAGGCTATTTCCGAGTTGAAAACCCAGGTTAGTCAGATAAATGAATTCTTAAGAGAAAGAGGTAAGTTTACTAGTCAGACTCAACCCAATCCTAGAGGAATTAATGAAATAGGTGAAAGACCATCTGATCATGTGAATGCTATTAAAACCCTTAGGCGTGGTAGAGTGATAGACAACAAGGTTTTCATGCCTGATAGTGAACATGTTGTAGTTCACCCTTATGAACCAGAAACTGAGGAGAATGATAGAGTCTCTAAAGAGACCAATGAGGGTCATATTGATCCCGGCTTTGTCCCTAGAGCCCCATTCCCACAGCTGATAGTTCCAACTAAGAGGGAGTCCAATTTTAATGATATATTCGAAGTTTTTAAGCAGGTAACTATCAACCTTCCACTACTATATGCAATTAAGCAGATTCCCTCTTATGCCAAGCTTTTCAAGGATATGTGTACGCGAAAGCGAAAGCTTAATGTCCAGAAGAAACCCTTTCTAGCTAGTCAGGTGAGTTCTATTACTCAGAATACCACTATTCCTAAGTATAAAGACCCAGGGTCCCCTACCATTTCTTGCACAATAGGTAAATACCGTGTTGAGAAAGCGTTGTTTGACTTAGGAGCTAGTGTGAACTTACTACCATATCATGTGTACCTTAAGCTATGACTTGGTGAGATGAAACCTACCCAGATGACACTTCAGTTAGCTGATAGGTCCGTTAAAATTCCTCGTGGTGTGATCGAGGATGTTCTCATAGAGGTTGACAAGTTTATTTATCCAGTGGATTTTGTTATCCTAGATACCCAACCTGTCCCTGACCCAGAGAACCAGATACCGGTAATTTTAGGTCGCCCGTTTTTAGCTACATCCAATGCGATCATTAACTGTCGAAATGGTATTATGAAATTGTCTTTTGGTAATATGACTATTGAGCTGAACATTTTTAATATTAGTAAGCTACCCTCTGAACTAGATGACTCGAACATAGAAGAGGTGAACATGATAGGAACATTAGTCGAGGAGTCATTACCAAACACTTTGTTAGAAGATCCATTAGAGAAATGCCTAGCTCACTTTGGGATTGATTTTGATGATGATAATGTGATTAATGAGGTGAATGCTTTGTTAGATTCAACCCCTTTGTTAGATACTAGTAATGGATGGAAACCTAAGTTCGAACCACTACCAGTTTCTAAGTCTACCCTAGTTCCTTCGTTAGAAGAGCCTCCTAAGTTGGACCTAAAACCATTGCCAGATTCCCTGAAATATATGTTTTTAGGCCCGTCTGAGACTTTACCTGTGATTATTTCTTCATCTTGGATAGTACAGGAAAGTAGGCTAGTAACCGTCTTCAAAACAACAAGGAAGCTTTAGGGTGGACCATAGCAGACATTAAGGGTATAAGTCCCACTGTTTGTATGCATCAGATCTATTTAGAGGATACCAAACCTTCTAGGGAGATGCAACGTCGACTAAACCCTAATATGAAAGAGGTAGTTCGAACGAGGTCCTTAAGTTGTTAGATGCAGGATTATCTACCCCATTTCAGACAGTAAGTGGGTCAGCCCCGTTCAGGTTGTTCCCAAGAAATCCGGTATTACTGTAGTCCAGAATGATAACAATGAGTTAATCCCGACCCGAGTGACCACGGGTTGGCGTGTTTGTATTGACTATAGGAAATTGAACAAGGTCACTAGGAAGGACCACTTTCCCCTTCCCTTCATCGACCAGATGCTAGAGAGATTAGGGACATAGTCACTACTGCTTTTTAGATGGCTACTCTGGATATAATCAGATCGTTATTGCCCCAGAAACCAGGAGAAAACCACTTTTACCTGTCCCTTTGGTACCTTTGCGTATAGACGCATGCCTTTCGGGCTTTGTAATGCCCCTGCGACTTTTCAGCGTTGCATGATGAGCATATTTTGACATGGTAGAACGGTTCTTAGAGGTCTTTATGGATGATTTTTCAGTGTTTGGTTCGTCTTTCGATGAGTGCTTGCATCATTTGTCACTAGTGTTGACTAGGTGTAAGGAAAAAATTTAGTGCTTAATTGGGAGAAATGTCACTTCATGGTTCGTTCAGGAATTGTTTTAGGGCATATCGTATCTTCTAAGGGTATAGAGGTAGATAAAGCCAAAGTTGACCTTATTAAGACTTTACAGGTCCCAAAAACCGTAAGAGATATTAGGTCATTCTTAGGGCATGCAGGTTTTTATCGTCGATTCATTAAGGATTTTAGCCTAATTTCTAGACCTCTTTGCAATTTGCTTGCAAAAGATGTTAAGTTTGTCTTTGATGATGCTTGTTTAGAGGCTTTTGAGAAGCTTAAGAATTTACTCACTACCACCCCCATAGTCCAGGAACCCAACTGGAATCCACCCTTTGAGATCATGTGTGACGCTTCAGATTGTGATATTGGTGTTGTGCTAGGTCAGCGAGAAAACAAATTACTTCATGTGATTTACTATGCTAGCAAAACTCTGAATGATGCCTAGTTGAATTATACCACTACCGAGAAGGAATTGTTAGCCATCGTTTGCCTTAGACAAGTTTAGACCATATCTCTTAGGTTCTAAGATCATCATATATACTGATCATGCTGCTTTGAAATATCTTTTGTCTAAGAAGGATACAAAACCTAGATTGATTAGGTGGTTCCTTTTGTTGCAAGAGTTTTCTCCAGACATTAGAGACAAAAAGGGTGCCAAAAATGTTGTAGAAGACCACTTATCTAGGCTAGTTGTTAGTTCCCTGATAATTCCCTTCCTATAAGGGATAGCTTTCCTGATGAACAATTGTTCTTTGTTACCCAATTACCTTGGTATGAAAATATAGTGAACTATCTTGTTACTGGTCGAAAGCCCCAACATTGGGGTAAACAAGATCGTTCTAGGTTATTAGCTGAGGTTAAGCATTTCTTTTGGGATGATCCTTATTTGTTTAAGTATTGTCCAGACCAGATTATTAGGAGATGTATACCTGAGAGTGACCAGTCCAGTATTATTTCCTTTTGTCATGATCATGCTTGTAGGGGTCACTTTAGTGCTAAGAAAACTGCTGCTAAGATATTGCAGTGTGGATTCTATTGGCCTTCGTTGTTTAAAGACTCCACAGTTACTGTGTGACTTGTGAACGTTGCCAGAAATTAGGAACCATTTCCCGTAGGAACATGATGCCCTTGAACCCTATTTTAGTTGTTGAGGTCTTTGATGTGTGGGGTATTGACTTTATGGGTCCGTTTCCTAATTCTTTTGGTAACTTATACATCCTTGTCGCTGTAGACTATGTCTCTAAGTGGATTGAGGCGGCTGCGTGTAAAACCAATGACCATAGGGTTGTGATTGAGTTCTTGAAAAATAATATACTTACACGTTTTGGTACACCGAGCTATAATTAGTGATGGAGGGTCGCACTTTTGTAATGGACCTTTTAGGCTTTTGATGAAAAATATGGTATTACACATAAGGTAGCTACCCCGTATCATCCACAGACTAGTGGTCAGGTAGAAGTTTCCAATAGGGAGATAAAACGTATATTAGAGAAAACAGTTAATCCTAATCGGAAAGACTGGTCGTCTAGGCTTACTGATGCCTTATGGGCTTACTACTGCGTTTAAGACCCCCATTGGAATGTCACCTTATCGATTGTTATGGAAGGCATGTCACTTACCTGTTGAGTTAGAACATAGAGCTTATTGGGCTGTTAAGCAGCTAAATTTTTCACTTGACAAGGCAGGAGCCCATAGGAAACTCCAGCTCAATGAGTTGGAAGAGATTCGTAGAGATGCATACGATAGTGCTAAGGAGTATAAGAACAAAATGAAACTTGTGCATGATAGAAATATCTTAAGAAAGTCATTTTCTCCAGGTCAAAAAGTTCTTCTGTATGATACCCCTTGCATCTTTTCCCTGGGAAGTTACGTTCTCGGTGGACGGGTCCTTTTATTGTTCGCACTGTCTTTCCTCATGGAGCTGTTGAGATCGAGACACGGATGGTAGTAGTTCTTCGAAGGTTAACGGTCAGAGATTGAAACCCTTTTTAGAGCCCTTTCCTACAGGTGATATTGAGGAGGTCCCTCTGGAGGACCCTGTTTACCCTTGATTGACCATCGAGGCGATTGTATGTTGTATATTAGTTTTTGATTTCTCTCTTCACCCAGGTACTATCTTTCCGACTTCTCTCTTTACTAATTCCTCATGTTACTTTACTGTTTGGTATTGCTCTTTCATTAGAAACATTGAGGACAATGTTAGATTTAAGTTTGGGGGTGGGGAAAACTTTTTGTTAGCTTTTAGTTGCAATAAATAAACTCCAGAGCCTAGAAATTTATGCCTTATTAAGGATGGCACTAACCAATCTAAGTGGATGGAAGCATTTGGTTGTAGGAGTTGAGGAACCAATCTGATTAGATGGAAACATCTAAAGAGTCTATTCATAAAAGCACAGAGCTCAGGTGTTAGAAATAACATGGTAGTTTCACCATATCTCGTTGAGTCCTTTTCACTTCTATTTTATTTTTTTTTTTAAATATGTTTCTCTAAGTGATTAGGTGGGGCTCACGATTCAAGTTGTTACCATTGCTAGGGTGAATAGAGTGATTGAGATACCAAAAAAAAAAAAAAAAAAAAAAAAAGAGACCAGACCATTAGACCAACTGGAATAAATTCAATAAAGTCGACCACTGGAACCCTTGTATATGCCAGTTGTGTTGACCTAGAGTTAGGATTATCGACCACTGGTACCCTTGTATATGCCAGTGTGTTGATATTAGTCAGACCGGTATCTCAGTCCATTAGGATAGGTTCATTATGACAGTGGCCTTCATACAGATATGAGAAACACCGTTCACCTTAGTCAACATCAAAACCATCTATGTTTTTCTATATCCATCTTCTTAATCTAACCATGTGATTTGTTTGATTCTGATTTTGGATGCGACTATCTGAGTACAGCTCTGTCACTTGATATGAATTTTAGTATGCTTGAGTGCGAACTCGTGTACAATAATTGGAATTTTGCATCAGGGTACTTCCTCCTGTAGTCAATAAGTATGCCAACCAAGGAGATTCTTTAGTGCCTTCCAAGGTTCTGTGTAGATAGCTAAGGTCTGGAGTATAAAGGTTTTGTGGGTATACCTCTGGTAAGCCCTCCGGAGACAACACTCCGCCACTAGAGACACCTAGGGGTTTAAAGGCTTATTGCATACGCTAAATGCAATCGACGATGCCTGCGACAGTGAGTTAGGATTTTATTTATATTTTATTTTTTCTCGAGGACTAGCAAATAATAGATTTTGGAGTATTTGATAGACACATTTTTGTGTCCGATTTGTCTCGATTCTATATATTATTAGGGATCATTTTTGTACTTATTATGGTATTTTACTTATTTGTAGGTATTTTTGGCCAATAAACATTTTTGAAAAAAATTATCTCGAAAAGTTGTCGGAAAGCACCCGGAGGACAATTTCTATTCGGACCCCCGGTTTGGATAAAGGGCACCCCAGGACACCCCTTAAGAAAGATACTAAAGGCACCCCTACTCTGGATAGCCCCTCCCCCCCCTTCTTCCCAAATTCAAATTTCAAATTTGGCGGTAAAACAAACCAGCATGCATGCAGATTAGGGTTCGCATTCTTGGGAAGATTTAAGGAGATTCAATCTCGGATTTTTGTTGGGCTGGACTTCCTAGACCATAACAGGGGCGATATATGTGATTAGATCGAATGAATTGGGTTAGATCGACCGGGAGAAGGAAACAGGGGTGTTGTGGTCACGGGTTGCTGTTGGAGCGAAAATTCAGGGAGATTAAAGGCTAGAAAAGCTTCCCCAACATTCGTAGTTATCTAATAAAGAGTTTGGAAGTAATAGGAGAGGTCAAAATACGCGTGAAGAGAGTTTGGTAGAAAGAAAACTCCGAAACTTGTTGTGGAGATAAACCAAGATTTTGGGGGAGATTTAATCGAGATGTGGCATATAAAAGGAGAAGGGATAAGTCATATAAGAGTACGAAACCTTAGGAGAAGTTTAGAGGAGAATAGAGAGCTCCAGAGATCGAGTTGCAGGAAAAATACAATATTCTGTTGCTGCTGCTGAAGAGGAAGAACACGAAGAACATATTACACCCAATAGCAGTCGTTATATTACTACAACAGATCACTATCGTTGTTTAACAGTCTTAAAATCCTATAACAGTGACGTTTGTAACACACTTACGGCGTTGCAAATCTCCGTGTTATTACCTTCTCTTCTTTTTAATCATCTTTTGAGCCATAAACAATTATTTTGGGATCATGATTAATATGAGGAGCTAAACCTCATTGCTGAGGCGATAGAGGAAGCTATTTTTCAACAAAAAGCGGTACAATCTACTGTATTTAATTTATTGCAATTATTATTATGATTATTTGCCTTGAACTATTATTGAATATGATTTTTATTTGAGTCATTGTGATCTATTTTGATGGAGTATGCTTAGTTTATAGACTCTTGATGCTTCATACTTGGTATTACAATTATTACTTTTGAAAATCTATTAGTTGCAATATTTTAGAATCAAATTAAACGAGAAAATTGCATGAATATAAATATTTGGACCAAATCACTTTGAACTTCGAAAATAGTGGAATTTTATCCTCAGTGTTCTTTTAATATTGATACCAACTTTGTCAGTGTTTGTTATATTTATTAGTGAGTTTTCTATTTAGTTTTGAATTTAAGTCTAAAGTTATCCTTCACAAGTTCGAGAATGGAATCACTTTTTACCACTATTTACAAACCTCATCAGCGCACTCCCCACAAAGATATGGAAATTAAGCGCAAGTTCAAAAGAACTCTCCCCCATTTGATGTCATTCCCGAAAGAACAACAAGAGCGACCTTACTTTTACAAGAAAAGAAGGATTTCTTTGGACACCAAAAACCACAAAATGATTTTGTATCCAAAAGTTCTCAATTAAACTAACCACAAGATAACCCATGATTAATTTAATCGGAATAGACAACTAGAATAACCACAAACGAATCTATGATTAGTTTAGTTGGAAATGCTCACAGAAGAAGACTTATGGAGCCGCACAGTGTACACATAAAATATGGATCAGTGAAAGATCAATACTTCGGAATATACAAGGATTTATTCTATCTTCATCAGTATTTGCATAACGACATACAATAGACATAATCCTCGTAAACAAAAGATTTTAACCTATCTTCCATCAATTAATTTACATAATAGGCTTACCTTTTGTTTGTCAAAAGTTCATCGATCTTGTATCAATACATGCATATCGACATATAAACGAGATAACTTTTGACATTGTATGGGACAATAATAGTTCACGGACGCAAACACACATATCCCATAACATATTACAAAAATCATCTTCCAAAACACTATAGAATTTAAACAAATAAATCTAAAAACATGAAGATGAAAACATTGGACATAGCTATGTGTACTCACAATAATGGCTATTCCAAACCCTAGTTGTCCTTCTTAAACAAAAACAAGAATAAAATTCTCTTAAGAAGTATCCTATACAAAATAAAAATAAAGAACATAAGACAAAATATACTGAAACCGATCACAAGCTACATTAGAGTTCACGTACGGCATCTTCACGGACTTCGAGCTTGTGATTCATGTTAACAACTGCGTCTTCGGAGAAGATATCCTTATTGAGAAGTTCTTTAACATGTGACTTTATGAGACCAAGTTCAGTAGTAACCTTCTTCACCTCAATTCTGAACGAGAATTAAATCCTCCTTTCTTTCAAGCATCTTTTTCAGGATTAAATCTTGAGCTGAATCACATCCTTTGAAGTTTTCTTCTAACACAGTATTCACTTCTTCTTGAGGCTGAACAGTGGTTCCCATAAAAATAATTTTCTGGAAAAAGGATGAACACATACAAGAGTATATATATGTGTTATCACTAGAGAGACACTTTTAGGTGAAAACCCTAGAGTTTCCTATAGAAGACTTGGACGTTCGTGAGCCCGAAACGGATACCAAAAGATCAAGAAGGACCAAAGAGTAAATACATATTGTTTTTCAATATGTCTCTTTCAAACATGGCTCAATATCTAACTAGAATAGATAGAGAAAAATAGACACATTAGATACATAGAAAAAAAATAGAAGTATCAACTTGTAAAACAAACATCAGATTTATAGAACAGATGGTAATCGACCTAAGACTTGAGCAACTCATAAACAGACATCCTTGTATCTCTCAAGTTAGACACAAGGATGAGAATACCTAAAGTTAGGTAGTAGGATGAGATATAATCTCACCATGAGTGTTGAGAGATGATTTGGGAATACCACCTGACAGTCTAATTTTTGTATTTCTTACATTTGTTTGACTGTTTTCAACTCCATAAGAATTTCTTACAGTCCTTCTTGAGAGTCCATTAAATGGAGACTTTTGATAACTAAGTCTAGGACCTATAGAGATTGGTTCTAGAGGATTTACTGAGATAGGCCTCCACCTTCCAGACTTGGATCTACCACTCTTATTCTCATAGACATTGGGAACCTTTGTTTGTGAGGTGTAGTGTGCACCATGAGAATAAACACGATCCCTGTAGAGATTCTGAAATGAGTGATCATTAAAAATCTTTTTTATGAGAGTTCTGTTTTTCTGTGGGAGTGAAATCCATTGTTGATGCCGTCAGATGACTAACTCGGTTGACAGTTAATAGAAGAAGATTTCGAAGATCGGAGATCTGTTTCTTCCTATCAAAACAATGTTTAGCACTATGATTCCTTTTTCCACAGAAGGAACAATTTCGTGGAAGAGAGTTGTTGAAAGGCATCTGTTTCAAACCCATGTCCCATTTGGAAGTTTGTTGTTTATATTTTGTAGGGACTTCTTTTGGTGAGTATTTCTTCATGTCGGGTAACACAGCATGTGACACAGAAGAATTTCTCATTACAGTGTTTTCCTTTGTTAAGGAGGTCGACTGTTGTTTGGCAAGGTGAAGAGATGCAGCAATGTTCTCTGTTTCAACACGAAGGTTGTTCAGATTTGATGAATGTATCTCAATCAAACGTTTTTCTCTAATTGTCCCTTCTTTAACAATATTCTCAAGGGTACTAATCTTCTCTTGTTGAAGCATATTCTTCTGCCTGAGTTTTTTAATATTGTTAGAGAAGGACTCAATGATTTTGTAGAGTTCACGTTATCGACCAAGAGACTTTTCAAATTCATCCAAGAGTTGAGCATGATTGCGAAAGTCAATCGTCTCACTTGTATTTTCTTTATTTCTGGTTACATTCCTTTCTAATTATGACATCCTATCAACTGTCTTGTTTCTTTCTCGGGATTCAGAAGAATCAGCTAAGGAATTATCCTTTAAGGAAAGACCAAGACATTTGACATAGTTAAAAGTATTGGAAGACATAGACTATGCGTAGATAGGAAATACTACTTTGTCCACAGAATCAGATTGCTACAAACACATACTTTTGAGGTCTTAAACGTGTTTGCCTGCTCTGATACCAATTGAAAAAGCGGGGGTATAACAACCACACCCAATATTTCGATTAGCAATCTGTATGGACTAACTCCAATATACTTTCTAGAGAATCAACTAGACAGACAGACTCAATGTAGAGAAAAGTATATCGAGGAGTTAATATATCTCTCACTTGATTTGATGTTTACTCAAGTAAATAGAAACCTACGAGTCTCTATCAAATACAAGGATAATAACTTGGATGGTACCAAAGACCAATATCCAAGTGTCAATCAATTTAAATCAACAACCAAAGGTTGGATATTCTAATTGATTGATCTTAACGCACAACCTGTGATATTTCAATTATATAACAAAATATAATGCGGAATAGAAATAACACAGACACCAGAAATTTTGTTAACGAGGAAACCACAAATGCAGAAAAACCTCGAGACCTAGTCCAGATTGAACACCACACTGTATTAAGTCGCTACAGACACTAGCCTACTGATCGGTTGTCAACCGTCAAATATAATTTCTATGTTTTGGAGTATCATTTTTGTTTTTGTTGTTTTGTTTTCATTTTTCAGTTTTTTTTTTTTTTTTTTTTACTTAAAAGCATCAAACTCTAAAAACATATAAATGTTCCCCCACACTTAAACTTTACATTTTCCTCAATGTAAATTAACTCATCCAAAGTGAAGTTCAATGTGGGAAATTACGCAAATAATATGCAAAAACAAAGATAAAAATATTTAAAAAAATAAAAAAGATAAAGGTAAAGATACAAAACCGGTGGGTTGCCTCCCACTTAGCGCTTGGTTTAAAGTCATCAGCCCGACTATCTCCTTGCTTTCTATGACTCCTCCAGAGGGATTGCATCCACAAAATTAACTCCTTTCACCACTTCGGAAGAGAAGTTCTCATAGTATGGTTTCAACCGGTGCCCATTAACTTTAAATTCCTTGCCTGTAGCTATGCTACAAATTTCGACTGCACCATGAGAAAACATATTAGTAACAATGAAAGGTCCAATCCAACGTGACCTTAATTTACCCGGAAATAATTGCAAGCGAGAATTAAACAAAAGCACTTTCTGCCCAACACAAAATTGTTTTCTAGAAATCATAGTATCATGAAATGCCTCCGTTTTCTCCTTGTAAATGCGTGAGATTTCAAATGCATCATTGCGAAGCTCCTCTAGCTCTTGGAGTTGTAACTTCCTTTGCTTTCCAGCACCATCCATCTCCATATTTCATTGCTTAATAGCCAAAAACTCCTTATGCTCAATCTCCACGGGTAAATGACAAGGTTTACCATACACAATCCTAAAGAGGGACATCCCAACAGGTGTCTTGTATGCGGTTCTATAAGACCACAAAGCATCATTAAGTCGCATGCTCCAATCCTTCCTTGTTGGATTCATCGTCTTCTCAAGTACGGATTTCACCTCTCGGTTGGAAACCTCGGCTTTTCCATTTGTTTGGGGATGATAACGTGTTGCAATCTTTTGCGACACATTGTACTTCTTCAACAAGTTTTGTAAGAACCTGTTTTTGAAGTGAGAACCCCCATCGCTAATTATGGCTCTTGGAATACCAAACCTTGCAAAAATATTAGCTTGCAACAAATCTGAAACCACTTTAGAATCATTAGTTGGGGTGGCCTTAGCTTCCACCCATTTAGAGACATAATCAACAACAAGTAAGACATAAAAATTCCCATGGGAGTTGATAAAAGGACCCATAAAATCAATACCACATATATCAAAAACTTCAATAAATTGAATAAAAGTTTGTGGCATTTGATTTCGAGCACCTAGATTGCCTGTTCTTTGGCACTTATCACAGGTTGTACAAAATATATATGCATCCTTAAACAAGGTTGGCCAATAGAAACCGCTTTCAAGCACCTTGTGAGCGGTTCTCTTACTCCCAAAATGTCCTCCGCAAGCATAAGAGTGACAAAAAGACAATATAGAATTAAATTCACATTCGGGAACGCACCTTCTTATTACTTGGTCGCTCCAATGTTTCCACAAGTATGGATCATCCCATATGTATTGGTTTCCCAACTTCTTAAGTTTGTCCCTCTCAGCACGAGACAAGTTCTTTGGGATTTGTTTAGACACCAAGTAATTGACAATATCAGCATACCATGGTTCTCCAAAGGAAATTGAGAATAGTTGCTCATCCGGGAAGCTTTCACGCAATGGGATAACTTCCTTGTCCACAGCAAGACGGCTCAAGTGATCCGCAACGGTGTTCTCAATTCCTTTCTTGTATTTGATTTCAAGATCAAACTCTTGCAAGAGTAAAATCCATCGTATGAGCCTCGATTTCGCTTCTTTCTTCATTAGCAAGTACCTAAGTGCTGCATGATCAAAAAAGACAACAATTTTTGTACCAATTAGATAAGAGCGAAACTTTTCCAAAGCAAAAACAATGGCTAACAACTCTTTTTCAGTGGTTGTGTAGTTTTGTTGGGACTCATTTAACGTTCTAGAAACATAATAAATAACATGAGGTTCCCTACACGCTTCCCAAGCACTGAACCAACCGCATAGTCACTTGCATCACACATGAGATCAAAAGGCTTGATCCAATCCGGTGGTTTAATGATAGTGGCTGAAATCAAAAGCTCTTTCAAACGATTGAATGCCTCCACACACTTTTCATCAAAGTTAAAAACCACATCTTTTTGCAATAAATTACAAAGTGGTGACGCTATCTTGGAAAAGTCCTTGATAAACCTACGATAAAAACCTGCATGTCCAAGAAAAGAGCGTATCTCCCTCGCCGTAGTGGGAGGGGTTGGAGCACGAATAAGGTCAATCTAGATTTATCAACTTCCAGGCCTTTAGAAGATATTATATGGCCTAAAACGATGCCATGAGTTACCATAAAATGACACTTTTCCCAATTCAGCACAAGATTTGTTTCAACACATCGTTCAAGGACTAGTGACAAATTGTTCAAGCAAAGGTCAAATGAATCACCAAAGACACTAAAGTCGTCCATGAACACTTCGATTATGTTTTCAACATATTCTGAAAAGATACTTATCATACACCTTTGAAAGGTAGCTGGAGCATTGCACAAGCCAAAAGGCATCCTTCTATAAGCAAAAGTACCGAAAGGACAAGTGAAAGTAGTTTTCTCTTGATCCTCTGGTGCTATCACAATCTGATTGTAACCTGAATAGCCATCAAGGAAGCAATAGTAAGAGTGTCCAGCTAAACGTTCAAGCATTTGATCAATAAAAGGTAATGGAAAATGATCTTTCCTAGTGGTGGCATTCAATTTCTATAATCAATACAAACCCTCCAACCGGTTTGCACACGAGTTGGGACAAGTTCATTCTTATCATTCTCCACCACCGTCACACCTGATTTCTTTGGTACCACTTGCACCGGGCTTACCCACTTGCTATCGGATATGGGGTATATAACACCCACTTCCAAAAGCTTGAGTATCTCCTTTTTCACAACTTCCATCATGGTAGGATTCAAACGACGTTGCGCTTCCCTTGTAGGTTTTTCATCGTCCTCCAAACTAATCTTATGCATACAAACGACAGAGCGTATACCCTTGATATCGGCGATTGTCCATCCAATGACCGTCTTGTACTTCCTTAGCACCCTTGGAAGTTTTTTCTCCTGTAATTCACTAAGCTCGTTAGAAATAATCACAGGTAACTCTTCCTTGTCACCCAAGTACAAGTACTTTAAGTGACTTGGGAGAGGTTTCAATTCTAATTTTGGAGATTTAACAATAGATGGTAAAAGTTTTTCATCACTGCATGGTAAAGAAATAAAAGAGATATTATGAGTTTTCAGGCATCCTTGTTGTGAATTAAGATCATCAAGGGATTCCTTGACTTCATTACCACACTCTACACCATTATCCATGGATGTAGTTAAAACGGTTTCCAAGGCATCATCACCATTTAATTTGAACACTTGTTGTGTCAATGTATCCATAACATCAATGGAGAAACAAGAGTGGACATCACTAGGATATCTCATCGTCTCGAAAATATTGAAACGTATTATTTCTCCATCAAACTCCATAGTCAACGTTCCCTTATCCACATCAATAATGGTTTTCGCCGTTTTCATGAAGGGACGCCCAAGTAGCAATGGAAGAGACGAGTCTGGTGAACCTTCATTCATCTCTAACACGCAAAAGTCAGCTGGAAATACAAGTTGATTAACCTGCACAAGAAAATCCTCAACAATACCCATTGGGTAAACATTAGAGCGATCGGCTAATTGCAACACAATTCCAGACTTTTTAAGAGGACCTAACTCAAGTGAATTATACATGGTCGCAGGCATAACATTAACGGATGCACCTAAATCCAACATAGCTTTGTTAAATGTAGTGTTACCAATTGTGACGGGAATGTCAAAGCTACCCGGATCCTTGCATTTCATTGGGAATTTGTGTTGTATGATTGCCGAAGCATTTTGCCCCACACTTAGCACTTCATTGTCTTTGAGATTTTTCTTGTTGGTACACAAGTCCTTCAACACCTTTGCATACTTTGGCATTTGCTTTATAGAATCTACGAGTGGTACGTTCACATGAATCTTTCTTAGAACGTCTAAAATCTCTTTTTCTAGTTCCTCCATCTTGGACTTTGCGAATCTGCGAGGGAAAGGTAAAGGAGGAACATAAGTAGAAACCGGAGTTTTAGAGTTAGGAATAGGTGCCTCAGAATTTTGGGGAGGATCCTCATTCTTCTTCTCCAAAATAGGTTCCTTTGGTGTTTTCACCTTGCCCGAATCAGTAACTTCGGGTTGCACAAGTTGTGTACCACTTCTCAACGTAATAGCATTCACATCCCCTTTTAGGTTAATAGGTTGAGAAGGGAGTTTCCCACTATTTTGTGCCTTTAATTGGTTCAACTCAGTAGCCATAGAACCAACTTGAGTTTGCAACTCCTTAATCGTGCTCTCCGTCCTTTGCATAAAAGATTTCATCAACTCTTCCATACTTGACCCCTGATTTTGAGGTTGTTGTTGTTGTGGTTGGTGAAATTGTTGAAGCGGCTGGAATTGTTGTTGTTGAGGTTGAAATCCACTCGGATGGTTGAAATTAGGTTGTTGAACCGCTCCTTGCTTGTTCGCATAGCTAAAATTGGGGTGATCTCTCCATTCCGGATTGTAAGTGTTGGAGTAGGGATCATACCGTCTTTGCTGATTTTGGAAAATCATATTAGCTTGTTCATTGGAGTCTTCATACCCTTAAGAAGAACTTGGTATCACCGCGGCTGCAACTTGTTGCATCATAGCTGTCATGTTACCCATTTGTTGACGAAGTTCCTCCACCTTGCTCACTTCATTTACTCTCCTAAGAAGCACATCCGAACCACGACTCAAGAACTGTTGGGAGTTTGCTGCCATGTTTTCAATCAATTCTCTAGCTTGTGCCACCATTTTTCTCACTAGTGCACCACCACCCGAGGCATCAAGAAGATTCCTATCGCTTGATTGGAGTCCTTCATAGAAGTATTGGATAATCATCGCGTCGCTGAATTGATGGTGAGGGCAGCTTGCCACCAATCTCTTGTATCGTTCCCAATATTCATATAAAGATTCTCCCACATATTGCTTCATCCCGCAAATCTCCTTGCGAATTTGAGTAGCCTTTGATGCAGGAAAATACCTCTCTAAAAAGAGTTTCTTCAACCCATTCCATGTTGTGATACTTCCGGGAGGTAAATAACACAACCAATCCTTAGCACTATCCATCAACGAGAATCGAAAAACTTTCAACATTGCACCATCCGCTTCAATATTCGCTGGAAGCATGGCCGTGACAATGGTGTGGAAGTCCATAAGATTCTTATTTGGGTCTTCATTCACCATTCCATGGAACTTTGGTAATTATCTAAGCAACCCCAGCTTGATCTCAAAAGTAGAGTTTGTTTGAATACACCCTTGTTGTGTATCCAACTTGTGAGATGCCAAGTCCTTGAGTGTACGATTTGCATCACCCATTGCTGCTTCTTCTTCTTCAAAAGGTGGTTCTTGTTCAACCGGTTCCTCTTGTTCTAGAACTTCTTGTTGTAACTCTTCTTCCACTTCTAATTGTTGTTCTTCCGTTGTACCTTGACTTGGTTGGAGTATTGTGCCTCTTCGAGTGGCTATTCCGCACCTTGGATAGTTCCAATCTTTAAAAGCCAGGGATTAGGTACTTGAAAACAATTCTCGCAAACAAGTGAGAAACAAGACAAGAAACAAAAAGCAAATATGGAAGCGAAAGTAATGATAAGAAACTAAAAAAAACTTAATAACAAGCCGTATGCCTCCCCGGCAGCGGCGCCAAAATTTGATCGGTTGTCAACCGTCAAATATAATTTCTATGTTTTGGAGTATCATTTTTGTTTTTGTTGTTTTGTTTTCATTTTTCAGTTTTCTTTCGTTTTTTTTTTTTACTAAAAAGCATCAAACTCTAAAAACATATAAATGCTCCCCCGCACTTAAACTTTACATTGTCCTCAACGTAAATTAACTCATCCAAAGTGAAGTTCAAGGTGGGAAATTACGCAAATAATATGCAAAAACAAAGATAAAAGACTTGAGAAATAAAAATATAGAGATAGATACACAAAACCAGTGGGTTGCCTCCCATTTAGCGCTTGATTTAAAGTCGTCAGCCTGACTTGCAAGACCGATTCCCCATACACCAATAACCTGAAAAGTTGAGGATCCTTCCGTAGAACCTGTTTTGCAAAAACTAGCTTCGCATACATATTAGTAATATAAAACAGAAACGAAGCTATTAACCGGTAAAAGTTTCCTCCACACTTATTTTTTTCCACATTTGGAAGTGGATATAAAATATAGAATTCGGGAACTTTCATGATTTCTTGTTCACAAACCTGCATAGCATGACATTATCAATCTAAGTGGATGGAACCATCTTGGCTGAGGAAGTTGAGGAACCCATTCACTACAAGGGACAAAATTATTCAAGTGTTAGAAATAATATGAAAGTTGTTAGCATAGCTTGGAATATCACCATATCACTTTATGTTTTTACTTTTGCAACAGCTCCAGCCCTGCACATTCATTCAAACATTCTTCACTGAAATTATTCATTGTAGCAATCATTCTATGCACATTCAACACCAGGCACAACCCATTTCACCATAAGTAGCCACCAGTCATTACCTACATTCTCATGTATTGTATCATCTGTAACTGTAATGTCAGTTCACACTTGATTCCAGACTACAGCAACTAGTTAAGCATTCATCTACCCATCATGCTGCACACTTCTTCACCACTTCCCTGTAATGCCATCCTAACATACATCTACTTGCAATTCAGACATTCAACAAGACCAACACATACCTGCAACAAGGTTGTTTTACATCTATTTCAGCCAAATTTCATTCTTGGTTGCATCAAAGTCCATCTACTTTGCTCAAATCCCAGCTGCAACTGCAGCATACTCTCAAGCCTGTAGTTCATCAATTGCAGCAACACCAACATCATCTCAAACTGCTTGTAAACTACCATTGCAGCTGAATCTCCCCAATTTCATCATTGCCACTGCAACCAGCACATTCCCCCTTCACTGCAGCTTAGCCCATAACATCACTGCCTCAATCTCATTATAGCACCAACAGCTCACCTGCAGCTCCACCAACAACAACCTTTCACCCTAAACATCAAGTCAATCACAAATTGGTGACCAACCTATTTCAATCTCAAATTCAACATCAATTCATCATCACCCCGTGAATATCAACATCCACAGCATCTCCCCTAATTCAGCTTCAGAATTCAAACTTCTGCCAAAACTTGTACCAAGTTCAAATCCAATCAATACCCTCTTTATCTGTTGTAGACTTCAATCACATCTCCTCTTCCTTCTCAATGATTTCCTCCACTAGCAGCAGCTCTATCTCTTAATCCTTCTCCATGAATCAATCCCATTAATTCAATCTCAGAACCGAAAGCAAAAACCCCCAATTTCTTCTCTGCTTCCTCATCTCAATAATTCCATTAAAAAACCCATCACAGAATCATTTCATCTCCCATATACGATACCAACCACAGATTCGACTTTTCTCATCTCTGCGACATCAATACCATCTCCAATTCCTTCACTGTTTCTCGATCTAACTCTTCAAGCACATACCACACCCTCGAATCTCTGAGACTTAATTCATCTCCATCATCAATTTCAGCTAACCCTTGATTGTCACAATCTTCAAATCTCTGGATTTTCTCTCAGACACAACAACAACAGCAGCCGTTGTTTTTAACTCTCACTTTCAGGTGAAAGAAATGAGAGACATCCCTCTCGACTTTGTTAAAGAATCAGGGTTGGATAATGACACTCCACCGCATAAGATAAGGGATACCCCAATGGATGCCCTATAATATGTGTCACCACTTAACATCAGCTGGCTCCGTCTTTCCGCTCCAAATGAGTGATTTCTCCTTCTTTTCACCAAATGACTCCAAAGCACCTATTAAACTCAAAAGCAAACATAAGATACATAATTTACAATAAAAGTAGCAAAGAAAGCATAAATACTAGATATAAAATTAGGTGGTTTAGACACCTGTCACCTACTACAAACTAACTTCGGTCTGGACTGTAGTTGAACCCTAATCAATATCACACTGATTCAAGGTACACTTGCGCCCCATATGTATCTGATCCCAGCAGGATACTACGCACTTGATTCCATTAGCTGATCTCTCCCACAACCAAGAGTTTCTACGACCCAAAGTCGAAGACTTAAATAAACAAATCTGTATCACACAGAAAAGTCTATTGATAGGTAAATCTGTCTCCCACAGATAGACCTAGAGTTTTTGTTCCGTGTTTTGATAAATCAAGGTGAACAGGAACTAATTAATAATCCATACTTGTATTCCCGAAGAACAACCTAGTATTATCAATCACCTCACAACAATCTTAATCGTATGGTAGCGAAACAAGATGTTGTGGAATCACAAACGATGAGACGAAGATGTTTGTGATTTCTTTTTATCTTTTCCTATCATAGATATAATCTCAAGTCAATTATTCAGTTGAACTCATACTATATAAAATGTCAAGATCAGATCGCTCAACTACAAGAGAAGTAGTTTCGTCTGGCTTCACAATCCTAATGAAGTCTTTCAGTCGTTAACCTACAGGGTCTCGGGAAGAAACCTAAGGTTAAAGGAGAATCGACTCTATGAAACTAACTAGTATCACACATGAGGTGTGGGGATTAGTTTTTCCAGTTGCTAGATGTCTCCTTTATATAGTTTTCAAATCAGGGTTTGCAATCTAAGTTACCTTGGTAACAAAGCATTCAATATTCACCGTTAGATGAAAAACCTGATTTCTCCAAGCTAATATCTTTCAACTGTTAGATCGAAACTTAACTTGTCATACACAAACGAAATGTGTTTCATTTAGGTTTGAGTAACCGTACCTAAACGTGTACACTTGGTTGGTTCACAAATAGTTAACCGAGGTTAGCCATATGAGTACTTTCATATCAACCATATTCATCTTTCTCATAACTAGTTCAAATGACTCATAAGAGCTAGTTGATAGAGTTGTTCAATTGCTTAGGTCTTTATACATAGACACAATTGAAACAAAATCGGTTTGATTCACTTGAATCAATTCATGAACAATATGGTCATGGTTTGCAAAGATTGCATTCCTTATTGATTTATTGTTTTAAGTTCATGAACTTCCGATTTGAGAAATAACCATCTTGGGTACGCGTACGGGTACGTGTACCTTAGCTACCGGATTTGAGTTTGGAAACTCAGCAAAAAATTTCGATTCGAAAACTTTCTTGAGTACGCGTACGGGTACGCGTAACTAAGGTGACTGGTTTTCCAGTTTGTAAACTACAAACTCCAGCAAAAAAATTCGGTTGGAAAACTTCCGCCAGTATGGGTACGCGTACCCAACCTGTCTCCTTTACCAATGTCGCATGCACAAGTGCACACAATTGGTTTCCGACACATGGATTTATACACTAATTTGCGAACACACTATATATGCTTATATCCATAGTTGGTTACATAATCTCAACTCTACATTTCAATCATTAAAAAATTCTTCTATAATGTTATAACAATCATTATTCACGACTATCGTCATCAAAGCTATTTTCAAGATTGAAACGTCATCATGAATTTCGTCACGGATAAAGATGAAAAGTGGTTAAAGAGAAATCTTACCAACACGTATTTCGAGAAAAAGATAGGCGAGTAAACTCGGCTCGAAATAGCAAATGTGTATGTATGAAAACTATCATACTTATACGACTTTGTCTCAAGAGTAGGAGATAGAGAGATAGACTTTTGAGTGATAGATAAGTTCAAGCCTCCACATACCTTTTAGTCGGATGAAGTTCCACCGGTTCCTTGAGTAGTTCTTCGTCTTCGTAAGATGATCGCCATGGAGTCTGGAGCTCAACTACACTAATCTGTCCTAAACCGAGACTTAGATATAAGTAGTCTAGAAATCAAGACATATAGTTATGACAACTAAACTTGACAAACATGCTTGAGATAGCAACGCATGCGAGTTCGACCGAGCAATGCTCTAACACATAATAATCCAACGTAGCCACGAACTTTACTACCTCGACCACCTCGGCCACCTCCACCACCTCGGCCACCTAGACCACCACGTCTAGCTTTTGGTTGAGGCTGAGTTTCAACATTCTATTGAAATTCTTCGTGAGTAGAAGAAGAAGAAGCTTCGCTAGATGAAGACTGGTTCCTCTTGGTACCACTTGGTTCGGCATCGTCACTTGAAGCATTTGAATACGCAAAGAGACCTTATTTTTCAGGGTTGGGCATGTATTTAATTTGGTTCCGCAGTTTCTTCAATTGTGGAACCGTCATCATTTGGTTAGCATTAATGCAACCGGTAATGTCCTTGACAACGACCTTACATCTAGAAGCCTAGTACACATCAAAAGAACATCACAAACTTGTAAATAGTTCAAAAACTTGCATTTAAATAAATTCTAAATTTAGTAGCGTAATAACATATCATCATCAAGGCTTTATCCTTCCAATGCTTCACCATCTTCAATAGCACATTCTGTGTTTTTGGACTAACCACTTTGTTTTTGTACTTTGCCGCTTTGGATCCATATTAAACACATAAGGATGACCCCACTTAAGAAACCAAGGAAAGTAATTGTCATTAGTTTCGCTAGTGTTAGGAATTGGTGTTAACTTATCCAATCTAAGTTGGTAGTAGAGTGCGGTATGGTTATTCCAACAGCCGACCTCTAGTGTTGGGCTGAAATTTAGTTTCACTGGAGGATTTGTACAATCTGAAATGGAGGAGTGTGCTTTGTCTAACTCAAAATATTCTTCAGTAACTTTCTTCTGGACATACCCAAGTTGACGTAGAACTCTACGAGGATTGTACATCACATACCCTATAGGATGATACAATGGTCTGTTGTAGGTTGACACACTTGAAATTTCGCGTTGGTCAACTCCATCATCATTGAGCCTTTGGTATGGGTAAAACACCACCATGTCCACTGTCATAGCGTCCAAATATTCCCTAATCTTAGAAATGTGCGGCTCTTTATGCTTCTGTTGAACTCCAGAGAAAAGGTATCTCCTTCCAGTAGATAAATGATTATGCCATTTTGAATCCTTACTTGGCCTCAACATAGGAAAATGGTCATAAACCCATGACTGCACAAAAGTGAATGATACATACTTGGTTATGCTACCTGGACAGTCGAATTATAAATGAAATTTGAAAATCAGCGAAAATTACCTGGACAATCAAAACATTTCCTCCAACTTGAAAGCAATTTCATCTGTAGCTTTACCAAGATTATAAAACAAATAAGAAAGGGTTGCGGTGGCCCATGAGTAATGTGGTACCTCGTTATTCATATCAAGATAAAGTGTCTTCAACAATTGGAGATAAGAAGCTTTGACCCGGTTACCCGTAAGATCGGGGAAAATGATGGTGTCAAGACCATACAACAAATAAGCAATAGCTGTATGCCTAATGTTATCTTCGTCCATCAAACCCCGTTCTTCCTTATTTTTGTATCCTTCAAACATTTCCCTCAAATTATTCAATTTAATATTTCTTGCAATGTTTACTGCAATATTTGTTTCATTCCTCTATGTTACCCTTTTCTCTCTAGGTTTGGCTCCAGCATCAAGTTCAAATGGCTTTTTCGCCATTTCCTTGTCCCACCCAAGATAATCTCTAGCCAAGTCACAAAGCTTGTCAAAAGACATAGATTCGTTAAAACCTTGAAAAACAGCTTTACGTTCCACGGAAAGCCCAGTAATTTGATTAACATCGTCAGGGGTGATGGTCATCTCGCCGAACGGGATATGAACAGTGGTGGTTTCGGCCCAAAACCTTTCTCTGAATCCAGAAAAAGTGACAACATCGAAGTCCTTTTGCGAATACTCAAATGCAGACCATAAACCCGAACCTTCTACCAAGGCTTTAATAGCATCACATTCATCATCCAATGGCCAATATTGAGTTGTTTGACGCTTCCGTTTAGGAACCGCTTTTGTATGATCCTAGACAAAACATGAAATTGTTAAAGAAAGATTCAATAATGGTAAAAAATTTGAGAATTGACAAAGTTAAGGATCTTTACCTCTGCTGCACAAACTTTTGCAGCCCATGAAGTTTCATAACTAAATAAGACTTCGCCCCCATCTCTAGGAAAACCGCAAGCACTTCCGTAAGCCTTGGGAGGCATTAACACCATAGCCTCGTTCACTTCTTTTGCTGAAGGTGGAGATTTATACTTCTTTTTTCCTTTGCCTTCGTCATCATTTGTAGGTGGAAGATCACCTTTATTTGGAGGTGGAAGATCACCTTGTTATTCAATTTCAGGATTGCTTTGTTGAGCAACCGCAAGTGCATGTTCAGTCACTTCTTTTCTTGGTACACCAATGATGATACCTTTGTTACTTTGTTGAGCACCCAATTGAATCTTGTTACGAGGCGTTAGAGTCCGCTCATGACTTGGTGTTACTTCTTGCGATCTCTTCTTATTTACCTGATCCTTATCCTTAGCCTTTGGTTGTCGATTCCTAAAATTGTCAACAACTATGTTTAATACATACAAGTAAACAAAGCTGAAAACTGAAAACTCAGTAAAACCTACGGTTTGAAAATCAAACCGTAAGCAAACTCAGTAAAACATACGATCTGAAAACCAAACCATAAGCAAACCCAGTCAAGCATACGGTTTGGAAACTAAACCGTATGCAAACCCACTCAGCACTATGGTTTGAAAACCAAACCGTATGTAAACCCAGTTGACCATACAGTTTGGAAGTTACTACCTACAGTTTGGAATCTAGGTTTTCAATTTTTGCTTAAGGATTAACATACGGTTTGGTTTTCAAACCGAAATTAGAAGCAGTTAAGCATACGGTGTGGAAGTTTGCGTTTTTCAAACCGTATGCATTACGTACGGTTTGGAAATTAAGAACTCCAAACCGTACGAAGTTCTGAAACCGTTTTTTTTAACACAATTCGATCCAATCTACCTATTCATGCAATAAAAACCAAGAAGATGGGTTTTTCGATTCTTACCTTATTGAAATCATTGCGGGTGTTTGAGCTCTTTGATTGTTCAATTCTTCAACTTCATCTTCATATAATTCCTCATTTGGTGTTGCATGTGATTGATTCACTAATTTTGGTTTCTTGTTTCTCTTAGGATCGTTTGTCCGTCCCATAATCTTTATAGAAGTTTTAATCGATAATGATTGAGAATCGAACGATTAATCGAAAAGAGGCGATGGAGGTGATGGGGGAGTTGGAGAGGCGATGGAGAGAAGATAAGGGGGATGGAGAGAAGATGTAGATGAATAGAAGCTTATTTTAGTTTAGGTTTTGGTATTTAAGGGGTGAAGGATATTTTGGTATTTTTAAATATGGTTTAGGTCTCCCTTTATCATCTTTTAGGACACTAGCATCCTTAGGAGCCCTCAAAACTTTTTCCTTGGAGCCCCTATAATAGGTTTCTTAAAATATTGGATTTAGGTGAGATAAAATAAGATTAAGTGAGATAAAATAAGATTAAGTGAGACAAAAATAGTAAAATAATATTTGGGAAACAGAATTTAAACTGAGCGTTTTTGGCAGAAACTCCCGCGGATTGTTTTGGTTTGTTCATACATTTTCATGTTTGTTGAGTCTACAGTGGGATCAAAATGAACAAACCTTTAATTTGTTGAGTCCATAGGAACTGCACTTAACTCTTTGAGAATTAAAAATTCTCTAGCAATCATGGTTTCTCTTGTAACTTCTTGATGATAAAAAATTGTCTCTCGATTATGGTCGCTATAGGTGCCAATTTGCTTCGGGTTTCTAATCCAGCTGTTGTCGATAGTTTTGTCCAATATGTATTTTGTTGACACCAAAAAAACCTGGCTAAATTGGGGCCTATGCCCATTTGGGCCTATGACTACAAGACAAAAATGTTATTGAAAAGTAAAAAAACCCACCCCTTATCCAATTATTTTAAAAAATGGCTAATTTATCCCTTGATTAATTAGCGTTAATCGGGTGATTAATTGATGTTTAATCAATAAACTAAAAATTAACTAATCTTGATTCTTCATCAAAACGTGATTTTTCTTTTTGTTTTGAAAAAATTTTAACCAAAATCGGTATATATTCGTGCTCTCATAAACTGATTCTGGGTTGATTTTTTCAATTCACAAAAAAAAAGTAGAATCGTTTTTTACAAATGTACACAAAAAAAAAAGATTATGGGAAAGAAAAAAAATCAAACATAATTTAAATCATACTCGATCTGAAAATGAGTATGATTTCATACTCGATTTCAGTTCGCGTATAAATTTCATACTCATTTTGAGATCGAGTATGAAATCATACTCGTTTTGAAATTGTGTAAAATCATGCTAATACTCATTTTTAATTCGGGTATAAGCAGAATCGGTTTACACGATGCACACAGAAAAGCCGATTATTGACATCACATAACAGGAATCAGTTTATAAAATTGCTCATGTAATCCGATTGTAACAAAAAAAGATACAGAAAAATTGAGAATTTTTTCTTACAACAATCGGTTTACTCGACGCACATTTAAAATCCGATTCTAGCATTATACATCAACAATCGGTTTTCATAAGTGCTAATGTAATCCGATTCTGGTTCAAATTTCTCGAACCAGAAAACATATCAAGGACAATCGGTCTTTGTGAGCATGAACATAAACCGTTTCTATGTGCAATTGGATCACATATACATTAACGTTAACCGATTCTGATAAACCAGGAAAAATTTGATTTCGAAATTTTCAATTTTTGAGCGATTTTATGTCACTAAAACCTAGTTTATAGGATTGGGTTGAGAAGAAAAGAAGAAGAATCAGTTGAAGTGGAGAGGAAAAGAATTTGATTTTGATTTTGATTTTGATTTTTATTTTAGTTTTTAATTTTAAGATTAGGATTTGTTAGGGACAAATTAGTAATATTAATATTTGATAGAGGGTAAATTGGTAGTTTTGAATTTTTTTTGTCCTGTAATCATAGACCCAAATTAATGGGCATAGACCCCAATTTAGCCAGGCAAAAGAACTTGGTACCCTATTTAAACATTCTTGTTATTATCAACGATGATTGATAACTGTGAGCTTTCACACGTTGTGGCAATATGTTTGGTTTGCTATTCAATATGCAGTCCCTACAACAACAATTAAAAAGCAAGGATGAATTGGGGGCCGTGGAAACTAATTGGGGGCCATGACACATTTTATACCCACACCCAAAAATATACGGGGCTTCCAAAAGTGAAGGTGAAATACCTATTTTATCCTTCTCTAATAACTAAACCTAAAATCCTAATACTAATCGAGTGAGGCCCCCATTCACAACTCAAAACAAAACTCTTCTTCTTCTCCTCCCCTCCCCTCTCTCTGCACCTCCATATTCTCCATTAAAGACTCGGAGGAGATTTTTTTTCTCAACCGATTTTTCGCGTAATCGTCGATTAATTTTAATCGACGATTAACGATTAACTTCTTCTACAAACATGGCTCGTACAAAGAAGACCGTTAGAAAGGAAAATCAAATACCTAATCTGGTAGATGCAGTTAATGCATCGAAGGAGTATCAGAGACTGAGCAAAAAATCAAATCAGCCGGTGAAGGAAATGGCTCCGATCAGAAGGTATGTTCACTATAACCCCCAACTGTAACTTGGGTTTGTGTTTAATTTGAAGTTCTACTGAAAAATTAGGGTTTGAATCGGGAAAATAGGATTCTCAGAAATTGAGTCGTTAATCACTAGGTTTTATTTCTTAACGATTTTGAGGATGCATGTAAATTTCATCAAAAATCGTTAACCATTAGGGTGGCGGAGAAAACGATCCTTGCTGTAATTTTTTTAGAGGTTAGAATCGTTAACAAATATATTTTTTTTCTTAACGATTTTTGATCTGCAATGTTAAGTTAATAAAAAATCGTTAACCATTAGTAATATGTGAAAACGACTCTAGTTAGGTTGTGTGCTAGTTTCTATAGACGACCCTTTGTATTCATCAACGACTCTATGATATGCCTAAACACATATCTGTCCCAAATAATGAAAGGGTCGTTTATTTTTAAAAAAAAATTTTGACGACCCTATGGTATGCCTAAACATATCTCTGTCCCAAATAACGAAAGGAACGTTTATTTTTTAAAAAAATTCTGACGACCCTTTGATATGCCTAAACAGATCTCTGTCCCAAATAATGAAAGGGTCGTTTATTTAAAAAAAAAATCCGATGACCCTTTGATATTTCTTGTTTTGTTGTCTTTGACCTATAGTAGCAAGAATAAAAAAGATAAGATTGCACTGGTAACTCCTCCATCCAGACCTCCCCGCAACACAAAATATCTAAATGCCGGTCTATTATGAGGAAAAACACCGAGTGAGGTATCCTTACTCATCCGCGAACCCAGAGACCCATGTGATGATTCGTCTGAATTGTCCTCTTCATCCTCTCCTGTTGTATCTGCAACTGGAAGCATAGAAGAAGAAGTCGCAGAACATGACGAAATTGCTTTAGGAGGTGAATATGTTGCTTATGATGATGATGATAGTAATGATGGTAATGGTGGTGATGGTGGGGATGGTGGTAATCATGTAAATGAGGAGGAGGAGATTCAGGAGGAGGAGGAGGATGAAGGTAATGATGATGAGGAGGATGAGGATGGAAATGGTGGTGCTAGCGGTGATGAAGAGGGGGATGAGGATGATGGTGATGATGAAAATGGTAAGGAAAGAAATGATGGTAATAGTGGTGATGATGATGATGATGATGATGAGGAGGAGATTCAGGAGGATGAGGAAGATGCGGCGCAAATACAGCCACAGTCACAGCCACATCCGAATAAGAAAGTTCCAAATGCACCGAGTGCGCGACACATCCACCCATGCGTTTCCAACTTACTCATCTACCCGGTGGGAAATCCAGAGGTGAACCTAAAGATGACAGCAAAGTTCTATTTGGATATGATAGCTCGTGGGCCGTACCATCAATGAGACAATTGTAACGATCTCAACCTTGCTTTTCATATGATTTGTTGATATTTAATTTCTTATATTTTAATTCTATTTGTTTGTCTTTCGTAGGATCATAAGAATGCCACGCGTCTTTTTAGACACCAATCTTCTTATGAAAAAATGAAAAAATGGCCCCTGGAAGGTGAATGTGCAAGAGTGCGAGACATTGTTGAAAACTCAGGTTTGTATGTTGTCGTTCAAAACTCCGTGATTGCATATGACAAGGCTGCAGTATCATGTTTTACTGAGAGGTTTTACGGCGAAGTCGATGCTTTCCAATTCCATTTTGGCGAGATGATTTGATACCCGAAGACGCCGAACAGATTCTAGGATTGCAGGTTGAGGGGAAATCCACGGGTGACAAGTTCAAGAAAAACTAGATTGGAAAAAAATATATGAATTGACGGAGAAGTTGTTTGGATGGGATGAAAAGACGACGTATGGCCTTTTTGTGAAGGGAAAGAAGTACCCAAAGAAAGAGTTTAAACTTAAGGAAATTAGGAAGATGTATGCGGGGTCACTTGAGAAAGACGGAGACAATGAACTACTCTCTGAAAAGGAAGTTCGTGCGACGGCAGCCGCATACTTGTTGTATGTTGATTAAAGATTTTTCGTGGGTTGTAGTAATAAAGGTTCAAACTCTAAGACTTGTGAAGGTAAAGGATTTTTTTAGACTTATAAAAATATATATACAAAATATTAACAATTTTGGGCGAGAGGTAACCAAGACACTAGATTCCACTACTACGCAAGATTGAATGATAAATATTTCAAAACTCTATTCAATTCTTAAGTCCTCTTTTATCTTTAATTAACTATCAATCATACAAATTCTCAAATATTATTTGTAAACCTTAAGCATAGATTATCAAGAGATTAAACCAAGCATAACCTATCAAACTGAATAACAAATAATTAAGACAATCATTCAAACAATTTAAAACTCTGCAAAAGCAGCGATTAGGTGAATTATATAATTAAATGAAATAGTTACCCATTTATGTTGCGTGAATAGCTTCCTCCATTGCCTTGGTTACGAGGGAATTAACTCATCATGTTGGAAAACCTCTCAAAATATTTTATTAAGCTCAATTGATGTTTACAATAAAGAGAAAGATAAGTAAATGTTCTAAAACAGGATTCTGCGACCCACAGAAGGCGTCCAAACTGAACGACAAAGCTGAGGTGCTGTTGTCGCTGAAATGCTACGACCCACACCTACGACCAACGGACGTCAGTCATTTCCACTGTTGATAAACGACTGCTACTGCGAGTCCGTTCTTCGTGTTCTTGGTGTTCTTCATCAGCAGCAGCAGCAGCAGCAGAGTTTGATCAACTCTTGATTTCTGCGTCTGTGGCTCTCCTCTATTCTCCCAACTCTCGACATCCTCTCTAGTACTCCCAGGGAACATATTTATACACCTACAGCTCGTTGAATCTCCCTCAATTACTCCATATAATCTTCATTACTCGGTGTTTAAAGAAAATATTTTCCGAATATTTTCTTCCCTGAAATGATTCTCCACGCGTAAACAGCCTCTGATACTCCCTTATTTAGCTTCTAGACGGTCCAAAAGTGTGCTAGAGTCCTCCATGCATCATCATAACACGTCCGAATCCCTCAAAAAATCCTCTCAAACCCGTGACTGCCATGTTCTCTGATGATGACTTGTTTAGCCGATTCTAGCCAAATTCGATCGATTATGACACACATACTGTATTCCTTAAGCTATATCACATCTTCCTACCAATTTTTAGCCATTGAATCGCACCACAACACCTTCATTTTGTTGATTGAAAATCTGCCAGAGAGAGAATATATTTTCCCGCCAAAAATGAAATTTGAATTATGAGAAGAAAAGTGTCCTCCCCCTAATCCTGTACGGGTGTCCCTTTAGCAATTGGGGTGGAAATAGTAATTTTGGGGTGGAAATAGTAATTTTTCTGGGTTCCTCCGGTACATTTCTGGGACGCTTCCGGTGCATTTCTGGGGTGCCTTTAGTACTTTTCTCCGGGGTGTAAATCATCACTTTTTTGAGCTCATTTCGCCGCAAAGGCTTATTTCTCTAAAAACATCTACAAAAACACAAAATAACACAATAAGTACTTAATCGAGTCTAACAATACAGAATATTGAGAACAAAATAGACACATAAATGCGTCTATCAAATACCCCCAAACTTATTATTTGCTAGTCCTCGAGCAAAATTTATTCTTGAAAAGTGACCGAGTTAATCTCGGGTGGGTTTATCAGAGGTGTACCCACAAAAACCAATACTCCAGACCCTAACTATCTACGCAGAACCTTGGAAAGCACTAAAGAACCTCCTTGGTTGGCATACAATTATTGACTCTAAGAGGAAGAACCCTGATGCGAAATTCCAATTGGTGTACACGAGTTTGCACTCAAGCATACTAAAATTCATATAAGTGACAGAGCTCTACTAAGATAGTTTCACGATGGACATCATACTCGGAGTCAGACTAATCACATGAAAAGATTAAGAAGATGGAAAAAGAAAAATGTAGATGGTTGAAAAGTGAACGGTGTTTCCCATATCTGTCTGAAGGCCTCTGCCAAGATGAACCTAACCTAAATGACTGAGATACCGGTCTGACTAATATTAACACACTGGCATATACAAGGGAACCAGTGGTCAATAACTTAAATTTATATCAACAAACTGGCAAATACAAGGGAACCAGCAGTTGACTACACATAACAATAACCATTTTTTTTTTTTTAACTTAACGGCATGAATAGATCTTTTGGATCCAAGCGCATGCTTCTTGTCAGCAGATTACACGATAGTTCCCACGGGTCCTGCATTCCACGCTTGCTTAGGCGACGGAAACAGGGAGACACACGCATATTGCTATCCAAGTGTTAATACTTATTCCGATTGGTCTAACTGGTCCGGTCTAATAATTTTTTTTTTTTTTTTTTTTTTTTTTAAAAGGTAACTCAGTCTCTATTTCACCCTAGCAAAGGTAACAACTTGAATCGTGTGCCCCACCAAATCACTTGAAACAAAAGAAAACTAAAAATAGAAAGTGAAAAGGACTCGACAAGATATGGCGAAACTATCATGTTATTTCTAACACCTGAGCTCTGTGCTTTTATGAATAGACTCTATAGATGTTTCCATCTAGTCAGATTGGTTCCTCAACTCCTAAAACAAAAATGTTTCCATCCACTTAGATTGGTTAGTGCTATCCTTAATAGGCGTAAATTTCTAGGCTCTGGAGTTTATTTATTATGCAACTAAAAAGTTTCTCCCATACCCCCAAACTTAAATCTAACATTGTCCTCAATGTTCTAAAGATGAAACTAAAAGCATGAACAAGGAGAAACTGTTACCACTTGAAGCAAAAGAGATAAGGAAGGATATTACCGTGTCGCAAGAATATTGGGTTACCTCCCAAGAAGTGCTAAGTTTAAAGTCTTCAGCCAGACTTAGGAAAGGATTAGTCAACTCGAACCATAAAGTAACAGTCGAAATAACTGTGGGTCTTTAAAACGAAAAAGAGCTGACCAAAGGAAACTACAATAACCCAAGAAAGTGAACAAGAATAACATGCCCTTATCTAGTTTTAAGATATTTATATCTAATTGTGGTTCAGGTTCAGGTTCTATGAAAGGGTCAAATAAAATATTTTCCTCGGATGCATTTCCTCATAGGTTGGATCCAAATTATTAGGTCCTAGAGTCTGGAAAAACTCAAATATGATCTTAGAAGCGCACGATAATAACCTAAATAACTGAGGATCCTCTAAGCAATAAGATTTGACTTACAAATTTGACCACAATGAGAGTAGTGGTCATTCTTAATCAAATGTGTCGATTCTAATTTCCTAAAGCATTTAGGTCTAGTCTCACAACTTAATATTCGACACATTTGGAATATAAACGTTCCCACAGTTGGAAGAAAACTATTTGGTGGGAAAACAAAGTCAATCTGGGGATCATAGCCTGGGCAAACCACATCAACCAGAGGATGGGTTTCTACTGAACTCCTTCATGGACATCATTAGGCTCGGGAAAACGAGTATGAAGGTAATCTTGTAAAATGGTCGAGGCACAGATATCAAGTCCTAAGTGTAGGAACTTTCTGAGAGTTAAAGGTAAGGCACTAGGGAAGTGATAATCACCCCCAAACTTAGAGTTTTCAGTGTCTCTAGATAGACCTCTAATTATTTCTTGAATTTCCGTATCTTCAGAGTCCTTAAAATATTCAAGAGATTCTTCTAAGTTATTATCAGGTAGTGCATCTTTACTCATCTCTACGGGTCTATCTTTTTCTTCTAAGATATTGTTTCTAAGTCGCTAGACCCTAAAACAGTATTTTCGAAATGAACCCGTTCCTCTAAACCACTATCGGCTTCGTAAACAGGAAATACTACGTCGTCTAAAACGGTGGTATCCCTAATCAAATCCTCGTCCTTTTGAATAGGTGAATAATCATAAAAATTATTTGGATTTGAACTAGAAATAATATAATCACTATACAACTCAATTGGATTACTAGACTCCTGATCACTATGCCTACAAATTTCAGATTCTTCATCACTGCTATCCTCATCATCATAGTACGAAAATGATTGAACCTTATCTAAATAAGTAGTGTCTTTTATTCTAACCTCGTCCTCTAAATTAGGCAGATATTCACTATTGACATCAAGGGTAAAATTGGAAACACTATTTTGGAAATTTAGATCTTTTAGAGAAGTTCTATTCTGGGTCTCTAACAAAAGCTTTTGGGCCGACTCACATGAATTCCTGACGTAATCTAGGAAACCAGGTAAAGAAAGTTCACTCATTGCATTATTTTCGTCCATAACTAAGTTATTCATTTCAGCGAACTTACGTGTTGTCTCAGCTAACTTACGTGTCGACTCAAGTAAAGAGGAATTATCAGAATTTTTCTCGTATGACTGATGGTTGTGAGGATAGTGATTGGGCTCACCATGGTATGAACCATAACCTTGAAGAGTTTGGCGTTCCCAACCACTATTCCCACCATGGTAATAAAACTGATGATGTTCATATTCAAATTCGGGTCGATATTCATTGTATTGGCTTCTATCATACCAGCTCGACATTCTTAATTGCAGGGGAATTCTACACAATCACAAACAAGGCCGACTCGACTCCACCAAAACAAACCTAAAGATTTCTAGCAAACAAAAAGCATGATGGCTCCACTTAGATTGTTTCTAGACCAGCTTCTATCTTTCGAAAGGGAATTCGTTGCAATTTGAGCAAACCCCTCTGGAATCAATCCGAGTCAAAGTAAGTTGAATTGAGGCGAGGGAAGCTCAGTGGAGCTTTGATACCCAAGGCCTCACCGCTATCACAAGGCGGCGCAGTCACGCATTCAACTCACAGAAACCGTCATGAACTTTGGAGTGTGCTTAAAGAGCAACCAATATTTTTCGAACGAGTTTCCTATTAAGCTCGTTACCCTATCGGTATCGTTCTATTCCAAATTTTAAAGCTTAGGTTCGCGTTCGGTTTCGTTTTCCTAAGGCGGGCAAGAAGAGAACGGTGATGAAATCCGAACCCTTATCTTGTTTAGGCCAGGCCTTGCCCTTTACTAGGAAAATAAAGACAGTCCAGTTCGTCCTCAAACAATTATCACCTTAAGGCAGACAGTAACCCGCTTGCAGGAGATTCGCGGGTGTTTCGATTGGACTTACCTCCCGTACCAGACGGGCGATGAACCGTTGTCGTCGACTCGGGCCACGACTCCTATGCCGTGTGCGAACCCGAGGGGCGAGACGATATAGTAATCGTCGTCCTTCTCTGCAAACAGTTTATATTTAATTTTTTTTTTTTTTAATTATATAACCCTTCCGTAGGGTTTTAAAAAATAATGTCCAAAGTCCAGAATAAAGTCCAAAAAAAATCCAAATTAAAAAAAAAATTACAGTTTTCCTCACACACTCTAAAAAAATTAAAAATTAAAAATTAAATCCTAAAATTGTCCTTTTTTCTTCTCTTTTCGCTTTTCGCTTTAAGCTTTTTCCTCTCCAAGTCCTTAGTGCTCCACTTCGAACCTGTAAATCAAAGACAAAAAAACAAAGTAAAAAGGAACAAATAAATAAAAAAAAAAAAAAAACCTAAAAATTCTACCTAAGCACAAATCCCCGTCGGCGGCGCCAAAATGATTAAAGATTTTTCGTGGGTTGTAGTAATAAAGGTTCGAACTCTAAGACTTGTGAAGGTAAAGGATTTTTTTAGACTTATAAAAATATATATACAAAATATTAAAAATTTTGGGCGAGAGGTAACCAAGACACTAGATTCCACTACTACGCAAGATTGAATGATAAATATTTCAAAACTCTATTCAATTCTTAAGTCCTCTTTTATCTTTAATTAACTATCAATCATACAAATTCTCAAATATTATTTGTAAACCTTAAGCATAGATTATCAAGAGATTAAACCAAGCATAACCTATCAAACTGAATAACAAATAATTAAGACAATCATTCAAACAATTTAAAACTCTGCAAAAGCAGCGATTAGGTGAATTATATAATTAAATGAAATAGTTACCCATTTATGTTGCGTGAATAGCTTCCTCCATTGCCTTGGTTACGAGGGAATTAACTCATCATGTTGGAAAACCTCTCAAAATATTTTATTAAGCTCAATTGATGTTTACAATAAAGAGAAAGATAAGTAAATGTTCTAAAACAGGATTCTGCGACCCACAGAAGGCGTCCAAACTGAACGACAAAGCTGAGGTGCTGTTGCCGCTGAAATGCTACGACCCACACCTACGACCAACGGACGTCAGTCATTTCCACTGTTGATAAACGACTGCTACTGCGAGTCCGTTCTTCGTGTTCTTGGTGTTCTTCATCATCATCAGCAGCAGCAGCAGAGTTTGATCAACTCTTGATTTCTGCGTCTGTGGCTCTCCTCTATTCTCCCAACTCTCGACATCCTCTCTAGTACTCCCAGGGAACATATTTATACACCTACAGCTCGTTGAATCTCCCTCAATTACTCCATATAATCTTCATTACTCGGTGTTTAAAGAAAATATTTTCGAATATTTTCTTCCCTGAAATGATTCTCCACGCGTAAACAGCCTCTGATACTCCCTTATTTAGCTTCTAAACGGTCCAAAAGTGTGCTAGAGTCCTCCATGCATCATCATAACACGTCCGAATCCCTCAAAAAATCCTCTCAAACCCGTGACTGCCATGTTCTCTGATGATGACTTGTTTAGCCGATTCTAGCCAAATTCGATCGATTCTGACACACATACTGTATTCCTTAAGCTATATCACATCTTCCTACCAATTTTTAGCCATTGAATCGCACCACAACACCTTCATTTTGTTGATTGAAAATCTGCCAGAGAGAGAATATATTTTCCCGCCAAAAATGAAATTTGAATTATGAGAAGAAAAGTGTCCTCCCCCTAATCCTGTATGGGTGTCCCTTTAGCAATTGGGGTGGAAATAGTAATTTTGGGGTGGAAATAGTAATTTTTCTGGGTTCCTCCGGTACATTTCTGGGACGCTTCCGGTGCATTTCTGGGGTGCCTTTTCTGGGGTGCCTTTAGTACTTTTCTCCGGGGTGTAAATCATCACTTTTTTGAGCTCATTTCGCCGCAAAGGCTTATTTCTCTAAAAACATCTACAAAAACACAAAATAACACAATAAGTACTTAATCGAGTCTAACAATACAGAATATTGAGAACAAAATAGACACATAAATGCGTCTATCATATGTACTTCGATTATATTTCCCAATAGCAAAGGAAACAGAGTCAGCGTCAACCTTCTTCAACTTTTGGATCCCTTGGAGGAGGTGAGTAAGTATTCGTGGGGGACTGCTATAGTAGCACATTTGAACGCTCAGCTGGCAAAGGCTTCCCGGGAACGAACTTCTCAAATGAACGGGAATTTGGCTTTACTTCAGGTAATTTGAGTTATCAAATTTGTTCGTTGTTTGTAATATTTGTTGTTCTATATTTTTAGATATAACTTTCTTTTATTGTTTTAATGTTGTTTCAGGTGTGGATTTACGAGCATTTCCCCTCATTGATCAAAGACTATGGAGACATCCAATTGGAGCCAACATGGAACAACACTAAACCAAGAGGAACTCGATACAAGTACAGTGGAAGTCAGGATAAGGAGGAAACTCAGAAGTTGAAATTGTTAGCCATGCGCCAAAAATTGGACAACATGACAGGAAAAGAGGTAAACTTTGATCCCTATAAGGAAGATAGAGTAGGAGGACTCCTAGATCTTGCATATTACCATGGCCCTCTGTTTTACCCTTATGGATACTCAATGAACAATCCAAATAGAGTAATGCGTCAGCTTGGGTATATTCAAGATTCACCTGATGAGGATTATGTACCACCGTTCAAATATAAGTTAAAGAAATGCAAGGCTGACAGAAAGGCGTTGGATGTTGTTTACGAACCTGAGCCTAAGACTGAGCATTGGAATAATAGGCATTTGGCTACTAGTAGGGTAGACATCTCTTGGTGGGAGCATGTTAATGAAGGTCACGAGGTAACCGATGATTACATGCCATGGTATGAAGGCTTCTCCCACGTTCGGGTGATAAGGATTGATCAGACAACGGGAGGAGCAACAAAGCATCTTCCTCTGCTTCTACGACCGACACTAGAGATGACTCTTCCATTCTTAAGCTTGTGGTAAGTACTTATTTTTCGAATTGTGTTAATCATTTAAATACAATTTTAATTATGTTAATCTTAATCGGTATTTGAATGCAAACAGAGGGAACGGGTGAGGATTTTTATTAAGTCATTTTGTTGCAAAGCGGACAAATGAGAAGTGATATAACCTGAGCAAAGTCGTATGTAGGCTGAGTACTGCCAACACATTGAAAATCCACAAGCAAAGAAAATGTTTGCTGATATAGCAAAGCAATGTAAGAGGACAAGGAGAACAGCTAGCCAACTAAGACAATAACGTGCAGAAAAGGGTGAAGGAAAGGAAGATGGTAATGATCAAGCTAGTGGAGAAGAAGATGGTTCTCCAAGGGGCAGTTCTGGACAGGGTCCTTCAAAGAAAAGCCGCACATCATCAAGTCAGGGAAGCCAGAGAGGTCAAGGCGGAGGTCGAGGCCGACGTCGAGGTGGAATTCATGGGTGAGGAGAAATTATATCTAGAACTTTAAAGTGTATGGTTTAACATCTAGAACTTATGTCTTTTAGTATTGTCGACTTTAACTTACGTCTTTCTTAGATACAATTATTTTCTATAGTTCGTACTATTGGTATCTTGTGTTAATTATGTTTATGATGAGTGCTAAAAAGTGCATATTTCTATATATTTTTCTTGGCATTTAACTCATCTTTTGTGCATTAATTCTACATTTTATCCCATATTCTGTATTTTCATTGTTTTCAAGAATAAATATTTTTATTAATTAATTTTGCATTTTTAGGTTGTAAATAAAGTTTGGATGAATTGCGGAGCGAAAAGAGCAGAAAAGTAGTGAAAAGTCGGGAGGAATTACGCAAGGAAGCCGCGAGGAATGTTGTGCACAAGACCAAAAGGCTAGAAATGGGCTTAACAAGGAAGAATTGTTCTTAAAGAATATATGGGCTTGGCATACCCAAGGTCCAAAACCCTTACCCAAACCCATTTCCAATATCCATACCCGCCTCCATCTTCAGCCGTCAGATTGGATCATCTCAGCATCCTACGGTCTCTTCATCATAGTGCATCAAAATCTGAAGCTCCTGTCAAACACTATAGCACCTAACTCCATCTTGAGCCGTCAGTTTCGTTGTGTCACGCATCCAACGGTCGCTCAAGACCTGCTTCCATCTTGCCGTTAGAATCAATCTAGAATTGATAATCCAATGCTTTCGCTTCGATGTGCATCAGATTTTGATGTTCCGCTCAACACTACAACACCTGACACCTATACCCTTCAGCCAAATGCACCTTACCCAAATTCTCATCTTCCTCCTTCGAGCAGTCGAGCTCTGCTCCTGCCAACTCCACCCTCTCCGTCGCCTCAACCACCACCACTCCCCTCCACGAGCCGTCAAATCCCCAAACACTCGAACCCATCACTACCACCTAATCCCCCATCATTCTAGCCTACTATTCTATCACTTTCTCCTCTTCACAGTTCCTGAAACCCTAGGAGAGAAAATGATGGAATAGCTCGAGCTAGGGAAATTGTACCAGAAGAGTGAGCAGGAGAGGAAGAGGAAGCGTGGGTCAAGATAATTGAGTGGATATGAGAAGTAGTTGGTAAGAATTTTTGATTTAATTTGTAAACCCTAATTTTAGAAATTAGGTATTTTGGGGGAATTGAAATTGGGTATAAATAGAAGGCTTGTGTGTTGTGTTGGGGCATGCCTGGGCTAGCCAGAGCTTCACCCAAGAGGACTGTACTAGCCAGTTCCTCAACTGTGTTATTTTCAATTGTTTTGCACAATGTTTGTTATGTTCTGATTTCATGTCTAGGGTTTAGATGAAACCCCAATTCTGATGTTAAGTTGTTCATATTCTAGAAAGTGTTCTTGTTGTGATATAATGTTGTGGATAAATATAATCTAAACATGTCAGCATTTTACTTTCACAATGTATGCCTTGTATCCATTGTAGTCAGGTTATTTCTATGTTGAATGTGTTGCAACTCATGCTTAACAGATTGTTGTTCATAACTTTGACTAATTGTACTTTAATCAGACAGTTAGTACTTTGTAGGAACACCTTAGTTGCGATTAGAATATCCTTCAGGATTGTTTAGCTATCTAAGAGGTTAATCCATAGTTAGTTGCATTGTGAGAAGGCAGCTAGAACTAGGATTAGGATCATCTTAGAGACATTGAACCATTCTCCTAAGACCATCCTTTGATGAGCAGCAGGCATAGAACCTAAACTGCCATCTAGATAGTTAGATGAGGCTAGAACTTCACTAATATCTATACAAGGAACAAGACTCTATTAGAACTAGGAGGACTTAGCTTAGGAAAAGAGTGGATTCAAGATCCTAGTCCCTCCCATATCACTGCCATTTAGAATTCTTTAGGAAATCACTTAGAAAACAACATATCACCCTCCTTGTCCCTGTGGACTTTCCCCTACTTGCACACTAGCTTCATCAAGACCCTGTATACTTGTAGGTAAAACATAGGTTGTAGTTTTAGGTACTCTTTGCCCAGCTACCAAGTTTTTGGCGCCGCTGCCGGGGACTTGGCGTTGTGTGGTTGTTGTTATTTTTATCTTACTTTGCTGTTTTTTTTTTTTTTTTTATGTAACTTAGCTGCTGTGTAGTGTAACTTAGTGTAACTTAGCTGCATTGCATACTGTCATGTCATACTTGCATATCATTGCATAATTTGCATAACTTAGGAGCATATTCATCTTGCATTTGCATATTCATCCTGCATCATCTGTTTTCTTGCATCTTAGTAGCTCTGTAACCTGTTGTGTAGTGCAAGCATCTCTGGCCATGTTTATCTTGTAGCAGTTGCATATCTTGCTCTCAAGTTATTGAAACTTCTGGAACTAAGAACTTGGTTGAGTGACAGGTACTGGTGAACATGTGCTGCTGCTGGTGTTGCTACTAATTGGTGCTGAGCCTCTGGTGCTCTTGTTGTTGTTGCTGCAGCTGTGCTGCTACTTTCTTCTTCTCCCTGCTGCTGTTGCTGGTGCTTGGGCCATTGCTACAGCCAGCCTCTGGTGCTGCTGCTGTTTTCCTTCTGCTATTGTTGAGTTGCTGGTCTGAGCTTGTTGCTGAGAACCAAGCCCAACTGGGCTGTGCAACCAAAATCAGAGCAGCTGGGCTGTGCTTAAAGAGTAAGCCTAAACCCATTAAGAGAACCCAAATTGTGGGCTTCCATTTTCTATTGGGTTTGTAATTTGAACTGAACTGTGGGCTTGACCCAACAAAAATTTAAAAAACGTTTTTAGGCCCAAGTGGGCCTCGTATTTTGGCTAACTGAGAGCCCAAAAATCAAATACCCAGCTGGGCCTCGTGCATTCCTGGGCTTGGTTCGCTGAACTCGTTAGTTGGGCCGTGTACTCAAATCTCTAGGCCGTTCGCTGGGCTTGTCCCACAGAAAACTTGAACCAGTTAGCTGGGCCTCATCCCATTAAAACCAAAAGGAGTTTTCAAATCCCATAAAAACCAAATGTTTTTCATTCCCATCAAAACCAAAATTTTCCCATAAAAAACCAAATTTTTGAAAACCCATTAAAACCAAATAGTGGGCTTTGTGTCTTTTCAATATGGGCCAACCTCGTGCTCTCCATGAATACATGTGTCCCACAATAAAAATTCCATTATCATGTATTGTCTTATCTCAAACCAATAACCCTTTTAAAATAAATGCAAGCATGATACAAATACTTCCTATATTTCGAGGGTTCGATTCTGAGAACCCCTATACTCATGTAAGAGAGTTTGAACAAATTTTTCGGACTATGCAACCTGATCATATGTCCGAAGACTCTCTGAAATTGCGTTTGTTTACATTTTCTCTAAAGGAAAGGGCCAAAACATGGTTTTACGGTTTGAGACCACAATCAATCAACACTTGGGACCAACTCACAGATCTATTTTTCAAAAAATTCTTTCTACATCATAGGACCATCGTTATTCGTCAAAGTATCAATTGTTTTGTCCAATTGGATGAGGAAACTGTTTTTCACTATTTTGAACGTTTTAATGATTTGTTGAGCGAATGTCCGCACCATGGATTTGAGAAGTGGAGACTTGTCGTCATCCTCTATGAGGGACTAGACTTTAAATCTCGAACCATGGTTGAGTCTATGTGTAATGGTAAATTTCTTGATAAATCTGTGGATGATGCATGGAAATTTTTAGCTGAGATTGCAGAGAAAACCCATCAATGGGAATCTGTTAGGGAAACAGGGACAACACCACATGGTATGAGTCACCCCCATGAGTTAGAGTCGTATTCTTGTGATAGCTCCGACCTTAGGATTGAAAACTATCCTAGATTGCAAAATCCCTATCATGATGATGATGATGATTATGATGTTATGTTAGAAGAACATGTCTATACTGAAAATGTTATGGAACCTTTGGGTTCAAATACATTAGGCTTCTCTGCCTCGACCTTCATGAATGATGTTTCTTCTAGTATTCCATATACATGTGATGTTGATACTGATTTTGAGCATGTGCATCTGTCCTATGAAGATGACTTAGGTAATATAAAATCTTCTGTTGACACTAATATGCATGAAAATATAATTGTTGTGTCTGATTCTCTACCTGGGTCACGTTGTGATGTTTCCACTGATTTGCCGATGCATGAGAATAATTCTTCTGATGATGTTGATGATTCTGATTTGTGTGAGCATGTTGTGACACTTGTAGAAGACTTAGGAGATGTTGATTTGATTAATAATGATGTGCCTATCTTCCTACATAAGTCACAATCTGATGGCCTTCCACCCAACCTAGATTTGGTTTGTAACAAAACTTTTAAACCAACTTTTCTGAAAATTCACAACCTAGGATTGGAACTGTGTGCCTCCCAAGTCCTTTTGGACTATTTTGCATCCAAATACAATACCTTTAAGGATCCACAGTTGGAATATGCATGTTTGCCCGTCCCTAGCAAAGTCCATTTCGAGTTAGACCTTGGGAATGATGAACCCCCAAAACTGCGAGATTTTGTACCCAAAATTATATCTGTTGAAAAATCCAGGTTTGGGGGTAGCTTATTTTGTTTCACAGCCTCACTTGCATTTCTTTCCTATTATTATTGTGTGAAGCTGTTGAAATGTCTACACTCCGTCTTTTGGGTTGATCCTCAACTCTTTAGATTGTTAGTGTATGGTGAATTTTCTTGTATATAATCCAGTAGATAATATTCTAGATAAATCTTTTGTTTCTTTTGTATATATTGTGCTAATCCAATATGATCTCGGCTAAAAAATGTTGGATTCTAGCCTTGAATAACGGAGTTCTGATCTTGCTTTCGCCGTCAAATTGGGTAATCTCTTTCCTTTTTCTCTACTCAGCATGATCCTCTTCGTATGTTGTATTACAATTTTTTTCATCTTTTGAAACATTGAGGACAATGTTTAGTTTAGGTTTGGGGGTAAAGAGTAGATACCACGATAGCATGCAATAATTGAAAACAGAACTCTTTCTTTTTGAAAAAAAAAATAATAAAAAAAAAATCATAAAAATTGAGCTCATTTACCTTGAAATGTTGACTCTTGTGCATGTATGTAAACATAAGGATTCTTAGTCTAGATATTTAGGCACCCTGATTCTAGCACAATTCACATGTGATAAGAAACTTGCACACGCACAATCTACCAATACATGTATAGCCTCGATCTTCAAGGTGTTTGATATGAAGTTATATTGCCAATCACTTTAGAATACTGAATGAGACTTGACTAGCTTGTTCTTTGGTTGGCTGTGATAGAAGTTGGAGGATACGTTAAGAAAAGCAACCATAGAATTTGACCGGATGCATTCGATAAGGGCCACCTCTTGCTAAGAGTCATGTAATTATGTTTTTCTTTTTGTTCATGTATCAAAAGTGTCACTATGTTGTAAAGATCAAAGTTATTTCTTCAAAAAAAAAAAAAATCAAGTATTTATTTATTCCATGTTTTGTCATGTTAAAGACAATAGTTCTCTCTTGTTCCAAAAATAAAAGAGAGTAATCAATGTAAATAAGAGTCATGTAAAGAGTCATCTTTTTGTTGTAAATAGTCTTGTAATAAGCAAGGAGGGTGCAGCCATCGATGTATAACGCGGGTAAACTGAAATATCACCAACTCATTGGGTGAACATTCACAATTCTCGTAAAGCCGGACAGCTAGCTTGGCTTAGAATTCGATTCTTAGCCTAAAAACTATCTCTTGGTGATTAGTAGTCATAACTTCAGGTCATTCTAGAAACATGTGTAGATATACTTTACACTCTTATCGCGTGTCTTTAGTTGTTATCAGTGCTAGGATTGTGCCTTTGATAGCTAGATTGACATCTCCATTTTGCTGTGAGCTTCTAATGTCTTGCACATGTCACATTTCATGGAATCTGAGCTTATATTTTGTCCTAAAACTTTGTAGGTACGTTCTAAGCAAACCTTCAAGAGACTTCAACTCGTCCACTAGGGACACTTAGTGGTTTAAAAGGCTTAGTGCATACGCTAAATACATTCGAGAGACCAGCGACAGTGGTATAGGTAGGATTTCCTTAGTTTTGTTTTAATTGAGGACAAGTAAAATTCAGGTTTGGGGGTATTTGATGAGTGCTAAAAAGTGCATATTTCTATATATTTTTCTTGGCATTTAAATCATCTTTTGTGCATTAATTCTACATTTTATCCCATATTCTGTATTTTCATTGTTTTCAAGAATAAATATTTTTATTAATTAATTTTGCATTTTTAGGTTGTAAATAAAGTTTGGATGAATTGCGGAGCGAAAAGAGCAGAAAAGTAGTGAAAAGTCGGGAGGATTTACGCAAGGAAGCCGCGAGGAATGTTGTGCACAAGACCAAAAGGCTAGAAATGGGCTTAACAAGGAAGAATTGTTCTTAAAGAAGATATGGGCTTGGCATACCCAAGGTCCAAAACCCTTACCCAAACCCATTTCCAATATCCATACCCGCCTCCATCTTCAGCCGTCAGATTGGATCATCTCAGCATCCTACGGTCTCTTCATCATAGTGCATCAAAATCTGAAGCTCCTGTCAAACACTATAGCACCTAACTCCATCTTGAGCCGTCAGTTTCGTTGTGTCACGCATCCAACGGTCGCTCAAGACCTGCTTCCATCTTGCCGTTAGAATCAATCTAGAATTGATAATCCAACGCTTTCGCTTCGATGTGCATCAGATTTTGATGTTCCGCTCAACACTACAACACCTGACACCTATACCCTTCAGCCAAACGCACCTTACCCAAATTCTCATCTTCCTCCTCGAGCAGTCGAGCTCTGCTCCTGCCAACTCCACCCTCTCCGTCGCCTCAACCACCACCACTCCCCTCCACGAGCCGTCAAATCCCCAAACACTCGAACCCATCACTACCACCTAATCCCCCATCATTCTAGCCTACTATTCTATCACTTTCTCCTCTTCACAGTTCCTGAAACCCTAGGAGAGAAAATGATGGAATAGCTCGAGCTAGGGCAATTGTACCAGAAGAGTGAGCAGGAGAGGAAGAGGAAGCGTGGGTCAAGCTAATTGAGTGGATATCAGAAGTAGTTGGTAAGAATTTTTGATTTAATTTTTAAACCCTAATTTTAGAAATTAGGTATTTTGGGGGAATTGAAATTGGGTATAAATAGAAGGCTTGTGTGTTGTGTTGGGGCATGCCTGGGCTAGCCAGAGCTTCACCCAAGAGGACTGGACTAGCCAGTTCCTCAACTGTGTTATTTTCAATTGTTTTGCACAATGTTTGTTATGTTCTGATTTCATGTCTAGGGTTTAGATGAAACCCCAATTCTGATGTTAAGTTGTTCATATTCTAGACAGTGTTCTTGTTGTGATATAATGTTGTGGATAAATACAATCTAAACATGTCAGCATTTTACTTTCACAATGTATGCCTTGTATCCATTGTAGTCAGGTTATTTCTATGTTGAATGTGTTGCAACTCATGCTTAACAGATTGTTGTTCATAACTTTGACTAATTGTACTTTAATCAGACAGTTAGTACTTTGTAGGAACACCTTAGTTGCGATTAGAATATCCTTCAGGATTGTTTAGCTATATAAGAGGTTAATCCATAGTTAGTTGCATTGTGAGAAGGCAGCTAGAACTAGGATTAGGATCATCTTAGAGACACTGAACCATTTTCCTAAGACCATCCTTCGATGAGCAGCAGGCATAGAACCTCAACTGCCATCTAGATAGTTAGATAAGGCTAGAACTTCACTAATATCTATACAAGGAACAAGACTCTATTAGAACTAGGAGGACTTAGCTTAGGAAAAGGGTGGATTCAAGATCCTAGTCCCTCCCATATCACTGCCATTTAGAATTCTTTAGGAAATCACTTAGAAAACAACACATCACCCTCCTTGTCCCTGTGGACTTTCCCCTACTTGCACACTAGCTTCATCAAGACCCTGTATACTTGTAGGTAAAACATAGGTTGTAGTTTTAGGTACTCTTTGCCCAGCTACCAGTTTACAACTATGTTTAGAAGTTGTTGTGCTTATATGAATGTTAAAATGATGTGAAAATCCGAAAAATATTCCAACTTTTTGTTTGAGTCGACGGCAAATGTTTTGCAGATGAACGACTCTAAATTTTGAGTGTTAGAGTCGTCACCAAAAGTTTTGCAGATCAACGACTCAAAACCTATGGTAATGAAGTGAATGTTAGAGTCGTCAAGAAAATTTTTGTAGACCAATGACTCAGGGTAGGACAAACCACCAACTCTGTTTGATTTTATTAAAGGGTCGTTGACATTTATATAAAAAGTGAACAACTCTGCATTGACGACCCATCTGTTAAATTTTACTCGTCATTGTACTACCTATATAAAAGCTAACGACACTTACTAGAAACTTGGAAATAGTAGCATAGGAATAAATATTTATGTTGCATTACAGTTGTCTACATTACATGTTATTCCTTTTCTTTATGCGAGAGGAAACTACCATTGCGGCTTCGATGTGATAAAACTCCTCTCCTCTCCATTTGGTATATGCAGCTTGGGCCGCACGTCTATCCCATTTGTACCTATTGAGAAACTCGTTGTACTTGGTGCACAATCTCATAACGTGAATCGTCCTATCACGAATGTGGGACAGTAGATAATCATAGCGTAGTTTCTTGTGGTAATTGACGAAAGGACTCCAACCAACTTGAGTCCAAAATATACTCTCATCTTGATGTTCTTCGGGAAGATCTTTCACGATGTAATAGTTTTTAACCCATTCGGTCTCTTCCTCGACTTGCTTGAATACTTCCCGGAGATGTGCTTGTTCTTTTCCTCATTTTTCAGCCTCGCGCATCTCTTCTTCTTCCTTCGTAGGATATGGCGTAAAAGTGTGTGGTTTTTTAGTAAGTCGCATGTTTCTTTTGCGTATCTCTTATTCCATTGCCAATATTGATTTGGTTGGTCGCTTGCATCTTCTAAGTATGCTTTCAATTGAATTGGTAGTTGATGACGAACTTGCCATTGAGAAAATGATATACTTTGATTGTTTTAAGTTCTATTAAACAGTTAATGGTTGAATCTTTATATAGAAAATAGCCCAACGGCTATTTTTTTGGGAAATAGTATCTCTAGAAAGAGCCATTGAAGGTATATTTATGGAGTCGTTATGGTTGAGTTTATGTAAACTAACGACCCTGTTTCAAATAAATCTCCGGCATACCAAAATCCACGAGTCGTTAGTTTATTAATAATCAGTTAACGACTTCGACAATCTATGATAAGAGTCGTTCATTTTTTAATGGGCCCGATAACGACCCATAATTATCAAAACATCCAGGAGACCCTCGTTTATGGTCTGACAGAGTCATTAGTTTATTGATAATCAGTTAACGACTTCGACAATATATGATAAGAGTCGTTCATTTTTTAATGGGCCCGATAACGATCGTTAATTTCCAAAACATGCAGGAGGCCATCACATTTGGACTATATGAGTCGTTTATATATATGAATACTTACCTAACGACTCAAGTTTATAATACAAGAGTCGTTATCCTAAATTGCTTAAATGTAAACGACCATAGTATTAGTGATAATATAAACATCCAAAAAGTATGCTTCACAATAGTAAGCTCCAAAAACAAAACAACTCCTTCCACATTTAGTCGCGCATGTCAATGTGTTCAGGCATTGTAATTGGTGTTCCTTCCAAAGCATTCCACATGTTCATTTTATACTCGTACTGGTGTGTCCATTCCTTGGTGTAGTCTCCCCAATAACCATAGGCCACCCGTGGTAGAGGACATTCTTCGGAAATCTTCAAACCTATGTAATGGTTATCGTTGACCTGTGCCATTACAATTCTTCTTTTCTTTATCGCCTCCTCGCACCTAGTTCTTGAGGGTACGTAATACAAGAGCCACCCGGAAAGCCTTTGCTGAATACAATCACAACACAAGTGAATGTGTCCGCTAAAAGTTGACCGCCAAAAGGAATTTTCATCCAAAACTAATAACCGGCCGTCTTTGACCCCTTCCGCCATTTCACGTTAGATACCAACTCTTTGAACTTCAATTCTTTCTCTTTTGAATCCCCTTGCATGATCATGGTTAAATAGAGTTGCTTTTCCTCCACAAGTTTAGCCGCCATTCTTATTCTTTCATATTCGATTTGGGTGAGGTTGAGTTCGTCGGCTTGCTCGAAATGCCCTAATTGTTCGGTTGCCACATGGTAACCACAATTCCCATCCCCATCAACGTCGTCGGTGGATATAAGGTGATCTAACATGACATAAGGAAGTTGGTCGGTATACTCTTTGTACAAAGTGTAAGTAACACGATGTGGTCTTCCTTGCGAATCCCTAGGTGTCTTAGGATTACCCTTTATTCCTCTTATCGTCACCATAACACTAGTTTGGCTTTGCTGGGTACCGACCGCATGCTCAATAATATCCATATCTTCATTTTCTTGCATTTTTGACCGACCTCGTTTCTTAAGAATTAAAGACTTTTCGTACTCCTTATATTCCGTCTGGACATGCTCATGATGTGATAGGTCTCTATCGCAACCCTTGTCATTGTTAACAGTTTCTCTAAATGACATTTTAGTTGTTGGTCTTCCGGGTGGTTTTTGTTTGATTGGATCTTATTCAAACCCCAAGCTCTTACGGGCGGACGACCACAAGTTAGCAACCAAAATGCGTCTTCCTGCACAATTCATTTTTCGGTATTTTTCGTTAATGTACTTTCCAATCTCCAAGTCTCCAAATTCTTCATCGGCTAAACCTGTGGGCTTTGGGATGAATGAAAGTTGCTGCCAGAATGGATCGATATCTTCCAGAGGAATCGAACCTTTGTACCCATAGAGTTTATGTTTACAAGGGAGGCCGAGCCAAATATCGGTTGTACAATTACACTTCGTATTCATCACCTCTCTCGCCTCCGCTTTAGCTCTAAAATCTATAAGCGCATCCATCATATAGTTAATTTCCCATCATGATACTTGGTGTGATACCAACCATAACAAAGCTTTGTCCCTTACGTGTTGCATAAAAAAACGGTCTTTACTCAACTCCATCTGAGTGACTATTTTTCTTAGGCCATCCTCTGCGTACTCGTGAATAGCTTCTTGTACGGTAACTACCCCACCCCTATTTTGATCCAATTTTTTTTTTCAAACGTCCGTGAGACTGCTCTGCAAGACTTTTAGACTCATTTTTGAAGTGCTTGTATCTATTGGTCCATGCATAAACAAACTTCTCCTTCCAAGGATTCAACCATGTACTCAGGAAATACTCAACAACCTTATTATGATCCGTGCTCCAAACATCAATAAACTTCTGCAAGTTGGCATAATACTTAACCTATGTTTTCGAATGAGACAAATAGTCCCAATCTTGGCAAAAAACTTTCCATACATCCCCATCTTCATCGTATTTTTCCTTTTCTTTCTTTTTCTCTTCCGCTCGCTCTTTTTTGGAAAGTTTACTTAAACGTTCATCTTCTTCCTTAGAACGTTGATTGCCCTTCTTAGTATGGATCTTTTGGATTTGATTCTTGCAATTAGAAAAAAGATTGGTTTGGATGTGCCATGTACAAAGAAATTGTTGAGCAAGTGGAAAGACTTGACGAACGACACTCATAATTGCAAAATCTTTATCCGTAAATATAACCTGTGGCGTCTCTTCTCCACGGTAAATCAACCTCACTTGTTCCAACGCCCAAACATAGTCCTCTATTTCTTATTTTTCCACAAAGCACCATGCAAACGGTGAATGAATTTTTATCCGAAGTATGGCTAACCACGTTCAATATCGGCATGTTATACTTGTTTGTATTGTAGGTGCAATCTATGAATAGAACCTGGTAAAAACACTGAGCCAAATCCACCATCCTTGGATGTGCAAGAAAAATATGAGTCACTTTCTCATCCGGACCCACCTTAGTTTGCATGGCGTAGTTAAGAGTTTCTGCTAACCACTCTGATTGTTGCATAATGAACCTACCATCCCATTCAGTTCTCTTAATCGTTGCTTTGGCGGCGTTGATTGTGGAAATGGTGGACAAGTTATCCTTATCTTCCGCCCTTATTTCATTTAGGATCTTAAGTGGTCTAAATCCCTTCATCTTCCTAACTTTATCCATCTGATGTGGTTTCAACCGGGCATATGCAGGGTGTCCATATAAACTTGTGGGTGGAGGATGGTTGTGACGACCGTCCGGAATACTATACAATCGGAATATATCGTCTTCATGGCGTCTTTTGAAAACAATCCTGAACGGGCATTCACACTTCTTCGAATTTGTTTTATAGACCATAGTCGTCTTCTTCTCATACTTGTAATTCTTGCCTTTGTGACTTTCTCCCTTCTTACCCGTTCTCTCGCATACCATTTCCATCTTGTTACCATCGACGTGTCTACTTTGAACAACCACACACATCTTCTCTTTTACCTTAGGGATAAGCCATTTTGATGTCATCCTTGGTTTCCCATGTCTACATTGAGCAAACAATTAAATTAGACAACCATGAGATCACTAATAAAATTATTTGAATATATAAATATCTCGACTCGGTTAAGGTAAACGTACCAAATCAGTCATATAGTGTTGGGAGGTATCCGGACCCAATGTAGATACGGGTTCTGTCTGGGAGCATTGTCGAACTACCAACTAAAAAACAAAACACAAAACCATTAAATTAGACGGTCGTCAAGATATTATATGAAGATCAACGACAACACATAAAGTCGTCAACAAATCTTTTGCAGATTAACGACTTTGATTCATCTTACATTATAGTCGTCAATCTGCTAAAATGACAATTGCCGACACTTTAACAAAGGTTGACGAGTCTCCGTGTATATTAACGACTCCTGATAAATATATATACACCATTCTGCTCAGTTTTATTCTAGAGTCGTACGGTTATATATGTCCAACCTGACGACGAAACATACTGAGTCTAAGAGTCGTTTAGTTGTAAACGAATTTTAGTAACGACTCATGATAGTATTTGCATTTATTGGAGAATTTAACTCAACCAAATGTGGTTGAGGCAGTTGGGTCGCTCAATTTTATAAATAGAGACCCATATCTCATCTCTTCCTTATCAAAACCCTAATTATCAACCTTCTCTTCTCCTTCTCAAAACAAGATCAAACACCATGACTACTCCCTACACTTTCGAAGAGAATTGCGCCATTGCGAGAGCTTGGTTGACAGTCACAAACCACTTTGAAAGTCTATACAAAGACATTGATGAAACATCGGATGCTTGGTGGAACCACGTATTCATCATTTTTGTGGCATTGGACGGAAATCGCAACTCAAGGTTTTTGAAACAAGTCAAGGAACGCTTCAAGGAGATAAAATTCGAGTGTGATGTTTTGAAAAGAGAATTTACTGCCGTAAGGGAAGCCTTTCCGGGTATGCTGAGTGCTATAAGAGTAAGTATTTAAACAAGAGGTAAAACTTATCCAAAGTTATGATCGATACTAACTAAGTATGTTTGCGTTTGCGTTGTCAGATGAAGAAGGCGTACGGATACTACGAGGTGCTTCGTAGGAAAAAGTTTGAGTTACATGATTGCTACTTTATCTTCAATGGAACCATGTATAATTACATGCTTTATGATTGAGTATAGAAGTGAATCGTTATCATGTATTGTATTTAACCCTATGAAAGATGTATGACTTTTACAATTCAATTAAATGGTTCCATGAAATCAGAAATTATTAAAAAAAAAAACAGGTTGAGTCGTCAATATTAGAGATGTATAAAAAAACGACTCTCATTTAATATGAAAGGGTCGTCCGTATATAGTAATGCTTAACTAACGACCCTTAGAGTGACAGCTACAGAGAGTAAAAGGTTTTTTAGTCGTTCGGTTCTAAATATATAGAGTTAACGACTCTATATGACCTAAAAGATGGAGTCGTCATCTTTTAGGAACCTCATTGACGATTTTTCATAACTGAACAATGAAGTCGTTTATTTTGGTGCCAATTCATTGACGACTCTACAGGGTCGTTAGTTAATTATACTCACGACCTAACGACCCTCACACTGAGCTGTTGCATAGTGACCATGAATCGACCACTTGGAGCACCATTCATGCGATTCGAAGAGTATAGGAAGTTTACCTGATTGTTTAGAGCTTTGGGTTCTTCATTTTCAGTATTGGTTCCTTCATTTTGAGCAAAAGGATCTTCATTTGCAACAATTATCAAAGCTTCCTCTATTAACATCTCTTCATCAAACATCCAATCCATAGGATTAGTTGAGACCATCTCACCATCAACACAATCATGTATGTTGTTTGAAGCTTCACCAACATCATTTCCTCCACTAGAATCACTCATTTCAAATAACCCTAAGTTTCCCCCAAAACTCAACTTCTTCTTCTCCACAACACAAAAACATAATTTTTCTTTTATCAAATTTTTATCCTTAAATCTGATTTTAATGTACCCAAATTAATTAACAACTAATCAACACTTAATTAACACTAACAATTCAGGAATAATTTAGCCATTTCTAAAAAAGTGGGATAAGAAATAACTCCCAATTACTATTTCATGACCTTTTTTGTCCTGTAGATAGGGGTCCCCAATTACTATTTAAGGCCCCAATTCAGCCCTGTTAAAAAGTTCGGTGCCAAAAAGAGATTTTTGGGAGCTCTACTCCTGCCTCTGGCGTTTCTTGTCTGTACTGTTTTATCAAGTCCGGTGAGCTGCCTTCTAATCCCGAGTCCGGGTTTGCTTACTTATCGCCGATTCCACAGGTGTCTGACTAACCAGTCCAGAGTCATCATTCGTAACCGTTCAACTCCGAATGCTTCTCAGAGTTTTATCTACCAAACAAAAGTTTGGTAGTTCAAATCTCCCTAACATCGCCATTGTCGCTGCTCGTTTCCTTCACAGGTAAAAACAAAAAACCTCCATTAATTCATCTTTCCATAATCTCAATTTCACTCTTACTGTCTTTCTCATTTCATTTTCATAGGTTTGTAATGTCATGAATTGATGGTTTATGAGAGTGATTTTGGTTTTGGTCTACTATTTCAACTGCTACAGTCGTGTTGAGGTTCACATTGATCCATTTTTAGGTATAGGATCCGTCATTAGAAGACCCAATCCTAAGCCAATTACTCACCAAAGTAGTTCTGGATTTAAAATTTCATAAATAGAGGGGGAATAGTCCTTTCTTTCATTTATAACTTCGTAAAACCAAAATTTATTGATGTTTTGGTTCATGAGTCTGAGAATCTGTTCCACATATATTGCAATTTTTGGATAGACTCCATGAAGCTTCTTTCAATTATTATGGTTGTAAGGGACTTGAAACGAAAATAAATCAGTTTTCAGTTCCTGTTTTCTGCCAGCTTGAGTATCTAAGATCGATTCGGCTTCCAATGTGCACGATTTTATAAGGCTGCTAAATGGTTTTTGCTGTTTTGGCTCTAATCGAATGGCCTAGTATCTCTTGGGTTCAAGAAGAGTTCTATGCTAGTTGTACTTGGAGAATTGAACCTTTCATTTGAAGGGTCTGTCACAAAACAAGTATGACTTATTAGTCAGACCATCAGTTCACGTAGAGTTCTCCTGTTTCTTTGAATCTCAAAGAAAAGATGATTGATTAAGTCATCTGATCTGAGCATTGTTGGATTTCCAGCACAGGTTTCTCAGGGAAGGGCAAGATAATGGTTGAGAATACTAACAACCATGTCACGCGTGTGCTATTTTGTGGGCCTTATTTTCCCGCTTCTCACAACTATACAAGGGAATATTTGCAGAAGTATCCATTTATTCAGGTTTTGTTTTAACCATCTTATCTTTTGATCACCTAACTGATTCAAAGTCGTGGACTTGTCTTATGTTTGTTAGAAAGAGTCTTACTCTAGAGGTGTCGAACTAGAGCTTCCCATATTATTTGTATTCTTTTGCTTATATTGTGGTTGAGTAGTTTCTTGAACTTGATGTTTTTATGTAGGAGTTAAAGCTTGTTTTGCAAATAGTATAACCTATTTTGCACATTTTTACAAAATAATGCAGGTTGATGATGTCCCCCTTGATGATGTGCCAAACGTTATTGATAAATATCACATTTGTGTTGTGAAAAATCGACGCATAGATTCAAATGATATTGCTCGTGCAACTCAGATGAAGCTTATAATGCAATTTGGGGTTGGCTTGGAAGGTTTCCCATTATTCTTCATTCTTTTGGCTTTTGCAAATGTAAAATGTTTTCCATCATTATGTTATTCTAACACTGTGGATTTGTAGTTTTCAACATGGCTGAACATTTCTCTTTTCTAGGAGTTGATGTTAAGGCTGCTACTGATCATGGAATTAAAGTTGCTAGGATTCCTGGCAATGTTACTGGAAATTCAGCATCATGTGCAGAAATGGCCATATATCTGATGTTAGGTCTCCTGCGGCAACAAGTAAGTTACATCATCCCATTGTCTAAAAGGTACATGCTTAATTACCAGCTGAGTAGCTGAGTCTCCTGACTAATTTAGTTTTAGTTGAAACTTATTCTTCACTGTAAAAGGTGACCATTTTTATCCTTAGAATTCTTCTTTCTTATATCCTATATAACAGAAGGAGATGGAAAATGTCGTGAAACAGAAAAGGTTAGGGGAGCCTGCTGCAGATACCCTTTTTGGAAAAACAGTGAGTGTACTCTCTGGGCTGATTTGGTAATAATTTCCCATAGTTGTACTTCAACTTCTGTATATTATAAACTTTAGAAATGCATAATTACTTGTACAAAACCAACTATAATTTCCAAAACATTATTTTATAGATGTGTCTGTCAGAGGTGCACAGTTTGGCCATCTATTTAACCCTTTTGCTGCAGAGGTTGAAGCATCTGTACCTGCCTTTTAATCTTGGCATGGTGGATTGAACCTTTAATATATGCACTGCAGACTACTATGTCCACATTTATGGCAAAACTCTTTTCCCAACAGTTAGGTGGCTTGTGTACCATATTCATGTTCATTTTACAGGAATGGTCCCTAATATTATAAACTTTGTTGAGGCGTTGTATTTTATTGCTATAACCAGTGTAAATAATAAATTTTGATGAACTGGGCTTTATGTAAGGTTTGTCTTGGTTCATGCAGGTTCACGTACACACACACACACAAGAATGCTCTTATTATTAAGACCATAGTATTACTAATTTTACATAGTGTACTGAACAATTTCGTATATAAAACTTGTTTTGGTCGTGTAGGTCTTCATTATGGGATTTGGAAATATCGGGAATGACTTGGCTAACCGCTTGCGACCATTTGGTGTTAAAATCCTTGCAACAAAGCGAAGTTGGCAAGTAAAATCTCGAGATTCTTCTCTATCAAACGGTATTAAAAACAGTCATTACTCAGATGGTTGCCAGTGAGTTTCTATAGGGCGTTGTAGATGTTTTATTGATTATGTCCTCCATTGTGAATAAAATATTATCTGGTACTGCGCTTTAGGTTCCCCGGCTTTGGGTATGGAACACGATGACATTGGAGGTCTGGTTGATAAGAAGGGTGGTCCAGAAGATCTATATGATTTTGCCCAGGAGGCCGACATAGTTGTGACTTGCTTGCTTATGAACAGTGAAACAGTCAGTATTAGCTTCTCTTTTTCCTTTCAAATGCTGCAAAGTGGAGCAGGACTAGAATGGAAACCATTTTGCATTGAACTCCCATGTCCATAGCTGCACACTTCATCAGTTGACCTCGAGTCATGAATTCTTCACAGAAAACTTGAGGTCGACTGGTTCCAACACTGAGCATGGTCATGGGGGCTCTAATCCAGCTTATCCCTAAGCGTAGACTTTTTTCTGTAATGTGGATCATATTTGTAGTTGTACGACACCTGGGCTCTTAACCTCTGGTTATTGGGTTTTCAGGCTGGCATAGTGGACAAGAAATTCGTTTCCGCAATGAAAAAGGTCTGTTTTTTCTGTATAATATTTCTTATTTATCGTGAAAGGTTATTAGTATCCGTTAAAAATGTAACATTTCCTGTAAATTTTTTTTTTCATTTCTCAAACTTGGATGTGTGACTGGGATACTGGTATTCTGAAAATTTCAAAGATCATGAATACTCAATCGCTAATAAATTAATAAGTATGCACAAGTACAGGTTGTCACTTTATCATCAGGAAAGATCTATTAATTTGGTGTTAAAAATCAACTCAACTCTAGTTCATCTATTGATTGTTATGGCCATAACCATCATTATGAATTCCCTGACCCAAGTCGTAAAACCGAAACGTGTATTTATATCGTTGTACTACCTCCAGGTAAGTATTAGGAAGTGAAAATACCAAACTTTGAGTAATCATCTATATGGTCTTTTGCCTATTTATGAGTTTGTTTTTTCTGATTGAATTCCTTTAATATAGGGTGCTATGTTGGTTAATATTGCTCGAGGTGGTCTCCTGGATTATGATGCTGTTAAGTCCCACCTTGAGTCAGGTCACTTGGGTGGCCTTGGCATTGATGTTGCATGGACTGAGCCCTTCGATCCAGATGATCCGATTTTGAAGCTTCAAAATGTTCTAATCACCCCCCATGTTGCTGGAGTAACGGAATATTCGTACAGAGCTATGGCTAAGGTATATATCTTACAGATCATTTTGTGGATATGAGAAGTATTTTTAGCTTTAAGTTTCATATAATGCACTTTCATAAATGGGTCTGGCACATGCCACCATTACGAAACACATTATTTCTCACATATATTTCACCTAGTCAATTCTGATCTAAAGGATATTACATGATATCTGCCGTGACAGATCGAGGGTTAAAATTCATAGGTTCTCAACAATCTTAAAAGTGACCTGTCCAGTACTTAGCTCGGTAATGTTTCTGGCTGCTAGGCAGATCTTCCTTAAATATGGGTCCTCGCTATGCTTCGTTGTCTTGGAAAACTCATGGTACACTCAAATTTGGGATCCTCTGTGCGCTCAACAAGCCAAAGGAGGATTGTGGAGGTCTTACTGTTTTATATAGGCAAAGACAGATAATGGAGCCCCCATTCCAACTGAGTGCTCTACATTCTAGCCCCAATGCATTTGCTTCCCTTCTCCAGACCTCTTAAACTTCCTGACTATGCAATAACAATTTGTTAACCTGCTTAGTTCAGGCAGAGCCAGAAGTTGGGAGTCACTTCAATCACCTCCTTGGATTTCCCGAGTCTCCATCTAACTCTGATTTCCCATCTAGACGTAATTGGAGGATGATTTTTAACCTGCTTGCAACATCAGCTTTGGTTTGATGTGTTTCAGTATAAATTTAAAAGAGTTATATTGAGCATATCATGCTTGTAAGGAGTTTGTTATATCAAGTGAACTTCTCAACCTTATTGCTGAATTTTCACTTTTATACACATTACTTAAAAGCATGATATGAAACATGGTTTTACTGATATATTTTAGTAGGTTTTGTTTTGCTTAAGTTAATCAGGATCCTCACTAGTTACCTATAAATAGAGGGTGCACATTACGTCCCTCATCTAGTTGTTAGTTATTACACACAATCCGCCATCTGTTGATTGGATTGCATCCTATGTTGAAATGATGAATGCTGAACTGGTTCACCACCCTACACGTCCGTTCTGAGTGCACATGATAACATCCAGATGCACCATTATGTTGTCTTCCCTTGGTTTCTCTTTTCTACTAGAAAAGATTTCATTTCTTACCAGGTCTTGTTGCGTATTTGATGGTTTACCTATGTGGTGTTGGCAGGTTGTTGGCAATACTGCACTTGAACTTCATGCGGGAACTCCATTGACAGGAGTGGAGTTTGTGAACTGAATGATTAACAAGCAGACCAATGGACCCTGAATGCAACCCTATTTAAACTTGTAAGTTATTCACTGATCTATTCTAGAAACAGTATTTGACTCCAAACTAGAGCCAGAAACAGTTTCATTTTATTACTGTTTTATCTTCATGTACTCGATTGTCCTCTTACATCTCAGACACTGTAACAATCACTAGGCCCCTTTTTCAGTAGTGTCATCAAAAACTTTTGATGTTGTCTACATCTGATTGTCATATCTATTAGGGTTTTTGTGGTCTTACTGAAGTTTGGACAATATTTTGTCCAGAGAGGTTACTTCAAAGTATCATTCCAACTGTGTATAAAATGCTTGCTTCTTTGACACTATCACAAGGTTACTCTTAGGATACGCAGTTTCAATCTATAAGCTTGAGCAATGTGCATCACTGCGTGTTGATAGTTTGTCTTTCTTGGATAATGAATCAGTTTAATTTTTGAGTTTAATATTTAGGAAAATTTACTTGTTGAATTATCATTTCTAGGAGAAGGCCAACTTTGATAATGGTTTCAGTTTAATACAGACTGTGTATGACTGTATCAATAACTAGCAAGTGTTGTTTTGCAGAGAAATGTATTAAAATTGGACCATTATTGTGTTCTCTCTCTGTCTCCAAATCCTAGGTCGGCCAAATCAGCATTTGATGCTTACGTTTTCAATTCCTTGTTAGACTATTTTGAATACCTAACTTTCTATTCATTCATTTCACACCACCCAAAGTCCCACCCACACATTGTACAAGTGGGTCCCACATCCAAAACCCACCATCTCTATTCTCTATAACTACTTCAAGACCTCAACCAATACAAGGTAGTAGCACTGAGGGGTCTATATTTACCCTCCCCACATCCACTTCTACTACATTTTCTGCATTAAAACTTTTGAATTAGGTAGATAGACAAGGAGCTTACAGAGAAAGAGATATGAATAAGTACTCAAAGATCAGAGTTGTTAGGACCACTAAATCAAGATCAGTAGATTTTTCAGATCTTATTTCTCCATATCAAAATCCTAAGCCTACTACAAACACAATTCAGCCTGAATTCAACTGCAAAGCTCAACAGACAAGAACACAAGGTAACACAAACAGCAACAGAAACAAGGTTCTTGATTCCACTTCAAAGAAGCAGCAGCAACAACAGCATGAAAGTGATGTTGATCTTGATGGCGAGCAATTTGGTGTTATTTTGAGTAGAAACTACTCAGTTTCTTCATTTTCAAGTTCAAAAACTCAAAACTTTGGGATTACATCAGAGTATGATAAGAAACCCACAATTCAGTGTGCAGTGAGAAGGGTTTTCTCAATGAGAAAATCTTCAGCAGTTGCAGAAGATTATTGTAGAATTCATGACCAATTTGATCCAATTACATCACCCATTGCTAATGGAGATGATGATATTCATCAATTTCATAATTATCACACTGGATCCAAGAAGAAAAAGAAGAACAATAAGAGCAAGATCCTAAAAGTATGTAAGAGTTTTTTAGGACTTTAATCCCTTGATTTCTTTTGTTATTATTAGTATACATATATAATGATTTAAGTATTTTGTACTTTGTCATTGGTGATGCTTTTAAGGTGAAGTTTATGAGTTCACAAGTGGATTATCAAAAGCATTAGGTAGTCATTAGGCTCATTACAATTAATAGTTATAATAATTGTGGTAAAACTTTTTGTAAAATTAAAGGTTTTTGTAAAGCCTCTGATATGAATCATATGTCGTTTGACATCCGTCATTAGGTGGTATTTTGTTATCAAATCAACCACAAATCCTCTATCAGTGCTGCTACTAATTTTTGAGTTTATATTTCTTTGCAAAGAGTTGTCGTGAATGGAGTTTTTATGGTGCTGAAAATAAATATGGTTCCTGTGTTGCATGTTGAATCAGATGTGATTGACAAAAGTAATGTGTTCGTGCACACATGACCCTTGTAAAATATAGTTGCAAATGGAAATTAATTTTAAAATTAATTAATTGAAATTGAATAACCGAAATGCTACAAATATCCTGCATAACTAATGGAAGAGTAACAACATGAGCTTCTAAAAATATCAAAGAAATGTCAATATGGACGTATGCACGTCCTACTGCTGCCTAATATCGGTTTTAGCCGAAAGCTAGTCCTCTTCTGGCCATCATGGCCTTCAATGTGTTCCAAATTATTCCAACATCTGGTGTTCCTGGAGCAGGTTGATGCGTGCAGGCGTCGAAGCCGGGTGAGTCTGCAGGTCGTATATAACCTTGTTTCTCTTCCAGTTGTTCCGCAAAAGGCCACCTTTTCAATGAGTAATCCTCGTGTATTAATCTAAAATAATCCTTCAAGTCAGTTGCAATCTTTTCTTTTGTCCTCTCATCATAACTTGGCCATTTTTCTAATTCAACGAAACCAGTCCACTCACTTCCTGCAAAAGCGATATAAATTCCTTTCCCTTCGTCGCCTAAAATTCATCTTTTTTTTTTAGCTTTTCCTTCTCAACGTACTCGATCCAACCAGACATATCCATCGTATCCAAAATAAAACAACACTATCAGAGAAGTTTTCCAAACGCACACACAGAAAGATTGTTATAGCTAAGATCTAACAATAAGCCAACTATTTATATACCCATCTTTTTACGGTAAAAGGAAGTAGGAAGCCTAAACCGACTGCGATGGGATTTGGAAACCCTCTCTAGAAGACCTTATGGAAATCACCTCAAAAAAGAAATAGGTTATTGACACCATGGGCCTTTAGAAAATCCATGTTATATTCGAGTCATAGATAAACGTGTGAGGTTGACATTGACTGGTCGTAAAATTGGTTAAATTAGTGATGCCATGACAAATTTCAGAAACGGCTAACATTTCCGAACAATACATGCTTCAGTCAATCAATCCGAGCGAATGGTTTGACATGAAAAATATTACTCCAAGAGGGAAAATATTAATTGGTCTAAGTTCGGCCCATATAAGGTCTTAATCCAGGGCCCAACAGGAAAAAAAAAATTAGTCCCGGATCCTACAACAATTCGTCAAAAAAATCAACATAAACCACTTGAACCTACTTTATATTCTATCAAAAACAAATTAGGAAAATTAACGAAACCCAAAAGGAGATCATCAAAAATCCTTCACTTACTGTGAAGAAATAAAACAAAAATATGTTGGATATTTTCAATACATATTTGCCGCTACGAAAGGGGGTCCGGGGTGGCAGCATTTCGTAGAAATTTTTTCTTATTTTGAATTTCAAAGTCCATTTCGTTTTCAAGAATTTTCTACAGACGCGTCTCTTTCCATTAATGGATGCCTTTTGAAAGCGTCTGTTAAGATGAAGAGACATCTCCAAAAGGCATGAATCCCTCTATAAATTGCGAAGGTTTTCTCCCAATTCCAAACATCAAAATCTCCGTCTTTCCTTTTCTCTAAGCATCATCAGAATTTTTTACTATGTGTTCTTGGTTGGGTCAAGGGAGTTCAATGTATCTTGAAAGCAATATTTCATTGACAAATTGTACTCACCAATTTATTTTGGAAAGAGTCGAAATAATTGCTGAAAAGAATCCTAAGATCTTAGAAGTCGGTGATGACAACATTATTTTATTTTCTTTGTTTTCATACTCTGGTACCTAAATTTCCAACAAAAAATGCTTCAATTTTTCTGAACTAATTGAATATACATCTATTATACGCAATAAAAGAAAGGAAAAAAAAAACATAGCAGGTGACATAAATGGAAGAAAATATAAATTTATATAAACAAAAAAAATAATATTTGGAAATCTTAGTTAGGGCTACACACATACAGTTCGGCTCATTTTTTGATTGAACCATAATAGAAATCGATGAGCTCGATTTAACTGATTTAAAATATGTAGAACCACTAATCAGATTTGTTTCCGTTGATTCGAGCCGAACCGAGGCGGTACAGTTCAAAACCAATATGTTCCATCAACGGTTACTTGTTTAACCAAAATCACATAATTTACGCAAAATTAGTTAAAATTAAAACCGCTTTTTATTCTATCGGCGGTTAATTTTTTAACTAAAAATCATACAATTTATAAAAAATTAAATAAAGTTAAAATCATTTTCTAAGAACGCGCGATTGGGGATATAAAAAACAATTGGTGGATATAGGAAAAAGACAAAAACAGGATCCAAATACCAAATCTGGGTCACCCATTATCTAATTATTTTATGTAATTTCTAATGTACCCCTCACTAATCAGGATTAGTGATTAATAATAATTAGTAAAATCTTAAGATTTTTTATAAATGATTAATGTGTGTTATTATATGTTTTTGGGTGAGAGTAGAAGGAGGGAAAGAAAATTTGAGAGGGAAAATTATTTTGGTGAAAATGGAGGATGATTGTGAAGAGAGAATTGTTGCTGCTGAATCTTTAGCTCAACTACAACAAGGAGCATATCTTGAATCTTCAACTAATGACAACAACGCAAATTGCAAGTTTTTGTGGAACCAACACCTTTGGAACATGAATTTTATGAGCATGAAGTGTTTCGTGAAGAACCAACCCAAGAGAGTAAACTAGCTCAACATATAAGAACTCCCAATACTCAGGTAAAGCTGCGAAACGGTTGAAAATTTGATTTTTTTTCTTTGAATCCACCATATCTGCTGTTGTAAAAGCTCGGTACCAGCGTGGTCAAAGTATGAGTACCATGCCGGAACCACAAATACCGGCATAATATTCATACTACGACCATGCCGGAACCTTGATATCCCCCATGTTGAAACTAAAATTGGCATGGCATGCAACCAAATTACTATGCCGATACAAAAGTTAATTTTTACATACCACAGAATATTCTACGGAATATGCTACCGGCATGGTTGAATTCTAAGGTTACCATGCCGGTATTGCATGAAAAACATACAGAAAGCAGTGTCTTCCGAAGCTAAATATCGGCATGTAAAATACTGAAGGTTGTTAGTCAGAGCGTGCAACTTCGACCATTCTAGGTCCGGAGACGTATCTTCTTCTGCAATTGATTTGCCGATAACATTCAAGTCAAGAATGTTCTGAGAATCTTCAGGGATGAAGGTCATCTCCCCAAAAGGGAAGTGCATGGTATCAGTTCCACCATGATGCCTTTCGACGAAGCAATTGATAGTCACAGAATCAGGCTTCACATAATTTACAACCAAAGTATATAGACCAGAATCTCTTACTATTGTTTGGACCTCTTCACATTCCTCAGACAAATTCCAGCCATCCGTGGCCTGGTTTCGGCAAACACGCACAACCTTCTTATGATCCTATAATTAGGAGACAATACAATTAAGAGATTTTACATAAATACACAACAATATATATGCACAAGATAAATAATGCTTACATAGGTTTGATATATAGTACGATCCCACGAGTCCTTGTATCCAAATAGCATTTTCGGTGACGGAGATTCACCCCAAATTCTACCACGAGCAAGGTCAGACATCATGTCATCCTTATGAGGAAGGTGCGAACCTTTAACTTTTACTTTGACTATGCCTTTGGCCTTGCCTTGCATCGGTTGTTGACTTGGTATACCAACTTATCTTTGGCTTGGTAATTGACTTGGATGAACCTCATCATCTTCCTCCTCACTTTCCTCTTCATCATGCTCATCGTCCTCAGCTGTTCCAGTAGGTTCACGGATTACAAATCGACTACGGTCACCGCCACTCTCCCAAATTATCCCTCTTGTGTCAGCCCCCAAACTCTTTTTGCGGCCTTTTCCTTTACCTCGAGTAGGCAGAGACTGAGGAGTATCAAGACCGTCCTTCTTTCTACTCTTAATGACATCATCTTAGTTTTCCTTTGTTAGCTTCCTTGGATTTTTTCCTATATCAAAAGACACACGAAATGAATACAAGACAACACAATTTAATTCTTAATACCGGTATAGAATCACTAAAACAAAACAGTATCGGGACCAGAAATCATATTCATCAAGCAAATACCGCATGCCGGAACACAGTTCCGGAAATGTACAATAAATATCGACAATGAAGGTAGTATTTTAGATTGTTCCTGGATACAAAATGAACACTACCGGCACACACTTAATAGTTCACTCCACGCCGTAACCATGTACTGGCACAGAATGCTAACTCAAACCAATGCCGGTAATTTTTAGAATGTGTTAGAGCATTGCTCGGTCGAACTCGCATGCGTTGCTATCTCAATCATGTTTGTCGATGTTAGTGATCAAAACTATAAGTCTTGAATTCTAGTCCATTATAGCTAAGTCTCGGACTAGGATAGAAAGTGTAGTTGAGCTCAAGGACTTCATGGCGATTCATCATACAAGTAGAAAAACTACCCAAGGAACCGGTGGAACTTCTCGACAAAAAGGTATGTGAAGACTTGAACTTATCTATCACTCAAAAGTCTATCTACTCTATTTCCTAATCTTTGAGACAAGAAGTCGTATGCTATATATATAGACTTTGACTATACACATTTGGTATTTCAAGCCGAGTATACCTCGCCTATCTATATGTCGAAATATGAGTTGGTAAGCTTTTCGCTTTAACCAAGTTTATCTTTACCATGTGATGAAAGTCATGATATGTTTCAATCATCTTGAAAATTGCTTTGATGAGAAATGGTGTAACAACTGTATAACGTCCTCTAAGAATGTTTCATGATTGAAATGAGAGTTTAGATTACATAACCAATGGTGGACATAAGCATTGTTGTGGAAACACGTTTATGTATAAGTCTTATTCCTTGAACCAAAGTTTGCAAACTTTGTTGATCAAGAGAACTAGAAGAATGGCGTGAGCCAAGTCCGCAAACTGCCGAAGTTCTCAAACCCGAGAATTCTTCTGGAGTTGAAAAACTACTTGCGTGAAGCTAAGCCCGTGAACCCAGTCCATGAACCAGCGAAGTTCTCATACCCGAGAATTTCTGCTGGAGTTTGTAAACTCTGCCCGGTAACTTAAGTCCGCGAACCTAGTCTGCGAATTTGAGAAGGTTATATATCTGAAGATGATTTCTGAACTTAAACTTAAAAAGACTAAGGAATGCAGTTTACAAACCGTGGCTATAAAAGTTCATGAACCGATTCAAGTGAATCAAATCATCTTTGCTTCAATTGTGTCTTGGGTAGTACATGAGATTTCCTTGTAATTGAACAACTCTCTAACTAGTTCATCTTGAAGTCATTTGAACTAGTTATGGTGAAGAAGAACGTGGTTGATATGGAATGCTCATATGTCTAACCTTTTGGTTAACTATTGTTGAACTAACAAGTGCATACGTTTGGGTACGGGTTAACAAACCTGGAAGAGTGCATTGTCAAGTGTGTGTAACAAGCTAAGTTTTCGATCTAATGGTTGAGAAATATTAGCTTGAATCTAAATAAGGTTTTCATCTAACGGTGGATATTGATTGCTTTGTTACCAAGGTATCTTAATTGAAAACCCTGATTTGAAAGACTATATAAAGGGACATCTAGTATTGTGCAAAACTAATCCCCACACCTCACGTGTGATACTTGTTTGCATACTAGAGTTTGTTCTCCTTTCACCTTTGGTTTTCTTCTTCTAAAACCAGGTTAACGACTTAAAGACTTCATTGGGATTGTGAAGCCAGACCGATACTAATTTTATCGTAGTTGTGTGATCTGATCTTGCATCTTCTATCGTACGAGTACAATCAGATTGATTGGCTTGAGATTAATATCTCCGATAGGAAAGATATAAACAGTAATCACAAAAATCTTCGTTTCATTGTTTATGATTCCGCAACATCTTGTTTCGCTGCCATACGATTAATATTTTTATGAGGTGATTGATAACTCTAGGTTGTTCTTCGGGAATATAAGACCGGATTATCAATTGGTTCATGTTCACCTTGATTATTATCAAAATACGGAACAAAACCTTTTAGGATTTATCTGTGGGAGACAAATTGATCTTTTGATAGACTTGTCTGTGTGAGACAGATTTGTTTATTGTCAAAGCCTACGATTTTGGGTCGTAACAACTCTTAATTGTGGGTGAGATCATCTAAGGGAATCAAGTGCGCAGTATCCTGCTGGGATCAGAGGCGTAGAGAGTACAACTGTACCTTGGATCAGTGGGAGACTGATTGGGGTTCAACTACAGTCTAGTCCGAAGTTAGCTTGGATTAGGCTAGTGTATGTAGCGTCTTAATACATTTTGTGTTCAATATGGACTAGAAACCCGGGGGTTTTCTGCATTTGCGTTTTCCTCGTTACAATTTCTAGTGTCTGTCTTATTTCTATTTCCGAATTATATTGGTTTATCTTTATAATTGAAATAATACAGGTTGTGCGTTAGATCATCAATTAGAGTAATGCAACCTTTGGTTGTTGATTTTTATTGGTTGATCCTTGGATATTGGTCTTTGGTACCATCCAAGTTATTCTTTGTATTTTATTAGAACTCGCAGTTCTTGCTTGAGTAAATCAAATCAAGAAAAGAGAGATAAACTCGTTGATATACTTTTAATTGATTGAGTCTTGTTGATTCTCTTAAAAGTATATTCGAGTTTTTACATACAGATTGCTAAGCAAAATACTGAGTGGCGTTGTTAGACCCCCGCTTTTTCAATTGGTATCAGAGAAGGCAAACACGTTCAAGACCTTACAAGTCTGTGTTTTTAGTGATCTGACTCTATGGACAGAGGTTATATCTCTATTAACGTGCCACCAGTCTTCGATGGCTCTAATTACTTGTGGTAGAAAATTTCTATGCGAGCTTTTCTTCAAGCGCGTGATTTTCAATCATGGGTATATGTTGTTAATGGCTATGATGCTCCCGTTGTGGCGGTTGGAGATGTAAACGTTCCCAGGAATATTGGTGAATACAGTCCTGCCGAGATACTTGTTGCAAAGCAAAATTCCGACGATTTAAATGCCATCATACATGCCATTACCCCAAATCTTCAGCACCATGTGTCAAATTGCACTAGGTCTAAAGATGCTTGGGATATCCTAGAAACCGTATTTGAAGGTAACTCCAGTGAAAAGGAAGCTAGGCTTCAAAACCTCAATTCTGATTGGGAGAACCTTCGTATGGCAGATGAAGATACATTTGATGAGTTTAATCATAGAGTGTCTGAAATTGTTAATGCATCTTTTGCATTGGGTAAGACTATTCCTGAAAATGACATTGTGATGAAAATTCTCAGATCGCTGCCATCTAGATACGAGTCTAAGAAGCATGCCATCGTTGAGGTAAATAACCTTGATAATCTTTATAGAAAGACATTGGTTGGAAAGCTAAAGATCTTTGATCATGAGCATACATCCAAAATCGGAAAGGATGTTGCCTTTAAAGCACATAAAAACACTAAATTACTTGATAAAAGTAAAAGTGTTTATGTCTCTGAAGATGATCATTTTGAGGGTGATTTTAGGATGAAGATCTTGACAAATAAGTCTCCTTGATCACAAGACAGTTTAGGGATCTTCAATTGAAGAGAAGTAAACGGTTTTCAAGAGACAAACCTAGGTCATCAGATAAACCTCACAATCGCGTTCCTCCTAAAAACAGGGATGTTGATGAGGCTGATGACTAGGATATGCCGCAGTGCTTTAAGTGTAAAGGTTTTGGTCATTTTACAAACGAGTGCCCAAATCGTAGAAAATACACTGGGAACAAAAGTCTTGCTGTAACACTTGATGAGATGTCTGATATCTATGATTCTGATGAAGATAAGAAATCAAGTGTTGGTCTTCTATGTGAAAACATTGATTCTGATAATTGTAGCAATACATATATCAACCTTGATGGCTTCGGTGAAGAAGAGAATCCAATCAAGCTGGAAGAATCAATTGACCCATATTTTGGAAACTCTGTTTGTAATGTTTCAGGATTTACTATGTGTATGGATGCTTTTATACCACAGATGCCTGAATATTATCCAAGTTTGACGTACTTGTTTTGTTCTCAGAAGGTTCATGAACTATCAAGATGTTACAAGTACAAACATCAAGTGAGGCACGCCAACAAACTTCAACAAAGAGCAAATCGATTAGCAAGGAAGCTTAAACTTGCTCAGAAGACTGCGGAGGTAATGTAGGATTTTATCTTCATCTAAGAAGTTGGTTTCCAAAGACAAAATAAGACCATTAGAGAAGAAGGTATGGTCAAATCGCTTTGATAGACCGAAGTCAGAAGATTCCTCTCAAGAGGAAAATGGTGGAGAAATTGTTGTTCACCACAGCACAAATTAGTTGTGTTGTTTGGTAAATATTTTCTCATGTGCCTGATCAAAAGAGATAAGATTGTGTACCGCTCAGGCTTTAGGAAAAGTTTTTTTTTCTTAGGTTTGGTTTTCCTGTCTATCAAATAAAGTGTTATTATCGACAATTCTACTCTTTATAGGGTTTAGAGTTTGACGTCCACGAACCTGTTTAAAGGTTGTGAACCCTACATTCCTTTTCCCTCTCTGATATCCTTTATATCTTAAGACTGCTTGTTGAGATTGTGAATTCCACTCACAAAAAAAAAACAGTTGTTTATAACTGTTCTCCAAGCATCATATCTTTGGATGGAAAAGATGTCAACATGATTGTTAAGCCATCAATCAAGGAAAAAGAGAAATCTCCAGTAACTCCGTCCTTGAAAAGAAAGAGGAGGAATACAAGAAATCCAAGGGATGTCCCTTCTAACTCTCAGAAGTTTTCTGATGTTCCTGATGAGTTGAAGGAAGTAAGAAAGGAGATTCGTGAAATAAAGGATTGCGTTTTAAGATCTTTGGAAATTTAGAAAGCCCTGGTTCGACATCATCAGCCAAGACGGTTTGTTGATATTAACTCCTATCTCCACGAACCTTATATCCCAATGGCTCTTGACGACAATGAGTTCGGGAATGATAAAGAATTTCTCAAAGATATTTTTTGCTAGTATATCTTCTTGTTGGTTTAGTTGGAAGAATAACTAGTGATTTGAATAGCAATGATTGTGACTACACATAGCTATTATTTTTCATCTTTTTGTTCTTTTTCAGGTTTATTTGTTTAGATTCTAAAAACTGTTTGGAGGATGACGTTTTTGCAGTATTAATCTTTATGATTTGTTATATTGCAATTTTTTATGGGATATTTGTGTTTACGTCCGTGAACTATGTTCGTCCCATACTTTGTCAAAAGTAAAGTCGTTCGTGATCGGTATTCACGTATTGATAAAAGAATGAATGAACTTTTGACAAATACAAAAGTTAAGCCTACATTGATAAATATTTGATGGAAGATAGGTTAAAATCTTTTATTTTCAAGGATTATGTTTATTTATATCGTTATGCAAATAGTGATGGAAAATAGAATGAATCCTTGTGTATTCCGCAGTATTATTTTATGTATTACTGTGAGGCTCCGTAAATATCTTATGTTGATCACTTTACAACTAAGTTGATTTTTTTAGCTTAGTTGTTGCTCCGTGGGATATGTTATGTCAAGCATATTGAACTAAATTAATCATATTGTTTGGTTATTTAGTTATTGCTCCGTAAGTTTTCTTATGTCGAGCAAAATAAATGACAATTAAATTGATTAATTTTGTGATTAGTTTGGTTGTATATTCCGATTAGATTAATTATGGGTTCTCTTGTAATTAATCTAGTTGAGTATTTTCGTGTCTCCATAAGTTCTCTTATGTTGAGCATAATCAATTGAATTGATCACTTTTTGTGTTTAATTTGATTGCGTATTCCGATTAAATTAATCATGGGTTTACTTGTGATTAATTTGATTGAGTTTTTGGATATAGGAAATCATTCTCATGATTTTTGTGTCCAATAAAAATCTTTCTTTTCTTTTGAAATTAAGGTCGCTCTTGTTGTTCCTTCGGGAATGACATCAAATTGGGGAGAGTTCTTTTGAACTTGTGCTTAATGGTCATATCTTGAGGGGTGTGCGGTTGTGGAATTTTAGAGGGGTTATCTTGTATATTTAAACTCCTTGATGAATGCATTTAGCTTTGGCTTTATGATTGCATCTAAATTAATTGGTATGTATTTTTCTCCTTTTGTCATGAAATGTCTCTCTCGGAAATTTCATTATGATCCTGTTCTTGTGCCTTTGTCAATTTTATTGACAAAAAGGGGGAGAATTAATATGTAGTTCACATTACAAATACATATGGTTTTTGGATCATTGTGTAAGGGGGAGCGGTTTTCATGTGAGATGGAGTATTGACTAAGGTGGAGTGATACATATCACCATAGTATTATTGTTGAAGTTGTGATACAATTGAACTTTGACGTTGTGTAATAATACTATGATACTGTATAACAATGATCGAGACCGATGCTTTCTCACTGTTATAGCTACGGATCTTCAACAGCGGTGATGCTAAACTTACAACCTTTGGGATCATTGGAGTACTTGGAAGTGACGAAGATTTCGAGGAATATTGAATATTAGACATGTGGAATAGGAGCTACTAAAGTTTCTTTATCTTTTTTGTATTCCATATGTATTGATAGTTTTGTCACTAAAATTGACAAAGGGGGAGATTGTTAGAGCATTGCTCAGTCGAACTTGCATGTGTTTCTATCTCAAGCATGTTTGTCAATGTTAGTGATCAAAACTATAAGTCTTGATTTTTACTTTATTATAGATAAGTCTCGGACTAGGATAGAAAGTGTAGTTGAGCTCAAGGAATTCATGGCGATTCATCATACAAGTAGAAGAACAACTCAAGGAACCGGTGGAACTTCTCGAAAAAAAGGTATGTGAAGACTTGAACTTATCTATCACTCAATAGTCTATCTACTATATCTCATACTCTTTGAGACAAGAAGTCGTATGTTATATATATATAGACTTTGATTATACACATTTGGTATTTCGAGCCGAGTATACCTCGCCTATCTATATATCTAAATACGAGTTGGTAAGCTTTTCGCTAAAACCAAGTTTATCTTTACCATGTGACGAAAGTCATGATATGTTTCAATCATCTTGAGAATTACTTTGACTAGGAAATGGTGTAACAACTACATAACGTCCTCTAAGAATGTTTCAATGATTGAAATGAGAGTTTAGATTACATAACCAATGGTGGACATAAGCATTTTTGCGGAAACACATTTATGTGCAAGTCCTATTCCTTGAACCAAAGTTTGCGAACTTTGTTGATCAAGAGATCCGGAAGAATGGCGTGAGCCAAGTCCGCGAACTGCCGAAGTTCTCAAACCCGAGAATTTCTGCTGGAGTTGAAAAACTATTTGCGTGAAGCTAAGTCCGCGAACCGGAGAATTTCTCATACCCGAGAATTTATGCTGGAGTTTGTAAACACTGCCCGGTAACTTAAGTCCGCGAACCTAGTCTACGAACTTGAGAAGGTTATATATCTGAAGATGATTTCTGAGCTTAAGCTTAAAAAGACAAGGAATGCAGTTTGCAAACTGTGGCTATAAAAGTTCATGAACCGATTCAAGTGAATCAAATCATCTTTGCTTCAATTGTGTCTTGTGTAGTACATGAGATTTCCTTGCAATTGAACAACTCTCTAACTAGTTCATCTTGAAGTCATTTTAACTAGTTATGGTGAAGAAGAACGTGGTTGATATGGAATGCTCATTTGTATAACCTTTTGGTTAACTATTGTTGAACCAACAAGTGCATATGTTTGGGTACGGCTAACAAACCTAGAAGCATTGTCAAGTGTGTGTAACAATCTAAGTTTACGATCTAACGGTTGAGATATATTAGCTTGAATCTAAATAAGGTTTTCATCTAACGGTGGATATTGATTGCTTTGTTACCAAGATAACTTAATTGCAAACCCTGATTTGAAATACTATATAAAGGGGACATCTAGTATTGTGCAAAACTAGTCCCCACACCTCACGTGTGATACTAGTTTGCATACTAGAGTCGGTTCCCATTAACCTTTGGTTTTCTTCTTTTAAAACCAGGTTAACGACTTAAAAACTTCATTAGGATTGTGAAGCCAAACCGATACTACTTTTATCGTAGTTGTGTGATCTGATCTTGCATTTTCTATCGTACGAGTACAATCAGATTAATTGGATTGAGATAAATATCTCCGATAGGCAAGATATAAAAAGTAATCACAAACATTTTCGTCTCATTGTTTGTGATTCCGCAACATCTTGTTTCGCTACCATATGATTAAGATTGTTGTGAGGTGATTGATAACTCTAGGCTGTTCTTCGGGAACATATGACCGGATTATCAATTGGTTCCTGTTCACCTTGATTATTATCAAAAGACGTAACAAAACCTTTTAGGTTTTATCTGTGGGAGACAGATTGATCCTTTGATAGACTTGTCTGTGTGAGATAGATTTGTTTATTGTCAAAGCCTGCGATTTTGGGTCGTAGCAAGTCTTAGTTGTGGGCGAGATAAGCTAAGGGAATCAAGTGCGCAGTATCATGCTGGGATCAGATGCGTAGGGAGTACAACTGTACCTTGGATCAGTGGGAGACTGATTGGGGTTCAACTACAGTCCAGTCCGAAGTTAGCTTGGAGTAGGCTAGTGTCTGTAGCAGCTTAATACAGTGTATGTTCAATCTGGACTAGGTCCCGAGGTTTTTCTGCATTTGCGGTTTCCTCGTTAACAAAATTTCTGGTGTTTGTATTATTTCTCTTTCTGAATTATATTGGTTTATCTTTATAGTTGAAATAATACAGGTTATGTGTTAGATCATCAATTAGAGTAATTCAACCTTTGGTTGTTGATTTTCATTGATTGATCCTTGGATATTGGACTTTGGTACCATCCAAGTTATTCCTTGTATTTGATTAGAACTCGCAGTTCTTGCTTGAGTAAATAAAATCAAGAAGAGAGATATGAACTCATTGATATATTTTTAATTGATTGAGTCTTGTTGATTCTCTTAAAAGTATATTCGAGTTTGTCCATACAGATTGCTAAGCGAAATATTGGATGGTGTTGTTAGACCCACGCTTTTTCAGAATGTTCTTGGATACCAAAACTGCACTACCAGCATACGCGAACAATTTTAAAGTAATGTCGTAACCTAATACCGGCATAATATTCAACTTAATTTGAGTGCCGGTATAGAACATTCAGCTTCATGAGACTCCGAGTTTGAAAAGGCATTGTATTCATACTAAAATTAATGTCGTAACCCAATACCGGCACTGCCTTCATTCTAGATTGAATGACGTAATTGAGTACCGGCGTGGTATTCATACAAATTTCAATGTCGGTACTCAATGAAACTCAATTGTTTTAGTTAGGGTTTGCGATTCTAACCAAAACCCATTGTTATAAATCGATTTAAACACTCATAAAGTAGTTCAAAATCACTTACCTTCTCACAGAAGCCATGTTTACGAGAGGTTGATTGTCCGAGTTGGATACTTCCTTTTCTTATTGCTCTTGAGCAATCAAAGCAAGCCTTTCCTATAATTTCTGTTGAGCAATCGAGTTTGATTTCGATTGGGCATTTGGTTTCTTTCGTGGAGGCATTGTTATGATTCGGGTAGGTTAATCGACGAAGAAATTTTTGAATCGACGATTAATCGTCGATGAAGAACGGATGACGAAGAAGATAGAAGGAAAAAAATTCAAAAACCTAAACCTAGAAGAGTGCCGGTACTGATTTGAGAATGGGGATATATGAATTTGGTTTTTGATTTTAAATTTTAGTGTAAAGGGTATTGTGGTCTTTTCATAATGTTTTTTGATTAACCAAAGGGTATTTTGGTATTTTCATACCCAAAAATCATCCCTTAACAGACACTACTGGTTGGGGGAAGTAATCTACATCCCTCAATTATTTTTATATCTCCCAATCACGTGTTCTTTTTTAACCAGCTAAATACCATAATTGTTTAAATTAAAGTTCACTGATCAAAACCAAAAACAGAGTTCACGTCTACTATCGCCAAACTAAACAAACTCTACATATTCCTAAAAGGAAAATCATTTAGTAGATAAGCTAACATATGCACCATCCAATAACAACGAGATCAAGACTTTGATCAATTTGATTATCACCATCAACACCAAAGACAAACACACCGTATTGTTTTGAATGAGTATTAATCGGTGGTTGTGTTGATCCAAATATTCCTAAATATTTGATTATTTTCTTCCTGCTCAAATTCCTTTCAAATCCTAAGTTAAATAGGTCGTAGCTTTTTCTCTTTAAGAGCGTCCACAGTGGTGCGAGTATAACTAAAGACCAAAGACTAAAAAAAAGATCAAATTTGGATTTAATCCGTCCTGTGGTGTAGCGGGTGACGAGTAAATTTGGTCGCGCGTTGATATAAAGTCCGCTTCATCGTCCAGCGTAGATAAAGATTACGTCTGGCATGGGGCGTTGATAAAGATAACGCCTGGTATGGGGCGTTGATAAAGATAACGCCTGGTATGGGACGTGAACTATAGCAACGCCTGGTGTGTGGGACGGAGATTATACGTTCGCCCGGGTTCAAAAAAAAAAAATGGGGCGTTGATAAAGACAACGCCCCAAGCAAATTTCCTAAAGTTTTAAAACTTTAGGCGTTGACTATATAAACGCCTCTCTTTAGGCGTTAAGAATATAAACGCCTGTTGCCCGCGTTAACTTTACGTACGCCCGACGGGGCGTACATTTAACCAACGTCCCATCCAGGCGTACATTTTACCAACGCCTGTTCGTTGGGCGTTAACTGTACGAGTGCCTGATGAGTGGCGTAGACTATATCAACGTCCGTGGTGTAGGCGGAGATTATATAAACGCCTGACTATATTTTGGTTTGGTCTTGGTCCCCGACCAAATTTGGTCTGATTTTTACTCTTTGATCAAATTTTGATCGATAGTCCATCCCACTGCGCCAACCCACTGGACCAAATAATTGGGTTTACTCGTCCACTGCAGTTGCTCTAACGAGAATAAACGTGAGTTACAACCTACAACCTATAATAGATATAAACTTGCGTTGGGTTCCAAAATTTAGTTAAATTCATATGGTAAGGAAGTGGATTTCTTTAAGAATATTAATTTTAATATCCTTTTGAGATTGACTTTGGCCATTTAGTTTTCTTGTTATCTTTTTTTCTTACCGCCATTGTATTTCACAAAGTGGAGATTAAAGATTGAGGGGTTTTAGAGAGAGAGCGAGGGAGACCCAAATATGATATGTGAGAACTAGGTAGAATTTTGGGTCATGGTGTTTAATTGTTTATAAATAAATGGGTAACAAACGTAATAACAAGAAAGAGTTGGGATCGATTTGAACCAACGATTTCGTTTAAGTTTTAGAGGTAATACCTAACCAAACCAAAAGATAAGATCAATTTGTTAACTTCCTCTTCTATAAGTAGGTTCTCAACCTATGATACAGATAACTTATGATAACATATCGTTATTACACAAGGAAGTCTTCTCTCGATCTAACATAGAGAAGTCTGCTTTAAAGCAATTCAACACATTTCCAATCCAATCCATTGATCTCGATACATTCTTAGCTTCCCTCCCTATAGATCGACCATTTTCTTTCCATTGTGACCGAAATGAATCTGGAACGACCATTTCTTGGATTAGACCAAAGTCTTACAGATTGGTCTCTCGAACTCAAAACACTCCCTTGCAATGCATCTGTTAACAGTTTTAGACGATCTGCTTCATCTAACATCTGCATACTCCACCACTTTACATTTTTAACCAATAAATCGTTTTTATCCATCAACACCAGTGTATTAAATTTTTGTAATAGAAATCGTCTGGAAATAACATAGTCATGGATGAAGTCGAGAAGGGCCGCGGAAACTTATGATGGTCCTAACTCCAAATACCATATTGAAATTTTCACATGGGTAAAATATTTCTCAATTTACAATACTACTTAGTTTAGATGTTGAGTCCATATAGAAGAACAAATTTTGTCCTCACTTGAGATACTTGTTAAAGCACTACCACGATATATTTATTGTTTGTGCAAGTTGTACTTTTGTGACATCCGGTGCATGTAGATTTTAAACATTGGTGAAGTCTTGATTTAATATTTATCTCAACAAGGCTTATAATATTGTGTACTAAGTACTAACCAATCATATTTTTTATTTAGTAGTTTCGGATTCAATATATGGACTGCATCATTGAATGGGCCTATATTTGTGCCCGATCTAAGGTAAACTTCTCGGTTCTCATTAGGGTTTGTAACCTCTCTGTGATGTACACATATTGCAACATGTGGTAAAGAATCTGTATGATAGATGTTGTCATACCCATCATCATCTTCTACGAGGGGTGGTGTTGGCAGCAAATAACCTTAATGTGCAGAAGTTGTCTAAGGCATCATGTCACTAGGAGGAAGCTCGTAAAATTTGCTTTAGTAGATCCTCAGCCTCTTCTTGGTTTTACGAAGACCAACGAAGAAGAAGATGGACCAGGATTTCTTGGTTTAGGATGGTAACCTGGAGTATTTGCTTTTGAAATATAAAAAAAAAGGGATGTTCTTACGAGTTGTTTATTTTGAGATTTGAGATACCACAAAATCAATCAAAGGGAATCCACTAGGTTTTTTAGGTTTAAGAAAGGGATAAAGACGATGAAGTTCAAGAAATAATAAAGAAAAAGGCATTTATGAATTAATATTTAGAGCATGTTTGGCAATCAGAAGCAGAAGTTTTCTATACATACGTATAGTCCTCAAAAGTAAGAAGTGGGTTTTTTTTCTCTACAAATACCTTTGTTTTTGCTTAAAGTCATTTTGAAATTTAGTTTCCAGACTAACTTTCGACCTTTTCTTTTTTTTAACAAAATCATGCAACTAAAAGTAACAAAACCGTCCAACAAATAAAAGTAACATAACTGATAAAACTTTAACTTTGTTTCGAACTCTGAAACTTTGTCTTGAGGAATTAAAAGAAATAATCTTCAAGAATTAAAAGAAAAAGTTCCACAGAATTGGTCGGCCGGAGATTAACAGATGACACGTTTGAGAACCACCAACGAACAAAATTGCAACATGATCAATTAGCTGGAGCCGCTGCTGCTTGATTGCAGCTTTGTAAGATTTGGCAAAGTTGCACAGACGGTTGATTAGGACTTTAGGCAAGTGTCCATTGCTTCCGGGGGCACCTACAACATCATCTAGGAAATCATGGAAGTGCTAAACAGTTTCCACATTCTGAACTTGCATATTGTGATTAGATATAAAATTGGTGTAGCCCTGGATATTGTGAACACGTAAATCACGTAGGCATCTATATGTTCACAAACAATATTCAAATTCTAGGTACCAACTCGTGCTGATAATACAATGGCATTGATCCCTTGACTCAAAACTTTCGAGTTTATCATAGCCTCATCTAATAATACTGCGAGTGGCGTTTACGCAAGGGGAGATAAAGAAAACGAAGCATAAACGTAAAGCTCATGAAGCGTTAGACAAAAATAAAGTGTTGAAGTGTAAATGAGACCGGGATTTACGTGGTTCAGCACTAAGGCCTATATCCACGGGGTTGTTGTTTCACTATGTACTTGATGGTTACAAAGATAGTCGAGTGACTTTGTAGTTTACATAGGTCTATCTATTGTAAAGGACTAACTTACACTTACAATCTTTTCTCTCTCTCCTTCCCCAGTTTTTTCGATCCCTTTACTCTTGGTGGAGAGGGGGTATTTATAGGGTTAGAGTGTGGGACCCATCTATGAAGGCCGTTGGAACCTTATGTTCTTGTGTTTTGTGTCCATCACGCATGGGTCTTCGTTCGTAACTTCATCACGCAGAGTCATCCTCGTTCGTTCCACGGGTTGATCGACATGTACGCTGCTCAAAGTGTTTAATGCGGGTAGTTGAGGCGCATGCTCATGTCAGGCAAGTGTTCTCTGCCTCTGTCGCGTCTATGTCATTATATCTTCTCTCCATCGTTGATCTTGGCTTCTTTTGGGGATGAGATAAAGTAACTCTTTGGGAGTTATTTGGTGCTCCGCAGCACCGCGTGTTACCGGAACATCCTTTAACTTCTGCCCTTAGATTTGTTTGGGCAACGATCCAACGTCGGCGGGATGGGCATCTTGGTTGTGGGCACATGTCATCATGCTTTGATGACTTTGTCCGCATGCTCTCCACGTATGTTCCTATATACACGTGTTTGATGATGAAATATGTGCACACAATTTGCCCCTTTTCTTCGGGCTTGAGTGTTTAGCGGGAGCATTGAAGAAAATAGTCGTTACATATTCTTCCTCTCTCCTAATAACTTATCCTAGATACTTGGACATGTTTCTTTATTCGTGCATTAATTGCTCATTTAAAGGGCACGTTTCCCATTCCTCTCTTAACTTCCTCCTCTTTCTTTCAAGTATATTAAGGAAGAGAGAAAATTAATTTCATTCTCTCCGTCTTCATTCCTTGCTCTTCATTCCTTGTTCTTCAGCCCTTAAATTCTCTGTCATTCTTCATTTAAATTCTATGTCAGTCTTCATTCTTTAGTCCTTAAATTCTCTCCGCCTTAGCATTAATCACACTTGCCTCCTCTTTATTTCTGATTTGTTCTTTCTGCTGCTGTTTTTGCTGGTAAGTTTTTTATTTTCTTTGTTTCCACTGTTTTACGCTATGTTGATTTGTAAATTTTCTGCTACTGTTGTCCCTTGTTTGTGATGAAGAACTTCTTTTAATGCTTGCATGCTAGTTTTCCCCTGTTCTTCGTCTTAAATCAAGGAGGCCATTGTTTTGCTTGAGTCTTTCAGGGTAGTGATTTAGGGAGTTTCGAGCATGTATGCTAATTTTAGGGTTTCTGCGTTATCGTGTGTGGATTTCTATTTATGTGGATTTTTTGATCTTATGACGTCCTTGTGTTTGTTTTTGACTTGTTTATGATTAATCTTTTCGCAGCCATGTCTGACCGTCCGCGGCTTCCTTATCAGACTCCTGGTTCTGGTCTATCGAGATCTCCTCCGCGTAGAGAGTCTCAAGATGATGTTCGTAGAAATCGAGTTTCTTCTGGGGCGAAGGCCTCATCTTCTAGGGAAGAGGTTCCTTCGACAAATCCTTCTGGGTCTCGAAAGTTGTCGATCGCGCGGTGTCTCGTCCTCGTGATGATGTTAGGAGTACGCAGCCACCGACTCGTGCTGTCGCTTTTGATGTTCCTCCTCTACGTTCTGTAGAGCCCGAGCGTCATCTGCCGCCCCCTCCTATAAGTTCTTTTAAAGGGAAGAATACCAAAGGTGGTGTTCCGAGGGCTGAGTCTTCAAAAAATCCTTCTTTGAAGAGAAAGGCTTCCGAGGCTTTCATTGGTTCATCCGGTCCCGCCGAGGAGGATGAGGCTGCCCCATTGATACGCAGCGTTTCGGTCAGCAGCAAAAAAAGTAACGTTCAAGCATATTGATCTCGAAATATTCAAGGAAAAGCATGAGCTTCAAGCCTTCGAGGTTCGTTTCTATGCCCCTGAGGATGATATTACTTATGAGCTTATCTCAAGGTATGAGTTCGATGAATTTCATTTGTTGACTACGGTTGGAGCGTTCGAAGCTGGTCTTATGCTGCCGTTATACAAGTCAGGTGATTCCTTCTACTATGATGTGCTTGCTAGTCGTGAAGGCTCTTCCACCAATACTCACAGCCGTTCTGTATCGCAACTATCGGGGAATTATCTCCGTGCACTGAGGGAGTGCTATCTGCGGAGTAAGGGAGAGACGACAATGACTTGTTACGTTCCCAATCCCGCGGAGAAGGAATGGTATACTCCTGAGAATTTCAATAACTCCTTCGGTGATTACGTCAATAGTAGGAACCGTAAGCCGTGGAGTGTTAGCCTTCGGAATTGCTGCTCCTCGGGGCGAAATTCGTCTGTTAAATGAGGTCAGCGATGCCAAGCTGAAGTATGTTCCCGGCACGGAAGGGTCTAGTCAGCGGAAACTTTTTCCGGCACGCGAGAGGATCAAGCGCGACCATGACTACGAGTGGCACGCTACCGTTATCGAAGTTGTTGGTCCTTGGGCGTACGGTTGGATTCCCGGTCCACGCGGTTGGCGTCCTACTGAGAGTAGCAGGCCACGTGAATCTCCTCCTGCTCGTTATGGAGATTTCTGTCCCTGGCGTTTAAACTTCTCAGGTATGAATTTTCCTTATGCCCTTGACGTCGTTGAGGGAGACGAGGAGGAAGGTTCTGGTGCTATACTTCCACCGAGGAGTGCCTCGACTGCCCAGGTATGCGGTTTCTAGCTGCGCTTTTCCTTCTTTAGAAATTCAACTGTTCGGGGAAAAATAACTCTTTTGTGGTGTTGGTTCAGGTGTCGAAGAAGAAAAAGATTAAGTCGAAGCAGTCTTCTACCATTGTGATGGGTGAGGCTGAGGCTCATGAAGAAGTTACCAGTCCGGTGAACGAAGAGTTTGCTGAGGATGAGGAGATTACAGATGGGGAGGAACGTACTGATACTTCCCCTCTCAATGTCGAAGAAGAGGTCCGTGCGGGTCATGATGGTGATGAAGGGAGAAACAACGCCGTGGTAGCTGATGGCGGTGTTAATGGTGATATTTCTGTCCCTGCTGGTGATGCCGCGGATACTCTCCCCACCCTTTCTCAAGAGTTTTTTTTGACCGGATGTATTCCACAGGGGAGTTCTTCGACGATGCCCTCGATTTTCCTGAGGACTTCTCTCTACTTTCCCCCAATGACGATTGGGATGTGCTCGGGGTTGCTGATAACGAAGACGCTGCTGTTCAGGATGGTGGCGCGGAGGAGCATGGTGCGCATGTTGGTGCCGACATTTGTGCTGAAGGGGCCGTATCAGAAAAGGGGAAGTCGGTGATTGATTCGCCTGCCGCGGATCTTCCTCATTCGCCGACATCTGAGGGTGAGGACGCCATAATGGATTGGCTCAAGAAAAAGGATCTGCTATTTGTCCCTCATCCCGCCCCGGTTATTACTGGTGAAAAGGATTCTGATGCGTATACCCGTCGTATGATGGAAATGTCTTCCAAGGCGCGGGTATCTGAGGCCTGGGGAAGAAATTTGAGTGTTCCCGAAGCTACCCTTGTGTCTGAGCCTCCTTCTTCCGTTGCGGATATGATGGCCATAGCCGACGGGTATCAATATGGCTTTCCTCAGCAGCGTGTCTTGGAGGTAAATTTTCGTACATATTTCTTCGTGACGATCGAATTCTTCGGTAAAATAATGTTTGTCGTCTTGATGTGTAGATGATGAGGAGTGAGCATTGTAACCACGTGCTGTATCAGTTCTTCAAAGCGAAATCTCTGAAGCTCGAGGCTAAGCTTCGTCACAGAGAAAAGGAATTATCTGCGGCTGAGGTGGAAATTGAAGAGCTGAAGAAAAACCTCAAAGAGAAAGAAAAGCTGGGTGAAGCGGAGGCTGGTCTTCGTTCAGAGCTTGCAGTCGTTCGCGCCGAGTTAGAACAAACTCGCGGCCAAGTTTCAGCTTTCACAGGTTTGGCTCTTTTTCCTCTTTTTCCCTCGCAATGTGTCATAATTCCTTCATTACTTAGGGTGTTCTGTCTGAGTCTCCCCACGCTATCTTCAGTGGGTGGCATCCCCGAGCTGATATGGCTCCGCAATGAAAGGGCACGGCAGAAATCTCGTATCAAAGAGCTTGTTGAGAAAATTAAAAGCGAAGCCAAAAAGTGGGACGCTCGGGCTGAGGTATGGCGCGCAAGGCATGTTCAGATAGTTGATATGCAGAATCTGTATAACCATGACCGTGCTTTATTCAACGGTACACTGTTGTGGACACGTGAGAATTTGCGGGAATCCCATGAGCGTACTTCCTTGTTGGAGTCTAGGATACAACTTCTGGAAGAGGAATTACAAAAGGCTCGATCCCTCCCTTTTCCAGGAGTTAAGGATAGTGTGTGTGTCTTGCCAGAGAAAGGGACAATGCCCGTGCCGAAGCCGATGCTCTAAGCAAGGCCCTTGCCGCGTCCCGCGCTGAAGTAGCTCGTCAGGCTGAGTCTGAGAGAAATCTTGAAGTGTGTATGTACAGATTGAGCAAGGGGGTATCAGAGATAAACAAAGAGGTCGACCACCTTCGTCACATGGATTCGATGAAGCAGGTAGAATTAGATGCCAGTCAATTTACTCTCACCAACCTTCAACTAGATTATAAGAAATTATCCGCGGAATATGACCATCTTGATGAAGCGCGAGATGCGGTTGTTAATGAGTATGAAGAGGCTTCGGCTTGTGTCGAAGGTATAACTCTATTTCATCGAGTGTGATTGTGTCTTTACTGTGCTAACTCCCTTGTGTTGTCTTTTTCAGAGCTCGAGGGACAACTCCGCGTTGCAAATGAAAAGCTTAAAAAGGCTCAATCTTCCTTAACGCAGCAGGAAGAACAGACTAATCATTTTAAGAGTTTGGCGGCGTCCCGCGAAGAGGCCGTTGGTGCAGCTTCTAAAGAAGTGAATCGTCTGTCTTCATTGTTATCCCAAGCCCAACAGCGGACGATAGTTATTAAGCACAAGGCTCGGTGTCAATTGGCTGAGGAGACAAACAAGATGCTGGAGAAGATTGAGCTTGGCCTTAAGACCGAGCATGGCCTTGTGAAAAGCTATCCACGTCGTCCAGTGCCTGCTTCCCTGCCTGGCTCTTCGGGACCCTCGTCTGGTGGGAGCGTCCCTTCAACTCTTCGGAACAATCCTGCTGATGTGGTGGCCTCTTCTAAGTAGAGACCGCAGCATCGTTATCCTTCCGTTGAGATTCCTTGTAAATTTTTGGTGAAAAGAGAATATTTTTGGTGTGTATTCCTTGTAAATTTTGGATGTGTATATTTACAATCCATGGCCTTGTCGCTTTTTGTAACCAACCTTTATGAAATGGATCTTTTTTTGATACCTGCAATATCAGTTTGTTGTTTTATTTTAGTCATTGTGATGAAAGACTCTAAAAATTAAGAGGATTTGAAGTGTTTGGGTGCGATCCCGAAGGGAGGTACCTTCGTGATCGGCTTGAGACCTGTCACCCCGCTGGCGAACCCTTGGCCAGAGGATTCCCAGACGGTGGGGGCCGAGGCAACGTTCTAGGATATGGGGTTAAAAAATTTACATACACCCATTCCGTCGACCCGTTGCCTTAAGATTGGTTGGGTATCTCTTTCTGCTGGGTGCCTTCCCCCTGGTCTTACACTTATGGACACTGACGGGGGAGCCCTGAGAGATTGTAGATTAACTACTTTCCCCAATATTGTCGATAGGTTTAGTTGATATATGAAAGCTTGTTTGATTGATAGGTTGAGGCCTGCAATTCCTCGTCCAGAGATAGAAACATGTAGAGTGGTCACGCTCCCTTCTTCTTCTGGTACCCTTCACGCAGTTGCAAGGCTGCGTTGCCCCTATGGGAAGTATGGTTTGAGCCACTTAGCATTCCAAGGATGTCGGAGGACTTCGCCTTTCAGATTACGAAGGTAGTAGGAACCGCTTCCCGCAATATCGTGTATTATAAAAGGTCCTCCCCACGTAGGTGCTAACTTTCCCCATCTCTTCTCTCGTTGATACTGTGGGATTGTTCTCAACACATACTGCCCCTCTACAAAATTCCGAAGCTTTACCTTTTTGTTGTACTCCCTTGCAAGTCTTCGTTGGTAATTTTCCATCTTCTGCAATGCTGCTTCCCTTCTTTCTTCTAGGTCGTCCAATCTCTCTAACATCATGTCTGTTGTGAGATTTTTCTCCCACGCTTCGGTCTTTGTGGTTGGCATGAGTATCTCTGTAGGGATGACTGCTTCAGCTCCATAAGTGAGAAGAAACGGGGATTCCCCAGTGGCAGATCTTCGCGTTGTCCTGTATGCCCATAACACATTGTGCAACTGTTCACACCACCGCCCCTTATGTTCGTCTAATTGTTTTTTGAGGATAAGGGCGAGGGTCTTGTTGGTGGCTTCCGCTTGTCCGTTGCTTTGAGGGTATATAGGGGTGGATTTGTTCTTCCTTATTTTGAAAGCATCGAAGAGCATGTCTATGTTTTCCCCTTGTAATTGCTTACCATTATCGGATACGATTTCTGCTGGTATGCCGAACCTGCAGATGATTTTATGGAATATGAAAGTAAACACATCCACGTCTCTGATCCTAGCTAAGGCTTTAGATTCCACCCATTTACTGAAGTAGTCCGTGGCTACTATAAAAAATCGTCTTTTCCCTGATCCTTTGATGAAAGGCCCGACGATATCTATGCCCCATTTTGCGAATGGCCACAGGCTATCTATAGAATTTAACATTGTTGCTGGCGCGTGTATCATTTTGGCGAAACGCTGACATTCTTCGCATCGTCGGGACATTCTTGAGGCATCCTGTATCATCGTGGGCCAGTAATTTCCTTGCGTTTTGGCTTTGTCGGCTAGTGATCTCATACCGATATGATTCCCTGCGTCCCCATAATGGATGTCATTTAGAATTTGGTGCCCCTCTTTTCGAGATAAGCAACGTAGTAACGGTCCGAGGAAGGATTTCTTGTACAGGAACCCATCCCGAAGATCATATCTTCCTGCTTTGGAGATTATTTCCGCGGGTAAACTTCCCTTTTCGAGAAACGCATGGATCACCGTTCTCCAATCATCTTCGTTGCTGAAGTCTTCGTCTTGATTTGCTCTTGACAGGATATCCTCTTCGTCGAAATCGTTATGGATGTCCTCTCCTACCTGGTCTTCGGTATTTTCTTCCACTGTATCTTGATTGGTAGCGAAGGAGAATTGAGGTTTAATCGAAGGCTCGTATACCCTTGTTATTTTAATAGCTTCGATGCTTTCGTCCTTCAGCATGGATGATATATATTCCAGGGCATCTGCGTGCCTGAGATCCCTTCTGCATAAGTGCCGGAACTTGATGTTCGGAATTTGTGACTCCAATGTTTGGACCAAGGCCATGTAAGCTGAGAGGGTGTCATCGTACACGTTGTACTCGAGCCCTATTTGTCGTATGACAAGCTGTGAATCACTTGTTAGTCTTACGCCGGCTACTCCCATCTCTATTATTATTCGGAGGGCATGTACAACTGCTTCGTATTCGACGATGTTGTTGGTATGCTCTTTGAATTCTAACCTGAGTGCCTGTACAATCCTTTCTCCGGTTGGGGTGGTGATGACAATGCCTATTCCTGCTCCTTCCTTATTTTTGGAACCGTAGACGAAGACTTCCCATTGTCTTTGACTCGAGGGTTCGAGGATATCCATTGGATCCTTGCTTTCTTCCTCGACTTCTGGTATTCCCTTAATCTCATCGTCGTTGTCCAGGGGAAGGTCTGCTAAGAAATCCGCCAAAACTTGGGATTTTCGAGAATGTTGAATTTCATGAATGATGTTGAATTGGTCCAGGTGGGTGTTCCACTTGGCTATTCTGCCCACTTTTCCCGCGCTTTTGAGGACTGCTTCCAATGGTGCTTTGCATGGGACCCGGACGAAGTGAGTTAGGAAGTAGGTTCTCAGCTTTTGAGTAGCCCATACCAATGCTAGGATAAGCTGTTCGATCTTTGTGTAGTTCCTTTCCGCAGAATTGAGGGTCTTACTGACGTAATAGATAGGTTGTTCTATCTTCGTATTGGTTTTGACCAACACTGCGCTGACTGCGTCTTCGGTTGCTGCTATGTATAATGCCAAAACCTCATCAGGATCCGGCTTCTGCAGGATCGGAATCGAAGCTAGGTGTTCTTTGATTTTTTGGAAGGCTTCTTCGCATTCTGCGGTCCATTCAAACTTGCTCCCTTTTTTGAGAATATTGAAGAAATGTCTGCATTTGTCCGAAGATAGGGCAATAAATCTGCCCAAGGCTGCTATGGACCCATTGAGCTTCTGAACTTCTTTTAAATTCTTTGGGGATGGCATTTCTACTATGGCCTGAATCTTCACTGGGTCTACCTCGATGCCCCTTTTTGTTACCAAATACCCGAGGAATTTCCCTGAGGTGACACCGAAAGTACATTTATCTGGATTTACTTTCATGCGGTGTTTCCTCATTACTTCGAAGATGTCTCTCAGATCCTTGTGGTGATCTTTGCGCAGCTTGCTTTTGACGAGCATATCGTCAACGTAGACTTCTAAGGTGCTTCCAATCCATGGCCTGAAAATAGCATCGACCATTCTTTGGTATGTTTCCCCTGCGTTTCGAAGTCCGAAAGGCATTCTAGTGTAGCAATAAAGACCATGTGGTGTGTAGAACGCTGTGTGTGGCTGATCCTCTTCTGCCAGGGCCACTTGGTTGTAGCCAGAATGTCCATCCATGAATGACAGTTCTTCATATCCTTCTACTGCTTCTACCAGCTGGTCTATGCTTGGCAATGGATAGCTATCCTTTGGACATGCCTTGTTGAGGTTAGTGAAATCGATGCATATCCTAACCCCCCCATTTTTCTTAGGAACGACGACCATATTGGAGATCCACGTAGGGTACTTGACCTCCTTTGATGAAACCTGCGTCTAGTAGTTTTCGAAGTTCTTTTTCCACTGCCTTATGATATTCCGGCGCGACTTTTCTTATTTTCTGTCTGAAAGGTGGCATGCCTGGTTTGATGCGCAGCTCATGTTGGATTATTTTTGGGTCAATCCCAGGCATATCTCCAAATTTCCAGGCGAATACATATGCGAATTCTTTAAGTAACTTGGTCAGGGAGTCTTCTCTCTTTTCGTCCATTATGGTCCCTACTTTGATCATCTTCGGGTTTTCCTCCGTTCCTATGTTGATTTCTTTTACGGGCTCTACTGGCGTGAAAACCGGCTTCGAATCCCCTAGGACTGGGGCGTTCTTTAATTGCTACTTGGTATGTTTCTGTCCAGCGTTGGCTGCTGAAGTACTTGTCTCTGTGTTCCGGACATTATCATCTTTGGTCAAATCCCTTCCTGTAGTTTCCTTGAGGAACTGGTCTATGGCCTTCTCTTTCGCAGCTTCTTTATTTTTAAGTCTTCGGGTTTTGTGTTGCTTTTCTTGTTCGTTGTTGATGCGATCCTGAGTGGCTTGGCACTCTCTTGCAGAGACCCGATCTCCCTTGATTTCCATTACTCCCTCAGGTGTAGGGAATCTGAGATATTGGTAGTACGTTGCCGCCACCCCCTTGAGTTTATGTAACCATTTTCGTCCAATGATGGCATTGTAGGGGGACGGGGCGTCCACTACGCTGAACCGTGTTTCTACTTTCATGGGTCCAGCGTCAACCTGCAACACGATGTCTCCCAAGGGCTTCGTGGGTGCTCCATTAAATCCGTAGATGGTGTAATAAGAGGTCATTAGCTGTTCTTCATGGAGCTTCATTCGTTTGAATGCATCGTAGAATAGAACGTTCACTGAGCTCCCCCCGTCTATGAGGATCTTTTTAAGGTTACATCCAGCCACGGGTAGTGTGAGGACCAAGGGGTCGTTATGGTCTTCCATATCTTCGTCGATATCTTCAGCATCGAAGATAATAGGTGAGTCCATCCACTCTTCATGTTCGTCCACCTCTATCCCATCGATCTTATACAATTCGCATCGGTCCTCGAACTGCTTCCGTAACCTCTTTCCTATCTGTTGTAAGTGAGGGCCCTGCGGTTTCAGAACATGAGATGGTGTTGATTGTGCGGTTCCCTTCTGGAAGTTGGACTGGCTTGGTTCGTTTAGATCTATCCTCTGCGACATCCTTTCGTATGTAATGTTTGAGCTCGCCCGCATCAATCAATTTCTGGATCATTATTTTGAGGTTTTTACACTTTTCGGTCTGGTGCCCGTTGAAACAGTGGTATTCACAGTAATCTTTGGATTTCTCGGTTCTTGGGGGTTGTTTTCCCTTAGACCATGGCCATTCCAGATTTTCCCTTCCTTTGACCTCTCGCAGGATCCGAGCATAGCTAGCATTGAGCTTTGTGTAAACTTGATCTTCGAACTTCCGATCGTCTTTTCGCCTTTCGTCCCTTCGTTCTTTCCTATCTTCGTGGGGTCGTTCCACCGAGCAATTCCTTTTGGTTCCAGTGGTTTGTTCTGCGGAATTGTACGGTGAGTTCTCTGTGGGTACGCCCTCGGGTTTTCACGCTGGATTTCTTCAAGACGAGCGTGTTTTTCAATAATTATTCGAAGATCCCCCTCTGTCTTGGGCACGCTTCCATGAATCTCAACAAAGAGTGGACTCATTCGGTCTAATCCCCACTTGTAGCAGTTGATACTTACCACCGGGTCCACACTTCCTATGGCTTGGCAGACCTTGTGCCATCTGTTGGTGTATTCCCTCGTGGTTTCCTTATATCCGATTGCCAGTGAAAAAGCTTATCCATTCCAGTATTAACAGCCTTGTTGTACATGTAAGTTCTTAAGAACTTTTCTGCGAGTTGGTCGTAGGAGTGGATGGAGTTTGGCGGCAGATTATCAAACCAAGACAATCGATCCCTTCAGACTCGATGGGAAGTATCTACAGAGTACTGCGTCGTTCTGGCTCCATCTAGCCAGTACACGGTTATAATACCGAATGTGTGCAGCGGGATCGCTGGATCCGTCATAGCATTCGAATGTCGGGACAGGGCATTTGAGTGGAATAGGTGTGTTGGCCAGGCGATGAGTTAAGGGTGTGGAGTTAGCCTCTCTCATGACTTCTTCCAACCTTCCTCCGCCTTGTCTACTTTTTAATTGCCTGATCTCTGCCATCATTTCATCACGCAGCTCTTCCATCGCGCGGTGGTGCCCTACATTCCTCTGCTCGTGATAGCTTGACTCTCCATCGTTATAATCTGGGTCGGATGCGCTACTTCCTCTGGCCGCGTTTCCATTGGCCGCTACGATGACTCTTCGGTCTCGGTTTGGTTCGGGTGCCTTTGAATTTGCTTCATCGAGTTGTTGGCTCGTCTTTGTGCTTAAGGCAATCCGGTCTTTTAAATCCTGGTTTTCTCTGGCCAACAAAGCCACAGCATCCGCGTAAACCTTTTGGCTTTTCTTCAATTCTTCAAGTTCGGCCATCAATCGGTCTGATTGGTTCGACCCTTGATTGGGAGTCCCAGTTCGTGCTATTACGGCCACCGTGCCGCCTTCTTCTATGGTTTGTACTAAATGCGGAGGAGGTTCAGCTTCGATTGTTGGAATTCCCAGATCGGGCGGAGTGCCCATCTGCGGTGTTAGAGACACCTGCACAGTTTGATTCAGCTCATTGGTTGATGGCATTCCGAAGGTTGGCGGGTGCGCGGGTTGGTACGTTCTGGATTCATCCACCCTTTCTTTTGGTTGGTGAAATTGATTTGTAGCAAGAGTTTTCACGGCTTCCGTAGTCTTCGGGACTGCCGCTGTCGTATTATATTTTGTTGCCGCTGCTCTGAGGGCCGCGGCTGCAACGGAATTAGCATTCATAGGCGAAGTGATTTCCGCAGTGTCCTGTCTCTGACTGGTCATTTTGGCTTTGTCTCCTTTCTGCTTGCTCCGGGTGATGACCGGGGTTGTCCTCGGTGCTTCCTTCGACGTGGCTCTGGATTTTCCTACTTCTTGCATCTTTCTGCACAAGGGAATTTCAAACAGCGGGAAACAGAAATGTCCGTGCGGATCGAGTTAGTTTGAGAAAATTCCTAATTCCACGACAGGGAGAAACTGCCCGAGGGACACAGAGAACTCTTAGGGTAGCCCATTTGATTCAAACATGAGTTAAAGTATATGGATTAAATTCTTATTAAAAGTGCGGATTCATTGAAAGTATGAGGAAACGCGAGAAAACCTCTTTTAAAACTGCACGTAAATCCTTTGAAAACTTACGAAAGCCCAACGGAAAGATAGGTCCGTACGAGATCTAGAAAAATGTAGATCCGTGGATCTAAGTAATAAATCTTTTAACCAATAAATGACGATACTGTCGGTAGTACCGAAGACAACGAGTGCGTTTTTGAACATGACAAAGTTAATAAAAGATAAATACTGTTAAAGATAATGAAGCAGAGCAATCTTACGCTAATTTAATTATGAAATCACAGGATAAGATAAATCTTTTACCGGAACGAAGTCCCTGTTTCTAGCGCCAAATTGTGAACACGTAAATCACGTAGGCATCTATATGTTCACAAACAATATTCAAAATCTAGGTACCAACTCGTGCTGATAATACAATGTCATTGATTCCTTGGCTCAAAACCTTCGGGTTTATCATAGCCTCATCTAAGAATACTGCGAGTGGCGTTTACGCAAGGGGAGATAAAGAAAACGAAGCATAAACGTAAAACTCATGAAGCGTTAGACAAAAATAAAGTGCTGAAGTGTAAATGAGACCGAGATTTACGTGGTTCAGCACTAAGGCCTACATCCACGGGGTTGTTGTTTCACTATGTACTTGATGGTTACAAAGATAGTCGAGTGACTTTGTAGTTTACATAGGTCTATCTATTGTAAAGGACTAACTTACACTTACAATCTTTTCTCTCTCTCCTTCCCCAGTTTTTTCGATCCCTTTACTCTTGGTGGAGAGGGGGTATTTATAGGGTTAGAGTGTGGGACCCATCTCTGAAGGCCGTTGGAACCTTATCTTCTTGTGTTTTGTGTCCATCACGCAGGGGTCTTCGTTCGTAACTTCATCACGCAGAGTCATCCTCGTTCGTTCCACGGGTTGATCGACACGTATGCTGCTCAGATTGTTTAATGCGGGTAGTTGAGGCGCCTGCTCATGTCAGGCAAGTGTTCTCTGCCTCTGTCGCGTCTATGTCAGTACATCTTCTCTCCATCGTTGATCTTGGCTTCTTTTGGGGATGAGATAAAGTAACTCTTTGGGAATTATTTGGTGCTCCGCAGCACAGCGTGTTTCCGGAACATCCTTTAACTTCTGTCCTTAGATTTGTTCGGGCAACAATCCAACGTCGGCGGGATGGGTATCTTGGTTGTGGGCACATATCATCATGCTTTGATGACTTTGTCCGCATGCTCTCCACGTATGTTCCTATATACACGTGTTTGATGATGAAATATGTGCAGACAGATACAAGCTATAATTTTTTGACGCAAAGGATCATTAGTCTGAGGAAGCCCTGAACCATACTTCAAGGCGTCATCATACAACTCCTTAATCTCTAAAAGAGCGGCATCCATTGTTATTACCTGGTTTTTTTGATAATACGATGCAAATCTGTATGATCATGTTGACTTTCAAACAGAAAGAGGGAGAGAGACAATAGAGGCGGTCGGAGTGAAGCCTTTTCGATTTAATTAAATCAGGAAGTCATTCATATGGGGTATCCAAAAACTCTTTTAAAAGGCATTTGACTACCAGCAATCAAGGAGAAGAAAGTCTGGTGGTAAATATCAATGCACATGATTTATAAAAACCAAATATTCAACTAGCCTTAATTTACTTTGTTGTTCTTGCTGCTAGCAAGCCAAGAAAGTAACGTTTTTCAGGAAGCAAGTAATAAACACATTTTGTTTTTCTCAAGGTACACTATTTTGGGCTCATAAGCAATTTGTAGAAGTTGTTTATTTTAAAAATTCATACCATATTTTTTATTTTTTATTTTGTTTTTAGGCAGTAACTTCTTCGGAGGTCGCCAATAGAGCGTTTGGATAGCTAGTGTTTCTCCAAAAGCAGAGTCAAAAGTAAAAATATTTTGTTTTACAAAAAATTGATTTTTTTTATTCTGAAATTTTATATCCAAACTAATTATTTGCTTTTATACTTCTAAAAATCGAAAAGCTATTTCTAAATATGTACCCAAAAAGACTAGTAACTGAACTATGAGATCTTTTTGAAATGTTTAAAACCGGGAATAATTTATTAAGTCGGTTTTCAAACTGGAAAACTTTATCAATATTCCCAAAATAAAAATAATCAAGCTATAACTTGTTCCAATGCTGGAATCTAGGTACCCAAGTGTAAATTCTGAATAAAAATTAACATTATTTTAGGTATTATTTGTGGGACTGAGGACGTGCTTTAATTTGCTTCTACTGATCCACCGGTAAGGCTATAGTTTGATGATGTCAAGTGTATTTCCTGATTAACTGTGAAATCATTTATAGTCTAGTTGGATTCATTCCTTAAACTGCGCCTAATCAGCCAACTATACTTTCGGCGGAATCGAGTTAGACATGCTTACACTTACACAATAATTAGGTTGTTGAGTCTTTTTCTTGTCACGTCACACACCCCTGGCATATTGCAATTTTACAATGAATCCTTCTACAGATTGTCCAAGGTATTACTCCTCGTCTTAATATGGAAAAAAAGAAAAAAAATCCTAAGGAAGAACAATGAGATTGATTCATTTGTTACATTACAACGTTAATTGGAGTTTGAGACAAAGACTTGTTGGCCTGGTTAGCAATGCCTATGGCATAGCATCTAAACACTACATAAAATGGAGTAGGTGTGTCTAAAACTACAAAACCTCAAGGGGTGTACTCTCTAATTTAACTCTTTTTAAGAATCTTTTTAACTCGCGGAATAACTATGGATTTGGTCCTAGTTTGAAGTTTCTTTTTGGTTTAGGTCTTTAAGAAAGAAAAAAAAAATAGACAGGGAAAGAAGAAGAACAAATCAGTGGTTCATACGGAGAATAGAAGAAACAGAATATTCACTTTCTTGCCTTCAAATCTCGGTAACTAAAAAGCATCAACCTAATTTACACAACAATTTATTTATTTTTTTGATAAAAGTAATTTTCTTTTGTTTCGAGGAATTAGAAACATCTTCTTCAAAAATTATAAACAACCTATATTTAAGCACCATAAAAACCGCTCTCACAAGAATAATGGGTCCCATGAAATTCAGGTTAGACCCACTGTCCCCAAAAGATTCTTCATTTCATAAACGGGGTATTGTTTTCTAAATTTGATTATATGGTCTTCACGGGTGCTTTTTTTTCATTTTTGGACAGTGAACTAAAATGATATAAGCTATAAATCCTTGAGATGGAAGGGGGGTTTCATATAGAGTAATTAATAACAACTTCAACAAATCTTTTAGGATGGTAGGTCAATCCTGAGCGGCATTCATTAAAATATATATTATGAATTAATATTTAAAGCATGTTTTGCAATAAGAAGTAGAAGTTTCTAGATACATATGTAGTTCCCAGAAATCAGAAATGGATTTTTTAGCTCTACGAATTTTTTTATCTATTTCTAAAAGTTATTTTAAAATTTAATGTCCAAATTAACTTTTAATTTTTTTTATCGAAAATTAATATTGTATGGCATCCAAACAATGTTTTAGAAGGCATTTGGCAGCGAGTCAACCATACTTTTTACTACTCTCTCCGTCCCCGATATATAGGCGGAGAAGTGAGTTTCTTTTATAATAAGAATTTTTTTTGATTTCCTACATTTCCATCCTCTTTCCTGTTTCACCCTTTGTACAATTTCCAACATTAGAGACATTAACTTAATTATAATGATAACTACCTATAATAAATAAGGGTAATATGTGGGAAAACGCATCTTATATCTAATGGGACTACAAATGTTTACAACTCCGTCTATATATTGGAGACGGAAGAAATACTTTCTTTTTTATAGGAAAATTAAGTCCATCGAAGAATTATAGAATTGCACGGGGTAGAGTCTTTCCCCAAATTAAGGAGAAGAAAATCTAGTAGTGAATACCAATACCTAGAATTTACATAACCAAAAATTAAACTGGTCCCGACGTACTTTGTGAAAGCATCAATATTAGAATTTGTTGTTCTTACAGCTAGTATTCCGAGAAACCAATAATTTTCTAAAGGAAAATAGTTTACACATTTTGCTTTTCTCAATTTACATTTTCTGGGCGAAGTTGTTTACTGTAAAAATCCACACTAGAATTTTGTTTTTAGTGGTTAGTAGGCACTCTCTTAATATAGGCAATAAGGGGGGCAATAACTCTTTTGGGCTCATAGCTTAACAACCCTTGGGCCAAAACGTCAAGACCATGTCCAATGAGGGATTTGTTCCTTGTAGTACAACGGAATAGCCATCTCTCATGGGATTGGGATTTTCCGTAAAGCCTTATTCCCTATCCGATATAAGACGTAGTCTTCCCCTATTATTTTACACGTCCAGTATATTTGTTGTCACGTCGGATTTTAAGAGAATTTTTTTCTTCTTATTTGAGATGATCTAAGAAGTTGGAATTTGATGCATAACGTCCCTTGACCAGTAATTGACTTTTTGTTTTCGCTAACCGATAACTTTTGTCCCTTTCGTAAATTTATTTGTCATTGCCAACTAAGTATGTTTGACTATATATCTGACCTCATTTACTTCTTTTTTTTTAAGCATAATGGTTGTTCGTTATTTACCGTTCTTTACGACAAATTCATTCCGTTTTTTTTAATAGGACGGTTTTGGTTTTTGCGAAATTTAAGGAAATTAAGAGAAATAATCATTGAAAGTGGTCCTCATGACACTTGTCAATAAAAGAAGTGAAGTGAAATGGTTCGCGTGACACTTGTTAGCAAAAGAAGTAAAGTGAAGTGGTCCACATGACACTTATCACCAAAAGAAGTTAAGAAAAAAGTGGTCCCAAAAAATTTTCTTTTCTATTTGGCTTCCAGATTAGATAATTCTCACCAGTAACAGATTTATTCATATTCAAAATAGGAGCGGCAGTTTCATGGTTAAAAAGAGAAGTAATTAGGCCAGAGTTCCAAATTCTAGTGTCTGGTAGGTCACAAACAAGATTATCAGTAACGGTGCTAGAAAGACCCATAACTGGGACAGGTGGACTATTTGAGCCTATAATCCAACAATCTAGCCAAATATAATTTTGGTATCACATTTAATAGCCCACATAGAGTATTTTTGAACTACCTTTAATCCAGAATATATACTTCTCCAAAGCCAAGAACAGTCATCTTTCATTTTAACCAAATGCAATATACTACCACTTTTACCATACTTAGCTCTAACAATTTGCATACAAAGAGAATTTTCATCAGTGCAAGCCTTCCAAGCAAGTTTAGTAAGTAAAGCAGTATTAGACATTTCAAGATTTCTAAAACCAAAACCTCCTAAAGCTTTAGAAATACTAAGTTTAGTCCAACTTATTAAGTAGGGACCTCTATATATGTTACAGGGAAAGGGTTAATCGGACTAATTATCCGTGATTTTGCAGGTAATTTTCTAGGAGTCAAAGGTTTGACAATGAAGGATGTTGTGGATGCTGAATTTGGAGTCGAACATTTTTAGTATAAAGCTTTGTTGATGGCAGTGAAATGGATGGAGTTAGTTTTTGAAATGACGTGTGAAACTATAATGAACTCACTTACCAGTGAAGAATTACAAGTGCACTGGTTCAATCATGATTACAAGTTGTTTTGTAAATTAGTTCATAGGTCTTGAAACAATGTTGCTCAAAAATCTAATAAAAAAAGCTATAGTTAAAACAATATCATATTCTCATTATGATTATTATCCTCTTAATATTGGCGAATGGATGGAGTAGGACTATGTAATCATTTTTTTTGAAAAAGGAAAAAAAAATAGAAAACTGACCGGTTGGAAGAATTGTGGCTTATGGCCTAACATCTGAATACAACATAAAACGGTGTAGGTATGTCTAAAACTGCGAAACTTCTAGGGGTGCGTCCTCTAATTTAACTCTTTCAAAAATCTTTTGGCTCGCGAAATGACTATAAATACGAGATTTGGTCATGGACTCCGGTTTGAAGATTCTTCTTGTTTTTAGGTCTTAAACAAAAATCAAAATTAAGAGACGGAGACGGAGACGAAGAATAAATCAGTGGTTCATCGGAAGCAGAAGAAACGGAATATTCACTTTCTTACCCTCAAATCTCGGTAATTAAAAAACATCTGAAACCCTAATTTACACAACAATTCTTTTTCGACAAAAGTAATTTTCTTTGTTATAAATCAAATTAAGAAAAGTAAACTTTCCATAATTGTTCTTGATTTGTGATTTTCCATAATCTGAAACCCTAATTTTGTTAAGTTTTCTGTATTATTAGGAACTGTTTTTTTTTTTTTTGCAGATTTCTTCAATTCCTAAATTTGAATGGTTCCAACATAATCAGGGGTTTTCAGGTTTGTTTTCCTCTTCCAATTTGTCTTCGTCTAAACTTCTTTGTGTGTTTTGTTGTATTGATTGAAACAAAGATGTTTGATTAAAATTCCCTTAAAGAAACCAGCAAATTATTTAGATCCATGGGTTGGGTCATACCCTACTTTAAGAGGAAGACATCTAGGGAACACCCATTAGACATGTTTGATTCGAGAAATTAGAAAATTCAGATTATTATATACTGCCGTTTGTTTTGTGCAGGAATTGTTTTGAAGACAAATTTGGCTCTAGGAAAACAAGTGGTATAGCAGTGAAGGAGAAGAGGGACTGAGATTGGAAGGAAATGGCTGTTGAAGAAGTGGAGGATACAGGAATGTGTAAGGTGAAGTTTTTGTGTAGTCATGGTGGTAAAATATTACCAAGGCCTGCTGATGGTAAGCTCAAATACATTGGAGGCGAAACTCGCCTGGTTGTGGTTCCTCGTAATATCAACTTTGCAGGTATGGACATTAGGTTTTGGATTTTTTTTCCTGTGTACCCTTTTTACCAAACCTCATATCAAATATCTTAACTGTTTACTCCATTTGTTTTCCGTATCAACTTTTTAGCATTTTGGTATCAAAATTGGTTTCTTAATGGAAATGCTTGCTTTGTTTTTAACTCCATTCTGCAGAATTGATGACCAAACTTGCTGGCATATTTGGTGGTGATACAGTTCTGAAGTACCAATTGATCCCAGAAGATTTAGATGCCCTAGTTTCAGTTACAAATGATGATGATCTGCGCTATATGCTAGATGAATATGACCGACACTCTAGAGCATCTGAAAGCAACGAAATCCCAAAACTGCGAGCGTTTCTCTTCCCATCAGATCCAACTGTAATCAAAAGTCAGATATTTCCCACCAATGAAAGTTATGCAATTGAGCAGCGATACATTGATGCCATCAACGGAGTTGTACATTCCTCCTCAACTAATAGGGTTCGTCCATGTTTCAGCATCAGCTCATCATGTGGATCATCTCCAAGGTCAACTGGGCCAGATGTTTTTCCCTCTGAAACTATCAGCCATGACATTTTTGTATCCACCGGACTGCGTCGAGACATGCATAGAGTACACAGTTCCCCCAGTGATTTATGCAACCTTAGCCGCCAACATACAGATCAACAGCAACAGCAGCATCAGCATCAACATCCTCATCCTCCTCCTCCTCATCCCAATCCCCAGCACCACCGACACTTCATTGAACCACCAAAAGGTCGCTCGCATCACCATCAACATTATTCTAGTGAACAACAGCCTTTTCATTCTCACAGGCATCACTATCAGCAACACCCCCCTCCTGATCTTGAAGAACAACATCCTCACTCTAATCACCACCAACACCAACACCGTCACTCGATTGAACAACAGTGTCATCAACCACACATGACATCAAGATTTCACGGTCAGTGCAATGGTGGGATGAGTGGACAGTTTCTATCAAGTATGTCAACAGGGAGAAGCGAGATTAGTAGGCCGCAAATTGGTCATTCTAAGACTAGGTATTATTCCCCAGGTAGGGTCCAGAATGCTGGGTGTATTGGCTGTGGCCATGTTAAAGAATGTAGAATTTGTAGAAATGGAAGGGGGTTTTAGGTTTGAAGATTGATTTCCCAAGTGGCTCATGTGTGTGGGAACAAATATATTTGGACAAACAGGATTTGAAGCATAGCTGCAAATAAAGATTAGGCACTTTTATTTTCACATCTCTCAACCTTTTCCTCTTCCTCTTTTACCTTTTTCTTTTCTTATTTTTGTAGTGGAATTTGTAGACAACAAAGATATACAGATCTCGGAAAATCAGTGAACTCAAAAACTCTTTCTAATATACTAGAAATACTCGAACACTGGGTTCACAAATATGTCGGCTTTACAACCATCTCTTCTTCTTTTTTTTCTCACTTTCTCTGATGAGGAACTTACACATGCGGTATTCAGGTAAAGAGAAGGATACAGAACTTCACACATCTCAATATCAATTATACCAGAAATACTCAAACATTAGGTTCACAAACATGTCGGGAAATTTTTATTTCCATTACGACCATCTCTCTTTTCTTCTCACTTTCTCTAAACGGAAAACTTACACATGAACAAGTTCAGCATTATATACTAACTGTTTAACGCCATGAACAAGTTCAGCTTTCTAGCATGCTCAGGAATTAGTCGACCGAGGATATGAGGTGATATGCCCGAGAGTTCTGCCAGGAAAGAAGGTCCCATGAATATAGGAACTAATAAGAACAAACCATATTTTACACAACAAACAATCATGTGTAGATTTTACCTTGTGGTTTGAAATTGAAGAGTGCAGGAAGAGGGCTACCATTTGGAAGGCGAGTGCTGGGATCTCTCAATTCATCAAAAAAAGGGTGAACACAAGCTTCCAACTATATTGAAGTGTATATACAAGTTTCAGGAACTGGTTAAGAACACTCAACTGAAACGGAGAAAAATTTGGCTGAATTACTGTACAGAATTTAAACTTACAGCAGTGCATCTCAAATTAGGGGAGTACTGCAAAAAATCTCGAGAGAGAAATAGGAAAATGAAACTCATAAGCCCCCTGCTTGTTGCTCTAAATTAGCACGAGACAGGGATATCCCTTACCGTGCATGAAAGCAAGTTATTTCCATGAATTGTGGGAGAGACTGAAGAGACTGACAGATTTACCATTAAAAAGCTAGGTCCTTCTTAGAGAGCTAATTTCCATGGAATCATATTACACATTTACTTTGAAAGGTGACATTAGTCCAAATGAAAGAGGGCTTCTCAGACATAAAAACTCTCCTAGGGCCTAACCCTTGGTCTCCACATTGTAATATAAACTATAGCTAACATGATAAAAAATGATACGGCTACTGTCATACCTCATGCCATGGGTGTGCCTTTATCTGTGGGAACTTAAACTCTATATAACTTGGATTCATGCACTTGATCTCTTCCCTGGTTGGTGTCCCCAGAACCTGCAAGATGTTAATTATGTTAAGACATCGGAGATGTTTCCAAACCCAAAGCCTGTATAGGACATTCGAGAATCATTACCTTGATGATCTCAACTCCGCTTTCTCCGGGAAACAAGGGCTGAAAGCCAGATGAAATTCTCAAAAGTCAAAATAGGTGATAAAATGTTTGAAGGGAAAGGCAGAAAACAAGGAACACACTTGTAAGTTGTAAGTAAAATTATCTGACCAAGGAGTAATTCAGCCATTACACAACCTGTGGACCACAAATCAATAGCCGTAGTGTATTCAGTTGCACCAAATATTAGCTCAGGAGCGCGGTAATATCTTGAGCAAATGTAGGAAATATTAGGTTCTCCTTTAACCTACATAAAATGGAATGAGAGTCAATTTCATATAAATGAACAGATAGTAGCTGCTTTGCAAATGACGAACTCACCAATACTTTTGCACTTCCAAAATCACAAATTTTCAGCTGATGTGTATGTGGGTTCACCTGAAAAAAAAAAAAAAAAAGAGGGACTCAGTCCACTTGGCACATGCAATGACTATTAACAAAGGATCTCAGATATACACCAGCTCTTCTAGTTTGGCAGTGTGAGCCAACTGTAGGAGATAAACTGCATCACAATATTAAAATTACAAACGTTTTAACTACTACGCACTTTTCAAGCCTGAAAATCGTCCTAAAATTTGCATCTAATCCAGCTGCCCTGACCACCAGCAATAGGTCACAGGAGCTCTAGGAATGCAATGTCAGATGAAGAAAGAGGCAGTAGCTTTACTGCATCTACGCGTTAGAACCATATCACAAACGGTCATTTTTTGATCAAAAAGGTCCACCTAATCACATAGGATGATCCCATAGGCAAAAAACACGTAAAGGTACGCTGATAGGTCTTATAAGGCCGCATATCAATTCTTGGATTTCAGCTTTTAGGTTAGGCGTGTCATAACTCACAAACCCCTTGCTCCATACACATGTTACTGTTACCCTTTCTACGTTTGAGCTTTCACAGTAAGACTGCTCTCAAGTTGTGGTATGGTAGATATCCGTGGAGCTGATGGGGTTGTCTATCCACAACGGTACTGACGAGGGTGTAAGTAGTTTAACAACTTTTTGTTGAACACCCAACCTTGAATACCATGGTACTTCTTCCTTTTGACATTTTGATTCTCTAGAGGTTCTATCCATGGGGATGGATGAAAATGAAAATACGAAAGGATCGTAACAGTATAAAAATATTAAAGTGTACGAAGGACTTGTAAATGAAGTATGTAAATGAGTACTTGTTAATTAGAGTAAACAAGACCACTCTTACCAATAGATTCTGTGGCTTAATATCACGGTGACATATGCCAATACAGTTATGAATGTAAGCAAGTGATCTGCAGATTCGCACCAAACATTTTAAACCGGTAAGTAATTTTATTTAAGTCTCCTTGCTGAAGCACTAGCCCACTGTGAACATGTGATATATACAGTAAAATGTTCTCTTTATTTACGATATGACATTTGGATAGCATAATTTCTAACAACTCACATAAGCAGATAGTAATTATTTGTTACTAAGAAACATCATACGTACACTACTACTGTCTCTTATCAATAAAATCCCTGTATATTATCAAACCCAAGCACGACTCCATGTAAGAAACTCCATAGAGAAGATATCAAGAACTTCACAGACCTGATAAGTATAGAGTTTCACGTATATTAGGGGCATGCGCTGGTTCATCCGAGTGTGGTGCTTTGCAACACGATAAACAGTCTCTGGGACGAACTCAAGTACTAGATTTAGGTATAGCTCTTCCTTGTTTGTGGTCGAAAAGAAATTACGCTTTAGAGCTACAATGTTTGGGTGATCCAACATTTGCAAAATTTGCAGCTCCCGATTCTTATAACGCTTGTCTTGAAGAACCTTCTTGATTGCAACTATTTCTCCAGTCTCTCTACATTTGGCCTACAAAATACAACAAGCTATGAGAATCTAAAACAACTCAGGTTTTCCAACTACACCCAGTTCAAGTTCAGTTTACCTGGAAGACAACTCCAAATGAACCTGTTCCAACCACATGCTCTGCTATGTAACTAATATTCTGTAAAGTAAAATCAAAACATTTCAGTGACACTAACTTCAGCACCACATAATCAAGCCAAGCACTAACAACTTATTTCAGTCCTCACCTGCCTCGATTGGCCGTTTCGACCGCCAACTGTAGTTGCTATTACATGCCCTGCTTCGGCACCAACACTATCGATTACTTCTGGTTCACTATCCTGCAAACGATAAGTTAAAAGCCATTACATTTTGGACAAAACACAAACAACCACCCTATGCTTACATGCATGTATGTAGCTGAAGAAAAGCAAACTCATCCTAAATACCATCACCATTGCAAACTATCACTTACTTTATCATCATCCTCTTCCAACGTCTTATCCCTTATATTCATATCAAGCATCTCTCTTTCAAGCCAGTCAACAGAACTCGAGGAGCTCTTGAAGCTGGTAGTTGTCCTGGAACTGCCTATCCCCCCATGACTCAAACCCGTGGATCCCATCTTGTAACTGTTGCGTTGAAATATGAAGAAGCTAATAGTTGTTACACACTTGATGGTTCATTTCCATTCTGCCTTCCATCTCATCCAGGTGCCTATCCTCCTGGAAAAATAAGACTCTACGTCAAAAACGTATACCTCATATGAACAAAAAGTTAAAAACTCAAGAAAATCATTAATTTGTTGGCTTCAATCTCAAACCAACTAATAACTGATGAAGCTATTCATTTCATGGCATAGGCGAGAACCACAAAACTAATTCTAAACTAAAACCCTAGAACCAGAAGCAAAATCAAAGATAATTCACGTTCATTCATTCATTAAAGGTTACATGAAGGTTTAAGAATACTGAACTAAGTACTATAAATGAAATCACTAAACCTATTTCGCTTACATATCTCATTCCTATCACACACCTCAGATTCATTGCCCTAATTCTATCACACAACGTTCAATTTAACATACAGAAATCCCAATTAAAACACTTTAGAAAAAGAGGTAAATAAATGATCAGCATTACATGGAGAGTGAATGAGATACGACTCCTATTGACAACATCCGGTTTTCCAGTGCCTAGATTATAGTGTTTTCACAGTTATACACAAAAAAAAAAGAGTACATCTATTGCACTGTCATCTGCACGTGAAAACCATCAGCCATCTTCAGAACTTCTCCATCTCATTTCTCCTTTTAGAATGAGGAACATAAAGAATACAAAGACCAATCTTCTTACCGACAATTAAACTCATTTGCGAACTATATTACTTCTTCTTCTTCACTCATTGTCTGCTATGAAGTTTGGTAGCTCGCCGTGGCAAAGATATTCATCACAAACTGATGCAGACCCCCAGTCTTTCCGAAGCCTTAATATGTCCTCGGTGAATGTTGACCCTGATGCCCCAATGAAGGCAGAAGCCATGGCACAAATTGCCTTATCCAGCATTGCTTCAACCTGACTATCTCCTTCTATGCCATGTCTGTACAGTAAAGCATCCCATTTCTCAGCAATATTCCGATCTGGTCGCTTAACAAGGGGAACAGTCTTCCCATTCACCACAATTAGTGACTGAAGAAGATCAGTTTCACTTGCTGCTGCATCTGTTGAAAGATAAATGACTGGTGCACCAGCTCTCTCGGCCACTCGTGTAATACAATCCGCTGCTTGAGGAATGGGGAAGAAGCAACTCGGAGTTTTAGCATTGCAGAACTTTAGGAATCCATGTCGACGGAAATGAAGAGCAATGAAGTTCTTTCCCAAGAAAGTCTGGATAAAACGCTGAGCTGTAAGCATAATAAGCTTACTAGGTTCAATCAATGTCTTGCAACTGTGAGCAAGCGGACCGCCAGGCTGCATTACCCACTTTTCTTCCACATCAGCATAAAACACATCTCCTATTGCGAGCACATCATCATTAGAAGAGAACTTCGCTGTAATATCTCCAACAACCTTTTTACTCGGTTTCTTAATATCCTCATCAACCCAAGCAGTTTCAAGCTTCCCCATGGACAACCCCAATCCTTTCAACTTCTTAACACGCTCATCATCCACATAACAAGGCTGAGGCAACGAAACGTAACAAATAAACCTATCTATATGCAAATGATTCTTCTTTGTTTCCGCAAACTCTTCAAACGAAATCACCACTTTTCTCCCAAAACACTTATTAATATGCTCAATATCCAACACCCGGCTATACAGATAATCCACTTTGGAACTGGGAATCACCAGTACCCTGTCTAATAAAGCAGCGAAAAACATATGTTTCTCTAAACAAATCAAATGATTCGACATTTGTCCCGACACACATATCGCAAACAAATACTTATTCGGTTTCGGTTTCGGTTTCCACTCAATCGTCCGTCTCTCAGACGCATAATCCACTTTCCTACACCTACCAACACCCGACCCGGCCCCTTGCACATTCCCATCAAAAACCTCCTCCGACACATTACTACCTACTCGATGCGACGACAACAATGCTTGTTGAATCTCTTTGTTTACTCTAATTTGCTTTAAAATCTCAGATGTAAATTCTTCAAGCTCATTTCTATCCGTGTTATTATCATTACCATTATTATGAATCAATGTCGTGTGATTCCACAAATGTAAAAGCCCTAATTGTTGTTCTCTTAACAAATACAAAGCTCGTAATTCAGCTTCTCTCATTCGATTCGACAAATCACCACCACCACCACCAAATCTCAAATTACTACTGCTACTAACATTACGAAACAAATTTCCAACATTAATCGAAAAATAAAGAATTAAAACAACAGGAAGAAGACAGATCGCTAACAAATACCTCTTATTGAATCGAAAACTACTGGCGGAATGAAAAATCTTGTTCTGAAGATCCCCAATTTCGAAGGTGGATCTTTTGTTCATGTTTTTGGTGGTTCTTTCGTTTGAATGAATTAGGGTTTGTTTATCTTCTTCTTCGTCTGATGATGATGATGGGGATTATCTATCCATTTTGGAATTGGATGCTCAAATTACAGAGAAAAATATCAAGAATTCGGAGGAGATCTGAGGGAATTTGCTTGGTTTGGGAATTTCAGTTTTCGAGTTTTAGGGATTTCAGAAGAAATTGGATGAGTGTGTTAGTTGAGTAGTGTGAATCAATCAATACTCATATCTAAGGAAGGAGTTTTCGAGTTCTAGGGATTCGAAGCATACCAGCAGATAAAGAATAGACACTTTTATTTTCATATCTCTCAACCTTTTCCTCTTCCTCTTTTACCTTTTTCTTTTCTTATTTTTGTAGTGGAATTTGTAGACAACAAAGATATACAGATCTCGGAAAATCAGTGAACTCAAAAACTCTTTCAGAAATACTGGAACACTATGTCGGCTTTACAACCATCAAAAAAAAAAAAAAACTAATGGGGAACTTACACATGCGGCATATGGGTAATGAGAAGGATACAGAACTTCACACATCTGAATACGAAATTTTACTCTTTCATTTATGCTAGAAATACTCAAACATTAGGTTCACAAACATGGCAGGAAATTTTTATTTGCATCACGACCATCTCTTACTTTTTTTCTCACTTTCTCCAACGGAAAACTTACACATGCGGCGTATAGGTAAAGAGAAGGATACAGAAATTTACACATCTCAATATGATCAGACCAATGCAGGGTACAAAACAGTGTATGAAGGAACGTCCAGCAATTTCCAGCATTTATATACTAACTGTTTAACGCCATGAACAAGTTCTGCTTTCTAGCATGCTCGGGAATTAGTCGACCGAGGATGTGAGGTGATATACCCGAGAGTTCTGCCAAGAAAGAATGAGTCCAATTAATATAGGAACTAATAAGAACAAACCATATTTTACACAACAAACAATCGTACATAGGTTTTACCTTGAGGTTTGAAATTGAAGAGTGCAGGAAGAGGGCGACCATTTGGAAGACGGGTGCTGGGATCTCTCAATTCATCAAAGAAAGGGTGAACACAAGCTTCCAACTGTATTGAAGTGTATATACAAGTTTCAGGAACTGGTTAAGAACATTCAACTGAAACAGGGAAAATTTGGTAAATAATACATATTTTGAACTTACAGCAGTGCATCTCAAATTAGGGGAGTACTGCAGAAATCTCGAGACTAAGTCCACTGCTTCTGGGGGCAAACGTTTTTGGAAAACCTGGAGAGAGAAACAGGAAAATGAAACTCATAAGTCTCCTGCTTGTTACTCTAAATTAGCATGAGATAGGGATATCCCCTACCGTTCCATGAATTGTGGGAGAGACTAGAGAGACGGACAGACAGATTTAGTCTCTAAATCTCTAAATTGCCTCATTTACAATTAAAAAGCTAGGTCCTTCTAAGAGAGCTAATTTCCATGGAATCATATTACACATTTACTTTGAAAGGTGACATTAATCCAATGAAAGAGGGCTTCTCAGACATAAATACTCTCCTTGGGCCTAACCCTCGGTTCCCACATTGTAATACAAACTATAGCTAACATGATAAAAAATGATACAGCTACTGTCATACCTTATGCCATGGGTGTGCCTTTATCTGTGGGAACTTAAACTCTATATAACTCGGATTCATGCACTTGATCTCTTCCCTGGTTGGTGTCCCCAGAACCTGCAAAATGTTAATTATGTTAAGACATTGGAGTTCAAACCCAAAGGCCGTATAAGACATCCGAAATCATTACCTTGATGATCTCGACTAGTTGATCAACTCCGCTTTCGCCAGGAAACAAGGGCTGAAAGCCAGATAAAACGCCCAAAAGTCAAAACAGGTGATAAAATGTTGAAGGGGAGGATGAAAACAAGGAACGCGCTTGTAAGTAAAATTACCTGACCAAGGAGTAACTCAGCCATTACACAACCTGTGGACCACAAATCAATAGCCGTTGTGTATTCAGTTGCACCAAAGATTAGCTCAGGGGCACGGTAATATCTTGAGCAAATGTAGGAAATATTAGGTTCTCCTTTAACCTGCGTAAAATGGAATGAGAGTCAATTTCATATAAATGAAGAGATAATAGCTGCTTTGCTAATGATGAACTCACCAATACTTTTGCACTTCCAAAATCACAAATTTTCAGCTGATGTGTATGGGGATTCACCTGAAATAAAAAAACAAAAACAAGAACAAAAACAAAAACTCAGTCCACTTGGCACATCTTATCGAGCTGCCCAGACCACCAATACAAACGTTTTAACTACTACGCATATTTCAGGCTCTGAAAATCGTCTTAAAATCTGCATCTTATCCAGCTGCCCTGAGCACCAGCAATAGGAAACAGGAGCTCTAGGAATGCATTGTGAGATGAAGAAAGAGGCAGATGCTTAGAACCATATCAAAGACGGTCATTTTCTGAACAAAAAGGTCCGCCTAATTACACAGGATGATCCCATAGACAAAAACACGTAAAGGTAGGCCGATAGGTCTTATAAGGCTGCATATGCATTTCCTGGATTGCAGCTTGTTTGAGCTTTTAGAGTAAGACTGCTGTCGGTTTGTGGTATCATAGATATCAATGGAACTGTTGGGGTTGTGTATCCACTGCGGTACTGAGGAGGGTGTAAGTAGTTTAACAACTTTTTGTTGAACACCCAACCTAGAATACCTCGGCACTTCTTCCTTTTGACATTTTGATTCTCTAGAGTTGCTAAACATGGGGGATGGAGCAAATGCAAATACGAAAGGATCGTAACAGTGTAAGAATATTAAACTGTACGAAGGACTTGTAAATGAAGTATGCAAACAAGTACTTGTTAATTAGAGTAAACAAGATGGCTCTTACCAATAGATTCTGTGGCTTAATATCACGGTGACAAATACCAATACAGTTATGAATGTAAGCAAGCGATCTGCAGATCTGCACCAAATATTAACCGGTCATTTAAGTGTCTTTGAAGCACTAGCCCACTATGAACATGCGATATATATAGTATAATGTTCTCTTAATTTACGATATGATAATTGGATAGCAGAATTTCTGACAATTTACATAAGCAGACAGTAACTACTTGTTACTAGGAAACATCATACCTACACTACTACTGTCTCATATCAATAAAATCCCTGTATATTATCAAACCCAAGCACGATTCCATGTAAGAAGAGAAGATATAAAGAATTTCACAAACCTGATAAGTATAGAGTTTCACGTATATTAGGGGCATGCGCTGGTTCATCCGAGTGTAGTGCTTCGCAACACGATAAACAGTCTCTGGGACGAACTCAAGTACTAGATTTAGGTATAGCTCTTCCTTGTCTGTGGTCGAAAAGAAATTATGCTTTAGAGCTACGATGTTTGGGTGATCCAACATTTGCATAATTTGCAGCTCCCGATTCTTATAACGCTTATCTTGAAGAACCTTCTTGATTGCAACTATTTCTCCAGTCTCTCTACATTTGGCCTACAAAATACAACAAGCTATGAGAATTTAAAACAAGGCCAGGTTTTCCAACTACACCCAGTTCAAGTTCAGTTTACCTGGAAGACAACTCCAAATGAACCTGTTCCAACCACATGCTCTGCTATGTAACTAATATTCTGCAAAGTAAAATCGAAACATTTCAGTGACACTAACTTCAGCACCACATAATCAAGCCAAGCACTAACAACTTATTTCAGTCCTCACCTGCCTCGATTGGCCATTTCGACCACCAACTGTAGTTGCTATTACATGCCCTGCTTCGGCACCAACACTATCGATTACTTCTGGTTCACTATCCTGCAAACGATAAGTTAAAAGCCATTACATTTCGGATAAAACACAAACAACCATCCTATGCTTACATGTATTTAGCTGAAGGAAAGCAAACTCATCATAAGTACCATCACCATTGCAAACTATCACTTACTTTATCATCATCCTCTTCCAATGTCTTATCCCTTATATTCATATCAAGCATCTCTCTTCCAAGCCAGTCAACAGAACTCGAGGAGCTCTTGAAGCTGGTAGTTGTCCTGGAACTGCCTATACCCCCATGACTCAAACCCGTGGATCCCATCTTGTAACTGTTGCGTTGAAATATGAAGAAGCTATTACTCGGTACCCGCTTGATGGTTCATTTCCATCCTGCCTTCCATCTCATCCAGGTGCCTATCCTCCTGGAAAAACAAGACTCCATGTCAAAAACGTATACCTCATATGAACAACAAAGTTAAAACATTCAAGAAAATCACTTCTTTGTTAGCTCCAATTTCAAACCACAACTAACAACTGATGAAGCTATTCACTTCATGGCATAGGCGAGAACCACAAAACTAATTCTAAACGAAAACCCTTGAAACAGAAGCAAAATCAAAAACAATTCACATTCATTCATCCATTAAAGGGTCACATGAAGGTTTAAGGATACTGAACAAAGTACTACAAATGAAATCACTAAACCTATTTCGCATACATATCTCATTTCTATAACACACCTCAGATTCATTTCCCTAATTCTAACACATAAAGTAGAATTTAACATACAGAAATCCCAATTAAAACACTTTAGAAAAAGAAAAAAACCATTGAACAATGGAGATGACTAATACTTAAATTAATAAGAAAATTTTAAAGAAACTGCTAGACAAAAACCCAATTCCAACCTCCGGATTAGATCTACATAACTGTTCACTACCAATCAATTTGATCAATTCTCATAAAAAAACTTTATTCAAGAACTTTCAAAAGCTTAAAAATGATTACAGGTTACTCACAGTTTTCTACTCCAAACATTAAAAATGGATCTAAAATTACTTTTATTTAGGGCGACTAACCTGAGTAAATTTGAAGCAGAACTCTTGCATTCTATAAACTTCTCACACCAAGTCTATAAAAGAAGAGAATTCCTAGAGAGAGATTGAGGTTTGAATTCTGAAAATTGCTGCAGTCTTACTAGAGATGATGACAAGTGAGCTGGTGTTTGGATTTTTCTTTAAAATTTCTTCAGTTCTTCTTCTTCTTCTTTACTCTCAGTCTCTCAGTCCTGCTGCTCACAGCTCTGTAGTCTGTTTACTACTACTGTTGGAGTGGTGGTGTTGTTTTGTGTGTGTTCCGTCATATCTGGCCTTGAAAAAGGATTTTCGTTTGGTTTTTCCTGGACCTGCACTCCAGTTTCCTTGGCTGGAGTGCCAGACAGACAAGGCTCATATTTGTTCTCTTCCTTCTCTTTAGTCTGGATGGTAACGTCATTCACCCTGCATCAATCACGTGACAGTTGGGACCTTTTTTTGGAAAAAAATCCAAGCCAGAGCTCTGAATAAACACAGTCATAGTCGGCCTTGGCTACATATGGCCGGAATAACAATGGCGAGTGCTTACACACAAGGCGTCAAATAGCGAATAAAATGGAGAATTCGATTTCCATTAATGATTTTGTTTAGGACTACCTTGCTGTAATTTGTGGCTTACATTATAGATACCATCAACGTCTCATCTAGATGATGATTAAATAAGAAATTGGGCAAATTAATAAAGTGTCCTGCTTCAAACCATATAATTAATAAACCGGTCAAACTTTTAAATTCTTTTAGAAACTGGCCTTTCTGTTAGAGTTGACACCTGGGCCCACCAGATCGGTCAGCTGCGTTGAATAAGTCAAACTCGGTAGGAGAATTTACGACTGTGCCCTTGCCCATTTAAAGACCCGTGTGGTGTAATCTCTCACCACACTTTCTCTTTCTCCCTCGTTCTCTTTCTCCCTCGTTCTCTTCTCCCTCGTTCTGAAACTAGGGTTAGGTATTGAAGCTGTTTGAAGCTGATGTTATTGAAGTTGTTTTTGCTGAAGACATAGATGTTAGCAGAAAGACCAGAGTGTATTTGGAAGAAAAGTTATACATATTTAGGGATTCAGAGATAGTGGTGATACAGTGAAGATGAGGTACAAACCGGGATTGAAACAGTCTGAATCAAGGTAAGATTAACGAAACCCGTGACTTAATATATGATGAAAATCATTGTATTGATAGTTAATTAATTTAATTGATCGATTGATTTTTAGGGTTTATGTTTTTTTTTCCTTTGTAATTAGGGTTTATTTGAAACCAAATTTTTATTGTTTAATTGGGGTTTAATTTTCGTGATTGGGTGTTTGATTTTAAGTAATATTGCTTAATTAGGTTTTCATTGGGTTTTCATAGGTTTATATCTGATTTTGTTTCATTTGTGTTGCAGTCAGTTCAAATTTAGGAATATCAGTGTATATGCGGAGCCAAAGAATGAGACTTTGGTATTTCCTGATTGCCATAGAGATGAAACAGACTTGATGACACTTAAGTATATGGTGTATAAGGGTTTGTCTATGGATGTTAAAGAGAAGTTTAATTTATATTGGTTTAAGGAAGAATGTCTGCCACTGCCATTGTTAAACAATGATGATTTTGATAATTTTTGGGAGGATTCTTTTGTAAATGAGGATGGATGTATATGTTTGTGGATGGGGATGAAAGACACAGTGTTTGGGACTCCAAAGACTACACCAAAGAAGAAGACAGTTAGTAAGGGAACCACCCCTAGAAGATCCCCAAGGCTAAATAGTGTGGATAAATCAGTTGAAGGTGCATCAAGAAAGCTGAGTTTCATGGATGTGCCCATGTCCAAACATTCTCAGGCTAGTAGCAGTGGTTGCAGTCAGTCAAAAGCTACAAATGAAGTTAAGTTTGTTGAAGATGTGGACAATATTCAGCTGGAAAACACCAAAGAAGATGAATGTCACCCAATTGAGAATCCAGAAGCTCCTCCAGTATATGACAGTGATGAAGACATTGAGTATGGGTCAGATGAAGAAGAACAAGAAGAGAAAGAAGAAGAAGAAGAAGAAGGAGAAAAAGAAGGCAAAGAAAAAGGTATATTTCATTTATAACTGATTTCATTTATTATAATTTGTAACTTATTATATGGTACTGATGTTGATCTTGAATGTGAAGGTAAGGATGTGGATGAAAGACCTGCTTACATGGATGACTTTGATGATGATTTTGGTCAGTACATGAAGGGTGAGCATGATGTAGATCTTTTCCCTGAAGAAGAAGTTTTTACTCCAGTAGATCCTAGCAAAATGGAGGTAAAAACTAGATTTGCAAATAAGGAAGCATTTAAGAAACATCTCAGGGGTTATTGTGTTCTTAATAAGTGTCAATATATTTTGGATAGAAGTGCTCCCTCTAGAATTAAGGCTGAGTGTAGGTTTAAAACAGAACATGATTGTCCTTGGTTTGTGTATGCTAGCAAGAAAGAGGGTGAGAAGACTTTTGTTCTTAGGAAAGTGAATTTGGAACATAAGTGTGAAGGGGATCCCCAAAATAGGAATAGATCTGTTGATCCTCATTTTGTAAAGGATTTTGTTCTTGATCAGATGAAGAATAAGCCTAAAAAAGTTGTTCCAGACCCTTATAAAATCAAGGAAGACTTCTTAGCTGAAAAGAGAGTAAATATACCATATCAGTGTGCATGGAAGGCTAGGAATCTAGTTTTAGAGTCATTATATGGGAACTATAAAGAAAGTTACAATGAAGTACCAGCATTCTGCAAGATGTTTACAAAATGCAATGATGGGTCTGTTGCTAAGTTCACTTTTGACACAGTGAATAACACCTTTGAAAGCATGACACTCTCATTTGAACCTGCAATGAGGGGTTGGCGAAAAGCATGCAGGGGAGTTATAGGGCTTGATGCCTGCCATCTAACAGGGGAATATGGGGGAGTATTGATGGCTGCAACTGCACTTGATGGACAGAATGGGTTAGTAATGTTAGGAATTATGGTATGCAGAGCTGAAACAAAGGAAAATTGGATCATTTTTTTGAAGCATTTGAAGGATGCAATATTAGCACATCCAGTGAAAGTGGCTTTCATTTCAGATAGGCAAAAAGGTTTATTGGAAGCTGTTGGTATAGTATTCCCTGGCCATCACCACAGATACTGTTGGAGGTAACTTTCTTGTCTAACTTTGTTTCTTGTTTCTTTTGTTTGTCAGATCAGATAAAGTCCTTATGTTAATTGCAATGTGTTAAAATGCAGACATTTATACAAAAATTTCAAGAAGGATTACAAGGGTCTTGAATTATACAGTTCTTTATGGAATGCAGCAAAAGCATACAAAGAAAAGCATTTTCAGGTTTGACAGTTCACAACAGTTCTTTGTTATTGGTTTTATGCACTATTTGACAGTCAAGTTAGCTAGTTTTTGATTGGCTGTGTAGGAGCATTTTGACAATATTGTGAAACAGAGTGCTGCAGCTGGTGCTTATCTCAGTAGAGAAGATCCTGCTACATGGTCCAGGGCCTTTTTTAACCCTATTCACTGTTGTGAACATATGAACAACAATTTTTCAGAGTCTTTTAACAATATGATCAACAAGATGAGAAATAAACCAATTATAATGATAGGAATAATGTATGCTAACTTAGTGATGGGTACATGGTACAATAGGAGGACTGAATCTGCATCATGGGTAGATGGTAATTTGGTTCCTACTGCTGTTACATTGATTAAGAAAATGTTGGAATTTGTGACTGACTATGGTGCTGACCCTTGTGTGGCTGGAGAGTTATATATGGTGACTAGTCCAAAGAATTCTGTGTTCACAGTGAAGTGGGATCTAATCCAACTGCAAAGAGGCAAAGGACTGAATGTGATGCACAAAGCTTCACCTTCAGCAACATAGAGCCAAGTCAGACCACCGGAGTTAGGGGTGCAGCTAAGTCAAACAAGAAGAAGAGAACGGCATCATTTGTTGGTGAATGTTTTACAGGGCCTGGCAGTCAGCCTTTGGCAACACCATCTTCTACTCCAGCTTCCACAACACCTATGAGTCTGCCATCTATAGCACCATCTTCTACTCCACCCTCTACAATAAATAACCTTTATCAGAACTTCTTTGGCATTGGATCTGTATCTCAGAATATAAAACAAGGAAAGGGAAGGGGAAATGGAAAGGCTAAGAAGAAATGATTTGAGATCCGTTTTCTGATTTTTTGTGTTTAAGAAGACAATATTTTTTTCTTTTGTAGACTTGAATTAATGCTGAATCAAAAGTGGATGGTTGTTTATTAGTACATTTGCAGATTACATTTTCAGATTGTTGAGTTCCTTACATATAGCATTAAGTTGTAAACTTGAATGCATAATTCTGTTTTTTGCAGCAATGAAGACTTCATCTGAGACCCATTTAAAACCGTCACAATCTGTACAAGTGAGGTATGCTATGTTCTTGTTGTGTTCATTCTTGCAAAATTTCATCTCCATTTTTGATTTGCAGTGATCTTTGTTGCAGGTTTGATTTTGCAGTGGGCAGTTTTTGAAGCAATGACCAGATTCTCCGCAAGCGTAACAACCATTCTCTACTGGTAATTTCACCATCTTGCATTTGACAGGATCGATGGCATCGTCAAACCATTCAAAGTACTGACAGGTTGGAATTGAACACTTCAAAAACATTTTTTCGTTTGTTTCTTTTGCTTTTGAACACAATAGTTGCCTTATACCATTACACGGTATATATTTGCACCTGGAATAAATCCAAGGACATACCTTTGGATCATGAATTCCCTGTGCACAGATAGAACATGAAATTAGGGGTTGTTTTAATCTTAATCTTACCTTGCTGCTGCTACTGCTGCCTGGAGAGTTTACTTCATTTTGGCTCATGTCTTATTTATTTTTATTTTTTTGATCTGTTGAGTATGACAAATACTATGGTTCTTCTCTGCAGGGCCTAATTTATATGAATGAAGCTGAATCTGACCTTTACAAATCCAACCGTTACAAATCCGACCGTTGCAATGAGTCACCGAGTTGACTCGATACTGGTTTGGTTACGAACTCAGACGAGGGTTAAGTCGTCTTTTACCTAGCAGGTTAACTGCCACGTAGCCAGTTAACTACCTAAATCCGTTTTTTGAAAAAAAAAACGGGATGGAAAATGTCAATATCGGCCAGTTTATATAAAGATTCAAAAAAACGGCCAGTTTCTTAAATATGGTTCAAAAAGGTGGTTACTTTATTAAAAAGCCCTAAGAAATTACAAGCACTGTTGTTGATTTTGGACAACAAACCAGCAATATTAATTACTTGTTGAAAATCTTGAGTTGAGTGTATTTGTCTAACATATCAATAATTGCGAGGAAAAGCTTTGTCCGAAGGATTGTCAATTTATCGGGAGATTACTGGTGAGGATTGTTTTGTTTTGTTTGGATTTACCAGCAAACTAAGTGCATTCCGAACTTCGAATTTAGATGGCCCCGAGACCTTGACATCGTCACCACCATGTGCATCTTTTCTTTACTTTAGCCCCAACCCCATCGATCAAAAATAAAAACTTTTCTTTAGTTAGAAAGATGTAGGAACCACAATTAAACAACTAGCCAACTCGGGGAAGGCCCCATATCCATATCATATGGATGAGGAAAAAATATGAGAAACCAAACTAGGGATCATGAGAATACAACAAAAAAAAAAAAAAAATCATCATTATTGAGCTAGCTAGGTGCACTTATATCTAACAGATTTAGATGATTTCTTTTTCACTTGTTGTCTACTTTTGCTTAATCACAAAATTGGACCACTGAATTTGAATAAATACACAACAAAACCCATTTCACAATCAATGCAGTAAATAAGTGTGTATGAGAAATGTTGCTTTTTATAGAGAGTGAGAGAGGCGTGGGATTCTACTCTACTGATGAGATTCACCTTTCAAATTTTGAAAACAATGCTCATCCCACAGAATTACAGTTAGCACGTAAAGTTGATTTTGATTTTTTTTTCTTTTTTTCAAGACACTGTCATCTTTTAAAGCATCTTAAAAAATCCCAGGTAATTATTTCACGCCTGCAGAAGCCACAAGAGACTTTCCGCGCTGAGTATCGGCAGACGCATCAAACCAGGACATGGAGTGGAGAACCAAGCTAAAACTTTTAACCCATGCATCAAACTAAAGATGTTTATGAAACAAGCAAAGCCTCCTTTTCATCTACTGATAATAAAAAGCTACTTTATTTGGAAGATGTAGGAGCAGTACACCCCACCATTGTAAACAGGAATTGATGAAATAAAAGTTACACTTTATTCAGCTCGCCTCGCCATTTATTTATTGTAGGCCTGTTTCGCTTTTAGGTTTATTATCTATGGACGGGTCGCAGAATGTAATGACGCAAGTCTACTTATTATACTCTGATAAGAAAAACTACGTACAAAGCCGACACACAACGTAATTCAAACTATGTCTCGAATCGAATAGACATACATGTATCTCCATGATAAACTGATTTCACATGCGCGATACAGCTGCTTCGCTCCTGACTTTCCGCGTGATGCTTGAGACCTGTGAGATGGACTGCTGTTTGAAGCTATTGAGGGGATATTCATTCATTCTTCATTTGGTGCTGGAGAGGCAGCGGTGAGAAAGTAAGAGGTCCAATGAGTTGCTTTCTAGGAGAAGAAGTCTCGAGTAACGGCCTACCGGTCCCGAACTGGGAGGTGGTAATCCTTTTAGGCGACCCCTTTGTGGCAAACAGCAAGCGAAACGTCCATGCAAGAACTTTTGGTGCAAAAACCTTATAGACGAAGAATATATCATACCAACTAGGGAGTTTCACGTACGGCTGGCGTTTGCATGCCCCGGATACTATCATTTTTGCGAACTCTTCTACATGACCACCATTAACTGGAGCCTGAAACAAGAAACCAATGCACAGTAGATGTTAACAAAAACCGGTGCCCCGTAAGTAACAAGTTGTTAACCAATTCATAATATACAGTCTGTTGTCCAATTGAAATAATCCGAGTTCATGCATTTTCCATATATCACTTTTTGTTAACACAAAGCTACACCTTGGGAACAGATTGAGATGATCCGAGTCCCGTTTACACTTCATCATCCAGGTCAATCTTCACAACATACTAGAATGTTATATGTTTTATCCCGTCAAAAGATGATTGAAAATTCAAAGTCAATTAGGAATGTAAAGAATACAAATCAAGTACCCATGAGATGGGGCTAGTTGATCCTCATGAAAACCTTGGATTAGCCAGCCCACTGTAGAGGAACTTTTAATGATTCTCAACAAGTGAGGTCTAACTACGCAACCTAGTGCATTCATTATCAAATTTAACAAAACTAGTCAAGTAATATTCCCAGCTACTCATGTTATTAACTCGGTACAGTGGACATTTATTTTATTCCAAGAACTCGCAAGACTAGTTTATACATATATGCATATATTTGGGAATCGAAATTTGTCAAACAGCTACTTACTTCTCTCTCTTCCCTCCATTGCATCTCAGCTGCCCTGTCCTCCAACATCAACTTGCCTCCAGCCAGTTCACTCCCGATCCAACCATGTGTTGCAATGGTTATCCCAACCTCATCACCCAATTCAAATCTCAACGTCTCATAGAAGTTTATAACAGCCGCTTTTGCTGCCTGATTACACAAATTAAACGTAAAAGAATAAATTAGAAAGGACATACTTTGTCCGACATAAAAGTTAATAGTCAAGACTACTTTTGACAAAGCTGATCTAATTTTATGCAACTCTAAATGCTCTTTTAATCTGCTATGTTTTTTAATGCTTAATATTAGATGAAAAGGTGCAGTTGGTTTAGGATCAAGAAATGCAACTCTTAACGTTTTTCCACGAATGGAAACAGCATGACTAATTAAATGGCGATGTTGCTACTTACTGCATACAGGCTCATTCTAGGCATAGGTAACCAACTCTCAACCGATGCATTGACAATGATTCGACCATTGCTCTGTTTTAGGTAAGGTAGCGCAACGAATGTAGGGTAAACATTCCCCCAAAAATTAATATCCTGCACATTAGCGCCATATGAAAATTACCTCAAAAGGTTTGCACCCATCTCGATATAGGGTAATGCCAGCAATTGGATAATTTAATATGTAAGACTTGAAATACACGAAATGAATACATTGGTCAAACCATCAGACTAATAATTAATCATTCGGAAAACACGCAACTACAAGTAGCAGAAAGCCTTACCATCATATGGGGAAATACGGAGGTGTCAGCGGCTTCCTCAAAGAAGAAGGTGTGTCCTAAGCTTGCTGTGTTTACTAAATGATCCACTGTTGCAAATGTGTGACACGAAAAACATTAAGGTAATTTCAGCAGAACCCCATTTCTTGAGGATTTCAATTAATATTTACCAATTTCAAATCATTTGAAGATTTTTTAGTTCAATAATGAGACTTGGAGCAACCACATTTCTATTTTGGGTCACTTTTACATGCATCGATGAATGAATATACACGATATTAGACCTGCCTGCTTGCCTAACTCATACTCAATAGAAAATATACCACGATTATAAAGTAAGGGGCGAGCCATACCACGGCCATGGAGATCTATAGTTTGATCAATGAATCTTCTACAATCATCTTCCTTGACAACATCTGCAGCAATGAACATGACATGTTTTGCACCAAGAAGTCTTGCGTTGTTGCTTATTCCCCAAAGCCTAAACTCTCTCCTAGCCACCAAAACCAAGTTTGCCCCTCTCTTTGCGTATTCATATGCTATTTGCTGCACTCATCATCAGTACATTTAACATAAGGATTATTTTCTTTATTTGCATGTTTTATTTTTCATGGTCAACGGAAAATTAGAGAATTAAGGTCTACATAATAGGGGACAAGGTAACCCGAACCCCAGAGGGGATTGATCAAGATTTCCACCCTGACATACTTGCTCATAGAGAAGCATGCTCAGGTATCCACAGTATTTAACCAATAAGGTATTTGCAATGGACCATCAATTGAATATGCAGTGCAATGGTAGCTCATCTGACTCCAGATCAGAAGCTTTATCCTGTTCATGAGTCAGGTAGAGGTAACAACAGAAGCTCAAAAGTGCACTTCAGTACACCGTTTTTCAAAAATTCAATTTTGATACTAAGAACTTGTTGGAAAAAATCATGTGCACAATACTCTTTTGCAAATAAAAAATGTTTAACTGACAGAGTGAACAGTAGATATTGATTTTAGAGCAAACTAGAGTTGAATGAAAAAAGACGGACTAACCTCTCCAATTCCAGATGAAGCACCAGTAATCACAACAACTTTGTCTTCCAAGTTTTCACTGTAGAAACTATGATAAACCCATTCACAAGCATGTATGAAAGATAAAGTTGGCCATGCAAAAGCTAACATCACCATACTTGCAGGTGGAACCACTATATTCAGCAGTGAATTCAAGATGTCCATTTCAAAATTCTCTAAATCACAAAGAAGAGACTTTGAAGAGAGAAGTGTTTAAATTGGAGTAGTGGTGAGAGATGACGATGAAATTAAGAGATAAGAATGAAACCAGGGGAAGAAGCTGCTGCTATAACGTTTAGTGCTCAACATTCAACACCAAACAGGCTTCATGCATGGAGAACATTGACACGTGCTTCTACTGCTTGCCAATTCTAATTCAGTTTGAGACAAATGGAAAAGTTTCTTCATTTTCCGTTTCACATTATGGGTCTAACATAATCTAATTAAGTTGTCGAAGCCCTTTTCACGGGAAGGGGAGTCGGTTTCAGTAACCCTGTAAAATCCCAAACTTTTCCTTAAAATCACCAGGGTGGATCAGAAATAGGCAAAAACTAAACATTACTTCAAAGCAAGCCCTGCTATGCATTTAAAACTCAAACGCATGGAAATAGGAGAAAACATACATCTAATACTTCATCAGATAAACAAGGACATAGAAACATAAACCTGTAGTTCATATTACAGAGTGCTGACAAAAATGTTGTAGGCAACATGAAACTCAAGTTAATTCAAATACACCAAACTAACATGGGACAGAAAACCCCCGACTCTACCACTAAATTCCCAACTAATAACAAGTGGTGAGGAGATGAAACCAGATCATTTGAAACACTTAGCATCCAACAAGGCTTCTCCCTCAAAAGGCTCAGCATCTTCGATCATCTGATTGACACGTTCCTTCTGAGCTTCATCAGACAAATCAACCTTAGTCCACTCATAGAGCTCCATGTCGTAACACTCATCAATAATAAATTGGGGGACATCTGGTCCACGGAAGATCCACAATCCCTTCAACTTGTATGGTGGCTCATTGCCGATGATGAGCATCTTTCCAAAAGCGTACTTGCGAGCCAAGTCCATTCTTTGAAGGAAACCACCAACCTTGTTCATGGTGACAAATGAAACAAGATTCTCATCGTTGTATTTGTAATCACAGAACCACAGTGAGTAGCCCTCGGGATCAAACATCTCCCAAAAACCTGCACATGCCAATAAAGGATATTGAGAAAAACTGACAATGTTACACAAGTATAAGTACATTTTTTTTATTGTTAAAATACATTGAATTGCAAGCACCATTCAAACTAGCAAGGAGGTCATGCATAGCTACTCATCTAGCTAAAACCTAGGTGAATCGATTAGTTTAATAAGATGACTTGCAGTTGCTGACTCACAGAAATCCCTATCATCATTTTAGGAAGACCATTGCCACGTTTACAAAACGTAACTTGACGATTAACACAATGAGATACTACTGCCACCACAAGTATATGACCTCTAAACTAACATATGAATCAATGATTCGCAAATATTAATGCCAGAACAGGTTACTGAATGTATAAGAGAAGAAACAAGATAAACCTACCTCCAATTGCAACCTCACGGAAGTTCTTCTTGGTGTTTGAGTACAGCCTCTTCCAGTCGTCCAAAACCATCTTGCTTGGTGGCAAAAGATCAAGGGCGTTCTTAGCCTTGGGCTTAGGTGCCTCCTCCTCTAAATCGGCAACCTCTTCCTTAGCCTTTGGCTTAGGGGCCTCTTTCTTGACTTCTTTTTTAGCTTCGGTCTTAGGCTTTGCAGCACCTGGCTTTTGGGCAGCTTGAACTGGTGGAACGGAATCTGTCTGCTTTACTTCACCCAAAACCTTCTTGATATTTGGTTGATTGACCATGGTCCAGAAATACCTTTCAATGTGAGGGAAATCTTTTGTGAAGGTTGAGGTCATGACTTTACTGAATCCCAATACCAGGTTACATGTCATTATGATGTCAGCAAGAGTCACAGCATGCCCAACAAGGAAAGTGTTGGAAGCAAGGTGAGTGTTCAAGGCATCCAGTGCCCTCTTCAAACTGGTTACGGCATGTTCTTCAGCCTTCATTGAATTGAGAAAGAGCAAAATTCATTAGACTGGTGGATAGGGTCAGAGAGAAATTACAAAAACGAATAAGATTTGGCCTTACTTGAGGGACGTATGGGGCAAACCCAATTCTTGGGATAAACCAGCGCAAGATATTAGCATCAACCTCCATGGCAGAAAAATCAATCCATTGATCAATATGAGCCTGCACCAGACAAGTTAACAAAATGAGAAGAATGAAAGAATTGGAAAAATTCACCAATTATAGAACAAACCTGAAAATATGGCCTTTAAGAAAAATACAATATGGCCTTTAAGAAAATAATAATTGCTTGCTGAATCAACATGTGGTGGACAAAAACACCTACTAAAAGAATTTCAATTTTAGGTATTTGCTGCAAGCAAAAATATATACATTGTTTGACATTTTTACTATTGTTTTAGAAATATTGAACAACGATTTTTCTAACATTTAACAAATGGCAACCACATTTTTACTATTGTTTTGATTTGCCACTTGCAGTAAACAAATCAAACCACTGTACAAATCACATTAACTACAACAGTTCATACAACTATTTACCTTGTCAATGGCTGAACATCCTAAGAGAGGACTGTTTTCGGTCAAAGAAGCAACTGCAACAGAGGAAGAATGAGAACTGATAAGTACCAAAACAGTTCTCTAAACAGCAAAGTAAATAAATGTATAGATGCTCACCATAACGAGCAATAGCATTACTCTCAAATATGGCACCTTCAGGTGTTTCAAGTACTGGAACCTACACAAAATCAAACATGTTCAAGCACCAAAAATATAAAAAGCCAAATGATGGAGAGTATGAGTTAAGGAAAAAATATATGAACATTTAAAGGATAGTACCTTTCCAAGAGGATTCATCTTAAGAAACTCTGGAGCTTTGTTGGAAACCCCCATTTCAAAATCCTTAACAAGATCAACTTTGATCCCGGAGTACTCTCCAACAATAAGTGCCTTGAAGGCATTTTTGTTTGTATTTCCAGCGTGCAAGACCTACAGAGTAGATACAACAGCAAATAAACAGAGCAGTTAAACAAAAGATTGATAATGACAATAAGGCGTTCACATCAAACCAACCATCAAATTGACAGGATATAATTTCGGTTCTTCTCGAAGTCTCCAAAACACAGTTTCGATTTTCCTAGTTCTCCAAAATTAATCTTCTTAAGTAAAAAAGGAAACCAAGGATATAAATCTGGCAGTACTTCCTCCCAACCTCATTAATAATGGATGATAGCATATAAAAAACCAGCATAGAACATCTTTTACTTGAAACAAGTGACAACTTAACTAAGTTTCCTTTTACACACAACTACTCAGTAATAACAACAGTGGTTTCAGAACTGACTGGTTGCTTTGACCACTCAAAAAAGTAACACTAAATCACCAACAACTACAAACTACATTAGGATTGCTGAATAAAACTTAAACCTATTTCAATTTTCTGCCATAGTTGAACATCGATCTAACAAGGCCAATTTAGCAGCAGCAATAAGTAATTCATATCACAATACATGAAAACTAGACATTCAGAGTATAACAGAACAAATTCGTGCTTGTGAACTGAAGTCAGACAACATCGTAGACCTAAATCAAAGATCTCTTAATTCTGATTAACTTATCCATACCCTTGTAATTTCTATCAAAATCCAAGAACAAAAAAACAAATCTATAACAACTAAACGCATGCAGAATTCACATATACAGAATATAAGAAACTTTGAATCCAACAACTGAAAATAGAGAAAGAATACCAACCAGAGCCATGGCTTCACGATTTTCTATTAACTTTGGTGTTAGATCTGATTAAAAGAAGAAAAAAACGATATCAGAATCTGATAATGCTATAAGTAGAACTGACGGAAATAGATCTGCCGCACAAAATAAAAATCCAAAGATGAAAAACTTACATGTAGAAGATCCCAAAACCCTAGCCTTGCTCTGTTGGAGGAGACTAGAGTTTGATGCAACAAGTTTTTTTAGGGTTTCTAGAGAGGTTGCGTACCATAGAATTGAGGGTTTATATAGATGTGGAAAGTGGAGTTAAAAGAATCGCGGATATCCTTTATTAGGGAAAACGTCCATCTATGCACCTTGATTTCATCTTATGTATGGAATACCCCCAACTTATTTTGATTCGGGAATACTGATAAACTACCACACTCTCGATTTCCGGTTTAATAAGTTGTCCCCGTTCTTTTTCAATTTTTCAAAACTGCCCCTACCATTAAGTTTTCCATCTAAATTTTTACTTATTTACCCTTTACTTGTCACGTCTATCTTCTATTTCATTTTTTTCAGGTTAGTCAAGCTGGGTTCATGGATTCAGGGTTCAGGGTTAGGGGTTTAGGGTTCATAGTTCAAGGTTCATGGTTCAGAGTTAGGGGTTCAGGGTTCATAATTCAGGGTTCAGGGTTAGGCGTTTAGCGTCCATAGTTCAAGGTTAGGGGTTCAGGGTTCAAGGTTTAGGGTTCAAGGTTCAGGGTTCATAGTTTAGGGTTCAGGGTTAGGGGTCATAGTTTAGGAGTAAATATGAATTTTAAAAAGGTGAGTTAACTGCTACCTTGCATTTAACTGGATGGAAAGCGTTATTTGAAAAAAAAAACGGGGCAGTTTTGAAAAGTGCAAAAAAACGGGGACACTTTTTTAACCTAATTCAAAACTGGATCATTTTATCAAAATTCCCTTTTGATTTTACTAAAATCAGGACCGCCACATTAGTTATGGGATTGTACGGTTGGTACCGGAACATAAACAACCATGTGGAACAGTTTCTACGATTCTTGGGCCGGTTTTCTATGCACGGTGGCAAACTTTTCCATTTGCTATACCAGGTGGGCTGAGAAACTAGACCGCACCACTATGAGAAAAGGGTTAGTGATAGAGATGTTATCGAATGATCACGTCTATGGCGTTGGTGGTAAAGCCTTTCTTGTCAGCAGTTTAGTCAATCCGCTCATTGGAAACTCTATTTCCAACGGCTTTTTTTTCACTTACAAATAGGTAATTTCAAACTTGATTTTTAATCTCAAAAATTTTCAAACGGCATAATTTGAAACACAACTTGATTTGCTAACGCAACGTGATTTTTCTGAAGTATTACTTGAAGGTGATGTTAACAAGATATATGATAGTTATAAAGAAATAGTAAGTAAAAAGCAAAGAACTCTTCAAGTTTTGGATATTAGTGCAATCAAACCTAAAAAGGAAAATTTCCTCAAGAGCGCATCAAATGGAAGTTTCTTCAAACTAAGAAAACCATGAGGTCAAAAATTGTCAAAGATTTTTATGGAAGTCTTTATTTAACTTTTTCTCGTTCAAGTTTATATCTTGTAAAATTGCATAGTATCACTAATCAATTTGAAGTTTATATCTTGTAAAAAGACGTAGTTGTTAATGAATTCGAAAATTTGACTAATTAAAATAAAAAGTTTCGTTAAAAATTAACCCTATAGTTTAAATCCATCGATACTTAACTACAACTTAGACTAAAATTTTATTTTAATATTTTGTTTTTTTGATAAAATAGAATTTTATTGCTCAAGTAAAAGAAAAAATACAGTCTCTTGCCAGGAGACTACAAATTTCTGCAGGGAAATTATTATAAAGATTTTTGTTTGTAGTTGATTCTCTGACATACTTTGCGACTGCGTTAGCTACTTAATTATCTTCTCAACTGATAAACGAAAAATTACAATGAAAGGAACTTGAACTTAAGTGCTTTATTTCCTTCGGGATGTTTTTGTTTTCCCATTGAACTAGGAGAGCTTCTTATGTGATTGATTGAATGACTAACTTTGCATCAGTCTCTATGTGAATCTTCGTAAACTGCTTCTCTCTTGCCCACACCAAAGCTTCACGTATGACCATGCATTCACCAACTTCGGGACTTAAAACTCCATCTGCGTGTCTCCCTTTAATTCCTTCGCATTTTCCTGCATTTGTACGTAAGACAATGCGATTTCCAAGCTTGTTAGTTTCATAATCATGAGAAGCATCAATATTAAATTTGAAAACTCCAGGCAAGGGTGGTTTCCATTGTGATATCCTGGTAGGATTTGAGTTATTGTTATTAATACAGGTGATAACAAATTTTATGCATAGAGTTAAAAAGGGTTAAGAGTAACTCCCTGAAGTACCACATCGCACCTATATTTCCAAATGATCCAGGCAGTTATCATCATATACAACCATTTTATTCAATATAGTAGTCATTTTCTGAAAACAAGCTTTCAACCTATTTTGAAACACTATTACACCTACTTTGTACTTCATTTATATCCACATTGACTAATCTCCATACTCGCCTTGCATGCCCATAAGAAAACAACAAATGCTCTATAGTCTCTTCGCTTCCTCCACGGATTGCACATTGTGGGTCAATGCTGTCATTATAAAGATCCAACTTATATCTTGTAGAATGCAACTGTCGAATGCATTTCTATGCAAATTTTTTTATCATATGTGTTGTATTGGTTTTCCACAATGAATTCCATAATTTTTTGTGTATAGTTCTCTCATTCACTTGAACATCTGAAGTACTCATATAAAGATTCTAATAGGTACTCTTAACTGAAAATTTCCCATCCTTGGCCGGCATCTAAACATGAGAGGTATCGAGAAATAAACTTTGTATCTTTTGGGAAGTATTATCATTAAATAATTGGTTAAGAAGATCAACATTCCAGTTGTTGGTATTTGGAGGAGTTTTTCAACATCTTAATAGAATCTATGGAAGTCATTGATTGCCAATTGGAGAATTAGGAGAATCCATACCAGGTATCCATTTATCCAGCCAAATTTTTGTTTTCCTTCCATTATTGACTTCCATAAAATAATTATTTTGAACAACTTGTAAACCCTTAACAATGTCATTCCAAGTGTAAGAACCATTATCTGCTTTAAGATTTTGGTGAAGTATATCCCCTTGTTTGAAGTATTTACTACCCATAATTTTCGTCCAGTATGCATCTGATTCAGTGCATAATCTCCATACCAACTTAGCGATCAACGCTAAATTGAGCTTCTCTAAATCTAAAAAAGCCAATCCGTCTAAGTTTTTAGGTTTATACATTTTTCACCTTTCTATTGGGTTTGAGCCCCTGTTGGAATTGTATCTCCAAAAGAAATTTCTTTGACTTGTTGTAAGCTTGTTAATGAGCTGATTTGGAAGCTTGAAATTACCCATTTGGTAAACTGGCACTGATTTAAGAACATGTTTAATCATAGTTGATCTGCCAGCTTGAGTAAGATGTAGATGACCATGTGGAGTATATGTTCATGAAATTTTCTTCAATAGCTTTAAAGGCTTTTTGTTTTGAGTGCCCTAGTAGGAGCAGGGAACCAAGATATCTTTATTTGGAACTCATAGGTTTAACACCTAATAATTGAATGAGTGTATCAACAACTTCAGGTTTGGTTTTCTTGTTGAAATCAACTGATGATTTCTCAAAATTGATGAACTGACCTAATTGAGTGCCGAAGTTATGGAGAATCCAAAAGATTATTAGCTGAAGAAATATTTGCTTGAGTAAATATCAAGCAGTCATCTGCAAAAGGCAAATGATTAATGGCTGTAAAATTTGCAGACTCTTTAATACCTTTAATGATGTTGTTTTGTTGAGCATAAGAAAGATGTCTTGATAAGAATTTCATTGCAAGAATAAATAGATATGGTGATAAAGGATCACCCTACCTAACTCCTCTTGTTGGATGAAATTCTTCACAAGGGGAACCATTGAGTATGACAGAAAGAGATATTGTGTTGATGCATCGATGTATAAGGTCACAAAAAACTTCACTGAAGCCAAAATACTTGAGAACTTTGATCAAGAAATCTCATTCTAGTATGTCAAAAGCCTTGGACATGTCTAGTTTTAGATTCATCCATCCAGTCTAACCTTTTTTATTTTTCGTAAAATGCATAGTTTCTTGAGCAATTATGGTATTGTCACTTAATAATCTCCCAGATACATAAGCAGCCTGATAAGGAGATATGATTTTCTCCATTAGAGGTTTTAATCTTTTAACAATAAGCTTGGAAATAATCTTGTAGGAAGTATCGCATAAACCAATTGGTCTATAATCAGCTGCACATGTAGGCTTTTTCTTCTTAGGAATAAGGGAGATATAAGTTTTATTTATCTGCTTTAAAATATGCTTGGTTTCAAGGAATCTAGTGACCATCTGACAAACACCTTCACCTATAATACTCTATTGGCTTTTATAGAAGCATGTTTGAAACCCCTCAGATCATGGAGCACTCCAGTTCTCCATACTTTTAAGAGTATCATGAATTTGTTGATGAGTAGGAACTCTTGTGAATAGAAGATTATAATTTTCCGTGATAATGGTAGAAAGAAGCATAAACAGATTTTCGTTATGATTCACTATTACAGAAGTACTTATATCTTTGAAATGAGAAGTGAGATGATGAGATATTTTCTCTCTACTATGAAGCCAATTGTTGTTATGATCTTGTAGAGAATCTATGTTGTTTATAGCCTTCCTTCTGTTTGTTTTGTTATGAAAGTATTTGTTGTTGTTGTCCATGTCTTTGATAAAAGAATCCCTGGATTTTTGATGATAGAACTCACTTTTGCTTTTGTACCATTTGTTCAAGTATTTACTGATGTTGAGAATCTTATGATGATTAACATCAGATGGAGGCTGAGCTTGTAAGACATCAAGTTCCTGTTGGAACTCATCCACCCTTTGGTTGATATTACCAAAGCGACTCTTATTCTACAAATATAGTTTATTTCTTGCTGTTGGAGATTCTTAACAAATTTATATCCAGGTGAACCAAAAACATCTATTTTACAAGATTTCTCAATAACAGAAACACAAAACTCATCATTCAACTAGGTAAGAAAAAACTTAAAAGGTTTCCAACAGTTAGGTGCAGTGGAGTCAGTGACAAGCATAATAGGACCATGGTTGTTAGAGCACTACTCGGTCGAACTCGCAAGCGTTGCTATATCAAGCTTGTTTGTTAAGTTTATTTTATCAAAACTATAGTCTTGATTTCTAGTATACTTATACCTATGTCTCGGATTAGGATAGAATGCGTAGTTAAGCGTTATACTTCACGGTGTTCATCGATTGAAGACGAAGATCTACTGAGGAGAGCTTGGAGGAACTTTATCAACAAAAGGTATGTGGAGACTAAAACTTATTTATCACTCGGAAGTCTATTCTATTTTATCTTCTAATGAGACTAAATCGTATAGCTATATAGACTTTTACATTATACACATTTGATATTTCGAGCTGAGTTTATCTCGATTATCTATTTATCGAAATATGTGTTGGAAGCTTTTTGCTTTAACTATGTTCATCATTATTCTTGACAAGTTTAGTTGCAAACAATTTATTTGTTACAAACTAAATACTAAGTCAAAAGATGATCATGTGAAATTTGCCTTGAAACATCTTACTGATTTGTGTGAGACAATCATTTGATGTCGACTTGGAAAGTTTCGTATTGATCATTCGATCACTTGAAAATTACTTGAAGTTAATATTTTGTGTGAGACAGTTATTGTCATCTTCTAAGGATGTTTTTATGATTGAAATGAGAGTTTAGAACAATTATGTCTAGATACAACATGGTATGCATACCTAGTATGCGAACTATATTGTTATGATTGAGGTTCGGGAACCTTGTTTGCGTACCTAGTATGCGAACGGTTTTACATGTAAAGATCTGGGAACCTTGTTTGCATAACTAGTATGCGAACAGTTCTACTTGAGGGACAGTTGTTTGCATACCTGGTTTGCGAACGGTTTGATAAGGCCAAGGTACAGAGCTGTTGTTTGCATACCTGGTTTGCGAACACAGTGGTTTAAGTTCTAAAATCGGTTAAGTATGATTCTCATACTCATGAACTAAACATTTATGAATTAAGGAATGCAGTCTTTGCAAACCGTGGCTTAATATTCATGAATTGATTCTTGTATAAGTACTTTGTACAATTACGAATCAATCCGATTTTGGTTCAATTCGTTCATATATATTTCTATGAGATAGTGAAAAATTGAACAACTCTATTTGAAACATAATTAGATTCATTTGATTATCTTTCATGATTGATTGATCATCATATTTGATCTAGAAGTGTAAGATGAATCTGGTTAAGACAAAAGTGTTCATATGGATAACTTCGGTTAACTTTTATTGAGCCAACTCAATATACACGTTTAGGTACGGTTACCCATATCTAAATTAAGGTATGTTTCATTTGTGTGTAACAAGTTAAGACCATCTAACGGTGGAGATTGATTACCTTGTTTTTAAGCAGACTTAACTTGAATATTAAATCATAAGTTCATCTAACGGTGAATATTGAATGCTTTGTTACTAAGCTATCTTAGCTTTGATTGTAAGCAAACCCGGATTTGAAAGATTATATAAGGGAGAACTCTAGCAACTGGAAAACCTAATCCCGGCACTTTCATGTATCCTAGTTGCAAACTAGAGTCGGTTCTCCTTTAACCTAGGTATTTCCAAGACCATATTAGGTGAACGACTTGAAGACTTCATTTGGGATTCGTGAAGCCATATACAACTATTTTCTTTGTAGTTGCGTATTCTGATCTTACATGTTCTATCATGTTGACTACTATCTTCTCTAAGATTTTCTCGAGATTTATCTCCGATAGGTAAGATATAAAAGTAATCACAAATTTTTTCGTCTCAGATTTTGTAATTTCACATTAACTTCTTATACTACCATATAGTTAAGTTATTGTGAGGTGATTGATATTTATAGGTTGCTCTTCGGGAGTACAACACCAAATTATCAATTGGTTGTTTTTCACCTTGATTTATCATAAGACAGAACAAAACTTCATAGGTACTTTCGTGGGAGACAGATTTATCAATTAGAATAGACATATTTGTGTGAGACAGGTTTGTTTATAAGTCTTCAACTTTGGGTCGTAGCAACTCTTAGTTGTGGGTAAGATCAGCTAAGGGAATTAAGTGCGCAGAACCCGGCGTAGTTCTAGAGGCGTATGGAACGCGACTGTACCTTAATCAGTGTGAGACTTGGTTAGAGCTCAACTACATTCCAATCCGAAGTTAACTTGTAGTAGGCTAGTGTCTGTAGCGGCTTAATATAGTGTGGTGTTCAATATGGACTAGGTCCCAGGGTTTTTCTGCATTTGCAGTTTCCTCGTTAAGAAAATTTATGGTATATATGTTATTTCTTTTCCGCATTATATTTGTTTATATAATTGAAATATCACAGGTTGTGTGTAGTTCAATCAGTTGGTAAATCCGACCTTGTTTGTTGGATATAAATCGATTGACACTTGGGCATTGGTCTTTGGTACCGTCCAAGTTATTTCTCTTATCAATCAGCCTCACAGATTTATATCTGTTTGATTTGCTGATTGGATTAAGAAATAAGAGATAAAGCTCTTTGATATATCTCTTGATTGAGCTCGCTTTTAAGTTGGTGCTCTCGGAATTACATTGGATTTTGTCCATACAGATTGTCGAACGAATTTTTGGGTGTGGTTGTTATACCCCCGCTTTTTCAATGGTCACTGCCTACTTGGGTAAGATGCATAAGTTTAGAATAAGGGAAATTTAGACTCCGGTCTACATTTCCTATATATGGTCATATCTATCCTAGATGTTCTAATACCAGTACCTAGAATGTTACTTGTCCAAGTATAATCTTTTCCTACATACCCAAAGCCTTAAAGGCCACAAGTATTGATAATACAATTGACAAAGCCATCTGCAGAAGAAGATGCTCTACTATTGTCATCTAAAAGATGAAAATTTAGATGACCAATATGTATCCAAGGACCATTATGATTTCTACCAATTTGTTGGATGTAATCCCACTGATTTTTTTTCCTAGAAAAATTAAGGATATCCATACATACATGTGAATAAAAATTCAGGTCTGCTAGGATCATATCGAACAACTAGATTAAACATGTTTTGGCTAGCATCTAATAACTCACAAGTAAAACCACTTTTCCATAAAATGACTAAACCGCCTGATAAACCTATTAGTTCAATTAGGGCTTGATTTGGGTATTGATAATGGAATATGAAGGGTTTACTTTTGTCTTGGCTGATTTTTTTTCACAGAGAAAAATATTAATTATCCTAATAAGATCAGAAAGATGATTCCTAATGGCAGCGGTTTTTAAACCTTGAACGTTCCAGGAGATAATCTTCATAGTGCCAAAAAATTAGGTTTTGAAGATCAAAAATAAATAAGAAAAAACAATAATGCAAAAACCGTATTTTATAAGTTTATGAAAAAATTTACGTAAACCCTAATATGATAATAAATGCATGCAGAGATATAATCAAATGAATGAAAATGATGCTTTTAATTTGATTTGCATAAAACATATATATAATGATTTAGGAAATAATGATGCTAGAAAGTGGAATAATGTGAAAATACTTTAAAAGTGTAAGAATTAGCCGACTCTTCATTAATGCATTTGCAGTTTGTTCACCTCGTGTTGTGCACCTTTGAGATTCCTGAGAGTCTGTGATGGAATCAGAAGAGGAATTGATAGAAGAAGACTCGACTTCACCGGCCTTGGGAGTAGGGTCACTAAAAATCTTAATTCATTTCCCTAGTCTAGTAGCATCGTCACCACTTGAGTCACTCTGCTTCAACAAGAAATCCATATTAACAGGCATGTCATCCTTAGGTGGAATGAAAACTGTGGATTTAGTAAAAAAAATTGGGTCTTCCTTGGTGCTGGAGCATTATAGTAAGATTAGACGAGATTGATTGTTTTTCATGAGCTTTTACCAGAAAGTTGGCCGCATCTTTACAGGCACCCTTATAATGTTTGATTATATAATAGTTGGTACAAATTCCACTTGGTTGCCTTTCATAAAAGAATTTAGTCCAGCGAGTTAAGCCTGCATTAGTTATAGATTTTACAGCCCTTCTAAGCGGATTCGTCAAGTCAATATTGACACGGACCTTAACAGGATCCCCTCCAACTAGTATAACATCTTTTGGTTCAATATCCACCACTTCACCCATGATTTCTCCAATTTTTGTCACAGATGCTACATTCATATGCTCGGGTAAGATAAATTTCAGTTGAATCCAGAATTGCTAGAATCCCCAATTAATGCTTTTCTGTGTACACCATGTCAGATATATAATCATGGACTACCAGTAGTTTCTTATTGATACTCCAAGGACATTCATCAATAACTTTGTTCAGCAGAATACATGTGCTAAACTTGAAGATGAAAGTGTTTAGATCAGTCTCGAAAATTCTGAGATCCTCTTAAGTCATAAAAGGCCATGTGAACTGGACATATTTCTCAACGATATCATGATTCATTCTTCCCTTAATAATAACTCTACCAATAGCACTAGCTTCCCATGCATTTTCTTCTTCTTCCTTGTCATTGTTATTATCTTGTTGAAAGATAACCATTTCATTAGTGTTACCAGACCAAGAGTGGCTTGCTTAAACTTGTTAACCAAATCTCCAACTTGAGTTGTGCCTTCTTCTTCCATCTTGATTAAGCTGTCAGGATTAGGGTTTACAGAACTTTGTTGATGAGAAAAACCTATATGGACTGGGAAAATTAACCTAGTAGTAGTTTAGGTAATTGATAACAAAATATTATTAACTTTTACCGTGTTATACGTATTAATTATATGAGCTATTTGACTCGTGTAACTAAGGGAACTACATATAGCTATTACAATACTGAGAATGAGGAATAACCAAATTACCCGACTGATTTGGTGATTATAATTTTTGATTTTTTTGAAAATAAGGAAAGGCGGGCTATAATTCTATACCTAGTTACTGAGTTGAGTCGAATATGAGTCTTCTTCCACCAAATTCCGAGAAAACCATCACAGATATTCCATACAATCAAACGATTGATAAGAGTAAGCTCGAAAAATGCCATGAACGCAACAAAACAAGTGGAGAAACAAACTGTAAACACATCTTAGAAGAATATATGATTGATTAGTTACACATGGTAAAACTGAAAAATGTGATGCAATGTTAAACAAGGCGATTAATAAATCAAAAAACATAAAACAAACCTTTAAACAACTATTAGACTACCATAAAAGCTAAAGACAATAAAAGAATTTTAAAAGAGTACTCATTTGTGATCAAAACTTGTGAGAATGAAGAAATTTGATATTACTGAGTCAACACATCAATGTCGCCCGATTCGCGGAGAGGAGAGAGAAAGAATGCTTTTCCAGGTTACTAAATGAAAGAATCCTCAGACTTAAATGAGACTTAACTTTGACTAAAATATACATTTAATTAAATCTTTAAGAAAAAAATAAAACTTACATTTAAACGGAAGTTGAGATTAAGATCTAAAAACTTTACTTAATAAAATAACAAGAATAAATTATATTTAGATAACAACTTCCATATTTGAAATCTTTTCCGTTCATTTGGAGTCACTCCGCCTGACACTCATGTTCAGTGTCCGTCAGATTCTCACCATTCCTTAGGTTTCAACGGTCGCATTATCCGAACAACATACATGCTTACTTTTTGATTGCTTACGATGAAGATGCCACTCAACGTACTCGTGTTACCATTATAAAAGTTCATTTTTTCTTTTTCAAATTTTTGAAATATGTTTTCTCGCAAATATCTTCGATAACCGTAGTTTTTAAATGTCACTTTCTTATTGGATTTTGCACATTGGCTCGGTCAAGACATCCTTGATTTTTGTGGCATGTCGGTTTTCAATGAACTCGGCCATTTTAGAACTCATATTACGAAAAATTAAAAAAGTTTTGAGAGATATGGAAGAGGTGTGAAATTATCAAAAGTATGGAAGAGGTGTGAGGTGAAATGAGTTTGGAATTGAGCAATTATAGGGGATGAATTTTTGATTGTTGGATGATGAACCATTGAGCCACGATCATAACGTCGAGCGATATTCTTCATATTACTGGAGATCTATTGAATATTGAGAGATATAGTGACACCGAACGATGGAGTCTCTATCGCCCGGTAGAGTCTGTACCGCACTACCACTTAGTCGGTTATGTTTGACACTTTTTCATGCCCATAGCGGGTGCCAAAGTGGAAAACTATCTCAAAAACCTTATGCATAAGATTCAGCCTTAAACCAATTGAGTTTGCAAATCAGTTATGTTGGGGTTAGAGTGTCAGTTTTTGGTCATCGGTTTTCTATCCTAACAACATCATTTTATTTTTTTCCGCTTCACATAACCAAAAATTCGATATTATAGCTTATATTAATGGTTATTAGTTATTCCTTATATATATGAGAGTTGATGTGACATACCATAAATTTTATCTACGACGCGCAGATGCGCCGGCCGAAACTCCCAAATGCGTCGTTCATGATGTAGTGACCAGACTTAAAATTTCACTTCTCGCCAGGAAAATGCACGTCCATGCCATTACAAGCATGCTTCACAAGCTCGACGCCTTAAATGTAGCTTCCACACCTCATATTGCGTGCATCGCTAACTTTTCCATCCTTTCCAGTCATAGTGCATGCCTCAAATTTGCACTAAATTATTACAAGCCTATCTCGAACTTCCTTACTTGGCTTCGACATTGCTGAAATCATGCACTGATCTTGATCGTGCCAAGGGTACACCAGTAAGGCTCATGTCGTCCTTTCCTTGCATCATCCTTTTGATGTAAGTGTCTTATGTAAGCTCCCTTAACTTGCATGCTAATGTAGCTTCCTTCCTTGGTTATGACCAATTGGTAATTGTGCATGTCTATGTTGAACGGATTGATAGAAAGTATGAGCATTCAAGAATAGGCTACAACTTACCTCATCAAGTATGGCAACAATCATATCTTGCATCACATTGCCGAGCCAGGTGATAATTATTATAATATTGCAATCACCTCGCAATTAGGTGATATGAGCGAGAAAGTGTTGGACCACAAATGTTACAACTCATTGCGGCTGCCTACATATCCCTCTTTATACCTTGAAGCGATCGATCACGAACCACTGTTCATCATCTTCAGGACATGCAACAAAAGCCAACTCATGTTACAAGGCCAAAGCTAAGCAAAGCTTAGTTCGCATAGGCCAAAGGGTCCTTATAACGAATGAAGCACAAGAGTATGCATCATTGGGACACCTAGTTCACAAGTATGTGTTCTCTATCTCGGACTATGTGAAATATCACAACATTCACCTTTCCTTCATTTTGTACTATTGTGGTGCATTCTTGGTCTAGCACCCCAACAACGATGATTTTTACACATCATGAAGCTCTCTCGAGTAAACAACGTGGTATAAGGATGCTTTATCATAATTTGTGCTATACATGCTAAGTTTTATAGCTTATTGGTGCAATGGACCCTTAATGCACTTTCGAACAAAACCCCTTCCTTATATAAGTCTTACTGACATTTTTTAAAGTGGAAAAAAGGGGAAAGGATGGACATGTACCAAGTTTACCAGATTTCGCGACAACGAGTTCCGGGAATAGCGTCGTACTTCTGGCCCGATGGCCAACTGGAGTACTGCATCATAGTGGTGCAATATCACACTTGGCCAGCCTCCCGCTGGCGTGATGCATTATTGTGGTGCAATATCGTACTTGGCCAGCCTTCCGCTGGCGTGATGCACCATGGTGGCGCAACTTCTATCATGGGACAACTTGCGCTTAACATGCAACACAAGATTTGAGATAAATCTTTAATTATCTCATTCAATGACGCATCTTTAAGCATACATCATGCAAAAATTTACGGCTGTTATAGTTGATAATGAACTAATCTAATAAAGTTGATTAATCTTTTAAAGATAACAATCATTGGTTAGATTTATGACAGTGCTAAACTGAAATCATGAAGAACGATTTCTATTATTCTTATTGACCCAAACTTGGAAATTCGCTTCACTTCAAAACCGACTGTGTTATATAAAGGTTTTGTTTTTTGTCAGTTTCCTGTAACGGACAATTTAATATTTTAAAAGTGAAAAAGCAGGGGTCTAACAACCACACCCAATATTTCATTTAGGTAATCTGTATGGACAACTCGAATACAATTCCAAGAGAATCAACTATACAGTCAGACTCAATCACAAAAAAGTATCCAAAAGTTATATCTCAATTTCTCAAATCAATCTGCAATCAAACAGATAGAAGTCTGTGAACCGGATCAATATGAGAAATAACTTGGATGGTACCAAAGACCAATATCCAAGCGTCAATCAGTTTCAATCAATAACCAAAGGTTGGATTTACTAATTGATTGAACTACGCACAACCTGTGATATTTCAATTATATAGAAAATATAATGTGAAAAGGAATAACACAAACACCAAAAGTTTTGTTAACGAGGAAACCGCAAATGCAGAAAAACCCCGGGACCTAGTTGATCCCTAACCAATCTCACATTGATTAAGGTACAGTCGTGTTCCTTATGCCTATGAATCCCAGCAGGACTCTACACACTTGATTCCCTTAGCTAATCTCACCCATAACTAAGAATTGCTACGACCCAAAGTCGAAGACTTGATAAACAAATCTGTCTCCCAAAAAAAAGTCTATTTTAATAGATAAATCTGTCTCCCACGGAATTACCTACAAAGTTTTGTTCCGTCTTTTGATAAATCAAGGTGAACAGGAACCAATTGATAATCCAGTTTTATATCGTCGAACAACCTAGAAATATCAATCACCTCACAATAACTTAACTATATGGTAATAGAACAAGTTATCGTGGAATCACAAAGAATGAGACGAAGAGCTTTGCGATTACTTTTTATATCTTACCTATCGGAGATAAATCTCGAGCAAATATTAGAGAAGATGGTACTCAATATGATAGAACAAGTAAGATCAGAACACGCAACTACAAAGAAAATAGTTGGGTCTGGCTTCAGAATCCCAATGAATTCTTTAAGTCGTTAACCTATAATGGTTTTAGGAAAAACCTAGGTTAAAAGAGAATCGACTCTAGTCGCAACTAGTATCACACAGGAGGTATGGGAATTAGATTTCCCAGTTGCTAGAGTTCCCCTTTATATAGTCTTCAAATCATGGTTTGATAACTTTGGAACAAAGTAATCAATATTCACTGTTAGATGAAACCTGATTCAAGATTAAAGCTAATATATTTCCACCGTTAGATGGTCTTAGCTTGTTACACACAAATGAAATATACGTTCATTTAGATATGGGTAACCGTACCTAACGTGTATATTGAGTTGGCTCAATAACAGTTAACCTAAGTTAGCCATATGAACACTTTTCTCTTAACCATGTTCATCTTAACACTTCTAGATCAATTGATAATCAAATGAATCTAATTGTGCTACTCATAGATTTGTTCAATTTTTTATATTCTCATAGAAGTATACAAGACACAACTGAAGCAAAATCAGACTGATTCAAAAGAATCAGTTCATAAACATATTAGCCACGGTTTGCACAGATTGCATTCCTTAATTTATAAATGTATTTGTTCATGGGTATGAAGTCATAATTAACCGATTTAGAACTTGAACCACTTAAGTTTGCAAACAGATACGCAAACTTAAGTTCCGGACATCGGTCACAAGCCGACAGTTTGCAAACGGGTATGCAAACTTTAGCTCCGGACCGAACTCAGTTGAAACCGTTTGCGAACGGGTACGCAAACTTGGTTCCCAGAATTCAACAATTAAATCAATTTGCGAACGGGTATGCAAACTGAAGTAACCTAACTTAAATAGTTGAATAAGTTTGCGAACGGGTATGCAAACTTCCGGTCCTGAATTCCGTTAAAACAGTCTGTACACTAAGTACACAAACCATAATGTATCCAGACATGGGTTTTAGCTCTTAACTCCCATTTCAATCATTAAAACATTCTTAAAAGACGAAAATAAATGTCTCACACAAACCATTAGCTTATAAGCAATTTTCAAGTGATCAAATGATTAATACGAAACATTCCGAGTCTACATCAAATGACTGTCTCACACAAATCATGTAAGATGTTACCAGATGATTTTTACATGATCATCTTTTGACTTTCATCAAGAATAATGATGAACGTAGTTAAAGCAAAAATATTTCCAACACATGTTTCGAGAAAGATATAAGCGAGTTAAACTCAGCTCGAAATATCAAATGTGTACAATATCAAAGTCTATATAGTTATACGACTTAGTCTCAAAAGGAGATAGAATAGAATAAAGTTCAAGTCTCCACATACCTTTTGTTAATGAAGTTCCACAAGCTCCCCTTAGTAGTTCTTCGTCTTCAATCGATGAACGTCGTGAAGTCTAAAGCTCAACTACACATTCTATCCTAATCCGAGACATAACTATAAGTAGACTAAAAATCAAGACTTATAGTTTTGACAACTAAACTTGATAAACAAGCTTGAGGTAGCAACGCTTGCGAGTTCGACCAAGCAGTGCTCTAACAATCTCCCCTTTTGTTAATTTTCGTGACAAAACTATCAATACATTGGATTACAAAATAAATAAACTTTGTAGCTTCTCATCCAAATGCTTGATTTCCTTGGTTCTTCAACATTCCTTGAATTCTTCGTCACTCCAATTACTCCAGTGATTCTGAACGTGTTCAACTCAGCATCATAGTTGTTGAAGATCCGTAGCCATAACAATAATCAACAAGATTGTTTTCATATTACTATACAGTGTCATAGTATTATTAGACATCATCAAAGTTCAATTATATCACAACTTAGACAATGATAATACTGCGATATGTATCACTCCCCCTTAGTCAATACTTCATTTCACAATGAAAACCACTCCTGCTTACATAATGATCTGTAAACCATATGTATATGTAGTGTGAACTACAAAATAATTCTCCCTTTTTTTCAATATAAATTGGCGAAGGTACGAAAACTACAGAGATCATAATGAAATTCTCAAATAGATACTTCATGACTAAAAAAGAACTGTAGATGTGGAAAATGATTTGCTGGTTTTTATGGGGTTGAGTAGATGACCGTGCGGAGGAAACTCCTTGAACCGAGCAAATGATCAACCTTCCACAGATGCACTGCAAGAAGGGAGTGCTTTAAGTTCGAGAGATCAACCTGTAGGACTCCTTCCTAAACCAAGACAATGGACGTTCCAGAGTCAATTCGGTCACAAGAGAGGATGGGTGGATCTGTATGAGGGAAGTTGAGAAATGTGTGAGATCAATGGTGATCAAATATTGTAGGTGTGTTGTGTATTATGCGTAAATAAATAAAATAAGTTCTGATTGATTGAATTGGCTCCTTTGAGAGTAATTTCTCAGACGTTGAGTTGTTAATCTCGTGTATTTGCTTGACCAGGGATTGTCTTGTCCTTTCAATCATGATCCAGAGACTTATTTATATTGTCAGAATGGTAAACACCTTGATCCCATGAAGTGTGACAGTTGCTAGAATCAAAGAGTGGGGAAGTGGGAAATCATGTCAAAACCAGTTGCTCATCGTGCGGAGAATTGGTTAATTTTTCACCCACTACTTTGATAACTCCTCCAACTTATTGCACGACTTACTCACATTCCCATCGTGTGTATGAACACACGTGCCGCAGACCGCCAGACCAAAACCCTAATTAATATACCCAATGTGACATGATTGACATCTCGTGATTGTGGAGTCAGTTGCTGACTTTATGAGAGGTCCTTGTATTGTTGAGTCGAACGTGATTTGCAAATATTATGAGACTCATGAATTGAACATGTCTGCTGTGACGAAGATATATTGTTGAATAAATGTTGATAACTTAAGGAGAGCAAATGTTGCTGAATCGTTGAATATTGATAGTTGAACCAATATTCCTTAATCTGAACAAATATTGCTCGTCTGAGAAAATATTGCTCGTTTGACGAATTGTTCGTATCGTTGAATATTGATAGTTGAACCAATATTCCCTAAATGAGAAAATATTGCTCGGCTGAGCAAATATTGCTTGTCTGAGCAAAATGCTAATTTAAGATGCTGACATCTGAGCTGAGCATAATTATTAAAGTGTTGATCACGGGATCAACGTAAAATTATTAGTGTTTGAATCTACTCAGAAATATGTTTTTGCAGAGCTCTGGATTCGAAACCCTAATTTTTGATCAATTGATGATTTATTGAAAATCAACCACAGAGTGAAGGAGGGACCACGACCAATCACGCCTATATGCTCAAGGGAGCAAAATACCAAAATCTCTTGAAGATCAGTTGGTAAAAGAATGATTAAATGCTGGTTTAATCATTTATTAAAATAGTGCTCGTGTGAGCATTAAGTGATGAAAACCTAATTATGAAGAGATGAGGGACCGTCCAAGAGGGCATGAGACGGTCCTTGGTGGTCGTGGGACCAGCTGATGGTCGTTTGAGCAAACTCCAAGTTGTTTGAGAAGAGTTTGGACCCAATATGAGCAATTGGGCAAATTAGGTCAAAATTGTTAAAACACGTGGGACCGGATCTTTGCAAGCCTCAGGACCGGCCTTGGTCGGTCAAGGAGACATGCCCGTGTCATCATAATTTCCGTGTCTCTGTCCTGAGAGTTTCAATATTTTCTGATGTGCGTTTGAGTAACATTTTGAGAAAATATGAAAGATTCAGGGTTTTGCTGAAACTAGGGAATCTTCATGAGATGATGAAAAATAATAAATAAAATAAGGAATTGCAAGGTGTGGGACCGGCCACAGCTAGGGCATGGCCGTCCGTCTAGCAACCCCGGTCCCGCAACACCTTCCCAATTTTATGTATTTTCCCTGATGTGAGCGAAATACCATAGAACTGAGGAATTTCATGAAGTCAAGGAATTTTCATGAAATTATGGAAATAATAATAATAAAATAGGGATTCATGAAGTATGGGACCAGATATGGCCAAGGCATGACCGGCCGGCCAATGAGCACGGTCCCATGGCACTTTTCCTAATTTTATAATATTTTTCATGATTTTAGGGAAATATCATGAGATCAGGGAGTTTGTTGAAACTAAGGATTTTCTTGAAGCGAAGGAGTTTCCATGAGATGTGGGAAACAAATAATATTAAAATAATATGATGAGGGCATATGGGACCGGCCACGGCTAGGGCATGGCCGGACGGCCAATGAGCCCGGTCCCGTGAGCTTTTCCCTAATTTTATATTATTTTCATGAGTTGAGGGAAATATCATGAAATCAGGGAATTTTCATGGGATGAGAGAAATAATAAAATAATAAGGAATCATGATGTGTGGGACCGGCCATGGCTGGGGCATGGATGGACGGCTAGTGGGCCCGTTCCCGTAACACCTTTCCTAAATTTTATTATTTCTCTGATACGAGGAAACACCATGAGACTGGGGAGTTTCCTTGAGACGAATGAGATTTGTTCAAATGAAGGGATTTTCATGAGATCGGGAAAAATAATAAAATATGATAAAATATAAAATTGGGCGTGGGACTGGCCACGGCTTGACTGGCCGTCCGGTAGGCCCAGTCCCCTGACGCCTTTGCTAATATTTTTTTATTATTATTTTTCTTCATATTTTGCATAGGTTCATCGTTCCTTCGTGTTTTTGAATGCTCGTTCGTGCATTCAGGTGCTCGTTTGTACATTATTGCTGAGTACACTTGCACCATTTTAATCGGGGCTTACTCGATAGCGGCTCAGACGCCCGTATGTTGAATATTTGTCACTAACCCGTGGAATTCTGCTGGGAAGAACCACGAATTGAAGTGACGAAATATTATGAATAATGTAGAATATTTTTCAGGGATTCAGTTAATGAATCTAATAATTTAGGAATAATTAATTGATAACTCTATACTAGTACGACCGCCTAGGAGCATTAATTATTCAGGAATTGAGTGATATGAGCTTGTTGAAGCGTCATATTTCTTTCATATAATCAGGGAAAACATTGTTACATCCTGAAGACGTTATTGCTCTATACTAGCAGGTAAGTCGTCTAGGAGCCGTCTAATCTTTCGATTCTATGTAGAAGTAATTACTGAAATTGCTCAGCATTCATGAGATATGTCGTTGCCTCAGCTGAGAGACTGGACATCTGTATATACTCTGAGAGATAGTATTCTCAGACAGAGATTCATGCGGCATGAGCTTTCATGCTTCGAAGAGAGACATGAGATTCAATACTCATCTGATTGTTGGATCAAGAGCATTAAGATTATGGTTTTACGATTTTAAACCTTGTTGAAAATCCACCATCTACATTAAGTCCCCTGCTTAGTGAGGCACAGTCATGTTCCTCAGTCATCACTGAATGGTGATTTTCCAGTCATGAACAAAATAAGTAATTGAACTTAGTCATAAGATATGATGTTACCGGATTTTCTATTGCACGAGAAAACCACGGCTTGAATGAAGATCCCAGCGGCATGATAGAGCATCATCTAATGAGCATAAAATGATGTAGCACCGCTGATTTGATGATGGAACCTTGGTCGGCTTAGGATTCACGGGTCGTGCCCAATAAGGAAATCCTTGTGAAATTAGGTTTTGGAAATAAAATTTGATATAAAGGGAATTAATCCTTTTTTTTATCCCACCTTCACATAACCGTCTACCACCTTCATCACCTCTTCATCTCCTTCACGTCAGAGATTTTTTTTTTTGTGTACGCCGCAGCCGACCGTCGCCACCCCTCGCCGGCCGAATTTCGGTCACCTCCGGCACCAACCAGGTACGTCAATTTTTTGTTGTTGTTGAAGTTTGGTGATTTATTCATGAGTTGTTCATACTAAAATCATATGCATGTGCATATATTAAGTGTGAGTTTTGTAGAAAAACCCTTATTTTATTAAACGTATGTTCGTTCGATCGTTAGTTCAAGAGACTAGCAATAATCCCTAGCTTGAGAGAGATTTTTTTTGAAATAGACCTGTGTTCAGTGATAAAATTTTGTTTATGAGCTTTCATGGAAACCAAAACTTTATCTTAAAAGGTATGAACTTTTCACAAAATCGAAAATAAACCCTCGTTTAAAAGAAAGACGATTGTATGAAGGAAAATAATTTTTTTTTTATCAAACCGTGGAGCATCCACAAAAATATTCTTTTGAAAAAATCATGTGAGCCTGGGCTCACGTCAATTTTTTTTAAATTTTTTTAGTGAGTTAATCACGTTTTTATTTATATATATATATATGTATGTATATATATATTTTTGAAAACCAAAGCTTGACTTTGAGCAATATTAATCAGCAAACAATTATTTATGATGAAATATTTGTTTAGTTTTCATAATCCAGTGATTAATGCTCCTATGATGTAAGTGTTCATGATTTTATGAAAACCTGAGCTTTGCTCGTTTTTTGTAGATTTGAAGAAACGAGCAAGTTTTGAAGTGCTAACTCTTGCATTGCCATCACTATTGTTAGTGGAATCGTAAAAAGGTAAAAGTTAAGGGTTACCATTTTGTAGATGCTCGCACGAGCATTTTGTTATCAAATTGTATAACTCCATCATATTGCCGAAGTTTGCATCTTGTATGATGATAGACTGATGTAGAGTGTTTTGTGCACATTGCAGCTACTTCGCAAAGATGTCTGACTTCCAAGAAAATGACGCCTCCAGAGACGACATATGTATGGATGAAACTTTCGTTGGTGATGAAGAAGAAGAAACTCCTGGAAAAATGTTCCAAACATAGATGATGCATTCTTCGAGGTTCAGCAGGGAACTGAACAACGCCTCAAATCTCCAGCATTTCGTCTTCTGATAAATCCCAGGGAGGTTGTTCAGAAGAAATTGGTGGCTCCTCGAGCAGCCATTCGATTTTGTCTTGAACGAGGACTTTTTCTTGCGTCGATCATAGAATTCAAGCTTTCTCGACGACCTTTAGAAAAATTCTCGGGATGGGCGAGACACATGCTGGGTTTTCCTCGTGTTAGAGCCATGTTGGATAGTGCACAAGTGACCAGGGCTATCCAAACATCTGGAGACTTGTTCATTTTTCATGATGCGCGAGGTATTGTAGCTCTACTTGCTCGCTGGTGCATTCCAACTCATACTTACATATGCAGATGGGGAGAGTTTACCATTACTTTGGAGGATGTAGTTGATTTGTTGCATCTCCCAATTACGGGTAACTTTTTTGGAAAGCTTTCGGCAGAGGAGACAGCAGTTTCTAACATCTTAACAGCCGAGATGGAGAGAATTAATAAAGCGTCTGGCAAAGGTTGTTATACCCACTGGTTAACACACTGGTGGCCGAGAGACACCTCTCTTGATAGACCTGTCGATGGTATGTTATCCTGCTCTCTTGTGTTTATGGCTGTCCAGGGACGTATTCGAGGATGTTGGAACTTTACTAAAGTCGTTTGTAGTTCCTTTTGCCATTAAGATGGCTCAAGATGAACAACCTCCCATAGGTAGTCTATTCTTGGGTTATTTGTATTCTAACCTAGACTCCTTAGTTATAGACTCCAGCGTTTCGAATGACTTCATGAAGATTGAATGATACGCCAATACGATGTTTCTCTAAGCCTTGATGTGGGAACGCTTCAAGAATTATGCACCTATTCCTCGTAATACTTTGCAAGGACTGAATGCTGCCGATGCTCGTCGTATTTTCCCCGAGAAGGATAATGCCAGGATTATGCGCTGGTCCACAAAGCAGCCTCAATCCAAGACACGTCTCATTGATCTGTTAGACAATGAATCTGAGTTCAATTTTCTCCCCTGGATGTCAATTCCTTCTTATGTTTCTCAGTTGTCAACCTTCAATACTGAAGAAAGTAGGGCTTTGAAATCTGGTGTTGGCTTGAGTGATGGCGAGAGATCCTTCATGTTGAGTTGTACTCCCGGTCATTTGATATCAGCAATGTATGGAGACTTTTCAGTAGAAGAATACAACATCGATAGAGCAGCTTTTCAAATGGGCATGGACCAATGTGTTCCAACTTTTCGAAGGAGGAAACCATCAGTGGAACAGCTTAAGACCTGTTTAGATCGTACACATGTGGAAGGAAGCTCTTACTGGTTCCCTTGTTCTGAACGAATTACGTATGTAACTCCAGGCTACATAGATTTCTGGGATCAATAACTTGAGCGTTTACGCGATTTTATAAAAGGTTGACCAACCTTTGGTGAAAGATCCTCCTTCTGCTGAGATGGTTGCTTCTCGATCAAGATTGAAACATATCTCTGGTGGAGATAAGCGGAAGGCATCTCCAGGAGGTTCACCAGTATGTATCTTTTGCGTAATCTTCATATCATTAAAATAATCGCTTTTGATTATTGCATCAATTTTCCTTTTGCAGGACGGTCGTACCGTGAGACCTCGAATTGAAGTAAACTTCTCGGAAGCAGAAATAGTTATTCACGGTGGAGAGGGCAGGAACAAGAATTGCAAGTTGTGGTCTAACACCATAAAGTCCCCAGTCGTTTCTTTGGTGAGTTGTCGATATTTTTCCGTCGTGACCCTTTCCTCTCCGTATTATTAGGATTATAAAACCAATATTCGTTATTTGGTTACAGAATTTTGCTCCATCAAGTATTGACGGCTTTCAATTCTCTGTTGTTGGGAAAACGGTTTCTGACTTGAGTGCTGAAGAAAAGAATGACGTGAGTACTTCTTCATATAATCAAATATGATGCTTTGTAGACAAAATGCTAATTGTTTGAGCATATATCCAGGAGCATGTCGCTATGGAAGTGGAGAGTACTGATGCTCGTTTATTTTCGAAGGATGGAGATAAAGAAAATTCCCAGGGTTCAAAACCAAATGAAAGTGATGATATTCTTGATGTTGACACGGGAAATTCTGATTATTTGAATACTTCAGAGACTACCCAAGTAAGTATTTCTCTTTCATTTTATCCATAGAAGCATAAACTTCTTGATTTATGAATGAATGAATGAAAATTCATGTGAATATACGAAAAGTTTGTTGAAATACGTCACCAGAACATTCAGAACTCAGCCTTTTAGCAAAAACGCCATAAAATCTTCATCCGATGTCGGATTTTCGCGATCTACCCATGTATCTTCATGCCCAGAAAATTTTCCATCTTTAGCATAAAAGCTTTTGAGGTTTTGATCACATTTAGGGGTCGAAATCAGCGAAACAGTAAACTTCCAGGAGACTTTCAGAAATTTCTCAGCTGGTGTGTAGTTTGATGTTTCGGTCATATCTTTTTACTCGCTCATCCAATAGCTATGAAATTTTGATATGTTGTATATATATCCATACGGAGAGAATGGTATATAACTCGATCTTAGATTCTTCACCAATTGCTCCCAGTTCGTCTTTTTGTACAGGGCAGTGTAAAATCTTCCCAGATGAGCTCGTTGTAAAACGTGTCTTGAATGCATAATGATGAACTTTGATGACGTTATACAACTTGTATGCTGTAGTTTATGATTTTATTTGGTTTCCATGTTTAGATTGATCTAATCTCATATAATTTTCGTATTTAGGTGCCAAATACCGAAGTTGAGAATAATGAAACCAATAATGTTAACTCGAGCGACCCCGGAGTTATTGATGAAGAGGCAACCATCTTTGCACTTCAAGGCCGTGAGAAGATTGCTACTGAAACCATTGAGACTTCAATTGTTGTTGCTCCAGTGGCGGAAGAAGCCGAACCACGAGTGGAAGAAACTGAAGAAACCGTCGCTCTAACTGTAGAAATTGCTCCAGTAATTGAGAACCGTATAGTGGTGTATGAATACCCGAGTGCAGGGATTGCTTTTTATCCTCCATTTGACGCATCACTCCCATATCACCAACTAGTTGGTGGATTCATCGCCCCTATTGGATATGCCGACTTGTACGAGAAAATATGGAGGAAATTTGGTCACATCATCGTCACCAGGGATCCCAAGCGTTCTTATTATTTAACCATGCAAGTAAGTGTTATCTTGCATGTTGTAAATGATATATGCACCAGGGACAGAAATAATATTACTCCAGATGTACTCTTTGATTGGGAGTTCAACTTGGAGAATTCTGAAAGACTTCGCTTCAACGTGAAATGGCTTCCTAGGAAGATGTATGCTATCAAGGACTCATGTGAGAATAACATAACCTTTCCCAATGACGCTTTGAAGGAGAAGGAAGACAAGATTTCCAGGCTGACCGAAGAGCTGAACATGGAGAAGGCGGCTTTGCAAGCCTTGAAGGATGCAGAGGAGCGAAAGTCTTTCTTTGCTGATTTTCTTTGATTCATTTTTCATAATCTCTTGAACTTATGAACTTCCAAAAGATGTGAGGTTTTATTTTGGTTTTTGATTTTTGACTGGTTTTGGATTGGTAGATGATTGAGGGTTTTCTTTTGAATTTGATAGAGATTTTCTTTAAGTAAAATGAACTGAATTTTGATAAATTGCTGAATTCAAATACTGAATGCAAATATTGCAAACGTTTTAGAGAAACTGAAATACAATGAAAGAAAATACTAAATGCCAAATATTTTGGGTGTTCATGTCTTGAACATCCAGTACCTCGAACGTCCAACACCTTAAGCGTCAAAGGCCTTGAGACAGTTCTCATGTATCACTGGTACAGTCCTGCCATCCGTGTTGATTAGATTGTAGTATCCTCCAGCTATGGATTTAGCAACCATGAGAGGACCTTCCCAATTAAAGTTCCTTGCGGAATGAAGGTTGCGCTTAGTTGCTTTTAGGACTAAATCTCCTTCATGAAATTTGTTAGGCTTGATTGTTCGTGCCTTAAATATCTTCTGTTGATTAGGAATTCCTCGTGCAGTGGAGCTCCATGTTTGTGGGGCTTTCTAGTTTTGCGGCACATATGGACATTCATGCAAAGGAAAGTATCCAGCATATTTGCTTGTCATGTGCAACCATGTCTTCAGCAATAAACTTTCCAATGGAGTGTTCAATTTGAAGGAGCTCCGTATTCAGCCATTTGGCGTAAAATTGCTGAGGTGAGGTCATCCAGTCATAGCATTTTGCAGTAGCTAAGTTGTTGATAGGACGGAGCCCTCGTACCCAAGCAGTATAGTTGAAAACTGACAAAATGGACACATTAGGAGGAATGAGACTTTCCTGAGCGCAGAACCTTTTGATGAAAGCATTTGAATTTTCTTCCGGATTTCGTGTCAGTTCCATTAAATCCTTGACATGCTCAAATAGTGGAGCCTCCTCTGTTTATTCCGAATCGGAGCTTTCTTCAACGGAGAAATGTGCAATTGAAAGCGTTGGAGTTACCTTTCCAGTATGAATCCACGTACGCCCAAGGATCATATCATATCCCGGATCTTCCCGTATTATGTAAAATTTGGTCTCTGTCCAGGTTGAGTCCACCTTCATCTTGAGAGTAATATAGCCATAGGCGTCTCTGGGCGTCCCTTCATGGTCTGTGATTGGGGTTGGAGCATGGATAGCTTCTTTTCGAGTGATACCCGCAGCTCTGAGAGTTTTAGAGGGATAATATTGACAGCATTTCCAACATCAATCAACGCTCTTTTGAACTCGTTTCCTTTGAGATGAACTGTGGCGAGAAGTCCACAGTCATACATTTCTTTGTCCGTTACTGAAGGCTCAGGGAGTATCTCTTGGATCACCAAACGCTTTCCTAGAACGATGTGGTTTAATGAAACAAACATGTCTTTTCTTTGAGCTTGTGATAGGTACAGCAATTCACAGGCATGTTCAATTAAGGATTGAACTGCTTCCTTGACAGGTGGTTCAGACAGTGTGGAAGGGGGTCTCTGTGTACTCCCTCAGTCCCCAAGTTAAGCTATCCTGATTCAATCTTTTCCTTGAATATGCGTTTCAAAACTCTGCAGTCACTTGTGGGGTGATTGACGAACCTGTGGAAGCGGCAGTAACGAGGACTCTCCATGTCCTCTTCACTTGGTTCTTTCTTGACATATGGCAACTTGATTGCACCATATTGGATCCAGACATCCAGGAGTTCGATCACCTCTTCAATGGAAAAGGGGAAGTCAGGTGCCTCTTGATCAGTTCTTGTACGTTGGTCAGGGGATTGTGCATCTTGCTTATCCTTCCTTTGTGTTTTTGAAGGAGCTGAGGTATGCTTGTGTTGCTCGGCCTTCCGTTTGCTCCATTATGCGACAAAATTTGTGGAGGGTTGGAGATTGTACTGCTTATTTATTAGATGTCTGCTACCTCGAGTTTCTCGTGGCTCTTCAACTTTTGTAGCTTTATCCCTTTCTAGTAAAGCGGGTGCGGTAGTTGCCGGTCTCTTAGTCGCTTCATGAAGTTCTGAAAAGGTCTGGAAGCATAGATTTTCCAGTAAAGCACTATAGACCGGGATCATCCCATTGATGCACAAGTCCACAAGTTGCTGCTCTGTGACATTTGGATCATGACAATCCAGGGCATGAACCCTAAACCTTTTCACATAATCATTTGGATGTTTGTTGCTTCTTTGAAACATCTTTCCGAGGTCAGAGAGAGTGATTTGCTCTGAAACGAAGAAATATTTTCTGTAGAAAGCATTACTCATTTCTCCCCAGCTTTTGATAGTTCCTGGTGCGATGTTGTTGTACCATGTGTATGCTCTGCCTTTCAAAGATTTTGAAAATTCCTTGAGGCGGAAAACATGGTTATGTTCATGTTCACCCAGAGCTTCCAGAAACTGAGAAACATGTTCTCGAGTATTGCTTGTTCCATCATAAAGGGTCAACGTTGGAGAGACATAACCTTTTGGCAGTGGAATCCTTTGCGTAGAAGGAGGGTAGGGAGGCTGGTGGCTAACATGTGGTGTCTTGTCTTTTCCATGGTTCTCCAAGAGGCGTTCCAAATCTTCCCGAGTAATGAAATTTGATGATTCTTTCGCTGATGAATCGTCTGCAGCTTTGCGGACTTCATTGTCATACACCGTATAAATTGGAACGACCTCAGGATCAGTATCTGAAGATGTTTCTTTTTCTTTTCCCTTTTCCTGAATTTTCTCTGACACCTTGTCTGTAAGATTCTTGAGATAATTGAATAATTCCTTTTGAGTGGCAGCCATATCAGTCTGATTCTTGGCAAGAGTTTCATGCACTTTTATGAGATCGCCTATGGTAGGTGGATTTTTTATAACTTCCTCAGAGTGTCGGCCAAAGAGAGGATGATTTTCAGCATTGGGCTGAGGAGGAGTAACATCGTCACCATTTTCAAAAGTAGGAATAGTTTCTGGAATACCTTCATTGTTATTGTTGCTAGTGCTAGCGTCGTTTGCATTCGTAACTAACCCAGACCTAAGACCAGCCATCTTGTGAAAATGTGAGATTGCAACCGAGAGAATGATCTCCTACTGTGGTCGCCAATCTGTAGATGGGGAAAAACGATTTGCTGGTTTTTACGGGGTTCAGGAGATGACCGTGCGGAGGAAACTCCTTGAACCAAGCAAATGCTCAACCTCACAGAGATGCACTGCAAGAAGGGAGTGCTTTAAGTTCGAGAGATCAATCTGTATGACTCCGGCCTAAACCAAGACAATGGACGTTCCAGAGTCAATTCGGTCACAAGATAGGATGGGTGGATCTGTAGGAGGGAAGCTGAGAAATGTGTGAGATCAATGGTGATCAAAGATTGTAGGTGTGTTGTGTATTCTGCGTAAAGAAATAAAATAAGTTCTGATTGATTGAATTTGCACTGTTGAGAGTAATTGCTCAGACGTTGAGTTGTTAATCTCGTGTATTTGCTTGACCAGAGATTGTCTTGTCATTTCAATCATGATCGAGAGACTTATTTATATTGCCAGAATTGTAAACACCTTGATCCCATGAAGTGTGACAGTTGCTGGAATCAAAGAGTGGGGAAGTGGGAAATCATGTCAAAACCAGTTGCTCATCATGCGGAGACTTGGTTAATTTTCCACCCACTACTTTGCTAACTCCTCCAACTGATTGCACGACTTGCTCACATTTCCCTCGTGTGTATGAACACACGTGTCGTAGCCCGCCAGACTAAAACCCTAGTTAATATCCCCCATGTGACACGATTGACATCTCGTGATTGTGGAGTCAGTTACTGACTTTATGAGACGATGAGTCCTTGTATTGTTGAGTCGAACGTGATTTGCAAATATTATGAGACTCATGAATTGAACATGTCTGCTGAGACGAAGATATATTGTCGAATAAATGTTGATAACTTAAGGAGAGCAAATGTTGTTGAATCGTTGAATATTGATAGTTGAACCAATATTCCTTAATCTGAACAAATATTGCTCGTCTGAGAAAATATTGCTCGTTTGACGAATTGTTGGTATCGTTGAATGTTGATAGTTAAACCAATATTCCCTAATTGAGAAAATATTGCTCGGCTGAGCAAATATTGCCTGTCTGAGCAAAATGCTAATTTAAGATGTTGACATCTGAGATGAGCATAATTATTAAAGTGTTGATCACGGGATCAACGTAAAATTATTAGTGTTTGAATCTACTCAGAATTATGTTTTTGCAGAGCTCTGGATTCGAAACCCTAATTTTTGATCAATTGATGATTTATTGAAAATCAACCACAGAGTGAAGGAGGGACCGGCTACATGGGACGAGGAATCGACCATGTCACGCCTATATGCTCAAGTGAGCAAAATACCAAAATCTCTTGAAGATCAGTTGGTGAAAGAATGATTAAATGCTGGTTTAATCATTTATTAAAATAGTGCTCGTGTGAGCGTTAAGTGATGAAAACCTAATTATGAAGAGATGATGGACCATCCAAGAGGGCATGAGACCGGTCCTTGTTGGTCGTGGGACCATCTGATGGTCGTTTGAGCAAACTCCAAGTTGTTTGAGAAGAGTTTGGACCCAATATGAGCAATTGGGCAAATTAGGTCAAAATTGTTAAAACACGTGGGACCGGCTCTTTGCAAGCCTCAGGACCGGCATTGGTCGGTAAAGGAGACATGCCCGTGTCACCATAATGTCCGTGTCTCAGTCCTGAGAGTTTCGATATTTTCTGATGTGCGTTTGAGCAACATTTTGAGAAAATACGAAAGATTCACGGTTTTGCTGAAACTGGGGAATCTTCATGAGATGATGAAAAATAATCAATAAAATAAGGAATTGCAAGGTGTGGGACCGGCAACCGCTAGGGCATGGCCGGCCGGCTAGCAACCACGATCTCGCAACACCTTCCCAATTTTATGAAATTTTATGTATTTTCCCTGATGTGAGCGAAATACCATAAAACTGAGGAATTTCATGAAGTCAAGGAATTTTCCTGAAATTATGGAAATAATAATAATAAAATAGGGATTCATGAAGTGTGGGACCGGATATGTCCAAGGCATGACCGGCCGGCCAATGAGCATGGTCCCATGGCACTTTCCCTAATTTTATAATATTTTTCATGATTTTAGGAAAATATCATGAGATCAGGGAGTTTGTTGAAACTAAGGATTTTCTTGAAGTGAAGGAGTTTCCATGAGATGAGGGAAACAAATAATATTAAAATAATAGGATGAGGGCGTGTGTGACCGGCCACGGCTAGGGCATAGTCGGCCGGCCAATGAGCCCGGTCCCGTGAGCTTTTCCCTAATTTTATATTATTTTCATGAGTTGAGGGAAATATCATGAAATCAGGGAATTTTCATGTGATGAGGGAAATAATAAAATAATAAGGAATCATGAGGTGTGGGACCGGCCACGGCTAGGACATGGCCGGCCGGCTAGTGGGCCCGGTCCCGTAACACCTTTCCTAAATTTTATTATTTCTCTGATACGAGGAAACACCATGAGACCGGTTCCTTGAGACGAAGGAGATTTGTTCAAATGAAGGAATTTTCATGAGATCAGGGGAAAATAATAAAATATTATAAAATATAAAATTAGGCGTGGGACTGGCCACGGCGTGACTGCCCGGCCGGTGGGCCCAGTCCCCTGACGCCTTTGCTAATATTTTATTATTATTATTTTTTCCTATTTTGCATAGGCTTATTGTTCCTTCGTGTTTTGAATGCTCGTTCGTGCATTCAGGTGCTCGGTTGTGCATTATTGTTCAGTACACTTGCACCATTTTAATCGGGGCTTACTCGATAGCGGCTCAGACGCCCGTATGTTGAATATTTATCACTAACCCGTGGAATTCTATGGGAAGAACCACGAATTGAAGTGGCGAAATATTATGAATAATGTAGAATATTTTCCAGGGATTCAGTTAATGAATCTAATAATTTAGGAATAATTGATAACTCTATACTAATACGATCATCTAGGAGCATTAATTATTCATGAATTGATTGATATGAGCTTGTTGAAGCGTCATATTTCTTTCATACAGTCAGGGAAAACATTGTTACATCCTGAAGACTTTATTGCTTTATACCAGCAGGTAAGTCGTCTAAGAGCCGTATAATCTTTCGATTCTATGTAGAAGTAATTACTGAAATTGCTCAGCATTCATGAGATATGTCGTTGCCTCAGCTGAGAGACTGCACATCTATATATACTATGAGAGATGGTATTCTCAGTCAGAGATTCATGCGGCATGAGATTTCATGCTTCGACGAGAGACATGAGCCTTAATACTCATCTGATTGCTGGATCGGGAGCATTACGATTATGGTTTTACGATTTTAACCCTTGTTGAAAATCCACCATCTATAAGAACATATCAACTTTGTTTCGACGATTTCACATAGTCGAAACTCAGTGCATTCATGAAGAAGTTTATAAAGATACAAGATAACTCCTATAGTATTGCACAGCTGCATTCCAGACAAAGATTTGGCAATAAAGCACAAGTTCAATTAAGAACCCTCCCCCATAGAATGTCGTTCCCGAAAGAACAACAAGAGTGACCTTACTTTTACAAGAAAAGAAGAATTTCTTTAGACATTAACAAATCACATGAAACATGAATTTGTATCCAGAAAACTCAATTAAATTAGCCACAAAGGAACCTTAATGATTAATTTAATCGGAAATGCTCTACATAAGAAAACTTACGGAGCCGCACAATACTTTCACATAGAAGTGGATCAGGGAAAGATCAATACTGCGGAATATTCAAAGATTAATTCTCCTTTTCATCAAAATTTGCATAATGACATAATAGACTTAAATTTTGACATATATGGGACAATCATAGTTCACGGACGTAAACATACATATCCCACAACAATTTTTGCAATATACAAAACCAATAAAGATTAATACTGCAAAGTCATCTTCCAAATAACTTTAGAGTTTAAATAAATAAATGTAAAAGCATTGCAAGATGAAAATCGTTGGAAATAACTATGTGTAATCACAATAATTGCTATTCCAAATCCTAGTTATCCTTCTTAAAACATAAGAATAAATTCTCATAAAAAGTTTCCAAGACATTATTTAAGCAAGAACAAAAAAATCATTTCACTTACTTTGAAGACTCTTCTCACATTCCCTATAACCATCAAGCTCGTCTTCGATTAGATCAATCTTGGATTCGAGATTATCCATCTTGTCCTCAAGTCTTTTGATTGAAGATTCGAGTTCACTCTTTAAAGCATTTACTTGTTCCAAGACAAGATTCATAGTCAATGAGAGTTTTTCAAAATGAGAGACATCAGTATTCACATGAGACGATGAATCACGTTTGTCTTGACACATCTAATTATCGGAGGAACCAATACGAACTTTCTTAAAGGGAAAAAGAACAGCCGATACAGTATCTTCTTTACTGGAAAGACTTGATGATGACATGATAGGATATAGAAAATGAAATGCTTGCTTAAAGGAATAAAATTTTCCAACTTAAAAAAAGAAGACATGGAAAAAATTCCTAAAAATACCTTTGACCAAAAACCTAACAGAATTTTGGATATCCAAAAAATGACTTTATTAGGAAAACCGTTTATGCACATAAACGGTTCTTGACTCTGAAAATACAGTTCAAAAAAAAAGGTATAGAGACAAGACATTAAAAATAGCAGAAATCTTTTCACAACCCTCTTGAATATTATAGTCCTTGTCCAAGGGAAAACAAAAACAATCTCAGAACCAATTACAGATTGTAATTTCTCCCATCCAATAAAGGATCGGGTGGATTCTTATGAGAAGAGGAAGATTTTGTTATTCTTTCTTTCTGATATCTTTTTATGGGGAGATGATCACGGGTAAACATCTTCCTTTCCTGCAATGTTCCGAAAGCCCTCTTTATTGATTTTCGAAAACATGATTGGTTCTGATTATCTCTTTAGAAAGTGATGCAGATTTCTTATGAGATTTTCTTTTTTCCTTCTGATAACAAGAATTAGTGGAAGAAGATTTTCAAGAACCTTTGTGCACACCATCTCTGGGTGATCCTATTTTTTATACAAAAGACACGATTGATTTGTTGTGCCATTGTATTTTATGTCTTTGCCATTACAAGATAGATTTGAGTATGACATATTTTCAGGAGTAATATGCTGATTTAGTTTAAGAGAGTTTATCGAAGATAATCGATTCTTCTTCTTGAAATCACGATAGCGAGGTGTCGCTTTCTCTTGTCTTAATTTTTTCAGTTGACTTCCCATATTTTCAATCCTTTTAATCCAGGCTTCCTTCTCCAGTTGAACCATACTCTTCATTGAGTACAAATATTTGGTTAAAAGATCAATTTTCTTTTCTGGGGAAGGTAGATCGTTGATCATGGAATAATCAGAGCTATTAGAGGGACAAGTGTGATTATCAACAAAGTAGGTGAGAGAACATTCACAGACTTCTTCCTCAGGAAAACAGTCAAGAGTTTCTGTTCATGCTTTGGTAAACCCACTAACCTCCTTATTAGAATAACCAGAGCACATGAAACAAGTTCCATTATCATAGTTTTTGTGAACTTTTCTATCATTTTCATTGATTGAAGACAAATTCTTTTGAGACTTTATTTTTCTCTGTCTAGGAGTTTTCTTTAATTGTTGTACAAATAGTAAGAGAATTTAATTAAAGCAATTCTCTTCCTTTGTATCAATCAATTCAGGACATAGAGACTTTACATCATATGTAGCAACGGGATTGCAAGACATGCGAAGTTTTTCTCTTTTACTCAATTCAAGATCAAAAATCTTTAGCATTCCAACAATAGTATTTATGGAAAGAGTATCAAGGTTATTTCCTTCAACGATGGCATGTTTCTTAGAATCGTATCTAGATGGCAACGATCTGAGAATTTTTATCACAATGAACTTTTCAGGAATAGTTTTACCCAATGCAAAAGATGCATTAACAATTTCAGACACTTTGTGATTAAACTCATCAAATGAATCTTCATCAGCCATACGAAGGTTTTCCCAATCATAATTTAGGTTTTGAAGCCTAGTTTATTTTCCAGAGGAATTTCCTTTGAATACAGTTTCTAAGATATCCCAAACATCTTTAGACTTAGTACACGTAGTCAAACGGTGCTGAAGATCTGTGGTAATGGCATGGATGGTAGCATTTAATCCGTCAGAATTTTGCTTTGCAGCGAGAATCTCGACATGATCATATGCACCAATATTCGTTTGAACATTTACATCGCCTTCTGTAACAACCATAGGATCGTAGCCATTAACTAAAAAACCCATGATTGAAAATCACGTGCTTGGAGAAAGGCACACATATATATCAATTTTCTACCATAAGTGATTTGAGCCATCGAAGACTGGTGGTACGTTTATGGAGATAACGTTTATGTCCATAGAGTCATATTCTTACAAACACAGACTTATGAGATCTTATACGTGTTTTCCTGCTCTAATACCAATTGAAAACGCAGGGTTCTAACAACCACACCCAATATTTCGTTTAGGAATTCTTTATGTATAACTCCAATACAATTCCAAGAGAATCAACTAGACAGTCAGACTCAATCACGAAAAATTATCCAAAAGTTATATCTCAATTTCTCAAATCAATCTGCAATCGAACATATAGAAATTTGTGAGCCGGATCAATACGAGAAATAACTTGGATGATACCAAAGACCAATATCCAAGTGTAAATCAATTTCAATCAACAACCAAAGGTTGGATTTACCAATTGATTGAACTCCGAACAACCTGTGATATTTCAGTTATATAGAAAATATAATGCGGAAAACAAATAACACATACACCAAAAATTTTGTTAACGAGGAAACCGTAAATGCAAAAAAACCCCGGGACCTAGTCCAGATTTGAAAACCATACTGTATTAAGCCGCTACAGACTCTAGCATACTGTTAGAGCATTGCTCAGTCGAACTATCATGCGTATCTCAAGCATGTTTGTCAATATTAGTGATCAAAACTATATGTCTTGATTTCTAGTTTACTTATGACTAAGTCTCGGTCTAGGATAGTTAAGTGTAGTTGAGCTCCAGACTCCATGGTTATCATCTTACGAAGACGAAGAACTACTCAAGGAACATGTGGAACTTCATATGATTAAAAGGTATGTGGAGACTTGAGCTTATCTATCACTCAAAAGTTTATTCTATCTCCCGCTCTTGAGACAATGTCGTATAAGTATGATAGTTTTCTTACATACACATTTGCTATTTCGAGTCAAGTTTACTCGCCTATCCTTTTCTCGAAATATGTGTTGGTAAGATTTTGCTTTAACCATTTTCATCTTTACCCATGACGAAAGTCATGATGGCGTTTCAATCTTGAAAATAGCTTTGATGATGATAGTCGTGAATAACGATTGTTATAACATTATAGAAGAATGTTTCAATGATTAAAATGTAGAGTTGAGATTACCATATATGGATATAAGCATATATAGTGTGTTCACACATTAGTGTATAAATCCATGTGCCGGAAACCAAGTGCGTGCATATGTGTGCATGCGGTATTGATGAAGGAGACAGGTTGAGTACGCGTACCAGCGGAAGTTTTCATACCGAAAATTTCTGCTGAGTTTGTAGTTTACAAACTAGTAAACCAATCACCTTAGGTACGCATACCCGTACGCGTACCCACGGAAGTTTTCATGCCCAAAAATTTCTGCTGAGTTTGGAAACAAAAGCCAAATCAAATTCGGTAGCTAAGGTACGCATACCCGTACGCGTACCCAAGCTGGTTATTTCTCAAATCAGTAGTTCATAAACCTAAAACAAAAAATTATAAGGAACACAATCTTTGCAAACCGTGGGTATATTATTCATGAATTGATTCAAGTGGATCAATCCGATTTTGTTTCAATTGTGTCTATGAATAAAGACCTAAGCAATTGAAAAACTCTATCAACTAGTTTTTATGAGTCATTTGAACTAGTTATGAGAAAGATGAATACAATTAATATGAAAGAGCTTATATGGCTAACCATTGGTTAACTATTTGTAAACCAACTAAGTGTACACGTTTAGGTTCGGTTACTCAAACCTAAATAAATACATTTCATTTGTGTGTGACAAGATAAGTTTCGATCTAACGGTTGAAACATATTAGCTTGGTTGAATCATGTTTTTCATCTAACGATGAATATTGAATGATTTGTTACCAAGGTAACTTAGATTGCAAACCCTGATTTGAAAACTATATAAAGGAGACATCTAACAACTGGAAAAACTAATCCCCATACCTCATCTGTGATACTAGTTGGTTTGCTAGAGTATATTCTCCTTTAACCTTAGGTTTCTTCTCGAGATCCTCTAGGTTAACGACTGAAAGACTTCATTGGGATTGTGAAGCCAAACGAAAGTACTTCTCTTGTAGTTGAGCTATCTGATCTTGCCATTTTCTATAGTACGAGTTCAATTAAATAATTGACTTGAGATTATATCTCCGATAGGGAAAGATAAAAAAAAATCACAAACATCTTCGTCTCATCATTTGTGATTCCGCAATATCTAGTTTCGCTACTATACAATTTAGATTATTGCGAGGTGATTGATAATACTAGGCTGTTCTTCAGGAATATAAGTCTGGATTATCAAATAGTTCCTGTTACCCTTGATTTATCAAAATAAGGAACAAAAAATCATAGGTTTATCTGTGGGAGACAGATTTATCTATTATCATAGACTTTTCTATGTGATACAAATTTTTTTATTAAATTCTGCGACTTTGGGTCACTGCAACTATTAGTTGTGGGTGAGATCAGCTAAGGGAATCAAGTGCGCAGTATCCTGCTGGGATCATAGACGTATGGAGCGCAACTGTAGCTTAAATCAGTGTGAGATTGATTAGGGTTCAACTACAGTCCAGACCGAAGTTAGTTTCTAGTAAGCTAGTGTCTGTAGCGGCTTAATACAGTGTGGTGTTCAATCTGGACTAGGTCCTGGGGTTTTTCTGCATTTGCGGTTTCCTCGTTAACAAAATTTCCGGTGTCTGTGTTATTTCTATTCCGCATTATATTTTGTTATATAATTGAAATATCACAGGTTATGCGCTAGGACCAATCAATTAGAATATCCAACCTTTGGTTGTTGATTTAAAATTATTGACACTTGGATATTGGTCTTTGGTACCATCCAAGTTATCTCTCTAGTATTTGATAAAGATTCGCATATTTCTATTTGCTTGAGTATAGATCAAATCGAGAGACAGAGATATGAACTCTTTTATATACTTTTATATGGATGTCTGACTGTCTAGTTGATTCTCTAGAAAGTACATTGGAGTTAGTCCATACAGATTGCTAATCTAAATATTGGGTGAGGTTGTTGTACCCCCGCTTTTTCACATACTACAAGTTAACTTCGGACTGGAATGTAGTTGATCCCTAACCAATCTCACACTGACTAAGGTACAATCGTGTTCCTTACGCCTTTGAATCCCGGTAGGACTTTACGCACTTGATTCCCTTAGCTGAGCTCACTCATAACTAAGAGTTGCTACGACCCAAAATCGGAGACTTGATAAACAAATCTGTCTCGCACGGAAAAGTATATTTTAATAGATAAATCTGTCTCCCACAGAATTACCTACGAAGTTTTGTTCCGTCTTTTGATAAATCAAGGTGAACATGAACCAATTGATAATCCAGTCTTATATTCTCGAACAACCTAGAAATATCAATCACCTCACAATAACTTAACTATATGGTAATAAAATAAATTATTGTGGAATCACAAAGAATGAGACGAAGAGATTTGTGATTACTTTTTATATCTTACCTATCGGAGATAAATCTCGAGCAAATATTAGAGAAAATAGTACTCAATACGAAAGAACAAGTATGATCAGAACACGTAACTACAAAGAAAATAGTTGGGTCTGGCTTCAGAATCCAAATGAATTCTTTAAGTCGTTAACCTATAATGGTTTTAGGAAAAACCTAGGTTAAAGGAGAATCGACTCTAGTCGCAACTAGTATCACACATTAGGTGTGGGGATTAGATTTCCCAGTTGTTAGAGTTATCCCTTATATAGTCTTCAAATCAGTGTTTGATAACTTTGGAACAAAGTAATCAATATTCACCGTTAGATGAAACCTGATTCAAGATTCAAGCTAATATCTTTCCTCCGTTAGATGGTCTTATCTTGTTACACACAAATGAAATATACGTTCATTTATATATGGTAACCGTACCTCAACGTGTATATTGAGTTGACTCAATAACAGTTAACCTAAGTTAGCCATATGAACACTTTTCTCTTAACCATGTTTATCTTAACACTTCTAGATCAATTGATAATCAAATGAATTTAATTGTGTTACTCATAGAGTTTTTTAATTGTTTATATTCTCATAGAAGTATACAAGACACAACTGAAGCAAAATCGGATTGATTCAAAAGAATCAGTTCATGAACATTTTAGCCACGGTTTGCAAAGATTGCATTCCTTAATTTATAAATGTATTTGTTTGTGAGTATGAAGTCATACTTAACCAATTTTAGAAACTCGAACCACTTAAGTTTGCAAACGGGTACGCAAACTTAATTTCCGGACATTGGTCACAAGCCGACAATTTGCAAACGAGTACGCAAATTTTAGCTCCTGACTGAACTCAGTTGAAATCGTTTACGAACGGGTACGCAAACTTGGTTTCCATACTTCAACAGTTGAATCAGTTTGCGAACGGGTATGAAAACTTAAGTACCCTGACTTAAATAGTTGAATAAGTTTGCGAACGGGTATGCACACTTCCGAAACTACATTTCATTAAAACAGTTCATACACTAAGTACACAAACCGTAATGTATCCAGATATGGGTTTTAGCTCTTAACTCCTGTGAATACCCGAATTATCGTTAGGTCCTACCCGTTCTAGCTAGCCAAATGACCTCACTTTGCTAAGAATAGTAAGAGAGAGAGAGAGAGTTTTCCTTCTTTTTATAGACTTTTCAAAAGCCCTTTCCTTTTATGACATCATGCCATGTGTCCTAAACTCCTTTAATTACTACTAATACCATTCCTTCTCTAATAAAACCTTCTTCTTTCCCATTAATTCCTCCCTTGTCCTTTCCACTTGATAGGCATCTTCTTGGTGGACTTGGGATTTAGTCCCCACGTCTCGTGTCGGGCTTGCCTCCCCTTTGAGGGCACACTAACCCGGCTAAAGGGGTAATATTTTTCATGTATCAACATTAGTCCCTGAGTATTGGGTCAATTGTCAAATGACCCGATAGTCAAAGAACCCTTTTTTGAGCGCCCTTCTACACGATCTATAGACGTGGTGGATCTGTTCCTTTTGTCAAGTTAGCGGTCGTGGGCGACGTTCCAATTCCTTTTCGTGCTAGGTTTCTTCTCTTTCCATTTTCTAACGGTTACCATTCCCCATGTATAACTGCCACGTCCAAACCCTAGGGACCTCTATATATAGGACTGCCAATTTGTTTTATTTTCAATCTTAATCTTTCTTATTTTCTTCCGACACACCCATACACTCTCCATGTCTAGCAAATCTTCCAGTAGCTCTTCGTCTGAGGAGTCTAGTGAACCCGACCAGCCCAGGAACGAGGACCCTGACGAAAATGAGTATTCTGATCAGGACGAGATCATCTTACCCGCCCCGGCAGACGATAAGTCATACACGTGAGTTTACGAGTGGTCCTGCCTTAAAGCGCACACTGAGGCTAAGAGAATTCCGTGATGGTAAGCGCGTTTTCCCTCTAGATGACATCCTAGCCTCTTGCCTTCTGAATCCGCCCGTACTTCCTTACACTTACGCTCCCGGATGGCTTTTGTGACCCGAGTCAGAGACCACGGACGCTTTCACATTTAAAACCGTGTCGCGGATGGCCATCCATCGTGGCGACTACGATCTTCCCGCCATCGATATTCGATCTAAATCGAAAACTCACCCGGTGTGGCCGCATTGGGCCTCTCGCATACGCTCCAACCCCAGTCATGTGGCTACTCTCCGAAAGGCAGGCATTAATGGAACCATAGATTCGTCTCTTAAGCGGGAATTACATAGGTGCATTCGTGATATAATGCGGCTTTTCTGCCGCTGGTCTCCTCCCGTGCATACTCTACTCACACCATGGGGGGAGACCACCATCGTTTTAGAAGACGTCGTCGCTGTTACAAGGTTTCTGATTCACGACAGTCATTCATATGATGAGGCGGCCGTCTTCGGAGCACTGAATAACGATGATAAAGAACTGTGTACCTATTTGCTGAAATGCAAAGATGACTCCCGTCGTGAACTAGTGCAGAAGAGTCAAGCGCCATTGGGACAAAGCGGAGACAAGTCGACCACTGGCATGGGTAAGAAGGGGGCATCTTCGTTCGCCTTGAAAGGAAAAAACAAGTGGGTGGAGAGGAAGGCTTCTCTTAAGCGCCCATATAGCGAGCGCCTGCTACTAGCTCCATCCGTGCTTATGAGGAAATTCATGGTCCGTCGAATCCGACAGAAGATGGTCCCGAATGGTCTGTTAAAGTTAACCGTCATGCTTCTTTTTCTCTTTGGTTGAATATTGGGCTCCCCAGATAGTGCATGGGAAAGCGCTCCCTCCTAAGAGCAAGGAGAAGAATCCCCGTGCGGAGCTAGCTGTCTTCATCTTGTTTTGGCTTTGTTATGACATATTTGAATACAGTCCCCAGGATACTATCAAGGGTGAGCTCGTTCCACTGGCAGTGTTATTGTCTCGCGACGTCTCTTTTCCGCTGGCGCCGATGTTCTTTGGTGGTTTCTACCGCCATCTCGATCTGTTCTGTCAGGATCTTCAGACGGTGGGTTCATCACACAAAATCGAGACATGCATCCCGGATTTTTTAATACAGGATTGGTATAGGGAACATGTTCCTTCGTGCGCGCCTGAGCCTAACGAACTCGCAGTTCACCGTGAGGAAGATGTGGAGCAGGATGAAGGTTCAATCAAGAAGTTACACGTTACTTACGGCTACCCACGGATGGACCTTTGGAATTCGAAGGGGAAAGTACCTCAGGGAGATCTTGGTAAGCATTTTCCCCTATCAAGACGGTCGATCAGGTCCGACACATTGTGATTTTGTTTCCCCCTTTGACGTGGAATTGGACTCGACAAAGCTCTTGTCAGAGGCAGATTTTGATTCAGTGATAGCAGTGTTGCCTGGTTATCTTCCTGGTTTCTATGCTGGCAAGTTCATCGCCGTGTCTTACAACCTTGATCCCGCGTCTCGGCAAGTGGGGTTCGACCAAGGGGTTCCTCATAGGTTCCCCCCTCCGGAAAATTCTAGAATCGAAGACATTGTCGTTAGCTTCAATCGTTACGTCTTCAAGGAGGAGACTCGTTTGTCTGATCGCGGGGTCGATTTTTCGTTCAAACAGCCTATCTATGCGCGCCCTTTAGCGGTTACTGAAGGGGCTCACAAGTATCACGACTTCATTCGGCGCCGAGCATTGAACTTCCTTTTACGCGAATCATCCCCTCCTCGTGACTTGACCATTCAAGATCTTCGGGACCTCCACGCTTCTGGACGAATCAAACTTGACGATGGCGTAGCCGCCGAGCATCACCTAGTTCCATCTAACAAAGGTCGCTCGGATCCTGTGGTGAACTCTTGGGCCCCGCCCGAGGGTCATGAGCCCACGAAGCCAAAGAAGGGGTCATTTTCTGATCGCAAGCCTCCGCGGCTAAATGTAAAGCCTCTTGTAGGTTCCTTAGCGTCCCATGTATTTTCTATCTCCTTTGCCTTGTATTGTTGTCATTTACTACTTCGTTCCCCCTTTATTTTATTTTGATGAGTTAGGCGTCAGCAATCACTTCCCCGGGAGACTCCCCATGCCAGTCGCCTAGGGTGGAATCCCTTCTCTTATGTGATAGAAGAATACTTGAACATGCCCGAGTGTGATTGGAATGAAAGTAGTCTAAAGAAAAAAGTTAGGCGGGAGGCAAACCAATCGCCTGCTCCGCGCACTTTTTCCTCTGCTAACATCGCGCCTTTGAAACCTCGTCAAAGCCGCCGGAGGGGTGCGTCGCAACCTCCCAGGGATATGAGTGCCAGCCCGACTCCTTCATTCGTGGATCAGTTGAGGAGTCTAGGGGTTATCCTTCCCTCAGGGTCTGGCTGGGTGTCGCCGCGTCTTCATGTATTATCAGTCCACCCTCTTAGGGCTGAAACCGTTCGTGGGAAGGGGTAACCTCCAGTATCTCCTAGTGTCGTGTTGCAATCGATGAGCCCTTCTGGGTCCAGCCAATCAGTTTTTGGTGGGTCCTCATCCTAAGTGGCGTTAACCGTTGATGATCTTGCAGGTAATTCCCTATTTAATACGTGTTTTTGTTTTTGTTATCCCTCTTTCTTTGCCTTTCTCTCCTCTTATTTCTTATAAATTAGGTTGTCTTTGCAATGGTGCTCATTTCTCGTTTGCCAGGCTCCGCTGGTAGCTCTGAATCGTCTTCTAGTTCCTCTGCGTCTCATCCTAAGACTGATGATACTATGCTAGGTTCGTCGGTTCCCGAGGTTGGTCTTCCCCCTCCCCTCCCCCCCTTTTTTTTCGTTCTTTCCTCCCCCTCTTTTTTTTTCTTTCCTCCCACTCTCTTTCTTGGTTTTTTATTTTGTTTTTGTTGTCTTTTTTTTTTTCGACATGTTGTCGCTGATATTAGGATATGGGTAAGAAACGAAAAGAAACCACGAGGTCCGATATGAATGGTACCAGGCGCGTGGTCCCAAGCGGCGAGGGATCTTCCAAGCGAACTAAAGTGGATGGCGGCGACTTGTTCATTCATTCGGAGAAGTAAGCCAACACTCCTACGGCTGATATACAAACCACCCCTGTTGTAAAAGAAGATTCCGAGGATGTACGGTTTCGTTTACCTTTGGTAGTGAGGGCTGTTGAGGCTGGGGTAGACCCTGCTACCCATACTCTGGTTCACGGCTTATGGGTGCCGACAGTTTATGCTGCCGCCTATAGGGATATTATTGAGCATGGTGGAGGTCATATGGCGAAAGAGGGTCTCTTGGCCATTCCTTTTTTGTGCTATATGACTAGAAACCTCTTGGAGATTGTGGACCGCCTTACTCGCGTGGGAGATGATCCTATTGACGCAACAACTTTACGTAGTTGGGAGGCTGCTGTGCAATCTGCGTCTAATGCTAAGTTCCCGGTGCAGTGGTTGGAGGAGCTTCTGGCGAAGGTGAAGGGCTGGAATGACCCTCGTAGCCGACTCACGAGTCAAATTTCTCAGTTGGAGGAGGAGTTGAAGAAGCGCTCGGAGATAACTTCTAGCAAGAAGGAAGCATTGGATTTATTGCTTGCTGATGTTGGAGTGGCTATTGATGAGGTGTTTCGGGTAGAGGCCGCTGAAGCAACTGTTCGAGCTGCACTTGAGGAGAAACGACGGGACCTGGAGCGACTCTAAACAACTTAAAGCGCTCTGTCCCTGTGCCAGCTCTTTTCGTTTTCCTTTGTTGGGCTTGCTCTTAAATCGCCGTGATTGTTGTTTGTTTGTCTTTATGTTGTGGGATATTGTGGTGTTTGATTGTCTCTGTTGCTAGTATTTCATTATCGTATTCATTGGGTATGCCGATTTTCAGATGATTATACTCTTCCTTCCCTTCATGATCGTATTTACTAGTAGTATTTTATATATATTTAACCGGATAAGCCAAACATTGTCAATTGCACCCACTTCCCACTAATTTACTTAGCGAGGGTGTTGCTCGTGGTAGGTAAGGGTGATACGCGCCTGGGATCCCTGGGATCCAGGTGCACCTTGTCAGCCGATTAGACGCCTTCAGCATTTTTAATGGCTGCTTCCAAGTTTGGTAGTCGATCAGGTGCCTTTGGCATGGCCAGGGCCTTTGTATATCCATTGGTCGATCAGTCGCTTTTTACAGGACGGGCGAGGACAAGGGGTACCTATTCTTTTATTTTATTTCAAGAGGGTGTTGGGTTGAGTAGGTGTTTGGGAAAACGTACGAGCGCCTTTGGATTCTCTTGGTTACTTTGTGCAGCGTTTGTTGACCAGGCGCCTTTATCGTTCCCGAGACTTATGTGGGTTTGTCGGCGCCTATGGCTACCCTGAGACCTTTTGTCAGTCAACCAGGCGCTTTTGGCATCCTTGGGACGGTTTGTGAATTTGTCAGTCGATCGGGCACCTTTGGCTTTCTGAGACCTTTTGCCAGTCAATCAGGCGCCTTTTGCATTCCTGGGACCTTTCGTGAATTTGTCAGTCGGTCGGGCGCCTTTGGCTTTCCGAGACCTTTTGTCAGTCAACCAGGCGCCTTTGACGTTCTTGGAACCTTTTGTGAATTTGTCAGTCGATCAGGCGCCTTTGGCTTTCTCGAGACCTTTTGTCGGTAGGCGCCTTTGGCATTCCTAGGACCTTTTGTGAATTTTTCAGTCGATCGGGCGCCTTTGGCTTTCCGAGACCTTTTGTCAGTCAACCAGGCACCTTTGGCATTCTTGGGATCTTTTGTGAATTTGTCAGTCGATCGGGCGCCTTTGGCTTTCCCGAGACCTTTTGTCAGTCAACCCGACGCATTTGCCGTTCCTGTGACCTTTTGTGAATTACTCAGTCGATCAGGCGCCTTTGGATTTCCCGGGACCTTTTATCAGTCAACCAGGCGCCTTTAGCGTTCCCAGGACCTTTTGATATTTTTGCTCGTCGGAATTTGAGAAAAGAAATTTTTCTTACCAAACGGAAATGTTTACAACTTGCGGGCCTGTATTGCGCATCTTCTTTTTTTTTAGGGTTAGTGGCGAGGGAAAGGGTCATATGTAATCGTTTGTGTTGTTGTCTCAAGTTTCCCAGCCGCCCGCTTGCGTTCAAATATGCTCTGAATGGTGAAACATTCCTCCGTCGGGTGCCCATTCTTCGGTGGTAGTGGCAGTATTTGGCTGAGTTTTTATCCATTTTGTTGATATCCACTGTGGTCGGGGGTAGCTGAATTTCTCCTTCGGCGATTCATTGATCCAAGAATCTAATTGCGCGTTCTTTGCTGCAGGGGAGAGGGGGCAGTGTTTTATAATCGCGCCTACTTCCTCCGTTTTTCCCTAGGCTTCTGCCATCAATCTAGGGTTGGTCTCTATTTTCCTTACTAATATTAGGTCTTACATTGTGTGGGGATCCCGACGCAGCACTGACCGTAGTGCACCAAACAAAATCTGTGGGTGCCTCTTCTATGCAATTGGAAATCCTCTCAGCTGCTTCTTCTAACTCTACGAACGTTTAGAATCTGAAATTGATTAAACTCCCTCTAAAAGCTGGGGTCTTTCCTTGTAAGCAGATTTCAACAAGCGCCTCCTCGTTGATTTCTTCATGGCAGTCCAATGTCAAGCGTTGGAACCGTAAAATGTATTTTCCTATTTCCTCACCTATTCGTTGCCCGCTCTTTCTCAAATCTATCGCCGTGATCTTCCTTTTAGCCGAGTAAAACTTCCCGAGAAAGAGCGTAAACAGAGTTTGCTAGGAGTCCACGCTTTCTTCCTTTAGGTTGTCATACCAAGTGAACGATGTGCCCGTGAGCGACTTAGGGAATTCTTTTAGGCACATTTTTCCATCAGTAGCCTTGTCGTTCATTACTGATAGGAATTGGCTGAGATGCTCTCACGCGTTTCCTCGGCCTTCGTACATTTTGAACTTCAGAGATATGTAATCTTCAGGGTATGAGTATTCCCGGATGTGCACGTGATATGGGCTATTCACGCGACAATGATTATCTTGTTTTACCACGTGATAGTTTTTTTCTAGGTACTTGGATATTTCTTTTTGCGACGTTACCGTCGTCTTGTCACCTTTGTGTTGTGCGCTCTCCATTGCCTCTTCAGATGTACGTTGTCCTGCCATTACTGCCTGTGCTATCCAGTTTTCAAGCTCTCGTCTCCTTTGTGCGCGCTCATCCAATTCTTCCTGCATGTTTTGTAGCATGTATGATACGGGTTTCGCTAGCCGGATGCCTGCTTGTTCTTCTTCTATGACGTTGTCACTCTTTATTTTGGGATCCCCGGTTTACCGATTGCTTGATAACTCCTAAGATCGGCGTTTCTTCCTCGCTGTCATCATCCTCTATTGTCACTTCGTCAAGGTTAAGAGGTTGATTGGCCGCCTGGTTTCCTGTCGCGCCCGAGATAGCGCCTTCTAGGTGTGTCATGGTGAGCTAGGCACGAGCCTCCAAGTGTGGTCGCCAAATGTTAATACCCGAATTCTCGTTAGGTCCTACCCGTCCTAGCTAGCCAAATGACCTCACTTTGCTAAGAATAGTAAGAGAGAGAGTTGTCCTTCCATTGTACCTTTTCCTTCTTTTTATAGACTTTCCAAAATCCCCTTCCTTTTATGACATCATGTCATGTGTCCTAAACTCCTTTAATTACTACTAATGATATTCCTTCTCTAATAAAACCTTCTTATTTCCCATTAATTCCTCCCTTGTCCTTTCCACTTAATAGGCATCTTCTTGGTGGACTTGGGCTTTAGTCCCCATGTCTCGTGTCGGGCTTGCCTCCCCTTTGAGGGCACACTAACCCGGCTAAAGGGGTAATATTTTTCATGTATCAAAAACTCCCATATCAATCTTTGAAACATTCTTTGAAGACGGCAATAGCTGTCTCACACAAACTATTAGCTTGTAAGCAATTTTCAAGTGATCGAATGATCAATACGAAACATTCCGAGCCTGCATCAAATGACTGTATCACCCAAATCATGTAAGATGTTACCAGGTGATTTTCACATGATCATCTCTTGATTTTATTCAAGGATAATGATGAACGTGGTTAAAGCAAAGATCTTACCAACACATATTTTGATAAATATATAAGCGAGTTAAACTCAGCTCGAAATATCAAATATGTATAATGTAAATTTTATATAGCTATACGACTTTTGTCTCAATAGGAGATAGAATGGAATAGACTTCTGAGTGATATATGAGTTCAAGTATCCACATACCTTTTGTTAATGAAGTTCCACAAGCTCCCCTTAGTAGTTATTCGTCTTCCATCGATGAACGCCGTGAAGTCTAAAGCTCTACCACACATTCTATCATAATCTGAGACATAGCTATAAGTAGAGTAGAAATCAAGACTTATAGTTTTGACAACTGAACTTGACAAACAAGCTTGAGATAGCAATTCTTGCGAGTTCGACCGAGCAGTGCTCTAACAAAAAGAACCTATTAATAATAGTTAATATTGAATTAATCGACTTAAACCAACAGCTTTCTATCCTGTTTTGAACTGTACCAAAACCAGAAATCACAAGGGGTAGTTTATGGGATTCTAAAATCATTATATTGAAGTTTTGAAATAGATTTGGTTTTGCATTAGAACTGTCGTGGAAAACCAACAATATTATAAAAATGTTTCATTTTCGTCAGCTTCTCGTAGCCGATAGTTCAATGTTTTAAGTGGTGATGTTAATATTTATTACGAATCTAAGTGTTGATAGTTTGATACCAATTGACATGATTAGGATACCAAGTAAACCATAATATTTCCGATATCATCCTAGGGAGACTCATCTGGTATAATCTTATCCTAACAATAACGACCTCAACATCATTTTAACAAGGCAATCTTGGTAACAGTCAAAGTTCAGTCGAACTAACTATGGGATCTTTACTAAGATGTGATTAATGTACAAGTGTATTTACTTAAATTATAAAGCTAACTAATATAATACGAAAGTAAAGTTAATAACATAGATGCACAAGGTTTCATTGACGAGAAAACTGCGTAGTATAAAACCATCGGGACCTAGTCCATTTATGAAGTAAAATCTTTGAATGAGAATATTCTAGGGACCACAAAAAATATTCTCTAGAGCGGTTATTCTTATATAGAGGTCTACTATGAATAAATTACTTTTTATTCTTATACACGTGCCTTATTAGATCGCTGCTCGGTCGAACTCGCAAGTATTGTTATCTCAAGCTTGTTGTCAATTGTACAAAACTGTATCTTGATTTATAGTCTCTACTAAAGTTAAGTCTCGGACTAGGTTTAGAATATGGTAGTTGAGTATTAGATATCACTGAATAACCCTCGAAGATTGAAAACTGAATATCAACGAAGACATTTGGAGAACTTCATCGAAAAGATGTATGTGAAAACTGAACCATTCTAGTTAATCACATGCATTACCATTCTATCTATATGAGACTATGTCATATGACTTCTAGTAGATTAATGTTACAAAGAAGAAATTTCGAGTCAAGCTTGTCTTGTTAAACATATCGAAATATAAGTGATGGATTTTCATAGGTCCTTAATAATCTTAGCTCGAAACAATTTATTGTTGAAGAACTATATTTGTGTCATATGTATTATTCGGAAATTGACCAAACAACGATAGTTTATATCTATGGCAATCTGTCCGAGAATATTTCAAAACATAAAATGAGAGTTTCAAGAATTTACTGAAATCTGGACTCAGGGAAGATACACGTAACTAATACGCATACCATAGATATTTGAGGTTCCGGAATAGGTAGGTACACGTACCTAGTACTCGTACCTTAAGAGTTCTGGATTCGAGAATAGGGACAATACACGTACGTAGTACGCATACTGTATTGATTTGATTTCACGAATAACCAAAGCGGTACACATACCTAATACGCATATTGTAAGTCCCTGAATTCACGTACTAGTCGGTACGCATACCTACCCAGTACGAATTACAAATGCTTATAGATTATTCTTCTAAATATGTTTAGCATTTCTACAACTCTCATAAACACTCATAAGACATCAATAATCACTAAAACACTTGTGTTGTGCATCATGATTCAAAACTTAAGTTCTTACATGAACATGATATTTCTTATAAGTTCAAAAGGCATATTTGTCGAGAATTATCATTATACACGGTTCCGGTACCCGAACCATAGTGTATATTCTTCTATTTGATTTCAAGATATATTTTTCACATGCATAGATGGACTCCTTACAAAAGTTTCATCTAAACAGAAAAAATGCTTACTTGAATTTCAAGTTATCTTATCTTGAATTCTAAGAAACCTTGGTCTTGAAAATCTATTGATGAGGTGTCAAACTCACAAAAGATATGTTCCTTACTTTTATTTTTAAACTTGTGCTTAATGGTAATATCTTTGTGGGAAGTGCGGATGTGGAATTGTATGAGATGCTTGTGCCTTATGTCTCCTTAACGCAAACCGAGATTTCTTGGTTGAAATCGTCTAAACTAAAGGTTGGTATGTGTTCTCAAGTCTTGAAACTCTTTTGATTAATTCTTGATAAGTAGTATCCTACTATATACATATGGATTTTACGAAACATCATGTAAGTGGGAGTGACTTACTATCTATAGGTTTTACCTATTTTGCAAAAGTAGTATGTATTGACGAAGGGGGAAAACATATCACTGTAGTATTTCTTCAAAATTGTGGTGCAATTGAATTTTGAGGAAGGTAATTAAAATACTATGTTTCTTTATAACGATAAATGAGTAAAGCATGTTTGTTAGAGCACTACTCGGTCGAACTCGCAAGCGTTGCTATCTCAAGCTTGTTTGTCAAGTTTAGTTTCCAAAACTATAAGGAACTGGTCAAAAGTCTATCTACTCTATCTCCTATCTTGAGACAAAAGTCGTATTGCTATAAAGACTTCGATTATATGGCTATTTCGTTTATCTCGCTTATCTATATCTCTAAATATGTGTTGGTAGGCTTTCGCTTTGGCCAAGTTCATCTTTACTAGTGAGGAAAGTCATATTAGTTTCGATCACTTGAAAATCGCTTTGACGAAAAATAGTTTATGAACAACAACTATATAACATTCTCTAAGAATGTTTCAATGATTGAAACGAGAGTTTAGAATATGTAACCATCTTTGGATATAAACATATAGTGTGTTCGCACATTAGTATATAAGTCCAAAACCAGGAACCAAATGTATGCATACTTGTGTGTGTACTAAATGGTTGATGGAAACTGGGTAAGTATGCGTACCCGTACGCATACTGGCGGAAGTTCACGACCGTGATTTTCTGCTAAGTTTGGAAATCAAAACCGACTCAATCTCGTTACCAAAGTATGCGTACCCATATGCATACTAGCGGAAAGTTCATGTCCGTGAATTTCTGCTGAGTTTGGAAACCAAAACGAACTCAAATCCGGTTACTTAAGTACGCATACCCGTACCCATACTTTAAGTGTGTTACTTTCTAAAATTGGTTTGTTCATGAACTAAAACATTTATATATTAAGGAATGAAATTTACAAACCGTGGGTATAATGCTCATGAATCGATTCGAGTGAATCAAAACCAATTTTGCCTCGATTGTGTCTTGTATACTTCTATAAGATCTAAGCAATTGAGCAACTATCTAACTAGTTCTTTTGAGTCATTTGAACTAGTTATGGTGAAGATGAATATGGTTGATATGAAAGTTCTCATATGGATAACCATTTGGTTAACTACTATTGAACCAACTAGGTGTACACGTTTAGGTACGGTCACACAAATCTAAATTAACGTGCATTTCATTTGTGTATGACAAGTTAAATTCGATCTAACAGTTGAAAGATATTAGATTGAATCTAATCAGGTTTTCATCTAACGGTGAATATCGAATGCTTTGTTACCAAGGTAGCATCGATTGCAAACCCTGATTTGAAGACTATATAAAGGAAAACTCTAGCAACTGGGAAACCAAATCCCCATACCTCCTGCGTGGTACTAGTTGCATAACTAGAGTCGATTCTACTTTAACCTTAGGTTTCTTCTCGAGACCCTTTAGGTTAACGACTTGAAGACTTCATTGGGATTGTGAAGCCAGACCCAACTATTTTCTCTGTAGTTGCGTGATCTAATCTTGCTATTTATATCGTATTGAGTGCAATTGTAAGATTGGATCAAGATTAATTTCTCCGATAGGCAAGATAGAAAAGAGTCACAAACATCTTCATCTCATCGTTTGTGATTCCAAAATATCTAGTTTCGCCATCATACAATTTAGATTATTGTGAGGTGATTGATAATTCAAGGATGTTCTTCGGGAATATATGTCCGGGTTATTGATTGGTTCCCGTTCACCTTGATTTATCAAAAGACGGAACAAAACTCGTAGGTATTTCTGTGGAAGACAGATTTATCTATTACTGTAGACTTTTCTGTGTGATACAGATTTGTTTATTAAAGTCTTTGACTTTGGGTCGTAGCAACTCCTAGTAGTGGGTTAGATCATCTAAGGTAATCAAGTGCGTAGTATCCTGCTGGGATCAGAGACGTAAGGAGCGCAACTGTACCTTGGATCAATGCGAGATTGTTTGGGGTTTAACTACAGTCCAGACCGAAGTTAGTTTGTAGTAGGATAGTCTTTAGCGGCTTAATACAGTGTGTTCAATCTGGACTAGGTCCATGGGTTTTTCTGCATTTGCGGTTTCCTCGGTAACAAAACTTCTGGTATCCGTGTTATTTCTTTTCCGCATTATATTTTATTATATAATTGAAATATCACAGGTTGTGCGTTGAATCGATCAATTGGTAAATCCAACCTTTGGTTGTTGATTGAAATTGATTGATACTTGAACGTTGGTCTTTGGTACCGTTCAAGTTAATTTCTCTTATATTCAATTAGACTCGCAGATTTCTATTTGCTTGAGTAAAGTATTGAATCGAGAATTTCAGATATAACTCTTGATATACTTTTTATAAGATTGAGTCTGACTGTCTAGTTTATTCTCTTAAAAGTATATTGGAGTTTGTCCATACATATTGCTAAGAGAAATATTGGGTGTGTTGTTAGACCCGTGCTTTTTCAATTGGTATCAGAGCAGGAAAACACGTTTAAAGACCTTATAAGTATGTGTTTGTAGCGATCTGACTATATGGACGTCGGCAATAACTCCGACAAACGTATCACCAGAAATAAAAGCTCTGTCTCGATAGTATCTATCAAAGAGAAAGATTCATCAATCTCAGATATAGAAGAACCTAGTGTTCTGACGAGACAGACAGACACTGACTTGGGTTACTCTAATTACCTTTCAAAAGAGTCTACCTCCGTTGATGAAAAGGATACAGCTGAAGAGAGTGAACTGATTCTAAATCTTGTTATAATCCAAGCTGTTAAATTTAATCGGTTGAAAAACAGTGTCAATGTTCTTCTTGGCATAATAAGAGATTGTGATTCCAAAAATGCTGAAGATCAGTCTTCACGTACCCTACTTGAGGCAAATCTCTAAGGGGATGCTTTGTAAATTGAACATCACCTGAATAAACTCTCGATTCAAGGATGCTGAAAAAATTCCTCTATACCATCTACTTCTATTGCAACTGTGAAAGTTCCAGTTTCAGAAGTAAAACCGGAATCCCCTCCTATTGAAAAAGATGTGCCTGGAATATCCACTAATCAAGGATGTTGCACATCACATGGGAGGAATAAATCTTCAAACAATGATGTTAAGTCTGTACTATCTCGTGATTAGAAAGTATGTCTCTTTTGTGATTCAAAAGGGTCTGCCAAGAAAAGAGAAACTCTAGGTCGAATAAAAATTCCTTTGTTCGACTTCAACACACCTTAGACTTGATCCTCAAAGGTGTAACTGACATTCTTATGTCTAAACCAATTGGTTCTAGTACTCACCCTATGTATTCTACCAGGAAATCCAGTACTATGAGTTCCTCAAATGCTCAAAAGCATAACAAACGAATCAATAGAAATCGTCTAAGAATAGATCCGGAATTCATCTCTGTGAAGAAGGGAGATATGGATACTTTTGATGTGAACAAGGTTTCAGAAGAAGGGAGCAAAAATGATGATATGAGAAATAACCTAAAGGTGGTAATTGAAGGTTATAAAGAAATCGTCGACAGACTATCAACTTCCTCCAGTCAAAATTCTTCTGGCAAGAACTCAAACCTTGTCTCGTATTATGATGACAATAAGTTTTATGATAATTTCTCACATCAAAAAGAATTCTTTCCTAGATTCGAAAGGAAAAGGAGACCCTTTGGTAAACACAGTTCATTAGATGAGCTTAGAGCTCATACTTGTGTCAATTAATCACAAGGATTGAAAACTTACTCATAAAAATCATGTTGAGTAAGATGTGTTAATAATCGGGTATATTGTTGGAAAAACTGTTTTATGTTTAGTTGATCTATTTTCTTATCATTCATAGCTAAACTATTGTCTGCAGACAACTTTGCTTAAAGTATTGGTTGTGTCTGATGTTGTTCTTCTTTTTCTTCGTTGCAACTATGTTGTGTGCTATAAATTATTCCTCTATGGAGATACAAAATTTATTGAGCCAAAAATCTTGTGATGTTTTTCACATAGCATAAATTTTGTCTTGTCGTAAAAATTACAACCGGTTGTGTATGTTTGTTGCTAGGTCAAGTTGTGTTCGTACGAGTACCCGTGTTACTGTCACGAACCAATTTTTAGAAACCCTAAAGTTACCTTCCCTAAGAAACCATTTAAATACCAAAACCTTTGAATTACGTGCGCATATTCTGTTTTTTTTTTTTTGTGATTTGTCAAGGATATCTTCTTCTAACTCTAGCGGTTTTGCAAAAGGTTTTCTTGACAAAGGTATTGGTTTCGAGTCCAAGGGAAGGAAGAAAAGAACCCTAGTAGAAGATGATCATACTAATGCCTCATGTTACTATGCCTATACACATCACGGTGTTGAGAATCAGGATATGGTTTCTGCTGAAGTGGTTCATGATTTTCTTAAACATTTTGAAGACGCAAAACTGCAGCTCGTTGATACTTTGAAGAGTCTTGATGCGTTAAGAACTGAGTTGAAAAAGGTTACTTCTGACCTTGGTTTCATAAAGACACATGTTAAAGATCTTCTCAATGAGGATGTCTTCTCTGAAGAAGCAGTAGATGCTTTCAATCACAAGCTCAAAAACCTCGAGGCTCGTGAGGATTCCGAAACGTCTCTTTGATTTCAGTTTGTGTTCGGTTTTGTTGGTTTAAGAGTCTGTCTTTTAGATTGTTGGTTTTATATTTTTGCTAGGAAATCTTCTTATGAGAATTTTATTCTTGTGCTTTTAGGAAGAATAACTATAGTTTGGAATATCCATTGTTGTGACTACAAATAGCTATGTCCAACGATTCTCATCTTCAATGTTTTTAGATTTATTTGCTTAAATTCTAAAGTTTGTTTGGAAGATGATTTTTGCAGTATTAATATTTATGGTTTTATATATTGCAAATTTTTATGGGATATGTGTGTTTACGTCCGTGAACTATGATTGTCCCATGCGTAGTCAAAAGTTAAGTCTTTCGTATGTCGATATGCAAGTATTGATAAAAGATTGAATGAAGTTTTGACTTACAAAAGTTAAAGCCTTTATGTCATTATTTGATAGAAGAAAGGATAAAACTTTTGTTTACAAGGATTATGTCTATTGTATGGCATTGTGAAAATAGTGATGGAAACTAGAATGAATCCTTGTCTATTTTGCAGTATTGATCTTCCCTGATCCATATTTCTTATGTATGTATTGTGCGGCTCCGTAAGTTTTCTTACGTTGAGCATTTTCGATTAATTTAATCATGGGTTCTATTGTGGTTAATTCAATTGAGTATTTTGGATACAAATTCATATTTTTATGTGATTTGTGTTGTCCAAAGAAATCCTTCTTTTAGTGTAAAAGTAAGGTCGCTCTTGTTGTTCTTTGGGGAATGACATTTTATGGGGGGGAGTTCTTAATTGAACTTGTGCTTAATTGCCAAATCTTTGTGGAGAGTGCGGTTGTGGAATATTATATGAGTTATCTTGTATCTTTATAAACTCCTTGATGAATGCATTTAGCTTCGGCTATATGATTGCATCTAAAAAGTTGATATGTGCTTTCTTTTGGTCATAAAATGTCTCGATGGAAATTTCATTAGGATCCCACTAGTTTTCATACCTTCGCCAATTTTATTGACAAAAAGGGGGAGAATTAATGTGTAGTTCACACTACACATACATATGGTTTTTTAGATCATTATGTAAGGGGGAGTGGTTTCCATGTGAAATGGAGTATTGACAAAGGGGGAGTGGTACATATCATCATAGTATTATTGTTGAAGTTGTGATACAATTGAACTTTGATGTTGTGTCATAATACTATGACACTGTATAACAGTGATTGAGAGCCTTTGTTTTCTCATTGTTATGGCTACTGATTTTCAACAACGATGATGCTGAACTTACAACCTTTGGAATCATTGGAGTACTTGGAAGTGACGAATATTTCGAGTAATATTGAAGAACCAAGGAGATCATGCATGTGGAAGAGAAGCTGCAAAGTTTATTTATTTTGTATTCCATATGTATTCATAGTTTTGTCACTAAAATTGACAAAGGGGGAGATTGTTAGAGCACTACTCGGTCGAAATCGCAAGTGTTTCTATCTCAAGCTTGTTTGTAAAGTTTAGTTGCCAAAACTATAAGTTTTGATTTCTAGTCTACGTATAGCTAAGTCTCTGACTAGGATAGAAAGTGTAGTTGAGCTCTAGACTCCACGACGTTCATCATACAAAGACGAAGAACTACTCAAGGAACAGGTGGAACTTGACTAAAAGGTATGTGGAGACTTGAAATTATCTATCACTCAAAATTATATCCACTCTATCTCCTATCTTGATACAAAAGTCGTATTGCTATATAGACTTCAATTATACACATTTTCTCTTTCGAACCGAGTTTATCTCGCTTATATGTGTTGGTAAGCTTTTGCTTTGTCCAAGTTCATCTTTACTAGTGACGAAAGTCATATTAGTTTCAATCACTTGAAAATCGCTTTGACGAAAAATAGTTTGTGAACAACAACGATATAACATTCTCTAAGAATGTTTCAATAATTGAAATGAGGGTTTAGAATATGTAACCATCTTTGGATATAAACATATAGTGTGTTCGCGCATTAGTATGTAAGTCCAAAACCAGGAACCAAATGTATGCATACTTGTGTGTGTACTAAATGGTTGATGGAAACTGGGTAAGTATGCGTACCCGTACGCATACTGGCGGAAGTTCACGACCGTGATTTTCTGCTGAGTTTGAAAATCAAAACAAACTCAAATCCGGTTACTTAAGTACGCATACTTAAGTGTGTTACTTTCTAAAATGGGTTTGTTCATGAACTAAAACATTTATATATTAAGGAATGCAATTTGCAAACCGTGGGTATAACGCTCATTAATCGATTCAAGTGAATCAAAACCAATTTTTCCTCGATTGTGTCTTGTACACTTCTATAAGATCTAAGCAATTGAACAACTCTCTAACTAGTTCTTTTGAGTCATTTTAACTAGTTATGGTGAAGATGAATATGGTTGATATGAAAGTGCTCATATGGCTAACCATTTGGTTAACTACTATTAAACCAACTAGGTGTACACGTTTAGGTACGGTTACACAAACCTAAATGAACGTGCATTTCATTTGTGTATAACAAGCTAAGTTCGATCTAACGGTTGAAAGATATTAGCTTGAACCTAATCAGGTTTTTATTTAACGGTGAGTATTGAATACTTTGTTACCAAGATAGGATTGATTGAAAACCCTGATTTGAAGACTATATAAAGGAGAATCTATCAACTGGGAAACCTAATCCCCACACCTCCTGTGTGATACTAGTTGCATAACTAGAGTCGATTCTCCTTTAACCTTAGGTTTCTTCTCGAGACCCTGTAAGTTAACGACTTCAAGACTTTATTGGGATTATGAAGCCAAACCCAACTATTTTCTCTGTAGTTGCGTGATTTGATCCTGCTATTTTTTTCGTATTGAGTATAATCGTAAGATTGGATCGAGATTAATTTCTCCGATAGGCGAGATATAAAATTAGTCACAAACATCTTCGTCAAATCATTTGTGATTCCACAATATCTAATTTCGTCATCATACGATTTAGATTATTGTGAGGTGATTGATAATTCTAGGTTGTTCTTATGGAATATAAATCCGGGTTATCGATTGGTTCTTGTTCACCTTGATTTATCAAAAGACAGAACAAAACTCGTAGGTATTTCTGTGGGAGACAGATTTATCTATTACTGTAGACTTTTCTGTGTGATACAGATTTGTTTATTAAAGTCTTCGACTTTGGGTCGTAGCAACTCTTAGTTGTGAGTGAGATTAGCTAAGGGAATCAAGTGCGTAGTATCCTGTTGGGATCAGAGACGTAAGGAGCGTAACTGTACCTTGGATCGGCGTGAGATTGATTGGGGTTCAACTACAGTCCAGACCGAAGTTAGTTTGTAGTAGGCCAGTGTCTGTAGCGGCTTAATACATGTGTGTTCAATCTGGACTAGGTCTCGTGGTTTTTATGCATTTGCGGTTTCCTCGTTAACAAAACTTCTGGTGTTGTGTTATTTCGTTTCCACATTATATTTTGTTATATAATTGAAATATCACAGGTTGTGCGTTGAATCAATCAATTGGTAAATCCAACCGTTGTTGATTGAAATTGATTGATACTTGAACATTGGTATTTGGTATCGTTCAAGTTAATTTCTCTTATATTCAATTAGACTCGCAGACTTCTATTTGCTTGAGTAAAGTATTGAATCGATAAATTGAGATATAACTCTTGATATAATTTTTAAAATATTGAGTCTGACTGTCTAAATGATCCTATTAAAAGTATATTGTAGTTTGTCCATACAGATTGCTAAGCGAAACATTGGGTGTGGTTGTTAGACTCCCGCTTTTTTCAGTGTTTACCTCATTCCATAAAATCTCTAACGAGTATTCTCGTAAGTTGTTATCTCTACGGATCTTCAACAATAAAGTGTTGAACGAACAATGCAGAACATTAGAAGAACTTGAAGTACGAAGAATTCAAGACGTGTGTTGAGAAACAAGGAAATAAAGCATAGTGGATTGAGCTGAAAAGTTTATGGGTTGTATCCATATGTATTGAATAGTTTTTTCATTAAAATTGACAAAGGGGGAGATTGTTAGAGCATCCTCGGTTGAACCCACAAGTTTTGTTGTCTCAAGATTGTTGTCAATGTTAGGTGATCAAAACTATATCTTGATTTCTAGTCTACCAAGTCAAGTTTCAGATAGGTTAGAACTGTAGTTGAGTATCATAGATCACCCTTGAAGACTGAAGATCGACGAAGACATTTGGAGAACATTTGTATCAGGTACGTGAATACTGAACCATTATATTTTACTCACTATACCATAATTCCTTCTATTGAGATTATGCCGTATGACTTATAGTAGCTTAACAAAGAAGATGTTTCGAGTCAAGCTTGTCTTGTGAAAAATATCGGAATATGATTTAGCGATTGTATATTCAAATGTCCTTAACAAAATTAGTTCTATGAATTAATTTGTGGATCAATTGAAAATTTCCCATACAAATGATCATATCACTTGGGAATGTTTCAAACATCAAAAGAGAGAAACGTGAACCAATTGAATTTCTACTCAGGGTAGGTTGGTGAACTCGGTTTGCAAACCATAGATATATGATATTCAAAAATACAAGAAAGTTGGTGAACCAGTTCGTAAACCACAAGTTCAGCTGAGAATAGTTCACGAACCCAGTTGGCAAACCGTAGTGAACTAGATTTTATAAGTTGGATTAATCGGCTAGTAGTTAGCGAACCCGGTTCATGAAATGAGGTCAACTGAGTTCGGTAGTCTAGTAGGGTTAGCAAACCATAGCACCCTGACACGTGAACAATCCCTATGGTTTACAAACCGTTGTACCAACTTTCTTGAGAATATTTAGCAGATGCTCAAAGACTTATTATTTAATATGTTTAGTATTGTTAGAACTCTCTTAAACACTTTTAAGACTTCATTGATTTATTAAACACTCATGTATTTGAATCATGATTAATTTCTTAGGTGTTAAATTATCATCAACCAGCTTTTAGTTCTTTGGCTAACTTGCCAAACCGAATAGTCATTATACACGGTTCAGTAACCGAACCTATGTGTATAAACTTCTATTGTAGTTTGAAGACTTATTTTGTTTGCTTGATTCTCAAGTTATCTTAGCTTGAATTCGAAGCTAACCCTGGTCTTTGAAAACTATAAATAAAGCATCTCTGTCAACTGGGAAAATTAATCCCTGAAACTTTTTCTCCTACTTGATTCCAAAGTCGCCTCTATTGACCTTTTAGCTTGGAATACGACTAAAAACACTTCGGTTGGGAATTCGTGAATCCAGGTCCGACTATCTTTACCTTGATAGTTCGTGAATCTTGATCTTGCTTTATGTTTTCGAGGTTTTCGTAATCTCTTTCAAGCAAGATAGATAGTAATCACAGAGTTCTCTTCGTATCAAACTTTGTGATTCCCGAAGATAGATATCTAGAGACTGATCTTAGTTGATCTTTCGATGATTGTTCTTGCGAGGTGGTTAAGAATCTATGATGCTTCGGGAGTCGTAAGTTCCGAATTTGTGAGTTTGATAGCTTGCTATTCCAGATAGATTTCCATACCTCGATCTTTGATCTAAACGGAAATCAAATATGCTTAACTGTTAGAGGCAGGTTGGTATCAAAAGTCTTCACTTCAGCTGAAGCAAATCTTAGGCTGTAAATGACGTTAGCTAAGGGAACCAAGTGCGTAAATCCCTACGAGGTTCAAGATACGTAAGGAGCGGGACTGTAACTGAATCGCTTGGAGGGTGGATTCGGTCTCAAATACATTCCAGTCCGAAGTCTGATAGTAGGATAGTGTCTGTCGCGGCTTAATACAGTGTGGTGTTCGATATGGACGAGGTCCCAGGGTTTTTCTGCTATTGCGGTTTCCTCGTTAACAAAATTTCTGGTATCTTGTGTTTTTCCTTTTCCGCATTATATTGTTTATCTATATAAATGGATTACACAGGTTTGTACGTATTCAATCTAAGTAGATACATCCACTTAACTGTAATCAGTTACTAGACTAGTTTCTTGTATAATTCGTATCTTGAAAGATAGATAACAAGTTTAATTATTTGGCAGAATTCCGATTGAATTATTTGGATACGACCAGATTGATCTTGGATATTGATTTATGATATCGTCCAAGTACTCTGCTTAACGATCAGGTTGACGGACCTTGTGTCTATATACATACTGATTGAGTAGAGGTTGAGATATTAATTAGTACATATTTTCAAGGATCATCGAGTTGGTCTACTTGCAATTATGTTGAGTTTTGTCTATACAGGTTGTCGAACAAAAAAGTACGATGTATTTGATATCCCATGCGTTTTCACTTTCCTTAATTCAATGAGTTCGACGGCCTATACAAAAAGAACTAGTGTTATTATAAGCTTGTTATAAATTTTCTGTTCTTTGAAAATTTACCCTGCTAGCCGTGGTAAGAATTTCAAGTTCTTATCACCTTGCACCTACAACCAGTCAGACCTACGCACGTGAATCCTAAGACGAAGTCCATTATCTTGAGTTGCTTCACCGCTGTGAAGACTTCTGCACTCAACTTCTTTGGATCGTAACCCTAAATAATGAATGACTAAATTAGTAACCAATTCACTTATCAATTACCCAAATCACTCGTTTGGTTAAGATAAAGAGAGTAAATAATTTTCCGTCTATATTAGTAAACTCATTTTGTCAAAAGATCAAACCAAGACGATGCTTGATGAACGAGATTTATCCCAGCAAATATATGCTGCTAGATTGTGTATTCGATCTTCTGCAAGTATTATGTTTTATTAGAATAAACAACTTGTTCATCTCATAGAAATTAGACCGCAGAAAATTACACAAAGGTCGAAACCAAAAAGAAAAGTCTTCAAGTCTTTAATCTTCTATTTCAATCTTCAAAATAATCGTTGGAAATAACTTGATTCCACTATTGATCAAACACGTACGTACTGCGGAGTCTGTCTCAGTTATATCCCACGGACCCAGAATCACATAGATATGTGAAATAAACAAGTTTGATCTATCGAACATAACAATGACATTAGTTCATAAACTAAAACATTAAACAAAAAAAAGTGTTGTGACTCTTAGTTTCCCTCAAACTTTACTATTAGAGCTTCTTGATCCAAAATATGTATTTAACATAAAGGTAACATAAAATGTTTCATCCAGTTAGATTACTCCTATCTCTTTCAAGGTAGCTTTCTCACATGACAACGTGTGTTCTGGGATGAGTTTGTAAAGATACAGGATTCCATGTTTATAGTATTATGATAAAACCATTTATTGGAAACAAGATACACTAATTTCCAAAATTCTTAAGATTTGCAGTAAATGTGTATTTCCTAAATTAGCAAATGTATAATACTTTCCAACTCGTAATCGATTTCTCTCATAGTATGACAACCAAGATTAGGTAGCACACATCCATGTACTTGACTAATATAGCCGTAGAGGTATGCAAACCACTGGGATCGAAAAATATATAATTTTGATACCTTAAATGTATGGAAAAGATATGTTGTGGGATCAGACCTTGAGTAACAAAGGAATATACTTGAACAATAAATTATTAGAATTTTTCACATGCTCAGACATCATGCAGACACTTATGAACATTCCTAGTCTAACTCGTGTACATCTCTATGGTTGCAGAATTCCATGAAGATAATAGACATACAGAAAATGTAAAACAAGCCAGACATGGTAAAATTCGGTCATGGGATTGATCCTTGCCAGAAGTGGTCGACCCTAAGATCAACCTTAAATCCTTTTAGGACTATCAAACTAATCTCTTAAGTCAACTACTTCAATCATATATTTCTGAAATTGCTTTCTAACATATTTATTAAAATAAGTACTCATTAGAAAGCTCTACACATTATTTCTAGCGCGTTTGGATGCACACTCAGAAGTTGCTTGTCGACTTTTGGAAGTCAAAAATTAGAAGTCAGTTTGGTAATAATATTTCAGAACGACTTCTAGAAGCATAAAAGTCAGTCTTTTGTGAAGCAAAATAGTTTTGCTTCTATGCTTCTGACATTTTGCTTCTGAACAGAAATCAGAAGCAAGGTTGTGAAATCGTGAATCGTGGAGCGAATAGTTTTTCATTTTTGAGAATCGAATCATATGTTAAAGCGTGAATCGAAGATTCACGGTTGATTACTAAATCGTTTATTTTCTTATAAGTAATATTCAATTACCTTGAGTACTTAACAGAGAGAATACATTTTCCTAGTTTTGATCATCGTTTCCCTATATATACTAATAAAGTTCATCAAACAAAAAAAATCAAGGTGGAACATTGGTTTGAGTCCACATATGTGAAGTAGAAGGTCATGGGTTCAAAACTTTCACCCTCTCATTTTTGAAAAAGCGTCTGGAATTTAGAATTAAGTCAAGAATCGTAGTCAACAGAGGTTGACTACCGATTCACAGGAAAAACGATTTAGCCATGCGATCTGAATCGATTGTGAGTAAAATGAATCGAATCCTGTGATTCACGCGTAGTCAACAGACCAATTCACAAGAAAAACGATTTAGCCATGCGATCTGAATCGATTATGAGTAAAATGAATTGAATCCTGCGATTCAAATCGTGAATCACACGATTTTAAAAACCATGGTCAGAAATATATTTGTATCCAAATGCGCTATAAATAATAACAAGTCACTGATTAGTGCAATGTCGAAAACAATAAATCCTTGGATAAACTATACTTCATAACCCCATATACTTAAGTTTTCGACAAAAAAACTGTTGTATATCATTCCTAATCTAACCTAACAAAGTTGAGTTTAGTAGTCTACGCAAGCAACTCTAGTTATGGAACTAGACTTGGTAACCCAAACTTCACGTACTATCCTTTGGGTACAAAATTTCAAAATGACTTCTACAAACAAAACAAAAACCATTCTTCGTGAAGCAAATATTTTTACTCCATACTTTTAGAATTGACTTCTAACATTGAACCCATTTGTGAAATTGTATATCCGAATAAACTTCTAGTTTTCTCACTTCCGAAAATAAAAAAAGTTACTTATAAAGTGGTATGGTATTCACACATGCTATTGGTCAAAGAGTCTCTTTGACCAGAAGTCAACGTGTTCCCAAAACAATAATGGCAAAATTGTAGTAGGTGTAATTTATAAGAAAAGATTGGGTGGAAATAATGTATTCCACCTCCATAATATCTGTCAACATCCTGCTTCAAAAGCAGTGGCAGTAGGAATGAAAAAACATTAGCAAAAAAATTGGTTTTCCATTTCCACTGTCTTTCCTTATTTCATTCTCCTCTCATTCTCACTAACTTTCAGCTTTCCGCTCACTTTCCGAGAATTCCGTAACCCTTACTCCGCCCTTAATTTAGCAAAAAGAAATTAAATTCAAAAACCAAACAAAAGATCATTTCTTCTCATTGTATCTCCACAGAATTGCACTCCACTCATTCTTCGTCTTCTTCTTCTTCAGAATTGCACTCCACTCAATCACTCAGTCTTAGTTAAGAAAAGAGATCAGTAGAAGAAAATGACAAGAAGAGTAGATGAAGAGTATGACTATCTATTCAAAGTAGTACTCATTGGTGATTCAGGTGTTGGTAAATCAAATCTTCTTTCTCGATTCACTCGTAATGAATTCTGTTTAGAATCAAAATCTACCATTGGTGTCGAATTCGCTACTCGTACGCTTCAGGTATATATATCTTGCTTTCTCTTTCAGAGTTTCCCATATGTTTTTATGATTCTGTTCAATAGATCTGGTACTTAAACATTATTTACTGTTAAGATCTGAATAGAATTTTGGTATTTGGTTTCTCGATCTGCATAATTCATTCTATATTGTCAGCAAATGTTTTTCATCTTTTGACTTCATGTATTCACATTCACATTGATTCTACTTAGCTGCAAATATTAATTGTAGTTATTAATCAATTAATTACTGTGGATGATCTGAGAATATTCAATTGGTAAAAAAGAGTAAGTTATAAGTTTTGATGATTTGAACTTTAGGTGGTGGGAATAATTTTAACTCAAGAACTTGTATTGTTGTCGGTCAACATGGCTCCACCCACATGTGTACTGGTGACAGCTAAATTATTTGAACATGTCAACCGTCGATGGGGACGCCATTAGATGAGCTAGACAGACTAGACTTGGTATACTGACAATTTCATACATGAGGATTGAGAGTTGAGACCATTGAATTTGAATGACATGATTGACGTTAGATGAGCTGGAATTTTATATCCTGTTACATTTTTTTATACACTTAGAAAAATCTTGAGATCTACAAGGACATGCGCGTACTCATACTGGCATTATAGACTTTCTGTAACAAAACCTTCCATGTGACTGGTGAGGAGCTGGGGACAGCGGAGTGTGGAGACTAAGGAACTGTCAAATGTATGGAGACTGTTAGGTTTGCTGTTTAAAGTACTCAGGTGGGATCGACTGGGACCATGTGTCCGAGGGTTAAGGACAGAATAATGCAAATAAGCTCACCAGTCCTTCGTACTTGGTTATGGACTCTAGATTCATCTGTTTTTTTACCTTTCAATTGTCCAAGTCCTTAGTTATGGAGCATATGTTGGTTTTTCCGGATAGGTATGTAATTAGAGAGAGCTAGTTTTTGAATCTCAGCACAGTTTGTTGGATCAGCTCTATTATTTGTGTTAAACTAACACAGATGAGTCAATCAGTTCTAACCTAGAGTTCTTGATCTCTTTTACATGATGCATTGATAATTTTAGCTGTGTTTTAAATCCTGCATTCAATTGATCAGAAAGCTTCCTCTCTGTTGTGATTCAGGTTGAGGGAAAGACAATAAAAGCACAAGTATGGGACACTGCAGGACAAGAAAGATACAGAGCCATAACTAGTGCATACTACAGAGGGGCACTCGGAGCTATTCTTGTCTATGACACAACTAAACCCACTACATTCGAGAACGTTACCCGTTGGCTAAAGGAGTTGAGGGAGCATGCTGATTCAAACATTGTCATAATGTTGATTGGAAACAAAACTGATCTTAAGCACCTCCGTGCAGTTGCAACAGAAGATGCTCAAAGCTTCGCCGAGAAGGAAGGATTGTCATTCATTGAAACCTCAGCTCTTGAGGCAATAAATGTTGAAAAGGCTTTCCAAAATATATTAGGAGAAGTATACCGGAAAATTAGTAAGAAGTCGATTTCTTCCAAGGATTCTACAACTACAAGTATAAAAGAAGGAAAAACCATTGACGTTTCGGATACATCAGATGTTATCCCTAGGAAAACATGTTGTTCTTCCTCGTAGAGAGGTGAGGATCTTCAGTGCTATTTAATTACTTGTCAAGTTGGGTGAACAACGCTCACCTGGCCATTTTACCTGGACCGATGGATGGAAGGAAGGCGTTGGCATCCATTCCCCACTTTTGACATTCTGCACTGTCTTTGGTAAATTGTGAATTTGTGCTTTGTTCATTTGTTATTTTTTCTTGGGTTTGTTTCCTCTAGGGGTACTTGATTCCTTAAAAGAGGTATTTATGTTTTTAGTCAATTTCCGAAATATTTTCTTTGGTATTCATAAATCAGATATAAGGAAAAACAGATTGTATTCAGTCCAGAAGATAGTCATTTTAAGCGTATGTAACTGGTGTTGTTCTTCAAAGTCATCTTCCACAGTGATTCAGTTCAATGCATGTCCAGGACAGGAAAATCTTATTTTCATATAACATAGAATGGTCACTAATCTTGCATAATCAAGCTTGAAGGCTTTGAGCTTCCTAGGTTAGATTGACTTCAGTAAAGGTTCACTGTTTACAAATCGACATAGATCTAGTTTAATATCGAAGGCACCCACATTGTTGTGCTTGGGTGTGCACAACAGATGGTTTTCCAACAAGATGAGACCAGAGTTATTTATATCTTTGACTCTATATGTTCGGCCCACCACAAACGTTTGGTGTTAGTACGGTTTATTGATCTTTCCAGACAAGCATATAATTGTCAACACATAACAGAAATCCACAATGGTTACATTTCAAGTTTAGATTCTAATCCAACATCCATACAAAGAAAGCAAAAACAGTCATCTATCTAAGCTTCTTATCATCATATATCACAATGTTGGGAAAAGAAAACACAGAACACGGCTAGCTGCAACAATTACTTTTCTCCTGAATTGGCTTCCCCTTCATTTGAACAGTTGATCCCTTGTTGTCAGAAGTAGGTTGGTTTCCCATTCTACAAGCAATGAAACAGCAGTGATTAACTAAGATTACAGTACGTCAGTCTGAAAATCCAACATGTAGAAATCATGGAGAGAAATAATGTGAAGGGCCAACAAGTGGAAATCTACTTTTTCTTAATCTCAGCAGCCATGGTTAGAAAAGCTTGCTCCACATTTGAGCCTTCTTTAGCACTAGTCTCAAGGAAAGGAATCCCAAGTGAGTCTGCAAACGCCTGTAGTTCATATGGAGAAAATAAATCAACTCAAGATTTAAAAACTCGCATATAGATTAGCTTTCACACTTGGCAACCTTTTCTCACCATGTAAAGAAAATGACACATGCATTATTTTTGTTTCTATTGGTTGGGAATCACACAAATATCATTTGGCGGTTGGCAATATAATTTCTAAAACATGCTCATCAATAATCCATTTTGTTTCATTTTCCAGATGCCTAACTAATGCGTATGACCCATACAGTTAAGTTAATCCAAGACGCAAATTCATGGGAAAAACCAAGACGCAAATTCTTGGGAAAAACCAAGACGCAAATTCATGGAAAAAACCAAGACTTATAAGAAAGAGCGAAAAGAACATCTGAAACTGCGAAGTAATATGTCTAAATTTGATTTGGGTGGAAAATCTAGTTTTCATGTTGGCATAAGTACAGTAATTCCCATTTAACATTTCCATATATATCTTAGGTGGCAAGGGAAGGATGGAGCTGGAGATTCGCAGCGACAGATGCTTCCACAGGATTCCTGTCATCCAAACAGAAGGCAAACATGGATGCTTAAAACATGAGTCTAACTTCCAAACACACCATAAAATAGATACCCATCAGTGATAGGAATAAGATTTCCACTTCTAATATGTTGCGACATGCCCATAAGTAATCAAGCTTGAGTTGCCATATCTATAAATGGAAGTACCAAGGAAAAATGTATTAAAATATCACCATGAGAATAATCATAATCAGTAACCCAATAATTACCTTAGCGGTCTCTGTGTCTACGACCTTTTTATCAACCAAATCACTCTTATTACCAACAAGAAGCTTGCACACACTGTCATTTGCGTATCTATCAATTTCATTCAACCACTGCTTTACATTGTTGAAGCTCTCCATATCAGTAACATCATAGACAATCTGCACAATCCCAAGACAATAGTATGCTTAACACAGCTACGAAATTGTTGGACACACAGATTTGCAAAAGAACATAATACATGAACGTTTTCAACCTTGATTGTGTCAATACAAAATGGTACACAAACAAGAAACTACATCCTGTGCACAATAAAGTTGGATAATCCAACATTAAACATGAAAGCAAAACACCATATCCATATGTTAAACACATCAACATTGGAGAAAGATTTTACATAAAAGAATGAATATTTTTTTTTAGAAAAAGATAAAGTACATTCCTATGAAGTGTAGGTAGTACATCTTGTATGAAGAAGATAGACCAGAATGATTTAATGAAAGATACGCTAACTTTTTATGACAAAATACATAAATCATATACTGATTTAACTTTTTCGTAAGATGAGACCACTGTTTTAAAAGACGCAGCAAATATGAGGGAGTGAAGGTTAAAATGAGCAAATATAATATATAAAAACTGAAATTCTATAGACAGTAACAATATCTTACAATGATTCCATGTGCCCCTCGATAATAACTACTTGTTATAGTCCTGAATCGCTCCTGTCCTGCAGTATCCCACTAAAACACGCAAAGAGCAAATCGCAGTCAGAAAAAACCTGATTAGACTTCAATGCAAATAATTCAAAGCTTTAATCTCTAATCAACAAATTTCTCTATAATTTCTAACTAAATCATTACAACTTACAATCTGAAGCTTGACTGTTTTCCCATCCAGCTCCACAGTTCTAATTTTCTGGTTTCAACATCCAATACAATCATAAGTCGAATTAAGTAAATCAAAATTGCAAACAAGTAAATGCATGTAAAAAAGAGGAAGAGATAAACTAACAAAATCGACTCCGATCGTACTGATGTAACTATCAACATACGAATCATCCTGCAAAAACAAAAAACAAGATATAGTTTTCATCGTCAATATAACTAGGACTTTTTCTTAAATCAGACTTTTCCAACAAAGAATGAAATACAAAACTTACAGCAAATCTGAGAAGCAGACATGATTTTCCAACAGATGAATCTCCAATTAAAAGAAGCTTGAATAGGTAATCACTGTTTTTAGAACATCAAAAAGAAAGAAACGGATGAAAATTTTATAAGAGAAGAAATTATAACGGACAAAATTAGGGAAAAAAAAAAGTAGATGTCGAAATGAAAAGAGTTTGAATCTTACTATTCGTTGCTCATGATGGAAAATTTGGATGAGGAATGGAGGGATTTTGTTTGGGGGTAGTTCTATTTTTAGGGTTTGAACGATGAAAGAAAAATAAGTCTCTCCTTTTACCTGTAAAGAAAAACACTGACCTTTTCACTTTAACGCGTGATATGGATGTCACAACTTCTGTAATTACTGTACTTAAAAGATTATTATATTCAAAGATCGTCAGAGTCCCGTAGCTCACTTGGTTAGAGTGCTGGTCTCATGAGCCGAAGGTCGTGGTTCGAACCCTCCCGGGATTATTTTTGCCAAATGACCCGTGCCGTAAGGGCTATTTCGCATTGTCCTAAGTTGGGATCAAGCATTTTCTAAAGACCAATTAATGTATTTGACTGGTATATCTAACCATTAAAAGAAACAAAAAAGTTAATCTTCTCTTCTTCTTCACTTTTCTTTCATTTCATCACGATGAAAATGATGATCATAATTTCATCATACATTGTGATTTTTCATTGTATACACTGAAACTATAAGATATATACCATATTTAGCCCGTGAAGGCACGGGCTATTTCACACTGCCATAAGCTGGGGCATTAAACGGTCTCTAAAATTTGACTTCTTCTTTATGTTTTCTTTAGGTCAAAAAATACTTGATAACGTTCAGTTGAAGAATAGTTAAGAATATTAAATCAGTTCCAGCAAAGGTCATTCCTTTACCATGATGTTTACTGATTTCTTCTTTTTTTGAATTCTTCCGGTCCAATTTCTTGTACTTATACATTGATGGTGGTCGAGTAGCTGGGGTGGTTATAGTAACAGGTGTTCCATTTGGATTGTTGATTTTTCATCTTCATCGAGTTTATTGAGGAACTTGAAATTGATTGAATCCATCTCTACTGGATTGCATCTGAATGCAGCGGTGGTGGGATTGGTTGTCCATTCACTTTTTTATGCTATCCTGTGAAATAGCCGGAGCGGCACTGACTATTTCACAGAGCAAACAGATGAGGTTGTTATCTATCATACACCACATATACTTATTGTGTTTTATTTACGGTACGACTATTTAACGGCATGACGTTAGTTTCATGAGACACCCACATCTTTATCATCCAATTTCTAGCCACAAACCGCATATTTTAGCGAATTTATCTCAGTTCCACTGACTCTATGGTTTTAAAGAAAAATGAACCCAATCAAAGCTAGTCATACCAAATATAAGGTCGCAACTAAGTCCAAGACCGACCCTAATATTGCAAAACACAAATTACTAAAAAAAACATTTTTCTTTTTGGTAACCTTGTGTTATTTCATTTTCCTGCTTAAACTTAATTGTTTAATCTGTTCACCCCTTTGATATTATTAACGATTTTGGTAGAAATATTATCACATACCTATGATGTGACCTTCTTCTCCTTCCTCTTTACTATAGAAATTCTTTTTATTTTCCTAGATATTAAGCTACATATTAGCCCTCTAGGATTTACTTGTTGTTTCTGTTTTTATGATTATTTATCTATCCCAGATGAAAAAGCGTTAACACCGCTGTAACTGAAATCAGGTACAACACATGACGATTGTGAGCTATGGAGTGAAAATTCTAAACGGGAAAAGTAACTTAACTATTCGAAGCTGGGTGACCATACGAGACTTAAAATGAATGTTTGAATTAATTAATAAATAGAAAGGAGATGAGTGACTTTTATTCCTAGGATTTGAGCAATTGACTTGGAATATAAGCAATGCTACGGAAGAACCGATGGAGTAAATAAAACGTCGGATTCATACAAAAAAGCTATTATTTTTTTTTTCTGGAGAGTGAAGATAAAAGGTTGATACATTAAATAGAAAGAGTACAAATGATTAAAAGATCATCAAAGTCTTATAATAGATTCTGAATATTCAAAGACTTGACTAATTGGAATATCACTAAAAGTACGCAACTTCGAACTGCTCAATGTTGCTTCGATCCTGACAATAACCTTAGTTGGCGAGCAGATACGACTACCAACACCATCTTATTTCCCACTTGCAACAAAGTCCATAAAACGAAGACACCGCCAAGTATCCCCGTTCCTACCTTTTAAATTGATCACTCCCCGAGCAATGAAATGTTTTTGTAAGGTAATTACGAAAGTCCGTTTCTTCTTAAAAGGAAAACTCTCAAGGAAGTTATTCCAAAAACTACAAACTTCCCCAGCAAACCTGTGGTGCATAAAAATATGGTCGACAGTCTCATGCTTCAAACTGCAAAATTACGGTTCAAAAATTAAGAAAAATTTACATAGAAAAAGGAAAAAGAAAATCAATTTGTGATAATACACAGTGGAATGCTTAAAATCTGTAACCATTTCGAACCCTCTAAAGTAGAAGATAATGTAAAACAAACACGGAAAAAACTGATGGATAATATATTTCTCATTCACATGAGATACGGTATATGTGGGATTTAATCGGTGAGTAGTTTGACCACAAGTCAAACTCTATTCTAAGAAAGCTTGTTCCTAACTTAAGAGCTAAGTTAGGAAAACTTGTCCCCAAAGTTAGGGATTCTTGAGGGCGAAGTTTGTGTCTTTATATATAGGACTAGAATTGTAGGTTTGTAGATAATCCAACCGAAAAGAGTGGTAAATCCTTGTGTTTAGGATTTTTGGTCTCTTTGGTAGGGAGGATCGTGTGCTACCGTGAAGGTCAATATCGTTGTGAGAGAAAAACTTGTAAAGAGAGGATTTTGGTGTTCTAGTGTTTAGGGTTTGGGGCTTTTCCCTAAACCTAGTTTCTAGTGTTTCCATGTTTCTCCTTTGTTACTAGCAACTGTGAAGAAAGCGTAGAAGAGAAGACATGAGGCTGGTTTGAGGAATGGTTACAGAGTTGATTCCTATGGTTTCTTCTATGGTGTTCTCGGGTATGTCTTGTTAACTCTTTAGTCTTTTCTTAGGTTGCGGAAAGAGCATGTAATGGTCTTTGATTTAATGAAAGTTTTTCTGGTGGTGTTGTCCGTGGACGTAGCCTGTAAAGGTGAACCACGTATATCTTGTGTGTTTCTTTATCTTCTGTGTCTCTCTTAATATTTCTCCCACGTTTTGGTTCAAATCGCCAATTTCTCTTTGTGATCCTGATTTCCGCTGCGCTCGGGGTACCAATTTCCCCAATAATTGGTATCAGAGCCCAAGGACGGGCTGGTGTGATTGAACCCGGAATTGAACGATGGTTTATTGTTCGGGTGGAGAAATATGTTTTGAAGATAATGTTTCAACCGTTGTTTACACAAGGATGGGCTTGTGATGTCATTTACAAACCGGAGGTTCAACTTGGAAGAAGTTTATGTTCTTCGTTCTGGTTTTATGATGTATTATGGGATGCATAATAAGTCTGAATGAGGTGGAATACATATTTACTTCTTGAAGAGTGTTAGTAATCATACACTATAAAGAATGGGTTACAAAGTTTGAAGAAAGGATGGGTATGAGAGGTCTCATGTAGAAGCAAGTTCAACAACGCTTCGAAGTTATGCACGAGATGTTATAGATTTATGTTCTTAAGTCTATGTTAAAGAATTCTTGATGTCTTGCACGTAATATCAAGAATGTGTCCGGTCTCGGAAGCATGTACCACGATAATATGGGCATTCACACAGTATATATTCTGAGCGAGTATGTTGGGTGTGATAGTGGTAAAAAGTATGCCTGATTGGTGATGGCTTTGTGAACCGCTTAAAGGATTAAGCCTGTTAATCACAACGGAGATATCTGATGGTTTGTTTCAGATACACGGTAATCATGACATGTGCTGGAGTATGCTATTAAAACTAATTCTTCCTTTTGGGATTAAAGTTCAATATGTTTTTAGCTTACTGGTTAGGTGGATCTAATGGTGATTCTTCTAGATGGTTCTCTTGATGATTAATGGTGGAGTCTGTGTAAGGATTCATTGATGGTGATTGAAGATTTTCATGGTGTTTGTGAGGCGTGGCTAGTTTCATAAGTTTTCTTCATGAAGAAGATGGTTTGAAGACTTTTATCAATATCATTGTGTTTTGGTCGAAGCGATGGTTCTATGAAGATGGAAGTACCGGTTTGAGCTTCAAAAGTAATTCAACATGTATATAGAGATGGTGGACAACTATGGTGGAAGATGGAGATAATTTTCTGCGATCGTCTCATGCTTGAAAGCATGATCCGAGGTGAAGAATTATGGGATTTAATCGGTGAGTAGTTTGACCACAAGTCAAACTCTATTCTAAGAAAGCTTGTTCCTAAAGCTTAGGAACTTAAAGAGCTAAGTTAGGAAAACTTGTTCCCAAAGTTAGGGCTTCTTGAGGGCCAAGTTTGTGTCTCTCTATATAGGACTAGAATTGTAGGTTTGTAGATAATCTAACCTAGAAGAGTGGTAAATCCTTGTGTTTAGGATTTTTTGTCTCTTTGGTAGGGAAGATCGTGTTCTACCATAAAGGTCAATATCATTGTGAGAGAAAAACTTGTAGAGAGAGGATTTTGGTGTTCTAGTGTTTAGGGTTTCAGGCTTTGCCCTAAACCTAGTTTCTAGTGTTTCCATGTTTCTCCTTTGCTACTAGCAACTGTGAAGAAAACGTAGAAGAGAAGACATGAGGCTGGTTTGAGGAATGGTTAGAGAGTTGATTCCTATGGTTTCTTCGATGGTGTTCTCGGGTATGTCTTGTTAACTCTTTAGTCTTTTCTTAGGTTGCAGAAAGAGCATGTAATGGTCTTTGATTTAATGGAAGTTTTTCTGGTGGTGTTGGCCGTGGACGTAGCATGTAAAGGTGAACCACGTATATCTTGTGTTGTGGTTGTATGTTTCTTTATCTTCCGTGTCTCTCTTAATATTTCTCCCACGTTTTGGTTCAAATCGCCAGTTGCCCTATGTGATCCTGATTTTCGTTGTGCTCGGGGTGCCAATTTTCCCAACAGTATATATCTTGTTCCGAAAGCAAAAAAGAGCATAAAGGAAATATTAGATGCCATGACCATTATTGCGATAGTAGCTATGAATTGTTTGTAATTATTTTTACATATTTTCACACATAAAAAGTTGAGGCTTACGACCGGGAGGGAAACCGAGGTTACATCCACAGTTATCCCTCTCACAGGTACGTCTATGCGTCTATTATATAAGACATGAGCATCAAATTTTTAAGAGTAAGCTGCGTAACATGAATTATGATTTTCTTTTGGGGTTTTTTCATCCATGTCATGCAGCGCCAATACGTTATACGCCATTAGTAAATGAAAATAATATAGGCCTACCTTCTATCAGACCAAAAGTGAGATTTCTCTAGTTTCGATGTTAGTTCATGAATTTTGCGGACAGCGTCAGGCTAGCCAAGCAACCAACCCAAGTACGATGTGGATGTTTTCCCATAGGTTCCCCCCTCCAACATTTCTGAAGTGCTTATATTCAAGAACTTTTCATTCACATCCATAAGCCTCTCATACTTTGAAAACGAAAAACAAATATTTTACAAATAAACATGGGATATTTACAAATATGGATACCTTTTTTAGAAAAAAAAAGAAAAGTATGCTGAATTTCAATTCAAAGAAAGATTTCAAATTATAAGTACTTCATAGGAAAATAAATTTTCAAAATGTACGACTATTCTCACCTGCGCTAGAAATATGCACAACAAATGCTAGGTTTTAAATTTGAATAACCCTCACTATGTCTTTTGTTGTCAACTGCCTATTGCAGCCCATTCGGTTGGCGTGAGGAAGGATTAACTTGGGTCTTTCTAGAGAATCTTTTACGAACAATATAAATTAGGTTACCATGCTTGGAGGAAAAACATTTAGCAAGTTCACATATTTAGCTAGTCCACTCTGCATAGTAGTATAACCACTACTGAGAAATGTAAATTGAGAGATATTATTAATAATAAACATACATGCAACCGTGAGAATTTCATTGATGGTTGCCAATGGAAACAGACTGTAAAACCTATCTAAGTACCATAAGAATGATACGATGGAAAAGGAAATCATGTGAATGAGACTCTTTTTCTGGATAGGCACGTAACATAACATATACTGACCTTATAAATAAATATTCGTTGGAAACCTCCAATGACACCAAAAAGAAATAGACCTCTAAGTGGCTAAGTCCTGGATTACATATGCAGTTTATGCCATAGTGCAGTGAAAACGTAGTTCCTCGTTTACTTGTACCTACATGGCTATATGAGATTTGGATCTCAGATAACAGAGTGACTACACTAACCAAGTATCATATTGTGTGTGATGCATAATTATGAAGAATATTACTTTTTTTAAACCATTTAAGAAATTTGTATTTGGATTAGATGGTTTTAAACATCTCATACCTCAGAATTGGGACTTCTGGAATAGACCATCAAACTTATTCAAGAAAAAAAAAAGTCCCTACACTACTTAGAATTAGCAATTACGCAAATCAATTTTAAGTATCTGAAATTGCATATTTACCGAAGTAGACGCTAAAGAACACTTGGGGTCATCGTATCAACTTGAATCCTTTGTCGCTCACTAAGAGAACTTAGTCAGAGGGATGAAGATGGTCTGGATTGGTTATACTTCCTAAGTCACCTCAACAACATTCTGATAAAAAATATACATTCAAATTAAGCTAATTGAAGAACAAAGAGGAAACCCTAGAAAGGAAAAATAATAAAGCTCTTACCTTGTATAAATAATGAGTTGTATAATCTCCGGAACTAACCCTTTTCTTGATATCAAGTTTGGGAAACCGATAAAAAAAAAACTTTGGGCAATCGATATACTTCAAATTTACCGGTAGAAACCTTAAAATTGCCTGACCTTACACTTCATTCATCTAAATCCTGCATTAGTAAAGAAAAGGATTATTTTGGCAAGATTATTTTGGCGATGTCTTGTAATTGTATAGCTAAGTAATTATTTGCCAAATTTCAATTCAAATTGCTAGTAGTAAATCATACCTTTAATAATTTTCTTACTGCTGGACTGTTGGACTTCGAAAAATTATGCAAATTATATCAATTAACCTTAGAAGTAAATAAATAAAACAATTGGATATGTCAATCATGAACACAATCCAAAATCAGAGAAATTTAAAGGAGGGAGACGGAGAGTACCTGAGCTCGAAAATTTGCATAACAAGGCACGATGACTGAGAATTAGCTTCTTATATAAATTTCTTTGCAAGGAAATTTATCTTTGTTCAGTTTTATTTTTAGGGTATTAATCATGATTATTCTCGGAACGAAGTAATTGAAATTCATGCGTGAGATACTTTGGGAGTTTTGGAATATAAAAGGTCTAACAATTAGCGTAAGAAACTGGTGGGAGTAAAAACAAAGATGCGGTGGAGTAGAATATCCAAAGTGGGCCAATTTAAGTCGCCGTTGGATCAAAAACTACTTGATGAAATCCTAACCACCAGTTGGGAAAATGAAGATATCTCAACCATTGGGTGACAATCGAACACTACTGTTGTATAAGCATTGATATGATGTCTGCCATTTTATTCTTTTCAATTCTTTCTCATTATTGAACAGATATGTTATTAGGAGGATTCAAAATCCAAACACTACTTAATCTTTCTACTCTTGGATAGTCCTTGCTCACTGCATATGCTACCACCTTATAATCTAGCTCAAACTCCACCCTTTCCAAGTTTAAGTTCTTCACCCATTGTATTGCCTCCCATAAAGCTCTGCACTCAGCATGATCTAGGCTCAAGACTTCAGCTACATAGATGCAGACCAATGCCACCAGTTTTACTAGAATGAAGAAAAGAGCCATCAAAGTTACCTTTAAAAGAACTGGAATGAAGAAAAGAGACGTCAGAGTTACCTTTAAAACAATTTATTGCAAGAGGATCTGAATGAAGGTATCTTGACGCTGATTTGTTCTTATTAGCTGAGGCCTATTCCCAAACTCAAATATCTCCTTCTGCATTTTTGAATACAAGTAGTTGGTGAATATTTGCTTCCCTTAAAAAAAAATCATTTATCATTCCAGAGACACCAAGCTACAATTGCAACCTTGCAAACATCTTCTTCTTAAACTTGATGGGCTAACAGTCTGTCCAACCAAGCACAAATCCATTCCACCAGGTTTCCTTGAGGATGAATTCCTAATGTCGCAAACTAAACCATTTTAAACTGATGAGAACATTCCAGGAGATAGTGAGAAGCAGTCTCATTTCTAGTCTAACCTAAACGAAGTTATCTCTAGTACATAATCAAGCGACTCTTAGATGCGTTTTGACTCACTAAAATATGACAACCAAACTTGATATACCAACGCTTGGTGGGTTCAACCGAGCTATGCTCTAACAATCTCCCCTTTGTCAATTTTAGTGACAAAAGTCTTAATACATATGGATAAACAAATTACAATAATTCATTATACATATGCTTGATTCCAAGTTTCAACAACAGAATAACCTGCATATATTCAATCAATAAATGCCGTTGTTGACATCTGAATAACAAAGCTTATACTCCCTCTAAAGATAAGATAAGTAGATATTAAATCCGAACATCTTTGTTATTCTCCTTTCGTAGTACAGAATGACTACTCAACCATATGATATGTTTCTCCTCCTTAGTCAATGCTTTACTCTTTCGTTAGATATAACTTTTAAGAACAATTGTCCTTTCTTTAGTCATTGCAAATCACTTGTTTACTCCATATATTTTTTCCTATTTTTTGTCACAAAATGACAAAGGTTCGAGCAAATACAGGTCAAATCGAAAGGATCTTACAAATGTAAAAGACTTGTAAAAAACCTATAAGAGTTAAGCAAGGTTTCACATACCACTTTAGATAACCAATATTAAAACCGAAACTACAAGTAATTTAGTTTTAATATGTTATCAAGGAAAACTATTACCCAAAGCAATTTTCCTTGGCAAGGAAAAAAAGTTTTAACGAGGCAATTAGCTTAGACACAATGTTATCAGGGGGAATGTTATAAACGTGTAATTATGTTAAGAATATCTAGGGTGAATCTCATTTATTAATGAGATGCTCTTGTGTCTAGCCTTATAAATAGAGGCTCTAATGTTTGTTAATACACATATCAATAGAAATTTCTCCCTCTTCTTCTCTCTACTTTGTGTCTTCTTCTCTAGTTTCTCGGTTTACAAGAATACATTTATTTTTTCTGTTATAATTAAGAAGAGAGTGGATAAGAAAAATAAATAAAGAAGAAAAGAGTATCTATTTTTGATCCTATTTTTTCCGTTATAATTAAGAAGAGAGTAGATAAGAAAAATAAATAAAGAAGAAAAGAGTGACGTGAAAAAATGGGATAAGAAAAAAACAAAAAGGATAATATTGTATTATAAGTAAAATAAATGTGCAAACCGGAAATCTTAAATGTCGATGGACCAAATTGACAGATCACTTACATGTTTGGATACCAAAAGCAGAAGTCAATTTCAGAAGTCATAACCAAAAACATTTTGCTTCACAAAAAATTAATATTTTTATTTTTAAAAGTAATTCTGAAATTGTGTATCCAAACTAAATTCTAAATTTTTTTTTCTTTTAAGAAATCGAAAAAAAACTTCTCAAACGATAACCAAACGCGAAATTAAAATGGGACCAAATCATAATTTCTTCTTCTTAAAAAGTAAAATACTCACTGGACGCCACATCATATTTAAGACCCACGTGGAGGCCACATCATGTGTGTAGGAAAGTGATTTCCAAATTCATGCGGAATTCTATATGCTTTAGAGGTCAGGATTGTTGACCCATATATAAGGAATCCTGCAGCCCTAAAAAGGTTTTGAGTTTATTCATTATTAAGCCTTTTCTAGTTTGGGATTATGGAGCATCAAATCATAGCGTATTGGCGGACTATACACACTGCCATTCCACGCGCGTTAAATATGTGAGTGTTTTTTATTTTTGTTTCACATTCTTTATTTCTTAGAGGTCCTGTTTATTAAGAGCACGCATCAGAGCGTGGAATTGAAATCACAAGACCAATCACTATGATGTGTCAGCACGCATCAGATCATAGCTATAACTTATTTGAAGCCGATAAAAATGGGTCTCAGTCCAACCTCACTATGGCGCGCCATGTCATCGTATCTAAATAGTACGAACATGAATTGAGTTTCTTTTTTCTTCTCCAATTTTTCTTTAATCTAAAACGGTGTTTGTAAAGTAGTTTTTTTTCCATGTGATTTCTCTTAGCTATTAGATAACCGCGTGCGGTGTGGTGGCCAACCGAAAAAAGAGACCTAATCTAACTTTGAAATTCCACCTAATGAAAATAGATGGAAAAGAATTGCTTAGTAAGATAATTAAGGATCCTGGTAATGGTGAATAATAAATATATAAGTCACACATTAATTTATATTGAAGATTGTGTCATAAATGCTACCAACTAAGCTAATTCAACTTATTCTGACTGAACTTTTCTGACCGTATGGTCCGTATCATCAAAGTATCTTGAGTCCTTGACATTCGTATTCTGCAAGATACTCACTTGTTAGCTGCTGTCACAAATTACGTTAAGAGGAAACAGATTAATATCGACCATGGTCACAAATTTGGGTATTAATGATCTAATTACCTCACTACACGTGAGTACCTAATCGTATGTGCATTATCAACACGTGGCCAATTTGGAGTTTCGACCTTAAACAATTCTTATTCACAATTTAGGTTTAAGGAATATCATAGTAATTGGATTTCGCTACAATCAAGCTATAGTGCTTACCATAGTGCCTGGCCTAACGTATTTTCTGGTTCAAAAGAAATTGCTTACCATAGTGCTTGGCCCAACAGTACTACGATTACTTATCGAAAAACAAAAACTTTCGATGATTAAATAAATAATATTACTTGCTCTAAAATTGATGAGATCCTATTTCCTAGTTCAGAACTTTCTAAAGAAGAAGAGCAAGAGGGTGAGGAGATGATGAAGAGGACAAGGAAGAGTAATGCTGATAATAATGCAGATCATCCCGTGAGTAGTTTAACTTTTGATGGTCATGTGGTGGTTTATCAAATACTGAACATACTCCCGGTGAAGTCACTTATGCGGTTCAAGTGTGTCTGTAAAGGTTGGAAATTGATCATTGAACAAGATTCATACTTCATAAATTTACACCTTACCCATTCGGAAACACGTCCAGGTCTCTTTGTCATCCTTCCAAAGAGTGCCCCATGGTAAGTGGGTCGTGCAAGAGATTACGAGTCTTTCTTTTCAGCTGATTTGCACTTTAACGGCAGAGCAGCAAATGTTCACACCCGCGAAACAAAGTCATTCTCATATGGTAAAATTTTAGGAGCCATTAAAAGTCTGGTCTGTTTCGTTGAAAACTGCGCTGTTCGAATATCCAAAGTCAGCACCAGAGAACAAACACCATGGATCAAGTCAACAATATGCATGAATATAGAGAAAGAGAATGGCATTGTAAGACTTTTAGAGGAACCAAGATGTTATTTTGGTTTTGAAACTGCTACCAAAAAACATAAAGCTGTCTTTGTGTGGTGTAGATGTAAATTCCAAGACTTTCCAGTTTGTGAGGTCTTGACAATAGGGGATAATAAATGGAGTGTAGATACTAAATACCGCACATCATAATATGTGCGCGAAGTAATAGTTCGATAAACGAGCGAAGGGTATCACGTATAGTATATTTGAGATGACGCATCAGATGACGTTAGAAGAATCATGAATAAAGTGTGATAGTCGTGCGAAGTTATAGAGCACGTGCGAGAAGAGTCAAGATAAGCGTGCGATAATGACGCAAGCCAAATCCGAAAATAAAGGTTTTATTAGATGTCATCCACTATGTAAACCCCTATATAAAGGGACCGAGCGACCTTGTTAAGAGATGATCTTCGGGAGAGCTTAGACTTTGAATTTAGGAGAGAGAAAGATTATTTGTTCTCCAAGTTAGAACTTATCTCAAATCTTGTAACCATATTGAAGATTTTATGAATGAATGTACAAAATTTAAGATGATTACTTGAATTTTTATTAAGATTTCATCAAGGGTGTGGTTGTAGGATTTCCTGCAACTATATTTTGGCGCTAGAAATCATCTCGGAATGGTATACCATGGTGGTGAACGTTAAAGAAAACAAAAATGGTGAGAATAAGCAAGAGAATCGCTGGAAGGAGAAGGAGTGAAATTGCAGAGTCATCTAGGATCAGAGAAAGAGATAATCCTCAACAACAAGTTCATAATCTATCTCAACGAGAACCTGTACAAGATAACGCTATTGACTATGACAGAGTAAGTGTTCATACTTCACAAACAGATTCAACAGAAAAGAATGAACAAAGGACTGGGGAAGGAGGATTCATAGAAGGAGATGATGAAGATATGACAATCGCAGAACTTCGACAGAGGTTGGCTGATGAAAGAAGGCGAGAGGAGGAAGAGCGTGCGAATTTGATGCGTCAGAATAATGAGTTAAGAGAAGAGAATATAATATTACAGGAGCAGAGATCGAGAAGTATGACTCTCTCAAGGTCGAGATCAAATACATCAAGACAAAGTCAATCTAGTCGAAGAGACATCAGACAACAACCACGTTTGGATGATATTGTAGAAAATAGTGAGGAAAATGATGATCTACATGATCGACGTGATGAATATCACGTAGACCAACCGCCAATGGATGACCGGTACATACAACACGGTGAAGATCATCGAATGCAAGAAGATAACATAGATAACAGATATTTACAGCAAGTCGAGTGATATCAAGGTGAACAACGTGATCCAAAAAAAGGAAGGATAATATTACAGGGTAGACAAGTATTAAGAGATCAACGCGAACGCGAAGCCGAGGTTGAAAGATACATGACAGAATAGAATCACGCACATACTGAGCGAGAAAGATTCAGGAGAAGAAGACAAGAAATTGAAGAACGAGAATTCCAAGACGTTGTGCGCGAAAATAACCATGACAACTGTGTAAGAAGACGCGAGGTCAATCACACACATCCAAACCAGACTATGGAGGACGAGGACGAACAGAGAAGAACTAGGTGACAAGAAAGAGAGCTGATAAGGGATCGACACGATCAAGTCGAACAGGATGACAGAGAAAGACGGAGACGCCAGAGATATGCTGAAGAAGCAAGGGAGATGCAGGAGGCTATTCGTCAAAATAGTCATGACAATAGAGTAATGCAAGCAAGATTAAAAAGACCAATGCAACAAGACCATGTAATGATGAACAAATTTTAAGAGAGTTAGCGGAAATGAGAGAAATGATGACAACAAGAATATAGGGCGGTAGAAGACAGTTGGATGAGGAAATTGAAGAAGCATGATAAACACCATTTGCAACACAAATACAGATGGCGGGAATACCTCCTAAATACAGTTTGCAGTATTCACCAATATCTTTGATGGAACAACCTGTGCGATACAGTATATAAAATCTTATGTGGGAACTTTATTGCAATGAGAAGATCATGATGTGGTTATTTTCAAGTATTTTCCGGCAAGCTTGTCAGGAGAAGCTTTGAAGTGGTTTGAAGGTTTACCTACTGGAACAATCAGATCATTCAATCATTTGCAATCAATCTTCCTAGGAGCATACATCAACAACAATGTATTAAGACCAGGCATAGAGCAAGTATTTGGTTTGCGAAGAAGAACAAATGAAGACCTACGAAGTCTAATCACAAGATGGAGAACAATGTGCAGTGAAATGGCTGGACGAGTGGATGAAAGAAATCTCATATTAGCGTTCATCAATGCCCTCTTCGCAACAGATTTTTTATACACACAAATTTTCAGAATTAAAGACACCATATCAATGACAGAGCTACGCGAGTATCAAGAAGAATACATCGTTCTTGAGCAAAATCAGAAAGAGGTGGAATCTTATTCTGTGGAAAATACAAGCACAAAAGTTGGGAACGCGAGTTTACTTCCTAAACTAGAGAACACAATCGCAAGCACATCTCGAGGAGGGTATGAAAAAGTGATAAGCGAAGATCAACAAAAAATGGTAGCAATGGGAAGTCGAGATCAAGAAGACTGGGAAAGAGAAAAACAATTCAATAATCGTGGAGGAAATAAAATTCGAAGACTTGATAACCAGCCAGAAGGATATGGAGGCCAAAGGCAATATTTTAATCAAGGTCAAAGAGGCAATAAAGTAGTTTATGAGCCTATAAAGATTCCGTATCTAAATGCTACAGTAGAAAAAATTTGGGAAGCTATAATTTTGATGGAAGAAATACCGGCACCACCAAATGTGGGAAATGATCCACCACCAGGGAGAAGAAGTAGAGAATTTTGTGCTTATCATCGTTTCCATGGTCACACAACAAATAATTGTAGGGACATAAAGAAAATCATACTGCGAATGATAAATCAAGGGAAGTTAGATCACTTTTTGGTACAACAGCCGCAAAATTTACCTCCACCACCTCCAGAAGGTCGCACACAAGGTACGGAGGCAGGAAGAAATACCTATTTGATTGAGGTGGGTGCGAAATCCAAGAATCTATACTGTAATTCGATAATACATTCGTTCAAGAACATAAAATACTTCCATGATAATATCTTGAGCAGAGTTTACGCGAGGGATAGTAATGGAAGAGAGATATTGAATCTTGCCAAGATATCGCCTTTAAAATATTGGCAGAAGCAACTTCTTTCCATCAATGCAGAAGAAGAACCTGGAGGTGGAGACTTGCACGAAAATCCCTTAGTGGTAAAGTTGGAAATCAATCCAAAAGAAAAAATTGATGCAGATGAAGAGGAAGAAACAGATACATGGGCTATCAACAGAATACTAATGGATCCTGGAAGTTCGGTGGATATCTTATTTTATCATACATACAAAACTATGGGTGGTCGAGATGAAGAGATTATTCCCTCTACTTATAAGATATACGGTTTTAGTGGCATATCTAATAAACCGAAGTGAGAAATAACAATGCGGATTCCTTTAAAAAAACATATCATTGGAAATAGTATTCTGTGTTGTTGATGTAGAATCACCTTACAACGCTTTGATTGGAAGGCCGTGGTTACATGGTATTTTAGGGGTGGATTCTACTTTTCACCAATGCATCAAGTTTCCTATTCCTTAAGGCGTAGGAGTAATAAGAGGAGATCCAAATGAAGGAAAAACATGCCATGAGATTGACATTGACAAATGTGAAGAGCGCTCAAGCAAGCGAAGGAGCTGGAAACAACATATAAGAGAAATTCAGCGTAGTGAAAGGTTGATGGTAGATGTTGTAAATAAGAGAAGGAAATAATACATGATTCTGCACAAGCGATAACAATTGCACAAGAGCATAGACGCGAATTCCAAGAAGGAGATCTAGTGTTGAGGCAGAAACCTAGATATCAAAAATCTGGTAAAGGAAATGTGGAAAACATGTGGGAAGACCCATATAAGATCAAAAGAGTTGTTAACAATGGGATGTGTGAGTTGATAGATGAAAAGGGAAACTCATGTGATGAATTATGCCATCAAGTGTATTTGAAGAAATATGGTGCATGCCGTAATTTTCGCACAACAGAAGAAATGGAACAAATACGCATCGATATATTCGATAGCGTGAGAGAACTCAAAGAAGCGAAAACAACAAGTAACTCATCGAGGATGTAACAGTCCTCAAAGAATCAGTTGTTTTCCTAGTGGAAGAAAAGATTATATCAGAATTGTATTAATCAAAAATAAGAACGCAATTGAAGACCTTAATAAAAATGCATCAAAAATAAAGACTACAATTAAGGAGCCTAGCTATGCGGTTGTAGCGTGCACCCTAGTTCGCGTAAATCAAGAGGCAATAATAAGACCTAACGCACTTCATAATTCGTGAGCTAGTTAGCATGGATCAAGTGAAAGCTGCAACAACTCTGGAGCTTGAGTCATGGAGATTTGGGGTGAAACAAAAATCCATCCGGTAGAGTGCCTTAGTTGAAAGACTAAGGTAAGAAGCTCTCTACTAAGGATTGCAGAAACTCGATCAAAGCGCCGAGGTACACGTTTGAGTCAAGAGTGCATGGGGCGTCTGGAGCGTACCTGGCCATTCTTGACAAGTCTTGATTATGATGCACTCGGTCCGAAGAAACCCCACTTAGGGTGCGGTCTTGTAACCATAAATCATATCGGTGGAGGGATAAGAGACCGCGAAAACAACTGGTTGTTGCATTACTGGATGAGAGGAGCCCACCCTAACCCGGTAGGGGTATGCCTCCTTGAAGGGACAATCAGGGAGAATATAAGGACGACACCCTCCATTAGAGAGCTGAATTGTGTCAAAAGACGCAAATATCATGAGACTTTTTACTCACGGGAGTATTAAGGCTTGTCATATTTACGCGATAATAAAACCTGGAGAGGTAATAATACAAGAGTAATTATTGTATAATTATTGTAATTTTGTATTCGTGTTCTTTTTAATTTATTCTTCAGAACGAGTAATTTTAAAATACCACATAAACGGTGTTAATTTGGAGACCAAAATCTAGTGTAGATATGATATTTTCATGCTAGACATATCGTAACACTACATTTGTTGCGTTTAATACAAGCAATTAGCAATAGAAAACGTTAAAGATTCGACAAGCACCAACGCCAATGGGGTATGACAAATGCGTAATATGATATGGTGCCCATTAAAGGTTTCACCAAAGGTGCACCTGTGAGCGCATTAAAACTTATTGGTTAAGCTCTTAACATTACAAATTCTTATGTCAACTTCATATAGGAAAACTCTATTCATTTCTATTTATGATCAAAAAAAAATTCGAAAAAATGAAAAGAAAAAAATATATCAAACATTAATTTTACATATACATGATCATACATACTGCCTATATTCGACGTAATATTTCGTTTTCTCAAGGAAATAATAATATCTGACTTTAACTTGTGCTAAAAAAGCCATAGAGGCTTAAGCTATTAGAAATTCACATATTTCTTTCATACCTAATGAGATATCATTTAGAGTGCATCATGTTTCACAAGTTTACTCGAACACAGTATACCCCTCTACTTCACAACCATTTTACCTTCTTTCATTTTTTTTCCCTTTAATATTTGGCTTTAGTTTTCGATTTACGAAGATAGTGTTATGTCACATTTACGAAGTTCAAAAGATGAACGTTATACTTCGTAATCAATATGCCAAAGGTGTGGAAAAGAACTAGTATACACATTGACCATAAAAGAATGACCAAGTCACTAATACTAGATATTCATAAATATACTTCTTATGTTATCTTTTCAATCTAAACGACTTGAAAAAAAAGTGGATAAAAATGGAAACAAGTCAAGTATGTATTACTAACCTCGAACAGAAGGATGATGTGTTATTTGATGCCGTTATGTCTTAAAGTTCTTTAGAGTAACACGATCAACTCTCAACATTTCTAATGTTCCTAGTCTAACCTAACGAAGTTGACTCTAATAATCTAATTAAGCAGCTTCGAGTTTGGATCTAGAATATGACAACCAAACTTGACATACCAACGGTTGACGGGTTCAACCGAGCAATGCTCTAACAATCTCCCTCTTTGTCAATTTTAGTGACAAACTCATTACATATGGAGAATAAAAAGACAAAACATTACATTGCAAAAGGATTTCTTAACTCCATCTTCATAAGCATGATTTCAAGTATAAATAACACAAAGTCATGTAATATTCAAACAATAAATGTTGATGTTGATAAGATATGTGATAATCTTAAGAAAAATAAAATAGTAAAAGCGGAAGAGTGGTGAAATCAGAAGTTAATCCAGGAACATGTTCTGCTAAATGGAAAAAAAAGTTCAAGTTTCGAAAATTAACAACCGAAGTTACAAAAATCAAGGGAAAACAATTCAAGAACGTGTTGAATGGAAGATACGTAAAATAAAGATAACCCGTAGGTTAAAGATTATCCCAGACTTTAATTGAGGTATTTATTTAAGTTTTTATTGTCAAAGCTTATATGATGTAAAAAATGAGGCAGTGATATTATTTAATTTAAAAATATTTTGAATTTAAAAGTTAGATTTCCTTTTTTAATCAATTGGTGTTTATTATTACATTTAGGCACACATTCAACTTGGTTTAATAGTTGTAAAATGAAATAAAATAATATTAGCAATGAAATAAGAGTATTTATAGAGAATTCGAAAAAAACCCATTGGATAACGGTAATATTTTTGAAAATTAATGGCTATATAACGACAATATTTTTTGAAATTATCAACGACTATATAATAATGACTATATTTTTCCTTATAAAAAAAGCACAATGATCTCTTAAAAACAACCTATCGAAAACACTTTCAACCAAAACCATGTATTCTAAAAGAAAACGAAAACATATATTATTTATCAAAGCAAAAGAAATTTGTCCATTATGTTTCATAGATAACCACAATTTATTGCAATTTCGTTGGATATATTCTAGGTGTCCACGAGAAGATTGTTCACGCATCAAAATGGTCATTGAGTCACAACATAAAAGTTATGGTATTTGTAATGTCAAAATCCTAACTTTTCTGAGGAACCACATAATGCAAGATGCTATGAAGGTTAAAGAAGATGAAGATGCTCAGGTATGTACAAACTCCCAAAATTTCCAATTTTCCCATCCCATTTGCTTGTTTGGGGTGGGAATTATTGGCGAGGCTACGTACAACTTACGACAGTTATGTAGTAAGTTTTCCAAATTTATATTATGTCATAGTCTCTCTTGTTATGTAACTCTCTTTAGGCACCCTGTCTGCCCTTATCACTCCCTTGTGTGCTGTAATAACTAGAGTGGTGATTGGCTAATGTGTAATCGATCAGATAGTGACATGTGTACACTATCTGACCGTTAGAGTTAGGTTAATGATTGTTATTTAAGGATGTAAGAACCTTCCTTCTTATTTAATGAAAAGATATTTGTCAGCTTAATAGAAGAGGCTGAGTTCATTAGGAACCAGAGTTACGTTTCTGGTTAATTGGTGTCCAATTTGTACCGAGTACAGTACATTTGGCATCAGATCCATCCTAAAATTCCACCATGGGAGCTTCCGATCTAAAATCAGTGAAAGAGCTGTTCGAAATCATCCAACGAGATCGTCTAACTATCGAAGAAAAATTCAATGTCTTATCTTCTGAATCTAAAGCCACAATAGAAACCTGCAAGGAGACGGCTGAATCTGTCAAAACACTTACTACTCAGATTGCAGCATTAATCAGATCATCTCCACCACCATCTGGTTCTGGTGTTCAAGATCCAGCCAACCATGGCGGCGACTCTTCTTACCAGAATGGTCCAATTTTTGGTACCTTTCATCCCAACACTTCATTCCAACACTTGAATCGAGTACCGAAGCTTGATTATCCTAGGTTTGACGGCGACAATCCGCGGGGTTGGATTCAAAAAGGCGATCGTTATTTTTTTCTACACAACATTGAAGAACACCGAAAAGTAGATATTGCATCCATCCATCTTGACGGAAAAGCTGATAAGTGGTTCTTAAATTTCCAAGTGGGTCGTCATCGTATTCTCTGGTATGATTTTGCTCACAGTATTTGCTCTCGATTTGAAAATCCGGTTGATGAAAATTTTGTTGGGTCCTTTAATAAATTGATGCAATCGAATTCTGTGGAGGAATATTTTGATCAGTTTGAAGCTCTTAAATCCTTAATGCTTGCCCATAATCCATCATTGGACGAACGTTATTTCATATTGAGTTTTATCAGTGGCCTTAAGGAGGAAATTCGCAACTCATTTTATATGTCCAACCCTTAATCCTTGAGTCAGGGTTTTTCCTTAGCTAGGATGGAGGAACAAAAACATTATTCACTTCCTAAAATCAGTAAACCCTCTTCTGCTTTGTTTTCTACATCTAGACCTTTCTCTTCACCTAAATTTCCTCCCAAACCCATTATTACTAATGAAAATTTCTATAAATCTACACCCACCACTCCAAAGTCTTACTCTCCTACAAACACCAAACCTTATTCCTCATCACCAATTTTAAGAAGGTTAACTCTAGAACAAATGCGTTTGAGAAGAGACAAAGGTATGTGTTACAATTGCGATGAAGTTTATAAGTTTGGGCATATTTGCAAAGGTAGACCATAACTGTTTATGGTCCAAGCTGAACATTCTGATACTCAGGACACTGAAACTGATGAAGAGGTGTTTGAGGAAGCTGTCGAATTTCCATTGGAGTCTGATATGGAGATTTCACTCCATGCTCTTACGGGTAATACTAATGGTGATACCATACTCATTACTGGCTTTATTAAGAGGCATTCGATATCTATTCTTGTTGATACGGGCAACACTACTAGCTTTATTGACTGTGCCTTGGCTGCTAAAATCAATTGTAAGGTTGAACATACTGCTCACATGTTAGTGACAGTTGCAAATGGCGAAAAAACAGTCAGTACAAGATCTTGTCCTCAACTTTCTTGGACTATGCAGGGTTCTCGTTTCACAGAAGACTTTAGACTGTTACCACTTGGAGGTTGTGATACGGTCTTAGGGGTGACTGGTTGCGCAAGCTAGGTGATGTGGTTTTTAACCTTTCTAAACTCAACATTTCTTTTATTCATGATGGGAAACAAATCACCTTAAATGGTACTCCTTCCCCTCCTTATTTATTCTCCATGAGTAGTTCAGCGGTTAATTTTTTTTCACCAAAACTACACATGGACTTATTGGTCAATTATTTTATGTCACTACTTCCAATCCTGCACCTTCACCTCCTCCACCCTTGTTACCTCTTCTTACTGAGTTTCAAGACATTTTTGCCGAACCTACCACACTACCCCCTCATGGAACATTGGATCATTCCATTCCCTTGAAACCTGATTCTCAACCTCCTAATCTCAGACCCTATAGGTGCCCTTATATCCAAAAAGGAGCGGTTGAGCAATTTGTAAAGGAAATGCTTTCTTCTGGTATAATTCAACACAGTCATAGCCCTTTTGCCTCTCCCATCCACTTGGTCAAAAAGAAAGATAATACTTGGAGATTCTGTGTTGATTACAGAAAACTCAACAACATCACCATCAAAGACAAGTTCCCTATTCCAATTGTTGATGAAATACTAGATGAATTAAAAGGGTTCATGTTCCTTTCAAAGATTGATTTATGTGCTAGCTATCATCAGATATCGGTGCATCCTGCTGACATTCACAAAACTGCATTTAGAACTCATCATGGCCACTACGAGTTTAAGGTCATGCCATTTGGTCTTACAAATGCACCAGCTACCTTCCAAGCCTTTATGAATGACATTTTTGGTCCTTATTTGGGGAAGTTTGTATTAGAATTTTTTGATGATATTCTTATCTACAACACTTCCATGGAAGAGCACTTGGAGCATTTAATAATAATATTTTCTCTTCTCAGACAGCACCATCCTTTTGCAAAGCTGTCTAAGTGCAGTTTTGGTCAGTCCCAACTAGAATATTTGGGTCATATTATCACCACTGAAGGAGTATGTGCTGACCCACAGAAAATTGCTGATATGTTGAGCTGGCCAACACCTACTTCTATCAAGGACGTAAGAGGGTTCTTAGGGTTAACAGGCTATTATAGAAAAAATTTCAGAAATTATGGCACTCTCAGCAAGCCTCTGACTAATTTACTCAAAAATAATTCTTTCACATGGAACTCAGCTGCTACTTCTGCTTCTGAAATCCTTAAAGCTGCAATGACATCTATACTAGTACTTGCTCTGCCAGATTTCTCTAAGCCTTTCACAGTGGAGAGTGATGCTAGTGATGGTTGTTTGGGTGCTGTCTTGACTCAAGAAGGCAAACCAATTTCATTCTTTAGCTCAGCTCTTGGACCCAGGGCAAGGGCCTTATCCACTTATGAAAAATAGTTTCTTGCAACTATTAAGGATGTTCAAAGTGGAGGCATTATCTACAAGGGGCCAAATTCATCATTCAGACTGATCACCAAAGCCTTAAATACTTTCTAGAACAGAAGATTACAACAGTTTTACAACAAAGATGGTTAATAAAGCTGCTTGGCTTTGATTATGAGATTAAATACAAGAAAGGCCAGGAAAATATTGTTGCAGATACCTTATCTAGAAGACCACATAATTCAGTTAACTGCTCTGCGTTAGCCATATCAAAACCAAATTGGCTAACTGACATTCTCCAGAGTTACAAAGATGATGCCAAAGCTCAGGAGCTCATTTCTCATTTACTTATTTCTGCTACCTCTGTTCCCAACTACTCTTATAAAGATGAAGTTCTGAGATACAAGGACAGACTTTACATTGGAGCTAGTAATGGTGTAAGATAAATTATACTTAATACTTTGCATTCATCTGCTGTTGGAGGGCATTCTGGCATGCATGCCACTTATGTCAGGGCTAAAAACTACTTCTTTTGTCCCAAGATGAAGCAATACATACTTCTTTTTGTAGCTGAATGTGATGTGTGTCAAAGAAACAAAGGAGAGAGTACTTTTCCAGCTGGTTTACTTCGACCTCTTCCTGTTCCTGAACATGCTTGGCAGCATATCACTATGGATTTTATTGAAGGCCTTCCCTTAAGTGATAGGAAGAGTGTCATCTTGTTGGTAGTTGACAGACTGACCAAATACAACCATTTTATTCCTCTCCAACACACTTACACAGTTGCATCTGTGGCCAAAGTTTTCATGAACCAGGTATTTAAGCTCCATGGTCTTCCCTCTTCAATTGTCTCTGATAGGGATAGAGTTTTCACTAGTAACTTTTGGCAAGAGCTATTTAAATCTTTAGGCACCAGTTTGAATCTCAGTACAACCTATCACCCCCAAACTGATGGCCAATCAGAGAGGGTAAATTCTTGTTTAGAATCCTATTTGAGGTGCCTTACAGGTTACAAGCTAACTCAGTGGTCTCACTGGCTCTCCTTAGCTGAGTGGTGGTACAACACTAGTTTTCATATTAGCCTCAAAATGTCATCATTTCAAGCCTTGTATTGTTACCTCCCTCCCCATATGGATTTTCCCTCAACTGCAACAACTTCAGTAGCTGTTGTAGAAGCTTATATGAAGGAAAGAGATGCAATGCTGGATATCCTAAAAAAATCTCTTCATAAAGCTCGGGAAAGGATGAAATTTTATGCTGATAAATCCAGGGTTGACTGAGTCTTTGCTGCGGGAGATATGGTTTACTTGAAGCTTCAACCGTATAGACAGGCTTCAGTTTCCTTAAGAAATATTTTTAAATTTCCATCCAAATTTTATGGTCATTTTCTCGTGGTGCAGAAAATTGGTTCAGTAGCATACAAATTGCAGCTTCCTTCACATGCCAGAATCCATCTTATGTTCCATGTGTCTCAGCTGAAGATGCACATTGGTAAGAAATATGTTCCCTCACTTACTCTGCCTATTGTTGATCATGCTGGTGGGATTATCATGAGGCCTGAGAAGATACTTGACTCAAGAACCATGTTGATTGGCAAGCAGCTTCGTCGTCAACTCCTCACCCAATGGACCAATTCTTGCCCTGAAGATGCTACTTGGGAAGACCTAACCTCCATCAGATCACACTACCCAAATTTTATCCTTGAGGACAAGGATATTTTTCAGAAGAGGGCAATGTCATAGTCTCTCTTGTTCTGTAACTCTCTTTAGGCACCCTGTCTGTCCTTATCACTCCCTTGTGTGCTGCAATAACTAGAGTGGTGATTAGCTAGTGTGTAAACGATCAGATAGTGACAAGTGTACACTATCTGACCGTCAGAGTTAGGTTAATGATTGTTATTTTTGGATGTAAGAACCTTCCTTCTTCTTTAATGAAAAGATATTTATTAGCTTAATAGAAGAGGTTGAGTTCATTAGGAACCAGAGTTACGTTTCTGGTTAATTGGTGTCCAATTTGTATTGAATACGGTACATATTACATGGCCCCTCCAAAATATTTCCAAAATAAAATATTCTTTAAAAGTAACGATACTTCATTAATTTTCTGTAAAAATCCTTACATCTAGCCTTTAGTTTGTTAGAAATCCGTTTCCACTTTGTTTTCAAATGCTGACTTTAGTAAGAACCGGTAGCTAGTTGGTAAAATAAAAAAGGAGAATACATATTTAATTGTTTAAGTCAGATTATACATCAGTTATCTAAATTGGATCCTGATTATTGTATTTATAAAACCTATATCCTAAGTTTAAGGATTTGTCGAGCATTTCATGTGTATGCCATTGGTTGGTGAAGACTAGGAAGTCGATTACCCATCAGCTTGCTTACATATCGCTAATGTTTTTGGTTGTACTTCCGATTTTTACTGCAACAACATAATGATCATTTTCTGTTACGCGTTATCTGGCTTCGATTTGGAGGGTTAGTTTCTTATTGACTCCATACTTGTACACACTGAAAATGAAATCGCTCAAACATTTAGTTTACATTCGATTGTAAGATAAGAAGTTAAAATACTCGAGGAGATGCCCATTTTTGTCGGTCTTAATTTTGAATATAACAATTTTTTGTTAGGTTTTTAAATACATTTAATTGGTGTTTTGAGTATCAAAAAATTCATATTATTCAAAAAAAATTCCCATAAGTTGATTTCTTTATGGCTCCTCCAAATTTAAATCCTGGTTTACCGGTGGTAATGAAATTTTTTGCTCATTAGCCTACCCTACCGTCTTTGCGCTTAACAGTTCCATTTTAGACCATCATTTTTGGTCTTATATTTAAATTATATTTAAATGGTTTTTGGATATCTGTATCGGAAGCGCTTCCACTTTTCCAGAAACACAAACCAATTTTAAAAATCTGAAACAGAAACAACTTGCTTTTCAAAAATAACTTTTTTTGGTTTTTAAAGATCATTATGAAATTATCATTCCAAACTGATTTGTAACGTTTGTGCTTTCAGAAATCCAAAAGTAACTCCTTTGTATTCAAACTAGGAAATCACCCGTGCCGTACCGGCACGGGCTATTTCACACCGTTATATTCTGGGGTGCTTTGCTGTCGCACAACGTCTGGCTTCTTCTTTCTGTTATCCTCTGTTTTGTATCTTCCAAGTCATACAGTTGTGTGTTTTTTAGCGAAAATTTGTGTGTTCGTTTTCTAAAAGGCGTAGTCATTGGTAGTGTGAAATTGTTTTCATTTTAATTTGATTCTATAAAACTTCAAGCGATCAATCAAATTTTTATCTGCAATCGACCGAATCCATTTTCGTATAGTGGAATTTAAGGTTAGTGTGTTTTTTTTTTTGTTTTATAGAGATAATCAAATAGAGGGTAGAAAACAGTCAAGTTCCAATAGAGAATGTGGTTGATAATGTTACTAACAAAGTTTTTGATGTGAACATTATTGATTTGGGTGACACTTCCAGTTGATTATATCAAGTCAATATTGGTTTTGGTATCTGTTAGTTTGTGCTATGATTTTGGTTTCTTATATTTTTGAATGTGAGTTAATCAATCAAACTATTGGTTTTATCTTGGTTTCTTTTATAGCGCACATCCTGTTCGTGGAAAAGTCTGAATGGTTGGCTACCAATGATTTTAAATTACGCATGTTGATTTTAAATTATGTGAAATCAGGAAATGGGGTTACAATGATAAATTTGATTTATGAGGTTTTCCATATTTATTTTCATTATGTAACGGTTAGTTAGTCTTACGATAAAACTTCAGACAATTATATCCAATAGAACGCCAAATGTAATCATGTTGATGTCATCTAGCATTTCACCACAAATACTAACTTAGAAAAATGATCATATATTATTATTCCCATGAAAAGGATAAAGCAATAAAAGATGTGTAATTAAGGAATGGAAGTAGCTTACAACACATACCAATCTAAGTTGATTACCCTGTGAAATAGCCATGTGATTTTTTCACAGGGCAGTCGACTGTCTATGTTATTTGGTTCCCGACCCTTGTTTAAATTGTCTATTTTTTTGGGCGCCTTCGTACATTCCTGTGTGGTTTTGATCGTTTCTCAACTCCCAAATTGAGAAACTACTTGATGAAGTACAATGGAAAAATAAAAAACGTCTTCCTAACACCCGTAGACCTATCCAGTTCATCCCTAGAAAAATTTCAATCAAAATCATCCTGAAGTCCGAATTTTTCCATGTCGCCCTACTTTCTTTGCTGGTATTAACCGCTTACCCATTTTTCCAACTTAGGTTCATATTTCATACTCCTATTCCCAATTCTCATAAAATCCTCACAGCTTACCAAGGAACTCTAGTGATTGGTTTGTCGAGAGGTGAAATTATAATTCTCAATAACATCCATTACATTAAAACAGTACAACACGAAAAGTACAAATGTAAGAATTTTTCACTTTAATCCATATCAACACAAATATTGAATATCTGATAACCACCATTATAGAAAAGAGGGTTGCTTTGGTTCTGGTGTCGCAGGAAGGCCATGACAGTCAAGAAGGGTGGATGCGTAGCTGGTTGCAGCGTTTCATGGTTGGTGCAGAATCGACAAAAAGCTATAGATACCACCACTACATTATTTGCCAATTCCCGGAGAATTTTCTTTTAACAGGAGGGAACTTTTAACAATTTGTTTGATACGATATGATAGTCTAATGTTCTCGGTAGTGCGAGCAAGATAAATTAATTTTAATTACCTCACACTCGCTCACCGGGTAAAAAGGGGCTCATGTAGAAGAGATAAGCTGGGCTTTGGTTTTTTTGTTATCAGTATCCAAAATCTGAAGGTGTTTTTCCTCTTTTCTCGGCCACTGTGGTAATGATGGGGTGATCTTACATCCAAGCACCCGCAGGAGTATAATTATCAAATATGATCTAACCAAACGGGATTGCATCCTTGATAATATTCCTTAAATAACATTTTTCCAACATAAAGGAACAATGAAGCAAAAAATTACTTCAATCAACAAAATCAAAATAAATTTGGTGAAACATGATAGCAATGTGTAGGTGCTAACCATAATTCCTTTGAAGAATAAATCATGGATCCCAAATATCGTCTTTTATTCACTTTGATTTGCTCCAAAATATGATGTAAAAATCCTTACATTTTTTTATATGCATGAAAAGTGTTACTTAGCATATCACCTTTAGTTATTGCAATATAAGCTCCCAAACATTTTTCAGCAACAACTCAAATCCTATTATACATAGCGCCTTTAAAGCTATTTTCTGAACATACTGCGTTAATTGAGTAGAGGAAAATTATCGATCTCCGCTTCTATTGTAAATGGGTCCTAACAAACATATAGATACATAAACGAATACCTCTTATTTTTATGTTCTTCTCTAGTAGGTAAGGTAAAAACGAAGTTGTATAATCATCTATACATTTCTTGAATTCGTAGTTGCTGGAAAAAATTACCGCTCTTAAAATCGGAAAATGAAGAAAGAAAAAGATAAAGAAAGTCGAAACAAAACGAACAACAACAAACAAAACCGGAAAATGAAAATCTGGATAAGCAATCATGTACTTGAGAGTTTTTAAACAATTTAAAAATAAAAAGATCTAAAAGAAGAAGCTCATATATAATGTGTCAAAGCTCATATATAATGTGTCATAGACATGTTTAGCGTCTTACTTAAATCGGCGTGTTAAGGCAGTAACGCAAATCCATTATATTAATAAATTATATATGTTAAACACAAATAATCAATCAGGTGACAGTCCAAAAATTAACAAACTTCCTAATACATACTTGGTGATAAGATAAACAACTTTACTATTGCACCCAAAAAATTGTTGTCATTAGATTTCCATTTACACCATGATATATCAATTAACTATGACACAGTTGCCTTTTTGGGGGAGACAAAGAGTGGCCAGGATGGATTTTGGAAAAGACAAACACTGGTCGTGATTTCGTAATCCCATAAAGAGAAGGTCTCCTCCGTACGTTTCGTTAGGTATTCACTAATACACCATTCATTGTCTTTCTAAAACCCAGTTTTCTTCTTTTTTTCATGCACGGATCTACGCTCGCTTTTGTCAGTTTTTGTATGTGTCTCAACCTCCTTTTTTCTCTCTCTATTTTGCATAGGTGTCTCTAATACAAATTGTTTGTATAACTTCCCCCAAAAAACTCCGATAGTTTTCCCATGCTTTAGTTTTGTTCTTCTCCGTAAACTTGGTGCATCTTCCGATTCAACGGTCGTCGTTCTGATTATTTTTTGTTAGAAATCAATACTAATCAATTTTTTTTGATATTGCAGGGAGGAATGAGTTAGTAATTAAGGAGATGGTTGCTGGAGATGGTGTTCCTTCTGATTATGATATCTTCAATCGATTGTTGTGGTTTATGTGTGGTTCAAATCTATTTACTCCTAGAGCCACTCGACTTAGATGGATCGATAAGTGATACTCAAACTTCTATAAATAGTTATTTCTTCCGAATCAGTCAAATTTTTATAAGTTTGCATTTTGAATAATTACTTTGTGGTTTTAGGGTGAATTGCGTCAAATTTGTAAACATTAGAATGGGAAGATCTTTGTTTTTGTGTTTATCAATGTTTGTTGTCTGTGGACGATGCAGATTTGGTAAAGCATTTTCTCGGGGCTAACTTTGTCGAGTCCATGCTTGGAATGAGTGGACTACCTTCATTGACGTGATTGGTCATTTTATGTGTTTGGTTAGTTTATCTATTCAAAGCTCAGCAGGAAGTGGTATACGAGGGTTGTAGGGAAAGAAGATAAAATTATGTTACAGACTCAGTTTTTGTCGACGTTCAATATGGTGTATATAAAATCTAACATTTTAGGATCTATAATCCAACCTGAAGTAACGTGCTTATAATTCAGTTATCATGAATTTCGTTGCCACTTTGCCTGCTGCCAGTTTGCCTAATGTTACTTTATAAATCTTTTTGGACATTCAAGACATCAAGTTATACATTTTGAAATTGTTGGCTTAAATATATGAGATTTTTTTGTGTTGCAGATTGAAATGGAAAGTACCACCTTTAGAGCGAATGTCATGACGTCGTTTGTTGCGGTAAATCTAAGTGACGTATTTGTTAGTAGTTGAGATTTGAGTTCAATGTACTTGCAGAGTGTTTATTATCCACATAAAATTTTTCTTTACATACTGTAGTCAAAGCAATCGGCCCATTTGAAAGTAGCTAAAACTGAGTGGAAACTCCTATGCAGTTTAAGTTGGTGATGACCGCTAGAAAACACGTGAACAACGTTATAACTGAGTATGCATTTGCTTAATATTTTACTATTTTAGCCATTTTTAACTATATGTGTCATGGATCTCCTTATTCTGTGATTAGGATGCTGTACCATGAAGCGTCCTGGCCTGCCTTAGTATGTCGTCTGAAACTCAGTTTGCTTGCTTTTAACATATAGATGATAATTTTCCGCAAAAAGTTCAAGAGTTAATAAATAATGAAGGATATTGGGACACGGAAAAGCTAGATGATTTGTTCTCTTCAGATATAAAAGAAAAAATTCTAGCTATTATCCCAAATAAAGAAGATTGTGACAGGATAAGATGGGCTCACCACCAATCAGGAGATTTCTCGGCGAAAAATATATATAAATTTCTCATTAATCGTAGTTCTGATAATGAGAATGATATGGATTTCCCTTGGAAAAAACTGTGGAAGCTGCAGAATCTACCTCGAATCAGGCTGTTTATTTGGAAATTAATTCAAAAAGCTTTACCGACCTCGAGTAGACTAGCGGCTCATAACCCATAGGTTTCCCCATAGTGTCAAATGTGCAATAACCAAGATATGAAAACAGAAAATCATCTTTTTAGAACATGCTATTTTTCCAGAGCAGTTTTGGTTTGATTTCTCCTTGAAAGCGGTCAATTTGCGAGTTAACACAAATGTGATTAGCAAGTGGGTTGAATTTTGGATCGCCGATCAAAACTTCTCGCAATTTAGTAAACAAATTGCAATCATTCTTTGGTTCATATGGAAATATAAATGCGAGGTTGTTTTAAGGAAAACTGTTCCGGATCCCTTATATTTAATTCAACATATAAAAATTTTCGTCCAGTCTTCAGTTATCAAGGAAGAGACCAAATCTCAAGGCCAGGCATCCGAAAAACCAAGATTACCAATCACGTGTGGAACAATATCAGGTCGGATTGGATAATTTTCATTGATGCGTCCTTTAAAAAAGAAAATTTATCCATGGGATATGCCTTCATTCTATACTCGGCAGACCAAGAAGCTTTCCTACATATTTCAGCTGGCTATGATTGGGTTTCCTCGGCTTTACATGCTGAAGCAAAAGCACTGTTAAATGCTTTAAAGTGGCTAAAAGATAATATTCTTTCTAGCGTTTTTTATAGTACTTTTTGGATAAACTTCCTCAAGCACAAGTTAAATTTATAAACAGGAATTACAATGCTATAGCGGACTGATGGTTATTTTCAATGATGTTGTAGTAAGATGGTTCGTTCAAGACTTGTGAAAGCAGATTTTTTGTAGATTTAATTTTTATAAATAACAAACTCAATTAAAATGTGTTGTGGATATTATGGAGAGACTAGGGATAGGATTCCACCAATTTCCGTACTCATATGGTTCATATATCAATTCTAAACAATAAAAGATCAAACGATAAAGTTTTATTGACTCCAATTCATTGCCTAAGGTAGATTTCGAAAGTAATGGGTGTAAAACTAAAGCATAGGACATCAAAACATCTAAGCTAAGCATGACCCATCAAATGTAATCACAACCATTCAATGAAACTCATAAATCAATTGAATAACAGTGCAAAAAGTCGTAACAAGAATTGATAAAATTAGGATTATATGCAGAAATTGGCCTGTTTTGGACCCTCACTTTCGTTTCTAGGCCTGTTTTTTTATTTATTGCAAAACTAGGCAAGTTAAACGGATTCCATCCACTTTTGTTATCTCGGTCAATTTATCGCGTTGACTCGTCAATTTATCGTCAATTACTCATGCAAGGACATTTCGTGAACTTGTTGAGATTACCAAAATAACCTTTTTGTACGTGCGTCATTGCTTTAGTGAATCTCGTCCATCCTATTCTCATTTTGTTCTTCCTTCTTCTCTCTAGTTCTCTATGGTTCTTCTAAATCAATTTTTTCTTCTGCGAAAATCAAGAGATAACTTAGAGGTTTTTCTCTAATCAAACCTAATTAACATTAATGGTGGATGTTTAGAAGAGATTTAACTGTGGATGTTAGCACCACCAGGAACATAGTTTTGAGATAGTTTGAGTTCGATCTATGGTGTTTTTGTGGTTGAGATTCAAGCCAACTATTTCAATTTCTCTCAACAATACATCAACAAATTTTGGGAGCTCAGGAGTTTGACGTGGTCTGAAATTATATGGCTCGTTGACAAATTCTTGAGCTAGAGGAAAGGAACTGAGATCTGAAATCAGGTGATGAAACTGATATCTGAAATCTCTACTTATCTGTTTATACAAAAGCATAACAAATCTGAATTTTGAGTACTTATTTTGAGAACCCATGAGTTGTTTGTTGAAATGCCACAAGGAAATGATCTTCGTTATTTTTTTATTTTTCATGTTCAGAGTATATTATCTCTGACTCTGTTATAATTTCTTGAAATGTAGACTACAAGTTTCTCGTACCAGAGAAATTTCACATCAAAACAAATTTGGAACCAAAAAGATGTTGGTTGCCGTACAGGGAAGAACTTGAGCTATCACCATTGATTTGAGGGATGAACTGTGACTGATTAGTGAATGTATGTGTATTTGAGAAGGTATATGAGAATGGGTTTATTCCAATTCGATTGCAGGTTAAAAGGGATCTCATACAATAGTAAAATGGTCATCTCTGAGTTCCCAGTTTCACACACACAAGGTGTTCGACAGAAAGCCTGAACGACAGTTCAGGTCTTGAAGTAGTCAGTTCACGTCTCTTCTCTTTGCCACTGCTCTATCCATGGGTTAGATGGGTTGTTCCAAGGATTAAAACATGGATTTCGAAGTTATGAAATTGGGTAATGAGCTGAAGAACATAAGGTCTGTTTTCTGCCGATATAACAGCTAAGAACAAGAGTGAAAGCCGTTGGTACAGGTTGATGGATGGCTGGGATCCAGTTCATTTTTTGTGTTCAGCTAGGATTAGGAAACTTGGTTTCGTGTTAATTAAGAAGTTGATAAACTGAGGTTATAAAAGGAATACCTAGAAAGATCGTTGAACAACTTCCATCCATCACCATCCACCATCTCCAAAACCCATCTTCATACACCCTCTTGCATCTCCAACAGCATATACCACATGCAGTTCCACAATATTACCATCATCCACCTGCATACACCACCACCAGTCGCAACTTCATCCACGGTTCACAAACTTCATCTGCAGTTCAGGTCCCCCTAAAACCATCAGTACACCAATAGCAACACAACATGACCTCCTCCATTGGCTGCTGTTACATCTATTCCACCTGCAATTCACGAGCTACGGCAACAAAGCAGCAAGCACCAAGCATCCGGACCAATCCTGGATTTTTCTTAATCATTTTTAGAGTTGTTCACTAATTGACTGTTGGAGTACGACCAATCCTGGCATTTGATTTTATGTGGATAGATATCCTACACGTGTACTTTATATGGGACATCTTAGTCGTTCTCTTTATTATGCAATCTGTGTCGTTGATGAAGATTTGAAGGACTAAAACGTCCTTTTAGCTAAGAAGATATGGACAGCTGGAAGATAACTGCAACTAACTTTCCATCCATCACTTTTGGTCAAAACTTGCCTAGTTTTGCAATAAATAAATAAATAAACATGCCTAGTTTTGCAAACCATAAAAAAACAGGCCTATTTCTATAAATTGCCCATAAAATTACCACATTTGTGAAACTCGGCTTCCTCCGTCGCCCTAGAGGATGGGATTAGCTTCTCATCATGGAAACACGCTCAAAAGTTGATTTCATTGCTCAAAAGGTGTTTACAAATAATGAAAGGGAGGAAAAATAATAAAACTTGGATTCTGTAACACTAATAATTGTTGCAAAATAACTGTAACAGGAAACGATATGTAGGATGTGTCGCTGTTACTGTAGCTATGCGACTGCCTTATGGCGTCGTTGTTCTTCGTGTTCTTCCTCCTTGTGCAGCAGCAGAAAAAAATATTCCGCAGCTCTGGATTTCGCTCTGTTCTTCTCCCAACTCTTCGTCCTTTTTATATGTTCACCCTATCAACTTATATAGCCTTCCAGAACCAATAATACTCCCCATAACTGCGAATAATTCTCCAATAAATTCGTTATTCTCTTCTGCCATTCACGAGAAATAATTCCCTTTTATAGCTCCTTCACGCGTTAACTTCAGCTCTGCACACTCCAACGCGTTGGAAAATTGCCTCATATGAAGAAAAGAACGTTGTTGACTCAAGATAACCTTCCGCGGATAATGAAAAATTCATAGAATGACTCACGGGAATATATTGCCCTGTTTTCTTCCCAATGATTATCTAGCCCAACTAAACTCTTTCGAACATCCAAACCAGCATTGGTTGGGCCTATCAAGTCCATTCCAATTGGATTCGGTCATTGAATCTCACCATAGTTCCTTCAAATTCAAAACAGGATGTGTACAGGTTGAAAATATTCAAAAACTGATATCCCGCCAAAATTAACATTCAAACGAGGAAGAAAAGGGTGCCCCTTATCCAGCTGCTTAGGTGTGAATAGCATGTGGGTGCCCCTTATCCAAAGTAGGGGGTCCGAATAGAAAATCTCCTCCGGGGTACAAATAGCACTTTTCGAGCGACTTTTTCCACACAAGTTTATTTCTCTAAAAATACCTACAAACACACAAAACACCATAATAAGTACAAAGTCGAGTACGAACATAGAGAAAATTGAGAACAACTTAGACACAAAAATGTGTCTATCAAATACCCCCAAACTTATTATTTGCTAGTCCTCGAGCAAATATAATCTAGAAAATAAAATGACTATACTTAGCACGTGCAACAAGCCGTTAAACCGCTAGGTGGCCCTAGCGGCGGAGTGTTGTCTCCGGAGGGTTTACCAGAGGTGTACCCACAAAACCTTTACTCCAGACCCTAGCTATCTACGCAGAACCTTGGAAGGCACTAAAGAATCTCCTTGGTTGGCATACTCTCATTGACTACAGGAGAAAGTACCCTGATGCGAAATTCCAATTGTTGTACACGAGTTTGCACTCAAGCATACTAAAATTCATATAAGTGACAGAGCTCTACTCAGATAGTTTATGTACATCATAACCGGAGTCAACAATCACATGGAAATATTAAGAAGATGGAAGTAAAGAAAAACGTAGATGGTTTTGAAGTTGATTAAGGTGAACCTATCCTAATGGACTGAGATACCGGTCTGACTAACATCAACACAGCTAGCATATACAAGGGAACCAGCGGGTGATAATCCTAAATCCAGGTCAACACAACTGGCATATACAAGGGAACCAGTGGTCGACTTTATTGAATTTATTCCGGTTGGTCTGATGGTCTAGTTTTTTTTTTTGGTATCTCAATCACTCTATTTCACCCAATCACTTATAAGAAAAGAAAAATAAAAACAGAAGGATTAGGATTCAACGAGATATGGCGAAACTACCATGTTTTTTTTTAATTCTAACACATGAGCTCTGTGCTTTTATGAATAGACTCTTTAGATGTTTTCATCTAATCAGATTGGTTCCTCAACTCCTACAACCAAGATGTTCCCATCCACTTAGATTGGTTAGTGCCAACCTTAATAAGCATAAATTTCTAGGCTCTGGAGTTTATTTGTTGCAGCTAAAAGCTAACAAAAAGTTTCTTCCCCACCCCCAAGCTTAAATCTAACATTGTCATCAATGTTCTAAAGATGAAATTAAAAGCATGAACAAGAAGAAACTGTTACCACTTGATGGATGAAAAAAGAAATAAAGAAGGATATTACCGTAAGCATGAGCGTGGGTGCCTCCCAGGAAATGCTAAATTTAAAGTCTTTAGCTAGACATCAAATACCTAAAAAAGGATTGTCACCTTCCAAAGTCATATATCAATAGTCGAAACAATTGTGGGTCCATGAGACCAAATAGAGCTGACACCAGTATGAGACAACTACACTGGTTCAGAAAAATGAAAAAGAAGGAGCACGTCCTCATCTAAGGTTTCTGTCAAGACAATTGGGTTTATCCGCAGCTCGTAATTGAAATTTATGTGTGTATCTCGAAAAATAGATTCATCCGAAAAACGGGACTCTAATACCTGGGTCACCTCTTGGACAATATAAGGAGGATCGGGCTGCGGAGTCTGAAAAGACTCAAGTAATATCTCAGACGCACAAGCCTCGAATCCCAAGTTAGGGACTCTAATTAGGGATACGAGACAATCACAAGAACCATCACTACCCCCAAACTTAGGGTTTTCATTACTCACATACAAACCTCTAACTATTGCTTGAATTTCCGGATCTTCAGAGTCCTTAAAATATTCAAGAGATTCTTTTCGTTCTCTACCCCCAAACTTAGGGTCATCATTATTCTCAGAAAGACCTAAAACTATTGCTTGAATTTCTGGGTCCGTAGAATATTTAAAATACTCAAGAGCTTCTTCTAAAGATTGATCACATATCTGATCTAAGAGAATGGTTTCCTCAAAATTGTCTAGAGAATCTACCAGTAAAGTGTCAAGCCAATTATCCTGAACTAAATCCTGAACTAAAGTGCTAATCATATTCACTTCTTCTAAATCATCTTTCTCAGAAGGTTGTCCAGTAACATTAAAGACATTTAGTTCAGTGGTCATACTACCAAAGGATATGTTCATAAGCCCAGTCCTACAGTTGATGACAGCATTAGCTGTGGCTAAAAATGGGCGACCTAAAATCACTGGGATTTGAGCACTTGGGTCCTGAACAAGCTGGGTGTCTAGAAAAACGAAATCCACTGGATAAATAAACTTATCAACCTCAATCAGAACATCCTCTATGACACCACGAGGGACTTTGACAGACCTATCAGCTAATTGTAGTGTCATTTTAGTCGGTTTCAACTTACCAAGACCTAGCTGGGTGTATACATGATACGGGAGTAAGTTAACACTAGCTCCTAAGTCAAGTAAAGCTTTATCGACCATGTGATTACCAATCACACAAGATATGGTGGGGCATCCAGGTTCCTTATACTTAGGAGGTGTTTGGTTCAAAAGAATGGAACTTACTTGACCAACTAAAAAGGCTTTCTTATGGACATTAAGCTTACGCTTTCGTGTACAAAGATCTTTAAGGAACTTGGCATAAGCAGGCATCTGCCTAATTGCTTCTAATAATGGAATGTTGATGTTCACCTGCTTAAATGTTTCCATTATCTCGTTGAAAGTCGACTCCTTCTTTGTTGGGGCTAACAATTGTGGATATGGGGCTCTAGGCACAAAGGTAGACCTATCAGGAATTTCTTGGGAATACTTAGAGACTGTTTCAGTTTCCTAGTCTACAGGATCCTCTTGGGAAGTAGAAGGTGGAACTACATTATGTCCACTAGGCATGGCTACCTTATTGTCTACCGTTTTACCACTCCTAAGGGTTGTTATCGAGTTCACATGGTTTGATGATTTCTCACCAGCTAAAGATATTTGATGGACTCCCCTAGGGTTGGGTTGTGGTTGACTAGGAAACTTTCCTTTTTCTCTCAATGTCTCATTTATCTGACTAACCTGGGTTTTCAACTCGGAAATAGCCTGAGAGTTAGCTTGTACCATCTTTTTATTTTCATCTAATCCTTGTGCAACCGATTGCTGAAATTCTAAAGTGTTCCGAGTTAACAAGGCAAGAAACTCTTCTAAACTCATGATTTTCTTATTTGAAGGGATCTGAAACTGTGTTGGACCTGAAGGATTTTTAGTATAGCCAAAACATGGGGGAATAACCTGAGAGTTACTAGACTGACCTTGACTTTGTCCCTTATACCAAGAAAGGTTTGGATGGTTTCTCCAAACAGGGTTATAGGTTTCTGAATATGGGTCGAACTTCTGATGGTTCTCAAATCTAGTGTTGTGAAGAGCATTGGCTTGCTCTTCAATTGCCTGGCTTACCCAAAAAGTCTCTAGTCTACCATTGGTTTGACTTAGTTCTAAAACTTCTAACCTCTTAGCTATGGATGCTATTTTTGTATCTGATTCGTAAGATCCTTGTACCCTATTAACATTCCCTCTACTTAGAAGAATTGTTTTCTTGGGTTCCCTACTATTTTCTCATTGCTGGGTCTTTTCGGCGATTTCATTCCAAAATGTCATCGCCTGATCAACAGTTTTATTCTCAAACCCGCCAATACACAGAGACTCAACCATGGTAGTTGTCGAATAATCTAAACCCTCATAAAGGATTTCAACTAGCCTAACCTTCTCTAAACCATGGTGAGGACATTTAGATAACAAGTCATTGAACCTTTCCAAATACCTATATAGAGATTCTCCCTCTTGTTGAGAAAAAGTACATATTTGCGTCCTAATAGACGATGTTTTGTGCCTAGGGAAAAACTTCTGTAAAATGGCGGCTGTAAGTTGGTCATAGGTTTCAATTGACTCAGAAGGCAAACTATATAGCCAAGATTTGGCTTTATCTTTTAGGGAAAAGGGGAATAACCTAATTTCAGAGCATCATCATCTAGGTTTTTAATTTTCAGAGTACTACAAACTTCCTCGAATTCCCTAATATGAAAATAGGGGTTTTCATTTTCTTTCCCTAAAAAGAGTGGGAGCATCTGTAGGGTCCCAGGTTTCAGTTCATAATTTGCCTCAGTTTCAGCTAACTTGATACATGACGGACGAGAGGTCCTAGTAGGGTTTAACAAAGCTTTCAAAGTAGCCATTACTTGCACTACCAAAGGAATAGGACTACTTTCTTCACTAATTGTCAAGTTTTCAAAGCTGAAATTTCCAAAGACAGGGCTCTCAAAAGAAGAGTCTTCGAGCTCCCTGTCTTCACAAGAAGAACCACTAGGTTTGTCACTAATCAAACGACCTAGAGTGTTTATTTTCCAAGCCCGCTCTCTAATAACCTCGGTCATACACTAGAAAAACAAAATTAAGAAGAAAAAATCCTAAAAGGAAGGGAATTTTTATGCAAACACAAACAAGGCTGACTCCACCACAGCAAACCTACTGATTTCTAGCAAACAAAAAGCATGATGGCTCCACTTAGATTGTTTCTAGACCAGCTTCTAATCCTTCGAAAGGAAATTCGTTACAATATAAGAAAACCCCTCTGGAATCAATCCGAGTTAATGTAAGTTGAATAGAGACGAGGGAAGCTCAGTGGAGCTTTGATACCCAAGGCCTCGCCGGCATTACAAGGCAGCACATTCAACTTACAGAAACCATCATGAACTTCGAAGTATGCTTAAAAGAGTAACCAATATTTTTCGAACGACTTTCCTATTAAGCTCGTTACCTTATCGGTCTCATTTTAGTCAGTATTTTAAGCTTGGGTTCGCGTTTGGTATCGTTTTCCTTAGACGGGAAAGAAGCGAACGGTGATGAAATCCGAACCCTTATCTTGTATGGCCAGGCCTTGCCCTTTACTAGGAAATTAAAGCAGCCGTATTCAGTTCCTCGACATATATGCAAACGAAGGAATACAGTAACCCGCTGACAGGGGATTCACGAGTGTTTCGACAGAGTTACCTCCCGTTCCAGACGGGGGATGAACCGTTAAGCATACGTTAACTATATTGGCTAATATTGGAATGCTCAAAACATATGAGTTCAACTATAACAAAAACGGATAGATAGGCTTAAGCATACGTTAACTATATTGGGTAATAAGGGGACATGCCTGTAGACAGAATATGCGTTAGAAAGGCCAATCCCTCTCCTAGGACACCAAAAAACCGGGCCGAACTTCAGTTACTCCAATGTCAGTGTACGAACCCGAGAGGTAGAGGAAATATCGTAATTGTATTCCTTCTCTGCAAACAGTTTATATTTAATACTACCCTTCCGTAGGGTTTAAAAATAAAAGAATGTCCAAGTCCAAAGTACAAAGTCCAAAGAGGAAAAAAATAAAAAGAAAATTACAAAAAATAGAGAATATCCTAATACAATTTCTAACAACTACAAAAAAATCTAAAACATAATAAACAAAATCTAATAAAAATTTCTTTGTTTTTCTTTTTTATATTCTTTTTTGATTTTTTTTCTTCGTTCTTTTCGCTTTGTCTTTTGACTCCAAATCTTTAAGTGGTTACCAAAAGCTTTGGCAACTCCTTTTTCTTTCGCTCCGAACTCCAAGAATCTGTAATAAAAAGAACTTTACCCAAAAACGTAAAATAGAACAAATAAAAAGAAAACAAAAACCTAAAAAATAAAAGTCCGCGTCGGCGGCGCCAAAAATTGACGGTTATTTACAATGATGTTGTAATAAGATGGTTCGTTCAAGACTTGTGAAAGCAGATTTTTTTTTAGATTTAATTTTTATAAATAACAAACTCAATTAAAATGTGTTGTGAATTTTATGGAGAGACTAGGGTTAGGATTCCACCAATTTCCGTACTCATATGGTTCAAATATCAATTCTAAATAATAAAAGATCAAACGATAAAGTTTTATTGACTCCAATTCATTGCCTAAGGTAGATTTCGAAAGTAATGGGTGTAAAACTAAAGCATGGGACATCAAAACATCTAAGCTAAGCATGACCCATCAATTGTAATCACAACCGTTCAATGAAACTCATAAATCAATTGAATAACAGTGCAAATAGTCGTAACAAGAATTGATAAAATTACCACATTTGTGAAACTCGGCTTCCTCCGTCGCCTAGAGGATGGGATTAGCTTCTCATCAGGGAAACACGCTCAACAGTTGATTTATTGCTCAAAGGGTGTTTACAAATAATGAAAGGGAGGAAAAATAATAAAACTTGGCTTCCGTAACACTAATAATTGTTACAAAATAACTGTAACAGGAAATGATATGTAGGATGTGTCCCTGTTACTGTAGCTATGTGACTGCCTTATGGCGTCATTTTTCTTCGTGTTCTTCCTCCTTGTGCAGCAGCAGAAAAATATATTTTGCAGCTCTGAATTTCGCTCTGTTCTTCTCCCAACTCTCCGTCCTTCTTATATGTTCCCCCTATCAACTTATATAGCCTCCCAGAACCGATAATACTCCCCATAACTGCGAATAATCCTCCAATAAATTCGTTGTTCTCTTCTTCCATTCACGGGAAATAATTCCCTTTTATAGCTCATTCATCCGTTAACTTCAGCTCTGCACACTCCAACGCGTTGGAAAATTCCCTCATATGAAGAAAAGAACGTTGTTGACTCAAGATAACCTTCCGCAGATAATGAAAAATTCATAGAATGACTCACAGAAATATATTTCCATGTTTCTTTTCCAACTATTATCCAGCCCAATTAAACTCTTTCGAACATCCAAACCAGCATTGGTTGGGTCTATCAATTCCATTCCAATTGGATTCGGTAATTGAATCTCACCACAGTTCCTTCAAATTCTAAACAAGATGTACGCAGGTTAAAAATATTCAAAATTGATTTCCCGCCAAAACTAACATTCAAAAGAGGAAGAAAAGGGTTCCCCTTATCCAGCTGATTGGGTGCGAATAGCATGTGGATGCCCCTTATCCAAAGTAGGGGTCCGAAAGGCAAATCTCCTCTGGGGGTACAAATAGCACTTTTCGAGCGACTTTTTCCACACAAGTTTATTTCTCTAAAAATACCTACAAACACACAAAATACCACAATAAGTACAAAATCGAGTACCAACATAGAGAAAAATTGAGAACAACTTAGACACAAAAATGTGTCTATCACGGACTCGGTTGCAAAAGTTGCAAGGATCAGAAGACCGCATCATATGTCATCACACTTGTGTGAACGTGTGCGAAAAGAGAATATTACTTCTAACATTTTTGATGAAAATGAAATTGTAGATCTTTTGTATTACATTGATTAAGTTAATATATTAACCTTTTCCATCAAAAATAAAATAAAATAAAATAATGTTAACGTACTCTTCTCAGAATATATATATATACTTTTATTAAAGAAAGTATCATGTTTTTTCTTTCTTCTTTCAAGTGTTATAAAACTATACAATGTTTATTTACGTAGAGAAGCATCGACCTTCATATACATAAAACGATGGGAACATGTGTTGTTGAACCACGTCATAATCTAAATAATGTTTAGTTTCGAAACCTGTGGCTTGATTTTATTTTTCTACAGTTCCTTATTTTTTATAAGGTTATTCTCTTTTGATTTAAGGCCATTCAAATCAATTAACTATGACACAGTTGCCTTTTTAGGGGAGACAAAGAGTGGCCGGGATGGATTTTGGGAAAAACAAACAGTGGTCGTGATTTCGTAATCCCATAAAGAGAATGTCTCCTCCGTCCATTTCGTTAGGTATTCACTAATCCAACATTCGTTGTCTTTCTAAAACCCAGTTTTCTTCTTTTTGTATGCACGGATCTACGCTCGCTTTTGTCAGTTTTTGTACGTGTCTCAACCTCCTTTTTTCTCTCTCTATTTTGCATAGGTGTCTCTAATACAAATTGTTTGTATAAATTCCCCCAAACAGCTGATAGTTTTCCCATGCTTTAGTTTTGTTCTTCTCCGTAAACTTGGTGCATCTTCTGATTCAACGGTCGTCGCTTTGATTATTTTTTGTTAGAAATCAATACTAATCAATATTTTTTGATATTGCAGGGAGGAATGAGTTAGTAATTAAGGAGATGGTTGCTGGAGATGCTTTTCCTTCTGATTATGATATCTTCAATCGATTGTTGTGGTTTCTGTGGGGGTTCAAATCTATTTACTCCTAGAGCCACTTGACTTAGATGGATCGGTAAGTGATACTCAAACTCCTATAAATAGTTATTTCTTCCGAATCAATCAAATTTTTATAAGTTTGCATTTTGAATAATTACTTTGTGATTTTAGGGTGAATTACGTCAAAATTTGTAAACATTAGAATGGGAAGATCTTTGTCTCTGTGTTTATCAATGTTTGTTGTGTGTGGACGATGCAGATTTGGTAAAGCATTTTCTCGGGGCTAACTTTGTCGAGTCCATGCTTGGAATGAGTGGACTACCTTCATTGACGTGATTGGTCATTTTATGTGTTTGGTTAGTTTATCTATTCAAAGGTGAGCAGGAAGTGGTATACGAGGGTTGTAGGCAACAGAAGATAAAATTATGTTACAGACTCAGTTTTTGTCGACGTTCAACATGGTGTATATAAAATCTAACATTTTAGGCTCTATAATCCAACCTGAAGTAACGTGCTTCTAATTCGATTATCATGAATTCCGTTGCCAGTTTGTCCGCTGCCAGTTTGCCAAATGTTACCTTATAAATATTTTTGGACATTCAAGACATCAAGTTATATAATTTGAAATTGTTGGCTTAAATATACGGGATTTTTTTGTGTTGCAGATTGAAATGGAAAGTACCACCTTTAAAGCGAATGTCATGACGTCGTTTTTTGCGGTAAATCTAAGTGACGTATTTGTTAGTAGTTGAGATTTGAGTTCAATGTACTTGCAGAGTGTTTATTATCCACAAATTTTTTTTCTTTACATACTGTAGTCAAAGCAATCAGCCCATTTAAAAGTAGCTAAAAGTGAGTGGAAACTCCTGTGCAGTTTAAGGTGGTGATGACCGCTAGAAAACACGTGAACAACGTTATAACTGAGTATGCATTTGCTTAATATTTTACTATTTTATCCATTTTCAACTATATGTGTCATGGATCTCCTTTTGGACATTCAAGACATCAAGTTATATAATTTGAAATTGTTGGCTTAAATATATGGGATTTTTTTGTGTTGCAGATTGAAATGGAAAGTACCACCTTTAGAGCGAATGTCATGACGTCGTTTGTTGCGGTAAATCTAAGTGACGTATTTGTTAGTAGTTGAGATTTGAGTTCAATGTACTTGCAGAGTGTTTATCAATGTTTGTTGTGTGTGGACGATGCAGATTTGGTAAAGCATTTTCTCGGGGATACCTTTGTCGAGTCCATGCTTGGAATGAGTGGACTACCTTCATTGACGTGATTGGTCATTTAATGTGTTTGGTTAGTTTATCTATTCAAAGGTGAGCTGGAAGTGGTATACGAGGGTTGTAGGGAACAGAAGATAAAATTATGTTACAGACTCAGTTTTTGTCGACGTTCAATATGGTGTATATAAAATCTAACATTTTAGGCTCTATAATCCAACCTGAAGTAACGTTCTTACAATTCGGTTATCGTGAATTTCGTTGCCAGTTTGTCCTCTGCCAGTTTGTTTAATGTTACCTTATAAATCTTTTTGGACACTCAAGACATCAAGTTATATAATTTGAAATTGTTGGCTTAAATATATGGGATTTTTTTGTGTTGCAGATTGAAATGGAAAGTACCACCTTTAGAGCGAATGTCATGACATCGTTTGTTACGGTAAATCTAATTTTTTCTTTACATACTGTAGTCAAAGCAATCGACCCATTTGAAAGTAGCTAAAAATGAGTGGAAACTCCTATGCAGTTTAAGGTGGTGATAACCGCTAGAAAACACGTGAACAACGTTATAATTGAGTATGCATTTGCTTAATATTTTACTATTTTAGCCATTTTCAACTATATGTGTCATGGATCTCCTTATTCTGTGATTAGGCTGCTGTACCATGAAGCGTCCTGGCCTGCCTTAGTATGTCGTCTGAAACTCAGTTTGCTTGCTTTTAACATATAGATGATAATTTTCCGCAAAAAGTTCAAGAGTTAATAAATAATGAAGGATATTGGGACACGGAAAATCTAGATGATTTGTTCTCTTCAGATATAAAAGAAAAAATTCTAGCTATTACCCCAAATAAAGAAGATTGTGACAGGATAAGATGGGCTCACCACCAATCAGAAGATTTCTCGGCGAAAAATATATATAAATTTCTCATTAATCGTAGTTCTGATAATGAGAATGATATGGATTTCCCTTGGAAAAAACTGTGGAATCTGCAGACTCTACCACAGATCAGGCTGTTTATTTGGAAATTAATTCAAAAAGCTTTACCGACCTCGAGTAGACTAGGCGGCTCATAACCCAGAGGTTTACCCAGAGTGTCAAATGTGCAATAACCAAGCTATGAAAACAGAAAATCATCTTTTTAGAACATGTCATTTTTTCAGAGTAGTTTGGTTTGGTTGCTCCTTGGAAGCGGTCAATTCGCGAGTTAACATAGATGTGATTAGCAAGTGGGTTGAATTTTGGATCGCCGATCAAAACTTCTCGCAATTTAGTGAACAAATTGCAATCATTCTTTGGTTCATATGGAAATATAAATGCGAGGTTGTGTTAAGGAAAACCGTTCCGGATCCCTTATATTTAATTCAGCATATAAAAATTTTCGTCTAGTCTTCAGTTATCTAGGAAGAGACCAAATCTCAAGTCCAGGCATCCGAAAAACGAAGATTACCAATCACGTGTGGAACAATATCAGGTCGGATTGGATAATTTTCATTGATGCATCCTTTAAAAAGAAAATCTATCCATGGGATATGCCTTCATTTTATACTCGGCAGACCAAGAAGCTTTCCTACATATTTCAGCTGGCTATGATTGGGATTTCTCGGTGTTACATGCTGAAGCAAAAGCACTGTTAAATGCTTTAAAGTGGCTAAAAGATAATATTCTTTCTAGCGTTTGTATAGTCACATACTGTAAACTCCTTCAGGATTCTATCACCAAACAAGATAAAGAAGATTCATGGGTTGTTGAGAATACTATTAAAGAAGCAATTTACTTGTTGGATAAACTTCCTCAAGCACATGTTAAATTTATAAACAGGAATTACAATGCTGTAGCGGACTCAGTTGCAAAAGTTGCAAGGATCAGAAGACCGCATCATATGTCATCACACTTATGTGAACGAGTGCGGAAAGAGAGTATTATTTCTAATATTTTTGATGAAAATGAAATTATAGATCTTTTGTATTACATTGATTAAGTTATTATATTAACCTTTTCTATCAAAAATAAAATAAAATAAAATAATATTAATGTACTCTTCTCAGAATATATATATACTTCTATTAAAGAGAGTATCATGTTTTTTCTTTTTTCTTTCAAGTTTATAAAACTATACAATGTTTATTTACGTAGAGAAGCATCGACCTTCATATACATAAAACGATGGGAACATGTGTTGTTGAACCACGTCATAATATAAATAATGTTTAGTCTTGAAACCTATATCTTGATTTTATTTTTCTATAGTTCCTTATCTTTTGTAAGGTTATTCTCTTTTGCTTTAAGGCCATTCAAATATTTTATAGAACTTCAATTTATCTTGTACCAACACTTAATTAATAGTCGAAATCTAAATTTGGAGTTTACACAAAAATTCAAATAAGACTAATTCTAGTATTGATTGTTCTGGTAAGGAAATTACGATTAGGTATAACTCCTTAAGGAAACAACAATTCAATTAGTTTTCATGTTGAGGAAGGATAATGATGGTCTTTCACAACTGTTTGAGAAACATCTTCAAAAGAGAATAAGGTTTTTGCTTGAAGATCTTCAAGTGCAACTTCTGAATACATTTAATATTTAATATGCTGGGAGCTTTCACAGGTGTAAGAATACGACCAAAACGGGTAATTTAGTAGGTATATTTCATGTCAATTACATATAGTCTAAAGTATGATAGTATGCAAGAGGTGTAACATTTTATTCAGCGAATGCTCAATTTGGACTATGTCTCGCCTCTTCTTTTTTTTCCACGTTAACATAATTTGTGGTATGTTGTTTTACCTTTATTTTTGCATTATATTTGATTAATTTATATAATTAAAGTAATTACAAATTGTATATAAATCATCCTTGTGATCCAAAAATCTTGAATAGAGATTATCCAAGGATATTTCTTGTCTACTTTTATATTTGATTAAAATCAAAAATGAATTGTTTATCAAGTTCCGAAATTTAAAAATTGATGGTGTACTTGGTACCTTCCTTTTCATTATTAATGACATACATGATACATTTTCCTTATATTCGTAGTTAGTCAGTCAATTAACACCCGCTCAATTTGGATCTGAATTTTCCACCTTTAAAAGAACCTGAATTTGGTGACCCGGACCTCCATCAAGGACTCCCCTCTTGGATTTAGGACCAAAAGTGGCCATTCCACCAGTAATTCATGTACCTCGGCCACTCAATATGGATTTGAATACCCTCCTGTAGAAGAACCTGAGTTCGGTGATCCTCTATTGAATCAAGGACTTAAACTTGGATATCCTTTTCAAACAAATCTGGTTTGATTATTTGTGCGTTTTTTAAGTTTCACTCATTGAGCAATTCAATATGTATGGAATTCATTCAGAATGGTGCAACAATCCCGAATATTGTATGAATTTTCCTAGTAGCATTATCTATTTAATACATTGTGTGCCTTGTATCGGCGCACTTTTAAGTTGGCTCGATCACGCTTGAATTCCTTAAGGAAAATATAGACTGTTAATATCAGTCTCAGAAACAATCACGTCCATACAATTTGACCGCATGTTTCAGCAAACCCAGACCACTCTTGGCAGAACTAGGTAATCACCGCATTGACCGCCGGTAGGCCTATTAGTGTCCCAACCAATTAGAATTTATTTAAACACAAACGCCAACCCTAAACAGGGTGATCACGCCGTTAAAAGAAGCTCGAACGAGCTAAACTGTCCAAAACAGTCTCAGAAGCATCACAACCGTCCAACTTTGCCAGCCTGGTTGGACGGATTGGATCCTCCTACGAACGGTTAAGGAAGTGCTAACATGATCATTGGCGGGCCCACTAGTTCCCTAGTTGATCGACTTGCGTGCGGCAAACCTATAGAGTGCTCAATCGCTTACCCAAATGTGGGCGTTTGCTCTGCGTAAAAAAGAAGCTCGACGAGTATAGACTGTTCAGGGCAGTCTTAAAACTATCGCAACCGTCCAACTTCGCCAGCCTGGTTGGACGGATTAGATCATCCCATGAATGATTAGGGAAGCGCTAACGCTTACGTTGGCGTGCCCACTCCTCCTTCACCAGATCGGTTTTCTTACGGCGAGGCCATGGAGCAATGAAACGATTTCTCAAACCATGGCAGGCGTGATGCTTCTAAGGGTCGCGGAATTCCACTAGTGTCTTAAATCGATCACAACCATACAACTTAGCCAGCCTATTTGGATGGCTTAGATCGCATTTAGGACCATCAGGAAGGTGCACATGCATTCACCGTCAGCCAAACATGGGCCCCACGTGATCGATCTCTCCAAAGGAGGATCACGGCGTGGCAAACCGCTTGGCCAAAGTCACGTGTGTGTGACTGATTCAAAACCCTAATTAGGGTTTGCGGCAATGCACATCTATGGTAGTTCGATCGTGACCGTCCATCTTCGCCAGCCTAAACGGAGGGTGTAGATATAGACTCAAGAGGTCCCAAGGATGTCAACGTGATCACTGTGGCCCCACCTTTGCGTGTGACCGGCCGGCCTATGCAGATTAGGGCCCGGCGCCTCAAAATGCACGCCCAAAAGTGGCATGCCACGCGGCTTTCAAACCCTTTGCGACAATGAATTTCTGTCGCAAATCGATCACGACCAGTCATCTTTGCCGGTCAAATTGAGTGGCCTAGATCGAACATTTGTGGGACCGAGAGATGTAGGCATGCACGCCAACGGGCCGTCTCCATGCACGCTCGGTCGGTCCCAACAAAACTAGCGCTCATGCTTGAATTCGATCAAGCCAAAGAAGGGATGTTTATGCACCTCTAAAAAAAACCTAAAATCCATGAACGGCAGCAAATATGTGTCGTAAATCATCTCGTCCGTCCAACTTTGCCAGCTTGGTCGGAAGGCTTGGATTAAAATTTAGGCGATCAATGAAGCGCCTCAATGATTACCGTCCGCCACTCTGCCACAGGGAGTGATCGACCAGATGGTGGCCCGCCTACGCAGCTTCCAAGCGATCACTCGGAGATGGTTGGACGTGCTGTCATTTTAAGACGCTTAATCCGCGACTTACTATATCAAGCTTTAAAACAGCGATGCTTTATGCATATCGATTGTTTTGAGCTGCTTGCTTTAAAACGATGCATTACATGCATCGAGCATGCACGATATTTCATGAATATCAAATACTTGAATAACTTAGTTATTTAATCTAATAGCACCATATGCTATTTCCTGCGGCGGGTCCCATGACTCGACCTACTCATTTGAGACATCAAACATGTCACAAACTGGGGAATACTTACTGGGGTATTGGTCTGGCGGTTTATAGCGTGCGGCGTGCAACGCACCCATTACGAGAACGTCTCAAGAGGAATGGACGGTTAACGATGATGAGGGAAGTGGGAAAAGGCGTGATCATATGAATATCACCTACATGACCCCACTACTCCATCACTCAAGTTCCTCCACTTCCTACGAGATGAGGATTGCGCTCAAATGACTTGTATAAATAGGTTCTTCAACCTATTTTAACACGACAGAAAAAACCAAGTGTTGTCATCAATATCCAGAAAACACCCAGAACTGATAGCTTTCATTGTGCAAGCCAGTTCATCATTCTGATACAAGTCATAAACAACGAACACCTTCATAATCTCAACACCTTCTTCGCTTCCCTCCCTAAGATCAACCCCATCTCATTCACTTTGTGACCGAAGCAAGTCTGGAACGGTCATTTGTTGGTTTAGGCCAGAATTGTATAGATTGATCTCTCGAATCAAAAAGCACTCCCGTGCAGTGCATTTGTTTAGGGTTTATATTCGTTTCTCATCCACACACACCCAAATTTACGAAAACCAGCAGAAACAGTTTTCACCCTCAAACAATTGGCGACCACTGTGGGAGATTGATCTCTCGGTTGGAAAATCAATTTCTCAAGATTCATTCCAGTTTTCTCAATTTCAAAAGGGTATATCTTAGATTCAATTCAATCATTAGATTCAACAACCAATTTCAATTCCGGAGCCGCGTGGAGACACAAGATCTCGATATCCAGATAGAGCAATCACCTTTTATGCAACACCATAAGTGTTGTATGGAGAAAGAAATGCCTCAAAGGGTCCACACCCATAAAGACGAAGTGAATATTCGCATAGCCGTTGTTTCAGTATGGAGATAGTCGACAACAAGTTCAACACTAGTGGAGTCCTGGGAAGACACCTGTAGAGGTCACAAAAGAAAAGTTTTATCTCTATTCCACCACTGCTACCAATTTAAGATCAGGAGTATCCGATATAACTTCATCAAAACAACGTGTAGATCCAGAATATGGTGTAATTTCGAGAATTCGTACATCTACAATAACGAAGGAGGCTTGACACATCTTCAAATCATCATAAAGGGTTCGCCTATTATGTTAACCCAGATAGGAGAGATCTCGGGACATCTTCAGGTCTACTGGAGCCGACACCTCAAGAGAACAGCCTCAAGAAGATAGCGATGCCCGCGTCATCATGTCGAGAAAGAATCCGCAGTTTGGGCGAATCACTCTGTTAGGAAGAATGTTTCAGCGAAAAACGAGCATCGAAATGATCTAGATATGACGGACCCAAGGTACTGCCACTTCCGCAGATTCATTCATCGCTTTACTAGTGAATGCAACGGCCTGAAGCATATTCTCCAAAGGAATATTAACTCAGGAGAGTTACCCCCTTCTCTGAAGATTAACGTGCGCAGTTTCATCGAAGTGATCGAACCAACTACGAGTTTCTTGAGGCGCGCCATAAAAACTTGGATTCGAAGCGATCACCCTTGGAGAATTCAAGTCTCGTTCAATTGAGATCTTGTGAACAAGTAAGTTTCGTCAAACAATTTTACATTTTAAAAGCCTGATGGGGACTTGACGCATGAGTCCCACATCGAGGAAGGAAGTCAACGATGCAGTTGTTCTTAGACACCACATTATCTTCCTTTACATGTTTCCCTTTTTATGCAACATTTTTAATTTTTACGAGATACTTAAAATGATCGAACTCAAAACCAGAATGCTGGATTTCAGCCGATTCAAACATAATTCCTTTCAGAAAGTCATTCATAAAATCATCTCAAAAATAAACCAATTCAAAAATTCAATCACCTACTAATTCAAGAACCAGAAAATCAAATTGTGAAAGGAATTCCTTACATCACTCAAGACACGTAAAAGGGAAATATAAAAGAAAATGTGCAAGTATTCAAGGGAAGTCTTTCAGCAACATCTCATTATTTTTGGAAAGAGCGTCTTTCATTTTTGCGGAGAACAACCTGCTTCAGCTTCAATTCCAAGGATAGCCTCTCGATCTCCTCCGCTTGCCGAGCAATGAAGTCCACGGAGGGAACTTCGTTTGTTTCATCTTGCAGCTTCTGGATTTTAGGAAACCCTTCATAGAACCAAGAAGCATTGAATTCAAACTTCATAAACATATCTCAGTGGAACTCCAATTTTGAAACCACCTCCTCAGTGCACCCAGTCACGTTGCTCATGACATGAATGGAGGATAAAGCTTCTTCGACACGTCGGACCAACATGCAATACAACCTTCAACCTTTTGTAAGCGGTTTCACTGAAGCAGCAAGAGAAAAACCACCGAGATACAACATCTTGCGCGTCCAAAATCGCCCACTTCAACTCCAGTACCACATGCACGACTTCCACAATGATAAAACAACGTCCAAGATATTCCATATCTGGCTCGACGACAGCAACATCTATGAGGGACGCTTTCAGAATTTCGTCTCCCGTAGAAGAAGTAGTTGCGTCACCAAAGGAGGTTGCGCCTGGAACTTAAGAGGTACACACAGACTCTCCATGTCAAGAAATTCATCATATTTGCAGAACCTATTAGTTAATTCATTCGCATGAGGGGACTTCCCTACTCCTCAAAGACACGATCCAAAGATGATAAAGGCAAAGAGCATCGTTGGAGACTGCTTAGCATTACCCATCTCAAAGATGCTGAATTTGGAGAGACGCAAGCCCGCTATCATTATGATTCCAAGATGCCCAAAGACGTAGACGTATTCGAGGGATCAGATGTGTTGTTTAAAGACCAGCGATATGCCCGGATATCTATGAAACGCAACGTAGAAACAAAGACGGACTCATGATCAACAACTCGTACTATCCTCATCAACATTGGGTTCAACTCCGACTCTCTCCCAAATTATTTCTTCAGAGACCCAGCGTGATAGCATCTATAAAGTTGAAAGCTCATATATGAAGACTGCCAAGTTCGTGCAAGTAGCTACCATGCCTCTCCCTGCCAGTCTCTTATGATCATAGCTGCTTCCAAGAATAGTTGTTGCTTGCCGGAGCTTCACGATGGCAACAACCATTACGGACAGAGGTAATCCGAACTTCTGCATATTTTACTTTCCCATGGAGAAGTAATAGAATCACCAGTACGGAGGCGAAATGGTGATATCTTTATTATGGTAAACCCACCGACCATACAAGATAGAGCCATGTAAATCACGCTTGGGGACTGAGACTCAGCATGAAATTCCTTCACCGTCAGTCAAGGATTTCTTCAACACAAGAGATACAGTCAATCAAAGAGCATGTAATTTGCAATGGAAAATCAAACTGAAGGAGAAGCCGCTTCAACGCCCTCTCCAGAAGAAGCCACTTCAATGCACCCTCTCTCTTGAAGCTGTTTCAACGCTTTCTCCATAAGAAGGTGCTTCAACGCTCTCTCCATAATCCGTTTCAACGCTCTCTCCATAAGAAGGTGCTTCAACGCTCTCTCCTGAAGCTGCTTCAACGATCGCTCCAGAAGAATCCGCTTCAACGCACGCTCCAGAAACCACTTCAGCGCATGCTCTCTCCTGAAGTTGTTTCAACGCTCTCTCCAGAATAAGCCTCTTCAACGCACGCTCCAGAAGCCGCTTCAACGCACGCTCCAGAAGCTACTTCAACGCACGCTCTCTCCTGAAGTTGTTTCAACGCTTTCTTCAGAAGAAGCCGCTTCAAACGCTCTCTCTCGAAGCTGCTTCAACACTCTCCCCCGAAGTCGCTTCAGCACTCTCCCCCGAAGCCGCTCAACGCTCTCTTCAGAGGCTGAAGACACTCCAATACCTTACCAGCAAATGCAATGGAAGTACGTCTTTCAAGAGAAAATAAGCTCGGGATAATTACACCTGGGTACTGCCAGGATGCCTTCACGTCCCTCAACCGGTTCATTTCTAATATCAGCATCATCACTGTTGAAGCTTTACGAGCCGCAGAAAATTCTCAACATGAAGCTGTACATGTGCATTAAAGACTCCAAAAGTACAAATCAGAGATGGTTTCACGTATCATGCCGCGCCATCGAATATGAAGTGTAACTGGGGACTGCTCATCGCATCCCATTCCATACAACCATCCAAGATTCACATGATGGTTCAAAGGATGTCGCGTAGAACAAAGTCCTTAAAGACTTGATAGCAGCACGTCGGCAACAGAACGTCTCTTAGCTCGTTTACTTCACTCAAAGACTCCTGAATATTTTGCCGATATAAGCATTCCAAGCATTTCACCACCGCATTAAGAAGAGCAAGAATGAGCATATGAGAGGGTCAGAATGAACGCAATTCCATTCCAGTCAATGTTCAGGAATTCAAAGAAGATTTTCGTTGGGACTCAGCAGTCCGGACTCCAAGCAACTTAAGTCAAGGCCTCTCTCAATCGAGCGCAATGGAGTTTAGAAAATTTCGAAATCTACCTGGAGAAAATTGATGTATGATAGGAGGACAATCACTGCAAGCCTTGATACTTCGTTAAGCGTATCTTGCACAAAGACCTAGCCGGCCTCTATCCTGGTGACAATTGTCTACCTTGCCTCCTAAGTTTTATATTTAACCGTCACCATCCATTGCTTACCACGCAAAAATGTCACTGTTACGTGCTAAGCAAGAGACTTAATGTTGATGGTGGTTTTTCGAATAGGGCTAAAATTATAAAACCCTGTATTTAATGCGCTGACCCTGCAAGGGTATAAAGCCATTGAAGAAGTGATGAGTGCAAAAAACCTCTTCACTCATTGGGCAAGTCAATATGTATGGAATTCGTTCAGAATGGTGCAACAATCCCGAATATTCTATGAATTTTTCTAGTAGCATTATCAATTTAATGCATTGTGTGCCTTGTTTTTCCTATGTTATGTTCTGCAAGAGAACCCTAAATGTTGGCATGACATGACGATTAATGTTCACTCTCAGCAGAGTAGCATGAATCTCCCGAAGTGTCAGTATTGAAGTCTGCATGAAAGTACTCACACAGGCTGCATCACTCTCTGACAAAGAGAATCTCGTATCGGTGCACTTTTAAGTTGGCTCGATCACGCTTTAATTCCTTAAGGAAAATCTAGACTGTTAATATCAGTCTCGGAAACAATCACGACCACACAATTTGACCGCATGTTTTAGCAAACCCATACCACTCCTCGTAAAACTAGGTAATCACCGCATTGACCGCCAGTGGGCGTATTAGTGCCCCAACCAGTTGGACTTTATTTAAACACATTCCAGCGTTGACAAACTCCAACCCTAAACAGGGTGATCACGATGTTAAAAGAATCTCGAACGAGCTAGACTGTCCAAAACAGTCTCAGAAGCATCACAACCGTCCAACTTTGCCAGCCTGGTTGGACGACTTGGATCCTCCTATGAACGGTTAAGGAAGTGCTAACATGACCTTGGCGGGCGCACTAGTTCCCTAGTCGATCTACTTGCATGCGGGAAACCTATAGAGTGCTCAATCGCTTACCCAAATGTGGGCGTTTGCTCTGCGTAAAAAAGAAGCTCGACGAGCATAGACTGTTCAGGGCAGTCTTAAAACTATCGCAACTGTCCAACTTCGCCAGCCTGGTTGGAAGGATTAGATCATCCAATGAATGATCAGGGAAGCGCTAACGCACACGTTGGCGGGCCCACTCCTCCTTCACCCGATAGGTTTTCTCACGGCGATGCCATGGAGCAATGAAACGGTTGCTCAAACCATGGAAGGCGTGATGCTTCTAAGGGTCGCGGAATTCCACTAGTGTCTTAAATCGATCACAACCATCCAACTTAGCCAGCCTATTTGGATGGCTTAGATCGGATTTAGGACCATCAGGAAGGTGCACATGCATTCACCGTCAGCCAAACATGGGCCCCACGTGATCGGTCTCTCCAAACGAGGATCACGGCGTGCAAAACCGCTTGGCCAAAGTCACGTGTGCGTGACTGATTCAAACCCTAATTAGGGTTTGTTGTAATGCACATCTGTCGTAGTTCGATCGTGACCGTCTATCTTCGCCAGACTAAATGAGGGGTGTACTGATAGACGCATTTTTGTGTCTAATATGATCTCAATTGTATATATTTTTAGTGCTCGATTTTGTAATTATTTTGGTTATTTTATGTCTTTATAGGTATTTTGGAGAAATAAGCTTTTGCCGCGAAATTGGATGAGAATGCAGCGTTTGGACCTCTGTTGATAGAGTACCGGAAGTGCCCCATAAATACCCCGGAGGAACTTCGAAAAAGTGCGGAAAATGTCCCAGAAAAATCACTATACGGACCCTCGATTTTGGATAAGGGGTAACCTAATTACTACGGGGTGACCTATTTCCAGGCAGCTGCTAAAGGGAGAACATCACAGGATAGGGGGACACCCACCTTCTTCACGTTTCAAATTAGAAATTTTGGCGGGAAACTATGTGCGGCGCCTGGCAAATTTTGGATGTGAAGCTTTGGGCAGTTTTAAAGAGATTCAACACCGGAAATTGATTGGGCTGGACTTGATATGACTTAAAAAGTTCATTAGAAGCAATTGGACCGATCAACTTGGGCTCGAATGGCCGGAAAAGGGAAACAGAGGTGAATAAGGAAACACGGTCCTGTTGGTTTTGTTTTTGGATATTCAGAGAGATTAAAGGCAAGAAATTCGTTCCAAAGGTACATATTCTATCTAAGGAAGAGTTTGATATAAGTGGGAGAGCTCAGAAACGCGTAAAACAATTTCTGGAAGGAATTATTGCCGTGACTGCCAAGGAAGGAAAGAAGAGATTTCGAAGAGATTTGGGAGAGATTTAATCGTCATGTGGTGTATAAATAGATTATTTGGGTCATGTAGAAGGGGAGTCGAAAGTTTGGGGTCGATAGGAGAGCTCAGGAGGAGAGAATCGGAGATTACAGGAAGCCCGTCTCTGCTGCTGCTGCTCCTGAAGAACAAGCGTTGCAACGAAGAACATCGTCTCAATTCGCAACAGTGCTACAGTATTCTCTCTGTAACAGCTGAACAGCCACATTTATCTTTAGTTAGCCACACCTCCTGTAACAGTGAACTCTGTAACGCCATTACGTCGTTGCATATTCACTGAATCATATCATCTCTTCAATAAAAACAACTTTTGAGCCATGATTTATTCTTTTGAGCCTGTTTTTGATATGAGAAGCTAAACCCAAACACTGGGATGACGGAGGAAGCCCTATTTCACGCATGTGGTAATTCTAATAATTCTTGTATGACTATTTGCATTGATTTTTAATCGATTTATGATTTTTATTGAATGGGTGTGATTTCGTTTGATGGTGTATGCTTGGTCTATGTATTTTTGATACATCATGCTTTTGATTTACAGTCATTGCTTTTCAAAAATCTATTTTTGGCAAAGAACAAGAGTCTATATTTTTATTATTTGAACTATAATTGATTGAAATTATTATTTGAGTCGCATGAATGGAATTTGGTGGAATCCTGAGTCTCAGTCTCTCTCGACATTGTGACAAACCTTTTGTATATATATTTTTTATTTTTATTTTAAGTCTAGAACCCAATCTTATCGAGTCCGAGTTGAACGAACTTTACTACCACTTTCAAAGCTATTAATGGTTTAGAGGAACGAGTTTTTTCTGAGAACATTGTTTTAGAGTCTAGCGATTTAGAAACATTAGTCTTAGACAAAGAAAGTGAACTCATAGAGATGAGTGAGGATGAACCATACTTAGAAGAATCAATTGACCATTTTCAGGAATCTAATGACCTGGAAATTAGGGAAGTTGTGACTAGTCTTTCTATAGCCACTGAAAACTCTAAGTTTGGGGGTGATTATCATTCTCCATGTGCTTTAACTATTAGAAAGGTCCCTCACTTGGGACTTGACTTATGTGCCTCAACCATTTTACAAGATTATCTTCATACACGTTTTCCTGAACCTAGTAATGCCCATAAGGAAGTTCAGTTGTTAGACACCCATCCTCTGGTTGATGAGGTTAGACCAGGCTATGATACCAAGATCGACTTTGTTTTTCCACCAAATATTTTTCAACCAATTGTGGGAACGTATAAGTTTCATATGTGTCAATTATTAAGTTTTGAGACTAAACCTAATTACTTTAGGAGATTAGGGTCGACACATTTGTTTAAGTAAGACCACCACTCTCATTGTGGTCAGTTGTGTGAGCCAAAACTGATTGACTTTAAGGATCCTCAATTATTCAGGTTATTATTATGTGCTTTTAAATTTTTACTTGAGTTTCTTCAGACTCTAATACCTGAACCGGATCTTAGCTTTGAGGAATTCCAACCCATGAAAATATTTTATTTGGACCCAGTTATAGAATCTGAACCTGAACCACAGCTAGATGTAGTTGTCTTAAACAGGAAACTAGACAAGGGTGTGCTTTATTTTTTTATTTTCTTGAAAGGTTGCGGATTCCTTTTATTTGTGATAGCTCTATTTGGTTTTGATGACCCACAGAAATTTCGGCTATTACTTTATGATTCTATGAGGTGACTAATCCTTTCTTAGTCTGGATGAAGACTTTAAACTTAGCACTTCTTGGGAGGTAACCCAACATTCATGCGACACCGTAATATCTTTCCTTATCTATTTTGCTTCAAATGGTAATAGTTTCTCCTTGTTCATGCTTTTAATTTCATCTTTAGAACATTGAGGACAATGTTAAATTTAAGTTTGGGGGTATGGGAGAAACTTTTTAGTTGCAGTATGAATAAATTAACTCCAGAACCTAGAAAGTTATGCCTATTGAGGATTGCACTAACTAATCTAAGTGGATGGAAGCATTTTGATTGTAGGAGTTGAGGAACCAATCTGATTAGATGGGAACATCTAAAAGAGTCTATTCATAAAAGCATAGAGCTCAGGTGTTAGAAATAACATGATAGTTTCACCATATCTCGTTGAGTCCTTTTCACTTCTATTTTTATTTTATTTTTAAACTATATTTCTCTAAGCGATTAGGTGGGTCTCACGATTCAAGTTGTTACCAATGCTAGGGTGAATTAGAGTGATTGAGATATAAAAAAAAAAAAAAAGTTGAAAAAAAAAAAAAAAATGGTAGTTACCAAAAAGTTGAAAAAAAAAAAATTATTATTATGAAAAAAAAAAAAAAATATTGAGACCAGACCATTTGACCAAAAGGAATAAATTCAATAAAGTCGACCACTGGTACCCTTGTATATGCCAGTTGTGTTGACCTAGAGTCAGGTTATCGACCACTGGTTCCCTTGTATATGCCAGTGTGTTGATATTAGTCAGACTAATATCTCAATCCATTAGGATAGGTTCATTTTGGCGGAGGCCTTCAGACAGATATGGGAAACGCCGTTCACTTAGTAAACATCAAAACCATCTATGTTTTTCTAGATCCATCTTCTTGATCTATCCATGTGATTAGTTTTGACTCCGGATATTGATGTCCATAGTGCGACTATCTGAGTAGAGCTCTGTCACTTTATATGAATTTTAGTATGCTTGAGTGCAAACCCGTGTACAACAATTGGAATTTCGCATCAGGGTACTTCCTCCTGTAGTCAATAAGTATACCAACCAAGGAGATTTTTTAGTGCCTTCCAAGGTTCTGCGTAGATAGCTAAGGTCTGGAGTAAAGGTTTTGTGGGTATATCTCTTGTAAGCCCTCCGGAGACAACACTCCTCCACTAGGGCCACCTAGGGGTTTAAAGGCTTATTGCATACGCTAAATGCAATCGACGATGCCTGCGACAGTGAGTTAGGATTTTATTTTGTAGTTTTGATTTGCTCGGGACTAGCAAATAATAAGTTTGGGGGTATTTGATAGACGCATTTTTGTGTCTAATATGATCTCAATTGTATATATTTTTAGTGCTCGATTTTGTACTTATTTTGGTTATTTTATGTCTTTATAGGTATTTTGGAGAAATAAGATTTTGCGGCGAAATTGGATGAGAATGCGGCGTTTGGACCTCCGTTGATAGAGTATCGGAAGCGCCCCATAAATACCCCGGAGGAACCCCGAAAAAGTGCGGAAAATGTCCCAGAAAAATCACTATACGGACCCTCGATTTTGGACAAGGGGTAACCTAATTACTACGGGGTGACCTATTTCCAGGCAGCTGCTAAAGGGAGAACATCACAGGATAGGGGGACACCCACCTTCTTCACGTTTCAAATTAGAAATTTTGGCGGGAAACTATGTGCGGCGCCTGGCAAATTTTGGACGTGAAGCTTTGGGAAGTTTTAAAGAGGTTCAACACCGGAAATTGATTGGGCTGGACTTGATATGACTTAAAAAGTTCATTAGAAGCAATTGGACCGATCAACTTGGGCTGGAATGGTCGGAAAAGGGAAACAGAGGTGAATAAGGAAACACGGTCCTGTAAGGTTTGTTTTTGGATATTCAGAGAGATTAAAGGCAAGAAATTCGTTCCAAAGGTACATATTTTATCTAAGGAAGAGTTTGATATAAGTGGGAGAGCTCAGAAACGCGTAAAACAATTTCTGGAAGGAATTATTGCTGTGACTGCCAAGGAAGGAAAGAAGAGATTTCGAAGAGATTTAGGAGAGATTTAATCGTCATGTGGTGTATAAATAGATTGTTTGGGTCATGTAGAAGGGGAGTCGAAAGTTTGGGGTCGATAGGAGAGCTCAGGAGGAGAGAATCGGAGATTACAGGAAGCATGTGTCTGCTGCTGCTGCTGCTGAAGAACAAGCGTTGCAACGAAGAACAGCGTCTCAAATTCGCAACAGTGCTACAGTATTCTCTCTATAACAGCTGAACAACCACATTTATCTTCAGTTAGCCGCACCTCCTGTAACAGTGAACTCTGTAACGCCATTACGTCGTTGCATATTCACTGAATCATATCATCTCTTCAATAAAAACAACTTTTGAGCCATGATTTATTCTTTTGAGCCTGGTTTTGATATGAGAAGCTATACTCAAACACTGGGATGACAGAGGAAGCCCTATTTCACGCATGTGGTAATTCTAATAATTCTTTTATGACTATTTGCATTGATTTTTAATCGATTTATGATTTTTATTGAATGGGTGTGATTTCGTTTGATGGTGTATGCTTGGTCTATGTATTTTTGATACATCATGCTTTTGATTTACAGTCATTGCTTTTCAAAAATCTATTTTTGGCAAAGAACAAGAGTCTATATTTTTATTATTTGAACTATAATTGATTGGAATTATTATTTGAGTCGCATGAATGGAATTTGGTGGAATCCTGAGTCTCAGTCTCTCTCGACATTGTGACAAACCTTTTGTATATATATTTTCTATTTTTATTTTAATTCTAGAACCCAATCTTATCGAGTCCGAGTTGAACGAACTTTACTACCACTTTCAAAACAACATCATGTAGATATAGACTCAAGAGGTCCCAAGGATGTCAACGTGATCAACGTGGTCCCACCTTTGCGTGTGACCGTCCGGCCTATGCAGATTAGGGCTCGGCGCCTCAAAACGCACGCCCAAAAGTGGCATGCCACACGGCTTTCAAACCCTTTGCGGCAATGAATTTCTGTCATAAATCGATCACGACCACTCATATTTGTTGGTCAAATTGAGTGGTCTAAATCGAACCTTTGTGGGACCGAGAGATGTAGGCATGCACGCCATCGAGCCGTCTGCACGCATGCTCGGTTGGTCCCACCAAAATTAGCTCCCATGCTTGAATTCGATCAAGCCAAAGAGGGGATGTTTGCGCACCTCTAAAAAAACCCTAAAATCCATCAACTACAGAAAATATGTGTCGTATATCATTTCGTCCGTCCAACTTTGACAGCTTGGTCGGACGGCTTGGATAAGTTAGGCGATCAATGAAGCGCCTCAATGATTACCGTCCGCCACTCTCCCAAAGGGAGTGATCGACCAGATGGTGGCCCGCCTACGCGGCCTCCAAACGATCACTCGAAGATGGTTGGACGTGTTGTAATTTTAAGACGCTTAATCCGCGACTTACTCGATCAAGCTTTAAAAGAGCGATGCTTTATGCATATCGATTGTTTTGAGCTGCTTGCTTTAAAACGATGCATTACATGCATCGAGAATGCACGATATTTCATGAATATCAAATCCTTAAATAACTTAGTTATTTAATATAATAGAACCATATGTTATTTCTTGCGGTGGATCCCACGAATCGGCCCACTCATTCGAGACATCAAACATGTCACAAACTGGGGGATACTTACTGGAGTATTGGTCTGGCGGTTTACAGCGTGCGGCGTGCAATGCGCCCATTACGAGAAAATGTCAAGAGGAATGGACGGTTAACGATGATGAGGGAAGTGGGAAAAGGCGTGATCATGTGACAATCACCTACACTACCCCACTACTCCATCACTCAACTTCCTCCACATCCTACGAGATGAGGATTGCGCTCAAATGACTTGTATAAATAGGTTCTTCAACCTATTTTAACACGAAAGGAAAAACCAAGTGTTGTCATCAGTATCCAGAAAACACCCAGAACTGATAGTTTTCATTGTGCAAGACAGTTCATCATTCTGATACAAGTCATAAACATCCAACACCTTCATAATCTCAACACCTTCTTCGCTTCCCTCCCTAAGATCAACCCCATCTCATTCACTTTGTGACCGAAGCAAGTCTGGAACGACCATTTCTTGGTTTAGACCAGAATTATATAGATTTATCTCTCGAATCAAAAAGCACTCCCGTGCAGTGCATTTGTTTAGGGTTTAGATTCGTTTCTTATCAACACACACCCAAATTTACCAAAACCAGCAGAAATAGTTTTCACCCTCAAACATAAGGTTATTTGAATCCTATTCTAGATAAATTTGATGCTAAACTTTCTCATTTGGGAAAAATCTCTCTCTCCAAAGGTAGTAAATGATGGGTTTTCAAAATTGTTGTAGTGATAGTGTTAAAAAGATTCATTTCAGACTTGTGAAGGAAATGGAATTTTTAGATTTAATAAAAATATATATACAAAAATATTAACAATGGGCGAGAGGTACTGGGACTAAGGATTTGGCTGAATTCACTACACAGGGTTCATTCATATATTCTTTGACAATTTAAAACTCAATAAAATTAACATGGACTCTGATTTTGCCAAGATAGATTCTCAAAACATCGATTGTAAGTCTTAAGCATGATGTATCAAAACACCTTAGCTAAGCATACATCATCAAATTAAATAACAACCAATTAATTCAAATCATATTCAATTTTAAATTAATGCAAAAGTCATAAAAAAGAATAAAATAAATTTACCCGTGTATGAAATTCACCCTCCTCCGTCGTCCCAGTGTTGGGTTTAGCTCATCATGATAAAAACACGCTCAAAATATTTATTTATTGCTCAAATGGTGTTTACAATGAAGAGAAGAAGAGAAAATGGTGTAAACAGCTAATGTGCGACCCACATGAAGCGTCACAAAAGAACGATAAAAGAGAAGTGATATTGTCGTTGTGGTTCTAAGACCCACACCTATGACCCACGCTGACCTTTCGTTGTCACTGTTGAAGAACGACGGTTCCTGGACGTCCGTTCTTCATGTTCTTCGCGTTCTTCAGCAGAAGCAGCAGGAACCGAATTTCTGCAACTCGTGATTTCTGCTTCCTGAGCTCTCCTCTCAACCCCAAACTCTCGACACCCTTTCTACTCAACCCCAGCAACCTATTTATAGCCAACAGACCCATCGAATCTCGCTCATTCACTCCATATAATTCTCTTTAACTCGGCAGTAAAGAAAATATTTCTTGGAATATTTTCTTTCCTGTTTCATCTTCTCACGCGTTTTAAAGCCTCCAAATTACCATATTTAACTCCTTCACGCTCCAACAGGCTGTGAGGATCTTCCATGCACGCACAAAACACGTTGAATCTTCTCCAAATCACGTGAAACCCGTGATATACACGAACTGCCCTGTTTTCAACCCGTGAATTGTTTAGCTGATTCTAGCCAATTCTGGTCGAACCAAACGCCCACAGTGTGTTTAATAGGTCATATCACAACTATCTACCAAAAATCAGCCATTGAATCTCCCTAGAACACGTTCAACAATTCGATCAAAAATCTGCAGAAGTGTTCTCCATTTTCCCGCCAAAAACAAAATTCAAATGGAGAATATGACCTCCCCCTAATCCTGTACTGAGGTGCGAATAGCAGATGCCTTTTGGGATGACCTGGGGTGCCCCTTAGTAATTGAGGTGCCCCTTATCCAACGGTGAGAGTCCGAATAATACGTGTCCTCCGGGGCTTTTACCAACTTTTCGAGCCGAATTTTCCAAAAAATGTTTATTTTCCAAAGGTGCCTACAAACACATAAAACATCAAAATTAGTACAAACTCGAGTGACAATAATATATAGTATTGAAATCAAATTAAACACAAAAATGTGTCTATCAGTAAACTCACACTTTTGAAGTGTATCCTCTCTACTCTACCTATGTTCCGCTTTTCCATATTCAAAGCTCCAATTGCATACACAAATCTGCTTGGATAGAAGAATAGAATTATTTTGTGGGATCATAAGGCTGGCATTAAATGTGCATATCTAGTAAGATGAAAATTATTTGTGCTCCCAAAGCAAAAGGTGGTTTAGAGGCCTTAAATCTTAATATTGTGAACTTATCTTTGCTTTATAAGTATTGGATGGCGTTTTGGGGTTAATAATAATCACTTATGGTATAAGATTACTGCATAAAATTACTGTGCTCAAAACTCTCATTGGTTCAGGCTCCTATAGTGGTATCTCTTGCTTGAAAAATACTGCAAAGACTAGTCAGGATAAACAACAATTCAACTTTTTCTATTCGTTATGATGCGTAAGTGTCATTCTAGCATGACAAGTGGATTAGTGATAGTTTAATGATAGTTTCTTATCTTGACATTTTTAAACTAGAGAAGCATAAGTTACCGTTGCTAACTATATTACGACCGAAGGAAATTGATACTTTGACTTTAATTGAAGATTGGTTAATTCTGAAGCTAATCAATTTGTAAGTCTAGTTTTGGTAATTGTTTCTTTTCCTATCTTCTTGAATATGGCCCCTACACAAGAAGGTGATTTGTTAGTAGTACCTGTGTTTTCTTGGTCAAGTCTATTTACTCAAAGCTAGTTGAGAATGAAAGTGTTACTTACTTTTCTCACTCTTTCATATGAAAGTCAAATATACCTCCTAAGGTAAGCTATATCTTATGATGTGCATTTCATAGTAAAATAAATACCATTGATATGTGATTTCATAAGGGGATCACTCTTGATGATAGGTTTGTCCTCTGTGGAAATACAAAGGAGACTATAGATCACATCTTATTACATTGTATGGTTTCTCAAAGAGTTTGGTATACACTTACTCCCTCTAATTAGGTGTGATATTTATGTATGACTATAATGACTTGGATATGTGTTGGCTGGTTAACTCCCTTTATGATTCTGGCAGAGAATCTTTGCTCCTGGTTCCTTCTGCTCTTACTTGAGTGTTGTGGAAAGAGAGAAATGGACGCACTTTTGAAGATAAATATGTTTAAAAGACCTGGCATTTATCTGTCTATTGAGGCTAAGTCGTCTGTGCTAACTTGGGCAACAGCTTTTGGCATTTATCTGTCTATTGAGAAATTATTTCTAATGCTTCTTGCCATATATTTAATTGAGACTCTGTTTTTGCTTAAGTTTCTTTTATAATCTACCTCTGGCATCTTAGTATATTCTTTTCTCTTAATAAATATCTCTTACAATCTAACAAAAAAAAAAGTAAATAATGTGCAGATTGAACTTTTGGCGTTCCTGTTACAAACTCATTGATTATGCTATTGTATTCAATAGTATTGCCAAATTTATTCCAATAAATAAAATCACTAGTCTATTTGGTCTTTCTTAACAGATGATCGATTGAAGGTAGAACTCGGTGCTCGTATTCTAAGTTTCAGGTTTAGTAAGTGTTGAATTTTTTTCGCTTAGTACCAAGTTTTCGTTTGGAACTTACATTTGGTGCCAATATTTGTCCAGATTGGAATCTTGTATGTGGGCCCTATGTTTGACAGTCGTTGATTCAGTCATTTTTTTAACTTTATGTTACTAAATGGATTTGACAGACTTTTATTTTAACTTTAAAAAATATTATCATATCTAACAAAATTGTTAACTATCATACGCAGATACAATAAAAGATTAGCTTTATAAAAATACTTAGATGTACGAAAGAATTGGTTTGTATTACCCTTCATTAAGTATGTTGTTCGACCCTTTTTGTTATGCTCTTATTTTATTCCCGCAAAATTTGATTTAGGTTTTGAGAATAAATCATTCCACCAACCGATCTATAATAAATAATGGATCATGAAGAAAATTCCCACCTATTTGAAATGAAAAATCCAAACTTTATTATGAACAATGCCTGCAAGCAGACACCATCAAGTTCACTATGCAGAATTTCCAGTCACATCTTCGAACCCTTGCTTTAAAGACTAGCTCGTAAAACTCAATGATGGATGATAAAATTCCTTACACATGCAGGGAGATTAGTTTTCATTAAAACCTCCTTAACACCTACCTCCAATCACCTTATGCAGACGCAGCTTTTCCCTATCCATGTACACAAATAGATTGATCGGATCGCCAGAAACTTTTTCTGGGGACATGATTCCTCTGTTAAAAAGCTTCACCCTTTGGGATGGAACAAGCTCAAAAAACCGATAGCGAAAGGAGGACTCCGCATTATAAAGAGTAGCCATAACAATAAACCCTTACTCATGAACAGAATCTGGAACATTCATGATCAACCACATTACACCCGCACCAGTATCTACAACGAGAAATACCTCCAACATCGACCAATATTTCAAGGTACAATCACAATTCCTTCTACTGTCGGCCCACAATGGAAACAAATGGCTTCCCTTATACCTTTCATTAAAAAACATTTATTTCATCGCACATGAAATGGTTTAGCCACTCCTATCCAAGCTAATTTGATACCTCATTTTCCAAACCTTGATCATATCCGTTGCTACCCTATCCAAATTGTAGCTGATATGATTGACCATTTTTCTCATAACTGGAGACATGATCAGCTAAACAACCTTCCACCTGATGCAATACAACATATATATTATAAATATCCACCTTCCCCTTGACAACTCCCCGGATAAAATAATCTTGGCATATTCAAAATCAGTACGATACACCACTGCATCCGGATACAATTGTTTAACCCAACATGATAGCCACACACCAATAAACCACCTCCCAACCACCAAATTTCTATGGACCTTACCGTTTCCTCCAAAAATTCAGCTTTTCTTGTGGAAAGCTATCAACGAAGGATTACCAACCTTTTATTTGTTACACCATATCAACCTCACCAGCTCAAACATCTTCCCCCGATGCAACTCTGACCCAAAACAACGAAACACATGCTTATTCACTATTCGGTGGCATTGGCGGCGTGGACCATCCTTTCGAAACGATATTAACAAACCAACTTCAAGATAACAACCAACCAATTACCTTAAATCCTCAAACAACCATATCGCATCTTCTGCATGCTTCTTCCAATATCGCCTCTATCACATCTTTCTGTTTTCTACTCCATGTGTTTGGACAACCAGAAATGAACTTGTGTTCAAGCAAACCCAATCTCACCATGAAGATATCCCGGCGAGATGAAAATACGAGGTACCCAAATATACCACAATCTTTTAATTTCAACCCATAATTCTGATACTAAGTATGATCGTCTATGGAAAAAGTCGAGCCAATACAACAACTTAGGTATTCACTTGATAATAGTTACGATCCGAAACCGATTTACTATAAGATCAATATCAACTGATTAGGATTAACGTACAAGTGTAATTTACTTTACTATAGTAACGCAATTATAATGCCAAAGTAAAGTAAATGACACAACAAGATTTTGTTAACGAGGAAACCGCAAATGCGGAAAAACCCCGGGACTTAGTCCAGTTTTGAGTACTCTCATAATTAAGCCGTTATCCAAAGAACATAAGACAATTTTGTATAGTTGAGACCAAGAAAACTACCCCTAGTTACTTAGTTTCCTCAGTATCCCTTCATCTTCGACCTTTGGTCACGCAGGGGAATCTCAAGACAGCATCACTATCTCAAGTTACTCAGTAAATTCTTTATGTACCCAACTCCTTTCGATCGTATTCCAAACAGTAAAGGAATAAAACTGTTTGGTAACCACTTCAATAATCTTTTGTATAAAAGATTTGTTGAGTTGTTGACAAAGGCTCTTCCGTCTAATCTAATAAACTCTTTTGTCGGGTAAGATCAATCTGAATCAGTAACTTAGATTCAGATTCAATACCACCAAATGATAGCTGCCGATCTATACGATTTTCTGATCAAATCTATCAAGAGATAAATCGGATCTAAGTCGGATCCCAGCTGATCAAAATGTATGCACAAATTCACAAGATAAGAAAACTAACTAGAAAAATCTTCTTCGTCTTCAAATCTTCGATTAATCTTTAAAGTACTTGCATACAAAAACTTGAATCCTCTCGTGATCAATCACGCACAGAACGGAGTCTGTTAACAATGGATTATCACAAGATGTCTTTAGATCTAACAACAGTTCTAAAGATCTTGTCGATACTTTGATCTAGTTTGAGTGACCCTTATGTCAGAAGAAAAGTCTCTCAAGAATAATCAAACTAGGTGCAATCAAAGTTTCAACCAACGTTAGTCAATCGAATAAATAATCGTAAGAGATTTCGCCTAATTAGGGTACTTTCCTCTCCGGGTAGACGTCTCCACCAGAAACAAAACACGAATGAATTTTTCCTGGATCTTAGGATAGTTTGCAAGAAATGCAAACTCAAGTATTTATAGACCAAGGTTGTTTGGACAACAAAGAAATTCCCAAACTGAAAATATTCTCAAGATATGCAATAAAGTACATTTCGGTTTTCCTATTTCCAATAAATGTCAACCAATATTTCCGAAATCTATCATAGAAAATTTCTATTATTAGTTTAGCACGTTAAGTAATAATTCTTTTCTAGAGTATATGCTTTAATGCTGGTAATTAAAACATATAAAATCGAAAATCATAATTAAATGCTTTTCAATTATTTCGGTTTGGGATCACCTTGATTACCAAGGAGTATCTTTGAACAATAAATGATAAGAGTTGTGCACATGTTCAAATAATGTCGACATCTAGAAGTTTCCTATCTTAGCAAACCCTAATTCTTAATTCACACACAACATAAAGAAATATGTGAATTTGGAAACTCGGTTTCACTCTTGGGACCAGTTCTACCATGACTCCCAAACTAAGTTAGGACCGGTTATACCATGACTTCTAATATAGGTTATGACCGGTTATACCATGCTTCCCAAAAAAAAGTTAGGAACGGTTATACCATGTCACTAGATATAGGTCATGGACGGTTATACCCTGCTTCCCAGAACTAGTTAGTATTGGTTACACGATGTCACTCAATATAGGCTATGACCGGTTCTACCTTGATTCTCAATATAAGTTAAGATTGGTGATACCTTGTCATCTTGCATTGGTCATCCAAATAATCTTCAATGAAAACCGGACTAACACACTTATTGATTTCCCTTTCGATTATGAAACAAGTTCATACTTCTAGTTCCTTAAAAAAATGTAATAATACATAGTTTTCTAGGATGAAATCACACCTATATCCCACACATAATCAAGTAACTAAACACATAGATTATGTTGATGTCGTATTTACGAAGTTCAAAAGATAAGCGTTTATACTTCGTAATTCAATGTAATTCCTTGATACTTTGATCATAATGCTATGACAAGTCTAATCACTAGAGTATTATAAATATAGCTTCGTATGTTATGTTTTCAATATAAAGCGACTTGAAGGATACGTTAGGAATGGAAACAAGTCAAGTCAGCATTACTAACCTCAAGTGGAAGGATAATGTCTTCGTTGTAGTCGTTACTTCTTCACATTCTTCGGGTCTTTAGAGTAATACTTGTAAGTCTCAACATTCCTGGAATTTCTAATCTAACCTAAACGAAGTTGACTCTAGTAATTAATCAAGCACTCTAGATGAGTTTTGATACTAAAATATGACAACCATACTTGACATACCAACGCTTGGTAGGTTCAACCGAGCTATTCTCTAACACGAGAGATCTAGCACAACAACAAGAATATGAATGGGAAAAAAATATTTCCCCACTAGTGCTACCTGGGAATCCAACACCCAGGATTGCAACAACCATCACAAGGACAACAACAACCATTCAAGTTGGCTGGTCTACTCCAGCACCGGGTTGGATTAAAATAAACACAGATGGGGCTGCTATAGGCCATCCAAGTATGGAAGGAGCAGGGTTCATTTGCAGGGATTCGAACGCGCAAACCGTAATGGATCTTGCACAACCTCTAGGTTTAACTACTGCCATGGCGACAGAGACATGGGAAACCGTGATAGCAACCAGAATGACGACAGAAAGATAATGGATAAAAGTGTTATTTGAAACGGCTCTGAGAATCTCATGCGCTTCATAAAAAACCCAACGGAAGCTCCTTGGTATATATCAGTGATGATTGCAGAAATCAAACAAAGATTGCGAAAAATCCCTTGTTGCGATGTTCAACAAAATTATAGAGAAGGAAACCAAGCAGCAGACAGTATAGCAGACTTCACAGCAGATGGTAGGCGAAGCAGGAAACTACTCGACAGCAATATGAGACCTTGCAAACCCTCCTTTTCTTAACCAGATTCTCTTAAGTGACTCTACGGGAATCACATTCCGTGTAATAAAAATTTAGTTTCTCTTCTATTATATATACATACTTAAAAAAAAAATCAAGTTCACTAAAAGTTAATTCAGTTGAAGAAAAAGAATAGTCAATTGAGAAACTACGAAGTTTAGATGAATTAAAAAGACATTGAATTCTCTCAAATTTATTCTTATATATCATATTGATTGCTTAAATCCTAGTAAAAATTGAGCTTTGAGAGCAAACACACAAAATTGAAGGAAAACAAATTGAAAAATTAACTAACACGGAAAAGAGTAAAACACTTAATTTAGTGGGGTATCCCTAAATATGAGTTCTTAATTTAAAGAATCTTTTGCATTACAAAATTAGGTATAATAACAAGAAAATAGACTAGCCACCATCGATTTTTCATTTATTTGAAGATAAAAAACGTGCTAACAATAAATTAGTGTTGATACGTTTATTATATATTCTATATATTATTTTTTGAAAATTCAATTAGTCGATGGTAATCAATATACAACCCTAGTACCAAGCTCTAACATGGAATAATATCAGTACCAAGTGCAAGTTCTGGACAAATCAAGATACCGAATGATAAAAAAAAAACTATTTTCCTTCATTAATTTCAAAACTGGATTGACAAAAAAAAAGGTAAACCTCCTCTTTGTTGATACTCGTATTGGTGTTTTGCTATAGGGAGGAAAAAACATCTTATGGAAGGAAAAAAAAACAGTTTATACTCGTCTTTGTTCGTGCAAGGAGAATGGAGAAAAATACGAGATCTGAACCTAAATCAATTTTTTTCTTACAACTAATTTGGTTTTTAATCATATCAATTGACTAATATTTTGTTATTCAGCGGAAATGAGCTAGATCCTGTCATTCCAAAGTACTCGATTAAGTGGAGGCAAAAGCATTATTGAAACTAGTCCCTATAGCTAAAATCAAGGGAGTTGGACACTTACATTTGGAAGGAGATTGCTTGAATGTTATTACATCTGTGGGTGGAAGTCTGTCAATAAATTGACAACTAAGAATATAGCAGTTGTAGGTTGCTCTATTACTTCGTTGAATTTTGGAAGTTGGATTTACACATTTACTCATAGAGACCATAATCAAGTGACTAGACTCGTAAAGACCATAATCAAGTGGCTAGAGTTGATAAAAATGGCAAGAATATTTCAACAAACCAGCAGTGAGCAGTGATCGGAGAATGTTTCGCTTTGGTTGCACCTTTGTATGCAAGAGTAACTTGCTCTAATAAAAATGGGCCTGACTGTAGTTTTGAAACCTGTTTTGAGGCATACTCATTTTTTTCGAGGCATACTATTTCATTATCCCATCTAGGGTGGATTTATATGGGGTTTCTAAAGGGTAGTGCAATTACCTATATATCCTTAAATGATTTAAATTACTAAAGTATCCTTACCCTTAAAAACTTAAAATCAAAAATCAAAATAACCTTTAAACTTAAACATCTTGGACTCTAATTCAATCAAACAAGTAATCAAGCAAAGGAAGCACAAAATCAAAGTTAGCGACGTTGAAGTACGAAACCCAAATCCCGATTGCTCTCAAATGTATATAAGAAGTTATTTGTAACGAGCTCAACTTGTTTTTGATTAATTTAATTTGTTTGATCAATAGAATAGAATTTCAAACATGAAATTAGGGTTTACAGATGTAGGTTCGGCTCAAAAAGTCGCGAAATTATTAGACGAACCTAGCCTTGTTTGTCGTTTTAAATTTTTCAGAAGATCAGTTCGGCTGATCTTGGAATACAATTTTGAGCTGAACCTAGTATATATATGATTTACGGAAACATTATTTTCGGCTGATGCGACTTTGCTAGATTTTGAGCCGAACTTTTGAATAGGTTCAAACACTCAATGATGTTCGGCTAGTCTGTACATTGCTAGGTTTTGAGCCGAACTGTTGATTTGAAGAAGTTTTGGAATTCGATGATGTTCAGATGATGCGACTCTCCTAGATTTTGAGCCGAACTGTTCATCTATGTATCATACCAGTTATCAGAAGTCTTCCTCTGATTCGTCGTACTTGTATGTGAAAATTCAGGTTTTTGAGGAATTCATCCTATAAAAAGGATATTAAACATACCAAAGTATGATATTTTGTTTACGAGATGAAGATTCTCCTTCGTCATTTGAATCCCCATTTTGAATTTTAATCATCTCAAAATCCCAACTCTCTCATACAAAAATCAGATTTTTTTCAACTAATATAATACTAACAACTTAACTTTAATCAATTATTAACATTACAAATTAATCATTATCACTAAATCTAATCATAATCATTAAAATTAATTAAGTAAGGATAGTTATGCCATTATAAAAAAAGGCTGGATAAGGGGGTGATGGTATTTTTTATCTAGTGACCCTATTTTGACATTATTCATTATTATATGCCTAACTGAAAAATCTTTATGCCTCAAAACAAGCTTAGCAGTTTTCACCGATGAAATTTCTTTCTTATTAAATTCTTTTAAAATTCTTTCGACATTATAATGGCCCAAGCCTAAAACTATATAAAAACACCAGTTGGGTACATGTAAGAAAAATTAAAATTTTTACGCGCCAACAATTTGAGACTAGCTCATTTGCTTTCCTATAGTATATTCAGCAATTACAAACTATCCCCATCAAAAACTTGGAGCACAATGCCAGGAACCTCACAAGATTGACGGATTAGATGTGGTGCCATGTTTTTCGCAATCTTCGGCTATTACTGATTGTTCACAACTCTATACAGTAAACAAACTGAAGAAATTTGAAACGATAGAATTTGTTTAGCTAATGCTGTAAAAAGGGGTAGTTCTTCATTATATAGACAAAATGGTACTGAATTCCCTCAAAAATTGCACAAATATAGGAAGGCGTCTACAAAGGAGAACAATTCCTTTTGTTACCTTCAATTAGCCCTCATGCTCTACCAAAAGATTTTCATTTGCAAGAATACCCTCCAAAAAGAAATGAAAATTGCATGTCTAAGGTTTGAACTTAGAGACAATCCTAGTGTTAGTTGTTTCTTTTACAATAGCCAGAGTGACACATGACTTGCCTTTGTGCGAATAAGCAGGGCCTCAACAGCGTGATCAGCATATTTTCTCAAGATTTACAAGAAAAACAGATGATATACGACCTTCCCCTTCTAATCACTGACTCAGCACGAGATCAACAGTTGAATCATTAATCCACGAACACGAGTATCCCTGTTACAAGACGGAATATAACTGCTGTTACGCAAATGAAAACTAATTGATCTCTATTTTGCTGATCAACGAGACATTCCAATATAAAGTCACTCGTGAAGTAACTGAATATTCTATATAATACAAACAATATAAGAAGAGAAGATTACCCTATGAAGACGGTACATCTCACCAGGCCCCCAGAAATCATCGTCCTCACCAGTGTCCTGTGAGAAGAAAAATTAAACAGTTACTCATCTGTTTGAAGAGTATAAAATGCAAATGTACCCTAACTATTCACAGCAACTAATTGTCATGTTCGGAGTACACAAGATGGGTAACCTAATTACACAAACCATATTGTATCGATTGACCATTGCTGAATCTGCCTCATCATCCATCTGAAAATAAAAACATTAATACTCAGATTATTAAGCATTAGAGAAACAAATCAAAATCATTTGCTAAGAGTAAGCCACGGTGAACTAAGTAACTTACATATGGAGACAATATCAAAGAAACAATACAAGGAAAGCAGAATTATTAAGAAAAACATTTAAAGAATCACATTACTACTGAATTATTATACTGGAAGATTATTTTCAATTATTACTTTTTGGTTTATCTGAAGCAGCTACATACTCAATGACAGTGGACGGTTCTAGACATCGATATCAAACACAGATCAAAACGGGCCAAGTAGCGATAACATCGGATGGAACCACGGAAACTATTACTTGAACAATTTCACTTCCAAGTAAATGAAGTATTGCCACAGAATATTAAATTTCTCGACTAACCAAGTCACAAACAAATCATTGCATGTAATAGACATTTAGAGCAGAATAAGCATACTCAAACAAGCATAACCTGCTTGATAACTTCCATCAGTATCAGATATAACAAAACATCATAAATCGCGCACACTTGATATCTTCCATCAGGGTCACATAATACATACTGACATATAACCAGGTACAATACACTAATCGAGTTCATGGAAATGTAAGCAATCAAAGCAAATACGATGATAGTTGACATTACCAGTGGTTCAACCTGGACCTCTTTAAGTAAGATATTCTCATGAGCTGAATTCACCTTTTCAGCTTCCAGGACAAAAGGGCTTCTTTCCTAACAAAATCCTCAAACAAATTAAACACGAGATAGCATAAATACAATAATAAATTTAAGTAAGCACCTTCTCTAATTACCTTAAGTGACATACACTTCCATTTCTCAAACACTTTTCCATCAACATCCAAAAAATCACTCTTTTGTAAACTCTCCCTAAAAAATGCAAAATTCATCATATTAGTTCCCCAATTTTTCAATGTTACACTCATTTTCTAAACCAAAACAATAAAAATGAAAAGAAAATAAATAAATATTATACATGAAAAAGCAAAAAGCTGATCTTGGTTGGTCAGAAAAACCCTTTCCACCATCATCAATTTTTTGATTATTTCCATCATCTTCACACTTCACAGTCTTTCTTTGATCATAATCCTTACTAAATGATTCACATTTTTTGTTTCTCGTCTTTCCTCCTTTTGTTCCTTGTTTTAGCTTACATTCATGCATATCATAAATGGCAATTGCAACTGAAACCCCACACAAATCACTACAAAAATAAAAAGAAAACAAAACAAAAACCATCAAAAGAAGAAATAAACAGTTAGCAGTAATGGGGGTTTGTAGGAAGAAACCATTTTTGAAAGGCACTTCCATCAGGAGCACGACATAGAGGAAAAACCCTCTTTCGATTTCTAAGTAGATTCGCCATTAAACCCCCGAAAGAAGAACTTCATTCAAGACCAGAAAGAAGGACTCCTCTGGAACTTTTTACCTTCCCTCTCTCTCTTCCTACAACTTTTCTCTGTTTATCCGGAGGACCGTGACATGACTCTCCAACACTAAAATGGCTCCAAAATACTAAACAAATGCGCCTTTACCTCCAATACTGGGGAACTGAAAAAAGCAAGGTGCCGTACATGCTCCAACGTGGCAATACTATCTTGGTGCACGTTAGTAAGTATGAGCAATTCCTACGAAAATGAACAACCTACGACATTTGTGTGGATCAACAGACTGAATTTTTCGCTACGAGAAACAAGGCAAAATGAATAATTTGGGTCCTATTGGTGATTTTATTGATATAAACTAGTAAAAGTTGGATCTCATTAATGATTTTATTTATATAAATTATTAAGAGTTGGGTCCTACGAAATATTTAACTAATAAAAATACATATTAAAAAATAAATCTTAAATATCTTAAACCGATTTTGGAGAGAGAAAAGTACTGGGCGTTTCTTCTTCCAACGCCAGCGTCTTTTCTTCTAACTCCAGTGTTTTTGGCAAGAACGCGCGTCCTTCTCTCAAGCGCTCGCTGATTCTACCGACTCGATGTTCAAACCAACAAATCTGATGGTTTGAACATCCATTTTTCATGTTTGTTCATTTCATAGTGGGAGCAAAATGAACAGACTCCAGGTTTATTCATTCCATAGGAATTGCCCTAACGGAGCGTATTTATCAACGTGCGCTTTTCGATGGTTTTTTTTAACTTTTTTTAATATTTTGTTTTGTTTTAGGAGATACGTTAAATTTGTACTCGAGAAAGAGATTACTCCCTCCGTCTCTAATATAAAGGCGGAGAAGTAAAATTCTTTAGTCCCTATAGATAGGCTTAAAAACAATTCCAATGTGATTTCTTCCATATTTACCCTTATTAAAGAGCATGATGTTAACAAACTTAGTTAATGCTTTTAGTAATTCCCAGGAACAATTTCACTTTTCAATATTTTAGTGGGAAAAACTCTTAATAAATTGAAATTTTCCATATTTCCTAGATAAATGTATTGGAATTGATGAGGATAAATCAGGGAACATTAGGAAAATTTATAAAAACCAAAAGTTTTCTTATTCTAAAAGAATTCCACTTTTCGCCTATATATAGGAGATAGAGGGAGTATTTTTATTATTTTTTTCCTTTTGTGTTTGAAGGTCATTTGCTACAATTGTACGGAGGAGGTACTCGGGGTACGTATGCTCCCAAACGTGAGGGGAACCTGCTGTCCGGTTTGTCGGTTGCTTGCTCGGTTGGCAAATTCATCTGTAGCTTGATTTGCTTCTCGACGCGTGTGGGTAAGTTTTGTCCGAGGTAATTGGAAAAAAATTTGCTCTGGCAGCATCGATGCCTACCATTTGGCATTTTATGATCAACAAACTACTCTTTAAACCATAGTTAGGTATGTCTTTTTTTTCTTAGTCCGCGAGTTATAACCCCAAAGGTGTCACTATCCATCCACAAAAAACCCGTCAAAACAAAAGTAACACAAAAACCATAAAAAACAAAATTTTGATGAAACCAATTTTTGGTTTCGTCATATAATTTGATGAAACCAATTTTGAAATTTGGGGCTTTTGTATAAATTTTATAAAATTTGGGGTTTTTGTATCAATTTAGTTTAAGATGGAGTTTTAATGAATCCCAACATTTGAGTGGGGTTTTTATACCACAAGTTTGGTCGCCTTGGATTTTTATGACTAGTTTTGTTTTTTTCTCTATGGTATGTCATAGCCATCATTTTAACTCATGTGCCGCCACCACTGTTAGGTTTCTAAACCAAAGAACCAATTTATTAGATTTCTCCGTTGACATACCGTTGTCAATGGAAGAGCTTTTTTAGATTATGCCAAAGTCAAACCTGCAATGGAAACAGAAGTTGCCAGCAAATTCAAGAAGTTTATGCCGGACCCAGTCAGCGATCATTACCTGATGGCGGGATCCTGGTTAGAGGATGCCAGACGGATCAGACTTCATCAGATGCAAACCCTTCCGGATGATGTTGATGATGCTTATGGATCTTTCACTAATGTTATTTAAAACCTTTATCGAAGAGAGTGATGGTACAATTACTACACATGAATTAGTGTCAAAAATAAGAGAGATTCTTAAAAGTCAAGGGTTTACTCGGCAACTTGGACTCTCCTGTTCCGATGAGCATGCCGATGCTTCATTCATTTTTTGAAATCACCTTGATAAGAGATAACATCTTAACTGTCGATATCGGGTATAAATAAACTTGCGAGTGTTTCTGTTTGCGTGTTTTTGTTATGTTTTCGTATTTTGAGTTATTTGGTGTCCCGTGTAAAGGACTAAGGCTAAGTGGAATCGAAAAATTGTTTGCATGTTTATAAAATGAAAAAGCATGCTTAATTATGGTTAAACAAAAGTAGTTTCATGATATCATGATATGTCAAATGGTAGGCATTGGTGCTGCTAGATCATAATTTATCTACCAGAGCAAAATATTTTCGAGGCAATTGTGGTAGCATAAGTTTAAATTATTGTATCATAGTTCTCAGGTACTAAGGTTCTTCCACGTTTTGAAGTTGATGGGGTAGAAGGCCGTAGTGATACAAGTAATGATGTGTTGCACAAACTTCAATGGAAACCCAGCTTTGTCAGTGATATCTCAATGAACCCCAGTCAAGGCTATCGTATGTCTTTTGGATGTTTAACTTCATAGCTATTTTGGGATGTGACCAGGGGAGATATCATGATATGGTGAAAAAGTTCCATATCAACTGCTATGTTTTCATGGATAATACGATTGGGCACAAATGCATTTTGGAAGGGCTTACAATGAATTGTAGAATGGGCCTGAGGCGTTTTACCTGGAATTTTCAGTTATTTTATAGGTGACATTACAAAGACCCATTTGCCTAGGTGGTTTGGTGGGGTTTTGTATTTTTTAATGAGGGTAATGTTGATATTGATTGACTGGTGTTGGTTATGGTTGAAAAAATGGTAGACCATCTCTATCACCTAGTTTCCCATAATTTCCCAAAAATATTTAAAGAAGTTATTTGTATATCCATCCGGACCCGACGCCTTATCCGTTCCAAATAAGGTGAGAGTTGCTTTAATTTCATTCTATGAGATTGGCTTGGTAAGTTGAACGGTATGATTTGTGGTGAGTCAATTGTAAATGCAATCGAATAAGGACGTGTCAATCTCAGCTGCTGGAGTTGTATATATTAGGGTTGTCGGTGGGTCTGGGTCCATCCGGATACCACTGGACCTGGAACCGAACCCTATTGTAAAATTCGGTAACTATTTATAACAGTTATGGGTCCAGTTTCTAAATTCGTGGACCCAGAACCAGAATAATCCGGAGTACCCATCAGTTTCAGGTACCCGTAGTATTAAGAATACTATAAAAAAAAATCTCAAAAGCTTAATATCTTTCTCTTTTATGCTTGAATCCGAACTATTTTTAAAAAAATATATTATTATTTCTTTATTAATGTTTTAAAGTTTTCAGTAGTCAAAAATTAGTTTGGGAAAACAATTTCAGAATATACCTTCAACCAAAAGAAAAAAAAAGTTCTAAATAAAGATTAAATGTAAGAAAAAAACAAAAGCCAAAACTAGCAAAATACTTGGAATTTTGCAAAAGTGATGAATTAAAGAATGAATAACAGGGTACCTGACGGGTATTACCCGTTTGGACTCGTTAAGATTTCGATTCAAATCATGTAATACATGTTGGATCCTAAGTTACTAATGGGTCCAATTTTATGACCCACAACCATATATGAATCCATCGCTTTTGGTTTCGGTTTCGGGTAATGGGTACTGATTGACGGCCCTACTATACAGATGTCTGAAATGCCGAAGAATCAGGCCCATTATACGTGGTCGATTGGAAACCCAATTTATTTGTCCATCCGGCAATTATTGGATATAGTTTATTTTGCGGTGGATTGTAATTGTGGTACGGAAGAAAGTTGTGTTGAAGTCTTCATGTTGTAGACATTAGATTCTTAGGCATTGGCTCCAAAAAGTTTCATGACATTGTGATAACACCAAATGAGTGTTGGGAATTCTCTTGCTCCTTTTCAAGCTAGAAAAATATTTCAGCTCCATTGCCATGGGCACAATTTTCTTGTGCTTATTGAATCAGTTTCTTTTGAACCAATGTCGGTAGTTGAGGATGACAAAACCATAAATGCTTAATTTTTTATTTATTCAGGGCATTTGATTACTTGTTCTTGTAGTAGCAATGAAGCACGGTATGATGTTATTATGGGTAAATGAGTTATGGTGGTGTGTGGGTGGGAATCCAACCATTTTTGGTTGCTCATGCTTTTGTCCGATATTTTCGTAATGTCTAGCAATGGAGCACGATCAGATGCTATTTTGGGTAAATGATTTATGGTGGTGTGTGGGTGGGAATCCATCCATTGTTGGTTGCTCATGCTTCTGTCCGATCTTTTCATAATGAAATTTGCTTCAATCTATTTGTTAGATCACGAATATGTATTTTCCTTCGATCCTAAACAAATCAATACATTCAAATTGATGGTTTTAAGAAGTGTTTAGATTGGTTGGTTGAGACCGTCCTTTCTCAATTTTCCCCCTCCTGTCAGATTATTTATTGAAATTTCCCATTAGCAGTCATGGGAGATTGTAAGGTGGTATTATTGAGTTAAAGTCATTCCATAAATCCCATCGAGCATTTGGTTGTGGGGGTCCATAAACTCCAAAAAATAACCAAGGTTGTGTATGGTTAGGATGTGTGATATACGCATGAATAACACTTTAATTAGATGATATAATTTGAACTTGAAGGTTGTACTTCCACATCAGACATATGTCACCTTTGTGACTATTACAATTAAGAGCAAAACATTCATCAAATCGACAAATCGTAGAGATGTTTGCAAGAAAGACATATGTGACATAATAGGCAAAGTTTCATATAAAAACATTATAAATGGATTATAGGTGCGTGTATACTTGCGCATTTTCTCGACTGTCAAGATATTATGTATAACTTGGAAGTTTCATGCCAAGAGATTCATAATGATAGAGAGTGTTGGTCACTGTCAATATCTCGTTGTTCAGTAACATTTGTCGTGGATTCAATATGTTCCTTCATAGATAGTTGTCGCGTAGGTCTGGTCCGACTAGGGATGCACAAGACCCGCCCATGATACCCAAACCCACCCGTACCCGCTAAATCCGTGGGTTTTTAATCCATACCCTTCCGTTGTGGGTGCGGGGTTGGTTATGGAAAAAAAACACCCGCTGTCTGTGGGTGCGAGGTTGGTTTAAGCTAATACCCGCCCATACCCGCCCAAAAAACCCGTAGATTATATATCATTAGATAAAACTAATCCTAATCGTCCATTATGAAACCCTAATACTAGTAGATAGGATAACTGATAACCCTCATTCACTTTCTACACTCTTCTTTCTGTTCGGCCTCTCCTCTTCTTCCTCCTTAGTTCTTCTTCTTCACCTACGAACGACAATTACCAGAAATCTTCACCAGAAATCGACAACAACAACTTCGAATCTTCACCAGAAATCGACAACAATCGAAAAATCAACAGATTCAACACTTAATCTTCATCTGTGAACTTCCTAGATATGAATATTTTGGGGGTTTTGGTTTTTTTTTTCTCACTTAATCAAGGAGAATAGAAGTTACTCTAAATACTTGAATATAAAGCGGGTTTAAACCCGTTTAAACCCATACCCGTCCAACCCGTAGCGGGCGGGTAACAAAACCCGCCCGCTGTTTGTGGGTGCGGGGTTGGTTATGAAAAAAAAACCCGCAGTCTGTGGGTGCGAGGTTGGTTTTAGCTTATACCCGCCCATGTGCAGCCCTAGGTCCGACAAGGTGGATTTGGTTGTTGGGGGGATATATTAGGTTGATGGTGTTGCAGTTGGTACTTGACAATGCACATTATTATTTCTACCTTGAATTCTAGTGTTGGCTTTGCGAGTTCTTGGGGTTTTTTCCTTCCTTGCATCCCAATATAGCCATAGACAGTATACATTGTTTGCTATTGGGCGAAATCCAAATGATCAACTTGAAACAAAATAGTTTGCGAGCATTAAATTGTTCTAATTAATATTATTAAGGATTTACGAACATCAATTGCTGGAATCATATTTCCAGAATTTAACCAAGACAAACTTGAACTTAAAATTTCTTATTTGCAATATGAAATATACTAAAATCATACGACATAGTCTCATAAGATAAAGTGATATTTGTCATGAGTAAATAGGATATGCCAGTCTTAATATACCTCTATGTTGATGAAGTTTTCACAAATGTCTTCGTTTGTTCTTCAACTTTCAATCTTCGAGTGTTATTCAGTAATGTCTAATATTCAACTACCATACTCTAATCTTAGTATGAGACTTGACTTTAATAGACTAGAAATCAAGATATAGTTTTGTTAATTTAATATTGATAATAGGTTTGAGATAGCAAAACTTGCGAGTTCGACCGAGCGATGATCTAACACTGATTTCATGGTGTTGATGTTGGCAATGGTTTACTGGTGGTTGGCTCTTGTTGCTTCATTAGGTAAGGAATTGGCATAAAATACAAGATTTAGCTGAGTATGATTGCACTAGCAGTAGAGTAACTTAAAAAATCCATGAAAATCCAAATTATCGAGCCTCAATATTTTTTCCTTGTACGAATAGTTAATCAGACAGTGAATGATTCAGTTACCTTGAATAAAGACACCGTTTGGATTATATGACCTAATAAAACTAATATGGAAAAGCAAGAACACTAAGTGATATGCACATATAGTTTTATTGGCTTTCAGTCGACACGACGTCCAATTTTGACATTTTTTCTTGGTCGGTTTTAGCTTTTTATAAGATGAAAAAGACATCATTACGAGCATTATCAGATTTTGAAGATTGAGATTACTTTTTATGAAGTACAATCAATAACTACTTTTTAGTGTGTAATTAAATTTCGAAATGGTTTTATTTTAAACCATTTTCATGTAGAGTCCCCAAAAAATATTAATGCTTTAACTTTGTTGATCAGAGCTGCTTTGAGCATCGGAGTCTTCAAAGCCGTGACTCTTATAATCCTTTCATCCCACAAAGACCAACATATAACAAAAATCATTAGAGGCCAATTTTTTTACCTATATTTTTTCCCGTTTTAAACTTCCCGGCTTGCAGTTGTGATGATAATGTAGCTTCTTATACCTATTTCACATTTAAATGGGCGATAAAATAGTTTCAAGCCTTGGTTGCAAAATTACAATGTAGTAGCAAGTGGTATATAGTTTCATTAGTTACGTTTCATAAACACGACGAGTGTTTGGGATTTGAAAACCTCTTTTGACTAAATTATTTTTCATAGCAATAGCATGTTGAGCCGCATGACAAATGAAGAATCATATTTTAGGTGGAACATGCTGCACCCAGATACATTTATGAGGTATAGTCTATTGAGATGAGTTATTATGAACTACTGACCAATTATAACAAGACATTGAGATAAAGGTTGTTGAGAGATTACAAGATATGGAGTCCTCTATATGGTGCAAGGAAGGTGACACACCTAAGAAAGTGAAAAATTCAACTACATCTTCAAATTTAACACTTGAGTTCTTTGAACGCTATAAAATCCATATGCAATTTTTTTTATTTGATTTTCGAGGTAACATTGTTTTTAGGAGGAGATTTTATATATCCTCAAAAAAAAATTCTTTTAAAAGTTACATCATTCTTTCATTGATCCCACTGGAACTTTAAAGATAAACCATATTAATGTAAATAATTCTTCCACTACATGCTTCACCTTTTGGATTCTTCTCCAAATACCTCTCCATGAGGTAAATTTAAAATAATTAACCCACAAATCTACCTCTAACAGATAAGCCTATTTGATTTATGTTTAGATCAAATATCAAGGTGTGGAAATATGTTTGCAATAGACGGGCTATCAAACCTCACAACTACGGAACTTACGACTCTCAAAGAGCCGCCTAGATTCTTAACCAACTCTCAAGAATAATCATCGAAAGATCAACTAAGATCAGTCTTTAGATATCTATCTTGAGGAATCACAAAATCTGAGACGAAAATAACTTTGCGATTACTATTTATCTTTCCTAAAAGATATTACGAAAACCTCGATAACATAAAAGCAAGATCAGGATACGTGAACTATCAAGGTAAAGATAGTCGGACCTGGCTTCACGAATCCCCAAGCGAAGTCTTTTTAGTCGTAGACCTAAAAGTTCAATAGAGACGACTCTAGAATCAACTAGAACACACAGTGTCAAGAATTGATTTGCAGTTCACAAAGATGTTATATTTATAGTTTTCAAATACCATGGTTAGCTTAGAATTCAAGCTAAGATAACTTGAGAATCAAGCAAGAAAATTAGGTCTTCAAACTACAATAAAAGACTATACACATAGGTTCAGTTATGGAACCGTGTATAATGATTGTTCAGTTTGGCAAGTCAGACAAAAAACCAAAAGTTATTTGATATTCATCTAAATACCTAAGAAATTAATCATGATTCATACATATAAGTGTTTAAATGATCAGTGAAGTCTTAGAAGTGTTTAAGAGAGTTATAGCAATGCTAAACACATTAAAATAATAAGTCTTCGAGCATCTGCTAAACATTGTCGGGACAGTTGGTATAACGGTTTTCCAACCATAGGGATTGATCACGAGTAAGGGTGCTTCGTTTCGTGAACCGAGTTCGCCAACCTTACTAGACTACCAAACTCAGTTGACCACGATTCGTGAACCGTGTTCGCCAACTTCTAGCCAATTCATCCAACTTATAAAATCTGTTCACCACGGTTCATCAACGGAGTTCGTAAACTGTTCGCAACTGAACTTGCGGTTTGAAAACTAGTTTGGGAACCTTCCTGTATTTCTATATCTCGAATACCTATGGTTTGCAAACTGGTTCGTTAACCCACCCCGAGTAGAAATTTCAGTAAGTTTATATTTCTCTCTTATGATGTTTGAAACATTCCCAAGTGATATAATCATTTGTATGGGCAATTTTTAATTGATACACATATTAGTTCATAAAACTAATACTATTAAGTAAGGACCTTTGAACATCTAATCGCTAAATCATATTTCGAGATTTTTCACAAGACAAGCTTGACTCTAAACATCTTCTTGTAAATCTACATACGACATAGTCACAATAGATAGGATGATGGTATTGTGAGTAAAATAGAATGGTTCAGTCTTCGCATACCTGATACAAAAGTTCTCCAAATGACTTCGTTGATCTTCAGTATTCAAGGGTGATCTCTAATACTCAACTAAAATTTTAACCTATCCGAAAATTGACTCAGTAGACTAGAAATCATGATATAGTTTTGATCACATAACATTGACAACAAGCTTGAGATAACAAAACTTAAGGGTTCAACCGGGAAATGCTCTAACAACCATAAAATTTATTAACTGGAAAAACTGCAATACATCAGAAAATCTGGGACCCAATCTAGTTTGAAAACACAGATTTTACTAAGTCGTTACAAACACTAGCCCATTATAAGGTTTTAGTCTGGAATAAACATTATGAGATACTCTGTTGCAGTTGTACCCGTATGTGTCTTTATTTTGCAAGAAGCTACGTACTTCATTCCCTTATCTTATATCCTTTGCCACTCTGAACATTACTTCATAATCTATTATGAATACTAGGTCTACCTTGCCTCCAACATGATGCTTGGTGATTTCCTTTCTGATTCAAGATCAAGAATATGAAGATCGATTTCCTAAATTTAGATGGATATAAATCTCAATACTCAGGTTTATTCTCTTCAAAACTTATAAATATACCTAATCTTATATCTTCACAAGAATCATAAAGTAAACTTGATCAATAACTAAGAATACTAGATTACTCAAATTGCAAACAAAAAAAGGGATGAAGCAAGTGATTTTATTCATCGACAAAGATAAAAAAAATCAAGGATGATACCAGATAGCTGATTTTTACTGATATCCAATAATTTCAGGGTAGTCAAATTAGTTTAAAAAGTAGGATTTGAACCGGTAAGACTGTTGGTGTGCAAAACTAGGAGAGAAAGAGTCTTTAATCTTCCCATATCTTGAGAGAATGGACCACTGAGAGAAAAAGACTTAACCTTCCTATATCTTGAGGGATTGGACCACAAAGTTGATCTCCCTCCATATATAGTTGGCCAAGATTGCTCAGATTGCTGACAAAAGAAAGAAGTAACTGGTGAAAACATTCATATTCAAACTCAATACATAAATAGACCTTAGCCTTCATATATCCGGAGGAATTTATCCTAAGATGTATTTTCACACACAAGATTTCAGTAGATAAGAGTTATACTCAATCGTGTTGTTTGTTTTCTACCAAATATGGATTTTATCCGCAATTCTTAAATGTCCTTATATCAGAAGAGAATGACCTTAGCATAAACAAGAATTATATACAGTGAAACACATATAAAAGTTATGAAATTGTCTTTCTTCAAGATAAGATCCTTAGGTCTTTGGAAGACAACCTTAACAAGATACATATGAGTGTAGGGATTGCATTTTTGTGTTGAAGATGCTTCCAATTCATAGTAATCAATCAAGTTGGGTTGCTTAGGATGTTAGCAATGAATTTATTGCAACCTAAGTTAATTCTCAGATGCTAAATTAAAATTGTGTTCTAAGATACAAAAATTTGTTTCTTTCGAAAGAACTTATTTTGCAATGAAGTTCTTTCTATAGTTTGAATTTGTAGAAAAATTATTAGCTTGAGTGAATTATATGAAGAGAATTATTACCAAAGGTAATTTAAATCTACAATTGAAACTCCATTGGTTAATACGCGATTATTTATTGATCTCTCTGAAATAATATAATAGGGTATTTTGCGTTTGCTCCAATTCAGATATATCCCTAATTTGCATTCCCCACCTAAAGATTTTTAATTACCAATACCTACAATTGTTACTTTTACCACATATTACCTAGTTAGCTGACTCAGCAGTAATACCCTCCTGGCAAGGACAAACACGAGTTTGGTGACTACAAATCAGTGAAGAATGTTGCCATTGAAATAGAGTTGGATACGTTAAAATAGTAGATGAATGACGATGATTAATGAATGTTAGTTTGAGTTGATCAAGAAGGTGGGTTTGTTCTGAAGTTGAAATTGCTGGGTAAACCTCATGTATAAAAGAAATTCAAGATAAATAAGAGAGGAATACAATATCTTGCACCTAAAGTGTTTTACAAAACTCTTTAAAGATGAGCTTTTACCTTCTCTCCAAATTCAGCTGCATCACTGATCCATTCACCACCTCTTCGATCCAACATTACCACTTTCTTCCACAAACATATAATTCACATCCATCTACAAGTCCTCTAGCACCAATTTATTCACCACATGCTCTTAATTGACTCAAATATCCACAACACTACATTGATATCTATCTCCAACTCGATAATTCACACCATAACTTCATCCACGATATCCCACATATTTCAGAAAAGTTATGCGCTTTTGTTTGTCCCCATTCCTCTCTCTCTCACACACTTTTTCAGTCATAATCTATTGTTACTCATGATAATTAGTTTGAAAACTGGTTTAATTAGATAAGTCTCTGATTGGCTCGGTTTATATTTATTTGGAGATTGAGGTGGTGATAGAGATTTAACATTTATTTGTTGCAGATGATGATTATCGATCACAACAAGTTTACAGGTTTAGAAATGAAATATAGGTTCAAATGAACTCATTTGTGAAGTTATTGGTCGGTTTGAATGACCCTTCAAAATTTTGGTTTCTTTAGTGGCATATTGGGAAGTCGGAGCTTGCCAAGCAGATCATAACCCGACCTGTTAGGAGCGAAAATTTTCTGGTCCGTCACAAAGGTTACAAAGGAAATTTGACTTTGTTAGGTTTGTGAACTCACCGTATTAGGTTCACAACCTCAAATGATTAAAAGTCTCGAGAGAATTCTCTCATATGCTCGCGAACTCAAATAACATTAAAGCTCATAAGAAAATTTTCTTCTATAGCCTCGCGAACTCACCGCAATAGGTTAGCAAACTCAAATGACAAAAGTTGAAAAGGAGAGGGGGTTAGAGTATTGCTCGGTCAAACTCACAAGTTTTGGTATATCATGCTTGTTATCAAATTTAGTTGATCAAAACTATGTCTTGATTTATAGTCTACTAGTGTCTATCTCGAACTTGGAATAAAACACTGTTCTTGAGTATCAGAATTCACCAATCGACCTTGGAGATTGAAGACTGGAGAACGACGACGTTAATGGAAACTTCATCAACAAAGGTACGTGCAGACTGACTATAATACATACTCATATTATCTACCGAAACATGTCGCATGACTTTAATGTTATGATGAACATTGCAAAAAAGAATTCGAGCAATTAGGAACAGTCAAGTTACTTCTTATGTTCACAAACTGTTTTGCTAAGTTCGCGAACTTGAACTTATAAATTAAATACCCGACAAATTAAATCTCAATTAACTCGAGTACACGAACTGGTCGATTTTGAGGCATTCCTGGATATATTTCTTTCAGTAGTACACGAATTGATTTATGCAGTTCGTGAACTGGTTGATTTTTAAAGTTTCCTCGATACCTTTTTGGATTCAAGTAAAAATTAATTTTAATAAATCAAATGTATTTTTAACTCGAAAAAGATTACTAAATGTTTTCTTGGTCACCTGATATTTAGTTTTTTTTAATGATTGAGTAAATATCTTAGAAAAAATGAAGTATGCCACTCGTTAACCCAATCACCCGGAAAACTTCACACAATTTTTCAAACTTGATTCATGATTCTTTTTGATTTGTTTGAGTCAGGACTTAGTGTCTTTTTTTCTTTCTTGAAACATGAAATTTATTAAACTATTAAAGAGTAATTAGATTAGGATACGTGATATCCGAAGACTCACCAGTTACAAATATACAACAACGTGACTCAGTATGTTTTCATTATACTAGGAATATGATTTTCATTCACATATTCATAATAACCTATCAATAATTGTCCTCTCAATCTCAGCCTCAATCCTTTGACTGTTACCATTTTCCAAACTCTAGGGTCAGAGACACATGAAAAAATTAGTGTGCAACTCAGTTCAGCTAACTCCAAATCCAGTTTTAATCATTTTAACGTAATTCTAGCATTTTGCTCCCTTCAAAATATGTACCCAATGATAATTTGTCTACCCATTTCTCAAAACCTAGCCCTGCCCTCGGCAAGAGGTGCATCATCGGACCCATTGATGCAAATTGGTAGTTTTTTTATTTAAGCTATGACTTGGTAAAATAATGTAATCTTTTATTTTATGGTTGAGCCACAACATTTTATTTTATTTTTGCTCGTAAAATTCTAGGTTTGAGCCACAGCAAGCTCCACATTTGCATCTCCCGAAATTGTGGCGGCAAATAAACCTATGAACCAAAAACAGTTCATAGTGGTCGGCCTTCAATATTCTCCAATACCCCCCACGTTACCACGACTCCATTGGGAGTTTCCGCTTTTGATTTAATATAAACAAACATACTGTAAAATTTCAACTTTTCATCTTCAGTCAATGATTTTGGAAATGTAAGAAAACATCCTCTAGACCTGGTTTTTCAAATTCTCCATTAATACCCTCTGGTAATCCGCATTCCATTCGGCGTTGTATGAGTTTCCTTCAATATTCTAATGAATTTACTATTAGTAATATTTAACTTTTGTTGTCAGTAGCTTTACTTTTTCCATATCCATAAGCAAAAACAAAAACTTTTTACCTTTTCATCCATATCCCAAACCAAAATCTCTTACTCTTTTTTTCTTTTTACTGATCATATCATGTAAGCTTTTCCTTCCTTCGGTATTAAGTCTTCCCCCCTCCTTCTCTAGTCTCCATGATCAAAACCCTTCTTTTTGTTCCCCTATTGCAGATGAAGTTTGAATCGTACCAAAAAAAAGTTAAATCGTACATTTGCATCTATCAGATTAAAGTTAAAGATTAAAGGGTAACTGGGGTGGTCCTCTTTTTAACCCCTTTGGTGTGGAGAGATAAAAAGTTTGATTTTTTTTTTTTCTTAAGAAGGGGAAACTGAATAGCTGATCATCATCATTCTGGAAATGGCTTCTTGTGTAAATGGTTTAACTAAGACGGTGTTTTCATGGAGTGTTCAAGACATATTTAATGAAGAGCTTTACAAACATCAGGTTTCCCTCTTTCTCCATCTATCTACTTGAATTATTATTATTATTTTGTTTTTTTTGAAGTCTTAACTTTTGTTTTGATTGTTATTCATTTGCAGGTGGAAAAGATTCCTGAGTGCTTTGAATCGAAGAAAGAGTATCTGAGCTCTTTTACTCTTCCTTTGATAGAAGAAACTCGTGCGGAATTATGTTCAACAATGGAGGGTATCACTTTCGCACCATGGGCTGAGGTGATCTTAGTAGAGAAAGCTAAGCCGGTTGGGTCTTCATTACAAAAACTTACTGTAGATTTTTGGAGAAATAGAGAAAATGAGAGAAAAAAAGAACGTTATTGTCCCAAACCAGGTGACCTGTTTGTTTTATCTAATGTAGTTCCTGAGCTTGCATCTGATTTAAATCGTATTGGAGTCACATGGTCTTTTGCTATGGTTACTAATGTTGATGAGGGTACTAAAAAATACGGGAAGAATGAATCTAAAGAAGACGAGGATGAATCTGAAAAAGGGGTGGAGAATGAGTTCATTCCTGATGACTGGCCTAGTACAAGTTTTAAGGTTCAACCTTCAAAAGCAATTGGGATTGATCATGAGGGCATGCATAATTCACTTTTTGCAGTATTTCTTACCAACATGACAACCAACACCAGGATATGGAATGCATTGGGCATGTCTGGAAACATGAGTATCATCAACCAAATTCTGTGTACCAATTCAGTGGTAAGAAATTCTATTCAAGCTTTTTATAGTGTTTTGCTTTACTTGGGAATAATTTGAGGTAAATTTATGAACATGTAAGAGGCTCACTCATTGCCATTGTTTACCTCAAGCCTCTATTATGTTTGTTTTTCTTTCTTAGGATAAGTAAATCTGAGGAATTAGATTCACTCTAAAACATTTGATGTATTTTGTTTTTGTCACTGTAATGCAGGTTGAGGAATTCTGCGATGTCTGCTCCACACAAGTTGATAGCAATTGGACTAATGATGTAGTTGCACAATTATCATCAACCCTTAATGAGTCCCAAACATCAGCAGTAGTGACTTCCATATCTGCAGCTCAGTGTCATCATAAGTCATCGGTTAAGCTTGTTTGGGGTCCCCCAGGGACTGGGAAAACTAAGACCGTTAGTATATTGCTAAGCATTCTCTTAAAAAGAAACCATAGAACAGTTTTATGCGCTCCAACAAATGTCGCAGTTAAAGAAGTTGCCTTGCGCGTCTTTAAGCTTGTTAAAGAGGCTTATGAGAAGGACTTGGGAGAGGATGATCAGTTATCTTCCTTCGGAGATATACTATTATTTGGAAATAAGGAAAGATTGGGAGTACGTGATGATCTTGAGGAGATTTGGTTAGATTATCGAGTTGATAGGCTTGTAGAGTTTTTTGGTCCGATTGGTTGGAAGCTTACCTTCAGATCAATGATTGACATTCTTACGAATTGTGGTTCACAGTATCAAGTATTTTTGGAGAATGAAAAAACCAAAAAGGGTGAAGGTGAAGAGGGGAATGAAACACCCATTTCCTTTCTTGAGTATACTAGAAACCGATACAAAGCTGTAGGCTTACCCCTGAAAACCTACATGAATACTTTATACACCCATTTCCCAAAAAGTCTAATTTCTCAGCATATTGTCAAGGTGAATTCCCTTCTTGATTCGCTCGAATCTTTTGAAAGATTGCTGTTACATGATGATGTAACGGACAAAGAACTAGAAGAGATATTCGAGGAGGGAGAATTAGTTTGTACTGATGTACATGTGAATGAACCGTGTCATAGTGCTACCACAGCAACTCTATCCAGGATGAGAAGTGAGTGTCTTGAGCATCTGAGCACCCTTCATGATTCTCTAGATCTTGACGCATGCCTTTCAAAGTTTCAGTACAGGAGTTTGGAGTCATTGAAATGGGATGTACGGGAGTTCTGTTTCCAGAATGCTTCCCTCTTTTTTTGCACAGCTTCTAGCTCATATAATCTGTTTAAGTTGGAGATTGATCCACTGAACTTATTAGTTATTGACGAAGCTGCTCAGTTAAAAGAGTGTGAGTCACTAATACCCTTACAGCTTCAAGGTATAAGACATGCTATTTTGATCGGGGATGAGTGTCAGTTACCAGCGATGGTCAATAGCAAGGTAATTATACTGCAGCTACTAGGTCTTAGATCATGTTAAGCATAAATTGTTAATGCTTGTCTGTTAAATCACTTCTAGCTTTGCTTAAGCATTTCATTTTAATTATAATGGTATATTCACTTTTGGGATTTTTAATTTGTTTTTCTTTTTGTTAAGGTCTCTGATGAAGCTGGGTTTGGCAGAAGTCTGTTCGAGAGGTTGAGTTCATTGGGACACTCAAAGAACCTGCTTAATATGCAATACCGGATGCATCCCCAAATAAGCTTGTTCCCGAATGCAAACTTTTATCAACATCAGATTTCTGATGCACCAAATGTTTTATGTAAAAGTTACGAAAGACGGTTCCTTCCTGGAGCTATGTTTGGGCCATACTCTTTCATAAGTATTTCTGACGGAAGAGAGGAGGTAGATGACATCGTTCATAGTAGAAGAAATATTGTGGAAGTTGCAGTTGTGATGAAAATAGTGCGCATGCTTCATAAAGGTGTGACTAGTATACATCACAGCAAAATTTATTCTTAATTATTACTGCTTTGTTGTAAAACTTTTTCCAGTTATTAATGTTTTAATTACAGCATGGCAGGACTCAAAACAAAATCTAAGCATTGGTATAATATCCCCATACATTGCTCAAGTTGCTGCAATACAGGAAAAGGTTGGAAAGAAGTATGATAAGCATGATGGATTTTCTTTGAGAGTGAAGACCGTGGATGGTTTCCAAGGTGGTGAAGAAGATATCATCATAATATCTACAGTCAGATCGAATAAAGGTGGATCAATTGGGTTTCTTTCTAATTTTCAGCGAACCAATGTTGCTTTAACAAGGGCGAGGTATGACCGATGCTAGAATGTCTTTGTTATATGTCAAAGAATATCATTTAATCTGCTTACTTCAAATGTAACTTCTTTTGGTTAATCGCTTCGCATTGGACTTCCAGGCACTGCTTGTGGATTTTAGGTGACGAACGAACTTTATTGAATAGTGAAACTTGCTGGTCCGCTTTAGTTAATGATTCAAAAGTTCGGCGTTGTTTCTTTCGTGCTTGTGAAGATAAGGAGATTGCTAAAGCCATATTAGAGGCGAAGAATGAGCTGTCCCAATTAGATGATTTACTTAGTGGAGATAGTTTACTTTTCAAAAGTGCTAGATGGAAGGTAAATAATGTAGTAGTGCTAGTAATGAACTTCTGTGAAGTGCTAAATGTAACTTTCTTTCTTCTTCACCATAGTTGGATTTATTTAAGCCCTGTCCTTTGTTGCCTTTATACTTGCAGGTTCTATTTAGCGATAACTTCAAGAAGTCATTTGGGAACATCAAATCATCACAAACACAAAAGTTAGTTATCAATTTATTGCTTAAGCTTTCCAATGGTTGGCGCCCAAGGAAGCTTAAGTCAGACACTTATTGTGGAAGTCCATTGCAGCTTCTGAAACAATATAAGGTCGGGGGGTTGTATATTTTATCCAGTGTTGATATCGCGAAAGATTCAAGCTACACGCAGGTTCTAAAGATATGGGATATTTTACCTCTTGAGGAGATTCCTAAACTAGTTAACCGTCTGGATAATATCTTTTCATTGTACACTGATGACTACCTCAGCCGGTGTAAGCTGAAGCACATAGAGGGGTATGAATGCCACTCATTGTCTCCAACTGTGTAAAAACAGTTTCTTATGCCAATCTATTATTATTGTCTTTTCTTCCTATAATATACTTATGTTCACAATTCCTTGAGACATACTGTAGCAATACTTTTTGGTTTTCTTCTTCTAGAGATTTGGAGGTCCCAATGATATGGAAGGCAAGTGATGAGATAGTTCAGTTCAAGAAAAACGCCGAGTCAGCTACAGGTTCAGCCACCGGGATAACAGATGGAAGAAGTTATGTTGAGAACTCGAAAGTGAGAGACAGCTTGTTATTAATGAAATTTTACTCTTTGTCATCTGGTGTGGTGAATCATTTACTCTCTGGAAATGATGGTGGAGAACTTGAGCTTCCTTTCGAAGTAACAGACCAAGAATTGGAGATTATACGTTTCCCTAGAAGTACATTTATTCTTGGACGGTCGGGTACTGGTAAAACAACTGTTCTAACAATGAAATTGTTTCAAAAGGAGCAGCAACACCATCTAGCTTCAACTGGATTCTCTGAGGTTAAGGGTGATGTTTCTATGCATACTGCCAGCAAAATTGTTAAAAGAGGAAATATCGACGAGAATAAAGGAACTTTCTTACGCCAGATATTCGTAACTGTCAGTCCTAAACTATGCTCAGCTGTAAAGAACCAAATATCTAACTTGAAAAGGTGATTCTTCATCATTCACTTAAAGTTTTCGGTATTTGTTATGAATATTCATGTAGCAATGAGAGTCACAACATGAGAGGTACACTTGGTTTTTGTTCACAAATTAATTTTCTTTTCTTGTGTTTTGCAGTTTTATATGTGCTGGAACTTCTTCCCCTGTGCATAGTTTAATAGATATGCATGATACGAATGATGCTGTTGAATTCAGGGATATTCCTGATTGTTTTGCTGACATTCTACCTGAAAAGTATCCCCTGGTCATAACATTTCAGAAATTCTTAATGATGCTTGATGGAAGTATGGACAATTCTTATTTTGATAGATTCACTGCAGGTGAATCTTCAAGTGGTATTACTGTAAAATCTAGTCCATTTGCGTTGCATGCACTCATAAGATCAAAGGAGGTTAATTTTGATCGTTTCAACTCATTTTACTGGCCTCATTTCAATTCTGCGATGACCAAGAAGCTCGATTCTTCTACGGTTTTTACTGAGATCATCTCACACATAAAGGGTGGGTTGATTGGTGGTAAGGTACCTGATGGAAAACTTAGCAAGGAAGATTACAAGTCACTATCTCTTGGTCGGGTTTCAATCCTGAGCATGGAAACAAGAGAGATGATTTATGATATCTTTATTGATTATGAAAAGAAGAAGGTGCTAAATGGTGAGTTTGATTTGTCTGATCTCGTCATTGATCTTCATTCTCGGTTGAAAAGTGGGAACTATAGGGGTGATGATATGGACTTTGTGTATATTGATGAGGTTCAGGATTTGACTATGAGACAAATTGGACTTTTCAAGTACATTTGCAGAAACTTTGTGGAGGGATTTGTTTTTTCTGGTGACACTGCACAGACTATTGCCAGGGGGATCGACTTCAGATTTCAAGATATCAGATCTTTGTTCTTCAATGAGTTTCTTCATGATTCACATAGTAATGGCAAAGGAAATGTAAAAGACAAGGATCAATCTCGTATATCAGAGATATTCCAACTGAACCAAAATTTCCGTACTCATGCAGGTGTTCTCCATTTGTCACAGAGTGTGATTGAGCTTCTTTACCATTTCTTTCCACATTCAATTGATATTTTAAGCCCCGAGACTAGCCTTATTTATGGAGAACAACCAGTTTTGCTTGAATCGGTGAAGGATGAGAATGCTATTATTACGATTTTTGGCAACAGCTGTGGTGGAAATACTGGAGAGAAAATGGTAGGATTTGGTGCAGAACAGGTTATCTTGGTGCGCGATGAATTTGCTAGGAAGGAAATTTTGGAACAGATCGGAAAGCAAGCTCTTGTGCTGACAATAGTTGAGTGCAAAGGTCTTGAATTTCAGGTGATTACCTATCAAATCACTTTTATAATAATATGATAATACGTTTAGTTTTGATTTGACCATACTTTCTTCACTATGTACACACAAAATGATATGTATTTCAGGCTAACTTATTTCTTTTTTGTTGTCATCTTTTTGTGAAATTTCCGGATGCTATCTACATAGGACGTGTTGCTGTATAACTTTTTTGGAACCTCACCTTTGAAGAATCAATGGAGAGTTGTTTACGGATACATGAAGCAACAAAACCTTTTCAGCTCTGTTGAACAGAAATTTCCAAGTTTTAGCAAGGCAAAACATAAATTACTCTGCTCAGAACTGAAGCAATTGTATGTCGCTATAACTCGAACTAGGCAAAGATTGTGGATTTGTGAGAACATAGATGAGTTCTCTAAGCCCATGTATGAGTACTGGAAGGAGCAGAATCTTGTTCAGGTTAGAGAGCTTGACGAATCACTTGCGCAGGCAATGATGGTTGCTAGTAGCAAGGAAGAGTGGCTTTCTCGTGGTATCAAGGTATGTTTGACTGAAGATTCTGCCTAACTTTTATCTTCGATTTGAATATGATAGTATCACTGAATTCTATGCAGTTATTCAATGAACGTAACTATGAGATGGCGACAATGTGTTTTGAGAGAGCTGGGGACTTAAAACGGGAGAAATGGGCGAAGGCTTCTGGCCTTAGAGCTGCTGCTGATCGTTTGCAGGGTTCTAACTTTGAACTTGCTCGTGTTGCTCTTATGGAGGCTGCTGAAATTTATGAATCAATTAGCAAAAATGAGTTAGCAGCCGAATGTTTTATCGAGTTGAAGGAGTTTAAAAGGGCTGGTATGCAATATTTGCCTTTTATTACCGTGGCATTCTTTTTTTCCAATGTATTCTTAAGTTTTTATCCATATTATTACATGCATTTCTGATATTTTTCCAGTTGAAGTGGTTTCCTTTTAATGATATATTTTCTTTTGATAAATAAAGATGATTTCTAGCTGTGGTCATTTTCCTTTCCTCAACATTTCTTCTCCAACTAGGTTCTGTTACATGGTTTGAGATTGTTGTTTATTACCACAGTTTTCATTCTAGTTTTCATCGGTTGTTATATCAATTTTTTCGTTGCAGCATCTTTTTAATTTTTGATAACTATCTTGTGTATAATGTCTTTTTTACCGTGTACAGGTGCACTGTACCGGGATAAATGTGATGAATCTTACCTTGAAGTCGCCGGTGACTGTTTTCATCAAGCTGAATGTTGGAGTACTGCAGCTGAAGTGTATTGTAAGGTCAATTGCTTAACGAAATGCTTAGTTGTGTGCACAACTGGTAATCTCTTCGACAAGGGTCTGGATTACATTAGAAACTGGAAAGAAAATGCTCAATTAGATGCTGATACTGTTAAAAGTCGAGAACTGAAAACAATGGAACAAAGTTTTCTCGAGAGATGTGCTCTTCATTATCATCAACTGAATGATACGAACAGTATGGTGAAGTTTGTTCGAGCCTTTTCTTCAATGGAGGAAAAACGGGCGTTCTTGGGATCTCGTAATTATCTTAGTGAACTTATTGTGTTAGAGGCTGAATCTGGTAATTTTACTGAGGCTGCCAGTGTCGCAAGGTTGAAAGGAGATCTTCTTCTCGAGGCTGATATGTTAGAAAAGGCTGGGACCTTTGAAGAAGCATGTGGGTTAATTCTAATGCATGTTCTTGGTTGCTCGCTTTGGTCAAATGAAAGTAAAGGTTGGCCCTTAGATAAATTTATGAACAAAGAAGAACTTTTACTCACAGCAAAATTGATTGCCAAAAACAAAGGTGATCTCTTTCACGAATTTGTCTGTGTGGAGACAAGCTTACTGTCAGACACCACCAGTAGCCTATCAGTGCTGGGAGATTGTTTAGGTGCTTCACAAAGACTCAAGAACCGCCGAGCAGAAATCATCTCTTGTTGGAAAATTCTTGATTTACATTTACAAGTTTCAGCTCAGAAATATTTTTGGAATGACGAAGTGGTATTGAATCCATCAAGGCATGCAGAAGAGTCAATTTCCCAGAACAGGGTCTCCATGGATACATTAATTCACTATTGGAATCAGTGGAAAGAGATGATTGCCGAAGTGTTGAAGTACTTCAGTTCTCTTGGAACACAGCATGAAGAAAACTATATGGAATTTGAGGCATTCTGTTTGGGTTACTTGGGTGTGCGCAAACAGGAACGCGCAAATGGTTGGTGCTATGTTTTGGTAAATGATACTGCTTATTGGACGAGAGAAATCAATGATAGATTTTTTCATAGGAATGGTAATTTGGTCTATTTGGATGTTCAACAATTCGTAAAAGCTGCTCGTTGCTATTGGGTTTCTGAAATACTTGCTGTTTGTATGAAAGTACTGGAGAAGCTTGATGCCCTCCAGGAGAATCCGTTTTCAATATTTCACCATGGGGCAACTGTTCTTCGCATTTTTGAAGTCACCAAGTGGATAATGGAATTCAAGGAATTGGACAAGAAACTTCCTAATTCACTTCAGAAGGGCTTATTGTCTTCGAAGTGGCAGTTCTCTCGGATTTTGTGTCCCATGGACTTGAAACTGATAATGATGGAAAATATGATTGCTTTGAGACAAACAGATCTCTCTAAGGATCTAATCAAAGAATTAATTGCTGAAAATCTGACGTCAAGTCCTTATTTGTCGCATGGGCAAATTGGGCGGGTGGTGATGCTGCTATTCACGTCTGGGAATCTAACAGATGAACTGTATCTACAGATATTAGATCGGTTTGATGTGAACCCAAAATGGGAAAAATGGGGAATGTTCATTCATCAGCTTAAAGAGAGCATTGATTCAGCATTTCTTCCCGTGGCGTTAGTCTGGAAGTTTCTGGATGCATTACGAGACACATATTATAATGCCAACTGGAAGAAAGAGGTTGATTATATTTCACCAACCTGCTTTGTGTATCTTCTTGAGCGCCTTGTCTTTTTGGCGAGCTCTTGCCAAGGGTCCTTTATCACAACAAAGTTTTCTCTTGTCGAATCACTTTCCATCGACAACTGGAAAAACATTTCAAAACCAGAGTACATTGTATCTTCCGAACTTCTCATTGATGTTGTAGCTGGCCTTTTAACAAGTAAAGTGGAGACTTTGGAATGGTTTGGGAGAACTGATGCTGCATCCAAGAAGGATTACCCTTTTCTGGTCTTAAGATTGGTAATATTGATCTGTCTAATTTGTATCAATGGAAACACGGGAAAGCCAATTCAATTTCTATTGGCTAGAAGAGATTTAATTTCCCAACTTCCAGCTGCATTTCAAGAGATATTTACCAGTAGGAAAGGGATGAATACTAAAATACTTGCACGCGCACTTGAAACAATTGAGAATCCCCTGGTGACAGTACGTCTTAGAAATAGTCGATCCAAGTATTCCTGGCCTGATGGTATCCTTGTGGACTTGAATATGATTCACTGTAGGGAAGATGTGTTGTTTTTATTATTCCCGAAGAATCCTGATTGTGCCCCAAAGGATGAAATAGAGGCTAACTGCTTAAGCAAGGCATGCAGTTCTTTGGCGATTGTTGGCCAAGATAGCAACGCTGAATGTACTCCGGGTTCTGAAGTCGAAATGCTCGACTTGCAAAGGAGTTATAAGAAGTTTTGGCATACATTTGATGTCTCTAAGTATCAGAAAGAAATCAATGCTTACATTGAAGAAACTAGCTCCGAGTCTGACAAACAGCAGTGGAAGGTTAGTCATGGGTGTGTTTGCACCTTTGCTTTCTTTCCTTAATCAATACTGCAAATCTTATGGGATCTATTTATATCATATTTGCTTGCAAATCTTATTTTTTCTATGTTTACTTTCAGGTGGAGTTACCTGAATGCATCCACATTCTTGAAGCTGCAATAGCAACACTGAAGCGGAAAACTCCTCGTGATGATGAAGCTCAGCGTCTCTCTAACGAAATTGAAGTCATGCTCGAGGATGTAAACAACCTGCTCCTTGCTACTCAAACGTCCCAGAGGTCAGTTTCAGACTTACATTTTATTGTTTTCCCACGATTGTTTTGAATATGATCATTTTTCTCAGACATAATGATGAAGCATTTGTTTTTGCTGTTCCAATTGCATGATAATAGGGTCTTTGTTTCGCCTACCCTCTTTACGTATTTTTCTTAACATTCAAATAATACCTAACTATAATAATGTGTATCTGTTAGTCTCGGCTCTCAATCCTAACTAGCTCAATGTCATTTTGGTATGAAAGAACTCAATCTTGTTTACACTTTTGTTTCAGGGATGAGGAAATTGGCCACACTATTTCAACGGTTACCGACTTCTTTGGTAAGATGCAGGCGTGGGAGCAGAAACTGAAACCATTCTTGGATTCGTTGTTTTTGATGCCTAATGATACAAATATTCCTGCCGAAACTGCAAAAACCAGTGTTGCATCAGAAGGGGTAAACAACAAGAAGACTAACAAGGGCAAGGGGAAAACAAAATCCAAGAGTAAGAAGAGCGGCAAAGGCAAGGGGAAGAAGTAACTTTGCTTGGTGATAATTTCCTGTTATTTAGATTAGTGGGACATAGTTCGGTGTACAGTACTTTTAATTGCAATTTCATCGATCATTTCTGAAGTGACTTTGCCCATTCGTAACAATTTTTTTTGGCTCTATTTACCCGGCACAAAATTAACATAAAAAAAATAATGATAATCAGAGCTCAAGTCCACTCCTTCACATGAAACAACATGGTAATGAAACTCGATCCATAATTACTGGATCAGATTAAATAATTATTTAAACATTTCGGATGTGTATCCAATCATCAGGAAGCATAGATTTATCGACTTCTCAAACAGTTGGGCTGCCAAAACTATAAATAAGAAGAGTCTCAGCAAACAACATACTCCATCATATTCAATACAAAGATCACATCAAACAGGTTTTTTCTCCATCATGAATTTGTTCACTATATTGGCTATGGTTTTTGCGGCCTTTTTAACTTCCAGTGATGCATGTTCATCTAATCTCCACGAACCCTGTGGGATATGGGTGCTCCGTACATGTTGTGGTGATCATATTTATTGCGACGCTGTTTGGTCGGGGACTTGTAACCATTGTAAGGGCATTTTGTAGTTTGGATCTGTAGTTTTGGACCAAATTTTGTCTCCAGGTCAGTAGTTTGTTTGCTAATGTTGTCAAGTCAAGGTCAAGCCAGGGAATGTCTTATGGATCCTGGTATTGGAAATTAATCAATTGGTTTTATGTATTTGCCGTGGATCTTTGCTTTGCTCCACTAAAAAGATCATTTGAGTTATCGTTCTAAAAATGGATGATTGATGTTCTGACACGTAACAGTTCTTCTTTTTTTAATCACATCTCAATTTGGTTTCTCTTAAATGTAGTAGTCCATGTTTTTATTTAGTATGTATCTTGTTATGGGGCATGGTTTGTTAGAGGGGCGGCAGTGTGATAATAGTGTCCCTCTAGTTGGTTAGGATGTGTCTAAATGGTTTTGTAAATTGTCTAGATTACCCTCCCTGTATTTTAACCTAAATCAAAGCTAAATTGAAAATTTGTTTTCTTTTTTCTTCTCTTCTCCTCCCATCAACCTCCATTAAAACTCAAAATTTCATCGTCTTTGATTAATCAGTGATTCGAAAATTAATCAAGTATTATGACTTATACGAGGTATGTTATGAAAAACCCAGTTAGGGTTTAGTTTATTTTTGTTCGATTTAAGTTTAATTTCTATCAGAAATTAGGGTTTTAGGTGAAAATTGAAAATCAAATTTCTGGGTTTATGTGAGTTCGGTTGATTTTAACTCTATTATAAACCGTAACTGGAGAATTTGATACTGTTACGGTTGGTAATAGTTCAATTACCAACCGTATGTTCTTATATCTGAGAATTTTCTTCAGTTACGGTTGGTATCGAGCATTTAGTTACCAACCGTAACTGGTTTTACAATTGGGTTTTCCCGAAATTTAACCAGTTATGGTTGGTAGTTCATAGTTACGAACCGTAACTATGAATTACGGTTGGTTACGAGCAAAATGCCAACCGTAATTAGCTCTGAAAATGTAAGAAATTGAATTATTTTACGTATTTGAGCAACAAAAAGCTAGTTGGGACTAATTTAGAAGTATACCTGGTCATTTTCAGGTATTGGGTTTTCGCTTTGTTGGTTAATTTCTTCAATTGATTGAGATTAACCTTCACTTTGGGTTAAAACTTCTCTACCATCTCCAATTTTTTTTTTAAAAACTCTAAAATCTGATTTTGTTTTGATTTTGAGTTAATATAAGTGAAATTAATCATTAACATTAAAACTGATTATCATCACTAAACTAGATTATCAATTATGAAGGTTAATTTGTCATTTCCAGTTTTTTTTATTAGAGACACCTTGAATGATCATGTAATGACCCTTTTTGTCCTATTAGAATGCCGCCCTTTTAATAAACCATGCCGCCCCTGTAACGGGTTACTTTTATTAATTATAACCCATATAAAACATGGTGATTTAGGTTTAGTTTGTTTTGGAAAAAACGTAAAAATTTACACAAAATTGGTTAAAAAGACCAAAACCAATAATTCCTGGGTGAGAAGGACACTTAGATTTTGATACTGTCTAAATGGACAAAAATGTAAAAATAGCCAGGATGTAAACAGTTTCATCCTGCCAATTTTCAAATACTTTTTCTTATTTTTTAATTTACACAGGATGCATCCAGTTTCATCCTCGCTATATTTTAAGTTTAAGCCAGGATGAATCTAGTTTCATCCTTGCTAAATTTTTTTTGTCCATTTCACCCATACTAATTTTTACTCGTCCATTTGAACCATTTTTAAAAATATTTGGACAAATGACCCATTTTCCGAAAAATTTAAGGTTTATAATAGGATAAGTTTTAAGAATTGTGTGAGAACAATAAGAAATAAACTCAAGTATAACTTAGTTTGGATTAAAAAAAAAGACGTTAGGATTTATAATTTGATTTTGGGGAAGAAGTAGGATTGTTAGTAAAAAAATTAAGACTTGTTTGGTAACCTTGATTTTTCATTTTAACTTAAACTTTTTGGGGTATGGTTAGTAAAAGCGTGAGCTACATTCAAGAGAAGCCTTCAATTTATTCAAAGTAAAATAGTGTTTACATGATTGCTTGCAATATTATCAAAAACACCAAAATACAAGATAATCAAAACCCAAATACAAATAACGACACCAATTACAAGTACACCGCAAAGAGAAAGAGTAATGAACCGCAAAGACATTCAATCTTTGTAGATGTAGTAATGATGAATGACTATGTGATCGAGATCAATTCCGACCATTTAAAATGATTATCTTCTTTAATAAGAGATGCTCCAAATAAGATGGAGTATTTTTTTTCCCAAAATCTTGTGGATCGAAACGAATATGGATGCCCTGAATCCCTCTTGAATCTAAAGCGATGCCGAGCAGAATCGTTGATGTTCTTGACGATTCGAGAATAGCAAGCCAAAAAACACTATGGAGACCTGGAAGAATCACTATTAGAGCGAAGAGAAAATTGTCCTATAGACGAAGTAAAGATCGCCAAAATAGCGAAGAAATGTGACCATAGACACCAGAAATAACAAAAATAAAACCTAAAAGCATAAATTAAATTATTTTTAATCCCAAGGACTAGATATGAGCAATATGAAGAAGGAAGCTCTAGGATTTTTTTATTTTCATATGGAGAGAAGGGAGAGATAAATGAAAGATGAAATCCGTTTTTTATTTTTCTTTCGTTTTAATAGGAAAAGATATTCGTTATTTTTTCTGTTGCTAGGTTAAAATTTATTAAAAAAAAAGATTGTAAATACAAGAATTACAAGGGTCACGAAGGCCCCAACCTAAATAAATTAAAAAAGTAACAAAAATAACTTCAAAAAAAGCCCAGAAAGGCCTTTAAAAAAATCATAACTTCTAAGGAGACCCATATGAGCCTCCTGCCTCCACATCTAGAAAACTATAAATCAAATAGGTAAACAAACCCTCAAAATATAATTCACTCCTGAAAATCCCATGAACCAATTTCAGTCTTCATCTACACACGATCAAGTAGCACAAACTACTCACGCCAGCGAAAAGATATTCATTAACTTTAACAAGAATCTACGTATAGTTTCTCTCTAATAAGAGTTTTCAGTCAAAGAAGAGAATCTTGTCTCAATGAATAAAAGCTACTACTTAACCTAGCTTCTTTAGCCAAACAGTGGGCTACCTCATTCATTCCCTTGGTATACAAACACAGTCCCAACTCCTGAAAATACTTATTAACTCCTTGAAATCCATAATAATGGAAATATCCGTCCATCTAATAAATCATATTATATCATTTATGTCCATGACTACATTCGGGCTATCTCCTTCTAGATCAATTTTTGAATGTTATTTCTTTTGTCCCATTTAATTGCATCTCATGATGATATAGCCTCAACCTGCTCCTCGTTATCAGATACTTCCGGAATACACCGAACTCCACCAAAGTTTCCTTCACTATCAATAAAATTTAAAACAAATCCTTTAGTTTTATCTTCTTTAAGAAAAGCATCATCGAAATTAATTTTGTGAAAATCGAAATGAGGAAGACTCCATCTAACTGTCTATCTAAATGTGTTAGAATCCAGACTTCTTTCTCTTTGTTTTCTTAGATGCTCATTCCATTCAAGCATTTTTTTTTTACTTGTCTTACAGTCACATCTACCTGCACCCTTGTATTATGAAATATCCATGGACATTTGGCTTTCCAGGTGTTCCGTAAAGTATACCCTGCAACAATAACCAAACCTTCCTGCACCAATGCTGACTGTGAACCACTTAGAAACCCAGTCTTTGAGAGACTTTCCTCCCATAATTCCTGCAAAGTTTGTATCCTCGCAATCCAAACCTGCATACTGATCTGATAATTCAATAATAGATGATCAATGGATTCACTTTCATTATTGCATAATCGACATAAGGAACTAATATTTGTAACATGTCTAGCAAGTCTTTCCTTTATAGGTAGACAATTGTGAATACATTTCCATAAAAAATGTAAAATCTTTGAAGGTAGAGAATCATTCCAAAATCTAATTCAAGGGAAATTTATGTGTTCAGCCACATATTGTGTATATGGTTGTACAACGGTCGGTTCGGATCGGGTTTCAGCAATACCGACCAATACATCGTAATTGTCGAATTCTTTTAGAAGTAGCACCAACTAGGAAAAGGTTTGGAGTCGGGTTGGTTTCGAACCAACCGATTTTGTATTGGGTCAGTACAGATCGGTAATCGGTTTATCGGTTATATTCATGTAATCATGCATGATTATCTCTTGTCGTGGGAACTTTCAAAGTAAAAAAAATCGCACTTAACAATCATACATGATTACATAAAGAATAAAATACCATAAAGAACATTTTTTTTATATAATATCGTCATGAACCATTTTTACATTGTTGAAGAGAAAGAGTAGTTGCCATTGGAGTTTATTATCTTTCAAATTTCTTTCTCTTACCTTGAGAATTCTCACAAAAACAGAAAGGAAAATAAAAGAGTTACAAATCCTAACAAAAAAAAATCAACAATTAAAATTAATAAAATTCAAAATCAAACAAAACCCCATTCATAACACTATCTCAATAATCTTAATTAAACCCAATTTGAAAAACACAATCTCCCAAATTTAAAATATTAGTTTTCAATTTGTGAAACTATAACGAAAATATAATTAAACTCTCTCCTAAACTTGAAATCAAGTACGAGAAAAAGGCGAAGAAAAGGAGAAGATGTTGCGGTGATGGTAGTGATGCGTACGAGATGAAGTGAAGAATGGTTTTCTGTCGCAACAGCTATCAGAGAGAAATTAAAACAACAAATTCAATTTAGGGCTTGAGGGAAATAAATAAGAGGAGGGTGTTATAGCCACAAATAATAAATCAAAGGATATAACCAATCATAAATATGATCGGTCGGCATACGTCGCGGTCGGTCGAAATAGTGATTCAACTACAGGCCACCAGAGCAAGGTTGGGTTGAAAGAATTCATACCATTCAAGGATGTTAAATTAATTGGATTTAGGTTGGTTCAGTTTATATGTGATCGGTCGAAAGTTTGGTCGGGTAGGTCGATGTCATGTGCATCCATAATTGTGTATTATGATTAACACTACTTATAACTCTATAAGCAGCTTTAACATAGAAGAGGCCGTTCCGCCGTTGTGACTAGTTTTCCATCTTATATGGTATGTTCCTTTAACAAGATTTCTTACCTTACAAATGTCTCTAACAGTGTCATTATTATCATGACTAGGTGTACATCATGATATTACTGTGCATGGCTTTCTGGACTCTCTTGAGGAGTCCAACCGCCTCTAGAGCCAAAAAAACCAAATATATCAAAAGCGAAGGGAATAAAGGCATGTCCATTATCATGAAATGCTTTCTCATGTTTCCCTATCTTACTTGAGGCTGCCCTCAGTGCTTTGCTTGTCCAATTGTAAACGTGCCATGTCCAATGCTTACTAAGGAAGAAACCTCAGTGAGGTCAACACATGCGTGTTTCCCGTTAGTCCAGCCAAAAATAAGAACATCAGCTGACCTAAGTATTGATCTTCCTTCAAGTGGATCTGTAAAAAAGTTGATAACCGCTTATTTCTTTGCTAAAATACCGGCTCTCCATAATACATCATACAAAGTATCTCTCATATGATAATGCATATGCTTAAACCTTAGGTCTACCATGCAATGAATTGTATATTCTCTGTAGGAATCCAGACACCCTGTGAAACAAGCAAGACAATGGGTATGTGAAGGGATAAGGGGATCATCAATCTATATTTAAGTATATCATGGCACTCCAAGGGTGATATCTTATTTCCAAGGCCCTCAATCGGAATATCAAGGAGGAAATCCTGGGTATCTACTGTCTGCAGGCAACCGCAAACTGTTTTTTGTCTGTCTGGAAACTCGTAAACTTTGTCCATGTCTTTAACTACTTTACCCAAAAGAGAAGTCGCCAAAGTACTTTGGGCTTTAGTTGGGGTGGTGTCTTTATTGGTAAAGTGTAAAAGTCAAAATAAAGGAGAGTTACTTATAACATCTTCAGAGCCTTGTGGAAATTGTCATCCTTCCTTCTACCCCCCACCCCAAGGTTTGGACACGTAATGCTAGAAAGACATATTGGTATGCATCACTAATGATATAAGCCAAGTCCTCCATATCTAATTGGAAGAGTAGATAACCTGCACTATACCTACCTAAAGAATGAACCCCCACAAACCACTATGCCCTCTATCAACTCTCTCAAGTGTTTATCGAAAGTGTCTACTGCCTCCATAATATATTCTAGTTGGCAAATATGAAGTCCAAATAACAGCTTGGGAATACCCATGCTCACTATGAGGATCACAGAGCTTGAGTAGAACCTGCTTCGGTTTCACTGCCTTTTCAGTTCTCTTAATGGAAAGTTCCTTCACAAACCCATCACCTATACTGACTGCGCCTCCCAATAATTGAACCCCATTATTTGTCTTGACATTTCAGACGGAAACAACCCATCATTTAACTTTCGTCCATCAATCAGAAACAAATTGATTAATTTCTAAATTTTGTCAAAATATCTTATCGAAGACAAGAAAAAAACCCACTAATTATCTAATTTTCTCATGTTCTTCCTCGTGACCCAAAAATACTACTGTCACGTGACCAAAATCTGTCAGGCGTCAAATACGTCGTACGACCTAAAATATGCCACTTTGTATCCATATTCAGCACTGTAACACAAAAATCTATCTTATAATCTGAAATATGTATATCATATCCCAAAATATGCTACTCACACAAATTTGAGCACAAAACCCAAATAACCAAAATTATATCCACTTTTGTAACTCACAATCTTTAAGGTTATATTTGTTTATTGTTAAGAGGGTGTTTGGATATTATTTTAGAACTAACTTTTCATCTTCAAGAAGAAGAAAATAGTTAGGTTGGCAACTAAATATGAAAAATGACTTTTAAAACAAAAATTACCAACTTTTTATAATGATTTCCCCACACCCACCCTCTTTAACTTATAAAATTAATTTATGCTTATGATATCCGAACATTCTCAAAGTTGATTTATTTTATTATTTTCACAAAACTTCGCTCTATCGTTGAATTTTTTTTATTTTAGTTGATATGAAGCAATAACAAAATCATCATGCGCCTGAACATCTATCACTACTGTTGGTCGCTATAAAATGTAGCCCTACAATAGCCTCGTAGTCAACATTCGAAGTACAATAAAATGGAAAATATGTCAGACTCCAAACAAGATCATCCCTTCCATGTAATCATTGAAACATAACATTTGGCGACCCAATATGGTGGCCTTTAGTAAATGCTTATGGGTAGATATGAAGAACTCATCCTGTTCTAAAATTAGTAATGTTCGTGAACGCATCGAAAACACATCAGTTACAAAGGAAGCCAAGTTTTGTCGGGAAAGATAAAATTATCTCTCTGCATATTTAATTCTCCTATCATATAACTAAAAACTCAACATTGAGTATATATATATAGCTTTTATTATTTTTTATTCTCCTAAACAGTCTGGTTTTAATTCTATCTGACAAAAAGCCTAAAATTTCCAGCAATGGTGGATGTTGGTAGTCCTTTTAGGCAAGTAGGTATCAATTAATCAGTTCTATGTTTGTTTGTTAATAAAAATTTGGATCCTATTTATTATTTGATAATATTTTCGTCTTCTGTTTTGATCAAATTCTAAGGGTTGTTCATGTATAATCATCTTCAAATTAGCATAGTAGATTTGAGTGTTGAATTATTGAGGGCTCCATTTTCTGATACCATTTTTAAAGCAGAGGTTACGCATGAATGGTAAGGTTTATTTTCCCCAATTAGATTTAATTTTATTCATATGAGTAGTAATACACTTGAATTAATGACAAGATTTCTTTTCCCCAATTAGTTTTAATTGTTCATACCAGTAGTAATAAATATGGGTTATATCTAATCTGCATTCTGTCGTTGAACATTCAGGATGAGAAAAACCAATCTGTTAGATTACAAAAAGAGAAGAAGTTAATGGAAAATATGAGACTGCAGAGCTTACAGAAGGAGAAGAAATTAATGGAAATGATGCGACTGAAAAGACAAAAGGACCGAGCAGCAGCTCGTAGAACATTAGAGGAGTTGGAAAAGAATGTTGTGGTTGATGACTGGCATAAAACCTATAAGAATTTCTTGATGCTGATTAATTCTAAGTAAATGTCTTGTTCTTCTCAAGTCTAGTGGTATCTCAATCAGAAGAAAATAAGTTTTCTCAATAAGGATGGATTGAGGAAATTGTACCCTGTATGGGATTTTCGATTCTTTTTTGTTATTCATAATTTTCATACAAAAGTGAGCCAAAGTATGTGAATAATATAACTGTTAGTGTGAACACCAAATCATTTTTTTCTTCTTTCTTTTGCTGGTATGGGAGGGTCAAGGATGTATGTAATGATTTGACCCATCTCTCAGTTTTGTAAGTTCCGAAAACAATATATATATATATATATATGCAATTTATCCACTGTTCTTAGGTTTATCTAATAAGTCTTATATTATCTATCCGGTTTCAATGCACAAGAAAATATTTTTAATTTTATTTAATCTACAAAATCTAACTGTAGATAATTACTAATAATTTTGCGTAGTTACTTGATCCTAATTATTACTTTTTATCGTTATATATTCACTAATAAGATCTTTAATTAGATAAAATTCAATACAATACTATTTGATAAGTGTTAATATTACTTTTGTTATGATTATTAGTGATCCTATTATTATTTATTATTAATACACTAATGGTTGAACTATTATTTTAATTACTTTTATAATTTAACTTCATTTCTAATTTAATAGATTTATGGTTCTAATTACAAGAGAAGGTACTCTATTAGTTTCTAAGCAAAATTTGAGATATATCAGTTCACTAATAGAAGCAAGTCCTCCTTTTATGAATGGTAATCCATTCTTGTAAAATATAGAGCTCTTACAAATTATTATGAATGGTAATCCATGCTTGTAATACAGATCTATCGGTTTACAAATTATGCTCCATATATATATGGAGCATAATCGAGGTATCATTTTTTCAAGTTGTGGTGTAAAATATAGAGCTCTTGAAAATTAATTCATGCTTCCGCATTTTTAGATTTTTTCTAGAAAAAAGAAATTTCAGTCATGATGTCACTATAACTCACTTACCCATCTTAATAATGATGTCACTAGTAGTATTCTAAGCTGCATATCCAAATCACCAGCTACAGGAAACTCTAATGTATAATAGTAATATGAAGAGTTTTAGTCAGGTGCCCGATGTTCCTCGGGAAATTATAAAATTTTCTAAGTTGCATATCCAAATCACTAGCTGCAAGGAATTCTGATGTATAATAGTAATATGAAGGGTTTTATTCCGGTACCCGATGTTCCTCGGGAAAGTATAAAATTGGTGAGGGTAACATGGATCTAGTAGAACCCTCGACTTTTGAAATTCATGGATATGGAGGTCCCAGCAGTTGTACAGGAAACTGAGTAATTATGATGATAAAAGAAAGCAACTGGGATCAGAAAATGATTATCACCGATGGATTTTTCTAAGAAACTTGTTGTGAGGTTACCACAGAGTGTCCACGGAAACAATATAATGAAACTATTGTGGAAAATTGAAGAAGCAACTTGTTGCAAAGGCTGGGAAGTTTGATGTCAGAGTAACACTCATTCAATATATTTTGCTAATATACGTACTTGAAGGTCCAGTATGTAAGGATTAACCTTGTCTCACTATTTTGCAAGGAAAACATAATATTATTTTTTCTGTAAGGAAATTGTTCCAAATATACTGAAATGCTTTCTTAAGTCCAACTAAAGCGATGTGAGCATACAAAGTCTTTTTGTGCACACTCCTTTAAAGAGTGTTCATGTGACAAATTGATCTTATTGTCTTCAATATCGGGTAAAAGGCCCTTTTCAGTGGTTTCACCCAAAAACCCAACATAATCAAATAAAGAAATATCAAATTGGGATTCCCTAGTTCAGGATAATAGCCTTCTAAAGAATGTTGTTCTCCAACCAATAAACATCCAGAGTAGTTTGGAAAATACATCTCTCAAATTGGGATCCTCTTGCGATTCTACAATTTCAACATACAAACAACTCTTTCTCACCTTACCCACATTGGATCAGACCATTTTCCTCTAAGATTAGGTATAGACATAACTGTAGCTTCTGAGAAACATTCTATTTTGAAGTCCTTTAGCATGGCTTAAAAAAAAGTCGTGTATGAACTTAATACATAAGATTTGAAACATCACGGGAAAAAAAGTCGTGTATGGACTCAATGTAACAACAACTGTACTATCTACTTTAAAACATCACGGCAAAATTTAGTTACTTCGAGGAAAAATGTTTTTGTAACTCCAGCCAAAATAATCTCGAAAACCTGAAAAACATAAAAAAAAAAAATTGTCACAACAAACAATCACACAAGAAGGGAATTTATGATTCACATAAAGCAATAGCCAAGAGGCAATATGGTTAAACTAGGAGAAAGAAATACAAATTATTTCCATATTAAAACTCTTAAAAGAAGGAAAAGAAACAAAACTAATTGCAAGATAATAACCAACTTCTTGTTATCCCCACTTCCAGTGAAGTATAGAATATAATGAAAAAAGTGAAACCAAATAAATCACTGAGACTAGATGGGTTTCCAACAAGCTTCTCCAGACATAATTGGGAGCTAGTTGGACTCCAAATAAAAGTATTGATTCGAGATATCTTTAAAAAAAAAAACTATAAACCCAAAATTAAATGAAACCTTTTTAATTCCAAAAATAAAAAATCCCCAAATAATTTCTGACCAATTGGTCGAGTAACACACCCCATAAGATATTGTCCTAGTTTTTGACTAATAGACTCAAAATGCATTTACAAAAAAAATAAATGATTCCACCTTTTAATATGCTTTTCTCTCTACTAGTTATCTTGCGTACAACAGTCCATGAAGCAACTCGCTTTTTAAAAAGAATGAGGGTCTAGGAATAAAAATTGACATGTCGAAGGTTTTTAAACAAATTAAATTGGAATTTCATGACTAAGAATTTAAATGCTTTTGGTCTTATTAAATGCTGGTGCACATTAATTTATTAATGTGTGTCAACTACTTCCGTTACAATTTCTGTTGAACAATACTTCAGGAGAATTCTTTATTCCTATTAGAAGATTACGGCCTCTACTTCCTTTCCTTTTCATCATTTGCCAGGAAGTCCTTTCAAGAATAAAAATTTCAAGACATATTAAAACCCCTTCTCTCACATTTTTCAGACATGACTGTCTATTTTTTACAAAAGCTATCATTGATCAATTTAGTTCTGCATCAGGGAAACTAGTAATTTTTAGCAAGTCAGAAGTGTTGTTTAGTAATAAAATTCATTCTAGACATCATAGTATAATGATGACATCGGTGAAAATTGAAAATAAACATAATGGACTTATATTTTGGAGCACTATTCATAGACTTATCAAAATTGAAAACATTTTACACAGTTATTCAGAAAATAGATCAGAGAGTTCAAAGATGGCAAGGTAAAACATTAGTTCAATCTCGTAAACTAGTGTTAAACAGATATGTTTTTATCTAGTCTTAATATACTAAATGAGGTTCTTTGTCCTCCCAAAAAAAAAAAATCACTCATAGTACAAATGTAATCTAGAGAGACTTACGGTAGGGAAGAATAGCAGTGCAAAATGTCTTATTATGTAAAGTTAGGATTTTTGGTACAAACCAATAGAAATCGGAGGGTTGGGGTTTAAATAAGCGACCAAATGAATAAATCTATGATTACGAAACTAGACTAGAGATTTGCTACCTAGCCAAAATCCTTATGGTCATCCATTCTAAAAGATAAATATTTAAGGAATTTTACATTGTTTCACGCTAGAAAATTATTATAATGAATCTTAGATATATAAGTATATTTTGCAATGAGTATCTATCGTCCATAAGTATAACTGTTGGGAGGTAGTTTATGGTAGGTTACGGTAATTCAATTAATATATGGTCCAATATTTGTAGTTTAACATCTTACCATGATATAAATCATGATTCTTGAACACTTGTGCTTGGTATTACAAACTCAGAAATAAAGAAGTAGAATGTTGAAAATGTTAAAAGTAACTTTCCTGCTAATATAACTGATATGATTATAGGGATCAAAATATTTACTAATAACATTGGCATGCTTAAGCACGATAAATTAAGATGACTGCTTACTACTACTGGAGAATTCAATGTGAAATCATTAAAAAAAAATGCACAATCGTACGGCCAGTTCATCAGCTTAGATTTCTGTAAACTTTTGGAAAATTTTCAGGAAATGCAAGTATCTCAAAGAATTAAGATTTTCTTATGTAAATGCATACTCAATGCATTAACAAATAAGAAAAATTTATGTAAATATGTTCAATGTGAAATCATTATATGAAAAAATGCACAATCGTACTGCTAGCTCATCGGCTTATATTACTGTAACTTTTTGGAAAAATTTCAGGAAATGCAAGTATCTCAAAGAATTAAGGTTTTCTTATGGAAATGCATACTCAATGAATTAAAAGATAAGAAAAAGTTATGGAAATATGTTCATAATATAGGTGTGCATTTTATATTCAGCAATAACCCTTTTGAGTCCTGAAAAATCTATTCTTTTGAATGTCCATTTACTAGAACAGTTTGGATCTTACCTCCTTTGACAGGCAAGTCCAATTGTAGATTCGGATTCCCTTTTCTAAAATTATACTCAAATTGGATTGCACGAACAAGCAATAACAGCATAATTTAGATTGTATCTACTAAATGTTGGATGATTTGAAAGAAAAGGTACATACAAAATTTTCTAAAACAAGACAAATTCTAGTTTACTGGTTGTTCTAACAGTCCAAAAACATCCATCATAGTGAACATGCACAATTATGGAAGGTTCAACTGACATTGGTCAAAGAAACATTGGACAATCTATAGTAAATACCAACACAAATCAAAAGCGGAAAGCTTCAACATAAAATCAACTTGATGCAGGATTTGGACTCATGTTCCGTTCTGATACTGGTACAACTCTCCAAGCTAGATCTGGGCCCTCTTTGCAACCTATTTTAAAGAGGCAGAAGCTCTGAGCTTGCTGGAATATCATTCTAGAGATCTATATGTATCAATTGTATAAGAAATTTTCCATACAGTTTCACTAAGGAAAAGTTGGTGGTGTACTAGATACTCTCTAATTTTCATTTAATCCTACATATGAAGTTTAATTAAATCATTAATGATGGAATAACTTATTTGTAACGAGAAGACACCGGTGCAACTTATGGGTCAATGGTTGGTTTTGATTTAGTTTTAGCTTTATATCTCATGAAATCAATTATGCCGATCATGATTTTCTTCGTCAGACTTTGCAAAATCAATTTGAAGATGTTTTGAGATATTATGCATTCTTTTTATTAAAATATTGATCCAAAATTCGAGGGACAATGGATGAGAATCTGATACCAGTGAATTTATTTCGTGACACACGATCGGTATATATGTTGAACATTAATAAAAGTTAAGTTCTTGAGTTTCAAACATTCTGCCTATTCTACCCGCTTCTGAAAATAAAGCATTATGATCTGGTTAAAAAAAATTTATTATCGTATTTTGGTAAACATGATCTTTTTTTTAAACATAAAGAGAAAAATCAAACACTTATAACATTTAGTTTCTTTAAAAAAATCAACCAACTAGGTAAGTCATTTCTCCGCAACCTACGATTATTACTAGATTTGACTTCTTTTGTCAATAAATTAATGACTTCATTAACCTCTCTAGACATATGTGCTCATTTCAATACTCTGAAATGTTTCACCAACCAAAGATCATGTCATCACATAATAGCAATTGGAAAATAAATTTGGTTGCCGTTGGTAAATACATATGTAGTAGATATCAATAAATCAGGAGTAGAGAAATATTATTCATTATCGTTGTTAAGTGTACGCTTTCCAATCGGTCTTTACACACTAAATTATTTTGAGGATTATTATCCGTCTACTCTAATTTATAATTGGAATGCTATAATTGGTATGAGCTAACCTTGTTAGCTAAATCTTTGAAGCTCACTGTTTTGTGAGGTTTCATTTTTTATTCTAATTTGCCCTTTACAAAAAAAATAATAATAAAAAAAAATTATTCACCAACGGCTGGATAGAAACTAATAGATTTCCGAGTTCAAGTTTTGGCGGGAAATAAAACGTATCTCCCCTGATTTCCAATTATCAAACTAATGTTTTTTCTAATAAACGCGTTCCACAATTCTTATAATCCTAATTTCAAACCTATAAAATGCATTCCTTCACAAGTATGGTTTCTCCTATTAAAACCCCTTTCGATCAACTTCAGTAATCTCTAACTAAAAACCGTCTCTTTTCCATCTTCTTGATTTCCCTACGAAGCGTCACGCACAATACCCCTTTCTTAGATAAATTGCAAAAACATACTAAATATCATTGATTAATTTAATTTTGCATCAGGGAAACTAATAAAATTTAGCAAGTCAGAAGTTTTTTTTAGTAACAAAATTCATTCTAAATATCAGAGAATAATGATTTGATAGGTGAAAATCGAAAGAATAAACATAAATGAATCATATTTTGGAGCACTACTATTCATAGACATATCAAAATAGAAAACTTTTCACACAATTTTTTAGAAAATGGATCAAATTGTTCAAAGATAGCAAGGTAAAATATTAGTTCAATCTCGTAAACTAGCGTTAAATAAATATGTCTATCTAGTCTTCCAATATACCAAATGAGGTGTTTTGTCCTAAAAAAAATCACTCATAAAACAAATGTAATTTTGGGAGACTTATGGTAGGGAGGAGTATCAATGTAAAATGTGTTTATATGAAAATTTTGGATTTCAATAAAAATAGGACGATTGGGGTTTAAAGAAGATACCAAAATGAATAAAGCTTGATTGCAAAACTAGCCTAGAGATCGGCTACCCAGCCAAAATCCTTATGGTAATCCATTATAAAAGATAAGAATTTAAGGATTTTAACGTTGTTTCATGCTAAAAATAAACACTTTATAATGAATCTTGGATGTAGAAGTGTATTTTGGAAGGAGTATATCATCATAAGTACAACTGCTCGGAGGTAGGTTATGGTAATTCAATTAATATATGGTCTGGCGTTTGTAGTTTAACATCTTACTATGATATAAATCATAGTTCTTTAACACTTGTGCCTGAGATTATAAACTCATAAACAAAGAAGTGGAATGCTGAAAAAGTTAAAAACAATTTTCCTGCCAATATAGCTGATATGATTGTACAGATCAAAATCTTACTAACAACACTGTCATGCTTAAGCATGATAGTTAAGATGACTACTTATTATTACTGGGGAATTCAATGTGAAATCATTAAATGAAAAAATGCACAGTCATACTGCTAGTTCATCAACTTATACTACTGCAACCTTTTGAAAGGTTAAGATTTTCTTAGGGAAATGCACACTGCATTAACAGATAAGAAAAATTTAAGGAAATATGTTAACAATATTGATATGCATTGTTTCCAATAACCCTTTTGAATCCCCGAAAAACCTATTTTTTTGAATGTTCATTTACTAGAACAGTTTGGATGTTATCTCCTCCGACAGGTTCAAGTACAATTATAAGAGAGAACTTCCTACCTTATAGTTAGCATCATAGTTGGCTAGGAAGTTCCTCAATCTGTTCAGAAAAACAACAAAATCACTTCCTAATTCACCTAATGCCGAGAAATCTAAAAGACTAAAGTCGTATCCATGGGCCGTGCATTGGTCTAAACATTTAGTGCGTTTAGGGCTAAGAGCAGCGGCAATAGCACGTCCCGGAACGGACCGTACATTGTTATCATACAGATCGCTCCTTCTACGATCTTGATAGTATTTAGTGGTTCATTCCTTGAAATTTGATTGGATGCTATGAGATCATGCAGATTACAAAGGTTAAACTCAACTCTTCTCTGCCACACTCTTCTCTGGCACATACAAACCAACCATTATTCAAACTTGACAATGGAAAGTCAATGATGTTCCCTTTCTACCGAACTAGTATGTATAAGATTTATTATTATTATTATTATTAAAAAAGGACACCCCAAGGGTATTTTATTAAGAATCAAAACCAAAGTTACAAGAAATGGTAGGTAACCTAGCGACAAGATGGGCCTAAATCCCTTTCTGAATAATGATGCATAATCTATGAAACAAAGAACCACCTATTTTGGTATTAGCATCATTACCATCTCGGCAGTTTCTCAACCTCTCGAGGAATAAAACCATATTTTCACCTAATTCTCCTAAGAGTGAAAAGGCTAATACATTGAAACCATATCCGTGTGCCTCACATTTGGCCAAATACTTGGTGCATTTGCGACTTATTATTATTATCATATATTATTATTATTATTATTTTATTTTATTTGGAATTATACTCAAATCGGATTGCACGAACAAGCAATAACAATATAATTGAGATTGTAGCTACTAAATGTTGGATGATTTGGAAGAAAAGGTATATGAGATTTTTTTTAGAAAAAGTCAAATTCCAGTTTACAGGTTTAGCAGTCCGAAGACATTTATAATATTGGACATGCAAAATTATGGACATTTATAATATTGGACATGCAAAATTGACATTGGTCAAAGAAATACTGAACAATCCATATTAAAGGCCTACAAAACAAGAACGAAAAGCTCCACCACTTAAATTAAATTTCGATGCTTCTTGTATTGATGCTGATATACAAGTGCAGGATTTGGAGTCACGCTTCGTTCTGATACTGGTGCAACTCTCCAAGCTAGATATGGGACCTTCTTTGCAACCAATCTTGAAGAGGCAGAACCTTTGAGTTTGCTAGAATATTTTTCTAAAGATCTATATGTATTGATTGTACAAGAAATTTTCCATACAGTTTAACTAAGTAAAATTTTTGTGGTGTACTAGATACCCTCTCATTTTCATTTAGTCCTTTTATGAAGTTTAATTAAATCATTAAGGATGGAATAACTTATGTGCATCGAGAAGGCATCGATGTAACTTATGAGTCGATGGCTAGTTTTGATTTAGTTTTCACTTTACATCTCATGAAATCAATTATGCCGATCATGATTTTCTTCGTCCGACTGTGCAAAATCAATTTCAAGATGTTTTGAAATGTTATGCATTTTGTTTACTAAAATGTTGATTCAAAATTTGTGCGACAATGGAGGGAAATATACACTAGTAAATATATTTTGTGACGAACAATCAGTATATGTATTGAACATAAAACAAAAGTTAAGTTCTTGAGTTTCAGACATTCTTCCCATTTTACCTGCTTTTAAATTAAAGTACTAAGTTTTGGTAAACAAGATCTTTGTTTGATTATAAAAGTAAATTTCATCGATAAAAATCAAATACTTATAACATTAAACAAAAAAATTAATAAGAGAACTCAACCAACTAGGCAAGTCATTTCACCACAACCTACGATTATTATCAGACCTAGTTCTTTTTGCCAGTAATCTGCCACTTCATTAACCTCTCAAGGCATATGTGCCCATTTCCATACTCTAAAATGTCTCTAACAACAACCGGTAAAGAAGACCATGTCATCACCTTATAGAAATTGGCAAATAAATTTGGTTGTCGTTAGGAAATACGTATGTCGTAGATATCAATAAGTCAGGATTAAAAGTAGTATTCATCGACGGCTACATAGAAAGTTTTGGCGGGAAACTTATCTCCTATGGTTTCCGATTATCAGACTAAATATTTTTTTCCAATAAACGCGTCGCCCACTTGTTACACCCTAATTCCAAACCTTTAAAACGCATCCTCTCACAAGTATCGTTTCTTCTGTTAAAACCCCTCAACTGCAGTTAGAGAACCGACCCTTTTTCGTCTTCTTGGTTTCCTGAAGGACCCTTTCTTAGTTCTGCTTCTGATAACCCCAAAAGTTTCCCGTTTTCTTGATTTCCTGACAAACCCCTTTCGTAGTTCTGCTTCTGATAACCCCAAAAGTTTCTTCTTTTATATGTTTCATTCACTTAAGCATAAGCGTAGTTGATAAAAATTCTCAACAACAATGGTTGATGTTATTGGTTCTTGTAAACAAGTATGTATCAGTTCCAGGGTTTATGTTTGTTGATGAGAATTTTGGTTTTAGTTATTGTTTCTAATTTGAACTTATGAATACTGGAGTTTGTTTATTGATGTAAATTTCGTTTTTTTTTATTTTTTTTACATTGTTTGAGATTCTAATTTAATTTATTTTGAGGTAATAATTTGAACTCAAGTTTGTGGAATTGTGATTATTGTTGTATTTGGGATCTTACGCCCAAATCCCAAACACATTTGATGAATTTAAGATATTTATATGTGTAACTTCCTTTAGGACCACTACAATATTTTCGTATAATCATAAGAACTGTCGTAAGTGAATTTTATTATTATTTTATTTCATGCTTGTAGCTTCTTGAATCACATGAATGGTATATGTAGTTATTATTATTGTTTGAATTGACGGAAATAACCCGGTTCGCCGTTATTATCGCGTGAATTGACGAAAAGAATCCATCCAACTAGGTAAGTCATTTCTCCACAACCTACGAGTATTGTCGGACTTCGCTTCTTTTTCCAATAAATCTGCACCTTCATTAACCTCTTTGAGCTCATGTGACCATTTCCATACTCTAAAATGTTTCTATCAACCGGTAAAGAAGACCATGTCATCACATGATAGCAATTGTCAAGTAATGCCGTTAGTAAATACGTATGTGGTAGATATCAATAAATCATGAGTAGAAGTATTATTCATCGACGGCTACATAAAAAGTTTTGGCAAGATTTGTTGGGCTTAACTATCAAAATTGGCTCTGCGATTCGTGCAAAAAATCGGGCGATAACTGAGTCGAAGCCGATTCAAAATTTTCAACTTTGACTCTCTTAGGCAATCTCCTGCATGTCCATGATTTAGCTTTATTTGTTTTCTCCGCCCTATTTTGTTGTTGTTTTTTTCTCTAATTTTTTTTTATCCATCATCGATTTTTCCTCTTAAATCTCCGTTATTCTGCAAACCTATGAACCCTAGTTTTTTAGACCCCTAATTAATTATCTCTTTCTCCGATTTCTATTTTTTATTCTTTGATTAGTTCAGTTTATTTTATTAACCTAATTATTCTTTATTCTGTTGCAGATTTCATCCCTTCACTCCAACCCAGACCTGATTGGGAGGACTAGGGTTTTTTGCGGAAGCAGTTGAGACATTTGCAGCGGGTTTTCCTTGTAGTTCGTTCTCATAAAGATTATTGTCAGTTTAAGAAGATTTGGGGAGCCTCTCAATTTTTATTCAAATCTCTTCGATTCCTCCATCAGGTCGTGCAAGTAAGCCCATCTTTACACTCTTTTTAGCAATCATTACTCTCTTTTCTTCTCTAATTGTGTCGTCAGTAATCAGTAGCAGATTTTCCTCCAAGTCTTTTGACTGGTGTTACTTTAGTCTCAAGATAGTAGCATGATGAACACTTGGCATTCTGCAAATTTTCATACCTATCGAGTTGTTCATATTTATACAACTTCTAAATAAATTTCTTTCCTCCACAAACTTTGGCCTCTTAGAAAACATCACACCTACAGGAAAGAACTTACACACAATCTCTCTCAGTAAAATTTTAAACATCCTTTTCAGTCTGCTATTGTTGTTTGCTGGTTTTAATTCAATGGAGTCTTCTTCTTCAAACATTGAAAAGTTGTCTTCTAATCTCCAAAAAAACTGTAATAATACTCACAAAACCATTAGACATGTCAGTCTGCAAGGAAAGAGAAGATTTGTTGAGTCGTATGCTCTTATTGGTTACGTCTATAGAGAAGCAATAGTTACTAGAAGTGTTGTTAGTTTTGCTGTCAGACAAATATGGGGTGCTGAAAGAGAAGTTATTATCATCACTACAAATAAGAGAAATATCTTCATATTCCGTATTCATTCTAGAGATGTTTTCAAAGAGTTCTGAGAGAGAGACCTCACTCAGTTGGTGGTCCTTTTCTTGTTCTATTACCTTGGCAGTTCCACATGAATGTGCAGGATGCACTTTTTCAGTTTGAAGTCTTTTTCATTGAATTTAGGTTGAGAGTTGATTTGGATAGAGACAATATTTCCCAACTGATTTCTTCTCAAGCTGGAGAGCCTACAACTATATACAATAGAGATGCTATTGGTGTTGTCAAGGCTAAAGTTAAAGTGGTTGTCAACCTGCCTCTGGTCAGAAAAGAGAAGATTACCCTTGAAGATGGTGAGAAGATTAAGGTGGTTATTTTTTATTTGGGTTTTCCCTTAGAAATCTCCAGGAACTGTTATGTTTTCAATCATAATGAAAACTACTGTGGTCTAATTGATAATATTGCATGGCTTGATGTTCATGCATTAAAACTTCAAGGTGTTGACCCTTTTGGTGATCAAGTTGATAAAAATGAAATGGAAGAGAACATCGAAGGGCTTATGCAACCAGAAAATATTCAAGAAAATCCTGAAGTTGAGAATGAAAGAATTGATGGTCAGGAGAATGTTGAGAATAATGACAAGGTGGAAGAAGAAGAGAGAAATCCACCAAATTCTCCAGTGGCAGTTCATTATATTTATTCTTCTGAGTTAAATGTGAATGGTCACAGAGCTAAAAAGAGAAGGAGAGGGGAAGATATAATTTCTGACATTATGGACATGGATAACTACTTGAAAGAAATTACTATTGTTCTTAATAGGCTTTCTGAAAAGGTTTCTAAAGATAGTGCTAGGGTGGTGATATAAAGGGGTGAATATTCAAATGGAATTGCAAGTGCTGATACTTATATCGAACAAAAATTATATCACTCTAATCAGGTTCTTTTCATAACTAAAAATCTTTATTTTAACTCCTCTTTTTGTGACTACTTTTATGTTTACCTTAGCCTGATTTTTCCTTACATCCTATCTTCCTACTCCATTTACTTTTTCCTTAACCTTCTCATTTTGTTTAGTTTCTACATTGTTCTCATTTATCTTTTAAATCCTAGTTTTTTTGCAATGAGAATACTTTCATGGAATGTGCAGGGGATTGGAAAACCCCTCACAAAAAGTCACTTAAAAAATATATACTTAAGAAGCACAATCCTGATTTCATTTTTCTGGCAGAAACGAAATCACTCGGAGATAACATGAATATATTAGATAGGAATTTAAGGTTTCATGATTGGTTTTTCGTTCCTAGGATAGGCCTTTCTGGTGGGTTTTTGATAGCATGGTATAATAATATCAAAGTGGCATGCATCGCTGAATTTTTTGATATTTGCTTCTTTGAAATCCATAATTGTTTTAATAATGTTTGGAATATTGTCTGTATGCATAGTTCTCTTAATGCCCAAGGAAAAAAAATCGCGATGGGATAAAATTAACCACTTTTGTAAATTGAATTCTAGTTCTTCCTAGATCATAATAGGTGATTTAAACTTTATTCTGCATGTTAGTGATAAGCAAGGTGAAATAGTAACTCTCATGTTAATAAGCTCATCCATGATAATACTCAGTCTCTAGGTTTAATGGACCTTAGATATCAGGGAATTCCTTTCGCTTTGTCGAATAATAGAGAAGGAAATGAAAATATTAAAGAACATATTGATAGAGTTCCGTCTTCTTCTTGCTGGTCTAACATTTATCCCAATGCTATTGTTAGTCATCTGCCTAGAGTTGGTTCTGACCATACTCCAATACTTTTAACTTGCAAGCCTTTGAAACATCATGCTCATAAACCTTTTAAAATCATCAGAACTTGGTTAAGTCATGATAATTTTAGAGAACTTATTTCTAATAACTGGAATTGTAACATTAATGGCTCTTACGCTTATAAAATCCAAAAGAATCTTAAAAATCTCTCCTACACTCTTTCTAAGTGGAATAAATCAGTCTTCGGAAACATCTTCCAGCATATAGAGAATCTTAATAAGAAAATGGAATTTCTTCACACTATTTGTCATGATACTGATCTTAAACCTGCTTAACCAATAGGATTATAGCCTAATCCTGAAGTAACAACGTCTAGATCATTGGTCTTAAGGGACATAATTATATAAAGTAAAACAAAACTAATTCTGAAGCTCTCTGATGCTTTATAGACGAAACTCCCAAAAGATATTAGTATATATGTGTATTGTTTTACAAAACAACAAGAATTCATATATATGTAAGATACAAGAAACGTTCTTAATAGAATATCGGTTTAAACTAGAGAAGCGGATGTCTTCAAGTACATCATATCTTCGGAAAACTGAAACTGAAGTGGGAACATGTGAGCACATCATCCCAAAGGGGTGCTCAATGGAAATATATAACTCTCAGGTAATCACTAACATGCTCCACATTACTAAAGAATATAGTTTGAAAGAAAACAAGAATAAACTAATCATACAACAATTTATGAATTACAAAGAAAGTGTCACTCTAACCTCGCCAAACTCATTGGAGAAGACGACGCGAAAGCAACCCTAATGAATAATAATAACATCGTCCACACAGAGTGCTCATGCAAACCATGATTCAGAATATTACCATCAAGATCAGAAAGTTAGACAAACAAGTATAATATGCACACGAGTGATTTCCCTCAAATAAAATAGTATATATATATTATCATAACGGACGAATTACCGCCCTACTAGGTAATATTCAAACAGATGAGTTACCGCCCTACTATATTAATAAACAATAATACTATAACGGATGAATTACCTCTACTAATGAAATAGTTATAATAATATTTAAATGGATGAATTACCTCCATACTAGGTATATTATCGACGGACGAATTACCGCCTTACTTAACTTAGCTAAGAGCCGTGGGGAAACACATATACTCCTCGCAGGGAAATCTCACAATGCATATCAAACACATCACATCATAGCAATACCGTACATACAGATACAACATATACATCATACTCAAGATACGGGAAATAGAGCATCACAGTATACGCTATCATGCACACAAATAGTAAAGACTCATCATGATCGCAGATAAAAGAAAGCTTAATGATTATAAGAAGGTTACAGAGTTCCCACCTTTTTGGATGACAAGCCTCGCCTATCTCGAGATCCTCAATCCACTGGTTCATCCTCTGAATCGATCGTTGTTAATAAAGACTAACTGACAATCACACAAGCATTCTAAGAAATTAGCCAAAAGGCTCATACAAGGTTCATAAAAGTCTATCAACTGGTTCTAAACCCATTTATGGTTCTACACCTTTTTATTATCTAACTTCAGCATATCTAAGGTTTACTAATTGATTTGGATATATTCTATAGTCTATTAACTACGACTTATGAATATCTACAACTTTGTAGAACAAGTCAAGGGCTCGCCAAATACAAGAAACTAGTTCTAAGCCCAAGTCTAACAAACCAGCCCATTAATCTAAAGCCTGGTCCAAAAGAATCCACTAACGGAACAGTCCACTGGTCAATTGCGGTCAACGTCTGAAGTCAAGGTCAGGTCAATGGTCTAACTCGGTCAAGACAGGAAAACTCGGTGAGTTAACTCAGTCAGATCAGCTGAGTCAGAAAATCAGTTAGCTAAACAGCTGGCAGGTCTGAATCATTTAAGCTTGTTGGTTCTGTGAAACTAACAGTTCAAAACCTATCTTACAATATTCAATACTACAATCAAACATACAACTAATCTATTACTTTATATCTCAATTAGATACTAAGTACATCTCATTTCCAACAGCTGCGACTAAAAAATTAACTGATCCAGCTCAACTGCAACAACTGCAATCAATCTCTTAATCCATTTGAGTCTTGAACATCGTCTCTGCAACATCTCATCCCTGGCTACACTTCCACCAGCAGTTCCTCAACCTCTGCAGTTCCAATTCCAGTTCCATTCTTTTGTACAATGAATACCAACAGTTCATACATAATCTTCAACTGCAACTCATTACGATACTAGTATTCTTCGAATGTGTAACTTCAAACATCAACACCTCATATAAATTTCAGCATATACCAAATTCCTATAACTCCAACCACAGTTCTAACTGCATCAACACTATCAAGTCCTTGCTCTCAACTGAAGGTACAAATACATCTCACTAACCAGCCATACTTCATATTTCATTCCTGTAACTCCTGAGCATTTCCCAATGACAAATAACAACTTAAGTACTACCAACAACACCACACTTGCACATTCACAGCTCACACCCTCATCTAAACCAGGTTCATCTTCAATACCATTTCTGTTTCAGTTGTAAGATTCAGTTCACAACACTCACACATTTAACCATCTTTGTCTTCATGTAACCCACATCAAACCGAAACTACAGCCACAACTCAATCCATTCAATCTCCAGCTTCAGCAAACAAGCTATATAAATCACCATCTCAACCAATTAAGCTGTATTATAACAATTCTTCTAATTCAAAATACATACAACACATCAACTTCTTCATGTTTGTCACAAGCAACTCAATTTAGCTTCTACCAACAACCGTACAACATCAACACCACAACAGCAACATCATTGTCATTTCAGGAAATCTACTTAATTCTGTAACATCCATTCATCTTCTTTATTTTAAACTGAGCTTAACTCCATGAACTCCCTGAAATCATTTAGCTCCACCAGATTATAACTGAGTTTCCTTGGATCTCATTCTATCCATCAATTACTACCTCCATTCACAGATTCATTATCCCTGCCTCCATTCACCAAAATGCTTCTCAATTTCAAACAACCTAAAACAAGATTCAAAACCCCAAATCAATAACTCAAATCCGAATACTGCTACTCACTTCAACATATTCATCTGAACTACCCGATTCAGGAACCCTAACTCCAATTTGGGTAAGAACAACACAAATCCTAATTCTCTATGAAACTGAAATTAGCTTATACATCCATTTATACTTCAGTTAAGAGTAAACCCACTCTATAATCAATCAACACAAAACGATTTCATAAATAAGCATCAATCAATTTGAACCCTAAATTATCTTACCTTTTTCTGCTTCTTCCTGTGGTCGAACAATTTCAGCACCATCACCTTCTCCATCATACAACTAACTACTAAAATTTGATGAATCACTCGCATCAAATTATGCTAGCTTCGTCGACGGAATCGACCGAAAGGAGGAAAGAAGAAAGAACAGAGAAGAATGAAAGAGAATAAGAAAGAAGAATGAAAAAGAAGAAGAAAAGAGAATGAGTTAATCTTCTCAAATCGACAGGGGATAAGGCCGACCAAAATATTACGGAAAATGACTATTTTTCCCCTCTAACTAATCTGATAAAATCTTCTTCGTCCAGTTTCCGATTGACACGTGCGAGCAGTCTATTTCGCCAAACTTTTCGAGATCTACCTAGTGATACTAATTTCGTATCTAGATCATTGTTAGATTAATTAACATTAATTAAAATCTATATTAACTAATCAAGTTATTAGCGAGTAAATCATCTCTTGATCGTCTCTTAACCGGTCAAATAGCGTTGACGAGCTTGAGGGTCCTTACACTGTTAATCCTCTACCTATTTTAGAAATTAAAGATACACATAATAATCTGGATATCTGGTATAGTAGAGAGACTGATCACTGGAATCACCTTTTGAAAGATAAATTCATTAAGGATTTTGATAGAAATACTGCCTTCTTTCACCAAACTGCTAATAAGATGAATAAATCACATTCACACGCTTAGGGATGATACTGGTCTTTGGATTGATGATAACTCACAAATTCAAAACATGTTAATAAAACACTTCAAAAATATAAGCACCTCTACTAATGCGCAACACCTTGACATCCTCAATAACCTTATAGAACCTTGTATTCATGAAAATGATAATAATTTGCTCATTACGATTCCTGACGAAGTTGAAAACAAAAATACTCTCTTCGCCATGAACCAGTGGGGCTCTCCTGGACCAGATGGTTACCCGCTTGGCTTTTTTAAAGCTTACTGGGACATTGTTAACAATGACATTATCAATATATTCCAAGATTTTTTCAAAAAAAATACATCCTCAAAGAAATGAACTACACTTATATCACTTTAATTCCCAAGGTTCAAAACCTTTCTAACCCTAGTGATTTTCTCCCAATCAGTCTCAGCAACATTACGTATAAAATTATTTCAAATTTTTTAACAAACATACTGAAACCTTTAATTCCTAAACTTATTTCTTAAAATCAGTCTTCCTTTATTCCTGGTCGACAAATCACTGACAATATAATAGTGGCGCATGAAATTTTACACTCTATGAAGACTTCTAAAAATAAAAGCGAGAACACGACCTTAAAATCGATATTTAGAAAGCTTTCGACAGGATCAAATGAGACTTTATTAATCAGACTCTTATCTCTTTTGGTTTCTGTGAGGATTGGTGTCAACTGATTATGCAATGTATAACCACTACGTCTTTCTCGGTTTTTCTAAAGGGAGTGCCTGGTGAAAAAATCTTTGTGTCCAGGGATCTCCAACAAGGAGACCCTTTATCCCCTTACCTTTTTATTATATGCATGGAGGTGCTCTCCAAACTCCTTTTAAAAGATGAAAATAATAAACAGATTTCTGAAATTAAAGTCACTAAAAACGCACCTTTTGTTTCTCATCTGTTTTTTCCTGACGATTGTTTTCTCTTTCCTAAATCTAACCTGTATGAAGCAAAAAAATATTGTTAACATTCTAAAGCTCTTTGTGGAAATGACTGGACAGGTCATTAACTTTCAAAAATATGGCATTTATTTTACTCCAAAAATTCACAACAAACATTGTAAAATTATTTCTAAAATTCTTAAAGTTATAAAAATCTCTAAGAATGATAAATATTTAGGAACTTCCCTCTTTTTTGATAGAAATAAAGTAAATAGTTTTGAGCCTTTACTGAATAAGTACTACGCTTCTCTCCAAGGTTGGATGGGAACACTAGTGGAAAATGGGGTTTCTTCAACCCACAAAATCGACCCCTGTTGACCGTCAGTTAACCATTGACCGATCAAGACGGTTGAGGAATAAGAAAAAAAATTCTCAGACGGCTAAAAAAAATCGCGGAATAATTACCTTTTTATCTCCGAGTCAACTGCGGACCCAACGAATGATGAAACACGATTTACCTTCGGTAGATTTTATTATTCGGCATATATATACCTCTTTCTCTCTCCCCTTTCCAAATCTCACTTTCTTCTTCTTTTGCTCTCAGCTCTCGGTCCCCATCTCTAACCTAAGAAACCAGCTCCGTGGAAATGGAGAAATCAGTAACCCTAGATGCTATTTCAACCATCTAATAAACCTTCTCTTTATTCTTCTTCTTAAATCCCTCAACCCACTATTCGAGTTGTAGATCTCAAATCTGCTGGGAACAAATTCAATCCATGTTTCTTTTTTTGCTTTCATTTTCAGGGGTTTTATCAAAATCTTTAACTAGATCTAAAAAACATAATCATCTCATGAATGATTACTGCTAAATCTGTTGGTTTTAGGGTTTTTAGAACTTGAAAATCTTGAGATGTTCTTTGAAGATTTAGATTGGTTTAAGTCGTCTTCAATCTTGGAAGTAAAAGTCAATACTCACACCAAGAATCGATTTTATATGGTTGGTACAGAAACTTGGTTACTTTTTATTTTCATCGCACAATCGATTGTTTTTAGCTCACTGGTTCTGTCCCCTGTTTAGTTGTTTTAATTGAATCTGTTTAGTTGTTTACATTTTGTTTTCTATGATTGCGGTTGGGTAATTCGTAGATGCCATGGCAAGAAACTGAAAGTGGCCTTTTGATAAGAGCTGTTGCTGGATCAATTTCAGGATATGTTATATTTGATTCAGTCATATGTATTGCTGGCCTTCTAAGTGGAAGACTAATGAGGGAAAGAATTTCTCCATCCATATGGATCCGCCTTACAAATTAAGGTAGTTCAAAATTTTCATTACTAGTAGATTTATGTTAATTTGTTGTGTTTTTGAAATGGAATATTGAAGTGAGTTTGTGTATTTTACAGGACTCATGTGTTTGTGTGGTTCTGGATGTAGTGTTGTTGAACGCGTTGCTCAACATTTGGTCTATGTTTTTCTTATAAAGATGCTAGGAGTTGAACATCCAAGTGCTAAGGTAAGATTGATACATTAGGAATGCGTATACTTTTTATTCTTTAGGTTTGTTTCTGTTCTTGAGAAGGATTTATGTCAATTATAGTTTGAGTTATATGCAAATGGATCCACTAAGTGTTGATTGCAGTGTTGCTTAAGTTTATTGTTCATTTATTGAGGAATTTCGTTATATGAGCGAGGTATAATTACAGGGTTTAAGCAGGTTGTTCTGCGTATAAGTGATGTGGTTGAAGCTCTCACGAAGATGAGTGGAACAAAGAGCAAGGTAGTGTACGGTTTAAAGAGGTGGACGGAAGGTTCGTGTCTTTATGTTTCATGAAGCATTGGAGATATCCAGTTGGACTTGTAATATTTTGACCCTTCCATTAAAGCATCTAGAGACAGTTTGTGTAATTTCAATTTTGGCTTGTAATTTTTTCTGGTGAATAATGATGAAATGGACTGATTTTCCCTGAAATCTTTGTGTAATTTCAGGTCGACGAACAACAAATGCTGCTTAATATTCCAACTAACCGAAGAAGCTTCCAGATTTATTTCTACCACAACAATATTCTATTTTCCTCTTTTATTTCTTAATGAAAACCGAAGCACTTCAACAAGCTTTGTCTCTAAACTGTTAATTTGGCCTTCAAATACTAATTGGGATCAGACAAGGTTTTCCAATAGCTATATGGGGGAAATCCTCTAGTTGTCTTAAGGGGTAACTATTATATTATGTAGAGTTGGTACAAGAAGTCTATGTTTTCTATTTTATTCCTCTCTTCAAACTGTAATGAAGAGATATTCTTGGGTCGTGAATTTTGATTGGTGTTTCTTCAGGTCCTGTATGCTCCCGTACTTTCTGCTCTTGTACTGTCTGTTTTTGGTGAGCGTTATTACAAAGTTACTGCTGAAGCATTCAGAGTGTGCGGGGAGATTGTTCGGGTGGTGCGACCTAACGTTGCGGTGAGAATTGTTATATTTCATGAAATTTCTGAATTTTATGTCTTCATCTATTTCACGTTTAACACCATCTTTTTCAGGGTGTTGGTTTTGATTACAAGCCATACATTCATCCAATCTATAATGCAATTTTAACACGTCTATCTAACCAAGATCAAGATCAGGTTGGTATTATCTGGATACAACCACAATTTTTTTTATGTCGTCTTTGAGCGTTTAACTATCTATGCTACCCAACCAAAAAGTTCTCCTTCTGATGTACTAAATTTTTTATTCTAACAGGAGTTAAGGAGTGTGCTATTTCTTGCATGGGCCTCGTCATTTCAACATTTGGTGATAACCTCCAAGCAGAATTACCTGTATGCCTTCCTGTTCTTGTTGATCGGATGAGTAATGAGATAACTAGCTGGAAGGCACTATAAAGTTAGGATATATACTGTCTACTTGATGTGTTTAAGCAGTTCAAGGTTATGAGTCTTCAAATTCTGTATAAAAGGACCAAGAAGTTCTAGTTTGTGGGTGGATGGAGTTCACGGTTCTGAATTGGGATGTTGTTAGATCAACTTTTCTGAAATTATCCAAGTTACGTGGATCAGTTTCTCAAATTTTTCAGGTGATAACATCTTGTATGTTATGTTTGCAGATGTTTTGGATTGTGATTATATTGAATAAATAGTCACAGTTATGGAACTTTACAAAAAAAGAGTAAGCATGAATGATGGTGGATTACAGGAAGTTCAATTTTTTTTAATTGTCCACATCAGGTCTATTTGTTGCTGATATTATTTATTGTGTGAACATGAAGGTTGGAACAACTGTTGTTACACGAGCTGATAGAAGAGTAGCTTTAGGAACTCGAGGAAGGCGTGGCTTACCTGATGGAACTGAATTGGCATATCACATGAATGGTAATGGTCATGTATGTTTGTACACCCAACATCCAGATGCTTATGCAACATCATTTTCTGTAGTTCTCATTCCATGATGAACTGTGTACTATTTGGTGATTACTCTTCCCAGCTTCTTATAATTTGTTGAGATATTTTCTTTGCAGGTCAAGAAAGTTATAGAAAATATCATAATATAAATTAATAACTCGCTTTCTCAAGGACCAGATACTGCATGACAAGTTCTTGATGAAAATCCTTAAAGAAAATAAAATGGGGTAACTTTTTTTATCTTTTGTTTTCTTTATATATTCCATAAATATTAACTTCAATTGTGTAACCTGGATGGCTTGTGGAATCTTATATTATTGTTTCTTGGTTTGAAAACTAACATGAATCCCTCAGAAAAGTATACTAGTTTAGTAACTTTGTTATCGACAACAAAGTTATCGTTTTGAAGTCTCGAATTATATCTTATGCATCCATTTAGATTGTATCTTATTGACTTAGTTATCATTTTCTGCAAATGCCAACTATTTTGCAGGTGCTGATGGAAACATCACAGAAAAACAACTTCGTCAGGGATTTTTTTTTTTTTTGACTCGTTTTTGTGCAGTTCACGACTTGACACGATTTTTATCTCAATCTTTGTTTCTGTCTTGATGCATTATATATGAAAAGATGGTAAATGTATGTGTATATAAATTTGGTCCAAAGACGCAAGATTATGCTATAACCATAATAACATTAAAATCTGAAAAAATTAATCATTTGATTTAGATGTGCTATTGGGCCCTTTATTGTTAGTGATGATTATGCTATACCATTCCTTCTGTTGTAAAGATTACTATGCGATCTGTTGAGTAAAAGGTAATATGTGTGATTTCGAAACTTGATCTGATTTGGGCTTGATATTGTTTTTTCCAGGTGTTTGAATCCTTTGGTGTTGTTGAGCTGGTGACCAGAGGATAATGGATAGCTCAAAGGGTTGGGTTTTGTCCAGTTTGCTAGAGCCGCTTCAGAGTTTGAACGGGCTATTAGACATTGCAGGGAGGATCATCAAAGGTGGGAAACAACCTTTTTCCTTTTTTTTTCTGTTTGATAAAATAATAGGATAACCGTCAAAGATAAAAGACTAGACCCTAATGAGATCAATTGGAGCAAGAGTACCTTTTTCTTTTTTAGAAAATGTGTACTTTGACCAGTCGGTGCTTTGTCTAACATGTTACTATATAATATATTTCTAGCCGTGAATAAATGTTAGTATTCCTACATGCCATCCTTGAATTAACCAATGATAAATATGAACTCTTGATACATGGCTAATTACTGGCACTTGATATGCTAGTTTTTCTTCTTCATGTACGGTCTTTAAATGCCCGCTCTAGAGCCATTCTCATGCAAAAGTTAGATCATAGTGGCACCACATCAAGGTTAGGTGCTGCTTAGCTATCTCTGTTTCTCCTTCTCCTTTTACCTTTTTTTTATATCTTGAAGTGACTTTAATCTCTACGTCTATCAGCTGCAGCCTTGTTCCTGCTGTAAATGGAGCTTTCTTAGCTTTTTGTAACTGTTGGTCGATGGTTCATTAACATTCCTAGTATTTTTATGTAACTATTGGTCGATGGTTCATTAACATTTTTGTTTGAAAATTCAGGGAGAAGTTTGGCCACTTGGTTCTGCAGGGAAACAGTTGCTGAGGTTCTACAATGGTGAGTTCGAAGTCTATATCCAATGACTTGTGCTTTTTCTTCTCTAACTCTTTTCTTTTCTTGTTTATTGTTGATTTTGCCAATTCTTAAGATTTTTGTTTAATTCTTGACTCCCTTGAGTAAAGGGAGGTTCCCACCTGCTTTAAAATCTGTAGTGGATGATGGATTGTTACAGGTTGGCAGGCATACAACTATTTCACTAGCAAGATGCTTCTAAAAAACTTGCTGAGCCTGGACTTATCTTAACAGACTCTTTACTAGGATTAATTTTGGATATCAGTCCAAATTGAAATTGTCAAATTGTTTGGGTGTACAGGTGGGTTTTGAGAAATTTCAATAAACTAATTGCGCTTTGATGAAGTTATAAGAAATTGTCAGCTTGTCCTTGTTTGTTGGTTTTATTGATTTTGAAAAATTATTCTTGCTGCAGGTACTCGATTGTTAAGTGTGGGCTCAGTTCATTATTTTGGAGGAAAGGTTGCTGGCACTGAAGGGGTATGAGTAACTATCCCATGAGATTTTGTCATCTTCGTTTAGTTCTAAGAAAAATTGCAGGAGTAATTTCAGTTATTCTTTATTTTTGGTTGGTACGCCATTAATAAGAGGTGGGGATTGAGATGAAAACGATAAAATAGGTGAGCTTATAATGAGACACTTCATTGTTGTTTGTTGTTTTACTTATGTAGAGTATTACTTGATTTCTTAAGTTTGTGTAATGTGCATGCAAGCAAATTTGTGTGTAATGCTGAGAAAGCTTGGAACTCATTTGTTAACCATGGAGCTTATTATTGAAGCCCAGAATCCATCTCTCATCAAAGTGTGTGGGGTTAGTTCAACACCAGGCAGTTTATCATTTTGCTGGTTTGCAATTTTCTTTAAGACACTTTGAACTTATTTTTTCTTCTCTTTAAGAAACCTTGAACTTACAAATTGGTGTGAATTCAGAATTTGAATCCATATGATTTTGAATCTAAGTGTTTAATTCAGTTATAAATTGTGTAATGAATACATTGACTAATTAATGGAAAAGGCATTTTAAATTTATGAGCACATGTTTCATTGAATTTTATTTTCGATTTGGTTTTCATTTTGAATCAGATTCGGTTAGGCCAAACAGATTCAGTCAGATTCGGTTAGGCCAAACAGATTCAGTCAGCCGGTTGAATCTGTTTTTTTTTTTAATATTAGAATCTATATCAATGACCGATGAGAGTCAGTCATAACCCCTTGACTATTAAAATTAGTTGTCGACCCGTGTAGCCACGTCACAGATGAAAAAGACGCTCAAACAACGACCCTTTCTCCGACCGCCAAAGCAAGTCATTTAACTCGTATCTATAACTTGATTTGACGGTCAGGAAACTGATATTTTCCATTAGTGGAAAGATGTTTAATCACGTTGGTCACACTGTCTTAACTAAAACAATGCTTGGTGCATACCCAAATCATTAAATGCAATGTCTAGATTTTCCTAAAAAAGACCTTGACAACTTGGACAAAATCCAAAGAGATTTTTGGTGGCAAAATAAAAATAAAAAGAAATGATACTATCATAAAGCCTGGCCTAGCATTACTAAAGACATTCTCCATGGTGGTCTAGGAGTTAGAATTCCTCATAAGTACAATCTAGCTTTAATCACTAAGTTAGCCTGGAGGTTAATTCATAATCAAGATCAGCTTTGGGCTAAAATACTAAAGCATAAATATTTCAGAAATCATAATCCTTTAAGAAAACCAGAAAGTATAAAATCTCCTGGATTTGGTCCGGTATTAGAAAAGGTCTGGAGATCATTAAATCTAACAGTGTCTAGCAGGTGAATAACAGAATCGACATTAATATTTGGACTGATTTGTGACTCCCTAATCAATCTGCCCTTTTTACTCCTGTTATTATTGATAATAATATGCCTAATATTGTTAATGATTTAAAGGGGGTTAGTCCTCGAGTGATTTGTGGAGAGTTGAGTGTATTTTGAATCTTGGGGATTTTGAGAGAGTGCATGGAGTTTGAGAGAGTTTGGTGTTTTTGAGTTCAAGGAGTTTGGGGAGGTGTAGGGAGTTTAAGAGAGTTTATTAGAGGAGTTTGGGAGAGTTTGAGAGAGTTCATTCCTAGATCATTCTCTTTTAAGAAACAACGAATCCTCATTTGCAAGTAAAAATGATCCTATCTCTATATCAATAATATGTGCAACGAGATAAAAAATTTTCTTTCATTTTAACAGTCTCCATGCAATTCTAACTCTCTTTGTTCACGAACATTAATCCACATATCATCCGCTATACTCTTTCTCCATGCATTAGCTTCTTGACGTTGTTGTTCTTGAGTTTGTGTCAAAACTTCGTCATCATTTTCAAGCGTTGATAAGGATGGATGGCTATCTTCCTCTTCCTCGACTGGAAAATCATCTGAACGGCATTCTTTTCGCAAGAAGTTGTGTGAGCCTGCACAAGTTGTCACTATCTCTGCTTGCACTTGATACGAAAATGGAGGTTGAGACTTAAAGATCAAGAAACGAGACTTCAAAACACCAAACGATGTTTCAACTACATTCCTCAAAGAAGCATGACGTAAGTTAAACAATTCTTCAGCCTTTTCTGCATGATTACCCGTACAAGAAAATTATTTCAAATGATAACGTTGTCCACGAAATGGTGTTAAACAATATCGTCGGTTTGCAAACCCACCATCCCCCAAGTAATATTTACCTGAATAAACCACAAAAAGAAAACTTTGTCAAGGAGAACCCAAATATAACTTAACCCAAAAATTAGAACTTCACATTAGATAAAAGTAAAATTATCTTGCGGTATTTTCAGTCCATTTCTTTTTGTCATTACGTCGTTAAGTATTTTCGAATCATAAGCAGACCCTTCTCGTCCACTGAGCACGTATATGAACTCCAAGTCGAAGTTCCAAACCCTAACACATTTTGAGATGTAATTCCATGTCGATTCTGGTAAACAGCTGCATATCTTTTCTTTACCATTGCTGGGATATTTGTATCGTCCATAGCTCCAATGAAATCATTAAAATAAGGATAAAATCGTGTACTCTCTCGAATTTTAGTTGGAATTGCACTTGTTGGCTTAGCCATCATCTTTGGGGCTATAATATTTAAAGTTACAGGTAAAGCTACAACTGAGAAGATTTAGAAGCCAAGAAGGAATGGATTTGGCTTGTGATTCAGAAATGGCCATGTTGGTTATTGGCCTGTTGGTTCCCTAGGATGGTCAAACTCCGGTAGATGTTGAGAGTTGCAATAAAATAGTGATATTGTAATAATATAGAAGCAAATGAACTGTTTCATCCCGACAACCTAGCTAGTACTGGTATTGTATCCAGTATCAAGAACATGTAGTAGTGTAATGAGTCCATTCAAGCTAAATTACTGACGCATTTCCATTATATTCCAGGAATCATTATTATTTTCTATGCTATACATTTCATCCCGACAACCTATCTACTACTGGCATTGTAATCATTATACTCGACATAATCGAGGTACGCTTTCTATGTTATGCAATTGCGTAACTTACTTCTTTCTTAACTTTAGTATTTCTACATTCAGTTTTGGGTTTGGCTTTCGATAAACCATTTAGATTTTATACTTAACTTTAGGCTATAAAGTTAGGGTATACATATAATCCTTTGGTTGGGGATTACTTAACATTAGACTAGAACTTTAAGCTATATATATCTTGTTGCATACTTCCAAGAAAAAGTACTAGGATTACCAACGTTACACGCTAATATTGGGCATATAGGGAGACCTAGGATTGTTCCCATTCTCTGGAAAAGATTTACCACTTAACCACAACTACATATATGCTAGATAGATTAATAAAAAGAAAGTCTAACCAACTCTGCTTCTCAAAAAGAAGAAGTCATCTTTTACATATTAGCCTAGTTAGTACAGAGCAACACATCGCCTAAAGAGGACAAAGCAATTTCACACTAACTTATATTCCAAATGAGTAAGACAACACTACTTTTGAATTAACCTTGGTCACTCTACGTATTCACAATTGTTTGGAATTCTTCTCATATGGAGATTGCCAAGAGCTAAAATTCTGAATAACTACTTTTGTCACAACTACAAGATGCGGATTCACACTTTGTGTGTTCACCAGATTCACATGTCAATCTATTTTACCACTCTTCTCATATATAGATTTTCAAGGGATAAGCTTCTAAAGGAACTACTGTAAGCTAATTGAAAATGCGGCACAACCTACTAATGATCATATATCAATCTACTAATTCTACTCAATATAATCAAGAGAAGACAATTTATCAACATAAATCGTTATTACACATACAAACATGCAGATTAAAACATTCAAAAACAAGTAAACATTTCATCTTTCTCTAAATTTTACACTACCATAAAACATCTCTCATATTTCAGTTAAAAGAAACATAAACTTAAGTCCAACCTACAACCAGAATAAACAAAACAACTGCTGAAACAAATATTTGAAAACTGTACGTATTTGTTTCCTTTTAGTGTTTTTTTGAAGTAGAGACAATCATCTTACTCTTGTGTCTTTTACACTATCACTATCATCTCACAATACACCTGTTTTTTACGTTATCAACTTCCTGTGTTTTCTTAATCAAGTACATGTTGGTGTTTTTTGTTGAATAATTACAGTACACGACTTATCATCTAATCTGCCATTTAGTGGTGAAACCCTACAACTAATCTCAAGGGAAACAACAGATCGAGCTTGATGTTGGTGACCTTATATCCGTGACCAGAAGGGTTCAGGATTTTTGACAGAAGAGGGTTTTGATATGAAAAATAATCAAAACAAACTATAAACAATCAAAACAAACAATCATGGAGATCAAAGAGAGTGAAGAAGAAGGTTTTGATAAGAAAAACAATCAAAACAAACTATAAACAATCAAAACAAACAATCATAAAGATCAAATAAGAATAAAAAAGATGAGAAAAAAAGCATACCTGAAAGCTGAATCGTTTCCTCTTCTTTCTCCTATGTTTTTCTCTGTCCATACTCCCTCCCAAATCTTTACTCTTTTGAGAGATTTGTGTAAGGCAAAAATACGCTATCAACTCTCCAGAACTCCCCAAAACAACCAACTCCCTAGAATTTTAGGGTTTTACCACTAACAGGGAGTTCAAGAGTTTTTTTCAAACTCTCCCACGACTAACGAGGGTTTTCTAGGGAGTTTGGGAAACTCCTCTGAACTCTCCCACGACTAATGGGGATTTTGAGAGACTTCCTCGAACTCCCCCATGACTAACGGGAAAAAACTCAAATACACCCAACTCCCCTGAGGACTAACACCCTGTTAATGAATGTTTATGGGAATTGGGATATGAACATCATCTCGAAGTATGTTCATACTTCTGTTCATAATACTATAAACTCTGTAACTATCAATCTTTATAAACCAGACAAGATCAGATAGAGTTCAACTAGATCAGGAGAACTCACTACTAAATCTGCTTATAATTTTCTTACTAAACTCAATATCGAAAAAAATGAAGCTAATTTTTGGAAGCATATTTGGAGATTAAATATTATGCCTAAGGTTAATATGTTTTGTTGGAAGTTTGTTTCTGGTGCTCTGTCCTTAGAGCGCAAAATGTCTAAATATGTTAAAGATATTAATCCCTTCTGTTTACTTTGTGATGGTCATACTCTTGAAGATGAAATGCATTTGTTTGTTAATTGCCCTTTCACTAAAAAAGTCCAGGACTCCTTTGGTTTGAATAATATTTACAAGTATGAAGGTCAAAATGATATCTTACTTTGGTTTAAGTTTTGGATGAACAATAAAGTTTTTAACGATAGCAATGATAAAATCTCCTTCATCATTTGGTCTACTTGGAAATTTAGAAATAGTGTGAACTTTGATAATATGTTTTGCCAGTGCCACGAAAGTTAATTGATTCTATTAAAGCTTCCCACCAGAATCGTGATATCTCCATGGACACTTCAGTTAGGTGCAACTCTATATCTGTCAGAAATGTGTGCAATGTTACTTATATAAAGGACAATAGTGTCTTTGATTGGTTTATTCATCTTGATACTTCATTCTTGGAAGCTGACTTTACTATAGGCTATGCGATTTCAATTCTGTATAACACAGGAATCAAGAAACATTGTCGAGCAAGCAGAAACTGGGCATCTTGCCCCTTAGAAGCTGAAGCTAAAGCAGGAATTGAGGCTCTTAGATGGATGAAGGATATACAGCTCAAAAATTGTTGCTTTATCAGTGACTGTCAAACGCTTGTGAAGATTATGAATGGAGAAGCTAATCCTGAAGACCAGCCTTGGAGATCTCATACAAGCATCAATAGATGCAAAATTTCTTTTAATAGTTGTAATTCGGTTTCCTTTATATTCAAAACTAGAAATTTTGTGGACTTTGAAGATAGACTTGCTAAGGAAGTGCGATCTCGGAGAATTAGATACTTCTCTACGGAGAATATGAACACCTGTGAAAGAACTAATTTCCTAGAAAGGGCTAATCTCAGATTAGAACCCATCATAGGTAATAAACTTCCTTTTATAAATATGACCGGCTTGTAGCTCAGCTGGTTTCATGCGCTTCACAGAAGTTTCATGCGCTCCAGGAGGTCCCAGGTTCGAGTCCCAAATGGCGCAATATTACAGAGTTTGACATGGACGGTAGAGTTAGTTTACCCCCCTTGAGACGACATTAGCCACACTATCCGCTTCGACTCCCTCGGCTTTGTTCCTCATGAGGCTCGCTGGTAGGCTAGCACGACAACCTGTTCAACTTATGTAGTAGTACGCTGCTTGCTAAGTTTCCAGTTAGTTAATTATGTAATAATATTAATACAAATATTTACAAAAAAAAAAAAAAAATTGGCGGGAAACATATCTCCCCTGTTTCCAATTATCAGACTAAAATTGTTTTCCAATAAACGCGTCCCTTAACCCTAATTTCAAACCGCTCACAAGTATCGTTTCGTCTCTGCTATTAAAACCCCTTCCGATCAATACCCCTTCTTAGTTCTAGTTCTGATAACCCCTAAAGTGTCTTTTTTATCTGTTTCGTTCACTTAAGCATAAGATAAATTCGCAGCAACAATGGTTGATGTTCTTGGTTCTTGTCAACAAGTATGTATCAGTTCTAGGGTTTGTGTTTGTTGATGTAAATTTCGTTTTTTTTTTAATTATTGTTTGAGATTCTAATTTAATCTATTTTTGTTTTGATCTAATTCTAGGGTTTATTCACGGATTTCGGTAATCAGCATCTGAGCAACTTAGATTCACAATCTCGTGTTGAATTTTTGAGGGCTCGATTCTCTGGTACCATAATCAAATCAGAGATTCTGCTTGAATTAAAGGTAACTGTTTTTTTCCCCAATTGACTTTGATAAATATATGGGCTAAAACTAATCTGCTTTCTGTCCTGAACACTCAGGATGAGAAAAACGAATCTCTTAGATTACAGAAGGAGAAGGTATTGATGGAGAAGATGCGACTGCAACAGCTAGGTTTGAGATTTGAACAACCCCAGTTCATGTTGTTTTCACTTTATGTTGTTATTCAATTGGGTCTTGATTCTTGAATACCATAACTATTTATCTTGCACTAACTCAAATTGGGATTGATCATACCTTTCCATAACTAATTTACTTGACCTTTATTTTGTCATTCAATTTTGCCTAGTTCATGTTGTTTTCAGTTTATGCTCCACCTCCATTGCTTCCACCACCGCCACCACCATCGCTTTCACCGCCACCACCATCACCATCATTCTTTCCATCTAAAACCAAATTAACTTCTGGTTAAATTATGTTCACAAAGGTATGATAACTAATATTCATTACACTGAAAGCATGAGAAACCTAGTACTATTAGGAGCTAGAGAATAGACGTAGGGGCACCATCTCATCGAATCTGTACAAGGTCAGATTCCAGTTTGTGGTCTCCAAGGTCAGTAGAGATAGATGAGTTGGCTGGTCCAGTGTTCAACTGTAGCTTTGTTATGTTCTTGATTTTCCATGAACGAATACGCCTGGCGTTCTGGTTCTTCTGGATTGAGCATCAGTTGTATGAAGAAATATGTTGTTTTCGATTATGTCATTCAGTGATGTGGATAGAGCATCAGTTGTATGAAGAAATATGTTGTTTTCGATTATGCCATTCAGTGATGTGGATAGTATATCATTGTCCATTCATTCTTGTGTAATAATTTTTTTACCGGACCTAATTGAATCTCCTTTTCTTGATGTGTAGCCAAAAATAGAGCTGCCGCGGAAATTGCTTCAAGGAAGAATCGAGAAGCTAAGTTGCAAAGACAGAGAGATAGAGCAGCAGCTCGTAGAGCATTAGAGGAGTTGGAAAAGAATGTTGTGGTTGAGGACTGGCACAAAACCTATAAGGACTTCTTGACGCTGATTAGTTCTAATGAGACACATAAACAAGATGATTGCCCCTTGCTTCTCAACTCTAGTGGTGTCTCAATAAGATGAAAAAAGTTTTTCTCTATAAGGATGAATCGAGGAAACTCTACACTGTTTGGAGTTTTTTGATTCTTTTTTGTTCATAGTTTTCATACAAAAGTGAACCAAAGTATGTGAGTGATGTAACTGTAAGTGTAGAAACTAAATCATTTTTTATTTTTTATTTTGCTGGTATGGAGAGGGTCAAGGATGTATGTAAACAATTTGATCTGGTCTCTCAATTTTGTAACTGCTGAATGCAAAATATGTATACGAAGTACAGTCGAGGTATTATTCTTTTAAGTTGTTAACTGTAAAATGTAGAGCTCCTACTAATTATTTCTTCAACACTTATAAGATTTTACACTTTTTTGCAACTGAGCAACTCTGATGATGAACTGCCACCAGAAAATGATTATTGCTGTAAGCCTGTAACAATGCCAAACTCTGTCAATGTAGAAGCAATGCAGTATCTGATCCAAAGGAAAGCAAATCTGCGGCAAGCCAACAAGGTTGCAAATGGTTGTTCCAATCTTCGGTAGGTTGCAAAATGGTTGTTCCAATCTTCGGTTCTTCTGTGTGAAATGCTGGACTCAAACTCAGTAATATCACCTAGCAGTTTTCTTAACCTCCAGCAGCTAACAACTGCAGTCTCAGATTTTTTTTTTGTACAGATCGTAATTGGTAATTTTTTCTGATGAAATAAACTAAAACCTCATGCAGAAAGTTCTTGTAAATTGGAAACAGTGACTTGCAGCGTTTTACAAAACTGCAGATAAATTGATTACTGGTAGGCATTCTAGCACACTTTAATTGCTGAATATATCGTGCTAATAAGATCTTTAGTATTTGATGTTCCAATTTCTTTCATTATAGTACTTCTAATCAATGGTTACAACTTGTTTCTCTGTTCCAAAGTCCAGTCAGTCGAACAATAACGTAGAATGTCCACATAGACAGAGCCATCTTATAGACCATGCCAGCTAGGCTATTGCCTAGAGCCTCACATTGTTAGGGCCCAAAAATTTCTTACAACTTGATTGTTTTAGTGTTCTTACATAGTGGTTAATAGTCATATTGTCTAGCCGTTATTTTGAATGTCGTTTGTTTAGTAAGTACAGTGTATCGCTTTCAATTCCATCTAGCTATCTATTTTTGTACATTTTCATGTAATTTTGATGTCCTATTTCGCAGTAAATTCACACAAAATTTGATGAATGTCTCTATGCCACTAGAAGAAGATTAAATTTTGATCACATCCCACTATTTTCTGAACATAGTATATTGATTTAAACTAAAAAGAAATTACGTGTGCGAACATTACGACCCATGGAGTCACCAATTACATATACTACGTATTCCCAAAATTTAGTTTCAAAATATCTCTGATCCTCTATTAACTTCTGCATGTCGTCTGATTAGCTAGTGCATCCTTCGGCTGGTTGGGCTCTCTATAAATGTGCGGATTGTATGATGCAGAATAGATCGCAGTAGGCTTTTGATTTTGCTGATCATATCTCGCAAATACGATGTTGTCCTGATCTGGATTGTGGTGAAATGAACAAGGTTTTGTGGGTTTGACTATTTTATCCACCATATGTTTGTTGCTATTTTGACCGCTATAAGCATGACACATGTTTCTGTAACTGAAACCGTGGTTACTCCTGGAGGTTGTGCCATTGATACGATCGTGGTAGTTGAGGAATTCTTGCAGAAAATTCTGTTATAAGTTTGACGTTACAATTAATTGAAAAAGTATGTTACAACAAAAATCATCAAACTGGAAAAGACTAAAATATCAAGTATCAACTCTTTGAAATCAGAGCATCGCTCGGTTGAACCCATAAGTATTGGTGAGTCAAAATCGTCATTAATGTTAGAGGACTAAAATTATAGTCTATTAAATTCAGTCTCAGACTAGGATTAGAGCATGGTAGTTGAGTATCAGAAATCATCGAATACCCTCGAAGATTGGAAGACTAAAAAACAACGAAGACATCTGTGATAACTTCATCAACAAAAGTATGTGAAGACCGACTATCTTATTTACTCGTTATGTGCATTATATCTTTTAAGACAATGTCATATGGCTTTAGTGTATACGATGAATCACAAAGAAGAAGTTTCGAGTTCAAGCTTGTACTTGAAAAACCTCGAAACATGAACCCAAGCATTGGATGTTCATAGGTGTTATCACTTTTGAGGTTGAGAATAATTTTTATTATTCAAAAAACAATGTATGTGAAATATAAGCCTAAAAATGTTAACTTGTACTTTTGTTTACAAACTGATTTTTTTATTCACGAACTGTGCAATTTATTGATGATACTGAAATTCAAGGTCTACAAGTGTTCGCGAATTGATTTTTTCAGTTTGTGAACTATGCAATTTCAAGGTGCTCTTGGATACTATCTGAAATTTACGTATTCAAGAATTGATTTTTCAGTTCGCGAACTATGCACTTTTGGTATGTTTCTGGACACTTCAAACATAGTGATTTCACGAATCACTTTTTTTAGCTCGCGAAATGATATGTTTTTGGGTGTTAATAAACTCCAAAATTGATTGAGAATTCACGAACCATACTTGGTTATTCGTAAGCTAACTTTTATGCATGGTTTCTTAATCGACAAATACGTGGGTGTACGTCTTTCTTTGTATTACCAGACAAACTTCTCATATGGTTACATTAAGTGGTTTCATTCTTTGGGATCAATCTATGTTGAGAAAATTAGTTTGCTTAAGATCAAAGTAATTCTTAAACATGTTCATGTACTTGCTTTGATCACAAGAAAATTTGCTTGAACCTTAAGAAATCTAGTATGTTTCATCATTATAAATAAATGAATCTCTTTAAAGTAGAATCTCAATCCCTACACGATGTATACTAGTTTCGGCTAGAGTCGTCCTCTGGAGACCTAATTTGAAGACTTCACTTGGGATTCGTGAAACCCGGTCATACTATCTTTTACCTGATAGATCTTTGATACTCGAAATCTTACAAGGATAAATTAATATGATAAATTGCATGACCTATGCCGGGTATTGGGACATTGATAAGCCCGTTTCATAGATAAATATCTTTTATGATAAAAAGTTAAGATAATATGAATGCACTCTTTTATTTTATTTTTAAAAAAACTAAAATTTAACAATTCATATGGATTTTTCCAAATTCTCATCTATGTTCATTGCTCAGCGAATCATCCCATGTATTTCTGATCCAAACACTCATCTACAAAAATTATCTAAGTGTTCAGACTTATTTAATTCTCATTTATGTTTATTGTCGAATTACGAATACCCTGACAAACTTTCAAGTATGGACAATTTCTCCCTTATATGGACATTATGCACGAAAACCCTAGTATACACTATCCAAAGACTCCAAACGATAAACACCGAAGAAAATTAAAAGTCAAATAACTATATAATACATCGATATAATCCAACAACGTTGATAAATGAATGTGGTGTATCCTTATATTAATTGTTAACATTATAAATTGAAAAGAGGATGGTACCAAGTACACAATCAACTTTTTTTTACAGAACCTATAGACAATTTCTTGTGTAAGCTTTGATCAGGATTAAAGCAAACAATAAATATCCTTGGATAATCTAAATAAAGGATTCACGAATCACAAGGATTGATTAACGTACAACTTGTTTGTACTTTTAATTATAAAATGAAATAAATATATAATATGAAAATTAAAAGTAAACTAAATCACAATCATGGATTTTGGTAATGAGAAAAACTGAAAACACAAAAACCTCGAGACATCGTCTAGTTTGAACATACATTGTATTAATCCGCTACAAAACTAGCCTACTATAAGACTTCGGTCTAGAATATGTAGTTGGAAAATAATAAACCATCTAATCTAATTTGTTGTAGTTGTTCCCTTACATATTTTGATTCTCGTACGAACACATACACTTGATTCTCCTAATTGATGTCCTTTACAAACCTAGGAGTATCTCCACGTTCGTCGTGAAGAGTAGTGCCACTCTATCTCCAACATGATGCCTGATGGTTTGCTTTTTGATGCTAGTCCGGTAGACATAAATGTGTTCCCTGATTTGGACGAAACTAAATCTCCAAGACTTGGGTTTATTCGTTTCAAAAGTTATAGAAACACCTAATCAACTATCTACACAAGAATATCAATCTTGATCAAAGTCCAAAATGAATTCTCGTGGAACTTGCGAACAAGACTTCAATATATAAGAGTTATACTCCATCGTATTTTAAGTTTTCTATCAAATAGATAATTCTTCAGTGGCCTTATATCATAACATAAACACCTTACAATAGATAAGAATTACGAATAGAATAAATACAAATACAGGTTGTACATGTACCTGACGAATCCTAGATGAAGTCTTTCAAAGTCAAACCTTAGACCACGAAATTCGGAGGACAAACTTTCAACTGTTAGAGCATAGCTCGGTTGAACCCACCAAGCGTTGGTATGTCAAGTTTGGTTATCATATTTTAGTGAACCAAAACTCATTTAAAGAGTCGCTTGATTATTTACTAGAGTCAAGTATAGGTTAGCTTGAAAGTATTAGGATATGAGACATTACAAGTATTACGTGAAAACTTGAAGAATGTGAAGAAGTAAGGAGCTACAACGACGAGATCATCCTTCCACTCGAGGTTAGTAATATTTGACTTGAACTGTTTCATTCCCTAACATATCTTTCAAGTCGTGCATATTGAAAACATAATTGCGAAGCTGTGAATGATTATACTCTAGTTAGACATATTATTAAAGAATTACAATACGAAGTATAACGTCTATCTTTTGAACTTCGTATATAAGACATGGACATAATCATATGAATGCCATTGTGGTTATGTATGGGTATGGTTGAAGATTTCGTCCTAGGAAACAATATTTTACATTCGTTTAAAGGAAGTATATTCATAAAATTGTTTTGTGAATCGAAAGGGAAATCGCTAGGCTTATTGGTATTGTTATTTATTGCAAATCTTTTGAATTACCAATATGCGTGTTTAGTATAACCGCTCATAACTTGTTTATGTATCTTGGTAAAACTATTCACAAGGCCTGACTTTTGTATTGGTATGACTTTTATTAGTGAAACCGATCTTAAGTAATCACCTAAGATGGTAAGATCGATCTCTTGAAATTGGTATGACCATTCCTAGTCATTGGGTAACTGATCATAGAACTTGGTTGAGACTAATCACAAGATGTGTAATCAATCCTTGTAGTAGGTTGACAAGTTTTAGTAAGTTGGTGTAACCGATCCTATAACTTGGTCAACCGATCACAAGTTTTACCATAAGAAGTGGTAACCGATCATAGTACTTAGTTAGCCATTTTATGATAACTAGTGCAACCGATCCTAGTACCCACTTGGAGGTAGAACCGAAACTTTATGTCGAGGTAGAACCGTGAAACCCGTTAATGGTGATTTGATAGAATAATTAATCACATAGTTCTTGGAAGTCAGATGAACCAATTCTAAACATGTTTGGAAGTGTGGAAAATCGGTTCCAAGATTGTAAATATGAAAAATGATTTACAGAGTAAAGATGTCGACATACTTTGAACATGTGTAGTAACTCTTATATTTTATTGTTCAAAGATATTCCTTAATAGCTAAAGGACAATCCCGGATCGAAATAAATTGAGAATCTTTTAATTAAGGTTTTTAATTTTATATGATTTTAATTTCCAACAATTAAAATGCATATCTTTAGAAAATAAAAGTTAGTAATGTGCATTTACTAGTTGGAGATTTTCTACTGAGATTTCGGTCCATATTTGGATAGAGAATTTCCAGGAATTATGAAAACCAAATTTGGAAATATATTGCATATCTTGAGAATATTTTCGGTTTTGGAAATTCCTTGGTGTCCAAACTTCCTTGGTCTATAAATATTGAAGTTTGCATTTCTAACAAATTAATCCTCAGAGCCAGCAAAACTACCTAGTTATGTTGTTACTGGTGGAGCCGTCTATTCGGAGAGGAAAGTACCCTAATTAGGCTAAATCTCTTACGACCACTCATTTTAAAGACTTCTTCGAAATTAGGAAGCTCTACGAGTACCGTTGGTGGGAAACTAGATAATTGCAGTTTATTATTAGTTTTCGATTGATTTGATTGACTAACGGTTGTTGAACTTTGATTGCACCTTGTTTGTTTATGCTTGAGAATCTTCTCTTCTGATATAAGATTCACTCAAACTAGATTGAAGTTTAGACGGGGATCTTTAGACTGTTTTTAGATCTAAAGACGTCTTGTGATAATCCGTTGTTAACAGACTCCGTTCTGTGTGTGATTGATCACAAAAGATTCAAGTTGATTGCGTGCATGTGTTTATTTAAGATCTAAGAAGATTTGAAGACGAAGAAGATTTCTGATTTGGGTTCATAATATTTGGTGTGCACAAAACTTGATCGGCTGGGGATCCAATTATAATCAGTTTATCTTTGTGATAGATTTGATTGATTAGTTGAGTAGATCGACATCAATACAATTCTTTGTGATTCAAAGTATTGATTGCAAAGTCTTGACAATTACTTTGGTAGTTGTTGAAAATATATATATAAGGACTTGACAAAGGAGTTTATTGGGATAAACGGAAGATCCTTTTTTCAAACTCATGTCACTTGTTTGAAAAGAGTTGTTACCGAATAGATTTTTTATTCCTTTACTGTTTGGAATACAAACCAAAGGAATTGTTCCAAGTGCGTGACTTATTGCAAGTTGGAGGCGCATGGATACAGATGGGACTAGGTGAACTATAGGTTTAGTTGCTTGGTCTCAACTATACGAAGTTGGTTTAGATTTTGTATAACGGCTTAATCCTTAGAGTATTCAATTTTAGATAAGGTCCTAGGGTTTTTCTGCATTTGCGGTTTCCTCGTTAACAAATTCTTGTTGTGTCTTTTACTTTTCTATTTCCGCAATTATAGTTGTTTTATTATAATTAGAAGTAAAATACACAAACGTTAATTCATATTTACTTGATAGCAATTGTGTTTGGTTAAGTCCGAACCTATTATCAAGTAAACATACTTCGTTGTTGTATTGTCTAGATCTTGTATCCATAGTCAATCACACAAGTTGTCTTGTTGTCATATTGTCTCGATCTCGTATCCATAGAAGATCACACGAAGTGTGAATCGATTAGTTGTATTGTCTCGACTCAGTCCATAGACAATCACTTTCGAAGAAGAGACTTATAGGTGGAAAAGTTTTAGATTGGGGTATATTTGGGTACCCTCGTATTTTCAATTGGTATCAGAGCAGGCAAACACGAAAAGATCTAAAAATCTGTGTTTGGTGCGATCCAACCTATAATAATGAACTCGAATTCTCATGAATCGACTTCAATTAACGTACCGCAAAGATTTGACGGAAAAACTATCTATGGTGGAAATCTGCTATGAGATATTTTCTTCAATCACGAGACTTTTGAAAAAGCGGGGGTCTAACAACACCACCCAATATTTCGCTTAGCAATTTGTATGGACTAACTCCGAAACACTTTCTAGAAAATCAACTACACAGTCAGACTCAATCTAGGTAAAAGTATCTCAAGGAGTTAATATCTCAATCTCTCAATTTGATCTTTACTCAAGCAACTAGAAATCTGCGAGTCTTTATCAAAGAGAGATGAACTTGGACGGTACCAAAGACCAATGTCCAAGGATCAATAAATATCAATCAACAACCGTTAGGTCGGACTATCCAATTGATTGATCTAAAGCACAACCTGTATTATTTCTATTATATAAACAAATATAATGCGGAAAAGAAATAACACAGACACCAGCAGTTTTGTTAACGAGGAAACCGCAAATGCAGAAAAATCCCGGGGCGTAGTCCAGATTGAATACACATTGTATTAATCCGCTACAGACACTAGCCTACTCCAAGCTAACTTCGGACTGGACTCTAGTTGAACCCCAATCAGTCTCCCACTGATCCAAGGTACAGTTGCACCCCTACCCCTATGATCCCAGCAGGATACTACGCATTTGATTCCCTTAACTGATCTCACCCACAACTAAGAGTTGCTACAACCCAAAATCGCAGGCTTTAAATAATAAACAAATCTGTCTCACACAGACAAGTCTATCAAAGGATAAATCTGTCTCCCACAGGAAAACCCTAAAGTTTTTGTTTTGTCTTTTGATATATAATCAAGGTGAACAGAAACCAATTGATAATCCAGTCTTATATTCTCGAAGAACAACCTAGATTAATCAATCACCTCACAACAATCTTAATCGTATGGTAGCGAAACAAGACATCGTGGAATCACAAACGATGAGACGAAGATGTTTGTGATTACTTTTATATCTTGCCTTTCGGAGAACTCTCACGATCTCAAGCCAATCAATCTGATTGTACTCGTACGATAGAAGATGCAAGATCATATCACACAACTACGATAAAAGTAGTATCGGTCTGGCTTCACATTCCCAATGAAGTCTTTAAGTCGTTAACCTGAATCTAGAAGAAGAAAACCAAAGGTTAAAGGAGAATCGACTCTATCTTACAAACTAGTATCACATGGACGTGTGGGGATTAGTTTGTAGAGTTGTTAGATGTCCCCTTATATATTCTTTCAAATCATGGTTTCGCCTTGCTCACAAAGCAAACGCTATCCACCGTTATATGAAAACCTGATTTAGATTCAAGCTAATATGTCTCAACCGTTAGATCGAAATCTTAGCTTGTCATAAACAAATGAACTGCACGCTTCTAGGTTTGTTAACCGTACCCAAACGTGTGCATTGTTGGTTCAATAATAGTCAACCAAAAAGTTAGCCATTTGAGCATTTCATACCAACCATTTTCTTCTTCACCATAACTAGTTCAAATGACTCACATGAACTATTTAGAGAGTTTTTCAATTGCAAGGAAATATCATGTACTACATAAGAAACAATTGAGGCAAAGATGATTCGATTCACATGAATCGGTTCATGAACTTTATAGCCACGGTTTGCAAAAGCATTCCTTAGTCTTTATGAGTTAAGTTCAGAAATCATATTTAGATATATAACCTATACAAGTTCGCAGACTAGGTTCGCGAACTTGAAGTACTGGAAAGAGTTTTCAAACTCCAGCAGAAGTTCTCGGGTTCGAGAGCTTCGCTGGTTCGCGGACTGGGTTCGCGGACTTGGCTCACGCAACAAGTTTGATAACTCAACAGAAATTCTCGGGTTTGAGAACTTCGGCAGTTCGCGTACTGAGTTCGCGAACTTGGATACTAGACGATTTCCAGTATGGTACTTATGCACATATGTGTTCCACAACATACTTATGTCCACTATGGTTATTTAATCTAAACTCTCATTCCAATCATTGAAACATTCTTAGAGGACGTTATACAGTTGTTACACTATTTCTCGTCAAGGCAATTTTCAAGATGATCGAAACATACATGACTTGCGTCACTAGGTAAAGAAAAACATGGTCGAAGCGAAACGCTTACCAACACATATTTCGAGATATAGATAGGCGAGGTATACTCGACTCTAAATACCAAATGTATATAATCTAAGTCTATATATATAGCATACGACTTTTGTCTCAAGAAGTAGGAGATAGAATAGATAGACTTTTGAGTGACAGATAAGTTCAAGTCTTCACATACCTTTTTGTCGAGAAGTTCCACCGGTTCCTTGAGTAGTTCTTCCACTTGTATGATGAATCTCCATGAAGTCCTTGAGATCAACTACACTTATTATCCTAGTTCGAGACTTAGCTATAATAGACTAGAAAACAAGACTTATAGTTTTGATCACTAACATTGACAAACATGCTTGAGATAGCAAAGCATGCGAGTTTGACCGAGCAGTGCTCTAACAACTTTAATATATGGCTATTAGTCATCGATGATTATATTCGTCCAAAGATAAAAAATTCAGAAACTGAGTTTAAACGCTTAGTAGATTTTTCAAACGAAGAAAAGGCTCTTGCAAAGCAGAATTCAGATGGTTTGAATGCTATAATACATGCTGTAAGCTGTGATCTACAACATCATGTATCAACATGTTAAACTTCGAAAAAAGCTTGGGATAATCTCCAGATCGTATTCAAAGGAAAAACATCAGAGAAAGAAGCTAGACTTCAAACTCTTACATCTGATTGGGAAAACCTTCGAATGGATGACAACGACACTTTTGAAGAGTTTCATATTAAACTCTCTGAGATAATTAATGCTTCTTTCTCTATTGGAAAGACTATTTCTGAAAAGGATATAATGTGCAAAATTCTCAGATCGTTGCCATCTAGATACGACTCTAAGAAGCATGCAATCATAGAAGCAAATGATCTTTCAACACTCTCACGAAGCACACTCCTTGGAAATTTAAAGATCTTTGATCATGAATTATAGTCTATTCAAATAAAAGGAATCGCTTTTAAAGATGCAAAAGTTCCGAAAGATCCAATGGAGAGGAGTAGACAGATGGATGATTCAGATGAACAGTTTGCAGAAAATTCTAATGATGAAATTGAATAATCATTATCATTAACTACTAGACAGTTTCGAGATCTCTTAAAGAAAAGAAATAAGAGGTTCATAAAGGATACTCATCGATTTTCTCGTCCACATGATCGAGTTCCTGTCAAAAAGGATCATGAAGAAGATGATGAATATCAGCCGCAGTGCTTTAAGTGTAAAGGGTTTGGTCATATTGCTAAAGACTATCCCAATCTTAAGAAATACACTGGAAGCAAGGCTCTAGATGTAACTCTAGACGAGAGATCTGATTCATATGATTCTGAAGAAGAGGAAACAACTAATATTACATTAGTTGTCAATCTTATTTCTTCCTCCTCCATTAGCGATTTACCCATTTTTAAAATGGACAGGTCTTCCAATGTTAGTAAATCATCTAATTGTAAAGGGAAAAATAAGACAAGAGGCAAAAACTGCCTCAAAAATAGAATTGCTAAAAGTTGCATAGGCAACCTAAGCCAATCTCAGGATACTTCGCTAGTTCGAGGTAACAAAAGAGGAATTTCTCATACGATACTAGATCAAGGACACTCTGGTTGTTCAAAATTCCATAATGAGAGAAAATCTCATACTAATACCAACTGATCGGTATTAGAATTCTTTCCTCACCACGTGTGCCAAATCTTTGAGTGAGGAAGAAGAAAAATCAAGGCACGTATGTGTAGATTATGGGAATAAAATCTAGTAATTGAAAATATTTGAGATATTCATATTTTTAGGAATATTATATTTTCGGTAGTATGAACATTATAAAAATATCCTTCTATTTTCTTGGTCATTCCTTGTCCAAACTATGAGTTTGGATCCAATGTCGTCTCTTGATAAGATGCTAGATCAGAAAGATCACTTTAAGAATAAGTCTGCATGTTCTCTTGATATAGAGAAATCAAAGAGCAAAATCAAAAAGAGAGATTGGCTTAGAAAGAAGGAAAGAAAGAATATGCTGAAGAATGATCAGTGTATTGAAGCATTGACACACTTTTGTGTTCAATCAAAGACAGAATTACATGTTCTTGCAGAATCTTTCACGAAAATTTCTCAACTACAAGAAATTCTGGTCAAACAACAAGGTTATCTACTTGAAGAATTTCACAAGCTGAAGACTGAAAGTAATAATCTACCTTCCTATAGCATTGAGATGAAGGATTGATCAAAGAAAAATAGACATCAGTTTTTGATTTCTTTCAATAATTGTATAAGGTCTATTTTGAATAAAACTATCTTATTTATGAATAAAACTATTATTTTATAATTTTTCTTGTGATAGTTTTTGATTACATAGCCCGTGCTTGAATTTTTTATATTATTTCTATGTATGTTTATGGGATGTTTGATTTCGGTTTTCATAACCTTAATTTTCGATCTCATATGATGTGAACCCTTATGGTTAGGATGATTTTTTGGTTTAGCAGTATTAAGTTCTAGCCCATGTTGGTAGGCTTTATCAAAGTATCAAAAGGGGTTCTAATTGAAACAATATGTGAAAAAGTCACAATATGTTGAATCGTTTGGTTTAGCATAAAAGCATATGTGTTTCTGGGTTTCAACTTTTGCATTGCAATAGTTAGAACCGGTTTTCAACCTTTCTCTGGTAAATGTTGGTTGTTGTTGTTCTTTTGTTTTTACGAGAGGATGACAACATAACGGGGGAGAGTTCTATGTGAACTTGCGCTTAATGACATATCTTTGGGGGAGAAGAGGATGCGGAATTTGAGGTAACGAATTTGTTAGTTAATCGTTTTCATGTTTAAGAAAAGCCTGATTTTATTGCATATATTTTGCTTAACAAAATTTCGGTACAATTGATGTTTATTCCATTGTTTGTGTATGGATGTGTGTGTGATTCAATTATTTACGATTAAGAAAAACTATTGTTATCTTGCTTTATTGTTTGGTATCAATTGTTTAGGCTTACAAAATTTCGGTGCAATTGCGATACTTTAATGTCTATGTTGTTTCAATTGCTTCCGGTTGAGGTAAATAATTATGCAAGTTGATTTATATGGTTTGTATGAATTGTTTATGGATTAACAAAAGAAAATGTTTCGGGATGAATTGTTTAGTCCAATTCGATTCTGGATAAGAGAAACTAAGTTAATTATGATCTTAGTTAGACTTATCAAAGTGGAGGTTTCTGTTATTCAAGTCTAATCGAATGCCTTAACAAGAAATGATAGTTAACTAACCTAGTACTTGTCTTGTTTAAAAGTGAAAGGTGTAAGTTATTATTTGAATAGTTAGAACCTGATGAGAAAAATAGAGTTAACTCTGATCTTTATTTTGGTCTTATCGAACAAGCGATTGTATTTGTGAAATCGGTTTAGCAAAGGAACTAAGGTGCTTAGTCGATTTTTGGTTTGCTAAACTATTAGGGAAAATTGCTTCGGGCAATTGTTTCCTTGGTGAAATATCAAAACAAAATTACTTTGTAGTTTCGGTTTTGATATTGGTTATCTAAAATGGTGTGTGGAACCCTCGTGCTTAACTCTTATAGGTTGCAAGTCTCTTTGTAAGATTTGTAAGATCCTTTCAGTATTTCCTTTATTTGCTCCTACCTTTGTCATTTTGTGACAAAAAGGGGGAGAAATATGTGGAGTAAACAAGTAATTTGATATTGATTTGGTATCACTAAGGGAAAGGACAATTGTGCTTAAACGTTATATCTAGCGAAAGAGTAAAGCATAGATTAAGGGGGAGAAACATATCATATGATGATGGGAATAAAAAAGACATGCGGATATAAAATCTACCTATCTTACCTTTAGGGGGAGTACTAGCTTTGTTATTATATGTCAACAACGACATTTATGAATTGAATGTATACAGGTTATTGTGCTGTTGAATTTGAGAATCAAGCGTATGTGTAATGAATTCTTGTAATTTGTTTATCCATATGATGTAAGAGTTTTGTCACTAAAATTGACAAAGGGGAAGATTGTTAGAACATAGCTCGGTTGAACCCACCAAGCGTTGGTATCTCAAGTTTGGTTGTCATATTTTAGTGAACCAAAACTCATTTAAAGAGTCGCTTGATTATTTACTAAAGTCAACTTCGTATAGGTTAGCTTGAAAGTATTAGGATATGAGACATTACAAGTATTACGTGAAAACTTGAAGAATGTGAAGAAGTAAGGAGCTACAACGCCGACATCATCCTTCCACTTGAGGTTAGTAATATTTGAATTGAACTGTTTCATTCCCTAACATATCTTTCAAGTCGTGCATATTGAAAACATAACTGCGAAGCTGTGAATGATTATACTCTAGTTAGACATAGTATTAAAGAATTACAATACGAAGTATAACGTCTATCTTTTGAACTTCGTATATAAGACATCGACATAATCGTATGATTGTGGTTATGTATGGGTATGGTTGAAGATTTCGTCCTAGGAAACAATATTTTACATTCGTTTAAAGGAAGTATATTCATAAAATTGTTTTGTGAATCGAAAGGAAAATCGTTAAGCTTATTGGTATTGTTATTCATTGCAAATCTTTTGAATTACCAATATGTGTGTTTAGTATAACCGCTCATAACTTGTTTATGTATCTTGGTAAAACTATTCACAAGGCCTGAATTTTGTATTGGTATGACTTTTATTAGTGAAACCGATCTTAAGTAATCACCTAAGATGGTAAGATCGATCTCTTGAAATTGGTATGACCATTCCTAGTCATTGGGTAACCAATCATAGAACTTGGTTGAGACTAATCACAAGATGTGTAATAAATCCTTGTAGTAGGTTAACAAGTTTTAGTAAGTTGGTGTAACCGATCCTATAACTTGGTCAACCGATCACAAGTTTTACCATAAGAAATGGTAACCGATCATAGTACTTAGTTAGCCATTTTATGGTAACTAGTGTAACCGATCCTAGTACCCACTTGGAGGTAAAACCGAAACTTTATGTTGAGGTAGAACCGTGAAACCCATTAATGGTGATTTGATAGGATAATCAATCACATAGTTCTTGGAAGTAAGATGTACCAGTTCTAAACTTATTTGGAAGTGTGGAAAACCGGTTCCAAGATTGTAAATATGAAAAAGGATTTACAAAGTAAAGATGTCGACATACTTTAAACATGTGTAGTAACTCTTATCTTTTATTGTTCAAAGATATTCCTTAATAGCTAAAGGAGAATTCCAGATCTAAATAAATTGAGAATCTTTTAATTAAGGTTTTTAGTTTTATATGATTTTAATTTCCAACAATTAAAATGCATATCCGTAGAAAATAAAATTAGTAATGCGCATTTACTAGTTGGAGATTTTCTACTGAGATTTCAGTCAACTTCCTTGGTCTATAAATATTGAAGTTTGCATTTCTAGCAAACTAATCCTCGGAGCCAGCAAAACTACTTAGTTGTGTTGCTACTGGTGGAGTCGTCTATTCGGAGAGGAAAGTACCCTAATTAGGCGAAATCTCTTACGACCGCTCGTTTTAAAGACTTCTTTAGGATTGGGAAGCTCTACGAAAACCGTTAGTGGGAAACTAGATAATTGCAGTTTATTATTAATTTTCGATTCATTTGATTGACTAACAATTGTTGAGATTTGATTGCACCTAGTTTGTTTATGCTTGAGAATCTTCTCTTCTGATATAAGATTCACTCAAACTAGATCGAAATTTTGACGGGGATATTTAGACTGTTTGTAGATCTAAAGACGTCTTGTGATAATTCATTGTTAACAGACTCCGTTATGTGTGTGATTGATCACAAGAGATTTGTGATTGATCACAAGAGATTCAAGTTGATTGTGTGCAGGTGTTTATTGAAAATATAAGAAGATTTAAATACGAAGAAGATTTTTGATTTGGGTTCATAATTTTTGGTGTGCAGAAAACTTGATCGGCATCAATACAATTCTTTGTGATTCAAAGTATTGATTGCAAAGTCTTGACAATTACTTTGGTTATTGAAAAGATAGATCTAAGGACCTGACAAAGGAGTTTATTGGGATAAACAGAAGAGCCTTTTGTCAAACTCATATCACTTGTTTGAAAAGAGTTGTTACCGAACAGATTTGTTGTTCCTATACTGTTCGGAATACGAACCAAAGGAATTGTTCCAAGTGCGTGACTTATTGCAAAACGGGAGGCGCAAGGATACATACGGAACTAGGTGAACTATAGGTTTAAGTTCTTGGTCTCAACTGTACGAAGTTGGTTTAGATTTTGTATAGAGGCTTAATCCTGAGAGTATTCAATTCTGGACAAGGTCCCGGGGTTTTTCTGCATTTGCGGTTTCGTCGTTAACAAAATCTTGTTGTATCTTTTACTTTTCTATTTCCGCAATTATAATTGTTTTATTATAATTAGAAGTAAAATACACAAACGTTAATTCCTATTTACGTGATAGCAATCCTATTGTGTTTGGTTAAGTCCGAACCTATTATCAAGTAAAAATAATTCATTGTTGTATTGCCTCGATCTTGTATTTATAGTCAATCACACAAGTTATCTTGTTGTCGTATTGTCTCGATCTCGTATTCATAGACGATCACACGAAGTGTGAATCGGTTAGTTGTATTGTCTCGACTCAGTCCATAGACAATCACTTTCGGAGAAAGGACTTACAGATGGAAAAGTTTTATATTGAGGTATATTTGGGTACCCTTGTATTTTCATCAACAAAATACACAAGCGTGTAGGGATTGAGTTTTCATCGTTTTATAATAATCAGTCAAGGCCGGGTTGTTTAATGTGCAAACATTGAATTTCTTACAACCAAAGTTATGTCTCGATTGTTAAATCTAATTTGTTTCCTTTGATACAAAATTTTGTTTCTTTGGTAACAATTAGACTTTCAATGAGGTTCTTTCCATAGTTTAAAGTTGTAGACAATTGTCAACTTAAGTAAATTCTATGAAAACTACTAAGAATAGACAATGTGTACAAAGATGCAATTTTTTAAAAGAAGATCTAAAAGCTTGAATCTCAAGCTATATGAATTCTTAGAAATAACTTAAAACTTTTTATAAAAATAAATTAGTTAAGAAAAAGCAATTTGTAAGCACGTGAAAGGTTTGTTGAAAATTAAATAAGAATGAGTCCAAAGCCAATAGTGTGTTAGGTTGACTTGTTAAGATTTGAGGTCTGTAACTAATGAGTTCATCAACTTATAAGAGATAAAAAAAAATCAAAATCTTTGTAGGTTCACGAACTCAAATGTAAATAAAATTATAGGAAACATAAAAGAGTTTAGGTTCGCGAACTCAAATACACCTTCTTGAACAATATTTTAAATATATGTTAATATTTATGCTTGAGTCAATGAATTTTGATATTGTTTTATCACCTATTATCATGCAGGTTTATTTTTATCCTTATACAAAAAAAAATCGAGGTAGCAGGTGTTTACCCATATTACAAAATGTAAATTATTTTTTATACATTAATTTTTTTTTAACATTTACCTACATTTTCGTGAACTTAAAGCATTTTTCAATCTAGGATTCGGAAAACCCAAATTCATATATATATATATATATATATATGGAATGGGCCAATTTTAAATTGTTGAAGAGAAATAGATTTCTAAAAAAGTTAGTTTGCACATGCGAAATTTATAACATGGTTTGTTTTCTTGTATTTGAATGTTTATATATGTATTGTTTTTTTCATACAAAGTTTTTTTTTAACATATGAATACATTTACTCTAGTACGAACTTTCGTTTTTGTTGATGAACATCTTTTTACATATACTTTTTGTAGTACAATATGTTTCGTTTTCTTTTCGTATAAATATTTTTTTTGCGTAATGTCATTATGAATTCAGATATTTGGTAAGAACTTTTAAGGAATATATTCCCTAATTTTAAATAATTCATATAAAAACAAGTATTTTTTTGAAATGTTAATTGTTCTCTAAAACCAAGAAACAAAGATCTTGAAATAACTTTTTTATATTAAATATAAACAAATATTAATAGGAGGAGAAATGTGGAATGTTGTTTGGTAAAAAAGTATACTTTAAAGATTGTGCGTGCAACCGTTAATTACTAGTTTCATAGTCCGCTCAGAGCTTCAAGAACTAAGAGATGGCCCTGCACATAAATCCATGCATGTCAGTAGATGATTAACCATGTCAGAGCATATTAGAAGTGACAAACATACAAATGCAAACGATCTGTTGAGTCGTATGCAAACCCTAACTAAGTAACACACAAACACTAAGTAACGCTAATCTCATTATCATATTTTCACACTAGTCTGAATATAAATATTACTTTCTTGAAAATTCTTTATTAATTGTATGCGGATGTTTTATTATGGTCGTCGAAATATTGCCGGTTTCGCTTATTCTATTGATGCACGAGAATGACAATTTTAAGATTTTGAATGCGGATTGTAATTTTGCATGATTGTTCACATCTGGATTTTCTATAGGAAAACAAAGTTTGTTCGAAAGGTTAGCGACACCAGTTTGTTGATTGTCCTGTTGTTATTTGTAAGAATTCTAAAGGTGAATATGGTCATCCCGGTCCTGAACTTAATGTCGTTCCTGGCGTCTTTGAAAGTCTTAAGGTTACTAGTTAGTAATCTATCTAGATGCTATTAAAGTTTGTTCGTATTTTGTAATTTTACATACAACAAGAATACATAATTTTTCCTATTGGGGAGGATTTTTCTTACTATTATTCTACTAGATGATTATTTCACGATCGAGCTAGATACTTAATATTCAACAAAATAGAAGAATTTAAATATGAGGGAGGATCTAGGGACAATCATAAATGGACACTACCTTACAAAATTTTCACCCATTTTTCTTTAGAACCCAAACGACAATGAAATTGAAGCAAATTTTCTAGTGATACATTCTTCTTATGGAAACCGATAATCCTAAAAAAAACGAGTATACAATATAATTATTATAAAATAATAGGTTTGAGACCAACAAAAATTATTATTTTAAAGAAATATTATATTATCAATAACATAATAAATTATTATTTTATAATATAATAATAAAATAATTTTATTTTTGTATAAAAAATAATATAATAATTTTATAATTAAATAATATATAGTTATTTTAAAAAGTAATTCATAGCTTGGAGGTTGAATAATACTTGTAGGTTAAGTAAAATATCGACTAATTTTGTAAAAGCATTATATTATTGACTAATTGCAATACAAATACATGCACTCCAAATATTAATGACACTTCAAAATTACTTCTTGTTGTTGTATAACGTGGCCCCGGATATTTTGATTGCATTACGAATTATTGGGTATGAATTACAACTTGATTTGAGTTCTAAAGAAAAAGAAACCAATATTAAATTATATTTTGGAAAAGTTTAATATGTATGAAATTAATTTTTTATTTTTCTAGTAAAACTATTATTTTATATATTATTTGGGACCTAATGATCATTAAGGGGAACTTCAAAAATGTATTATTTTATGATTTTATCGAATTTATTATTTTAGCGCTAAGAGCCCGAATCGAGACCAGGAAATTTTATTATTTTAACGAGAATATTATATTATCGAGTATTACTTCAAAGAAGTTATATTGTAATCCGAAATGTATAACACCACCATCTACCACTTTTAAAATCAATAGTTGATTTTCTATGGTCGAATTAAAATCGGTAGATCACGAGGTTTGGTATCTCTGATTGTGCTCATTTTTTGTAAGAATCTAAAGATTAATAAGAAGAACGTATCATCAAAATATTAGCTTCAAATTCATTATCCCTTAGACTCTAAAGAAAAATTGGTGAAAATCTTGTAAGATAGTGTTCATATAATATTATTTATGGATCCTACCTCTTTAAACACCAAAATATAAATTCGTTCTTAAAAAGATTGCTTTAAATACCTACTACTAATTAGATAAAATGAAAACAAAACACTAAATTTCATCAAAAGAAACCAGCTATGATCGATCCAGCCACCTCCTACTCCATCCAAATTAGTTTTTTCCAAGACAACTAATTTTTATACTTTTAAAAATCAATACTACTTCTTCTAGTGTTTTACAAGGCAACCATTTAGCCACTCTCTCTTGTCAAATCCATCAATCCCTTTATGTTAAGAAACTTGGTATACCGGAACATGTCTAATAACATCTGGGTATTTGTTTCATCATGTTCGAAATTCACAAACTATCCATCTAAAATCTTTATATCTTCATAGGTCTAAACCTCAACGTGTTTGGTGCATTAGTCGACCACCTCTTCCAAGGTATCTCTCATGATGGTAGTAAAAAGGATAACAATATTCTCAAGTGCGTTATCAATCATCTGGAGATCAATAGTTTTAGATTGCAAGGCAACGATCTCCTCAATAACAAAGATTTTCTCGTTAGAACTCTTCAAAGTAATCATCTTTGTTGATGCGGCTGACATGGTTATGGTCACAATACTAGGATCTGTTAATGTTGAAGCTAAGAAAATGTGTTTGTATCTCTGTATTAATACTCGTATATGTATTTTTATGGATGAAATCATTTTTTATGATTGGAAACATATTTTATATGGAGACATATTCGGGTTCTAAGCTTTTTGAAATTCGTTGGATGAAAATTCCCAAACCTATTACCCTCTCCGTCCATCCAAAGATGACTTATTTCAAGTTTGCACAATTTTTAAGGCAAGAATGAAAAGTGATACTTTAAGGTATTTCTTTGCGGATAATAACTAGCAAAATTTATAAATGACACATCTCTCAAACATTTTAAAACACCTACATAACGAATATAAACATGACTAATACTAATATTTAATAATAATAATCTATTAAAAGGAAATTATACATACTGCTAATACTAATATTTAATAATAATAATCCATTAAAAGGATAATTTTAGGATATGACCTTGTTTATTTAAAAGGGTCAACGTTTGAAGGGACAAAAAATTAAAACGAGTAGGTTATCTTTGAGGGGGACGAAGAGATTGAAATTCATGGTGCCTTGAAATCTCATCAATTCAGCCATGAAAACTGATGGCTGACAGATGCCCTTTCATACATGACCACAAATCAATTTCTCAAACTGATTTTTACTGCTAAGACTTGAACAATTTCGCCCAGCTTGCTGGCAACTTAAAATTTTCAGCTCAACCAAATTGTTTTTGTCTGTCGTGATAACATATTGTATCTTCGCTAGATTAACATAACACAAATTCCTTGCTTAGATTTCTCACATGAACACATTTGACGACAACAATGTCGAACGAACTAGGCTAGATAGGCCATTGCCTAGAGCCTCGAATTGTTGGGATCGTAAAGTTTAATTTTCATGCCAAAATGATATGAGTGACAAAAAAAAATATTTAAGAGATATAATTGATCTAGTTCTAAATTTCATTTTCTTTTTTCTTGCAAGCAGTCACTAACTAAGAGAACTTTGGACAAGTTCAGCTCATTTGCCTAGGAAAAAGCCAAAGACAGCGCCATTGCTTCAGCACAAACTGCATCAGGAGCAAGCCCAAAGTTCGATTTACAAAGTTTTATTTTTCCTGCAACATCACATAAGACAATCCAGCTCCCATGTTAAAGTTTTTATAAGAGCCATCTATAAAGAGAATATGTTCAACAATAGAAGTAGGAGTTTTTGCATCCACACGAACAACAGGCGCAGGAGGGGGATGGATGTAAGTATTCAACATTCTTTTAGTGTTGAGCATAACCCTGTTCAGATTTATTGCCACTTTCTGAAAGACAACTTCACATCTCATTTTCCAAATACACCACATAATAATTGCACCTATACAAGGCCAACCCACAGGGAAAGGCGACTGACCTAGCCTAATATCAAACCATTTCAGAAAATAATCATTAGGCCAGAAAAGATCAAAAGATATCAGATACTGAAGCGGAAAAGCAAACCAAATGTGAGACGCTACAGGACATTGAAATAAAAGATGAAGAACAATTTCAGAAGCATTGTTGCAGAGAGGACAGGAAGGATCTATAGAGTTATTATAGGCATTCATTGTAACGTTAACCGGAAACATATGAGAAAATACTTTCCATATAAAAAACTTAACTTTAGGGAGACAGTTCAACGAACAGACCTTGGTCCAAAAAGCAGACTCATCAGCAGGAGCATAGTCGTTAGTGTACACTTTATAAGCAGGCTTAATGGTAGAATTATCATCTTTAGTATGTGCCCACATAATCTTATCATCACACAAAACATTCAGACGAATAAAACGAATTTTGATGACGTCTTCAGGACAAAACAGGGAGTTCAGAGTGTCTAACTTCCATGTATTATGATGAGGATCTATGAGCTCACTAACAAAGGTATAATTATTATAATTAGGATTAATAGATAAAGGAGGAGCAGAAGAGCAGGGTAACCAGATGGAAGACCAAATTCTAGTAGAGTTACCATTGTTAATCTTGCAAACAATATTAGATCTCAGAAAACTTAGACTGTTAATAATGCCCTTCCATATCCAAGAAGAGGCGTCAGCTACCTTATCAATTTCCAGCAAGTTTTGATTAGGAAAATATTTGTATTTTAGAAATTTTGAAATCAAGTGGTCAAGGAACTGAGTAATTCTCCGGGGTATTTTCGAAATAAAGACCCTATTCAAAGCATAAGAGTTTCTAATACCAAGACCACCACGTTTTTTGGATTTACCTATGTCAGTCCAAGAGCGAAAATAAGCTGCCTTGCGAGGATTTTCTTGGACCACCAGAAGGTTCTTTGAATAACATCAAACTTTGAAGTAAGCTTTTTAGGGAGAGGAAAACAGGACATATGGTACAAAGCAAGACTTGACAGAACATGTTTAGTAACAACAGTTCTACCAGCACCATTCATATTAGCTTTCTTCATATTTCCGAGCCTAGCATAGAACTTATCAATCAGAAAATGAAAGGATTTAGTTCTATCTCTATTAACAAACAAAGGTGTTCCTAACTACTTTTTTGTGCTAAAATGAAAAAGTGATAGTAACTCTCTTTCAAAATGGAGGAAGTACAAAAAAAGGGAAAACACTCTGATTTAAAGAAACCCCTTAGTATCAATAACAAGAAACAAAGTATAAAAAATCTCACCATTATCTCATCATGCTAGGCTGATTTAAAGAAACCCCTTAGTACAAAGAAACCCCTCACACATAACCACAATAGATTCTCGACTGGATTTCCTTACACAATATCTCATCATGGTAAAGTACAAAACATTTTTGGAAGCTTGGGATAGAAAGCAAACATGATATAGGTGCGCTTACTTGTATTGATGACCACTTTTTTAGTAAGAGGAGAGTTAAGAGGTACCATAAGTTTCGCCTCAAAATGATTCCCCGCAACAGATTCCGCAGAAACAAAAGTACCAATCTCATCCAAAACTTCTCCCGCCTTTCCTTTTGGCATTTTGTTTTTAAGGATAAATAAGAAATGGTTTTGAAATATTTTACAATTTTCTCTTCAGAACCAAGATAGTAACTAGTATTCATGATAGCCTATGGGTTCCAATTGTTATTATTAAATTCATTCTCGGCTAAGGAAGATTGCTGGCACAACCAATCAATTCGTGTTTCGCTTCAAGCTGCGCTGGATAGTGATATGAAAGTTTGTTGGTGTGCGCCATAAAAATATTGATATGCTGATTGGGAATTGACATGGTTTTTTTCCACTATGATGCTTGATATTGGAACGATAGTTAGTTATCTATCTATTTCTTTCTCTTCACTTGTCAAATTGTTGCAAATAAAAAGGGGTTTAATCTATGAACATATTATCTTTAATGAGAAGTATAGTTGGAACCTAAATTTTAGAAGAGCTTTGCTTGTGAATAAAGTAAATAATCTGATGTTAATTGTAGGTACTATTCCTTCCAGGTTCGTCTCTACTCAAGTTAACGTTCTCTGGAAATAAGCACCAATTGCGGGCTTCACGGTCAAGAACTGGTATTTATGGCTATTAAAAGATAAAGTTCTGGTTAAAGAGATTCCTTATTTTGGATGTATTCTGGGTATGCGTACCTACCTTGTTCCTAAACTCAGTCGACTAGGATACGCGTATTAGGTATGCGCACCTATCCTGTGTACAAAATCTCAGTAGTTCTAAAAACTCTTTTTCAATGATTTGAAACATTCCCAATCATCATAGATACGAAATTTCATTGCTTGGGAAATTTTCGTTGATCAACTTGACAAAAAAATAGTTCTTGAACATTAATTTGATCTTGACTAAGATTGTTAAGGATCTATGAACATCTATTGCTTGAATCATATTTCGAGATGTTCAACAAGACAAGCTTGACTCGAGATTTCTTTTTTTCAAGTTAAATATACTAAAAATCGTACGACATAGGCTCATAAAGATAGAATGGTAGTGTCGTGATCAAATAGGATGGTTCAGTCTTCACATACCTCTTTGTCGATAAAGTTCTCCAAATATACTCAACTATCATACTCCAATCCTAGTACAATACCTCAATTTAGTAGACTTGAAATCAAGTTATAGTTTTTTGCATCTAATTAACATTGTCAACAAGCTTGAGATAGCAAAATTTGCAAGTTCGACCGAGCAGTGCTCTAACATGTGGCATATTATAAGTTTCTAATCAAATTTATCTTAGATTTGTCCAATTCTAATCCCCTAAAGGATGCAATGTGACCCAACCATGATTCACCATAAAATGAAATTTTTCTCAATTAAGAACGAGATTTGTTCATATGCATCTTTTAAAAATAGGTGTAAGATTGTCCAAGTATTTGTCAAAAGAATCACCATACACATTAAGTCATCCATGAAAACTTCTATGATGCTTTCTACATAATCTGAAAATATATCAAGGTTGCAGGATTATTACACAGACTGAACGCAAGGGTGTCTAAAAGACAAGTGACAGTCTGCTTTTCTTGATCATTCGAAGCTACTATAATCTGATCGTAACCTGAAAAACCATCAATAAAACAATAGTGAGAGTGTCCGTCCAACATCTATAGCATCTGATCAGTGAATGGTATAAGGGAAAATGATATTCTTATGTTACAAAGTTGAGCTTTTCTATGATCAATGCAAGCTCTTAACCAGTCTAAATTCGGGTTGGAACTAAGGCATTATCTTCGTTTTTTACCACCGTGATTCCAGAGTTATTTAGAACAACTTGAACCGTGCTTACATGTTTGTTATCATATATGGGATAAATAACCCCTACATCCAAAAACTTCAGGATTTCTTTCTTGATTACTTCAATCATCAAAGGGTTCAAGCGATATTTTGCTTCTCTTTTCGATTTTGCCTCCTTTACAAAAAGTATTTGGTGCACAAACATAATAGGGATGATTCCCTTGATATCGATAATAGTCCACCAAATGACATACTTATGTTCTCTTAGCACTCGAATTAGTAGCTTCTCTCCTTGTACCACTGTAAGGTCTTTTGGAAATAATCACCGGTAGCTCTTCCTTATAACCTCAATACAATACCTCCACATGAAAATATCCCAGGGACGAAAAAAAATGTTCCTGTAAGGAGGTTATTCTTATGGAGGTCTACTTTGAAAAGATTAGAGCAAAAAAATATTATACATGTGCCTAGGAAATATACAAATATACGCACCAACATGTACCAAGGTAATACAAATACTAATTAATTTTTTTTAGTTTTACGAGTATGGTGCGCAATCCATACAAAACTCAACCATAATACGAAAAATTAAAATACAAAATCATATAACCGAAGATATTTGTATTGAGTGGTGCAAAAAAAAACACGCATTGAATCCACTTAGAAGTAAAAAGATCTTGCAAAATGGCTAAAAGAATCTATTATTAAACTTTGATGTATGACAAGACGTATATTATTTATATTATCCTGTCAATTATTATAGAGGTAAGTTCCTTAAGACGGGATCGTGAAAAAATATGACTAATTCAAATATGGATTTTATTCTTAAATATAATTGGCCGAAGTCGGGACCATACTTATATATATTATTATATAAAGGTTCTACTTTACATGTATTTCAGGTGATCCGAAATAGGTTTCATCCAAGAATAGGTGCCTGCAAAATCAACAGTAAGAGTATCCATTAGTACTTGGTAAAAAAAACATAAGAAACTTCGTTTCTACGTGAAAGTTAAGAGGAAAAATAGCTTCATTAAGCTCATCACTGACTTACACATCACTTTCTATGTTTTTATTATTTTCACATTCTAAGAGCACTTCCTATGGACTCAACAAACTTGAAATTTGTTGATTTTGATCCCACTATGGACTTTGTACATCCATTTTTCATGTTGGTTTGTTGGTTTGTTGAGTGAGATGGAACATGTAACATGTGCTTAAAGGAAAGCCGGACGATCTTGAGACCAACATTGGCGCTTGTCTTTCCAACGCCCGCTATTACTTCAGACGCCAGCATTTTTGGTAAACGCGCCGCGTTTCTCATTAAAGCGCGATGGCTGAAAACTCTTGTGATCTAACAGCTATAATTTTTGAGTTCTATAAATACTCCCCTTTTCAACTCTAAATTCACACATTCTACACATTTTTTCACTCTCAAATCATCTACAAAAATTCTTCCCAGAGTTCGTGTTTTTAGATTCACTCAACAAGAGGATTTAGCTATTTGTAGAGCCTTTGTTTTTCACGCACAAGATGTTGTCTTCAGTAATGTAGACAAATCGACGTTAAATTTCTAGGAGAAAGTTTAGAGAATGTTCACCGCTGAAACGGGAAACATTGATGGGCCCGACTCTCACTTATTGTCGCATCGTTTTAGTTAAATTAGTAGTCATGTATCGGAGTTCATCGCTTTACTAATGGAAAATCACAAAAATAAGCTCAACGGCGAAGCCGAACATGAAGTGGAACCCAGAAATCTAGCGATGTGGGCAGTATCTCACGACGGTCGTCCTTTCGACTTCCATGCTTGTTTCAACATTCTTAGGGTGCTCAGCAAATACGATCCCTATCTACATCGCCCTAGGAATTCCACCACCCGTCGAGAATTGACGCCTATGTAGTAGTTGTTTTAATCTAATGTATTTCTTTTATTCTCATGTATGATGTGGTTGTTCAATGCAGTATGTTTTATTTATGAGATTGATGGTGCAATATTTAATCCATGAAAAATTTAAATTACTTATGATATTGATGGCGCAAATGTGAAGACATCCACATGTTTTGTTTTAGATAATCGTAATAACACAAAATAAACAGAAAACTAAATAACATAATACCATACTGAATCGATTTGTCCTTCAACTTCAATCAGCCCACTCCACCAAAAAACACCTAGGACATTCCCATAAATGCCTTCCATATGTATCTTCTTCATAAGAAGTCCGTAAATGCATAAAAGTCTTGCAACCGGGCTTTGAACATCCACTGATTCTCTGTGGACAATGTTTGTATTCGTGATCTCCATATCCACAATGCTTGCAGTGTAATAACTCCTTCTTCAATTTAGCTTTAAGTTTGAAGTTTTTGAAGAGTGTTGGAATCTTTTCTTCTTCTTCTTCTTCTTCTTCTTCTTCTTCTTCTTCTTCTTCTTTTTTAATCTTCATAACATCATCTAGCATATGTGGTTCCTCTGGACAGTTGGGATCTTGACATTGAAAATACCTGAGCTTTTCCAGTTGTGATTCAATCACCATTATGATACGTGAACAACCTTCCCGCGGACATTTTGAATACATCCAAGGGCATTTCATAAGACTGTGGTTATCCATGAAACATAATGGACAAACCTCTTTTGCTTCGACACATAATATTTGCTTCGCTTTGCCTTTAGAAAACATGGTGGATGTTGAGAAAGAAATCTTTTGGTTTCACTGAGAATAAAACCCGGTGTTGTATTTATAACAAAAAAAAATAGGCGTTGGTAGTTCAAACGGGCGGATTTAGTAAAGTCACGCGGTTTTACTACAAACGCCAACTACTATGGTAATTCAAACGGGCGGTTGTAGTAAAGCCGCGCGGTTTTACTACAAACGCCAACGACTAAATTTCCAACGGCTCGATTTTCTTTCTCAACCTATAAATTCCATTATTCTCATCTCCAAAATCACATCTTTTTTTTTTTTTTTTTTTCTAAAACTCTTAATCTCTCTCACTCTGCAGAAATGTCTGTTAGAAATCGTGGTCCAAAGTTTACTGAAGAAGAGGATATAACTATATGCAAAGCATATTTTTTTCATAGGGTAATCACTGGTATGGGTTCTCAAGACGGTTCTTTTTGGGAGAACATTTTTTCAATGTTCGTCTCTCTGGCGGGAAACCCAAGAAACCGAGATGCTCGTTGATTGCGTGCTCGTTTTCAATCTATTAGGCTTGCAGTCCAGCCATTTCTTGCTCTGGTAATGGAAATTGATCGAGAAAAATTCATCGGTGGAACTGAAGAATAAGTGATCCAAACAGTTCTTGATAATTGGGAGAAATCTCACCGTAAACCTTTTCGTTACGAAACGTTTTTTGGAATTCTAAAAGACGGTCCATCTCAAGCACATCTGTACTGCACTCGAATGCCTCTCCCGGTCTTTACAATGGAAGAAGATGTTACTTTTGTTCGATCTTAGTTACATCGTATGATGAGACCAATGAACAATGACTATCTATGGGAAAGAGTATTTTTGTAGCATCGCGGAACGAAACCATAAGAAACAGTAAGACCCTAGAACTAATAATTGCATTCATCACTAAGGAAGTCAAACATTATACGGAAGTTTTGTGGATGGTTCAGTGTAGCAATTCTGGATTATCCAATGAAGAACTGGTGAGTATCTTACCTTTTTCCTCATGGAGATATGGACTCAACTGCATCATAAATATCTGAACTTGTTGTTTATCTATTTTACAGAAAACCATCGTGTTAGAGCACTGCTCGGTCGCTATCTCAAGCTTGTTTGTCAAGTTTAGTTGTCAAAACTATAAGTTCTGATTTCTAGTCTACTTATAGCTAAGTCTCGGATTAGGATAGAAAGTGTAGTTGAGCATTAGACTTCACGGCGTTCATCGATTGAAGACGAAGAACTACTAAGGGGATCTTGTGGAACTTCATCAACAAAAGGTATGTGGAGACTTGAACTCATCTATCACTCAAAAGTCTATCTACTCTATCTTACATTTAAGATAAAAGTCGTATAGCTATATAGACTTCGATTATACACATTTGATATTTCGAGCTGATTTTAACTAGCTTACATATTTCTCGAAATATGCATGTGTTGATAAGCTTTCTCTTTAACCAAGTTCATCTTATATTCTTGACTAAAGTCAAAATATGATCATGTGAAAATCGCCTTGTAACATCTTATATGATTTGTGTGAGATAGTCATTTGATGTTGACTCGGAATGTTTCGTATTGATCATTCAATCACTTGAAAATTGCTTTGAAGCTAATAGTTTGTGTGAGACAGCTATTGTCGTCTTCCAAGAATATTTCAATGGTTGAAATGGGAGTTTAGAAAGATTAACCATGATTGGATATAAGCACAGTATGCGTACTTGCATATGTGTAGTCCAAGACCGACAATTTAGTATGCATACCCGTCTATCTTATATTTGAGACAAAAGTCGTATAGCTATATAGACTTCGATTATACACATTTGATATTTCGAGTTGATTTTAACTAGCTTACATATTTCTCGAAATATGCATGTGTTGATAAGCTTTTTCTTTAACCAAGTTCATCTTATATTCTTGACGAAAGTCAAAATTTGATCATGTGAAAATCGCCTTGTAACATCTTATATGATTTGTGTGAGATAGTCATTTAATGTTGACTCGGAATGTTTCGTATTGATCATTCAATCACTTGAAAATTGCTTTGAAGCTAATAGTTTGTGTGAGACAGCTATTGTCGTCTTCCAAGAATATTTCAATGTTTGAAATGGGAGTTTAGAACGATTAACCATGATTGGATATAAGCACAGTATGCGTAATTGCATATGTGTAGTCCAAGACCGACAATCTAGTATGCATACCCGTACGCGTACTGGTTGGTCAGGTGAAGTCCGGAAGCTATAGTATGCATACACGTATGCGTGCTGGCAAAGTCAGTTGAAGTCCGGGAACTTTAGTATGTGTACCCATACGCGCACTATATTCAACTGAGTTCGGATGTGAACGCAGTATGCGTACCCTGTTTGCATACTGGCGAACACAGTCCAAGTCCGGCTAGTTAGGTATGCGTACCCTTTTGCATACTTGAGTAGATTATGTTCTAAAACCGGTTTGTTCATGAACTAATATATCTATATATTAAAGAATGTAATCTTTTTCAAACCGTGGCTATAATGTTCATGAATTGATTCGAGTGAATCAAGATCAATTTTGCTTCAATTGTGTCTTGTATACTTCTATGAGAATATAAACAATTGAACAACTCTAGAACTAGTTTTATTTGAGTCATTTGAACTAGTTATGGTTAATATGAATATGGCTGATATGAAAGTGTTCATATGGCTAACTTCTATTAACTATTGTTGAGCCAACAAAGGTGCACACGTTTAGGCACATTTACTCGTATCTAAATGAAGTCACTTTTCATTTGTGTGTAACAAGCTAAGTTCGATCTAACGGTTGAAAGATATTAGCTTGAGTCTAATCAGGTTTTCATCTAACGGTGAATATTGAATGCCTTGTTACCAAGGTAGCATTGATTGCAAACCCTGATTTGAATACTATATAAGGGATCACTCTAGCAACTGGGAAACCTAATCCCCAAACCTCCTGTGTGATACTAGTTTCGACTAGAGTCGATTCTCCTTCAACCTTAGGTTTTTTACAAAACCTTGTAGGTTAACGATTTGAAGACTTCATTGGGATTGTGAAGCCATACCCAACTATTTTCTCTGTAGTTGCGTGATCTGATCTTACTGTTTCTATCGTGATTGAGCATTATCTTCTCTAAGATTGGATCTAGATTTAATCTACGATAGGCAGGATAAAAAGTAGTCATAAACATCTTCGTCTCATCGTTTGTGATTCCACAATATCTTGTTTCTCTACTATATGCTTAAGATTATTATAAGGTGATTGATATTTCTATGTTGTTCTTCGGGAATATAAATCGGGTATATCAATTGGTTCCTGTTCACCTTGATTTATCAAAAGACGGAACAAAAACTCATAGGTATTTCTGTGGGAGATAGATTTATCTATTCAATAGACTTTTCTGTGTGAGACAGATTGGTTTGTCAAGTTTTCGACTTTGGGTTGTAGCAAATCTTAGTTGTGGGTGAGATCAGCTAAGGGAATCAAGTGCGTAGAGTCCTGTTGGGATTCAGAGACGTAAGGAGCGCAACTGTACCTTGATCAGTGTGAGATTAGTTAGGGCTCAACTACATTCCAGTCCGAAGTTAACTTGGAGTAGGCTAGTGCCTGCAACGGCTTAATACAGTGTGGTGTTCAAATCTGGACTAGGTCCCAAGGTTTTTATGCATTTGCGGTTTCCTCGTTAACAAATTTTCTGGTGTCTGTGTTATTTCTTTTCCGCATTATATTTGTTTATATAATTGAAATATCACAGGTTGTGCGTAAGTTCAATCAATTGTGAATCCAATATTTGGTTGTTGATTAAATTAGTTCACACTTGTATATTGGTTTTTGATATCGTACAAGTTATTTCTTATATACAATCAGGCTCTCAAATTCCTATTTGTTTGATTGCAGATTGAATTGATAAATTGAGATATAACTCTTTCATATACTTTTCTTAAGATTGAGTCTGACTGTCTAGTTGATTCTCCTGAAAGTATATTGAAGTTAGTTCATACAGATTGTTAAGCGAAATATTGGGTGTGGTTATTAGACCCCCGCTTTTTCAATTGGTATCAGAGCTGGCAAACACGTCTAAGACCTTATAAGTCTGTGTTTGTAGCGATCTGACTCTAAGGATAGTAAAGTCTTAATAAACACGTCACCAGGATTTAACTCTGATCTTAGAGAAAGTTCTGAAGAGCTGGTTATTCTTCAGAAGAAGTTGGGTGAACAAATCCGGATCAATTCTAATATTATTGCAGAATGGCAAGGTATAAGGATTTGAAGTCTGTCAAAGTTCCTTCAATGGATTTGAACAACTCCTTTAATTCTTCTCTGAAGAATGGTCGCAAGTCAGGGGATAAGCGAGGTTTAGGCTTTGTAAAACCTGATAGGACTCAGAACCGCTCAAATGAGATTAAAGATGTTGGTCCATGTATTTTATGTGATTCTCACAATCATTTTCAACATACATGTACATCTTTTAGGAAAAGTGTAAAGTTTGCGAGCAATCTTCATGAGAAAGCTGAACAACTGTTTACTTCTCTAAAAAGGTGTACAAATCTAACCAGAAATCCCAAACGGGATAGTAGTGTTAGTATGAGAGCTTTTGCTCTAAAATCAACATCACCCTTTCAATGGTTTCTTGATAGTGGATGTAGCCGACATATGACTAGAGATCTTTCGTTTTTTGTGAATTCAAGCGACTTTGAAGGAGGTCCTGTAACATTCGGAGATGTGAGTTGTTGCTACATAAGCAAGAAGAGGATGATCAAACTTCATGGCATTCCTGAAATCCATGATGTAGTATACGTTGAAGGTATGACTGCAAACCTTCTTTTTGTTAGTCAAATTTATGACAAAGGTCATAAAGTTGTCTTCAATGCGAATGGATGTGACATTGTGAACAAAACTGAAAAAGTAAATTTTCAGGGAACCCGTGGTAAAAATAACCGTTATCTTCTTAATACTCAGTTTAGTAATTTTTGCATTTTGACTAAGGTGAAATCTACACATCTTTGGCATGAGCGTTTTGGTTACATCAATTATCGCCTTCTAACTAAGATCATTAACAAAGAACTTGTTAGAGGTGTTCCCAAAATCAATTCAAAGATTGACGGTGTCTGTGGTGCCTGTCAAAAGGGTAAACAAGCGAAAGTTCCATAAAAATCATCTCGAGATATTCTCACTAAATCTCCACTTGATTTAATTCATATGGATCTCTTCGGTCCCATTCAACAACCTACGGTTGCTGGGAAGAAGTATGCTTTAGTTATGGTAGATGATTACACCAGATTCACTTGGGTGGCATTTTTAGCTCATAAGAATGAAACCCTTGGTGAATTCAAGATTATTGTTAATAGAATCTAGAATGAACAGGGTTGCAAGCTAAAGAAATTATAAGTGACCGTGGAACTGAATTCAAGGACACTAAGGTGTTTGAATTTTGTGACAAACTGGGGATTATTCAACAATACTCGCCACCCATTACTCCTCAAGCTAATGAAGTTGCAGAAAGAAAGAATAGGAACATTCAGGAAATGGCCAGGGTAATGCTCCATAACAAAAACCTACCGTTGAGGTTTTGGAGGGAAGCTATTTTCACAGCATGTTATTTGATCAACCGTGTATACCTACGGTTAAGAACCCGATACGCTCCTTACGAATTTTGGTACGATAGGAAGCCCAACTTACATTATCTCAGAGTGTTTGGAAGTAAGTGCTACATTCTGAAAGATCGAGAACATAAAGGGAAATTTGATTCCAAAAGTGATGAAGGTATTTTTCTTGGGTATGCTTCGGATAGTCATGGTTTTCGAGTATTCAATCCCAAGTTATGATGGAATCTGCAAATGTCATCATTGATGATCTGAGCAATTTTCGTCATGATAAATATCCTGCTGAGTTGCCTCAAACTGAGACAATTGAGAAAGTCAAGGAAGTCCCAGAATCAGTTGAAGTTGTTCCAATAGTCGTTGATCTTGATATTTCTAGTGACGAGGAAAAGAGCACAGATCATGTTATTCCCGTTGAACAAGAACATGTTCCTCAGCGACACCTCTGGGTTCAAAGGAATCATGATTCTAACAATATTATTGGAGGAAAAGATTCTACAGCTAAAACAAGAGGACAACATCAAAATATTTGCAATTTTGGTTGTTATTTATCGCAAGTAGAACCTAGAAATATCGATGATGCTCTTACCGATCCCTTTTGGGTGAATGCAATGCATGAAGAGTTAAATAAATTTCAAAGACAAGATGTATGGGAGCTCGTACCTGTCCCTCCTATATCAATATTGTTGGAACCAAATGGATATTCAAGAACAAGTCTGATGAATTTGGCACCATTGTCAGAAACAAAGCCAGACTTGTCGCTCAGGGATATTCACAGGTTAAAGGTATCAAATTTGACGAAACCTTTGCTCATGTTGCACGCCTTGACTCCATTAGGTTACTATTATCTCATGCTTGTTTCCTTAAGGTTAAGCTATTTCAAATGGACATAAAATCCGCGTTCCTAAACAGAAATTTAAAGGAACAAGTATATTTTTCTCAACCGAAGGGATTTGAAAACCCTGATTTCCCAGATCATGTCCTTAAGCTCAAAAAGGAATTATATGGGTTGAAACAATCACTTCGTGCCTGGTTCGAAAAACTAACTACTTCTCTTCTCAGGAAAGGTTTTACGAGAGGTGGAGCTGATAAAACATTATTTACCAAGTGGAGTGGGAAAGATGTTGTCATTGCTCAGGCTTGTGTAGATGATATCATCTATGGATCGACTTCTGAGAAACTTGCAAAAGATTTCAAGTCTCTCTTGGTAAGGAGTTTGAAATGAGCATTGTTGGTGAATTAAAATTCTTTTTAGGATTACAGATTCAACAACATAAGGATGAAATTTACTTATCTCAAGAAAAATATGCTAAGGATCTTGTGACAAGGTTCGGTCTTGATAAGTCAACTCCAAAGCTGACGCCTATGCCCACTACTGGTAAACTACATCGAGATGAGAAAAGAGTAAATGTGGATCAAAAGCTTTATCGATCTATCATTGGAAGCCTCTTATATCTTACATCTACTAGACCTGATATTGCATTTAATGTTGGTTGTTGTGCTAGATTTCAGGAAAATCCAAAGAAATATCATCTTGCAGCTGCGAAGAGGATCATGCGATATATCCAACACATTGTCGGGTATGGTCTATCCTATACTTTTGATACTAACACTGATCTTACTGCCTATTCAGATGCAGATTGGGCAGGATGTGTGAAAGACAGAAAGAGTACTTCAGGGGTTTTTTACTATGTTAGGTTGAATCTTGTAGCATGGCATAGCAAGAAACAAAACTCTCAATCCATGTCTACATGCAAAATAGAATACATTGCTGCAGGCTCATGTTGTACTCAACTTCTACGGATGAAACAAATGCTTGCTGATTATGGAATTGACACTGGTGTAATGAAGATATTTTGTGATAACTCAAGTGCGATTCGCATCACTGAAAATCTTGTTGAGCACTCAAGAACTAAGCAAATTGACATAAGGTATCATTTTATTAGAAATCTCCATGAAAATGGTATCATCAATATGGAATTTGTGCCTTCCGAACAATAATTGGCTGATATTCTCACCAAACCTTTAGATACTGCTACGTTTCAATACTTGCGGTAGTCTATTGGTGTTGTTTTGGTTCATTAGTTTTTCTATCCTTTTTCCCCTGGACTCATTCATATCTTTTGGACAATCAAGGCTTAGAACGTCAGTGTAGTGTTGTTTCAATTTCACATTTGTTTCTCTATAGATAACCGTTATGTTAGGAATCAAAGTTTTTTTTTAAAAAAATCCTTCTTTTCTTGTATAAGTAAGGTCGCTCTTGTTGTTCTTTTGGGAATGACATTTTATGGGGAGGAGTTCTTAATTGAACTTGTGCTTAATTGCCAAATCTTTGTGGGGAGTGCGGCTGTGGAATATTGTAGGAGTTTTCTTGTATCTTTATTAACTACTTGATGAATGCATTTAGTTTCGAATATATGATTGCATCTAAACAAAGTTGATATGTTTTCTTTTGGTCATGAAGTGTCTCCATGAGAATTTCATTAGGATCCCATTAGTTTTCGTACCTTTGCCAGTGTATATTGACAAAAAGGGGGAGAATTAATGTGTAGTTCACACTACAATTACATATGGTTTACGGATCATTATGTAAGGGGGAGTGGTTTTCATGTGAGATGAAGTATTGACTAAGGGGGAGTGATACATATCACCATGGTATTGTTGTAAAAGTTGTGATACAATTGGACTTTGATGCTGTGTAATAATACTACGACACTGTATAACAATGATTGAGAGCAACTGTTTTCTCATTGTTATAGCTACGGATCTTCAACAACTATGGTGTTGAGTTGAACACATTTGGAATCATTGGAGTACTTGGAAATGACGAAGATTTCGAGTAATGTTGAAGAACCAAGGAGATCAAGCATTTGGATGAGAAGCTACAAAGTTTATTTATTTTGTAATCCATATGTATTGATAGTTTTGTCACTAAAATTGACAAAGGGGGAGATTGTTAGAGCACTGCTCGGTCGAACTCTCAAGCATTACTATCTCAAGTTTGTTTGTCAATGTTAGTGATCAAACTATAAGTCTAGATTTATAATCTACTTAGATTGATGTCTCGGACTAGGATAGATTGTGTAGTTGAGAATTAGACTACAAGGCGTTCATCAATTAGAGACGAAGAACTACTAAGGAGAGCTTGCGAAACTTCATAAACAAAAGGTATGTGGAGACTAAAACTTATCTATCACTTGGAAAGTCTATTTCTACTCTATATCATATATTTATACAAAAGTCGTATAGCTATATAGACTTCGATTATATACATTAGATATTTAGAGCCGAGTTTAACTCGCTTACATATTTCTCGAAATATATGTTGGTAAGCTTTCGCTTTAACTAAGTTCATCTTATATTGTTGACGAAAGTCAAAATATGATCATGTGAAAATCGCCTTGTAACATCTTACATGATTTGTGTGAGACGGTCATTTGATGTGGACTCGGAATGTTTCGTTAAAAAGAAGGGGTACAACAACCACACCTAACTTTTAGATTAGCAATCTCTATGGACTAACTCCAATATACTTTTAATAGAATCAACTAGACAGTCAGATTCAATCTTAATAAAAGTATATCAAAGATTTATATCTCACTTTCTCGATTCAATACTTACTCAAGAAAAATAAAAATTTGCAAGTCTAATTGAATACAAGAGAAATCACTTGAACGGTACCAAAGACCAATGTTCAAGGATCAATCAATTTCAATCAACAACCAAAGGTTATATTTCCCAATTGATTGATTCAATGCGCAACCTGTGATATTTAAAATATATAACAAAATATAACGCGGAAAAGAAATAACACAGACACCAGAAGTTTTATTAACGAGGAAACCGCAAATGCAGAAAAACCCCGGGACCTAGTCCAGATGGAACACACACTGTATTAAGCCGCTACAGACACTAGCTTACTACAACAAACTTTGGTATGGACTGTAGTTGAACCCCAATCAATCTCACACTGATCCAAGGTACAGTTGCGCTCCTTACGTCTCTGATCCCAGCAAGATACTACGCACTTTATTCCCTTAGCTGATCTCACCCACAACTAAGAGTTGCTAGGACCCAAAGTCGAAGACTTTAATAAACAAATTTGTATCATACAAAAAAGTCTATGGTAATAGATAAATCTGTCTCCCATAGAAATACCTACGAGTTTTTATTCTGTATTTTGATAAATCAAGGTGAACAGGAACTAATTGATAAACCAGACTTATATTCCCGAAGAACATCTCAGTATTATCAATCACCTCACAATAATCTTAATCGACTAGCGAAAGAAGATATTGCAGAATCACAAATGATGAGACGAAGATGTTTGTGACTTCTTCTATATCTTGCCTATCAGGGAAATCAATCTCAATCCAATCTTACGATTGTACTTAGTACGATAGAAACAGCAAGATCAGATCACACAACTACAAGAAAAGTAGTATCGGTCTGGCTTCACAATCCCAATGAATTCTTCAAGTCATTAACCTACAGGGTCTCGGTGGAAACCTAAGGTTAAAGGAGAATCGACTCTAGCTAATACAACTAGTATCACACATGAGGTGTGGGGATTAGATTTCCTAGTTGCTAGAGTTCTCCTTTATATAGTCTTTCAAATTAGGGTTTGCAATCAATGTTAGATTAGTAACAAAGCATTCAATATTTACCGTTAGATGAAACCCTGATTAGATTCAAGCTAATATCTTTCAACCGTTAGATCGAAACTAAGCTTGTTACACACAAATGAAATGCACGTTTATTTAGGTTTGTGTAACCGTACCCAAACATGTACATCTAGTTGGTTCAACAGTAATTAACCAAATGGTTAGCCATATGAGCACTTTCATATCAACCATATTCTTCTTTACCATAACTAGTTCAAATGACTCAAATGAACTAGTTAGACAGTTGTTCAATTGCTTGGATCTTATAGAAGTATACAAGACACAGTCGAAGCAAGAACGGTTTGATTCACTCGAATCGATTCATAAAATTTATAGCCACGGTTTGAAAACTTGCATTCCTTAGTTTATATAAGTTTAATTTCACGAATAATCAATTTTAGAAAATAACCAACTTAAGTACGCGGACTGGGTACGCGGACTTAAGTACCCGAAATAAGTTTGTTTTCAGTTCACAAACTCCAGCAGAATTTCTCGGGATGAGAACTTCCTAGACTACGCGGACTTGGTACGTGGACTCTAGTCCCGTTTTTTCTGAGTAGAAAAGTACGCATACTTTGGTTCAAGGAATAAGGACTTATACACGTATGAGTTACCACACAGTGTTTATATCCAACCATGGTTATATAATCTAAACTCTCATTTCAATCGTTGAAACATTCTTAGAGGACGTTATATAGTTGTTGTTCACACACTATTTTTCGTCAAAGAAATTTTCAAGCAATTGAAACTTAATATGACTTTCGTCACTAGTAAAGATGAACTTGGCCAAAGCGAAAGCTTACCAACACATATTTCGAGAAATAGATAAGCGAGATAAACTCGGCTCGAAATAGCAAATGTGTATAATCAAAGTCTATATATCAAAACGACTTTTGTATCAAGATAGGAGATAGAGTAGATAGACTTTTGAGTGACATATAAGTTCAAGTCTCCACATACCTTTTAGTCGATGAAGTTCCACCAGTTCCTTCAGTAGTTCTTCGTCTTTGTATGATGATCACCATGGAGTATTGAGCTCAAATACACTTTATATCCTAGTCTGAGACTTAACTATAAGTAGACTAGAAATCAAGACTTATAGTTTTGATCACTAATATTGACAAACATGCTTGAGATAGAAACGCATGCGAGTTCGACCGAGAAATGCTCTAACATTTCATATTGAACATTTAATCACTTGAAAATTGCTTTGAAGCTAATAGTTTGTGTGAGACAACTATTGTCGTCTTCCAAGAATGTTTCAATGGTTGAAATGGGAGTTTAGAACGATTAACCATGATTGGATATAAACACAGTATGCGTACTTTCATATGTGTTGTCCAATATCGACAATATAGTATGCATACCCGTATGCGTACTGGTTGGTCAGGTGAAGTCCAAGAGCTATAGTATGCATACACGTATGCGTACTGGCGAAGTCAGTTGAAGTCCGGGAACTTTAGTATGCGTACCCGTACACACACTATATTCAACTGAGTTCGGATGTGAACGACAGTATGCGTACCCGTTTGCATACTGGCGAACACAGTCCAAGTCCGGCTAGTTAGGTATGCGTACCCGTTTGCATACTTGAGTAGGTTATGTTATAAAATCGGTTTGTTCATGAATTAATACATCTATATATTAATAAATGCAATCTTTTGCGAACTGTGGCTATAATGTTCATGAATTTATTCGAGTGAATCAAAATCGATGTTGCTTTAATTGTGTCTCGTATACTTCTATGAGAATATAAACAATTGAACATCTCTAGAACTAGTTTCATTTGAGTCATTTGAACGAGTTATGGTTAAGACGAATATGGTTGATATGAAAGTGTTCATATGGATAACTTCGGTTAACTATTGTTGAGCCAACAAAGGTGCACACGTTTAGGTACGGTTACTCATATCTAAATGAATTCACTTTTCATTTGTGTATAACAAGCTAAGTTCGATCTAACAAATTGAAAAACTCTGGAACTAGTTTCATTTGAGTCATTTGAACTAGTTATGGTTAAGATGAATATGGTTGATATGAAAGTGTTCATATGGATAACTTCAGTTAACTATTGTTGAGCCAACAAAGGTGCACACGTTTAGGTACAGTTACTCATATCTAAATGAATTCACTTTTCATTTGTGTGTAACAAGCTAATTTCGATCTAACAGTTGAAAGATATTAGCTTGAGTCTACTCAAGTTTTCACCTAACGGTGAATATTGAATGCTTTGTTACCAAGGTAGCATTGATTGCAAACCCTGATTTGAAGACTATATAAGGGAAAACTCTAGCAAATGGGAAACCTAATCTCCACACCTCCTGTGTGATACTAGTTGTGACTAGAGTCGATTCTCCTTTAACCTTAGGTTTTTTCCAAAACCCTGTAGGTTAACGACTTGAAGACTTTATTGGGATTGTGAAGCCATACCCATTTATTTTCTCTGCAGTTGAGTGATTTGATCTTGTTGTTTTCTATCATGATTGAGTACTATCTTCTCTAAGATTGGCTCGAGATTTAATCTCTGATAGGAAGGATAAGAAGTAGTCACAAACATCTTCGTCTCATCGTTTGTTATTCCACAATATCTTGTTTCGCTACCATATGGTTAAGATTATTATGAGGTGATTGATACTTCTAGGTTGTTCTTCGGGAATATAAGTCCGGTATATCAATGGGTTCCTGTTCACCTTGATTTATCAAAAGACAGAACAAAAATTCATATGTATTTCTGTGGGAGGCAGATTTATCTATTCAATAGACTTTTTTGTGTGAGACATATTGGTTTATCAAGTCTTCAACTTTGGGTCATAACAACTCTTAGTTTTGGGTGAGATCAGCTAAGGGAATCAAGTGCGTAGATTCCTGCTGGGATTCATAGACGTAAGGAGCGCAACTGTACCTTGATCAGTTTGAGATTGGTTAGGGCTCAACTACATATTCCAATCCGAAGTTAACTTGGAGTAGGCTACTGTATGTAGCGGCTTAATACAGTGTGGTGTTCAAATTTGGACTAGGTCCCGTTTTTTTTTTTTTTGCATTTGCGGTTTCCTCGTTAACAAAATTTCTGGTGTCTGTGTTATTTCTTTTCCGCATTATATTTGTTTATATAATTAAAATATCATAGGTTGTGTGTAAGTTCAATCAATTGCGAATCCAGCCTTTGGTTGTTGGTTAAATTGATTGACACTTGGATATTGGTTTTTGATACCGTCCAAGTTATTTGTTTGATTGCAGATTGAATTGAGAAATTGAGATATAACTCTTTGATATACTTTTCTTAAGATTGAGTCTGACTGTCTAGTTGATTCTCTTGAAAGTATATTGGAGTTAGTCCATACAGATTACTAAGCGAAATGTTGAGTGTGGTTGTTAGACCACCGCTTTTTCACATTGCTCAGACCAAGTTTACTGAAGAAAGCGGAAGAGAGTTTAAGCATTTTGAATACTATGAACTCTACAGAGAGAAGGTCGCTGGATTTGATGTAGTTTGATGTTTTTGTTGTGGTTTATTAAAATGTAGTTTGATGTTATTTGCAAGTTTAAATTGTAATAAATTTCGTTTAATCTGAAGTGGAAATCTATTTTAAAATCTAAATATTTTCATTCATTGATATTACTGCCAATTATTTTACAAGATATAAACTTAGACAATAATAAAAAGTACTAAACAACTTCAATAAAAATCAAGTACAAGTTTTTGGCCTCCTGTTTATCTTCATTTGACGTATCTTCCATTCAACGCGCTCTTTGACTGTTTCACCTTTGTTTTGAATTTTTGTTGTTAACCTCCAAAACTGGGGCTCTTCTTTGCCTTTTAGCGGAACATTTTCTTGGAGCAACTTCAAAAACTTTCACTTCCCTCTTACAATTTTCAATCTTTTTAAAACTCCCACATATCTTGGAAACAACAGCTTCAAGTTTTGCATCGCAAAAAAGTGTGATCGCCTTTTCAGCCATTTCACCAACAATGACCTAAATAATTGAAATAGATTTTAGAAGAAAAAATTCAAGAGAAGTGAATTTTGGTGTGAGTAATTTGTTTGAAGATGATGGTAATTTATATATGTGAAAAGTGAATTTGAATTTTAAAAAGACTACCCGTTGGCGTTTTTTCTACAAACGCCAGCAATCTATGTTGAAGCGCCGCATTTATGCTTCGAACGCCGGCGCTTGTGCTTCTAATGCCTGCGTTTAAGCTTCGCACGCTAGTGTTTTTCCTTAGCTCGGGACCTTGATGATTAACTGTGCATTGCTATTCCATAGTGGAGAAACCTGTTTGGCCATCCACCTGGCTCAACAAAAAAATAGGTTTGGCCATTGCCATAGGAATTGCCCTAAACTGTTCTTTATGACTTTCTCTAATGCATCACTACCATCTAACTAGAACATTTTTGAGCTAAAGAATCAATTACATTAATTGAAAGAAAATAATGTACTTCACTAGGGTATCTTATAGCTCCAAAAATTGATGCTTATAGTTTCACAGTCAAAATCCATATTTAAGGTTCCTTTTGTAATTGATTATCTTAGTTCTAGCAGTTCTCATGAATGGTCTACCCAATAACAAAGGTATAGGCGAGGTTGAATCTTTATCCCTCATGTCTATAACATAGAAGTCTAGAAGAAAAATAAATTCGTTAACCTGTACAAAAACATCTTTCAAAACTCCTTTCGGGTAAGTGCTAGACCTATCAACAAGTTGAGTAATAGTATCCGTAACTCTAAGAGGACCAATATTTAAAGATTCATGAATAACATGGCATAATACTAATAGATGCTCCTTAGTTTAACAAACCACGTTCAAACTTGGTTTTACGGAGCATGGTATAGTAAAACTATAAAGGTCCTTGCATTCAAGTATCTTTGCAGAACTACCGAAGCATTCTCACTCACACTTATAACTTCTTCCCGATCAATTTGTGCTTGTTAGTACACAATTCCTTTAAACTTGCATATTGAGGAACTTGTTCGATTGTTTCAAAGAGTACCATGAGTAAAAACAAGAGGTTTGGAGTTAGGATTTGTTAACAAATCATCCTTTTTAAGGGTTGTTTCGTCAACATCTGATTCCAGTGATGTTTTCATCCTTTTCAAGAGTTGTTTCGGCAATATGTGATTTCAGTGATGTTTTCGGTTGCTCAACTTGCTTCCCACTTCTTGATGTCACATCATTGACATTCTCTCTGGATTTAACAATGGGGAGGAAGTTTTCCAGACCACTGTACTTTTATTAAATTCATATCATTAGTCATTATTGACGGACTTCATTTTGCATATCTTTCGTAATCACTTCTGATTTTCGCTGAAATAGGTTAGCTTTGTAATTTCTTGCGTACTTTTATCATGAGAATAAACTTGTTATCGTTTTGGTTGAAATCGAAAATCACTTTGTAGATTAAATGCAGGATTTGGCACAGCAGCCTGATTGGCATAGGTAAAGTTTGGATGGAACCATCGTGAAAGCGAAGCAAGTTGTGAGACTGTGTTGAAACTATAAGGTGGACTGTGAAAATGAAGCTTTGTTTTCGCTCTATAGTTGGGCCAGGCTAGGCTGGGCCGGATCAGGTTTCGGGAGAGCTGGCCTTTCTACGCCTCTGATATAACTGTCGGGAAAATGATTTACGAAAAGAAAGAATACAAAAAAGGGAAGTTTGAACAAGTGGTGGCTGAGTTTCAATCTGAATTTTTGAAGGAAGGAGACACCTCGTATCCTTGGTGTCTCCGCCTTCATTCTATTCGAAACCCTAATTTCTACTCACTACCTTCGATAAACACCAAACCCTATTTCTCAATAAAAGTCGATCATTTTCAGGTCTTTCAGATCGACCGTACTTTCCTGATTCTCCATCACAAAATCGTTTCATTTCGAATTTTTGGATTCTGCATTTGTTGTTTTCACATTGTATGAGTTTCTGATCTGTTAATATGGCGGGAGTTTCAACTTTTCCGGGGTGTGGATGTTGTTACAGAACAGCGTTTACAATTAGAGGGAGAGAATTAAGACCTCCATCAGTTCAAGCCACTAATCTTAGGCTATCGTCAACTACAAGGGTTTCTAGACCTTTTGAGGTAATAATTTGAGCTCAAGTTTGTGAATTTGTGGCTGTTGTTATTGCGTTTGGGTGCTTACGCTCAAATCCCAGACGCATTTGATGAATTTAAGATATTCTATGTGTAACTTCCTTCAGGACCACCACAACATTTTTATAGAATCATATAAGAACTGTCAGAAATGAATTTTATTATTATTTTATTTCATGCCTGCAGCTTCTTGCATCACATGAATGGTATCTGTAGTTATTATTATTGCTTCAATTGACGAAAATATCCCGCAGTTATGTTCTAGTAATTGAAACTGTTTTGCTTAATGAGAATCATTCTCTAGCAAAGTTGATTTAAGTGCTAAAACCTTGTAGGATTATATCGAAACATTGTGTAACTTGAAAACCACTTCAATTCCAGTCCACTGCAATGGATGCTTCTTGTTGTTCATTGAGTTATATATTCAGGTTAAATTGATATTCTGGCAGAAAATACCATGATTATATATGGCTTTAGGTTTTAATTAGTCGAAACTTTAGTGTGTAAAGAACTAAAACTATATATAAACTTTTGTTCATGATAACTGTAATCATGGATGTAGCATGATTTGAAATGATTCAATAAGAGCTTTTGTCAGGGTACAATTTTACTAGAAGCAAACAGGAAGTTGGTTGGAAATTTTACTTTCCTGAATATGCCAACTTCGCCTGCTGCAAATCCGGAAACAGAATTTCATCACCTTTTTATCCGTTAATGGGTGTTGCTTTTAATCACGGCAATAACCATTAGCAGAACATACTCAATTGCTTTTAAGTTTTAATGCTTTTTTATTTGAGGAAAAAACATCTGGTCATATTATTCTCGGCTTCATTTATATTTTACTTGGATTTCAGGAAGACATGTTTCCATTCTCTAGATTTTCTCTCTCTAACTCGAGGAAGGCATCTCATAAACTTGTCCACTCAGGTATTCACATGGCTTTAGTAGATGAGAGACCTGTACGTTCTGGAGATGTGTCCAATTTTCCTCAAATTCTGGTAATTGAAATGTTCCTTTTTTATGCAAGAATTTATTAGATACAAGTTATTGTTAATTTGTGCCTTATGAAAAAGTTGCAGACTTTGTTGTGATTCATTTTCATGATAATCCGGGTTCAAGCATTTGATCTTATGTAAATGGGAACTTCCTTCGCTGAAGCATTTGATTTAATGTGTTTACGTTGCTTTTTTTTTTTTTTTTTTTTTTTTTTTTTTTTTTTTTTTTTTTTTTTTTTTTTTTTTTTTTTTTTTTTTTTTTTTTTTTTTTTTTTTTTTTTTTTTTTTTTCACACAGGCTTATGAGCTTGTTCAAGGAGCACTTGTAAGTCATCGACTTCTCCTAATTACTGTGATTCGTAGTTTGTACATCGTGTTGAATACTTCAAGTGATCCGTTGTTTTTCTTTATATCGATAGGAATCATAGGATAAACATTCTGTTATACAAGAAAACGATAACTGTTGTGCCAATATGGATGCAAATCATCAATATAAAATCACAAGTTACTTGGTTCTATAAAGACTGATTTCATTGGAAACTTTAAAGTCAGTTTCAGTTGATGATTTAGAATAATAACCTAATTCCTTATAGGATTTTCCGTTGTTTGGCTTATATAACCATTAAAAAGAATAAGAAATCAATACAATTCAATCATCCGTGATATTAATAATTAATAACAATGAACATTTCAACAAGGAAAAACACCCGTTGCAGATGGTAAACCTTATCTGTGTTTGGGGAATCTATCAATTTGAATGATGTCACCCTGGCTTTGAGCTAAATAAAAAGTGTACTTGAGTAGCTACATTCGAAGATATTCTAGCCGTGATTGTTAGAGATTTGGATTTGTGTTGTATTATAAGCATTCATCTGGCTTTGCTTTTGACTTGATTAAAACAAGTGATTTGCCTGAATGATGTAGCTAAGATATGCTGCAGGTTAAATGGAGTTCTAATGTGGAAAACTTAAAACCTGATATACCAACTGCTGTTCTTCTGCATGGTATCCTCGGAGGCAGAAAAAATTGGGGTACATAGGCTTTACTATAATACTTAGAATTCATATTGTTCCGCTGTACCAGTGTCCAATCTGTGTTAAAGTTTTTGGTGGTTCATGAAATTGGTTTATTACCTTCTTAGAATCATCAGCACACTCCTTATTAGCATTTTGAATTTTAAATTGCAGGATCTTTTGCACGGAGATTAGCACAAGAGTTCCCTATGTGGCAGGTATGTGATACATTGATGTTTGCGTAGGGTTCTCATTTGAAATTCGAGTTATGATATTTCTTATTGCATGAATAGGAGAGACATATTTCTGAAAATTAAATGTTGTGTCCGAAATGTTCTATAACTTGTACTTTTGTGGCGCCTGTACATGTATTAATTATCTGTACTAGATTCTCGATACGTAAGATACACTCAGTAATTTATTTGATTTTATAAATGATCCTAAAGTTCTTAAATGTTTTGCTATCTCCTTCGATGCAGTTTCTGTTGGTGGATTTGCGCTGTCATGGTGATTCTACATCCATTAAGAAAAGGGGTCCTAATACTGTTGCCTCAGCTGCTCTTGATGTCTTAAAGCTAGTGCGTAATCTTGCCCATCAGTGCTACTCTTAATTCATGCATGTTTTATATATCTTGGATTGATTGTCTCCCAGTGTTTGAAATAATATAGTATGCCCATTTCTTTGTAGAGCCAGTCCAGGATATGGTATCAAACTTCTACTTTATTGTTGTATCACCAGATTTGCTCTTCTTAATCCTATGAAACACCTTTTGAGGCATAAATACTAAACTAGTTGCAAGATAATTGCACATCCCAGTATAATAGTTTGCTCAATTATAATTGCACATCCCAATATAGTGATTTGCTCAATTGTAGTACTTTCTTATGATATCTGCTTAGTGAATGGATTTGAGAATTCTTGCACAAGCAGCAGTGCAGCGTGCTTCAACTTTCTGAATCTGACGGAAAACCCAACTGTTTATATCTTTGACTTGTAAAAGAATTTAAAGATTTGTAGTAACAAATGCTTATAATATATTTACATATAACTATTTTTTGTTGCATGGATAGGTTGGTCAACTTAGAGTAACGCCTCGAATTTTAGTTGGTCACAGTTTTGGTGGCAAAGGTATGCCATTTGCTGATGTCGAACATGTCAGATTTGTTTTCAAATATCGAAAGATCTTGGATAAGCTAACAATCGTAAACCACTTTGTATATCTGCAGTTGCCTTGAGCATGGTAGAACAAGCTGCAAAACCTCTTGCAAGACCTGTCAAAGTAAGAATATGGTACCATACATGTGTTTTGCCCTTCCCGTCGAACTCGTCCAAACTGTTAGGGTTCTCAGGGTGTTGTGCTTTTCCTTATACTATCTCACGTGGGCTTTTTCCTTCATTTTCATATCCATGAAGGTTTGGGTTCTGGATGCTACTCCTGGAAAGGTCCATCCTGGTGGAGACGGAGAGGATCATCCTGGTGAACTTATTGCCTTCCTAAGTACACTGCCAAAGCAGGTGTGTTACCTCTTCATGACTTTGTTGTGCAAAATCACTCCCAGCATCATGAGCTTTTAATGTATAATGTGTCATATTGAGTCAAGAAAGATATGGATAATCTGTCCCTTCATTTTAATATCATAATGTTTATACTATTATACTTTAGACTGAGGAAACAGTATATTTTCTTTCTGACATACTTTAGAGGGCAAAGTTTTTGGGTACTGTTTAAAATCTCGTAGTAAATTGAAATATCCTCATTTGTGGTTATTTTGCGAATGTTAGGTACATATGCGTGATCTTAATTTTTACATCAATTACCTTGAGACGTCTCAGGAAAACATAGCTGAACCTACTGAAATTGACACAGGGAGGGGATGGTGAAAGAAATAGCATTAGTAGTGGGTATGGGGCCAGGACAGTAATTACATGCCCAGACCTGTTTAATAGTTGTAGTATAGATTTTATCTGTAAAATTTGCTCACAAAGATAAGAGAAAATGTTGTGTATTAATCGTTGAATCTCTCAAGTGTGTTATACTCTGTTAAACATTATCTAAGCCAAAATGGGGACGAAATAGCATTCTCAATGAGTATGGCACAGGACATTAATTACGTACCTTGACCTGGTAGTAACTTACTGATTTTTATCTATGCAGTTCATTATATAAAAAGATAATGTTGTTCATCAGTCATTTAATCTCTAAGTGTAATGTTATTTTCTTATATACATTTTCTAAACCATGCGTTCGATCGTCATACATAGAATATATTTACTGTATTTTCACTTAATGGGAGTATTTCCCAAAGGTACAAGTTAATCGTAAGGTGGGGACCGGGGGAATAAGACCCCTTCCGGTGATGGGAACAGGCATGGGGAGGCATGCCCTGTCTCCGTCGTTAATTTTCTGTATCATATTTGTTCAGTATATGTCGCTCTTTTCTGATTGATAGCTAGTTGTCTTACATTCTTGGCAGGTTGCCTCTAAGCGTGATGTTGTAAGTGCTCTCATTAAGGAAGGCTTTTCTAAAGATGTGGCACAGGTATGAGATATCAGTAAAATGAACTATTTTGGTAATATTAGTTTCATTACACAAAGATAAGAACAAAGGTATCTAACTCTGAAGTGAACTCTAAACTGGACCAAGATTAATCTTCGGGGATTTATAAGTTTCTTGGTTTTCTCAGGGAGTGCATATTAGGCGTTCTCCTCATCTCTTTCTTTCTTTCTTTCTTTCTTTATCCAGTGGGTGGTAACTAATCTCCGACCGACTGATTCATCATCATCAAGCTTCTCATGGGTCTTTGACCTCAAGGGTATTGCTGAGATGTACAAATCCTACGAAGAAACAAACTTATGGTATCATATGGTTCTTCCTTTCCAAGCTGGGTGTTTTTAAATTTTTATAGTTTCTATCTTCTATTGTTTTTCTTGTTTTCTTTTTTGGATTTTGCAGATACTCTTGAGCAGTGCTAATGTTTTCATACTTTTTGAATTCATTACAGGAAATTTGTCGAGGATGTTCCTCGAGGTGTGCATATCAATTTCTTAAAAGCTGAACGGAGCTTGCACAGGTGGGCCCTTGGAGATCTTCAGAGGATACATGCTGCTGAGGAACAGGCTGCAGATGAGGGAGGTGGAGTTCAGATGCATGTGCTTGAAGATGCCGGGCACTGGGTATGCTATTTCATAGTTGCTTTTAAAGTTTTACCTTAGGCTGCTTCCCTTTTCATTATATTTCTCTTGCATTTCCTTCTGTTGCGTGGATCCATGTTTTCGGTGCAAATGTGTATAGGTCCACCCACACTTTAGACCATAGGCTCAAGTAGTTACAGACTTGTTAACTGCCTTAACCTTGTTGTTGGCCATATCTTATGTCCACTGACAGTCCCGACTACAATATCATACACCCACTTGAAATGGGTTGGGTGAACAAGCACCACACACACACACACGTCATCTAGTCATTGGCTAAGAGGAGGCTACTGGTGGCGATTTAGATAGTGAAAAAACTATACCAGAAAGGTGGCAGTTGGATTTCTTTGTTTCCACACGTTAAAAGTTACATAAAATTGTATACCCTGTCAAACTTACATTGGGCTGCAAATTTTAAAGGCTGGGGCTATTTTGCTAGATGTTGTTCTCATTTCTTGGATGCAAATTATTAGATTAAGTGTTTATCAATCACTTCCCAGGAACTGAAAACCTGCCCTAGGAGAATTTTAGAATTGGATTTGGCTCAGTAAATTTAGTCAAACTTTGTCTTTAAACTCTTACTGTGATATTTTGGGAACAGGGTATGATATTTTACATTAGTAATGTTTCACTGTGAAGCCAAACTTTGTTCCGTCCCACTTTCACTCCTAGTCTACTGCTGCTCATGACTTTAATGAAACTTTGTGATTATTTTTATAGGTTCACGCTGATAACCCTGATGGTCTGTTCAGGATTCTTTCACCTTCCTTCCAGTAAAAGAGTAAAGAGAAAACCCACATTAAATCTTCAAAAGATTCAGGCATTTATTCCCGTCAAACATTGTAACACGTGCACTTGTAAAAGTCCACATAATGATAATGTATCCTCATCTTGTAACAATTTTTGTAGCCCGACTCGACTGTGTTTGTTCAATCATTCATCAGTTTATCTATATTATGTGCAGTATTCTCCTTCCAGACTGTTGAAGAATTTGATACTTAGTCGCACTGTAAATTTATAAATTTTATCTCATATACAAAAAGATGCTTCTGGCTTTACTCTCCTGTCTTATTTAGTTAGACTGATATTGGACAGATATTTGGGAGCCAAAGTTGTCCCATGTGATCAAATGTTGCCGGAGACACCCAACAGGTTTGGCAGAAGCAGCTAAACCAGAAACTATGACCAAAACTTCTAATTTCTGAAGTTGTCTAAAGTCAACATTTGACTATCTTTGACTTAACTGCTAAACGGATATCTCACGTCCTGAAACTAGCCACGATGCTTATCGGTCCCACACGACCAAAAAGTAGTATAAAACACGCAGCAAAGTAAGAGCCAAGAAGCCATAATGCCACATTATCCACATCTTGTGGCCATGGAATTTCATTTTCTTTCACTTGTATTTCCATTGTCAATCCCCTGAGGATACGGATTTAGTTGTTCATCACCAAATTTTCTTCTATGGCTTCAACTACGGCAGCATCAAATCCTCGGGTCTTTTCCACCCTTTCGTCTCTGAATCATCGACGAAAGTCTTTGGCATCATTAACTCACCCTCAAATTGCATCAAGGAGAATTTTCTCCTCATTTTCACTATCAACCTCTCAAAAGACACTTGGAAGAAACCCAAGGAAAATTGTATGTGAAGCGACCGAAGCTTCAGTGGCCAATGAATCATCTCCCTCTTCCGGAGGTGGTAGTGGTAGGAGTTGGGTCCCGGTGGTTCCTTTAGCAGCATTACCCAAAGGAGAAAGAAGAGTGATTATTCAAGATGATGAAGTTATTCTTCTTTTATGGTATAAAGATCAAATTTTTGCAATCGAAAATCGGTCTCCTGCTGAAGGTGCTTATAGTGAAGGCTTGTTAAATGCCAAGCTTACTCAGGTTCGTGGCCTTACCTTTTCCCAATTACATGCAACAAACTTAGGCGCTAGGCGAGCGCCTAGGGCGCCTTTCACAACATAGCTTGCAGAATGCAAACCAAATTCATAACCTTGATATAAAATTGACTCATGCTATAGGGACTCAAATAAGCATTTGAAAATTTTGTGTTTTGTGTTGCTTTGCAGGATGGTTGTATAGTTTGTCCAAGTACAGATAGTACATTTGATCTCAAAACAGGAGATGTGAAGGATTGGTATCCAAAGAATCCTGTTCTTCGAGCTCTAACGCCTGTTTTGAGGAAACTCTACATTTATCCGGTTAAAACCGAAGATGACAACATTTGCATTAGCATGAGTGGGAACCTAGACTCTGGTGTTTCTGCTGAGATTGTTTACAGCGGTAGAGCTCAACCTGGTTTCACTGCGACTAATGTCAACGTCGACGAGGTACTATTGCCTTCAACATTGACCAATATTACATGAATATAATTTTAAAATTTTTAGTTGTTAATTCTTTTCTAACTTAAAATTTTAATGATGCACTTTAGGTGAGAATGGTAGTTGATGAAGGTCAATTGGGGTTCGGTTTTTCGAGGAAGAATGAACTGATAAATGGGAAAGCAGCTATAATTGGATTTCTTTTGGTATTAGATTTTGAGCTTCTAACTGGTAAAGGTCTTCTGAAAGGAACAGGTTTCTTAGACTTTCTTTATGCTGCTTTGAATTAAGCAACTCAACATCCACTTGTTTCTGATTGAGAGTGTTTCAAGTGTGGCGCACTGGTGCTGAAACTTCTTTCACAGCAAACTCGGCACTGGTAATTCTATATTTCGAGCACATATCAATGTTTTGTCTCAATTTATAATTTCAGTTACTTTACGTTTTGTGGGTGTGTAGTGTAAAAAGAACAAAGTGAAATTCTATGCTCTGATGTTTATTTTTATTTAAAAAGCTTATATAAAGTATTATCTTTGGTACTTTCGTTAGAGATGATACTGAATTCGATCTTAAACTTTAGTATACCAAAGTTTGGAGGTAGACACTCTACTGCACCACCCTGTGGAAAACAAAGACTATATCAATCACCATCCATCGCTGCCCATGCAACTTGTGTTCTGTCCTTCCAGTATTTTTCTTTGATGCCCAAGGCCACCATCACCCTTTTCATCCGCTTATAATTCTTCCTCATGGAAAGCCTCACTAAAAGCTTTAAAATGAAAAATCTAGCTTGGACAGCAAAAGGCTGGACATTGTATCAAAGTTTCTACTAGTTGAACTGAATAATTTGTGACTCATTGATGAAGGAAATGAAATTACATTTGCAGAGAAAGCACACACTCACACACAGAAGGTAAGGTTGTTCTTGAGTTAGTTACAGGAAAGAGAAAGAGCTAACAGTTTTATTACAGGCCGAACCAATGAGAACAAACGAAGAGAACCAATCAAAGAGATACAGGTGGTGATCGAGGATAGGTTGTATCCAGGCTGGACCGGTGTAAGTGGAGTGTCAACTTAAATGGGTGCTATTAGCCCCCCTCGAGATGATATGTGCAAACAGAGGAAGCACCTTCAGCTTGTTGCGCACCACTGCAAATATAGGACCATCTAGACCTTTTGTAAAAATATCTGCAACTTGAGCAACTATAGATATATATTAGACCTATAAATCGTTGGATTGAACCAGCTCATGCACAAAGTTGTAATCAATGGCAAAATGCTTCATTCTTGAGTGAAAAATAGGATTGGAGGAGTAAGAAACGATACTTTGATTATCACACAGTAAAGTTGGTGAAGCAGGTAGAAGAATATGTAACTCTTGAAGTAGTTTCCAAAGCCACAACACCTCAACAGCAGAATTTGCTAGACTTCTGATTCAGCTTCAGTAGATGATCTAACAACTGATGCTTGTTTCTTACTTGACCAGGAAATTGGATTAGAACCAAAGAATATACAATAACCTCCAGTACTCCTTCTTGTGTCAGGATTTCCAACCCAATCAGGACCGCTGAAACCATGAACTGCAGATAGTCCTTTGCTAAACAGAATACCATAATCCAATCTGCCTTTAATATACCTAAGTATCCTTTTGTGTGGAATTAAATAATCAGAAGTAGGATGTTGCATATGTTGACAGACCTTATTGACAACATAATTAATCTCAGGTCTGGTCCATGTTAAATATTGCGGCGTACCAACTAAAGATCTGTAAGGATTTGGATCTGGAAGTAAAGAACCAGAAGAAGCTATAAGCTTGCCATGAACAAGGAACTGTAGAAGTGCATGTATGCAAGAACCAGACAAAAGCTGATATATGTGTAACTTTAAGAGGAAACACAAAGTCATTAAAAATTACATGTCTTGAGATGTAAATTTTTCCAGTGGCAATTTCAAGACATCTGTAACCCTTGTGATGCTGACTATAACCAATGAATAAACAAGAAATACTTCTAGGAGCAAGTTTGTGAATTGGATAAGGTCTTATCCAAGGGAAACAAATACAACCAAAAGATCTGAGGAATGTATAATCAGGAGATTTGTGAAATAAGACTTCAAATGGTGATTTGTTCCCTATAGATCTTGTTGGTAGTCTATTGATGGTATAATTTGTAGTTGTAAAAGCTTCAACCCAGTAAGAATCAGAAATACCTGATTGAATAAGAAATGTCCTGCCAAAATCAACTGGATGTTTGTGCTTTGATTCTGCCACACCATTTTGATCAGGTGTATGTGGACAAGAAATTTCATGAATAATGCCACTAGTAGATAAAAAAGAAGATAGTTCTTTGTTAACAAATTCTCCACCTACATCAGTTCTAGTGGTAATAATATGATACTGCAAAGAATTTTTCAATTTGAGCTTTGAACTGAAGAAACACTTTCTTGAACTTAGGTTTATCAAATAAAGGATATATCTAGCAAAATTTAGAGTGATCATCAATGATATTAACATAATATCTGTATCCAAAAATGAATTGAACAAGACTAGGACCCCATAAGTCAAGATGCGGTAATTCTAAAGGTTTAGAACTATAATGACTGGAAAGTGTAAAGGGAAGCTTGTGAATTCTACCTAGCTGAAAATCACTACAAAATAAAGGAGACCTTATTACATTTGACAAGTTCAAAGAACTATATACATGCTTCATGGTCTGAAAGGATGGGTGTGCAAGTCTCTTGTGCCAAACTTCAGCGAAGATGTTTGTTGTGGCAGTAGAGAGAGCCTTTTTATTTGATTGATGGATAAAATGTAGAGGATAGAGACCATTATGATGAGGGCCTTGTAAAAGTGTCTTCCCAGTTGATAAATCCTTCACACAAAATCTAGAAGCATCAAATGTTATTGAATAATTATTGTCTGAAGTAAATTTGTGAACTGCGAGTAAGTTATGTGAAGCTTGAGGAACTAGAAAGACATTGTTCAAGTTGAAAATATGGTTGGTGTTAGAGCATTGCTCGGTCGAACTCGCAAGTATTGCTATCTCAAGCTTGTTTGTCAAGTTTAGTTAATCAAAACTATAAGTCTTGATTTGTAGTCTACTTATAGCTATGTATCGGATTAGGATAAAATGTGTAGTTGAGCTTTAGACTTCATGGCGTTCATCGATTGAAGACGAAGATCTACTGTGGAGAGCTTGGAAGAACTTCATCAACAAAAGGTATGTGGATACTAAAACTTATCTATCACTCAGAACTCTATTATATTTTATATCCTAATGAGACTAAGTCGTATAGTTATATAAAATTTTATATTATACACATTTGATATTTCGAGCTGAGTTTAACTCGGTTATCTATTTCTCGAAATATGCATCGGAAGATTTTTTCTTTAGCTACGTTCATCATATTCTTGACGAGTTTAGTTGGAAACAATTTATTTTTTGGAAACTAAATAATAAGTCAAAAGATGATCATGTGAAAATTGCCTTGAAACATCTTACATGATTTGTGTGAGACAATCATTTGATGTCGACTCGGAAAGTTTCGTATAGATCATTCGATCACCTGAAAATTACTTATAAGCTAATAGTTTGTGTGAGATATCTATTGTCATCCTCTAAGGATGTTTCAATAATTGAAATGAGAGTTTAGAACAATTAACCTTTGTCTGGATACAACAGGGATGCATACCAATATGCAAATTGTTGTGGTATGATTCAGGTCCATAAACCTTGTTAGTACACCAGTATGCGAACAATTTTAACTGTTAAAGTTCGGGAACCAAGTTTTCAAACCAGTTTGAAAACGGTTCTACCTGAGTTAAGGTCCGGGACAACAATATGAATATGCGTTTGCAAACTGCTGGACAAAACCAAAGTCCGGAAGCTATAGTTTGCGTACCTGTTTGCAAACTTCGTGGTTTAAGTTCTAAAATCGGTTAAGTATGTTTTGATACTCATGAACAAATAAATTTATAAATTAAGGAATGCAATCTTTATAAACCGTGGTTTAATGTTCATGAATTGATTCTCATGAATCAATCCGATTTTGTTTCAATTGGTTCATATATATTTCTGTGAAATAGTGAACAATTGAACAACTCTATTTGAAACACTATTAGATCATTTGATTATCTTTCATGATTGATTGATCATCATAGTTGATCTAGAAGTGTTAGATGAATGTGGTTCAGACAAAAGTGTTCATATGGATAACTTCGGTTAACTGTTATTGAGCCAACTCAATATACACTTTTAAATACGGTTACCCATATCTAAGTGAAAGTATATTTCATATGTGCATAACAAGCTAAGATCATTGATGAGTGCTAAAAAGTGCATATTTCTATATATTTTTCTTGGCATTTAACTCATCTTTTGTGCATTAATTCTACATTTTATCCCATATTCTGTGTTTTCGTTGTTTTCAAGAATAAATACTTTTCTTAATTAATTTTGCATTTTTAGGTACTAAATAAAGCCTGGTTAACTCACGGAGCGAAAAGAGCAAAGGAACGGCAAAGACTCTCGCTAGGAGGAAGCGAAGAATGATGTTTGCAAGAGACGGATCAACGAGAAGTGGGCTTGAAGAGGAAGAATTGTTCTTAAAGAAGATATGGGCTTGGCATACCCAAGGCCCAAAACCCTTACCCAAATCCATTTCCATTATCCATACCCATTTCCATGAGAGCCGTCAGATTGGATCCATCTCATCATCCAACGGTCGCCTCATCATTGTGCATCAAACTCCGAAGCTCCCGTCAAACACTATAGTACCTAACTCCATCTGAAGCCGTCAGTTTTGTTGTATCTCATCATCCAACGGTCGCTTCTATCGCGTCGTTGGATCATTCCATCACCTTTTCATCCTACACTTTCACTTTGCTGAGCATCAACCTTTGATACACCCGCCTCACACCCTAGCATCAGAACCCTATACCCCTAACCAAACGGACCCTTCTTCCCAAACATCGAGTTCTTCTCCTCCACTCCGTCTGCAGAGAAAACTCTGCCATCTCCTCCTTCCACCCGACCATGGCAGCCTGCAACTGCTGCTCCTCGAGCTTCACTACACCCCTCTCCGCCTCTACCAAAACCCGTACGTACCACAGTTTTCTTTTCCTAGCCTAGTCGTTTCCCCAAACCCACATCTCTCTGACCTAGGTGTGGAGTTGATGAAACAACTCGAGCTAGGGTTGCAGTACATCAATTGGAGCAGGAAGAGCATCAGAGGGACATCAAGAAGCATGGGTCGAAGCCAATTTACACATGGGTATGTCGAATTTGATTTTCCCCAAAAGTTAGGGTTTGCAAATTTTAGGGTTTTGTGAAATTAGGGATTTGATGTAAGCTATAAATAGAAACTGATGTAGAATGTTTAAAGGGTTCTTGGGTCATCCGAGAAACCCCCTAATTGGGTTAATTTGATTTTTCAATCCAATGCATATCTTCTTCTTATCCACTGTTAATGTCTGTTGTGTTAGTGTTCAATGTTTTTTTAATGTTTAAGTTTCAAGTATGTTCTGTCATGTGTAGTTAACTTTCTTGTGCTATTTCATTATGTTCTAAATCACTGGTGCTAAGGTTGAGATGAAACCAATGCCACTGCTAGTTAGTTGAAATCATAGATATTGTTCTTGTTGTGCTAGAACTGTTTAGGATAAATTATCCTTCAGGATTGCTTACTCATCTAAGTGATTGATCTGCGATTAGTTTGTTTTGTGAGAGGACAACTAATACTAGGATTAGATAATTATCTTAGTGATACTAAACCATCCTCCTGAAACAACCCTTTGATGAGCAGCAGGCTTGAACCTTCACTGCCATCTAGATAGTCAGCAAGCCTAGAAGCTCACTGATATCTACACAAGGGACAAGAGTGATATTGAAATTGAGATTGCCTTAGCATAGGTTATTGGTGGATTCAATACCTTAGTAACATTTGCTCTCTGTTGTTTAGTTACACTTTCTGTCACTAGTTCAGTTACACCAAACAGCTCAGTTGTGTTTCAACACAACACAAAAATCATTATCTTTTGTCACTGCCTTGCATATAGAATTAGCTAGGAAAACTTCATAACACCCCAAGTCCCTGTGGATTCGACCCGTACTCGTGCACTCACTGCAACAACACCGTGCACTTGCGGTATCACTGTAGGCATCCATTTATTCTCTTATTCTTACACTCTTAAAAGCCTACCAATCATCTAACGGTGGAGAGATATTGTTTTGTCTTTAAGCAGACTTAGCTTGAATCTTAAATCAGGTTTTCATCTAACGGTGCATATGGAATGCTTTGTTACTAAGCTATCTTAGCTTTGATTAAAAGAAAACCCTGATTTGGAAGACTATATAAGGGAGAACTCTAGCAACTGGAATAATCCCGGCACTTTCCTGTGTCCTAGTTACGACTAGAGTCGATTATCCTTTAACCTAGGCTTTTCCAAAATCATTATAGGTTAACGACTTGAAGACTTCATCTGGGATTCGTGAAGCCAGACCCAACTATTTTCTCTGTAGTTGCGTGATCTTATCTTGCTTGTTTTATTGTATTGAGTTTTATCTTCTCTAAGATTTGCTCGAGATTTATCTCAGATACGAAAGATATAAAAATTAATCACAAAGCTTTTTGTCTCATTCTTTGTGATTCCACAATGAATTCTTCTACTATCTGAAAAAGCGGGGGTCTAAGAACCACACCCAATGTGTCACTTAGCAATCTGTATGGACTAACTCCAATATACTTCCAAGAGAATCAACTAGACAGTCATACTCAATCTTAAGAAAAGTATATCAAAGAGTTATATCTCAATTTATCAATTCAATCTGCAATCAAACAAATAGGAATTTGCGATCCCTATTGAATATAATAAATAACTTGGACATTATCAAAAACCAATATCCAAGTGTCAATCAGTTTAATCAAAAATCAAAGGTTGGATTCACAATTGATTGAACTTACGCACAAACTGTGATATTTTAATTATATAAACAAATATAATGCAGAAAAGAAATAACACGGACACCAGAAGTTTTGTTAATGAGGAAACCGCAAATGCGGAAAAACTCGGGGACCTAGTCCAGATTTGAACACCACACTGTATTAAGCCGCTACAGACACTAGCCTAATCCAAGTTAACTTCGGACTGGAATGTAGTTGAGCCCAAACCAATCTCACACTGATCAAGGTACAGTTACGCTCCTTACATCTCTGAATCCCAGCAGGACTCTGCGCACTTGATTCCCTTAGCTGATCTCACCCACAACTAAGAGTTGCTATGACCCAAAGTCGAATACTTGATAAACCAATCTTTCTCACACATAAAAGTCTACTGAATAGATAAATCTTCCTCCCACAGATATACCTATGAGTTTTGCTCCGTCTTTTGATAAATCAAGGTGAACAAGAACCAATTGATATACCGGACTTATATTCCCGAAGAACATCCTATAAATATCAATCACCTCACAATAATCTTAATTGTATGGTAGCGAAACAAGATATTGTGGAATCAAAAACGATGAGACGAAGATCTTTGTGACTACTTTTTATCTTGCCTATCAGAGATTAAATCTCGAGCCAATCTTAGAGAAGATAGTAATCAATCACGATAGAAAATAGCAAGATAAAAACATGCAACTACAGAGAAAATAGTTGGGTATGGCTTCACAATCCCAATGAAGTCTTCAAGTTGTTAACCTACAGGGTTTTGGAAAAACCTAAGGTTTAAGGAGAATCGACTCCAGTCGCAACTAGTATCACGCAGGAGGTGTGGGGATTAGGTTTCCCCGTTGCTAGAGTTCTCCCTTATATAATCTTCAAATCAGGGTTTGCAATCAATGCTACCTTGGTAACAAAGCATTCAATACTCACTATTAGATGAAAACCTGATTAGACTCAAGCTAATATCTTTCAACCGTTAGATCGAACTTATCTTGTTACACACAAATGAAAAGTGACTTCACTTAGATATGAGTAACCGTACCTAAACATGTGCACCTTTGTTGGCTCCACAATAGTTAACCGAAGTTAGCCATATGAACACTTTCATATCAACCATATTCATCTTAACCATAACTAGTTCAAATGACTCAAATGAAACTAGTTCTAGAGTTTTTCAATTGTTTATATTCTCATAGAAGTATACAAGACACAATTGAAGCAAAATCGATTTTGATTCACTCGAACAAATTCATGAACATCATATCCACGGTTTGCAAAAGATTGCATTCCTATATAAATTTATTAGTTCATGAACAAACCGATTTTAGAACATAACCTACTCAAGTATGCAAACGGGTACGCATACCTACTTGGACTGTGTTCGCCCAATATGCAAACATGTACGCATACTGTCGTTCACATCCGAACTCAGTTAAATATAGTGCGCGAACGGGTACGCATACTAAAGTTCCCGGACTTCAACTGACTTGCCAGTACGCATATGGGTATGCATACTATAGCTCCCGGACTTTACCTGACCAACCAGTACGCAAACAGGTATGCATACTAGATTGTCGGTCTTGGAGTACACATTTGAAAGTACGCATACTGTGTTTATATCCAATCATGGTTAATCGTTCTAAACTCCTATTTAAACCATTGAAACATTCTTGGAAGACGACAATAGCTGTCTCAGACAAACTATTAGCTTCAAAGCAATTTTCAAGTGATCGAATGATCAATACGAAAAATTCTGAGTCTACATCAAATGACAGTCTCACACAAATCATGTAAGATGTTACAAGGCGATTTTCACATGATCATCTTTTGACTTTCCTCAAGAATATAAGATGAACTCGGTTAAAGCGAAAGCTTACCAACACATATTTCGATAAATATGTAAGCGAGTTAAACTCAGCTCGAAATATCAAATGTGTATAATCGAACTCTATATAGCTATACAACTTTTGTCTCAAATAGGAGATAGAGTAGATATACTTTTGAGTGATAGATGAGTTCAAGTCTCCATATACATTTTGTTGATGAAGTTCCACAATCTCCCCTTAGTAGTTCTTCGTCTTCAATCGATGAACGCCGTGAAGTCTAATGATCAGCTACACTTTTTATCCTAATTTGAGACTTAGCTATAAGTAGACTGGAAATCAAGACTTATAGTTTTGACAACTAAACTTGACAAACAAGCTTGAGATAGCAACGCTTGCGAGTTCGACCGAGCATTGCTCTAACACTACCATGTAGTTAAGTTATTATGAGGTTATTGATTTTCTAGGCTGCTCTTCGGGAGTATAAGACCGCATTATCAATTGATTCCTGTTCACCTTGATTTATCAAAAGACGGAACAAAACTTCATAGGTACTTCTGTGGGAGACAGATTTATCTATCAGAATAGACTTATCTGTGGGAGACACATTTGTTTATAAGTCTTCGACTTTGGGTCGTAGCAACTCTTAGTCGTGGGTGAGGTAAGCTAAGAGAATCAAGTGCGCAGAATCCGGCGTGGTTCAAGAGGCGTAAGGAACACAGCTGTACGTTAATCGGTGTGAGACTTGGTTAGAGCTCAACTACATTTCAGTCTGAAGTTAACTTGTAGTAGGTTAGTATCTGTAGCAGCTTAATAAAATATGGTGTTCAAATATGGACTAGGTCCCAGAGTTATTTCTACATTTGTGGTTTCCTCGTTAAGAAAACTTTTGGTGACTGAGTTATTTCTTTTCCGCATTATATTTGTTTATATAATTGAAATAACACAGGTTGTGCATAGTTCAATCAATTGGAAAATCCAACCTTATTTGTTGGATAGTTTTTTTTAATTGATTGGCACTTGGACATTGGTCTTTGGTACCGTCCAAGTTATTTCTCATATCAATCGAGATCATAGATTTCTATTTGTACGATTGCAGATGGTATCGAGAAATTGAGATATAACTCTTTAGTATATTTCTTGATTGAACTCGCTTTTTAAGTTGGTGCTCTCGGAATTATATTGGAGTTAGTCCATATAGATTTCCGAACGAATTATTGGGTGTGGTTATTGACTCCCTCTTTTTCAATTGGTATCAGAGCAGGAAAACACGTTAAAGACCTCATAAGTCTGTGTTTGTAGCAATTTGACTCTATAAACAGAAATGTTATCTTTATAAAAGTACCGCTAGTCTTCGATGGCTCGAATTACTTATGGTGGAAAATTGTTATGTGTTCTTTTCTCCAAGCGCGTGATTTTCAATCATGGGTTCGTGTTATTAATGGATATAATCCTCCAATGATTACAGTAAATGGTGTAACTGTTCCAAAGGATATTGGTGAGTATGAGCCTGTTGATATACTTGCTGCAAAGCAAAATTTTGGATTGAATGCTATCATCCATGCCATTACCCCAGATCTTCAGCACCATGTGACTACGTGCACTCGGTCTAAAGATGCTTGGGATATCTTAGAAACCGTATTTGAAGGGAATACATCTGAAAAGGAAGCTAAGCTTCAAAACCTAAATTCTGATTGTGAAAACCTTCGTATGGCTGCTGAAGATTTATTTGATGAGTTTCATCACAAAGTGTCTGAAATTGTTAATGCATATTTTGCATTGGGTAAGACTATTCCTGGAAAGGATATTGTGATGAAAATTCTCAGGTCTCTGCCAGCTAGATACGATTCTAAGAAATATGCCATCATTGATATAACCTTGATACACTTTTCAGAAATACTCTTGTTGGGAAATTAAAGATCTTTGATCATGAGTATACATCCAAATCTGAAAAATATATTGCTTTCAAAGCACTAAAAAACACTAAATTACTTGATAAAAGTAAAAGTGTTGGCAACTCTGTGGATTATCCTATTGAGACTGATTCATCAGATGAGGATCTTGACAATTCAGTCTCTTTGATCACAAGACAGTTTAGAGATCTTCTGTTGAAGAGAAGTAAACGGTTTACCAGGGACAAACCCATGTCATCAGTTAAACCTCATGATCGTGTCCCTCGTAAAAACAGGGACACTGTCGACACTGATGATAAGGATATGCCACAGTGCTTCAAGTGTAAAGGTTTTGGTCATTTTGCTAATGAGTGTCCAAAATCATTGAAAATATACTTTGAACAAAGGTCTTGCTGCAATTCTAGATGGAATGTCTGATCACTATGATTCAAATGAAGATGAAAAATCAAGTGTTGCACTCCTTGGCGAAAATATTAACTTTGATAATTGTAGCGATACATACATCAACTTGATATTCTTTTTGGAGAAACTTCTTCGACCACTTTGGAGGATAAAATGGATTTTACTCTATCTACTGAAAATTATATCTCACATGTTTCAGGTACTTAAATTTGTTTAACAACATGTTCGGTTATGGTACCTGAACCGTTCTCCACATTGACATATTCTTATTGTACTCTTAAGGGTCACGAACTCTCAAATTGTTTCAAGTACAAACATAAAATAAGATATGTCAACAAACTTCAACGGAGAGCAAGTCGATTAGCAAACAAACTTAAAACTTGTTCTGAAATCGAATCCATCTGAGGTATGTAAACTTAACTAATCTTCGAAGAAGTTAATTTCTAAAGAAAAAGTTAGACCTCTACAGAAAATGACTAGGTCTAAGCGTTCTATGAAAAAGGAAATTGATAATTCCATAAAAGAATCACATGGTGAATATATTATTGTTCACCCCAACACAGCCTAATTATGTTGAAAGTGCATCTTGTCTCATGTGCCCGAATTCAAAGAGACAAGAGTTATGCACAATCGGGTTTTTAGGATTTTTTTTTTTTGATTTTCTGGAATTCTGTTGATCTTTTCATATCCTCAAATGGTTTTGAAAAGGTTTACCCTGTTTGATTATTAAAAGAGGGTTAAAATCGATAATTCTACCTTTTTTAGGGTTGAGAGTTATTCGTAATTGAATACTACTTACTATGTATACAGGTTCTGTAACCCTACATTCCTTTTTCCTTCCCTAAAAACTCTTTTTATCAAAAGATTGCTTGTAGAGCTAGTTTTGTGTAGTTCTCTCACAATCTCATATTTGAATGGAAACTCCAAGCATCATATCTTCTGATGGAAAAGATGTTAACATGATTGTTAAGCCATCAATCATGAAGGAAAAAGGTAAATCTCATTCCTCTACAACTTTGAAGAGAAAAAAGAAGAATATGAAGAAACTAAGGGCTAACCCTTCAAATCTTCAAAAGTTTTCTGGTGTTCATGAAGAGTTGAAAGAAATAAGGATGGGGATGCAACAAATAAATGTTATTGTTTTAAGATCTCTTGAAATTCAGAAGGCCCTGGTTCGGCATCAGTCAAGAAGGTTTGTTGGAATTGACTTCTTTTTTCATGAACCTTATGTTCCAATGTTTGTTGACGACAAGGAGTTCGGGGACGATAAAGAATTTCTCAAGAATCTTAATGTCTAGGAAACTTCTTATGAGAATTTATTCTTATGTTTGAGAAGGATAACTAGGGTTTGGAAGAAAATATTGTGATTAAACATAGCTATTGCCGATGATTTTCATCTTGCAATGTTTTAGATTTATTTATTTAAATTCTAAGTTATTTGGAAGATGATTTTGCAGTATTAATCTTTATTAGTTTTATATATTGCAAAAATATTTTAAGGATATGTGGGTTTACGTCCGTGAACTATGATTATCTCATATATATCAAAACTTAAGTCTATTATGTCTTTATGCAAATATTGATAAAAGATAGAATGAACTTTTGAATATTTCGCAGTATTGATCTTTCCCTGATCCACTTTTATGTGAAAGTACTGTATGGCTCCGTAAGTTTTCTTATGTTGAGCATTTCCGACTAAATTAATCTATAAGGTCTTCTTGTGATTAATTTATTCGAGTTTTTTAGATACAAATTGATGTTTCATGTAATTTGTTAATGTCCAAAGAAATCCTTCTTTTCTTGTTAAAAAGTAAGGTCGCTCTTATTGTTCTTTCGGGAATGACATTTTATGGGGGAGAGTTCTTAATTGAACTTGTTCTTAATTGACAAATTTTTATGGAGAGTGCTGGTGGACCCGGGAAAGCGTATAAAATTGAAGTGAAATGAAAACGGGCCTACAGTAATACCGCAAGTGCACGGTCGTCGGTTGTAGCTCGTGCAAGTACGGGTCGATCCACAGAGACTGGGTGTGTTTTGTAGTGTTTAGCTATTTTGGGCTCTAAAATGCTATTGGGCCTTGAAATGGACTATGGTCTTTGTTACCAATGGATTATGAGTACCAATGGGCTTTGATTAAGCTTCTGTTTTGGACTATGGGCTTGTGTGATAATGAAGTGATTTGGGCCTTGGGCCTTTGAAGTGAACTGAGCCTTGGACTCAGTTGGCTAGGTGCTGAAATGATCTAGGCTTGTGGTTTAATTGGCTGGGCCTCTGCTCCAAGAGTGAATTGGGCCTTTGGCCAAGCAGTTAACTGGGCTTATGGTCCTTGAACAATCAATGGGCTCTTGGCCTTTTAACCTGGACTGGGCTTATGCTGTGAGCCAAGCTCAGTTGCAGCAGCAGCAGTGGAAACCAGGTTGCAGCAGCAGCAGCAAGGAAAAGAAAGCAGCAGCAGCAGCAGTACTGCACAGCAGGGGAAAGAAAGCAGCAGCAAGGAAAAGGCAGCAAGCCAAGGGGAAGAAAACAAGGCAGTGCAAGTAGTAAAAGCAGTGAAGCAAAGGTAACAGTGACAGAACAATGAAACTAAACAAGAACAATGGAACCAAGGCCTAAGCCAAGGGCAGGGGTGATGGTGAAGGTGAAATGGTGAAGGTGAGCCTATGCATACTACTAGAGTGGGAAGAGAACTAGTTTGCTCACAGTCACTAGTGAGCACTAGTTTCTCCCCACTGCTCAATCAATCCAAAGCTTCAAAGCTAAACCTCTACCACTAACAGTGAACAAAACATGATTAAACACAAAACTAAACCTAAACAGTTGACAAGACAAGAGAGCCTAGGCATACAACTAGAGTGGGAAGAGAACTAGTTTGCTCACAGTCACTAGTGAGCACTAGTTTCTCCCCAATGCTCAATCAACACAATGCTCTAAGGCTTCTAGCCTAACATTCCACAAAACATGTATCACATGACAGGTACATTAACATTACATGGAACACAAACATCAACAGGAACATGCACTAGGAAAATTGAAGAAGCTAAACATCACAGTGAACTAACATTAAACACAAAACTAAATTGAAATTAGAAACAAACAGAAATTATAAGAACATAAACTAAATGAACATGGAATTAAACATGAAATAAAACAGAAATTGAAAATTAACTAAAATTGATTTGAAACTGAAATTGAACATTAACAGAACTTCACAGTCCTGGACACTGGCTAGTCCAGCATAAAACCTCACACACAAACCCACAGTTCCCTTTTATACCCAATACCCAATTTAGGGTTTATAGAAAAATACCCAAATTCAAACAGTGAAATTAGGTATATGATTTACCTAATTTTTGACAGTACAAATTGAACCCATAACTAATTCATTGCTTCTCCTAACAGAAATTAGGGTTTTCTATAAAAATCCCAAAAATTGAGAAATTAGGGTTTCGTAAAATCTTACTTTGATGGCGCAATTTCTTCAATCAATCGCTGACCCATCCTTCCTCTGACTTCACTGCTCCTTCCCATGCCTTTTCTAGCTTCGATTGATAACATGCAATCATTCTCATCAATTCCACACGTCACTGAAATCGTGTGATGTTGATGAAGTTGATTGAAAGTTACCATGTGCGGTAGGTGGTGGTGATGATAAAGAAGGTGGTGTGGTTGTGGCAGAGTTGGTGGTGGCGGACATGGTGGTACGGTGAAGCGGTACGGCAACAGGGAGGAGGAAGAAGAAAAGAAGAGAAGAAGGGAATGAGAGAAAAAACTCTCGATGGTTTTTAGGGTATAGGAATTTTCACTGTGGAGCATGTACATCGGATATGATGATCAGAAACGTTGATCGTTGGATGCAAATATGTTTGGTAGATCTAACGGTAATATAAGAGATGAATCACTTCGACCGTCGGATTGTGAAATACAACGAAGTCAACGGTGTTAGATGATGTTAGGTACTGTAGTGTAAATCGGAAGTATCTAATTTTGATGCACATGCATAGGAGCGACCGTTGGATTCAACTACAATCTAATCTGAAGGCTTGGAATTTAAGCGCTGTGGTGTTTGGCAGAGACTTCAGATTTTGATGATCTATGAATGAGCGACCGTAGGATGATGAGTTGGATCCAATCTGACGGCTGAGAATGGAGGCGGTTTTTGGATTTATAGAAAAGGTTTGGGTAAGGTTTTGGCCTTGGGTATGCCAAGCCCATATCTTCTTTAAGAACAATTCTTCCTTCTTGAGCCCATTTCTAGTCTTTTGGGCTTATGCGCACCATTCTTTGCGGCTTCCTTGCGTAATTTCTTCCGGCTTTTCACTACTCTTCAACTCTTTTCCGCTCCGCAAGTTATCCAGACTTTATTTATTACCTAAAAATGCAAAATTAATTAAGAAAATATTTATTCTTGAAAACAATGAAAATACAGAATATGGGATAAAATGTAGAATTAATGCACAAAAGATGAGTTAAATGCCAACAAAATATATAGAAATATGCACTTTTTAGCACTCATCAAATACCCCCAAACCTGAATTTTACTTGTCCTCAAGTAAAACAAAACTAAGGAAATCCTAACTATACCACTGTCGCTGGTCTCTCGAATGCATTTAGCGTATGCACTAAGCCTTTTAAACCACTAAGTGTCCCTAGTGGACGAGTGAAGTCTCGTGAAGGTTTGCTTAGAACGTACCTACAAAGTTCTAGGTCAAAATATAAGCTCAGATTCCATCAAATGTGACATGTGCAAGTCAGTTAAGCTCACAGCAAAATGGAGATGTCAATCTAGCTATCGAAGGCACAATCCTAGCACTGATAACAAAAAAAGACATGTGATAAGAGTGTAAAGTGTATCTACACATGTGTAAAGAAAGATCTGAAGTTATGACTACTAATCACCAAGAGATAGTTTCTCAGGCTAAGAACCAAGGTCGAAATCTAGCTAGCTGTCCGGACTTTACGAGAATTGTGAATGAGTTGGAGGTATTTCACAATTACTCGCGTTGTACATCAATGGCATACACCCTCCTTGCTTATTACAATGAAACAACAAAATGACTCTTTACATGACTCTTATTTACATTGACTACTCTCTTTTTATTTTTGGAACAAGAGATGATGGAATTGATAAATACTTGATTTTTTTTTTTTGTATTTTTCTGAATATACATCTTTTTTTTTTTTTTTTTTTTTTTTTTTTTTTTTTTGAAGGAGACACTTTTGATACATAAACAAAAGGAAACAAAAAATTACATGACACTTTGCAAGAGGTAGCCCTTTTTGATGTACCCAGTTAAATTCGATGGTTGTCTTTCTTAATGTAACCTCCACCTTCTATCCCAACCAACCAAAGAACAAGCTAGTCAAGTTTCGTTCAGTATTCTAAAGTGATTGGCAATCGTAACTTCCTATCAAACACCTTGAAGATCGAGGCCATACATGTATTGGTAGATCGTGCGCGTGCAAATTTCTTATCACTATGTGAATTGTGCTAGAATCAGGGTGCCTAAATATCTAGACTAAGACTCCTAATAATTACATATTTGCACAAGAGTCAACATTTCAAGGTAAATGAGCTCCATTTTTATGATTTTTTTCAATTTTTTATTTTTTTTTTCAATTTTTCAATTTTTTCAAAAAGATGGAGTTTGATTTCAATTATAGCATATTATCATGGTATCCACTCTATACCCCCAAACCTAAACTAAACATTGTCCTCAATGTTTCAAAATATGGAACGAATTAAAATGCAACATATGGAAAGGGACATGCTGAGTAGAGTAAAAGGAGAGAGAATACCCGATTTCGGCGAAAGCAGAATTAAAACTCCGTTATCCACGGCAAAACTCCAACATATTCGGAGTCACAATGGATGAGCACAAAATATATACAAAAGGAAATTTAACTAACACATTATCTACAAGCAAATTTTGGTTTTTAATGGGATTGGACTTTTTGGAAAAAATTTGGTTTTGGCGGGAAAAAGAAAATTTTTGGTTTTTTAGGGAAACATTTGGAAAACTTTGGTTTTTATGGGAGAAATTTTTGGTTTTTGAAATTGGGAGCAAGCCCACTCTTGGTCCTCTAATGGAATGGGAGGAAGGCTGCGGCCCACGAAACACTAAGTTTTAATTTTGAAAGTTTAATTTGGCCCAGTTGGTTAAGGCCCGACGTTTGTTTTAAAACTTTGGTTTCGAGGTCCATTCTTGAGTGGAAACAAGCCCATAATCGGTTACAAGCTCAACTGGGTTTAAACCCAGAGTCCAAAATACCAGTCCAATGAAAGAATTTAAACAAGCCCACAAATTAAACAAACAAGCCCACCAAATTAATTACAAACCCAACAGAAAATAAAAAGCCCAAAAATTGGCTTTAATATTACAAGCCCACAATTAAAAATTGGAAGCCCACAGGTTGGGTTCTCTTAAATGGGTTACCTTTTAAGCACAGCCCAGCTGCTCTGATATTGTTGCAAAAACCCAGTTGGGCTTTGGTTCTTTTCCTTGGTGGCGTCCCAGCAGAGGAAAAACAGGTTCAGAACAGCAGGTCCAACAGCAAATGAAGTGAAGCAGATGCAGATGCAAATGCTATGCAGTGAAATGCAAAAATAGCTAATAAAACTACAAGAAAAACACAGCACCAATCCCCGGCAACGGCGCCAAAAACTTGGTGGACCCGGGAAAGCGTATAAAATTGAAGTGAAATGAAAACGGGCTTACAGTAATACCGCAAGTGCACGGTCGTCGGTTGTAGCTCGTGCAAGTACGGGTCGATCCACAGAGACTGGGTGTGTTTTGTAGTGTTTAGCTATTTTGGGCTCTAAAATGCTATTGGGCCTTGAAATGGACTATGGTCTTTGTTACCAATGGATTATGAGTACCAATGGGCTTTGATTAAGCTTCTGTTTTGGACTATGGGCTTGTGTGATAATGAAGTGATTTGGGCCTTGGGCCTTTGAAGTGAACTGAGCCTTGGACTCAGTTGGCTAGGTGCTGAAATGATCTAGGCTTGTGGTTTAATTGGCTGGGCCTCTGCTCCAAGAGTGAATTGGGCCTTTGGCCAAGCAGTTAACTGGGCTTATGGTCCTTGAACAATCAATGGGCTCTTGGCCTTTTAACCTGGACTGGGCTTATGCTGTGAGCCAAGCTCAGTTGCAGCAGCAGCAGTGGAAACCAGGTTGCAGCAGCAGCAGCAAGGAAAAGAAAGCAGCAGCAGCAGCAGTACTGCACAGCAGGGGAAAGAAAGCAGCAGCAAGGAAAAGGCAGCAAGCCAAGGGGAAGAAAACAAGGCAGTGCAAGTAGTAAAAGCAGTGAAGCAAAGGTAACAGTGACAGAACAATGAAACTAAACAAGAACAATGGAACCAAGGCCTAAGCCAAGGGCAGGGGTGATGGTGAAGGTGAAATGGTGAAGGTGAGCCTATGCATACTACTAGAGTGGGAAGAGAACTAGTTTGCTCACAGTCACTAGTGAGCACTAGTTTCTCCCCACTGCTCAATCAATCCAAAGCTTCAAAGCTAAACCTCTACCACTAACAGTGAACAAAACATGATTAAACACAAAACTAAACCTAAACAGTTGACAAGACAAGAGAGCCTAGGCATACAACTAGAGTGGGAAGAGAACTAGTTTGCTCACAGTCACTAGTGAGCACTAGTTTCTCCCCAATGCTCAATCAACACAATGCTCTAAGGCTTCTAGCCTAACATTCCACAAAACATGTATCACATGACAGGTACATTAACATTACATGGAACACAAACATCAACAGGAACATGCACTAGGAAAATTGAAGAAGCTAAACATCACAGTGAACTAACATTAAACACAAAACTAAATTGAAATTAGAAACAAACAGAAATTATAAGAACATAAACTAAATGAACATGGAATTAAACATGAAATAAAACAGAAATTGAAAATTAACTAAAATTGATTTGAAACTGAAATTGAACATTAACAGAACTTCACAGTCCTGGACACTGGCTAGTCCAGCATAAAACCTCACACACAAACCCACAGTTCCCTTTTATACCCAATACCCAATTTAGGGTTTATAGAAAAATACCCAAATTCAAACAGTGAAATTAGGTATATGATTTACCTAATTTTTGACAGTACAAATTGAACCCATAACTAATTCATTGCTTCTCCTAACAGAAATTAGGGTTTTCTATAAAAATCCCAAAAATTGAGAAATTAGGGTTTCGTAAAATCTTACTTTGATGGCGCAATTTCTTCAATCAATCGCTGACCCATCCTTCCTCTGACTTCACTGCTCCTTCCCATGCCTTTTCTAGCTTCGATTGATAACATGCAATCATTCTCATCAATTCCACACGTCACTGAAATCGTGTGATGTTGATGAAGTTGATTGAAAGTTACCATGTGCGGTAGGTGGTGGTGATGATAAAGAAGGTGGTGTGGTTGTGGCAGAGTTGGTGGTGGCGGACATGGTGGTACGGTGGAGCGGTACGGCAACAGGGAGGAGGAAGAAGAAAGGAAGAGAAGAAGGGAATGAGAGAAAAAACTCTCGATGGTTTTTAGGGTATAGGAATTTTCACTGTGGAGCATGTACATCGGATATGATGATCAGAAACGTTGATCGTTGGATGCAAATATGTTTGGTAGATCTAACGGTAATATAAGAGATGAATCACTTCGACCGTCGGATTGTGAAATACAACGAAGTCAACGGTGTTAGATGATGTTAGGTACTGTAGTGTAAATCGGAAGTATCTAATTTTGATGCACAGGCATAGGAGCGACCGTTGGATTCAACTACAATCTAATCTGAAGGCTTGGAATTTAAGCGCTGTGGTGTTTGGCAGAGACTTCAGATTTTGATGATCTATGAATGAGCGACCGTAGGATGATGAGTTGGATCCAATCTGACGGCTGAGAATGGAGGCGGTTTTGGTTATAGAAAATGGGTTTGGGTAAGGGTTTTGGGCCTTGGGTATGCCAAGCCCATATCTTCTTTAAGAACAATTCTTCCTTCTTGAGCCCATTTCTAGTCTTTTGGGCTTATGCGCACCATTCTTTGCGGCTTCCTTGCGTAATTTCTTCCGGCTTTTCACTACTCTTCAACTCTTTTCCGCTCCGCAAGTTATCCAGACTTTATTTATTACCTAAAAATGCAAAATTAATTAAGAAAAATATTTATTCTTGAAAACAATGAAAATACAGAATATGGGATAAAATGTAGAATTAATGCACAAAAGATGAGTTAAATGCCAACAAAAATATATAGAAATATGCACTTTTTAGCACTCATCAAGTGCAGCTGTGGAATATTGTAGGAGTTATCTTGTATCTTCATAAACTCCTTGATGAATACACTAAGGTTCGACTATGTGAAATCATCGAAACAAAGTTGATATGTTCTCTTTTAGTCATGAATTATCTCTTTGAGAATTTCGTTATGATCCCGCAATTTTCATACCTTTGCCAATTTATACTGACAAAAAGGGGGAGAATTATTTGGTAGTTCACACTACATATGTATGGTTTACGGATCATTATGTAAGGGGGAGTAGTTTTCAATGTGAGATGGAAGTATTGACTAAGGGGAAGTGAGACATATCTCCGTAGTATTATTGTCAAAGTTGTGATACAATTGTACTTTGATACTGTGTAATAATACTATGACATTGTATAACAGTGATTGACAACAGATATTTTCATATGTTTTCTTATTGTTATGGCTACGAATCTTCAACAACAATGATACTGAGTTGAACACGTTCAGAATAACTGGAGTACTTGGAGTGGCGAAGAATATAAGGAATGTTGAAGAACCAAGGAAATCAAGCATGATAGATGAGAAGCTACAAAGTTTATTTATTTTGTAATCCATATGTATTGATAGTTTTTTCACTAAAATTGACAAAGGGGGAGATTGTTAGAGCATTACTCGGTCGACCTCGCAAGCGTTGATATCTCAAGCTTGTTTGTCAAGTTTAGTTAATCAAAACTATAAACCAGAATGAGGTTTGTGCATACCTTCTCATTAGCTGCCTGAATTTGTTCAGCACCGTCATAAGCAGTAAAAGCTTGTAACTTATTCTCATCTGAAGTAACATGATTATTTCAACTAGTATCAGCATACCATGGATTCTCTCCCATTAAGTTAGCACAAGCAAGCATTGCACTCAAATGATGTGAAGTATGATCATTATGATAAGAAAAATTAAGTACTTTATAGGATTCTAAGGCACCATACACAACTTTGCAACAAATTTGGCATTCAGTAGGAGATTTACTAGGAGAAGAATAGGATGAATGCAAACCTTGAGGTGGTGTAACAGCTGAAGGAGATGCAAGTGAAGAAGTACTTGATCCTCTACCAGTTGAATATGAGTAGTAGTGCCTACGCCAAATGAGTAAATGGATCTACCAATATTAGATCTTCCAAAATTGGAGTTGTAACCACTACGAAAACCACCAGAATGACCGCCATAACCTCTACCAGATGATCTAAAGGGATTCAATTGAGAAACAAAGGCTTTATTTGCAGAATCAAAAAGTAAAGCTTGATTACGATCTGCGATAACAATTTCTTCACTGGGTAGATGATTATGCAATTCAATATAAGAAATTGGAGGATTTTTATGTCTCATAGCAGTAGCAAATGGAATATAATCTGAACCGAGAGCAGATAGAGTGACAACAACAAGTTCTTGATCAGAAACAACTTCTCCAGCAGCTGCAAGTTGATCAGATATTTCCTTGATTTCATTGATCAAATTAGGAATGGATTTGTCACCTTGCTTAAGAGATATAAGCTTAGTATAGAGTTGAATCGAATGAGTTGATGAAGCTCTAGAAAATCGTTCTTCAATACTACACCAGAGATCATAAGAAGTTTCAGATTTAGAAAAATAAGCAAGAACAAATTCTGAGATAGTTAAATGTATCCATAGGATGATTGATGTATCATCATCAATCCAATCAAGATATAGTGGATTCTCAATTCCATTTACCTGATTGCGTAGATTTGTATACTGAGGAGGACACAAATGATATCCATCAAGATATTTTTGGATTTTGAATTTTCGAATAACAGGTAACATAAGATTTTTCCATGTGATAAAACTGTTGTCTGTATGTAAGTTTGAGATTAACAAAACGAGTAAGTTGGTGAACAAGAATACTAGAAATTGAAGTTGCAGTAAGGTTTTCCATGGAAGTAGAAGCAGGAAATTCTTGAATCATGAAAAATTAAAGAACTGAATGAAGATTGAAAGAAGAGGAAGCAAAGAAAGGGTCGAAAAACCTGAGAGATGTAGAGATCTCTCAGTCTGATACCATAGTTGAACCGAATATTCTGTGATTCATTGATTAAGGAAATGGAATTACAGTTGCAGAAAAAACACCCACACACATAGACGTAAGTTGTTTTTGAGTTACTTACATGAAAGAGAAAGAGCTAATTGTTTTATTACAGGCCGAGATAGTGACCAGCGAGAACAAACGAAGAGAACCAATCATAGAGTGACAAGTGGTGATCAAGGACAAGCTGTATCCAGGCTAGACTGGTGTAAGTCGAGTGTCAACTTAACTGGATGCTATTATGTACCACCAAACACCTCATTGTTACGAAAATTTTGGACACACTGCCTTAGCTTGTGAAGAAGAGTTTCCACCAAGAAACCAGTTTTTCATTGTTTACACAGTGTAATGCAGATAAATGAGTTCCAGAAAGATAACCTAGTGTTGTTTTTCATTAAATTACGATCATTTGTATGGCTCCTAATATCTCTCTCACTAGTCCGCCACTTAAATAGAGAGCTCCTCTAATATCCAGATATCTGACACACATGTACAGGAAGCCCATTGAAGGAGAAGAACCTGAACTTCACCATAACTCAATTAAAAAGTCCCCTAAAACTGTTCAAGGACCAGGATACAATATTGCATTAATTCTGCGACCTCTAACCACATGTGAAGTTAATGTAGTCTCATTATATACCAAGTATCGCTACATACAAGACCTGCTGACTGGAACAAGAAATACATCTAGGATTTATTGATGTAGAATAGAAAAACGCTGTACTGAGTACTGACATACAAGATCGATGTGGCAAACACCAGGAAAGCAAGAAAGGCCAAAGAGATGATAGGGATTGGAAAGGAAAACCATTTAGTTACAACAGTATATATCGATCGAGCAGGGTAAATCCAAGAATCATGGATCTCGTTGCAGTGGTATTGTGTGGATAACACCAAAGGCTAGCTCAGGCCACACCAGAGGGGACAATGTGTCGTAAAAGTCCCCAGAGTTCGTTACAAAAATTTATGTCAGTGGATAACGATCCGCTATTGAAAGAAACGTGAAACGCAGAAATGATCCGCAGATTAATACACGAGTCATGAGTTCATCTTAATCCATTGACTACGATTCTCTATGGGTCACCCCTTAACAACATTAATGCATGCATGTATATATGAATGGAAGACCTATTCGTAAACAAAAATTTCCAACATACTGACATTTGCAGGACTTTTTGTGTTAAGTTGAACTTAGAAACTAATTGGTTCCGCGCTTTATTTATTTAAGTATTAGTAACGAGTAACGACCATATAGTCTGACTCAAGTGATTCAAGATTCAAACCCATAGCTGAGTCAAAATCGTGTTGGCCAAGTCGGAGCAGGGGCTTTATACTGCCTATAAATATCAAACATCTCATTTCATTTCTCATCATCATCATCTTTATCTTAATAAACACATCCACAAACAAAGTTTATGCTTACTTTTGTTCTCATCATCATCATCATCATCATCATCATCATATCATATAAACAATCAAACAGCAAATTAACCGAACGATACTTTCAACATGGCGAGCTTCATGAAACCAAGAAATGTTCTCAAGCTAGTACTTTTTGTTGTTATATCCATTTTCTTATTCTTCAATAGTAGTCAATTACCAGTAGTTGAGGCTGTGAGGCCATTTCAAGGAGATCATAAGTTTAACGAGGACTGGCTATTGAAAATGGCTACTGAAAATGACGATGAGTTCAATATTAACAACAAAAAGATTGAGTTTACTATTCATCACCAATCCTTACAGAGTAGACCACCAGTTCCGGTGGCTAATGCCCCTTCTTGTTGTACCAACTTTCCTAGACGTAATAATTGCATTTGTCCACCGAGATAATTCTATCACGACTTCACAGGTGGTTGCTCCGGTATGATAACTTGTACCGACCCCACCGCTTGTTGCTAGCTCATGCAGGGCTCGTTAGCGCATGCAGATATTCACAAGTACATCTGGAATTATACCGAAGACATTCATATACTGCATAGTATTATATTATTTTTATTCTTTGACTGCATGCACGGAGACAAAGTTAGAAATCTAACTTACTGTTTTTCTAAATTCAATAATAGTATGAGAGTTCTCAAAGACGTTGAAGATTCTGTATATAAAAAATGTAATCAACATTAATTATTAGTAACTCATCGTTTAAACAAAATTTGTTTTGCAACCTTCCTAGTTTGGGCTTAGTGTGTTTATTTGGGGTCTAAATTTTTCTTTAACCAACATAAAGAAGGGGATATATGGTGTCTAGAATATTTAAAATATCAAATTACCGTTTAAACAAATTTTAATAATCCTAATATTTAAAATAAATACAAAAATCATAATCATTTCTATTAGCAATTCAATCTTTAATCAATACCCAATTTTTTCAATTTCCATGATAATCAAAAACTAAAGTCTAATCACAAACAACAATTGGATTTAGAGAAAATATTTCGTCGACAAACAATTCAAGTGATTGAGTTAAATCCCTTTAATTTGTTCCTTTTAAGAGAGACTCAACAATAATTTAACTATGAATCTCTGAAATTTCCTCGTCAAATTATCTGAAAATCAACCAGAATCGGTTTATGTGTGCATTAGCGCAAACCGATTGTGGTTGATGCTACAACGAATCGCTATTTAGTTTACACCTACATAAACCGATTATGGGTTGATGTTCTTCGTGTTTGATGAACATCAACCACAATCGGTTTATGCTAATGCATATGTCAACTGATTCATTAACAATGTTTGAATTTTTTTCACAAACCCAGAAATTTTTATCTTTATTTTATAGAGCATGAAAATACGAGTTGGATGCAAAAAGAATGAGGTCATTTCGACATCGAAGAAGTTAAGAGCAAAACAGTCGAAGAAATGCCAAGATTTACAGACTATAAAGAAAATTAATCACGAAAATCTCTTGAATTTTACAATCTGTATATGTTCTAAGTCTTATAAATTAATTCCTAGAATTGGTTTACAAGTACATGTATGTATACCGATTCTGGGTTGAGACTTTCCAAAAAAAAATCTTATCTTTTTCATATTTTGACGATGATTTAAGATTAGTTGGTTTCTAGGTTAACATAATTAAACATCAAGTAATCATCCGAATTAATACTAATTAATCAGGGATAAATTAGCCATTAAATAATATAGTTGGATAAGATATCTTCTAATTACTTCTAAATATTTGTTTTTGTCTCGTAGTGGCAAGACCCAAATAAAATGGCTAGGCCCCAAACTAGAAAGAAAAAGCAAAGTTATTCTAATGCTAATAAAAAACGCGGCCGAGTGGAGTTTGATGCCTGGATCTCGGGGTTACTACCACTTGGGGAATTCTTGCTCATGGACTTTTCAGTGTGATTTACAAGATAAGAGGCCGATCTACTCCCCTCGTCCCATTTTATTTGACTGCCAACAAAAATAAGAAGGCTATATGTATTTATAAGATTATTTTCATGAAATTATCCTATTAATGTTATTGTTCAAAATTTAAAATTGTTACTAATAGTAACTCTGTTGTTGATAGAAAATAAAAATGAGAAAATAGCAAACCTTAAATTCTACAGAGAAAACCAACGAAAAGTATCTTTAAAAATTGGAACTGCTAGATTCACCTAGGGTCGAGTCTTGAGGGTTCAGGATTATCCTGACCCTCACGAACCCCACCCCTCACCCCCCACCCTTCCCACAATCCACACCATAAAACACCCTTGGATTAGGATTGTGGGACAGATCTCGAATTAGCCCACGATTATTATATCATTTTTATTTAAATATAAACTACATTTTGTTTTCCTGTCTAGTTTGAGGCCTATCTAATAAATTCAAAAATGGGGTTTTATGTAATTTTGTAAAACTCTTTATCCACAAATTTTTGTTGATGGATCCATGTTTGCATGTAGTGCACTTTACTTCCTTGGATCCAAGACAAAGTAGAACTTGTCTAAATCTAGGATTCTTATCTCTATCCTGATACTTGAGAGAAAGGAAAAATGAGTGAATGAGGCCACTCAGACGTGGGGTGAAAAAGTTACGAGTAAGTCAATCGACCATAAAAATAAAGAACATATCTTGATCCCGAGTTGATGTTCGTCGTGGAACAAGAATATCAAGAACAGTCGGTCATAGAAATGAAGAACATATGCCAATTGTTGGTTGATGTTCTTTGTGGATTAAGATTATCAAGAAAAATCGACCATCTTGAAAGCGTTTTATCAACCGATTGTTCTGGATCCAAGAAAATAAATTCAAATAGCAAAAAAATTGATTTGAAAAGGAAAACAATTTCAATTTTTTGTTAGGTTTCGAGAGAAACAAAAATAGATTAGTAATAGCGGGAATAAGGATACAAATATAATTTAACTAGTGAAGTTAATTTAGTAATTTCACCATTTATAGACGTCCCTCTCTTTATCTTGGTGCGAATTTATAAGCCATCAAGCTAGCTAGGTCTTTTTTCCCAATTATGCACATATTCTTTATGATTTTAAATTGAATCTCATGCGAAAAAATATATGATCACACAATATTCAAGATATATTTGGGAGTTTAATGAGAAAGACAACTATAAACGAAAAGTGGATAATATTTTGGTACCAACCTAAATAGTATTAGGATGAAAATAATATGTCGGAATGAGTATTAATTAGTATCAAGGGATTATAGTCTTTCATCCTCTGATAAATATTTTTAATAACAATTATGTCCCGATGCTCCGTTGTTTTTCTCTAGTGTTTAAATTTCTGGTCTTCCTAAAACCTTAAAGTTAAGCCAGGCGACTTCTCCCGACAATGAAATTCATCATAAAATGTATTCCGTAATTTACGTTCCACTATTATTATATTGGGCTCTAGATAGTCCGTCTGTTTCTTTGGTATCTCATTGTGTCTCACCAATTAAAAAATGCCGTATGTCCATATATATTTACCTAAAATACAAAATCTACATAATAATTAAGTAAATAAGAGAAAACTGATGAAGATATACAAACTTACCTACGTTGTCGAAGTCTTCCTGCCAACCTATGTCTGAATCTGCTAAGCAACTTCTAATTGGCAAAAAAATCACTATAAGTAATTGCGTTTTATATTAAAATAGATATATGGCAACAAATATTCGCCAGAAAACCCGAGTTAGCAGTTATATTACATCAATAGTATACCTTTTAAGTACATAATTAATGCTCACTTTTTGTACCCAATCTCTCGTTATTATCCCAATTTGTTTCACACATTCTTTCAAGTTTGATATCTAATGATATCGTTGTGAAAAGGTAAAGGAGTACAAAAAAAAAAATAACTTACGTTATTTACAAGGCCGGCCTTGAAAATTTGTTGCCTCATAGTCAAATTCCAAAATGATGCCCCATGCACATAAGAAAAAAGAAAAATCCATAACGTGAAGCTTAAACAACACATGTAGATTACAATTGGTCAGTTGATGATGCTTCAAGATAAAAATTTAATCTCTTGGTTAAATTTTAATTTAAATAATCTATAACGTCAAAATAGGAATCCTGATTTTGGGCATACCAAAATTTTTCAAGGCATACAAAACAATAGTTCCATCTTGGGTGACCTTATAAGGGGTACCCTATGGGTAGTTCAATTACCTATATACCCTTAATATAAAAATTTAAAATCAGTTTTCTAATCAAAATCAGTTTCCCTTAACATCTCTTCTTCTTCTTCCTCCTCTAGCCGAACTCTTCCCCCTCCTGCGAAAAAAAATTCATCATCGTGATTAATTGTCGATTCGTAAAAATTTGATCGTCGATTAAACTCAACCACATAATGACTCGTACAAAGAAAACTAGGGACTAGGCAAACCAAATCGTCTTCTAATCCATCAATTGAAGAAGAAGAACCAATTGAAGATGAAGGTGTAGAAACTGAAAATCAACCACCAATTGAACCAGAAACTGAACCAACTGCATCTCCATCTCCGGTTACAGTAAGTTTTACAAACCGAATTTCCTATTTGTTGTTTTTCATCGATTAAATGACGGTTACAGTGTTGGGTTCGGCTCAAAATTGAGTTGCATTTTTAGCCGAATTGTTCATCACAAAAGCTTCCTGTAAGTGTATATGAACAATTCGGCTTAAAATTTCATGAAATTTCAAGCCGAACCTAATCACAGATAGAGATGCATAGGGGTTCGGCATATTCGATAATCATAATATGTGCCGAACCTAGCAGATTTATGAGGTTCGGCTATTACGATATTATCAATATGTGCCGAACCAATAACAATATTTTAACCCAAAAAATAACAAATTGATGTTCGGCTCGTACGATTTTCGAGATATAAGCCGAACCAGTAATTATTATTTTTGTGTGCTATTCAGGATGTTGTTCGGCTCATAGATGTGAGCCGAACCGTTCATCAATTGGTAGATTCGGCTCATAGATGTGAGCCGAACCTCAACATGTTTCGCCGAACCATGATCAAAAAAATCATCTAAACAACCTTTTATAATTCTGAAAATTATCTTAATCACTAAACAAAATATTTAATCACTAATCAATATTACTAACACTAATCGTAAAGGGCAGATTTGCCATTAAAAAAATTGAGTTAAGGGATAATCTGATTTTGCTATTTCACAACTTTTTTTTGTCTTCATGTGGTATGCCTTGAAAGATTTTGGTATGCCCAAAATCAGGGTTCCAAAATAGCCATGAAAAAGAACTTAACTAAATTTTGGTCGACCTAAAAAATGGACAATCACGTCCTTATGTTGGGCCAGATAAAGCCCATTCACTATTTGTTTTTGGCTAATACGTCTCCTGTTCGAAAGTTTTGAATACGCGACAACAAAATTTTTGTCGACTTTTGTATTGAAAATGGATAAAAAAATATATTTTGATGTCTTAAAACGTTTGCTGCCCAAAGCATAACTTTGGGTGCTTTGCTTCAGGGCCGGCCTTGGTTAATTAATAGAATTTCAAACATCAAATAAATGGTGGCATTTCAGAACATATCATTTAATTTCCGACCATAATGTACCTGCCAAAAGGAACTATATACATGACTATAACTCAATAAATTTACAACGTTTTTAACCAAAAGAAACGACAAGATAACAAGTTCTTATTAGTTTACTTCTGCACCACACCAACTTATTTTTCAAAGAGTAAGTATTTATAATTTCATCAGAGATATAATAAATTTATTGGTGGTTGATCAACTCTTTAGTTCCTTTATGTATTCCTCAATTTTATTAGTCCTTGGTGTTGGAGCATTGTTCGGTCGAACTTATACGTGTTTCTATCTCAAGCTTGTTGTCAAACTTAGTTTTCAAAACTATATCTTGATTTCTGGTTTACATTTAGTCAAGTCTTGGATTAGGGTAAAAGTGTGTAGTTGAGATTCAGATACCACTGCCTACCGTTTGAAGGCGAATATCAACAGGAGCTCTGGAGAACTTCGTCAACAAAGGTAAGTGAAGACTGAACCACCTATCTCTCAAATTTTCACCTTTCTATCTATGATACACTATCGCATGACTAAATTAGACAGTACATGCATAATAGAAATTTTGAATCAAGTTTATCTTGAATATCGTTCTCAAAATATACTAAGCTTAAGAACATTTGTATATACTTGATGAATTAGGTTAATAATAATTTATTTCTCATTACCTAAATCGTGAATCAAGATTTAATCATTTGAAAATAGCCTGGAACAGTGATATGTGTCATTGATGTTATTCGGGAATGTTTGAAATCGAATATTATAGATATATAGAACTATTGTTAGTCTGGATATAGGATAGTATGCATAGTATTTCACATACTGGGAGAACTGTTATAAGTCCAGAGCTGCAGTACATGTACCCAGTATAAGTACCGGCGTGGCTATAGTTCCGCAGTGACTTTTTGGTATGCATACCTAGTATCAATACCATAAAAAGCATGTGAACTCGTGAACTAGGAGGGTACGCATACCTAGTATATGCAAACCGGAAAGCCACGCATACCATAAAAGATCTATGAGTTTCTGACCTGTTTTTGTCTTAAATGTACACATAACGGGTACACATAATATGACAAGAATATTCACGAATAAGTACAGTACACGTACCCGGTACACGTACTTACCCTGTCGAATATTTTCAGATGCTTCAGAATTATTTTATGAGATAATCAGCATTTGAATAACACTTTAAAAACATAGGTAGACATGATTGATCATATTTGTGACTCAAGAAAAGTCTTAAAGTGCTATATGAAAATGGTTAAGCATATTGTTCAATTGGCTAGTTTCGGCTAACTTTTATGAACCAAGCATTATACTCGGTTCGGTTACGGTTCATCCTAACCAGAGTGTATGTTCTATTATGTTAATCTCAAGTCAATTTTTTCATCTATCAGTTTTATTGATTACTTGATCTTGAAAGTCTATAAAAGGAAAACCTCAAACAACTGGGATTTTTGAATCCCTGAAATTATTCTTGTGTGTCCTAGTTATAAACTAGAGTCTTCCTCTCCTTAAGACCATTCTAGAGTTTAGCGACTAAAAAAATTTACCTAGGAATTCGTGAAGCGAGGTCCAACTATCGTTATCTTGATAGTTCGTGTATCCTGATCTTGTTTGATTGTCGAGTCTTGCTCCAACAAAAAATATAGATAGAAATCACAAAGTTTCTTCGTCTCAGACTTTGTAATTCCAAAAGTTTATACTTGTGAGTGAATAATAATCTAGGTTGCTCTTTTGGAATCATAAGACCGTATTTTGAGGTTTACTAGATTTATCTATTGCAATCGATTTCCTACCTCATCTTGATCTTTGATCAGAACGTAAATCACATATGAGCTTATCTGTGGGAGGCAGATTGGTTTAAATTCTTCAATTGAGTTTAAGCAACTCTTAGGATGTAAAGGACGTCATCTAAGGGAATCAATTTCACGGAGTCCTGTTGGGATTCAAGAGGAGTAAAAGCGCGATTGTGACTGAATTACTGTGACGATTTAATTCGGTCTCAACTACATTCCAGTCCGAAGTTCTGATTTTAGGCTAGAATTTTTAGCGTCTTAATACAGTTTGGTATTCAAATCTAGACTAGGTCCCGAGGTTTTTCTGCATTTGCAGTTTCCTCGTTAAAAAAATTTCTGGTGTCTGTGTTATTTCTTTTCCGCATTATATTGTTTATCTTTATAACTGAAATATCACTGGATGTACATTGAAACCAATTCATGTAGATAAGTCCATCGCAATAGTTGTATACGACTTGATTGATTCTTTTGATATTAATATTTGGAATCGTCTAAGTATTCTCACGATATAATCGGCTTCATGGACTAGTCTTTGTAACTTTCTGATTGTGAAATAAAGAGATATTAGCTCTTCATATCTTTCATGATTAAGATTCATTAAGCATGAACTCTCAGAAGTATATTTGAGTTTAGTCCATACAGGTTTCCTAAGAAAAAGTTGGTGGTGTATTTAGGTACCCCCACATTTTCAATTAGTATTAGAGAAGGCAAACACGCGTAAGACCTAATAAGTCCGTGTTTGAAGCAATCTGACTATATGGACAGGAGTGAAATCTCGATAAATGTATTGCCAGCCTTTGATGGCACAAATTACTTATGGTAGACAATTGTAGTGCGTTCCTTTTTACATGCCCGTGACTTTGAGACATGAAAAGTTGTGGTTGTAGGATACAATCCTCCGACAGTTATAAGTGACGGAAACACTGTTGAGCAGGGTTTAACAGAATATAGTGAAGCCGAGATAAGTGTTGCAAAGCATAATTCTGACGGATTAAATGTTATTATTAACGCCATAAGCCAAGATCTTCAGCACCATGTGACTTCGTGCACTAAGTTTAAAGATGCTTGGGATATCTTAGAAACCGTATTCGAATGATATACCTCAGAGAAAGAAGCTAGGCTTCAAAACCTAAATTCTGACTGGGAAAATATTTGTATGTCTGATGAAGATTAATTTGATGAGTTTAATCGCAAAGTGTCTGAAATTGTTAATGCATGTTTTACATTAGGGAAGACCATTCCTGAAAATGACATTGTAATGAAAATTCTTCGATCTTTACCATAAAGGTACGAGTCTAAGAAACATGTCATCATGGAAGGAAATAATCTGTCAACACTTTCCAGAAATACCCTAGTTGGAAAGTTAAAAATCTTTGATCTAGAACTCAGTAAAAGAGACAGGCATTACATTTCGAATTAGGAAAAAATGCTAACGAAAAATCTCTAAGTCCAGAAGAAATTGATAAAAAGGATGAGAATATCCTTAATTGCACTCTGTCACTGTTTATACAACAGATGAAGAAAACTCTCAGACAGACAAAAGGAGAAATCATAAAGAACCATCAATTAGGATAGGGATAAAAAGGTTCAAATAGACAAAGATTCTCTAGTCTGTTCCAAATGTCTTGGCCATGGTCATCATAAGTCTGCATGTCCCAACAAGGATTATTGTGAGAAAATTAAAGCCTAAATGGCAACCTTAGACTATTGTTCTAAGGATGAATCTGAAAAAGCGGGGATATAACAACCATACCCATTAATTCGCTTAGCAATCTGTATGAGCTAACTCCAATATACTTTGCTAGAGATTTAACTAGACAGTCAGACTCAATCTAGATAAAAGTATATCAAAAGAGTTAATATCTCAATCTCTCGATTTGATATATACTCAATCAAATAGAAATCTGCGAGTCTTTATAAAATACTAGAGAGATAACTTGGATGGTAACAAAGATCAATATCCAATTGTCAATCAATTTAAACCAACAACCAAAAGGTCGGATATTCTAATTGATTGAACAATGCACAACCTGTTATATTTCAATTATATAACAAAATATAATGCGAAAAAGAAATAACACAGACACCGGAATTTTGTTAACGAGGAAACCGCAAATGCAGAAAAACCTCGGGACCTAGTCCAGATTGAACACACATTGTATTAAGCCGCTACAGACACTAGCCTACTCCAAACTAACTTCGGTCTGGACTGTAGTTGAACCCCAACAAATCTCACACTGATCCAAGGTACAGTTATGCTCCTACGTATTTGATCCCAGCAGGATGCTACGTACTTGATTCCCTTAGCTGATCTCACCCACAACTAAGAGTTTCTACGAACAAAAGTCGAAGACTTTAATAAACAAATCTGTATCACACTGAAAAGTCTACGGTAATAGATAAATACGTCTCCCACGAGTATACCTACGAGTTTTGTTCCTTCTTTTGATAAATCAAGGTGAACAGGAACCAAATGATAATCCAGACTTATATTCCCGAAGAACAACCTAGTATTATCAATCACCTTACAATAGTCTTAATCGACGCAACAAAAAAAGATATTATGGAATCACAAACGATGAGACGAAGATGTTTGTGATTACTTTTTATCTTTCTTATCGGAGATAGAAATCTCAAGCCAATTATTACAATTGTACTCGTACGATAGAAACATCAAGATCAGATCACACAACTACAAGAAAAGTAATATCGGTCTGGCTTCACAATCCCAATGAAGTCTTTAAGTCGTTAACCCGGTTTGAGAAAAGAAAACCAGAGGTTAAAAGAGAATCGACTCTAGCTTAGCACAAGTAGTATCACACAGAATGTGTGGGGATAGTTTTCCCAGTTGTTAGAGTTCTCCCTTATATAGTCTTTCAAATAAGGGTTTGCAATCAATGTTATCTTAGTAACAAAGCATTCAATATTCACCGTTAGATGAAAAACTAATTAGATTCAAGCTAATGTTTATCAATCGTTAGATCTAAAACATAGATTGTCATACACAAATGAAATGCACGTTCCTGGGCTTGTGTAACCGTACCCACACTTGTACATTAGTTGGTTCAACAATAGTTAACTAAATATTTAGCCATATGATCACTTTCATATCAACCATATTCTTCTTCACCATAACTAGTTCAAATGACTCAAATGAACTAGTTAGAGAGTTGTTCAATTGCTTAGATCTTATGTAAATTCACAAGACACAATCGAAGCAAAAACGATTTGATTCACTCAAATCAGTTCATTAACTTTATAGCCACGGTTTGCAAAAGAATTTCTTAATCAATAAAGATGAGTTCAAGAACAATCGTTTTTAGATATAACCTATTCAAGTTCGCGGATTTAAGTTCCCGGATGGAGTTCACAAACTCCAGCAAAAATTCTCGGGTTTGAGAACTTCGCCAGTTCGCGGACTGAGCTTGCTGAGTGAGTTTTCAAACTCCATCAGATATTCTCGGATGAGAACTTCCGCCAGTTCTCGGACTGAGTTCGTAAACTGTGCAAATAATTCCGGTTCTTTTGATTAACAAAGTTCGCAAACTTTGGTTCAAGAAATATGACTTATACATATACGTGTTTCCAAAACAATGCTTATATAATACAATCTAAACTCTCATTTCAATCATTGAAACATTCTCAGAGAACGTTATATAGTTGTTATTCACAAACCATTTTTCGTCAGAGAAATTTTCAAAGTGATTGAAACATAACATGACTTTGTTCACTAGGTAAATATGAACTTGGCTAAAGCGAAAGCTTTACAAACACATATTTTGAGAAATAGATAGGCGAGGTAAACTCGGCTCGAAATACCAAATGTGTATAATCTAAGTGTATATAGCAAAACAACTTTTGTCTCAAGATAGGAGATAGAGTAGATAGACTTTTGAGTGATAGATAAGTTCAAGTCTCCACATACCTTTTAGTCGATGAAGATCCACCGGTTCCTTGAGTAGTCCTTCGTCTTGTATGATGATTGCCATGGAGTTCTTGAGCTCAACTACACTTTCTATCCTAGTCCGAGACCTTAGCTACAGTAGACTAGAAATCAAGACTTATAGTTTTGATCACTAACATTGACAAACATGCTTGAGATAGCAACGCGTGCGAGTTCGACCGAGCAATGCTCTAACAATCTCCCCCTTTGTCAATTTTAGTGGCAAAACTATTAATACATATAGAATACAAAAAAGATAAATACATTTTTGAAGCTCCTATTCTACATGCCTATCTTCAACATTACTTTAAATCTTCGTCACTCCCAAGTACTCCAATGATCCCAAAGGTTGTAAGTTTAGCATCATCGTTGCTGAAAATCCGTAGCTATAACAACGAGAAAACAAGAGTTCTCAATCATTGTTATATAATATCATAGTATTATTACACATCGTCAAAGTTCAATTGTATCAAAACTTTAACAACAATACTATGGTGATATGTCACTCCCCCTTAGTTAATACTCCATCTCACATGGAAACCACTCCACCTTACATAATGATCCGAAAACTATATGTATTTGTAGTGTGAACTACATATTAATTCTTCCCCTTTTTGTCAATAAAATTGGCAAAGGTACAAGAACGGGATCCTAATGAAATTTCCAAAAGAGACATTTCATGACCAAAAGAAAGCATATACCAACTTGTTCTTTAGATGCAATCCTAAAGCCGAAGCTAAATGTATTCATCAAGGAGTTTAAAGATACAAGATAACCCCTAAAATATTCCACAGCCGCACTCCCCAAAAAGATATGGCAATTAAGCACAAGTTCAAAAGAACTCTCCCCCATTAAATGCCATTCCCGAAAGAACAACAAGAGCGACCTTAATTTCAAGAAAAAAAGGATTCTTTGTACATAACAAATCACATACAAATATGAATTTGAATCCCAAAGATACTCAATTAAATTAACCAAAAGAGAACTTATGGTTAATTTAATCGGAAATGCTCAACATAAGTGAACTTAAGGAGACTCAAAAATACTCAATTAGATTAATCACAAGAGAAATCATAATCAATATAATCAGAATACACAACCAAATTAACCACAAAAAGTAATCAATTTCATTGTTATGATCGACATAAGAAAATCTATGGAGCAATAACTAAGTTAATCATAAGAAATAATCAACTCAGTCAATAGTGCTCAACATAAGAAAACTTACGGAGCCTCACAGTAATACATAAAAGATTATGGATCAGGGAAGATCAATACCGCGGAATACACAAGGATTCATTCTATTTTCCATCACTATTTGCATAACGACATACAATAGACATAATCCTTGCAAACAAAATATTTTAACCTATTTTCCATCAAAGATTGACATAATAGGCTTAACTTTTGTATTTGTCAAAAGTCCATTCATTCTTTTATCAATACATGCATATCGACTTACGAAAGACTTTACTTTTGACAGGGTATGGGATAATCATAGTTCACGGATGCAAACACACATATCCCATAAAAAATTGCAATATATAAAACCATAAAGATTAATACTGCAAAAATCATCTTCCAAACAATTTTAGAATTTAATCAAATAAACCTAAAAACATGAAGATGAAAACGTTGGACATAGCTATGTGTAATCACAATAATGGCTATTCCAAACTCTAGTAATCCTTCTCAAAAACAAGAATAAATTCTCATAAGAAGTTTTCTAGGCAGTAAGACAAACTCGTAATGACATATAAGATGATTTGTCCTTAGAGGGTAGAAACAATCTTTTTCGCCCGGATTTACACCAAGAATATCTACCAAAGGAGTATAAAAAGATTTACTTAACAAAGAAGAACATACAAAGTCATTAACGACCATGCACCATAGTTCACATAAAATGATTTTGAACATTAAGAATCCATAGTAATGCGTGTTACTTCCCATTCTTGAACTTCCTTCTTTTTAATTTACCAACAACATTCTTGTAAAAGCTACAAATGATCTTAGAAGAGTAGTACTCCAAGAATCCAAGTGCCCAAGTCCAAGAGAAGTGGAACAAGTACGACGAGACGGAGCAAAACACTCAAAAACAATAGGCAGGACAAATACCAATCTTAACTCATCCAAGTTCAGGAATTCTAATCTCCAAATTGAATATAATTCAAATAGGAAGAGAATGCAAAAATAATGAGGTCATTCCGAGTTCGGACGAAGAAGTTACGGGCAAAACAAGTTTACTGAATATCGACGTTAAGTATGCATACAGGTTTGCGTACTTAAACCCCTGGATTTTGATTTTCAATGATGTTATGCATACCTGGTAGGCGTACCATATAGTCCAAACATCCCGAACTATTATTTTCAAACCTAAACATTTAAGAACCTTAAACACAGATCAAGTTAGGAAGAAATGAACGATAAGCAAGATCATTATAAGTACTCTAAGCAAATAAAAACACAAATCTTTCTCAATTTTATAGACATACCTTTTTATAAGTATCCAATTGAATTCTATAGCCTTACCGAACATAATCTGTGCGCCCCAATTATCGTGCTTCCCTCACCGTATACATAGCAGGGCATTCCTTGGTGAGGATGCACTTATAACACAATCAAGTTGTGTTGAGGTGAACAATGTCTCGCCACCACAAGTGACTTTTGGATTATCATGAAAGAGATTGCTTTTAGAGCCTTTCACATCCAAATCCATCTTTCCAAAGAATTCTTTAAGTTCCAACATCATAGATACTGCCTTCTCCATAGTCATGGAATTTTCTGGGAGATCATTCCTTTTCACACTCAAAGTGTCATTGACTTTCTTTGGAATCCACTTATGAGTGCGTTTAGAAATAACCCGAACCTTCTTCCCGTTACTCTCTTCAAGATTTCTCGAAAGAGGATTGGATTTACTATTCTTTTGCAAGTTAGTCTTTCTCCAACTGGGAACATCGGATCTTGTCTTCCTCTTTACGAAGTTATCCTTTTGATAACCATTACAATTGTGAAAAGGATTCGTATGACATTTATAGGCAAAAATAGGTTTATCACAACACTGATTCCTTTGCCTAAAGTTTGGACAGTTACAACCTGTAGCATTAAGTGGATTAACCTTAACATATGATCTTGGTTTCACAACTTATTGTGATGCCCAAACAAGAACATCATGAAGTTTCTCATTCCTTATACGAAAACGACATCTCCTTTCTAGGTGACCCCTTTATTTCCGCAATAGTGGCAAACATAAGGAATGTTCTTACCTCGATCCGTATGTGCTGACTTTGGAGGTTGATGTACTTTGCTCTTTCGAACCTTAATTTCCGGTGAAGGTATTTCACTTTTGCCATCAGTGGAAACCTTTTATTGAGAAGAATCACTAGCCTTGACAAATTTTACCTCTTTGCTAATACTTGGAGAATCTATTCCCTTATAGCCCAATCCTCGTATATCATGACGATTTTTAATTGCTCCTAGCATAGTGGTTAATTTGCTTGAACTAGTATTGAACTTTTTCAAGTCATCTTCCAACATCTTGATTTTATCAAGACCAGCAGCTAAATCAGCCTCAAGGCGTTTTTCTCAAGCGAGACAAGCACTTTCTCTGTCATCAAAACTAATTTGTTGAGAGTTAAACCTTGCTTCAGATTCAGCAAGTTTGTCTTCCAACAAAAAGTACTTTTGATAAATATTATCACATTCAAGTGACTTCATGCGTATGTTTTCCTCAAAATCCTTGAGGATCGATTCGTTAAAACGATTTGAAAAATAAACACCTACGTAACATCTTCTCAATTTCTTTTTTTCTCGACAGAGAGGAGTCAGAAGAGGTGAGACATGAGAAGTTGTAATCTTCTTCATATTCCACGAATCCAAAACTTAACATACTCTGAGACTTCCTAATCAACATCTCTATCAATATCTGAATCACCTTCATCAGAAAGTTCATCCAACTGTTCTTCAAGGAGAGTTTCCCAATTAACAGTTTTTACATCAAGAGAATGTTTAGATATTGACTTAGATGTGACAGTTCTCTTAGGTGAATCTAAGCTTTTAGAATTATCTGGTAATTTCTGAACTGGTACGTTATTAGAAATAGAATCGTCCATAATCAGATCGCTACAAACACAGACTTATAAGGTCTTTAACGTGTTTGCCTTCTCTGATACCAATTGAAAAAGCCGAGGTATAACAACTACACCCAATATTTCTCTTAGCAATATGTATGAACTAACTCCAATATACTTTGCTAGAGAATCAACTAGACAGTCAGACTCAATCTAGATAAAAGTATATCAAAGGAGTTAATATCTCAATCTCTCGATTTGATATATACTCAAGCAAATAGAAATCTGCGAGTCTTTATCAAATACTAGAGAGATAACTTGGATGATACCAAAGACCAATATCCAAGTGTCAATCAATTTAAATCAACAACCCAAAGGTCGGATGTTCTAATTGATTGAACAACGCACAACCTGTGATATTTCAATTATATATCAAAATATAATGCGAAAAAGAAATAACACAGACACCAGAATTTTGTTAACGAGGAAACCGCAAATGTGGAAAACCCCGGGACCTAGTCCAGATTGAACACACATTGTATTAAGCCGCTACAGACACTAGCCTATTCCAAACTAATTTCGGTCTGGACTGTAGTTGAACCCCAACCAATCTCACACTGATCCAAGGTACAGTTATGCTCCTACGTCTCTAATCCCAGCAGGATACTACGTACTTGATTCCCTTAGTTGATCTCACCCACAACAAAGAGTTGTTACAACCCAAAATCGAAGACTTTAATAAACAAATCTGTATCACACAGAGAAGTATACGGTAATAGATAAATCCGTCTTCCACAAATATACCTACGAGTTTTCTTTCGTCTTTTGATAAATCAAGGTGAACAGGAACAAATTGATAATCCGGACTTATATTCCCGAAGAACAACCTAGTATTATCAATCACCTCATAATAGTCTTAATCAATGCATCGAACTAAAGATATTGTCGAATCACAAACGATGAGACGAAGATGTTTGTGATTACTTTTTATCTTTCCTATCGGAGATAGAAATCTCAAGCCAATTATTACAATTGTACTCGTACGATTCATAGACGTATTTATGTGTCTATATTGTCCTCAATTTTCTGTATTGTTAGTACTCGATTTCGTACTTATTATGGTGTTTTTTGTATTTGTAGGTATTTTCGGGAAATAAACATTTTTGGAAAATTCGGCTCAAAAAGATGCTCGGGGCACCCCCGGAGAAAAGTACTAAAGGAACCCTCATTTTTGATAAGGGCACCCCCATGCACCCTTGCTGTTAAAGGCGCCTGCGTTTTGCGTCAGGGAACCTCTTCTTCTTCATTTAAAATTTCAAAATTGGCGGAAAGATAATGCAGACGCATGTAGAATTAGGGTTGAGGTTTTGATCGTATTCTAGGGAGATTAAATGGATGAAACTCATTAGGTTTGTCTATTTGATCCAATAGAGCCGGTAATGGTCGTCGTTGATACCAGAATTGGCTAGAACGGTAGACATAAGGGTTGAGCATATTCCCGGGTTTTTCTTCCTACGAAAAATCTGTTAAGATTTTGGTCACGTTGGAATGAGATTCGAGCACTGAATTTGGTTTCTTTGGGCCTGTTTGGACCAAACAGGGATGGTATGGTCGATGGTTTAGGTTAGAGTTGGCTGCATCGTGGGTTTGAAGCAAACAGAGCAACACGTTAGTGGGAGAGTTTTCACGGGACTTGCTATGAATTTCGTGTGTTGCTGGGACTCTAATTGGTGTATTTCACATGTATGGAGAACTCTGAGTTTCAATAGACGCGTGAAGGACGTAAAGAAGGATATAAAACCATAAATTTGGAAATAATATATTCCCAAGTAATGGCTTTGCTGTGAGAGAATTTGGAGAGACTATTACGAGATATTTTGAAGTTGTTGTGTATTTAAAGCGTGTTCTGGCATCTTAGATGGTGGACGAAGAGTTTGGGAGATTACAGAGATGTGAAAGTCGAGTTGCAGAAGAATCACCATTTCTGCTGTGAAGAACACCAAGAAAATAAGGCGCGCAACAGCAGTCGTTTCTCAACAGTGGAAACGACACACAGGCGTGGGTCGAGAGCTACAGAATCAGCGATAGTACTGTTCTATCGTTCTTTTCAGTTTGTAACAAATATAACTGTTACAAAACCCGGGTTAATAGCTTTTCTCCATTTTATCTTTGTAAACACCCTTTGAGCAATAAAAATGAATTTTGAGCATGATGATGAGCTGATTCTCCCACAACCAAGGAAATGAGGAAGCTATTCACGCATGAATAATGGGTAACTATTTGATTTTCTCTAATTTTTTTAATTATAATTCACTCAATCACTGGTTTTGCAGAGTTTTTAAATGTGTACATAATTTTCTTAATTACTAGTGATACAATTTGATAGATTATACTTTGTTTAATCAATTGATAGTCTATGCTTGGAGAATACAATTAATATTTGAGAATATGTTTGATTATTTTTGAATTAATAAATAAGGGACTTAAAAGATAATTAGAGTTTTGGATTATTTGCCATAATTTATTCATGTGTGATAGTGGAATCAGTATCTTGGTTATTCCTAATAATCTTGAATTAAGTTTTGTTTGTCTTTAAATTTCATTAAATCTAAAATATTTTGCTTTTGCAAGTCTCAACGAACCTATTACTATTACAACAACTTGAAATCCCATCAACGATAGAAACAACAAGATCAGATCAGACAACTACAAGAAAAGTAGTACCGATCTGGCTTCACAATCCCAATGAAGTCTTTAAGTCGTTAATCCGGTTTAAGAAAAGAAAACCAGAGGTTAAAGGAGAATCGACTCTAGCTTAGCACAACTAGTATCACACAACATGTGTGGGGATTAGTTTTCCCAGTTGCTAGAGTTTTCCTTTATATAGTCTTTCAAATCAGGGTTTGCAATCAATGTTAGCTTAGTAACAAAGCATTCAATATTCACCGTTAGATGAAAACCTGATTAGATTCAAGCTAATATTTATCAACCATTAGATCGAAAACATAGCTTGTCATACACAAATGAAATGCACGTTCCTGGGCTTGTGTAACCGTGCCCAAACTTGTACATTAGTTGGTTCAACAATAGTTGACCAAATGGTTAGCCATATGATCACTTTCATATCAACCATATTCTTCTTCACCATAACTAGTTCAAATGACTCAAATGAAATAGTTAGAGATTTGTTCAATTGCTTAGATCTTATGTAACTGCACAAGACACAATCGAAGCAAAAACGATTTGATTCACTCGAATCGGTTCATGAACTTTATAGCCACGGTTTGCAAAAGCATTCCTTAATCAATAAAGATGAGTTCAAGAATAATCGTTTTTAAATATAACCTACTCAAGTTCGCGGACTGGGTTCGCGGAATTAAGTTCCCGGATGGAGTTCACAAACTCCAGCGGAAATTCTCAGGTTTGAGAACTTCGCAAGTTCGCGGACTGAGCTTGCTGAGTGAGTTTTCAAACTCCAGCAGATATTCTTGGATGAGAACTTCCGCCAGTTCGCGGACTGAGTTCGCAAACTGTGCAAACAATTCCGGTTCTCTTCTATCCCAGTCCGAGACTTAGCTATAATAGACTAGAAATCAAGACTTATAGTTTTGATCACTAACATTGACAAACATTCTTGAGATAGCAACGCATGCGAGTTCGACCGATCAATGCTCTAACAGAATCGTCCAATGCATTTTTTCTCGCATATATTGATAATGATCAGGTTCATAATTCAAACGGTTCTGGCTATTCCATACAACAAGATATATCTTCTTCAGATAAATACCAGCCTCTTAATTGAAGAAATTCGTTTAACAGAGGCTGAATTTCAACTGGAGTAGGATATGTGGACTAAAAGTATTGAAAATCTAGAATGTGAATTGTTTAAGTTGAAGCAGGAATAAAAAGAGACGTGTCACCCGATTGATCCTACTACTAATAAAAGGAAGAAGCGATCTTTTCCGAAAAATCCTTATGTCAACACAAATCTCCTTGTTTTAAAGTCTTGAACAACTCTCCCAAACAATAGGAATTTCAGACTGATAACAAGGAGACAACATTTGTATCTAAATATCTCTTGTGGAAAAATCAGGATCATCCAAAGGATAAAAGTGGTTAAATTAACTCCTCTACAACTACATTATTTCAGAAACAGAAGAAAAATCACAAAGAGAAGAGTTAGAACTCTCAAAGGAGTTGAACATGATGATTCACAAGGTGTCAAGGTCATCAACAGTTTCAAAAAAAACTTGCGTAAAACAAAGGTAATAAACTTGCCTCTTGTCTCTCAAACTATTGATTCTGTAGTTAGAAGACCTAGACTAAGAAAATATGTTCCTGAAAAGCCACCTGATACTCCACAACGTGGACGGAATTGACCCAAGCAATAACTCTTCAGTTGATTCTCGTCTCTCCCTTGGATGAGAATATCAACTCAAAAAGGGAGTGGTGTCTAGTAAAGGCTATAACAGAAAATATAGGTTATTCTAAAAATATATATACTCTCTCAAGGTTCCGTAACCGGTTTCACAAAAGTATCCCTCTATCAAAATCAAATTAGGATACGGTAACCATGCCTTCTTCAAGTTTTTCAAGCAAGGAGGATGAAGTCTGGACTGTCCAACTTCCCATAAGGAAAGTCCGGTTTGAATCATCAGAGAGTGATTTATGTCAAGACAAGAGTGAAACTACACCTTGTGACAATCTTCCAGGTTCTCAATTCGATGAATTATCTCTCAAGTTGAATCTTGTGTTAGAACAAGTCCGAGCACTAAGTTGTGAACTACAATCCTCTATAAAGAAACTTGAGAAGAAGATGGAACTTGTTGAATCCAGGTTGGACCTTATTGAAGAGGAACTTGATGAATACAGAAATAGTGAAAACTAATCTGGGAATCTCAGAGCAAACTCTTTTGGTTCATTTTTTTTTTGTATTATGAAACTTCTTGTGAGAAGTTATTTTTGCATTCAAGAAGGATAATGTAGCGCCCCAAAATCTAGCAGCTTACTAATCCAAGAGATCAACTATGTAATGAGGCACTAAGGATCTAAATCGTCTCTTGATTGGTCTAATAGTGTTGACAAGCTTGAGGGTCTTTACATTCTCCCCACCTTATACATTTTTGTCCTCGAAAATCGATCCATATTTAAAGTCTTCAAAACTCTCCACCTTATACAGAAATATTGTCTCTCGTCTAAGTGCAAAACAACATGATACGAAGCACAAACCTATATGGCTTTCTACAATAGAAAACTATAAATTTTTAGTCTCTAAGCTCTCTACAATAATTTTTATTTCGTATAAGATGATTGTCTCTAAGCTCAATATGCTGAATTAAATTCTAGCAGATGATTAGGTCTAAATTCTTCACACTAAATTTCTACTTCAATAGATTAATGGTTCTAATTATGAGAGAAGATACTCTATCAGTTTCTAAGTAAAATTTGGGATCTATCAGTTCACCAATAGAAAAGTCTTCCTAATATGAATAGTAATCCATGTATGTAGTTTCCCTATCTAGGTTAGCTAAGCCCGACAATGCTTTCTTACGAACAAAGATGACACAAACATATCAGAATTACAAACCTTACTATTCCCCAGTGTTGGATTATCTATGTGTTGAACAATTGAGACTAATCAATCTCTAATTATCTATTGAAATTTCTAAACTATACTATAGTTGATTTCAACATACAACTTTTACTTCATATTTTGTGAAATAACGTATCTACACAAAACGAAGAACAAGCAATTCAACATGTTATACAAATCAATCAATTAATTCAATTCAAAAACCTTTTAGTTCTTAATTGTTTGTAGTGATTAAGATTTATCTCACAACCCAACCAAGTTCTAAACTAATCTAACAATCTATCTGGCATTGACTATTATTAATTGTTTCCCATGTAAGATCTAATGATGAGGTCTGATACCAAGTTTGTAGCGCCCCAAAAGCTAGCAGCTTACTAATCCAAGAGATCAACTATGTAATGAGGCACTAAGGATATAAATCATCTACTTAAAAATTAATTTAGAATTTCTAAACGGAGATTAACCCAAATCTAAACCCACTTAGAAATACACTACATGAACTCCTCTCACATGATACATATTCAATAGTGATTTGGTTTGCAAACAGGATATACAACAAAATAAACATAGCAGAAGCTAACCAACTAACGGACTCAATGCCTCGAAACTTCCAATACTTGAACGTTCATTGCCACGTGCACAACTTGACTTGTCTCTGAAACTGAAAGTGGTAATTGAGTGAGCACATCATCCCTACAAGGGGTTCCCATTAGAAACAATAACTAACTTTCAAGTAATCACTAACATGATTTGAAGACAATGCAGGTTTTGTTGAAAACCGATAAAACGCGGAAAACAGATAAATCATATTGAAAATAATAGTTGTACAGAAATATAAAATTCTACCAATCAATCATCTGGCACACATTCACAACACTAATAATAGTTGAGCGACGTATTCCTTTGGAATAGCAAGGGTGACTCTTGCGGATTCTTCAATGATCATTAAAGCGCCCTGAGGTTTTCGACCTCTTAGTCAGATGAGATTTGGTCCTAACCAGTACCTCAATGTACGCGCCCTCTAAATAACAAGTGACCAAAAAAACTAATGGTGACAACAGTATGCCTGACATGGAGAGCCCAATCCGCCCACGAGTCGATCCAACAATCACACATAATATTCTCAACACCCTTCTTTCTAAATGCCAAAACATAATATAATAGATTTTGAAAGTAATTTAAAATAACAATAAACATTCATGTATGAGACATGAGTTTCCCATACAGAAGTAGGGAATATATTGCGCCTAAATGCCGACCTATATAATATTGTGGTTTATCGCCCTAGTCATAATGCTTCAATTAGATATAAAGTTTACGACACACATTTCATACCAATCAAAAGGAAACCTTCTTCACATGATAACAATAAGTAAAGGTTGTAACCACTTTCCAGTCAATGGAAAGAATCACTTTTGAAAATAATTAAATTCTCCCAAAACACAGATATTAGTTGTTTCAAAAAATCCAATCCCATCCCAAAATATAAAAGAAAACTAGTTTTTGTTACATATATATATGCATACACATATTATATAGTAGCAAAGATATGCATGTATTTCACAATATATAGATTTGTAAAACAATAATGAAGACAAGAGAGTTCGTCATAAGTTCCCACCTCTTTTGATGACAAGCCACGCCTACCTTGAGATCCTCAATCCATTTTTGCATCTTTTGAATTGATCGTTGTTAAGAAAGAGTAACTGTTAATCACACAAGCACTCTAATAAATCATCCAAAAGGCTCATAACATAATCTCATACAATTCTCTAGTTATATGTTAAGTGAACTATTTAATGGTTCTAAGCCCATTTATGGTTCTACACCTTTTCATTATCTATCTTTAGCACATCTAAAGGTTCACTGGTTTAATTAGATTAGTTATAAAGTCCATTTGATAGGTCTTATGAATATCTATAACTTTGTAGATGAAACCAAAGATCGATTCGAGCCATAAGGGGAAATATCAAACTAAAAGATATAACACTAAGCCCAGGCCCATTGGGCATGACCACCCATGTCAACTAATGATCGTTGACATTCAATGGGTCAATTAACAGTCAACGTCCATGGTCAAGTCAATGGTCAACAGACAAGGTCAGGTCAGGTTAACTCGGTCAACGAGTCAAACATAAATCAGTATGGGTCAACTCAGTCAACAATACTGATTTAGGTAAGTCAGGTTCACAATTGACTCAGTCAGATTAACCAAGTCAGCTAAACAAGCTAGTCATACATCTTACTAGGATGACTAACATGTCTAAGTTCAAGAAGCAGATGTTCATGCAATCACTACCTTAAATAAATTCCAAAAGATCAATTCTTGTAGATACATCTTCTTAGTTTTATCTCACACTAACTCTAACTGCAATATTGCTTACATATTTACTCCAATCTCAACAGAAACTTTATCAACATTACAAATTGATTACAACATTCAGCTCTTATCTCCCATCTGCATCAAAACCTTTAAAATCCTAAGCCATGCGAGGCCATGCATCGCGCGGTGGGAATACCTCCCTCCTCCTTCGAATATGACCCTCACCCATTCATAGAATTGCTCCGTTTCACTTTTCCTCAAAGGAGAGAAAAAAAATGTTTTTACTTAATTTACACGAGAGGATAAAAAAAAATATTAACAAATTTATGGGGGTGGGGGGGGGGGGAATAAAACAAAATCCGGGAATGTGAATAACAAAAGAAAAACTTCCGTGATCTTCGTGTTTCTTTGGCATTTACTCTCTAATCTCATACCCATGTATCCTTGATCTTCATGTTTGTTTTTTTATATGTCCACATACATAAGAAGCAAAGGTGCTACTGATCTTCCACGGTGATGGTATTCTATCCCATTCTGATGAAGTCGTTGATCTTGGTTCGTTTTCCTTTAACACGTTTAATTAAGTATTTGATTTTTATTCCAATATCGTTTTTTTTTTGTTTTTTTTTTGTTTTGATGTTGCAGCCATCAGCTCTATAACTCAAAATGGTATTTTCAATTCCTTTTTTTGTTTTCTGTAGGTGCAAAATCATTATTGTTCTACTAACTTTATTATTTCCGGTGAATTTATTGTAATGGTTATGATATATGCAGGAGGTTGGGATGTACCCTGGCTGCTAAAATGAAGGGTTGCAACAATCAACGACCACCCTTCCATCTGAGATGCAGATCTCAACCATCCAAGTTCGCCCCAAGGTATACTAACTATGCCGCACCACATGTGTCAATGGCATGACGTGCAACGTCTCCGCGCCAAGGCATGCCAACCATGCCACATGTGCCGATGGCATGCCGTGCCAGCCACATCTCTACGCCAAGGCATCCCAACCATGCCACATGTGCCAAGGCATGCCAACCATGCCACATGTGTCACTAGCATGCTGTGCCAGCCACATCTCCGCGACAAGGCATGCCAACCATTCCAACCGCACTACTGTGCCAAAACCATGCCATCATTTTCTTCACGACGTTGGATGCCAAAACGAAGGGTTGCAACAATCGACGACCACACTTCCATCTAAGATGCAGATCTTAGCCGTCCAAGGTTACCAGCTAACGCATGGCAACCTTTGGACCGACACCAAGCCCTAATTTTGGTCGCGCCCAAACAATGCCAAAACCCTAGTTTTTGGTCGCGCCTAAACTATGCCAAAATCCTAGCTTGGCCATGCCTAACCATGTTAAATCCATGCCGGCCACGCTTTCATGCCACTGGCTACCAAATAAAGGGTTGCAATAATCAACGGCTACTCTTCCGCTCAAGATGCAAAATCTCGACCGTCGAAGGTCACCACCGAGCCGTCAAGTCTCCCAAGCCCAACTTGCCAAACAGCAGCAACATGCTACATGTTTTCCACAAAAATAATCGAGACACAACACATGTCACAAAATGGGGGATGCTCATTGGGGTATTGGTTTGGCGGTTTACAGCGTGCGGAGTACACTACGCGCGTTACAAGACAGTGTCATAAGGATGAGACGGTTAGTAAATACAGGGAGTAATGGTGAAATGGTTTTCTTCGTTATGGAACATCAATTCCAGGAGCTATCGGTTCCCACCTCCTCCAATTTACTCATCCGTTTCCATTTCTTACGAGACCAGAGTGCGTTTCACTTCGACTTGTATAAATAGGTCTTACCTATTTCCACCGAACAATAATTTTTGGTCAGGAGCATACAACACTCAGAAATCATTTTTTAGCTTTCCCATATGTTAGCTTTCCACTTTCTGATACAAGTCGTCGAACAACTACTCTTCCAGAATCAACTATTCTGGTCTCAACACTCTCTTCGCTTCCCTCTCCAAAACCAACCCTTCTCCTTCACTTTGTGACCAAAGCAAGTCTGAAACGATCATTTCTTGATTTAGGACGGATTTGTACAGATTGATCTCTCGAATCTAAAGTACTCCCGTGCAGTACATTGTTTAGGGTTTAGACTCGTTTCTCACCCACTCACGCGAAATTACCGAAATCAGGAGAAACCGTTTTCACCCTCAAACAATTGGCGGACACAGTGGGAGGTTAATCTCTCGGTTTCAATACCAATTTCAGAATACGCTTCTCTAACTCCGGAAGATGGTCGATTTAGGGATGAATCCGTGTCCTCAAATTCCACTCGGGCGAATGAAAATGTTTCCTCTCCCAACACAGCATCCAACAACGCAATCGACGAAGAAATTCCAAGGATGACTGACTTTGCGCGGATTCAAGAGATCCACACCAGGAACATGGATCTAATGAAAGAAGTGATTAACATCATACTGGAATTCCTTATCAACTTAACGTCAGAGTTGAACAATCCACCTGCCACGGAAACTCCAGGACTGGGGACTAACGTCCCAGACGATCAATCCCAAGTCAACAGCTTCACTATCAATCAAAAACCAGTAGGCCAGGAAGCGGCCTCATTGTTGGAAAGTTTATGTGAACTCTTACATCTTTCAAAATATCAAGGGATGGAGACATTCACCGCCATCAATCGAATAGCATTAAACACATCCCTGGTTCCTTCACGTTTGGAAACATCAAGAATGCCAGAGATGTTCATCAACAATGTCACGTTTACCGACGACGACATGATGGCAGAAGAAGGACATAATCGGGCCCTACACGTCACAGCCCGTATCAAGGATGTGGAATTCAAAAGGGCTCTCATCGACACGGGAGCATCCTCCAATGTTGTTACCCTCAGAATTCTCAGAACGACCAGGGTACGGCCGAACGAAGTCGTGCGACAGTCCACTACAATGACCGATTTCGTAGGCAACCAAACCAGCGCGTATGGATACATCAACCTGAATCTATCAGTATGACCAGTCCAGTCAAAGGTGAGGTTCGAGGTAATCGAAAAGGAGCCAGATTTCCACATGATACTGGGAAGACCATGGCTCCATGACAACAGAATCATTCCTTCGACATATCACCAGTTCCTGAAAACCATGCTAAACAGAGAAGTCGTCCGCATCGCTGCATCATTATCTCCCTACGCGCCGATCAATGGCATGGAGATGTTTGAGCCAAGAAAGAGCCCGCATGCCACAACCAATAAAACTCACCACACTTCACTGCCAAAGTGGGAGTCAATTGAAGAAAGCGATAGGCTTTCACCGCTTCGTGGAGAAACCCGGTCTCACATCACCTATTCGGAAGAGAGACACGCCAGCCTCCACCCGCCAAACCGGAGTTTGGCTCGCTCCCATACCAAGCAAGAACGGGCTTTTATCATGAGTCATGATGAAAAAGGGAAAACCGTGTATCAGCGCCGCTGTTAGCAATTAACAGGAGAGACTACCACACAGTCTCTCCGCCCAATGGAATGCAAACACAGTAACGAGCCACAAGAGGAAGTACCTGGTGCTCCACGACAGCTACAAGACGGAACCGACTCTACCATGGACGAACTTGAGGTTGTTAATGTCAGGAATGAGGAATCTTCGTGACCCATCTCGATCAGCTCGACTCTGTGCGCAGAAGAACGCGCAAAGCTGGTAGACCTTCTCAAGGAATATCAAGACGTATTCGCATGGACATACGAAGAAATACCTGGCATGGACGAGAAGCTGGTCCCTCACCATCTACACGTGATACCCGGATCCAAACCGATCAAGCAAACCCCGAGATAATTCCGGCACGATGTGGAAGAACATATTAAGATAGAGATTCAAAATCTACTGGCGGCTGGTTTCATCAAACCGATTCATCACCCTACTTGGTTGGCCAACGTAGTTCCGGTAAAAAAGAAGAACGACCAGGTCAGGTGTTATGTCGATTTTAGAGATCTGAACAAATGTTGCCCTAAAGATGACTTTCCACTTCCCAACATTGACATGCTGGTAGACGCCACCAGTGGGCATGGTATGTTCTCTTTCATGGATGGATACAACGGCTACAATCAAATAAAGATATACGAACACGACGCAAGTAAGACGGCTTTTCGAACTCCTCTCGGAAACTTTTACTACACTATGATGCCCTTCGGTTTGAAAAATATCGGCGCCACATACCAACGCGCCATGACCACCATTTTTCACGACATGATGCACAAGCAAGTCGAAGATTATGTAGATGACATAGTGGTTAAATCAAAGACTTGGACGGCCCATGCGGAGATTCTGCGGCAGGTGTTCGAAAGATGTCGTGAGTACAAACTGAAGATGAACCCATTGAAGTGTGTTTTTGGTGTCTCTTCAGGAAAGTTCCTAGGTTTCCAGGTAACCTTCGAGGGAATTAAAGTCGACCCAATCAAAACCCAAGCATCCTCACAGTGCCACCACCGCAAACTGTGAAAGAACTCCATAGTTTCATGTGTAAAATAAATTACATTCGCTGCTTTATACTGGGATTGGCTCGAAAGGAGCGAGCTTTGTCTGGACCGCACTACAAAAGGAGGCGTTTCGGAAGATTCAGCAAACATTGTCTTCCCCAGCGGTCTCCCATACAAGGAAAACCGTTGCACCTCTACACTGCTTTTAGTGACATTGATGTCGTAGCTCTCTTTTCCCAGGAAGATGACGTAGGGATTGGGAATCCCATATACTACTTCAGTCGAACTTTAAGAGGTGCCGAGCTCATATATCCCAAAGAAGAAAAGGCGTGCTTGGCCCTGATCCACTCCATCCAGAAGTTCGTACATTACCTGCTTTCCAACAAAGTGGTGCTGATATCTAAGTCCGATCATGTGAAGTTCCTCCTCTCAAAACCGGCCCTGATAGGGAGGCCAGCCAAATGGCTCCTCCAAATGTTAGAATTCGATACAACATGCGCTTCCCCGAGAGCTATCAAAGGGAAAGCAGTTGCAGACTTGCTAGCAGCATTCCCGGGAGAGAATACCACAACACTACACGAGGACTTCCTTGGAGATTTTCCGGAAATCTCTTTCATCCAAGAAGAAACACGGCTACTATTTTTTGACGGCTCCTCCACTCCTAACAACGGTACCGGGGGAGAAGGTGTGGTTATAGTAACCCCGGTCGGTGAAGTCTCCTCGCAATCCTTCAAGCTAGACTTCCCTTGCACCAACAATTCAGCATAATATGAAGCCTTTCTCATCGGACTACAAGCTGGAGACACGCGTCTGGAAATAAGAGGGGACTCTAAATTACTTGTCAACCAGGTGAATAGAGTATACACACTAAAGGAAGTAACCTTGGCCCCGTATAGAGCCGAGGCACAAAAACTACTAAATTACTTCGCCGACGCGACTATAACGCATGTTGGGCGCAGCGCCAACCAACATGCTGATTGTCTAGCTGTACTAGCATCGAAACTGTAATTCGAAGGTTTTGAGGAAACCCCGACAATGAAGAGACGAACCGTGGCTTCAACATGGCTTTCGCAACCCGAAGAGGCTGAAGCTGGCGACTGGAGAACATTGATTATTCAAGAGCTTAATAGCTCGCTTTCCCAGGAAAAGGTTAGCCTCAAAACTTTACAAAATTTCTTCATGCTCCGAGGAGTGCTGTACCACCGAAACCCAGACGGTTCCTTGTCAAGATGCCTCGGAGAGGAAGAGGCGCAACAACAACTCAACCGCGTCCATGGAGAAGTTTGCGGGCTAACATTAGTGGTAACACTCTATCGCCGTTTGCAACGCCTTGGCTACTACTTGCCAGAAATGGAGGCTCAATCTCGGTTACTTCAAAAAACCAGTTCCAACTGTCAAGCGCCGCTGCATCAATTGGAAGTCTTCAATATTGGTCACGCCGGGGGATGGCAGGAGCCATACATCAGTTACCTTCGCGACAGCGTACTCCCCACCAACAAGAAATGCGCAGTCAAGGTAAAACAAAGGTCCAAGAGATTCGTATTCCACGAAGGAATCTTATGTCGTAAAAGATTTGGATGAGGTTTGCTACGGTGTTTGAACGAGATGTAAATCCCAATCATGCTAAAAGAAATGCACGAAGGCGAACACCAAGGAAAACGTAAATTATTTCTTCAGATACACGAGAAATACTACTGGCCAACCATGGAGGATGATGCAGCCATTTTTGTTCAGAGGTGCCAGAAATGCAAAATCCATGACGACCTTATTCATGTACCGTCGACCCCTCTGCATTCAATCAGCAGTCCCTGTCCTTTTTACAGCTGGGGACTCGACATCATTGGAAAGATAAACCTGTCATCCTCAAAGCATCACGACTACATGATAACGACAACTGAATATGTCACCAAATGGGTCGAAGCCATACCTCGAAGAGAAACTAACAGATCCACAATCGCGGCATTTATTAAGGAGTACATTATCTGCCGATTTGGCGTGCCTAAACATATCATCACCGATAACATCACTCCTTTCGCGAACAAGCAAGTGCGGGAATTACTTGAAGAATATGGAATTAAGCAAGTATTCTCCACCGTATACTACCCCCAAGGAAACAGACAGGCTGAAAGCACTAACAAAACTTTGATCTGAATTCTCAGTCGGACAGTGCAAGATAATACTCGTACATGACACGAACAATTTCCAATGGCACTCTGGGCGTATCGGGCGTCACCTAGGAGTTCCACTGGCGCCTCTCCTTACTTCCTCGTCTACGAAGCGGACGCCATCCTCCCAGCAGAGGTTAAAATCCCATCATCTAGGATTGCCGAAGCAGGCGGAGTTCGATGGAATGAAGCTGAAGCATTGAGCGCCAGGGTAGCATAATTGGACACTGTGGATTCCAGAAGATCCAAAGCGGAAGAGCATGCACAAGCGTACAAAAATATGGTTTCCAGAGCATATAACAAAAACGTGAAGCCTCGGGTTTTTAAAGTGGGAGACTTAGTATTGAAGTCTTCCAAACACATCCAGCAAGACGCGTCCGCACCAAAATTCTCCCCAAAGTGGGAATGGCCTTATATAGTCACGAAAGCGTACAACAGTGGGTACTACAAGGTCATTAAAGAATACGGAAGAAAACTGGAAGCGGTCATCAACGAAAAGTGGCTCAAGGAATACTACGCCAGACCACCACCTCGCGCCTCGCCATATCATAAGGGCAGATAGCCAGGCATCATTCCACTTTCCTTCCATATCTCAGTTACCAAGTTCCTTTCCTTTTGTTTAATTAAAGCAAATCAATAAAAATTCTCTTATTCTTTCAAAAAACCGATACAAAAAAAAGGAGAAAAATACACGCCCGAGACCCAGAAAGAAACCAAACATCTCGCAACTACCTAACTCATAAAAGCCCATCCAACAAATTATAATTCCTCGAAAGCATCATCTTCAACCGATTTTGATAACTTTCGATTCTACTCTTCAAGTTCCGGATTGACTCTTCTACCTTCTGTGACTCTATGGCCAGAGCCTTCTCCTCTTCCAAAATAGCCTTTGTGGCAGGGACCACGTCAGCAAGAATACCGGCTTTGTCGACCTTCACAATATCAAGACGACGACGCAACCAACTCACGTTGAACTTCAGAGATTCACAGGTAGACACCATGTTGTCCCACTTCTGAATAGTTGATTCCACGACGGCGCAGATGGACATACTTTCCCTTTCAGCGACCATGGGAAAGAGACAATTCACTGTGGAAACCAAGGAACGCGAGCAATATTGCACCACACTCCTGGTGGCGATGTGGCCATATCTTCTCCATATCTTTGTGTAAAGAGTCACGAATTCCTTCCGCACCAGAAACCCACCAACATTCCAGTAGTTAGAAGATAAGCACCTCATGCAGATTCCGAACGACAAACCTGCATGGGGATACTCATAACAAGAAATTTCTAAATCAGCATTTTACAGATCTGCAGCGGTTGACAGGATCGGGCTCAAAGAAAGGAGGGTAACCAAGTCGTCCTCATCAATGACGGTGACACATGCTTCGACAGGATATCTCTGCACAGAAGAAGAATTTTTGTCATCCGTCAGCAAACAATGAAACATCTATTGATCAATGGAAGCATACCGGTATAATCTTCTTGACTCGGATGATCCGGATAGGGGAATCGTTGCAAGAGTCAGGCCTCACACGCTTGACCGAAGAATCTAGCTGGCTCGAGGATGATTCACTTCTGATTGACGTGATAAATAGATATGGACTCCACAAGAGAAAATATTTTTTTTGAAACGGGAAAGACGATGCAGCTTCACCGACATGAATACTGCGGAAACCTTAAGAGAAGAAAGATAAACGGGGCCGAGTAGACAAAATATGACTACATCGCGGCCATAAAATCAGCCTTAAACGAAGCCTCTCGCCAAAACCCCAATGGAAGGTAAATAAAGGAAACACGAGCGCATGACGCTTTGGAATTCTAACCAGGAAAGGATTTCCTATCCAAGCTACGCAGGAAAAGAGGCAACCGGGACCGCCATGGCAAGCTTCACAGTATCAACAGTCCACGTCCACGCCAACGCCCAAGCCACACCGTGCCAACACCCGCGCCAAATCTATGATAACGGCCCCATTCCAAGCCAATACTACACTGGCAGCTCCATTCCAAGCCACACAATACCTACGGCTTCCATTTCGATCCGAGAAACACCAACAACTCGCTAAGCCATCACCTCCGCGTTCCCTAACCCAACCAAGATGACGCGTGGCCAAGCCAAGCCGACAATCGACATCTCACCACTTCACGGTCTAGCCAGCAACACCACTAGCAGAATCTATGCAAGGCCTCCAACACGAGTATCACGAACTCTCCTTACCTCTCGAAAAAGGTTAGTCGGGTCTTCTTGACCATCTTTTCACGACTTGCCATTTCTATTTTGTCCCTGCATCTTATGCTTACCTCGCAACAATGCTCATGTTCCGATCTAAGCAGGGTACTTAATGTTGATGGTGGTTTTTAGCTCAGGGTTAAAATCGTAAAACCGCACATCTGACATGACGTCCCTATGACCATTAGCGCATTTATTGAATCAATCAGCATGCCTACGTAAGAATTACCAGGGTACTTTTTTGTATATACATGTGTCATGTTCCACGGAAGAACCCTTAGCATTGACCTACATCATCTATGCCAAACCCTAATTCTCATGCCACATGTGTCAATGGCATGCCGTGCCAGCCACATCTCCGCGCCAAGGCATGCCAACCATGCCAGCCGCACCACCGTGCCAATGGAAAACCATGCCAGCCACGTCTCCGCGCTAAGGCATGCCAACCATGCCAGCCACGTCACTGCGCCAAGGCATGCCAACCATGCCAGTCGCACCACCGTGCCAATGGAAAACCATGCAAGCCACGTCTCCGCGCCAAGGCACGCCAACCATGCCAGCCGCACCACCATGCCATCCACGTCTCCGCGCCAAGGCATGCCAACCATGCCAGCCGCACCACCGTGCCAATGGAAAACCATGCCCGCCACGACTCCGCGCCAAGGCATGCCAACCATGCCAGCCACACCACACGTGCCAATGGCATGCCGTGCCAGCCACATATCCGCGCCAAGGCATGCCAACCATGCCAGTCACGCCACCGTGCCAATGGAAAACCTTGCCAGCCACGATTCCATGCCAAAGCCATGCTGGCCCCGCTATATTCCGCTGGCTGCCAAAACGAAGGGTTGCAACAATCAATGGTCACCCTTCCATCTGAGATGCAGATCTTAGCCATCCAAGGTCGCCAGCTAACGCGTGGTAACCTTTGGCCCAACGCCAAGACCTAATTATGGTCGCGCCCAAAACTAATGCCAAACCCTAGTTTTTGGCCGCGCCTAACTATGCCAAAATCCTAGCTTGGCCAAGTTTCATGCCAAAGCCATGTCGGCCCCGCTACATGCCGCTGGCTGCCAAAACGAAGGGTTGCAACGATCAACGACCACATCTCCACGCCAAGGCATGCCAACCATGCCACATGTGCCAAGGCATACCAACCATGCCACATGTGTCAATGGAATGTTGTGTCAGCTACATCCCCGCGACAAGGTATGCCAACCATGCCAACCGCACCACTGTGCCAAAACCATGCCAGCCTTTCCTTCACGACGTTGGCTGCCAAAACGAAGGGTTGCAACAATAGACGACCACCCTTCCATCTAAGATGCATATCTTACCCGTCCAAGGTCACCATCTAAAGCATGGCCACCTTTGGCCCGACGCCAAGCCCTAATTTTTGTCGCGCCCAAACAATTACAAAACCCTAGTTTTGGCCGTGCGTAAACTATCCCAAAATCCTAGCTTGGCTATGTCTAACCATGTTAAAGCCATGCCGGCCACACTTTCATGCCGCTGGCTACCAAACGAAGGGTTGCAATAATCAACGGTTACTCTTCCTCTCAAGATGCAAAATCTCGACCGTCAAAGGTCACCACCGAGCTGGCAAGTCTCCCAAGCTCAACTTGCCAAACAGCAGCAACATGCTACATGTTTTCCACAAAAACACTCGAGACATCAACACATGTCACAAACTGGGGGATGCTCATTGGGGTATTGGTTTGGCGGTTTACAGCGTGCGGCATACACTATGCTCATTACAAGACAGTGTCATAAGGATGAGGCGGTTAATAAATACAGGGAGTAATGGTGAAACGCTTTCCTTTATTATGGAACATCAATTCCAGGCGTTACCGGTTACCACCTCCTCCCATTTACTCATTCGTTTCCATTTCTTACGAGACCAGAGTACGTTTCACTTCGACTTCTATAAATAGGTCTTACCTATTTCCAACGAACGACAAGTTTTGGTCAGGAGCATACAACACTCAGAAATCATTTGTTAGCTTTCCCATCTGTTAGGTTTCCACTTTCTGATACAAGTCGTCGAACAACTATTCTGGTCTCAACACTCTCTTCGCTTCCCTCCCCAAAATCAACCCTTCTCCTTCACTTTGTGACCGAACCAAGTATGGAATGGCCATTTCTTGGTTAGGCCGGATTTGTACAAATTGATCTCTCGAATCTAAAATACTCCCGTGCAGTACATTGTTTAGGGTTTAGACTCGTTTCTCACCCACTCACACGAAATTACCGAAATCAGCAGAAACCGTTTTCACCCTCAAACAAATGTATATTGGAATAAAAATGTTTTTTTTTATTGATTTGTCGGATTCAAGATTGGCTACCACTTAATTGAGAGCAAATTGTTGACTTCAGCTATTAGCAAGCTGCTGTAGTGCTGGACTTGGCAGTAAAGTGAGGTTTCTGACCCCCGACTTCAGCTATTAACAATGCGTACAAGAGTTGTGATTTATGCTTTAGCTAGAATCACTTCAGTGTCATGCTTTAGCTTTAGTTGATTTGCTTCAAAATGAAGAAATTTGAGGAGGAAAATGTTGGTGTGCAGTAGTGGGTTTATCTTATGGAGGGGCGATGTAAGTTTAGTTATATTATGTTCCACTTTTCTTCATTTTCTGTTTTATAAAGCTTTGTTTTTTTCGGTACATTAAGCTTTCTATTAGCTCTTTTTTTTTTTTTTCATTTTATTTGCTGCAGTGATGGATTATATATATGCGTGTATTAGTAACAAATCCTAGGTCGTACTATTAGCAAAGTGAAATGAAAGCAACTTTTAGCGTGTTTTTTTTTTTTTTATATGGGTTACAAGAATTTTATCTTATTACTTCATCCTTTAGGTGGTTTTGTTAAGGCTGATGATGTGCAATTGGATGTTCGGTTGGAGCAACAAAGCAAGGCTAAGGCCAGTGCCACCGGTTCATCCACTGAGGTTTCCTTAGTACATTTTTCTGAGCTCGAATATTTCCAAGCATGGAAAAGCTTACGTTTTTCCATTTGAGGTATGTGCCGAAGCATGTATTCATTAACAATTAACTAATGCTTATAGTAAATGGATACCGATACATCAACCTATTTTTGCAGCTGCAAGGAACTTCCAATTGAAATAGGTATATCCAGCCAAATCTCTAATCTAATAAGTAACATGTTTTGGATTTAATGGTGCTTAGATATCGTACACTTACCTGGTCACGTCATAAACTAGGCGGTAGAATCGTAGACGCAACTGGAACAATATTGTACTCCATAGATTACGAGTGGTATCAAATTAACTTGGACACTCTAGGAAATTCACTCGACTAATCATGAGGGAAATTTCTCTTGCTAATCGTTTTCTTAGAAAGAAAATAAAAACTAATGGACTTCAGAGGCTTTAGATACAGTACATAATAAGCTTAGTACAAAGACTGAAAAGTAAAACAATTTCTTTATTTTAATATAAAATTGCGTAATAAGGTTAATGGATAATCAGAGTGGCTTACTTGGACGTGAGTAATAAAAAGGAGCAGAAAACACTTTAAGTTATTGCCCCTACGGCTGCTGGTAAGTTCTTTCCATATACTTTCAAGTGGTGGCGGCGGCGGCGGCGGTGCAAAAGAAAAAGAGGGATTTAGTTCGCATCATTTGAATAAACAAAGAAAACGATGACAGATGCTTAGTGAGAAAGAGGCATGGTGAGTATTTATAATCAATCTTCTTAAATTTTGTTTTGTTTCTGTTTAGGAGTTAAGTTTCACAAAAATCAAGAGTTGTTAGCTCTCCAATATTCAATTGACGATTGCAAGTTGGTTGTGCAATTTGTATTTGTGGCTAAAACATCAAACTTGATTAACCTCAATTGCATTAGAGAGCTGAACATCAAAAAAATAGACCTAAATCCGTTGTTCACTCTGCATAGTGTCCTGGATTTTCAAAAAGGCATGTGTGAGATGTGTAGGCAAGCTTGGAATATGCAACGAGGATTAACAAAGGGATTGAAGATGCACTTACAGGTATTTATAAGAGCCATTGAGAATTTTATTCTTCCTCTTTTTATAAGACCATGCTACCTCACTTGGGCATGCAGAGATCTATATATTGAAGCACACATCCTCATTACTAGCTGGCATTTGGGTGACGCGTAAGGAAAAGTTTGCAACACCATCTCAGTCCAAGTTGCATGAGAATGCTTTAGATAATGATAATGGAGTTGAAAGGAGAGATAGTAATTAGCAAAGAAAGAGAAGGAAGTTGGTACGAAGGTAACAACTCTGCATCATAAATCTTGGTTTAAACATTTCTTAACGATTCACTTGCGCAGTACTCATATAGTTGTTGAGCTGTTGGTTATTGTTTGATAGTTCACACCCTTGAATACTGGTCAATGATTTTTCCTTAGACTGTCTCATCAGAGTTAGCCCTTGGAAGTTGTTTGGTTTGCCACCAGAATAATTTATTATCACTGACTTTGCGTGCTCCCTGAATAGAAAGATGCCACCACGATTTTTATTTATTTTGATTCTAGAGGTCGAGATTCTGTTTCATCTCGAGCATGTCCTCTCTGCAAATTTGCATACTTGGTGATCACAAGACACTCAACTCCATCATCATACATGTTATATCTAATCTGATAGTTGTTCTATTGAATTTTTTGATGTCGGGCCTTGCCTTAGTGGTGTTAGTTAATTCACTCATTCTATGGGCATCGGCATGTAATAACCATCTTATTTATGGATGTTTTGTGGCTCACATTTTCAAGTTTATGCTGGTGAGCCCAGGGTTGAAGAATCGTAAGTAGCTCACAAATTATTATGTATCAGATTGGCTAGGCTCTCAAAAATGTAAGCAGCCTACACGGTGTCCTGTTTATTTTGCTTCAGAATTACTATTCTGTACGGATTATTAAATGTCATTGTTTGCATCCATGCTAAAGATTATTGACAACCTGGTATGTCATGGACTCTAAACACGAAAGACTGAAGATTATAGTTAAATGTTCTGCAGCCCCACATCACAAAAAAAAAAAGTTAATTGTGAAAACATCTTTGCCCTAAAAGAGTGTCAACTTGAAACATGGATATCCCTGGGGCAACTTATACGATGTCCCATTTAATTTGCCCATGAATGACTATTGGGCACTACGGCTAATAATATTTGAACGGGATTGTTCCTTAGAACATGGCTTTGGAAATTTGCGCCCTCCCTCCCGGAGGGTTGTTCCATTTGTCTCGAGTGTTTCGCACTGTTAGCCGAAAACCCATGTTTCCGAGACCAAATCAAAATTCGGGTCATGGTCAGGAAGAAAATTTTGATGCTAAAGTGGATAATTTTGGGTCAGAGTTGCACCAAATTAAAAATGCATTATGACCACCAAATCAAAAATCTTAAGCATGCACTATGACGGGGACGCGTAGCCGAGCCAAATAAAAAAATCGCAAGCATGCACTGGGACGGGCGAGCCACACCAAATAAATAAAAAAGAGTGCAATTCTAAAAGAAAAAGTGGCCCAAATCAAAAAATTTAACCATGCATCGGGACGGGGCGAGGAGAAGCCGAGCCAAACCAAATCAAAACTCCTAAGTGATTTGTTTAAAACGATGTGGTAGAAAGCAACGTGGGATGTACCAAATCAAAAATTCTAAGCATGCATTGGGACGGGGCGAGGCGAAGCCGAGCCAAGCATGTATTGGGACCGGGTAAGGCGAAGCCGAGCCACACCAAATCAAAAATGCTAAGCATACATTGGGGCGGGGGCGAGACAAAGCCGAGCCACACCAAATCAAAAATTCTAAGCCATTGGGCGTGGCGAAGCCCATCGACACCAAATAAAAATGCACGACGGGCGAGGCGCAACCACATCACACCAAACCAAAAATTTGGTTAAAACTATAAAAAAAATACGGCGGATGGTTTTCGGATCCGCCCGGGTGTAGCACGGGCACAAAATCTAGTTGACATATAAACCCAGCACCATCACTAACAGTTCAATTTATCCATTTCAGGTCCACCATCTTCATCTATGAATCTTCAATTCAACCACATCAACCCATTCATGTTACTAATTTCATCCTTTCTCAATCATCACCAACATCAGTTCACTACACCTGCAATCTCAATACACTAACAACCACCATTTCCATATATCAACCTTCACTAGACTGTAATTGCAACCCTAACAAATTAACTGTCTCTTCTCCAACAGCCACGTCTCAACAACATATTAACTTTGAATAACTTCCATCCATAATAACTTATCAAATCAGCTGCATAACCACCAGCACAACTTAAACTTTCTTCAACCATTTCTTTTGTAGCATTTGCAACACTACCAGCCCTACACCTTCATCCCAACTGTAATATCATTGCATAGAACTCAAAATACAACCATTTTCCCAGCAACTACAACATCTATAGCATTACAACTCAAACTGGATTCAAAACATTATTGTAATTTCACCATATCTCTTATATGGATGTACTCGATCCATTTTCATCTTCTACTTGTTAATCATCAACACAACAACTCTAACTTCTTCATCACAGACCCAAATCCATATCGACTAACATAAATATTGATGAACCCTAATTCTTTACTTAATTCCTACAGAACTGAAATTAAACCCCAAAACATTCAACTATACTTCAATACCATTAATTACTCATTTAATTAAACAAATTCAAAAAAACTAAGCCTTCAAATTAATGAAACCCCAATTTATATGATTTTGGGAAGAACATGAAACCCTAGTTACAATTCATCATTAGGACTACTTCGGATCTTCAATTCAACCTCAACTCTTCTGTTCTTCGTCAATCAACAACACTATATCATCATCAGTTCTACACAAACTCTAACTTCTAATTCACTTCCACCTTCGAATCTGAATCATCAATAGACAAAAACACCATCACTAACAACTACCTCATGGTCTTTTCCACCTTCTACCGATCACAAATCTTCCATTTGATCTCTCAAATTCGCCAGAAAAAGAAGAACATGAGAAGAAGAGAAAGGGGAAAAAGAAGAAGATAGGAGAAGAAGAAAAGAAATATGGTCTTATCTTCTCGATCTGGTTTTTGGTAAGGCCGACAGAAAATACTTCTAATATGATGATATCTTCTTTGTCAGGTGTCCGAATGACGCGTTCGAGTAATCTATTTCGCATAAAATTTCGAGATCTAACCGATGGTACTAGTTTCGTAACTAAATTATTGTGAGATTAATTTCTATTAATTAACGTCCGCGTTGAACTAATCGAGTTTTTATCGGCTAAATCGTCTATTGACTGGTCTAATAGCGTTGACGTTCTTGAGGGTCTTTATAGATAACTAGGGTTCGGTATAGCATATATTGTGAGTATATAATCTATTTCCAACGATTTTCATCTTGCCTGTTTTTAGATTTATTTATTTAAATTCTAGAGTTTTTGGAAGATGAACTTGCAGTATGTAATTATTATTGGTTTAATATATTGCAAAGTCTTATGAGATATATGTGTCCTTTACTTTTTGTGAATTGACCTGATATCTCATATATGTTCAAAAGTTAAATCTATTAAGTTTTATGAACTGGAAATAAAAACAAGCTTTATGAGAATTTTTCACAGTATTGATCTATTTGTAATCACACTTTTCTGAAATTACTGCATATCTACTCCGTAAGATTTTCTTATGTTGAGTCATATCGATTAAAATTGTCTCTTTGTTCGTAACTGGTGTTGAGGTTAATTTATGTCGATGTACTGGATACAAATCCATGTGATTTGCTAATGACCGCCAAAATCCTTCTTTTCCATTAAAGTGAGTGTTTGTACCGTGTATAAAATACACGGAAGGCCCATTGATCAAGCTCGTCTAGACCGTGAAAAAGGATTCCAGAAGTTTCCAAAAGTCTTGTTGCCTAAGTTGTTTGCATATCAAGTTTAAATAAGAATTAGGGTTACATAAACTATATAAATACATGTATCATAAACCCTAAAAAGCTATGGAATTTTAGGTTAGCTAACCCAGGGAAAATTATTGTATCTTACAATCAATAAACTATTTCTCTATTCCTCTGTGGATGTAGGCACAACTTGCCGAACCACGTTAAATCTGTCTCTTTGTTCATCTTTAATTCACTTTCTAACCCCAATCGCATCATCATCATCAAATCATCTTGTTTAGTACCTAAATTAATTTTGGGTATAACCATTAGCGCCGACTAAAAGGATTCGTGAAAATAATCGTGTTTTACCATTGAGAAAAGCGCGGAAGAAATCATGCACGGATTCCATGCAAAAATCAGTAGAGAAAAAAAAAGTTAGGGTTGAAGAAACCGTTGCAAGGATGAAGGAACCGTTACGAAGGTTGAAGAAACCGTTACGAAAGTAGAAGAAATTGTTGCCAAACAGTTGAAGAAACCCTGACGAAGATGAAGAAACTGTTGCGAAACAGTTGATGAAAGCGTGGCGATAAAGATTGCAGCAACATTTGAAGAATCTATTGTTTCGTTCAGCCTCATGTACGGCTCTTCATCCAAAAAATCTTGTCCGTCAAATACAGCCGAGCCAAGCCACTCCAAAACGAGCCGAGCTGTTCGAGCCGATTCGTCCAGAGCTAAGCAGCTAAGCAGCTGAGCCGCTTCGAGCCAAGCCGCTTTTTCATGCCAAGCTGTTCAAAGCCGAGCTGTTCGAGCCGCCTTGCCAAGCCAAGCCGAACTCTCCGAGACGCCAGAGCCAAGCAGTTGGATGTTTTAACCCCAATTCCAGACACCTACGGCTATTTCCGCCCATGCCACATCACCTAGTTTTTGACACATCAACAATGTCTGCACAGTCAGCAACGCCACATCATCAAACCAACATGCCACGTCAGTAAAAAGTCAAGTCAATATGCCACGTTAGCATACGTGCCACATTATTGCTCGGTCCAGTCAGCGAAGACCATGTCATCATCAACGATTGATGCAAAAGCATAAACAAACTTATTAACCCCCAACAATTGGAGGTTAAGAGGGGGCGATGTTTGTACCGTGTATAAAATACACGGAAGACCCATTAATCAAGCTCGTCTAGCCCGTGAAAGAGGATTCCAGAAGTTTCCAAAATTTTTGTTGCCTAAGTTGCTTGCATATCAAGTTTAAATCAGAATTAGGGTTACATAAACTATACAAATACATGTATCATAAACCCTAAAAAGCTATGGAATTTTAGGTTAGCTAACCCATGGAAAATTATTGTATCTTACAATCAATAAAATATTTCTCTGTTCCTCCGTGGATGTAGGCACAACTTGCCGAACCACGTTAAATCCGTCTCTTTGTTCATCTTTAATTCGTTTTCTAACCCTAATCGCATCATCATTATCATCAAATCATCTTGTTTAGTGCCTAAATTAATTTTGGGTACAAACATTGGCGCCGACTAAAGGGATTCGTGAAAATAATTGTGTTTTACCATTGAGAAAAGCGCGGAAGAAATCATGCACAGATTCCATGCAAAAATCAGTAGAGAAAAAAAAGTTAGGGTTGAAGAAACCGCTGCAAGGATGAAGGAACCGTTACGAAGGTACAAGAAACTGTTGCCAAACAGCTGAAGAAACCGTTACGAAGATGAAGAAATTGTTGCGAAACAGTTGATGAAAGCGTGGCGATAAAGATTGCAGCAACAGTTGAAGAATCTATTGTTTCGTCCAGCCTCATGTACGGCTCTTCATCCAGAAAATCTTGTCCGTCAGATCCAGCCGAGCAAAGCCACTCCAAAACGAGTCGAGCTGTTCGAGCCGATTCGTCCCGATCTAAGCAACTGAGCCGCTTCGATCCAAGCCGCCTTTCGTGCCAAGCTGTTCAAAACCAGCTGTTCGAGCCTCCTTGCCAAGCCAAGCCGAACTCTCGGAGCCGCCAGAGCTAAGTTGTTGGATGTTTTAAACCCAATTCCAGACACCTACGGCTATTTCCGCCCATGCCACATAACCTGGTTTTTGACACATCAACAATGTCTGCACAGTCAGTAATGCCACATCATCAAACCGACATGCCACGTCAGTAAAAATTCAAGTCAGTATGCCACGTTAGCAGACGTGCCACATTATTGCTCGGTCCAGTCACCGAAGACCATGTCATCATCAACGATTGATGCAAAAGGATAAACAAACTTCTTAACCCCCAACAAGTTGGAGGTTAAGAGGGGGCGATGTTTGTACCGTGTATAAAATACACGGAAGGCCCATTAATCAAGCCCGTCTAGCCCGTGAAAGAGGATTCCAGAAGTTTCCAAAAGTCTTGTTTCCCAAGTTGCTTGCATATCAAGTTTAAATCAGAATTAGGGTTACATAAACTATATAAATACATGTATCATAAACCCTAAAAAGCTATGGAATTTTAGGTTAACTAACCCAGGGTAAATTATTGTATCTTACAATCAATAAACTATTTCTCTGTTCCTCCGTGGATGTAGGCACAACTTGCCGAACCACGTTAAATCAGTCTCTTTGTTCATCTTTAATTCGTTTTCTAACCTTAATCGCATCATCAAATCATCTTGTTTAGTGCCTAAAGTAATTTTGCGTACAAACATTCCCGCCGACTAAAGCGATTCGTGAAAATAATCGTGTTTTACCATTGAGAAAAGCGCGGAAGAAATCATGCACGGATTCCATGCAAAAATCAGTAGAGAAAAAAAAGTTAGGGTTGAAGAAAACGTTGCAAGGATGAAGGAACCGTTACGAAGGTTGAAGAAACCGTTACGAAGATGAAGAAACTGTTGCGAAATAGTTGATGAAAGCGTAACGATAAAGATTGCAGCAACAGTTGAAGAATCTATTGTTTCGTCCAGCCTCATGTACGGCTCTTCATTCAGAAAATCCTGTCTGTCAGATCCAGCCGAGCCAAGCCACTCCAAAACGAGCCGAGCTGTTCGAGCCGATTCGTCCAGAGCTAAGCAGTTGAGTCGCTTCGAGCCAAGCCGCCTTTTCGTGCCAAGCTGTTCAAAGCCGAGTTGTTCGAGCCGCCTTTCCAAGCCAAGCCGACTCTCCGAGCCGCCATAGCCAAGTTGTTGGATGTTTAACCCCAATTCCAGACACCTACGGCTATTTCCGCCCAAGCCACATCACCTGGTTTTTGACACATCAACAATGTTTGCACAGTCAGCAACGCCACATCATCAAACCGACATGCCACGTCAGCAGAAAGTCAAGTCAGTATGCCACGTCAGCAGATGTGCCACGTCATTGCTCAATCCAGTCAGTGTTATTGAACAGTCAGCGAAGACCATGTCAGCATACTGCACACGTCATCACCACATCGGTGACAAAATGCACGTTTCGTGAAAATATTATTTCTTCAATAACTTCTTCGTTATAAGTCCGAATTGAGTGAATTTTGGCTCGTTATAATCGTCTTTCGACTCCCTACAAGATGGAAGCGCAAATTCCTCAATAACTTCTTTGTTTCCTACGCACTTGGGGCAGCAACATGATCGAGTTCGAGATGAGGATTTCTTAGACCCTTCAATATTTAGCCTTGCATCACTTGGCAAGCACCTAAAGCCTCACCTTGCACGTGAGCGCTTACGTCTTGCTTTTATCGCAAGAATAAAATCTCGTTTTGAATGCGAGTATGAAAGACTTGCACCTTGGCAAGCAGAAAGTCTCTCCAAACCACGAGCCCAATGCCCCATATTGGTCCAAAGACTCGTACTCAACACAAACAATACAACCAGCCTGCCCGAGAAGCGAGCGCTATATAAATACATGTATCATAAATCCTAAAAAGCTATGGAATATTAGGTTAGCTAACCCAGGGAAAATTATTGTATCTTACAATCAATAAACTATTTCTCTATTCCTCCGTGGATGTAGGCACAACTTGCCGAACCACGTTAAATCCGTCTCTTTGTTCATCTTTAGTTCGTTTTCTAACCCTAATCGCATCATCATCATCATCAAATCATCTTGTTTAGTGCCTAAATTAATTTTGGGTACAAATATTGGCGTCGACTAAAGGAATTCGTGAAAATAATCATGTTTTACTATTGACAAAAGCGCGGAAGAAATCATGTACGGATTACATGCAAAAATCAGTAGAGAAAAAAAAATTAGGGTTGAAGAAACCGTTGCAAGAATGAAGAAACCGTTGCAAGGATGAAGGAACCGTTACGAAGGTAGAAGAAACTGTTGCCAAACAGTTGTAGAAACCGTTACGAAGATGAATAAACTATTGTGAAACAGTTGATGAAATCGTGGCGATAAAGATTGAAACAACAGTTGAAGAATCTATTGTTTCGTCCAGCCTCATGTATGGCTCTTCATCTAGAAAATCCTGTCTGTCAGATCCAGCCGAACCAAGCCATTCCAAAACGAGCCGAGCTGTTCGAGCCGATTCATCCCGAGCTAAGCAACTGAGCCGCTTCTAGCCAAGCCGCCTTTTCGTGCCAAGCTGTTCAAAGCGGAGTTGTTCGAGCCGCCTTGCCAAGCCAAGCCGAACTCTCGGAGCCGCCAGAGCTAAGTTGTTGGATGTTTTAAACCCAATTCCAGACACCTACGGCTATTTCCGCCCATGCCACATAACCTGGTTTTTGACACATCAACAATGTCTGCACAGTCAGTAATGCCACATCATCAAACCGACATGCCACGTCAGTAAAAATTCAAGTCAGTATGCCACGTTAGCAGACGTGCCACATTATTGCTCGGTCCAGTCACCGAAGACCATGTCATCATCAACGATTGATGCAAAAGGATAAACAAACTTCTTAACCCCCAACAAGTTGGAGGTTAAGAGGGGGCGATGTTTGTACCGTGTATAAAATACACGGAAGGCCCATTAATCAAGCCCGTCTAGCCCGTGAAAGAGGATTCCAGAAGTTTCCAAAAGTCTTGTTTCCCAAGTTGCTTGCATATCAAGTTTAAATCAGAATTAGGGTTACATAAACTATATAAATACATGTATCATAAACCCTAAAAAGCTATGGAATTTTAGGTTAACTAACCCAGGGTAAATTATTGTATCTTACAATCAATAAACTATTTCTCTGTTCCTCCGTGGATGTAGGCACAACTTGCCGAACCACGTTAAATCAGTCTCTTTGTTCATCTTTAATTCGTTTTCTAACCTTAATCGCATCATCAAATCATCTTGTTTAGTGCCTAAAGTAATTTTGCGTACAAACATTCCCGCCGACTAAAGCGATTCGTGAAAATAATCGTGTTTTACCATTGAGAAAAGCGCGGAAGAAATCATGCACGGATTCCATGCAAAAATCAGTAGAGAAAAAAAAGTTAGGGTTGAAGAAAACGTTGCAAGGATGAAGGAACCGTTACGAAGGTTGAAGAAACCGTTACGAAGATGAAGAAACTGTTGCGAAATAGTTGATGAAAGCGTGGCGATAAAGATTGCAGCAACAGTTGAAGAATCTATTGTTTCGTCCAGCCTCATGTACGGCTCTTCATTCAGAAAATCCTGTCTGTCAGATCCAGCCGAGCCAAGCCACTCCAAAACGAGCCGAGCTGTTCGAGCCGATTCGTCCAGAGCTAAGCAGTTGAGTCGCTTCGAGCCAAGCCGCCTTTTCGTGCCAAGCTGTTCAAAGCCGAGTTGTTCGAGCCGCCTTTCCAAGCCAAGCCGACTCTCCGAGCCGCCATAGCCAAGTTGTTGGATGTTTAACCCCAATTCCAGACACCTACGGCTATTTCCGCCCAAGCCACATCACCTGGTTTTTGACACATCAACAATGTTTGCACAGTCAGCAACGCCACATCATCAAACCGACATGCCACGTCAGCAGAAAGTCAAGTCAGTATGCCACGTCAGCAGATGTGCCACGTCATTGCTCAATCCAGTCAGTGTTATTGAACAGTCAGCGAAGACCATGTCAGCATACTGCACACGTCATCACCACATCGGTGACAAAATGCACGTTTCGTGAAAATATTATTTCTTCAATAACTTCTTCGTTATAAGTCCGAATTGAGTGAATTTTGGCTCGTTATAATCGTCTTTCGACTCCCTACAAGATGGAAGCGCAAATTCCTCAATAACTTCTTTGTTTCCTACGCACTTGGGGCAGCAACATGATCGAGTTCGAGATGAGGATTTCTTAGACCCTTCAATATTTAGCCTTGCATCACTTGGCAAGCACCTAAAGCCTCACCTTGCACGTGAGCGCTTACGTCTTGCTTTTATCGCAAGAATAAAATCTCGTTTTGAATGCGAGTATGAAAGACTTGCACCTTGGCAAGCAGAAAGTCTCTCCAAACCACGAGCCCAATGCCCCATATTGGTCCAAAGACTCGTACTCAACACAAACAATACAACCAGCCTGCCCGAGAAGCGAGCGCTATATAAATACATGTATCATAAATCCTAAAAAGCTATGGAATATTAGGTTAGCTAACCCAGGGAAAATTATTGTATCTTACAATCAATAAACTATTTCTCTATTCCTCCGTGGATGTAGGCACAACTTGCCGAACCACGTTAAATCCGTCTCTTTGTTCATCTTTAGTTCGTTTTCTAACCCTAATCGCATCATCATCATCATCAAATCATCTTGTTTAGTGCCTAAATTAATTTTGGGAACATTGGCACCGACTAAAGGGATTCGTGAAAATAAACGTGTTTTACCATTGAGAAAAGCGCGGAAGAAATCATGCACGGATTCCATGCAAAAATCAGTAGAGAAAAAAAAGTTAGGGTTGAAGAAACCGTTGTAAGGATGAAGGAACCGTTACAAAGGTTGAAGAAATCGTTACGAAGGTAGGAGAAACTGTTTCCAAACAGTTAAAGAAACCGTTACGAAGATGAAGAAACTATTGCGAAACAGTTGATGAAAGCGTGGCGATAAAGATTGCAGCAACAGTTGAAGAATCTATTATTTCATCCTGCCTCATGTACGGCTCTTCATCAAGAAAATCCAGTCCGTCAGATCCAGCCGATCCAAGCCACTCCAAAACATGTCGAGATGTTCGAGCCGATTCGTCCCGAGTTAAGCAGCTGAGCCGCTTCGAGCCAAGCCGCCTTTCGTGCCAAGCTGTTCAAAGTCGAGCTGTTCGATCCGCCTTGCCAAGCCAAACCGAACTCTCTGAGCCGCCAGAGCCAAGTTGTTGTATGTTTTAACCCCACACCTACGACTATTTCCGCCCAAGACACATCACCTGGTTTTTGACACATCAACAATGTCTGCACAGTCAGCAACGCCACATCATCAAACTGACATGCCACATCAGCAGAAAGTCTAGTCAGTATGCCACGTCAGCAGATGTGCCACGTCATTGCTCGGTCCAATCAGTGTTATGGACCAGTCAGCGAAGACCATGTCAGGATACTGCACACGTCATCACCACATCGGTGACAACACGCACATTTCGTGAAAATCTTGTTTCCTCAATAACTTCTTTGTTATAAGTCTGAATTGAGTGAATTTTGGCTCGTTATAATCGTCTTTCGACTCCCTACAAGATGGAAGCGCAAATTCCTCAATAACTTCTTTGTTTCCTACGCACTTGGGGCAGCAACATGATCGAGTTCGAGATGAGGATTTCTTAGACCCTTCAATATTTAGCCTTGCATCACTTGGCAAGCACCTAAAGCCTCACCTTGCACGTGAGCGCTTACGTCTTGCTTTTATCGCAAGAATAAAATCTCGTTTTGAATGCGAGTATGAAAGACTTGCACCTTGGCAAGCAGAAAGTCTCTCCAAACCACGAGCCCAATGCCCCATATTGGTCCAAAGACTCGTACTCAACACAAACAATACAACCAGCCTGCCCGAGAAGCGAGCGCTACAGCTGAAAAGCATGTATATGCTACATTTTATACCCATATTTATATTAGCTATGATACAATATTTTAGTTACTAATACTATTTTAGTGCTTTTGTAGAAAGTACAAGTGAATTCGATCATCCAGCGAATAAACAGCAAAATGCGAGACTTAATGTTGTTTGCGACGAAAATGGAAAAATATGGTTGGTCTGGTACTTCCATATATCAGCAACCACAATGATGAAATTTGGTTGGCCTGGTATTTCCATGTATCAGCAACCACAATGATCAATTATGATGGCCTGGTATTTCCATGTATCAGCAACCACAATTATGAAATGGGGTTGGCCTGGTATTTCCATATATCAGCAACCACAATGATGAAATGAGGTTGGCCTGGTATTTCCATATATCAGCAACCACAATGAAAAAAATGACAAAATGTAGCTGGCCTGGTATCTCCATATATATCAGCAGCATAAAATTGTTTCATAGGCACCCGGCCACAGTGCCGCAACAAAGGAAGGGTTTTGAAGTTTTTTTTTCGATTCTTCATTTTTAATTAGCTAGAGTTTAATTTTAATATGTTTATTCATTTTGAGAAATCCATTTCTAGCTAGTGTTATGTTAGGGTTTAACTAGAAACCAATAAATTGTGTAAACTCTATGTTTATATGCTCAATAATGATTTGAATGACTAGTAGCTTTTCTTCATATAGCTTGGTATTTTATTGTTCATGTGATTTCAATGATTATTTATGCTTTTAAATTGATATGGCGTGCTTTGGTTAAATCCATTAACGTGATATGCTTTAGGATTGATAGGTAATGCTTTAGAATCGATATCCATGAAGCGAAGAAAACTATAGCGGAGAAACAATATTTGAAAATGCATGAAATTTATATTTAACGAATAGTATAATTTGCATAATTATTTGGTGGAAACCGAAAACCCTAATAACCCACACTCATTTTGTTTATCTTTAAATTATTTATCATTTCATTTTGTTGCGAATTTCTAAAAATCCTTAAAACGTTATCTTGTTGATTACTTAATTTTTAGTATTAGTTGGTAGAGTATTTCACACTCCTCGTGGGAACGACCTGTACTTTCCATTATCTACTAGTTAGACGTTGTGCACTTACAGTATATTATTGAAGGTTTCCGAGCCTACCAAGTTTTTGGCGCTGCTGCCGGGGAGTGGTTGCAAAATACTCTTTTGTTGATATCATTGTATATAGTTTATTTTTAGTTTTTGTACATAATTTATTTTTATTTTTCTTTTAAATTTCTTTTAGTCTTTTTATGCAGTTTGCTTGATTTTTTTCTAGGCACCTTAGTCCCAAGTGTTGCGGGCGAAAAACAAGTATGTACTCGGCAAGCTTTTGCAATAGCCACTTGGAAGATCCATTAGAGGTTTGCTTAGCGGGTTTGGTTTTGATGATGATAGTGTTATTTGTGAAGTCAATGCCTTGTTAGACTCCACACCGTTGCTAGACACTAATAAATGGAACCCCAAATTAAAACCTCTAGTTTTGTCCGAGTCTCGACTAAATCCATCAGTCGAGAAAGATCCGACCTTGACCCTTCAGCCATTAAGTTCTGAATTTTTTCATCTTGATGATATTCATAATGAAACTGTTTTATATGATAATGGGTCTATGAGTCGTGATATTATTGCTCCATTGAGCTCATGTTCCGCGGAAATTATTTCAGCTGATTTAGAACCTGATTTAGAGCGTGTTCCGCCAATAAAAACTGTCAAACAATCTGAATTTGTTGCGTACGGGAATGATTTACTTATCACATCTATACATTATTTGAATATCACTTACAGTTTTCGATTGAGAATGAATTTACATACCGTTTTGGAGGTTTATAGTGTTCACAGGGACATATCTTCAGCTGACCGGATTAGTTGGGATGATCCTCAAATTTTTAGACTCTATATATATGATTGGATGTCTACTTTGGGGTACCAACCTCTCCTTGTTTGATACTACATGTTATTGGCAAGTAGAGAAACAAATACATTTCGCTTCATGGGAGTCAACCCATCAGATTTGTTCCCTCTACTCTATCTCTTATTTTTATTGTTTATTTTTGTATTTCCCTTCTTAATTTCTAGGTTGGATGACTCAATTACATTGAGGACAATGTAATGTTTAAATGTGGGGGAGTGGGTAATTATCCATATTTTTTCAGGTTTTCACTTTTCTTAGAATAAAAAAAAAATCAATTGCATAATATCTCTGTTTTACTCGAGGACTAGCAAAATATAAGTGTGGGGGTGTTGATAAGCATGTATATGCTACATTTTATACCCATATTTATATTAGTTATGATACAATATTTTAGTTACTAATACTATTTTAGTGCTTTTGTAGAAAGTACAAGTGAATTCGATCATCCAGCGAATAAACAGCAAAATGTGAGACTTAATGGTGTTTGCGACGAAAATGGAAAAATGTGGTTGGCCTGGTACTTCCATATATCAGCAACCACAATGATGAAATGTGGTTGGCCTGATATTTCCATATATCATCAACCACAATGATCAATTATGCTGGCCTGGTATTTCCATGTATCAGCAGCCGGGTTGGCCTGGTATTTCCATGTATCAGCAACCACAATAATGAAATGGGGTTGGCCTGGTATTTCTATATATCGGCAACCACGATGATGAAATGAGGTTGGCATGGTATTTCCATATATAAGCAACCACAATGAAAAAAATGACAAAATGTAGCTGGCCTGGTATCTCCATATATATCAGCAGCATAAAATTGTTCCATAGGCACCCGACCACAGTGCCGCAACAAAGGAAGGGTTTTGAAGTTTTGTTTTCGATTCTTCATTTTTCATTAGCTAGAGTTTAATTTCAATATGTTTATGGCTTTTGAGAAAGCCATTTCTATCTAGTGTTATGTTAGGGTTTAGGTAGAAACCAATAAATTGTGTATACTCTATGTTTATATGCTCAATAATGATTTGAATGACTAGTAGTTTTTCTTGATATAGCTTGGTATTTTATTTTTCATGTGATTTCATTGATTATTTATGTTTTTCAATTGATATGGCGTGCTTTGGTTAAATCCCTTGACGTGATATACTTTAGGATTGATAGGTAATGCTTTAGAATCATTATCCATGAAGCGAAGAAAACTATAGCGGAGAAACAATATTTGAAAATGCATGGAATTTATTTTTAACGAATAATAGAATTTGCATAATTAATTGGTGGAAACCGAAAACCCTAATAACCCACACTCATTTTGTTTATCTTTAAATTATTTATCATTTCATTTTGTTCCGAATTTCTAAAAATCCTTAAAACATTATCTTGTTGATTACTTAATTTTTGGTATTAGTTGGTAGAGTATTTCATACTCCTCGTGGGAACGACCTGTACTTGCCATTGTCTACTAGTTAGACGATGTGCACTTGTAGTATATTATTGTAGGTTTCCGAGCCTACCAACAACCTTGTTACGCTGCGAGCAAAAACCCTTGCCCCGGTCGCAAGCACACTACATTCTACTCAAGACTCGACTAGCTCTCGAGCATCACAAGTCCACCACGTGGAAAAAGTCTCGCCTAGCACGTGAGCAAATTTTTTGCAGGTAATTACAGTTGTGGACGTCTTTGTAATATCTCTACTCACGCTTGGGGGAGAGTTTCATCGTCAACAATCGACGCAAAGGGATAAACAAACTTCTTAACCCCCAACAAGTTGGAGGTTAAGAGGGGGCGATGTTTGCACCGTGTATAAAATACACAGAAGGCCCATTAATCAATCCCGTCTAGCCCATGAAAAAGGATTCCAGAAGTTTCTAAAAGTCTTGTTGCCCAAGTTACTTGCTATCAAGTTTAAATCAGAATTAGGGTTACATAAACTATATAAATACATGTATCATAAACCCTAAAAAGCTATGGAATTTTAGGTTGACTAACCCAGGGAAAATTATTGTATTTTACAATCAATAAACTATTTCTATGTTCCTCCGTGGATGTAGGCACAACTTGCCGAACCACGTTAAATCCGTCACTTTGTTCATCTTTAATTCGTTTTCTAACCTTAATCGCATCATCATCAAATCATCTTGTTTAGTGCCTAAATTAATTTTGGGTACAAACATTGGCGCCCACTAAAGGGATTCGTGAAAATAATCATGTTTTTCCATTGAGAAAAGTGCGGAAGAAATCATGCACGGATTCTATGCAAAAATCAGTAAAGAAAAAAAAAGCTAGGGTTGAAGAAACCGTTGCAAGGATGAAGAAACCGTTGCCAGGATGAAGGAACCGTTACGAAGGTAGAAGAAACTGTTGATAGACAGTTATAGAAACCGTTACGAAGATGAAGAAACTGTTGCGAAACAGTTGACGAAAGCGTGGGGATAAAGATTGCAGCAATAGTTGAAGAATCTATTGTTTCGTCCAGCCTCATGTACGGATCTTCATCTAGAAAATCCTGTTTTTCAGATCCAGCCGAGCCAAACCATTCCAAAACGAGTCGAGCTGTTTGAGTCGATTCGTCTCGAGCTGAGCAGCTTCGAGCCAAACCGCTTCGAGCCAAGCTGCTTCGAGCCAAGCCGCCTTTCGTGCTAAGTTGTTCAAAGCCAAGCCGCCTTTTCTTGCCAAACCAAACCGAACTCTCGAAGCCGCCAGAGCCAAGCTTTTGGATGTTTTAACCCCAATTCCAGACACCTACGGATATTTCTGCCCAAGCCACATCACCTGGTTTTTGACACATCAACAATGTTTGCACAGTCAGCAACGCCACATCATCAAACTGACATGCCATGTCAGCAGAAAGTCAAGTCAGTATGACACGTCAGAAGATTGCCACGTCATTGCTCGGTCCAGTCAGTGCTATTGACCAGTCAGCGAAGACCATGTCATCATACTGCACAAGTCATCACCACATCGGTGACAATACGCACGTTTCGTGAAAATCTTGTTTCCTCAATAACTTCTTCGTTATAAGTCTGAATTGAGTGAATTTTGGCTCGTTAGAGTTGTCTTTCAATTTCCTACAAGATGGAACCGAAAATTCCTGTGTTCGGTAAACTTTTATACGCACTTGGGGCAGCAACATGATCGAGTTCGAGATGAGGATTGCTTAGACCCTTCAATATTTAGCCTTGCATCACTTTGCAAGCACCTAAAGCCTCACCTTGCACCTGAGCGCGTAAGTCTTACTTTTATCACAAGCATAAAATCTCGTTTTGAATGCGAGTATGAAAGACTTGCACCTTGGCAAGCACAAAGTCTCGTTGAACCACGAGCTCAATGTCCAAAGACTCGTACTCAACACAAGCAATACAAACAGCCTGCCCGAGCAGCGAGCACTACAGCCTTGTTACGTTGCGAGAAAAAATCCTTGCCCCAGCCGCAAGCACACTACATTCTAATCAAGACTCGACTAGCTCTCGAGTATCACAAGTCCACCACGTGGAAAAAGGCTCGCCTAGCACGTGAGCAAATATTTTGCAGGTAATTACAGTTGTGGGCGTCTTTGTAATATCTCTACTCACGCTTGGGGGCGAGTTTCATCGTCAACGATCGATGCAAAAGGATAAACAAACTTCTTAACCCCCAACAAGTTGGAGGTTAAGAGGGGGCGATGTTTGTACCGTGTATAAAATACACAGAAGGCCCATTAATCAAGCCGTCTAGCCCGTGAAAGAGGATTCCAGAAGTTTCCAAAAGTCTTGTTGCCCAAGTTGCTTGCATATCAAGTTTAAATCAGAATTAGGGTTATATAAACTATATAAACACATGTATCATAAACCCTAAAAAGCTATGGAATTTTAGGTTAGCTAACTCAGGGAAAATTATCGTATCTTACAATCAATAAAGTATTTCTCTGTTCCTCCGTGGATGTAGGCACAACTTGCCGAACCACGTTAAATCCGTCTCTTTGTTCATCTTTAAATCGTTTTCCAACCCTAATCGCATCATCATCATCCTCAAATCATCTTGTTTAGTGCCTAAATTAATTTTGGGTACAAATATTGGCGTCGACTAAAGGAATTCGTGAAAATAATCATGTTTTACTATTGACAAAAGCGCGGAAGAAATCATGTACGGATTACATGCAAAAATCAGTAGAGAAAAAAAAATTAGGGTTGAAGAAACCGTTGCAAGAATGAAGAAACCGTTGCAAGGATGAAGGAACCGTTACGAAGGTAGAAGAAACTGTTGCCAAACAGTTGTAGAAACCGTTACGAAGATGAATAAACTATTGTGAAACAGTTGATGAAATCGTGGCGATAAAGATTGAAACAACAGTTGAAGAATCTATTGTTTCGTCCAGCCTCATGTATGGCTCTTCATCTAGAAAATCCTGTCTGTCAGATCCAGCCGAACCAAGCCATTCCAAAACGAGCCGAGCTGTTCGAGCCGATTCATCCCGAGCTAAGCAACTGAGCCGCTTCTAGCCAAGCCGCCTTTTCGTGCCAAGCTGTTCAAAGCGGAGTTGTTCGAGCCGCCTTGCCAAGCCAATCCGAACTCTCCGAGCCGCCAGAGCCAAGCTGTTGGATGTTTTAACCCCAATTCCAGACACCTACGGCTATTTCCGCCCAAGCCACATCACCTGGTTTTTGACACATCAACAATGTCTGCATAGTCAACAACGACACATCATCAAACCGACATGCCATGTCAGCAGATGTGCCACGTCATAGATCGGTCCAGTCAGTGCTATTGACCAGTCAGCGAAGACCATGTCAGCATACTGCACACGTCATCACCATATCGGTGATAACACGCACGTTTAGTGAAAATCTTGTTTCCTCAATAACTTCTTCGTTATACGTCCGAAATGAGTGAATTTTGGCCTGTTAGAATTGTCTTTCAATTCCCTACAAGATGGAAGTGAAAATTCATGTGTTCGGTAAACTTTTATACGCCCTTGGGGCAGCAACATGATCGAGTTCGAGATGAGGATTGCTTAGACCCTTCAATATTTATCCTTGCATCACTTCGCAAGCACCTAAAGCCTCACCTTGCACCTGAGCGCTTAAGTCTTGCTTTTATCGCAAGAATAAAATCTCATTTTGAATGCGAGAATGAAAGAATTGCACCTTGACACTCACAAAGTCTCGTCGAACCACGAGCCCAATGCCCGATATTGGTCCAAAGACTCGTACTCAACGCAAGCAATACAACCAGATTGCCCGAGCAGCGAGCGCTACAACCTTGTTATGTTGCGAGAAAAAATCCTTCCTTAGCCGCAAGCACACTACATTTTACTCAAGACTCGACTAGCTCTCGAGCATCACAAGTCCACCACGTGGAAAAAGTCTCGCCTAGCACGTGAGAAATTTTTTTCCAGGTAATTACAGTTGTGGGCGTCTTTGTAATATCTCTACTCACACTTGGGAGCGAGATTCATCGTCAACGATCGACGCAAAAGGATAAACAAACTTCTTAACCCCCAACAAGTTGGAGGTTAAGAGGGGGAGATGTTTGTACCGTGTATAAAATACACAGAAGGCCCATTAATCAAGCCCGTCTAGCCCGTGAAAGAGGATTCCAGAAGTTTCCAAAAATCTTGTTGCCCAAGTTTCTTCCATATCAAGTTTAAATCAGAATTAGAGTTACATAAACTATACAAATACATGTATCATAAACCCTAAAAAGCTATGGAATTTTAGGTTAGCTAACCCAGGCAAAATTGTTGTATCTTACAATCAATAAACTATTTCTCTGTTCCTCCGTGGATGTAGGCACAACTTGCCGAACCACGTTAAATCCGTCTCTTCGTTCATCTTTAAATCGTTTTCTAACCCTAATTGCATCATCATCATCCTCAAATCATCTTGTTTAGTGCCTAAATTAATTTTGGGTACAAATATTGGCGTCGACTAAAGGAATTCGTGAAAATAATCATGTTTTACTATTGAGAAAAGCGCGGAAGAAATCATGCACGGATTACATGCAAAAATCAATAGAGAAAAAAAAAATTAGGGTTGAAGAAACCGTTGCATGAATGAAGAAACCGTTGCAAGGATGAAGGAACCGTTACGAAGGTAGAAGAAACTGTTGCCAAACAGTTGTAGAAACCGTTACGAAGATGAAGAAACTATTGTGAAACAGTTGATGAAATCGTGGCGATAAAGATTGAAACAACAGTTGAAGAATCTATTGTTTCGTCCAGCCTCATGTATGGCTCTTCATCTAGAAAATCCTGTCTGTCAGATCCAGCCGAGCCAAGCCATTCCAAAACGATCCGAGATGTTCGAGCCGATACATCCCGAGCTAAGCAACTGAGCCGCTTCTAGCCAAGCCGCCTTTTCGTGCCAAGCTGTTCAAAGCGGAGTTGTTCGAGCCGCCTTGCCAAGCCAATCCGAACTCTCCGAGCCGCCAGAGCCAAGTTGTTGGATGTTTTAACCCCAATTCCAGACACCTACGACTATTTCCGCCCAAGCCACATCACCTGGTTTTTGACACATCAACAATGTCTGCATAGTCAACAACGACACATCATCAAACCGACATGCCACGTCAGCAGATGTGCCACGTTATAGATCGATCCAGTCAGTGCTATTGACCAGTCAGCGAAGACCATGTCAGCATACTGCACACGTCATCACCATATCGGTGATAACACGCACGTTTAGTGAAAATCTTGTTTCCTTAATAACTTCTTCGTTATACGTCCGAATTGAGTGAATTTTGGCCTGTTAGAATTGTCTTTCAATTCCCTACAAGATGGAAGTTAAAATTCCTGTGTTCGGTAAACTTTTATACGCCCTTGGGGCAGCAACATGATCGAGTTCGAGATGAGGATTGCTTAGACCCTTCAATATTTATCCTTGCATCACTTCGCAAGCACCTAAAGCCTCACCTTGCACCTGAGCGCTTAAGTCTTTCTTTTATCGCAAGAATAAAATCTCATTTTGAATGCGAGAATGAAAGAATTGCACCTTGGCACTCACAAAGTCTCGTCGAACCACGAGCCCAATGCCCGATATTGGTCCAAAGACTCGTACTCAACGCAAGCAATACAACCAGATTGCCCGAGCAGCGAGCGCTACAGCCTTGTTATGTTGCGAGCAAAAATCCTTCCTTAGCCGCAAGCAAACTACATTTTACTCAAGACTCGACTAGCTCTCGAGCATCACAAGTCCACCACGTGGAAAAAGTCTCGCCTAGCACGTGAGAAATTTTTTTCCAGGTAATTACTGTTGTGGGCGTCTTTGTAATATCTCTACTCACGCTTGGGAGCGAGATTCATCGTCAACGATCGACGCAAAAGGATAAACAAACTTCTTAACCCCCAACAAGTTGGAGGTTAAGAGGGGGAGATGTTTGTACCGTGTATAAAATACACAGAAGGCCCATTAATCAAGCCCGTCTAGCCCGTGAAAGAGGATTCCAGAAGTTTCCAAAAATCTTGTTGCCCAAGTTTCTTGCATATCAAGTTTAAATCAGAATTAGAGTTACATAAACTATACAAATACATGTATCATAAACCCTAAAAAGCTATGGAATCTTAGGTTAGCTAACACAGGGAAAATTGTTGTATCTTACAATCAATAAACTATTTCTCTGTTCCTCCGTGGATGTAGGCACAACTTGCCGAACCACGTTAAATTCGTCTCTTTGTTCATCTTTAATTCGTTTTCTAACCCTAATCGCATCATCATCATCATCAAATCGTCTTGTTGAGTGCCTAAATGAATTTTGCGTACAAACATTGGCGCCGACTAAAGGGATTCGTGAAAATAATCGTGTTTTACCATTGTGAAAAGCGCGGAAGAAATCATGCACGGATTCCATTTAAAAATCAGTAGAGAAAAAAAAGTTAGGGTTGAAGAAACCGTTGCAAGGATGAAGAAACCGTTGCAAGGATGAAGGAACCGTTACGAAGGTAGAAGAAACTGTTGCCAGACAGTTGTAGAAACCGCTACGAAGATGAAGAAACTGTTGCGAAACAGTTGATGAAAGCGTGGTGATAAAGATTGCAGCATCAGTTGAAGAATCTATTATTTCTTCCAGCCTCATATACGGCTCTTCATCCAGAAAATCATGTCTGTCAGATCCATCCGAGCCAAGCCATTCCAAAACGAGCTGAGCTGTTCGAGCCGATTCGTCCCGAGCTAAGCAGATGAGCCGCCAGAGCCAAGATGTTTGATGTTTTAACCCCAATTCCAGACACCTACGGCTATTTCCTCCCAAGCAACATCACCTGGTTTTTTACACATCAACAATGTCTGCACAGTCAGCAAAGCCACATCATCAAATCGACATGCCACGTCAACAGAAAGTCAAGTCGGGATGCCGCGTCAGCAGATGCGCCCCGTTATTGCTCGGTCCAGTCAGCGCAATTGACCAGTCAGCGAAGACCATGTCATCATACTGCACACGTCATCACCACATCGGTGACAACACGCATGTTTCGTGAAAATCTTGTTTCCTCAATAACTTCTTTGTTTTAAGTCCGAATTGAGTGAATTTTGGCTCGTTAGAATCGTCCTTCAATTCCCTACAAGATGGAAGCGAAAATTCCTTTTTACGATAAACTTTTATACGCACTTGGGGCAGCAACATGATCGAGTTCGAGATGATAATTGCTTAGACCCTTCAATATTTAGCCTTGCATCACTTCGCAACCACCTAAAGCCTCACCTTGCACGTGAGCGCTTAAGTCTTGCTTTTATCACAAGCATAAAATCTCGTTTTGAATGCGAGTGATGGTTATTTTCAATGATGTTGTAGTAAGATGGTTCGTTTAAGACTTGTGAAAGCAGATTTTTTTTAGACTTAAATTTTATAAATGATAATAATATACTCAAATAAAAAGGTTATGTGAATATTGTGGAGAGACTCTGGCTAGGATTCCACCATTGGTCGATGTTAGTGATTTAATAAAACAATAATTTCGCAACTCAACATTCAAATTGATTCTAATAGTATTGCCTAGACATGTAGATTTTTAAAAGAATAGATGTTAATTCAAGCATAGAATATCAAAACTCTAAAGCAAGCATATTCTATCAAGAGAAAATACACCTAACTAATAAAAATCATATAATCCATTTTTAGTTCAATGCAAAAATCATAATAGAATTGCTATAATTAATTTAAAATAAAGATATATCACTTTTACCGAAACAACAGCTTCCTCCATCGCCCCAAGGATTGGGTTTAGCTCTTCATCATGGAAACACGCTCAAAATTCATTTTTATTGCTCAAAGGTGGTGTACAAATGATGAAATGGGAGAGAAATCAATTAAAACGGGTTTGTAACAGTTATAAGTGTTACAAACCGAACTGTTACAGGGAACGATAGAACCTAACTGTCGTTGTCACTATAGAAAAATAACTTCCTATGTGGGTCGATGTTCTTCGTGTTCTTCAGCTTCAGCAGCAGAAATGGCATTTTCCTGAAACTCGATTATTTACGTCTCTGTAGAGTTATAAACTATCCCAAACTCCATTTGTGCCCCTCTCTGAGTCCCTAGCACACTATATATACCTTCACAGCAGCGAGAATCCTTCCTATCAACACAGAAAAATCCCCAAAATATTCTCATGCAGGCCATAAACTCGGGAATATCTTCTTTCAATTCTTGTCTTCTCACGCGTTGATTTTCTGCCAGCACCCTCTTAACAGGATCCTACACATTCCATAATCAGTGTAACATGATGTAGACTCGTGCAAACTTCCCAAAACAACATATCAGAGAGGCCCGAGTATCTTTATCTTCCCGCCTCTGTTTTCTAGCATCCACGTATACAACCCAAGTTTATCGAATCCAATTGACTTACCAGCCCCGTTTAGTCAAAACAGGGTGAATACAACTCATTGGAGCGATTAAATCTCTCCGAGAACCTTCGAAACCAAATTAGAAAATCTCGCTTTTTCCTGTTTCGCTTTGAATCAACCATCTAGCAAAATCCATCCCAAGTTGATCGAATATAACACCCATACATGTCCTGTTCTGGCTTAAGAAATCAACCCTAAAAGAATCAGCGATTGAGTCTCTTCCTTGCATGCCTAAAACTCCAACCCTAATCTGCAGCCAGTTTTTCCCGCCAAAATACAGTTTTGAAATGTTGAAGATGAAGTGCTTCGATCCTGTTCTGGGGTGCGAATAGCAGATGGGTGCTGAGGACAAATTTTGGCTACACATAGCCGTGGGTGTCCCTTATCCAAAGTTGGAGTCCACTTAGCAAATGTCCTCTGAGGGGTTCTCCGAGTGATTTTTCGAGCCGAATTTTCCAAAAATATTTATTTCCCAAAAATACCTACAAACACACAAAACACCATAATAAGTACAAAATCAAGCACTTGCAATAGAGACACTGAGGACAATTCAGACACAAAAATGTGTCTATCAAATACCCCAAAACTTATTATTTGCTAGTCCTCGAGAAAATCTAATATAAAATGACTACACTTAGCACGTGCAGCAAGCCGTTAAACCGCTAGGTGGCCCTAGCGGCGGAGTGTTGTCTCCGGAGGGTTTACCAGAGGTGTACCCACAAAACCTTTACTCCATACCCTAGCTATCTACGCAGAACCTTGGAAGGCACTAAAGAATCTCCTTGGTTGGCATACAAACATTGATTATAGGAGGAAGTACCCTGATGCGAAATTCCAATGTTGTACACGAGTTTGCACTCAAGCATACTAAAATTCATATATAAGTGACAGAGCTCTACTCAGATAGTTTCTGTACACCATAACCGGAGTCAACCAATCACATGGAAAAAATAAGAAGATGGATGTAGAGAAAAATGATGGCTTAAAGTGAATGGTGTTTCCCATATCAGTCTGAAGGCCTCTGCCAAGATGAACCTATCCTAATGGACTGAGATACCGGTCTAACTAATATCAACACAACTGGCATATACAAGGGGACCATTGGTTGATAAACCTAACTCTAGGTCAACACAACTGGCATATACAAGGGCACCAGTGGTCGACTTTATTGAATTTATTCCGGTTGGTCTGATGGTTTGGTCTCAATTCTCAAAAAAATAAATAAATTTGTATCTCAATCACTCTATTCACATAGTAATGGTAACAACTTGAATCGTGTGCCTCACCAAATCACTAAAGAAATAAAAACAGAAGGGATTAGGATTCAACGAGATATGGCGAAACTACCATGTTTTTTTTTTAATTCTAATACCTAAGATCTGTGCTTTTAGGAATAGACTTTTTAGATGTTTCCATCTAATCAGATTGGTTCCTCAACTCCTACAACCAAGATGTTCCCATCCACTTAGATTGGTTAGTGCCAACCTTAATAAGCATAAATTTTTAGGCTCCGGAGTTTATTTGTTGCAGCTAAAAGCTAACAAAAAGTTTCTTCCCCACCCCCAAGCTTAAATCTAACATTGTCATCAATGTTCTAAAGATGAAATTAAAATCATGAACAAGAAGAAACTGTTACCACTTGATGGATGGAAAAAGAAATAAAGAAGGATATTGCAGTAAACATGAGCGTGGGTGCCTCCCAGGAAATGTTAAATTTAAAGTTTTTAGCTAGACATCAAATACCTCAAAAAGGATTGTCACCTTCCAAAGTCATATATCAATAGTCGAAAAAATTATGGGTCCATGAAACCAAATAGAGCTGACACCAGTATGAGACAACTGCACTGGTTCAGAAAAATGAAAAAGAAGGAGCACGTCCTCATCTAAGGTTTATGTCAAGACAACTGGGTTTATCTGCGGCTCGTAATTGAAATTTATATGTGTATCTCGATAAATAGATTCATCCGAAAAACGGGTCTCTAATACATGGGTTACCTCCTGGACAGTATCAGGAGGATCAGGTTGCGGAGTCTGAAAATACTCAAGTAATATCTCAGATGCGCATGGCTCGAGTCCCAAGTTAGGGACTCTAATTAGGGATACGAGACAATCACAAGAACCATCACTACCCCCAAACTTAGGATTCACAGACAAACCTCTAACTATTGCTTGAATTTCAGGGTCCATAGAATCTTTAAAATACTCAAGAGCTTCTTCTAAAGATTGACCACATATATGATCTAAGAGAATGGTTTCCTCAAAATCATCTAAAGAATCTACCAGTAAAGTTTCAAGCCAATTATCCTGAACCAAATCCTGAACTAAAGTGCTAATCATATTCACTTCTTCTAAATCATCGTTCTCAGAAGGTTGTCTAGTAACATTAAAGACATTTAGTTCAGTGGTCATATTACCAAAGGATATGTTCATAAGACCGGTCCTACAGTTGATGACAGCGTTAGCTGTGGCTAAAAATTTGCGACCTAAAATCACTGGGATTTTACGACTTGGATCCTAAACAGGCTGGGTGTCTAGAACAACGAAATCCACAGGATAAATAAACTTATCAACCTCAATCAGAACATCCTCTATGACACCACGAGGACTTTGACAGACCTATCAGCTAATTGTAGTGTCATTTTAGTCGGTTTCAACTTACCAAGACCTAGATGGGTGTATACATGATACGGGAGTAAGTTAACACTAGCTCCTAAGTCAAGTAAAGCTTTATCGACCATGTGATTACCAATCGCACAAGATATGGTGGGGCATCCAGGGTCCTTATACTTAGGGGGTGTTTGGTTCAGAAGGATGGAAATTACTTGACCAGCTAAAAAAGCTTTTTTATGGACATTAATCTTACGCTTTCGTGTACAAAGATCTTTAAGGAACTTGGCATAAGCAGGCGTCTGCCTAATTGCTTCTAATAATGGAATGTTGATGTTCACCTGCTTAAATGTTTCCATTATCTCGTTGAAAGTCGACTCCTTCTTTGTTGGGGATAACAAATGTGAATATGGGGCTCTAGGCACAAAGGTAGACCTATTAGGAATTTCTTGGGAATCCTTAAAGAATGTTTCAGTTTCCTCGCCTACGGAATCCTCTTGGGAAGTAGAAGGTGGAACTACAGTATGTCCACTAGGTATGTCTACCTTATTGTCTACCGTTTTACCACTCCTAGGGGTTATTATCGAGTTCACATGGTTTGATGATTTCTCACCAGCTAAAGATATTCGATAGACTCCGCTAGGGTTGGGTCGTGGTTGACTATGAAACTTCCCTTTTTCTCTCAATGTCTCATTTATCTGACTAACCTGGGTTTTCAACTCGGAAATAGCCTGAGAGTTAGCCTGACCTATTCTCTTATTTTCTTCTAAACCTTGAGCAACAGATTGTTGAAACTGCACAATGTTACGAGTTAACAAAGAAAGAGACTCTTCTAAACTCATAATCTTCTTATCCGAAGGGTTCTGAAACTGTGCCGGAGCTGAAGGATTCATAATATAGCCAAAACCTGGGGAACCTGAGAGTTACTAGACTGACTTTGATTCTGGCCCTTAGACCAAGAAAGGTTGGGATGGTTTCTCCAGCCAGGGTTATAGGTTTCTGAATATGGGTCAAACTTCTGAAGGTTATCGAATCTAGTGTTGTTATAAAGAGCATTGGATTGCTCCTCAAAAGTATGGCCTTCCCAAAAAGGCTCTATTCTACCACTATTACCACTAGAATGACCTAATTCTAAGGATTCTAACCTTTTGGCTATGGCTGTTATTTTAGCATCTGACTTATAAGATCCTTCTACCTTATTGACATTTCCTCTACTTAGAAGAATTGTTTTATGGGGTTCCCTATTATTTTCCCATTGTTGGGTCTTATCGGCGATTTCATTCAAAAATGTCATCGCCTCGTCAACAGTTTTATTCTCAAACTCACCTGTGCATAAGGACTCAACCATGGTTGTTGTTGAATAATCTAAACCCTCGAAAGGATCTGAACTAACCTAACCATCTATAAACCATGATGAGGACATTGAGATATTAAGTCATTGAACCTTTCTAAATACCTAAATAAAGATTCTCCCTCTTATTGAGTAAAAGTACAGATTTGTGTCCTAATAGACGATGTTTTGTGCCTTGGGAAAAACTTCTGTATAAAGGAAGATGTAAGTTGGTCATAGGTTTCAACTGACTCAGAAGCCAAACTATACAACCAAGATTTAGCTTTATCTTTTAAGGGAAAAGGGGAATAACCTAAGTTTCAAAGCATCATCACTAAGGTTTTTAATCTTCAGAGTACTACAAACTTCCTCAAATTCCCTAACATGAAAATAAGGGTTCTCATTCTCTTTTCCTAAAAATATTGGGAGCATCTGTAAATTCCCAGGTTTGAGTTCATAATTTTCCTCGGTTTCAGCTAACTTGATACAAGACGGACGAGAGGTCCTAGTTGGGTTTAATAAAGCTTTCAAAGTTGTCATTTCTGGCACTACCAAATGACTAATTGTCAAGTTTTCAAAGTTGAAATTTCCAAAGACAGGGCTCTCAAAAGAAGAGTCTTCGAGCTCCCCGCCTTCACAAGTAGAACTACTAGGTTTATCACTAATCAAACGACCTAGAGTGTTTCTTTTCCAAGACCGCTCTTTAATAACCTTGGGCATACACCAGAAAAATAAAAGAAAAAGAAAGAAATCTAAAAGGAAGGGAAGTTCTATGCAAACACAAATAAGGCTGACTCCACCACAGCAAACCTACTGATTTCTAGCAAACAAAAAGCATGATGGCTCCACTTAGATTGTTTCTAGACCAGCTTCTAATCCTTCGAAAGGGAATTCGTTACAATTTAAGCAAACCCTTCTGGAATCAATCCGAGTTTAAGTAAGTTGAATCGAGACGAGGGAAGATCAGTGGAGCTTTGATGCCCAAGGGCTCACCGGCATTACAAGGCGGCGTATTCAACTCAAAGAAACCATCATGAACCTTGAAGCATGCTTAAAAGAGTAACCAATATTTTTCGAATGCCTTTCCTATTAAGCTCATTACCCTATAGGTCTCGTTCTAGTCAAATTTAAGGCTTAGGTTCGCATTTGGTTTCGTTTTCCTAAGGCGGGCAAGAAGGGAACGGAGATGAAAACCGAACCCTTATCTTGTATGGCCAGTCCTTGCCCTTTACTAGGAAATTAAAGCATCCGTTTTCAAATCCTCGGCATATATGCAAACGAAAGAATACAGTAACTCGCTGACAGGGGATTCGCGAGTGTTTCGACAAACTTACCTCCCGTACCAGACGGGGGATGAACCGCTGAAGTCGACCCGGGCCACGACTCCTATGTCATGTATGAACCCGAGGGGCCAAGGCGATATCGTAATCGCCGTCCTTCTCTGCAAACAATTGATATTTAAACTACCCTTCCGTAGGGTTTAAAAAAAAAGTCCCAAAATCCACAATCCACAATCCAAAAATATAGTGGAAAAGAAAAGGAAAGTCTAAAAAATAAAAACAAAATAAAATGTCTCTTTTTTTTTCTTTTTTTTTTTATTAATTTTTCTTCTTCTTTTCTTTCGCTCCTTTCGCTTTGCTTTTACTCGAAATCTTTAAGTATTCACCAAAAGCTTTGGAAAATTTTTCCTTCGCTCCAGATTCCAAAATCTGTAAGGAAAAGACAAAAACCCAAAAACGTAAAGAAGAACAAATTAAAACCTTAAAAAAAAAAATCTAAAAACTCTAGCCTAAAGACAAGTCTGCGTCGGCGGCGCCAAAAATTGATGGTTATTTTCAATGATGTTGTAGTAAGATGGTTCGTTCAAGACTTGTGAAAGCAGATTTTTTTTAGACTTAAATTTTATAAATGAATAATAAACTCAAATAAAAAGGTGATGTGAATATTGTGGAGAGACTGGGGATAGGATTCCACCATTGGTCGATATCAGTGATTTAATAAAACAATAATTTCGCAATTCAACATTCAAATTGATTCTAATAGTATTGCATAGACATGTATACTTTTAAAAGAATAGATGTTAATCCAAGCATAGAATATCAAAACTCTAAATCAAACATATTCTATCAAGAGAAAATACACCTAACTAATCAAAATCATATAATCCATTTTTAGTTTAATGCAAAAATCATAATAGAATTGCTATAATTAATTTAAAATAAAGATATATCACTTTTACTGAAACAACAGCTTCCTCCATAACCCCAAGGATTGGGTTTAGATATTCATCATAGAAACACGCTCAAAATTCATTTTTATTGCTCAAAGGTGGTGTACAAATGATGAAATGGGAGAGAAATCAATTAAAATCGGGTTTCTAACAGTTATAAGTGTTAAAAACCGAACTGTTACAGGGAACGATAGAACCTAACTTTCGTTTTCACTGTAGAAAAATGATCGCCTCTGTGGGTCGATGTTCTTCGTGTTCTTCAGCTTCAGTAGCAGAAATGGCAGTTTCCTGAAACTCGATTATTTACGTCTCTGTAGAGTTCTAAACTATCCCAAACTCCCTTTGTACCCCTCTCTGAGTCCCCAGCACACTATATATACCTTCACATCAGCGAGAATCCTTCCTAGTAACACAGAAAAATCCCCAAAATATTCTCATGCAGGCCATAAACTCGGGAATATCTCCTTTCCATTCTTGTCTTCTCACGCGTTGATTTTCTGCCAGCACCCTCTTAACAGGATCCTACACATTCCATAATCAGTGTAACATGCTGTAGACTCGTGCAAACTTCCCAAAAAACATATCAGAGAGGCCCGAGTATCTTTATATTCCCGCCTCTGTTTTCTAGCATCCACGTATACAACCCAAGTTTATCAAATCCAATTGACTTACCAGCCCCGTTTAGTCAAAACAGGGTGAATACAACTCATTGGAGCGATTAAATCTCTCCGGGAACCTTCGAAACCAAATTAGAAAATCTCGCCTTTTCCTGTTTCGCTTTGAATCAACCATCTAGCACAATCCAACCCAAGTTGGTCGAATGTAACACCCATACATGTTCTGTTCTGGCTTAAGAAATCAACCCTAAAAGAATCAGCGATTGAGTCTCTTCCTTGCATGCCTAAAACTCCAACCCTAATCTGCAGCCAGTTTTCCCGCCAAAATACAGTTTTGAAATGTTGAAGATGAAGTGCCTCGATCCTGTTCTGGGGTGCGAATAACAGATGGGTGCTGAGGACAAATTTGGGCTACACATAGCCGTGGGTGCCCCTTATCCAAAGTTGGAGTCCGCTTAGCAAATGTCCTTTGAGGGGTGCTCCGAGAGATTTTTCGAGCCGAATTTTCCAAAAATGTTTATTTCCCAAAAATACCTACAAACACACAAAACACCATAGTAAGTACAAAATCAAGCACTAGCAATAGAGACACTGAGGACAATTCAGACACAAAAATGTGTCTATCAACGAGTATGAGAGACTTGCACCTTGGCAAGCACAAAGTCTCGTCGAACCACGAGCCCAACGCCCGATATTGGTCCAAATACTCGTACTCAACACAAGCAATACAGCCAGCCTGCCCGAGCAGTGAGCGCTACAGCCTTGTTACGTTGCGAGCAAAAATCCTTGCCCCAGCCGCAAGCACACTACATTCTACTCAAGACTCGACTAGCTCTCGAGCATCACAAGTCCACCACGTGGAAAAAGTCTCGCCTAGCACGTGAGAAATTTTTTTGCAGGTAATTACAGCTGTGGGCGTCTTTGTAATATCTCTACTCACGCTTGGGGGCGAGTTTCATCGTCAACGATCGACGCAAAAGGATAAACAAACTTCTCAACCCCCAACAAGTTGGAGGTTAAGAGGGGGCAATGTTTGTACCGCGTATAAAATAAACGGAAGGCCCATTAATCAAGCCCGTATAGCCCGTGAAAGAGGATTCCAGAAGTTTTCAAAAGTCTTGTTGCCCAAGTTGCTTGCATATCAAGTTTAAATCAGAATTAGGGTTACATAAACTATATAAATACATGTATCATAAACCCTAAAAAGCTACGGAATTTTAGGTTAGCTAACCCAGGGAAAATTATTGTATCTTACAATCAATAAACTATTTCTCTGTTCCTCCGTGGATGTAGGCACAACTTGCCGAACCACGTTAAATCCGTCTCTTTGTTCATCTTTAATTCGTTTTCTAACCTTAATCGCATCATGGTCATCATCAAATCATCTTGTTTAGTGCCTAAATTAATTTTGGGTACAAACATTGGCGCCGACTAAAGGGATTCTTTAAAATAATCGTGTTTTACCATTGAGAAAGGCGCGGAAGAAATCATGCATGGATTCCATGCAAAAATCAGTAGAGAAAAAAAAAGTTAGGGTTGAAGAAACCCTTGCAAGGATGAAAGAACCGTTACGAAGGTTAAAGAAACCGTTACGAAGGTAGAAGAAGTTGTTGCCAAACAGTTGTAGAAACCGTTACGAAGATGAAGAAACTGTTGCGAAACAGTTGATGAAAGCGTGGCGATAAAGATTGCAGCAACAATTGAAGAATATATTGTTTCGTCCAGCCTCATGTACGGATCTTCATCCATAAAATCATGTCCGTCAGATCCAGCCGAGCCAAGCCATTCTAAAATGATCCGAGTTGTTCGAGCCGATTCGTCCCGAGCTAAGCAGCTAAGCCGCTTCGAGCCAAGCCGCCTTTTCGTGCCAAGCTGTTCAAAGCCGAGTTGTTCGAGCCGCCTTGCCAAGCCAAGCCAAACTCTCCGAGCCGCCAGAGCCAAGTTGTTGGATGTTTTAACCCCAATTCCAGACACCTACGGCTATTTCCACCCAAGCCACATCACCTGGTTTTTGTCACATCAACAAAGTCTGCACAGTCAGCAAAGCCATATCATCAAACTGACATGCCACGTCAGCAGAAAGTCAAGTCAGTATGCGACGTCAGCAGATGTGCCACGTCATTTCTCGGTCCAGTCAGCACTATTGACCAGTCACCGAAGACCATGTCAGCATACTGCACACATCATCACCACATCGGTGACAACAGGCACGTTTCGTGAAAATCTTGCTTCCTGAATAACTTCTTCGTTATAAGTCCGAATTGAGTGAATTTTTGCTCGTTAGAATCGTCTTTCAATTCCCTACAAGATGGAAGCAAAAATTCCTGTGTTCGGTAAAATTTTATACGCACTTAGGGTAGCAAAATGATCAAGTTCGAGATGAGGATTTCTTAGACCCTTCAACATTTAGCCTTGCATCACTTTGCAAGCACCTAAAGCCTCACCTTGCACGTGAGCGCTTAATTTTTGCTTTTATCGCAAGCATAAAATCTCGTTTTGAATGCGAGTATGAAAGACTTGCACCTTGGAAAGCACAAAGTCTCGTCAAACCACGAGCCCAATGCCCGATATTGGTCCAAAGACTCGTACTCAACACAAGCAATACAACCAGCCTGCCCGAGCAGCGAGCGCTACAGCCTTGATACGTTGCGAGCAAAAATCCTTGCCCCAGCCGCAAGCACACTACATTCTTCTCAATACTCGACTAGCTCTCGAGCATCACAATTCCACCACGTGGAAAAAGTCTCGCCTAGCACGTGAGAAAATATTTTGCAGGTAATTACAGTTGTGGGCATCATTGTAATATCTCTACTCACGCTTGGGGGCGAGTTACATCATTAACGATCGACGCAAAAGGATAAACAAACTTCTTAACCCCCAACAAGTTGGAGGTTAAGAGAGGGCGATGTTTGTACCGTGTATAAAATACATGGAAGGCCCATTAATCAAGCCCGTCTAGCCCGTGAAAGAGGATTCCAGAAGTTTCCAAAAGTCTTGTTGCCCAAGTTGCTTGCATATCAAGTTTAAATCAGAATTAGGGTTACATAAACTATATAAATACATGTATCATAAACCCTCCGTGGATCAATCAATAAACTATTTCTTTGTTCCTCCGTGGATGTAGGCACAACTTGCCGAACCATGTTAAATCCGTCTCTTTGTTCATCTTTAATTCATTTTCTAACCCTAATCGCATCATCATCATCATCAAATCATTTCGTTCGTAACTGGTGTTGAGGTTAATTTATGTCGATGTATTGGATACAAATCCATGTGATTTGCTAATGTCCGCAAAAATCCTTATTTTCCATTAAAGTGAGGTCATTCATGTTGTTCTCTTGGGAATGACATCAAATGGGGGGGGGGAGTTCTTAAATAAACTTGTGCATATCTTTGTGGGGAGAGTGGATGTGGAATTTACAGGGAATGCTTGTATCTTAAATCTCCAAGATGAGCGCTAAGTATTTTATTGTCTGTAATGTCATCTAAATAAAATTTGATATGTAATTCCTTTAAAATCTTTGAATTCATTACGATCCAATAGTCAAGACTGTTATTACTGCAAGTGGTGCTCTTGTTTTCTTGGACCGGAGTGTTGAAGTTTATCAAGGTCATGTTTACCTCTCTTACCGTACTCGGAAGGATCTACAAGGGGCCAGCAACCATGTTCTTTTCAACTTCCGTCCTTGAGGACAAGGATGATTTGAAGGAGTGGGGTTTGTCATGAACCTGTCCTACCACAGTTCCTGAGTTATTAAGGGTTGACTCTGTTACTAGGGGCAACCGATAATTACTAGTTAAATATCTGTTATTAGTTGATAATGAGGTTTAGTACCCGCCGTGTGTGTCACACGAGCTGCTGGATTAGGTTAGATTTTATATTCTCAATTCTCCTAGTTGTTGTAGTTTATGAAAAATAATAATCGAAAGTTTTCTTTTCTCTCCCAAAATTTTCTTCTCATCCAATCCAATCTCTATCCTTAGAGATTCAGAGATGTTTTTGTGCTAATTTGTAGTGTAGATCATTACAGCTATCTGTTGTAGTTTTGAAAGTGGTAGTAAAAGTTCGTTGCTCGGACTTGTAAAGATAATGGATTTTTAGATTTAAAAATATATATACAAAAATATTAACAATGGGTGCGAGAGGTAACCAAGACACTAGATTCCACTATTAGGCAAAATTGATTGATAAATATTTCAAATCTCTATTCAATTCTTAAGTCCTCTTTTATCTTTAATTCACTATCAATCATACAGATTCTCAAACATTATTTGTAAACCTTAAGCATAGATTATCAAGAGATTAAACCAAACATAACCTATCAAACTGAATAACAAATAATTAAAACAATCATTCAAACAATTTAAAACTCTGCAAAAGCAGCGATTAGGTGAATTATATAATTAAATGAAATAGTTACCCATTTATGTTGCGTGGATAGCTTCCTCCATTGCCTTGGTTACGAGGGAATTAACTCATCATAGTAAAAATGCTCTCAAAGAATTTCATTGATGCTCAAAAGTGTTTTACAATGAAGAGAAAGATAAGTAAATAGTATAAAACAGGATTCTGCGACCCACAGAAGGCGTCCAGAATCAATGACACAGATGTAGTGATGTTGGTACAACGACTCAGTCGCGGAAAGGAGTGGAAAAGTGTCGCAATAAAGCGACAGTTTTTAACGACTTTCCTGCCTCGTCCAATGTTCTTCGTGTTCTTCAGTTCCAGCAGCAGCAGGAACTTCTTCACAGCGTCTGGTTCTTTGATTTTTACGTCTCTAACTCTCTCCCAACTCTCGACAGCCTCTTCCCAATGACCGATACTTGTATTTATAGTGTTTTGGAGCAAGAAATCCGACCATTGATTGCGTATATTTTCTCTTTAATTCGATTATTTTTTGCTGCCCAAAAATGAGAATACTTACCATTTATAGAATTTCCACACGTTAACTCGCTCCCAAAACGCTCCAAATTAGTTTCTTCATGCCTCAGAAGCTTTCCCACCTCCACATCACTCCATCACACATGCACAGCAGAAACACACTTGAGTCGCTTACAGTGCGTGTTGCTCTGTTTTGGTTTGGTGAATCGAACCAGGAATTTTAGCCAAAATTGACCGATTTCGTCACCCATACTGTGTTCCTCAACCTATATCACATCTCTATACCAAAATTCAGCCATTGAATCGACCTACCACTACTTCATTTCTTCGATCGAAAATTCTCTGTGTTGTGAACATTTTTCCCGCCAAAATCGATATTCAAATGAAGAAGAGGGGTGTCCCCCTATCCTGTCTTGGTGTCCCCTTAGTAATTTGGGCTGAAATAGTAATTCTTGGGTTGAAAGTAATTTTTCTGGTTTCCTCCGGGACATTTCTGGGACGTTTCCGTACATTTCTGGGGCGCCTCCAGGACATTTCTGGGGTGCCTTTAGTACTTTTCTCCGGGGTGTAAATCATCATTTTTGAGCAACTCTTTCCATACAAGGGTATTTTCTCAAAAACACCTAAACAAACAAAAAACACCATAATGAGAACAAATGGGTACTAATAAAATACATAAAAGAGATCAAAATAGACACATAAATGCGTCTATCAAATACCCCCAAACTTATTATTTGCTAGTCCTCGAGCAAATTTTATTCTTGAAAAGTGACCGAGTTAATCTCGGGTGGGTTTATCAGAGGTGTACCCACAAAAACCAATACTCCAGACCCTAGCTATCTACGAAAAATCTTGGAAAGCACTAAAGAACCTCCTTGGTTGGCATACTTATTAATTACAGGAGGAAGTACCCTGACGCGAAATTCCAATTGTTGTATACGAGTTTGCACTCAAGCATACTAAAATTCATATAAGGACAGAGCTCTACTAAGATAGTTTCACGATGGACATCATACTCGGAGTCACTAATCACATGAAAAGATTAAGAAGATGGAAAAAGAAAAATGTAGATGGTTGAAAAGCGAACGGTGTTTCCCATATCTGTCTGAAGGCCTCTGCCAAGATGAACCTAACCTAAATGACTGAGATACCGGTCTGACTAATATTAACACACTGGCATATACAAGGGAACCAGTGGTCAATAACTTAAATCTAGATCAACAAACTGGCAAATACAAGGGAACCAGCAGTTGACTACACATAACAATAACCTTTTTTTTTTTTTAAACTTAACGGCATGAATAGATCTTTTTGATCCAAGCGCATGCTTCTTGTCAGCAGATTAACGATAGTTCCCACGGGTCCATTCCATGCTTGCTTAGGCGACGGAAACAGGGAGAACACACGCATATTGCTATCCAAGTGTTAATACTTATTCCGATTGGTCTAACTGGTCCGGTCTTTTTTTTTTTTTTTTTTTGAAAAGGTAACTCAGTCACTCTATTTCACCCTAGCAAAGGTAACAACTTGAATCGTGTGCCCCACCAAATCACTTGAAATAAAAGAAAAAAATAGAAAGTGAAAAGGACTCGACGAGATATGGCGAAACTATCATGTTATTTCTAACACCTGAGCTCTGTGCTTTTGAATAGACTCTATAGATGTTTCCATCTAGTCAGATTGGTTCCTCAACTCCTAAAAAAAATGTTTCCATCCACTTAGATTGGTTAGTGCTATCCTTAATAGGCGTAAATTTCTAGGCTCTGGAGTTTATTTATTGCAACTTAAAAGTTTCTCCCCCACCCCCAAACTTAAATTAACATTGTCCTCAATGTTCTAAAGATAAATTAAAAGCATGACAAGGAGAAACTGTTATTGAAGAAAAGAGTTAAGGAAGATATTACCGTTGCATGAGATTGGGTTACCTCCCAAGAAGTGCTAAGTTTAAAGTCTTCAGCCAGACTTAGAAAAGGATTGTCAACTCGAACCATAAAGTAACAGTCGAAATAACTGTGGGTCTTCAAAACCAAAAGAGCTGACCATAGGAAACTGCAGTGAACCAAGAAAATGGACAAGAAAAGCATGCCCTTACCTAGTTTCCTGAAAACTATCGTAATTGCGGTTCAGGTTCAGGTTCTATGAAAGGGTCTAAATAGAATATTTTCATTGGCTGCGTTTCTTCATAGGTTGGATCCAAATTAGGTCCTAGAGTCTGGAAAAACTCAAATAAGAACTTGAATCACAAGTAATAACCTAAATAATTGCGGATCCTCTAAGTCAATCAGATATGACTTACAAAATTGACCACAATGAGAATAGTGGTCATTCTTAGCAAATGTGTCGATTTAATTTCCTAAGGCATTAGGTTTAGTCTCACAACTTAATATTCGACACATTTGGAATATAAACGTTCCCACAGTTGGAAGAAAACTATTTGGTGGGAAAACAAAGTCAATCTGGGGATCATAGCCTGGGCAAACCACATCAACCAGAGGATGGGTTTCTAACGACTGAACTTCTTCATGGACATCATTAGGCGGGAAAACGAGTATGAAGGTAATCTTGTAAAATCGAGGCAGAGATATCAAGTCCTAAGTGTGGGACTTTCTGAGAGTTAAAGGTAAGGCACTATGAAGTGATAATCACCCCCAAACTTAGAGTTTTAGTGTCTCTAGATAGACTCTAATTATTCTAATTTCCGTATTTCAGATCTTAAAATATCAATGATTCTTCTAATTATTATCAGGTAGTGCATCTTTACTCATCTCTACGGGTCTATCTTCTTCTTCCAAGACTATTGTTTCTAAGTCGCTAGACTCTAAAACAGTATTTTCGAAATGAACCCGTTCCTCTAAACCACTATCGGCTCGTAATCAAAAGGAAAAACTACATCGTCTAAAACGGTGGTATCCCTAATCAAATCCTCGTCCTTTTGAATAGGTGAATAATCATAAAAATTATTTGGATTTGAACTAGAAATAATATAATCATTATAAAGCTCAATTGGATTAATAGATTCCTGATCACTATGCCTACATATTTCAGATTCTTCATTACTACTATCCTCATCATAATAGTACAAAGATGATTGAACCTTATCTAAATAAGTAGTGTCTTTTATTCTAACCTCGTCCTCTAGATTGGGAAATATTCACTATTGATATCAAGGGTAGAATTGGAAACACTATTTTGGAAATTTAGATTATTTCGAGCAATTAGCTAACTGTTCATTTTCTGCCTCTAAACGTGCTTGAATTTCACTGAGCGTAACACTTATACGTTCACAAGTCTCATTGAATATCTTAGACCGTTGTGTACTCTCTTCTCTTGAACTAACTGCACGTTCATACTCCCTTCGAATTTGTTGGTAGGTTTCTTCTAGAGATTGAACAGGTTTAGAAATGTCATAATCAGGACTAGTTTTTATGTAATTTTCCAAAAACGCATGACTAGTACTATAATATTCCTGATTTTCTTGCTCGTAAGACCAATTCGTGTGTGGATAGTAATTGGGCTCACTATGATATGAACCATAACCTTGAAAAGGTTGGCGTTCCCAACTACTATTCCCACCATGGTCATAAAACTGATGATGTCCATATTCAAATTCAGGTCGATACTCATTGTATTGGCTTCTATCATACCAGTTCGACATTCTTAATTGCAAGGGAATTCTACACAACCACAAACAAGGCCGACTCGACTCCACCAAAACAAACCTAAAGATTTCTAGCAAACAAAAAGCATGATGGCTCCATTAGATTGTTTCTAGACCAGCTTTATCTTTCGAAAGGGAATTCGTTGCAATTTGAGCAAACCCCTCTGGAATCAATCTGAGTCAAAGTAAGTTGAATTGAGGCGAGGGAAGCTCAGTGGAGCTTTGATACCCAAGCCTCACCGCTATCACAAGGCGGCGCAGTCACGCATTCAACTCACAGAAACCATCATGAACTTTGAAGTGTGCTTAAAGAGCAACCAATATTTTTCGAACGAGTTTCCTATTAAGCTCGTTACCCTATCGGTCTCGTTCTATTCCAAATTTTAAAGCTTGGGTTCGCGTTAGGTTTCGTTTTCCTAAGGCGGGCAAGAAGGGAGCGGTGATGAAATCCGAACCCTTATCTTGTTTAGGCCAGGCCTTTCCCTTTACTAGGAAAATAAAGACAGTCCGGTTCGTCCTCAAACAATTATCACCTTAAGGCAGACAGTAACCCGCTTGCAGGAGATTCGCGGGTGTTTCGATTGGACTTACCTCCCGTACCAGACGGGCGATGAACCGTTGTCGTCGACTCGGGCCACGACTCCTATGCCGTGTGCGAACCCGAGGGGCCGAGACGATATAGTAATCGTCGTCCTTCCCTGCACACAGTTTATATAATAATTTTTTTTTAATAATAATACCCTTCCGTAGGGTTAAAAAAAAACAAAGTCCAATTGTTTAAAGTCCAAAGTCCAAAATAAATAAAAAAAAATTACAGTTTTCCTCACGCACTCTAAAAAAAATTACAAATTAAAAATTAAATCCTAAAATTGTCCTTTTTTTTCTTCTCTTTTCGCTTTTCGCTTTAAGATTTTTCCTCTCCAAGTCCTTAGTTTTCACTTTGAACCTGCAAAATAAAGACAAAAAGAAACGTAAAAAGGAACAAACAATTCTAAAAAAAATAATAAACCTAAAAAAAAAATCAATCTATATACAAGTCCGCGTCGGCGCGGCGCCATTTTGTTGTAGTTTTGAAAGTGGTAGTAAAAGTTCGTTGCTCGGACTTGTAAAGATAATGGATTTTTAGATTTAAAAATATATTACAAAAATATTAACAATGGGTGCGAGAGGTAACCAAGACACTAGATTCCACTATTAGCAAAATTGATTGATAAATATTTCAAAACTCTATTCATTCTTAAGTCCTCTTTTATCTTTAATTCACTATCAATCATACAATTCTCAAATTATTTGTAAACTTAAGCATAGATTATCAAGAGATTTAACCAAATAACCTATCAAACTGAATAACAAATAATTAAACAATCATTCAAATAATTTAAAACTCTGCAAAAGCAGCGATTAGGTGAATTATATAATTAAATGAAATAGTTACCCATTTATGTTGCGTGAATAGCTTCCTCCATTGCCTTGGTTACGAGGGAATTAGTCGCTCATCATATTGGAAAACTCTCAAAGAATTTCATTGATGCTCAAAAGTGTTTTACAATGAAGAGAAAGATAAGTAAATAGTATAAAACAGGATTCTGCGACCCACAGAAGGCGTCCAGAATCAACGACACAGATATAGTGCTGTTGGTACAACGACTCAGTCGCGGAAAGGAGTGGAAAAGTGTCGCAATAAAGCGACAGTTTTTAACGACTTTCCTGCCTCGTCCAATGTTCTTCGTGTTCTTCAGTTCCAGCAGCAGCAGGAACTTCTTCACAGCGTCTGGTTCTTTGATTTTTACGTCTCTAACTCTCTCCCAACTCTCGACAGCCTCTTCCCAATGACCGATACTTGTATTTATAGTGTTTTGGAGCAAGAAATCCGACCATTGATTGCGTATATTTTCTCTTTAATTCGATTATTTTTTGCTGCCCAAAAATGAGAATACTTACCATTTAGAATTTCCACACGTTAACTCGCTCCCAAAACGCTCCAAATTAGTTTCTTCATGCCTCAGAAGCTTTCCCGCACCTCCACATCACTCCATGCACAGCAGAAACACACTTGAGTCGCTTACAGTGCGTGTTGCTCTGTTTTGGTTTGGTGAATCGAACCAGGAATTTTAGCCAAAATTGACCGATTCGTCACCCATACTGTGTTCCTCAACCTATATCACATCTCTATACCAAAATTCAGCCATTGAATCGACCTACACACTACTTCATTTCTTCGATCGAAAATTCTCTGTGTTGTGAACATTTTTCCCGCCAAAATCGATATTCAAATGAAGAAGAGGGGTGTCCCCCTATCCTGTCTTGGTGTCCCCTTAGTAATTTGGGCTGAAATAGTAATTCTTGGGTTGAAATAGTAATTTTTCTGGTTTCCTCCGGGACATTTCTGGGACGTTTCCGGTACATTTCTGGGGCGCCTCCAGGACATTTCTGGGGTGCCTTTAGTACTTTTCTCCGGGGTGTAAATCATCATTTTTGAGCAACTCTTTCCATACAAGGGTATTTTCTCCAAAACACCTAAACAAACATAAAAACACCATAATGAGAACAAATGGGTACTAATAAAATACATAAAGAGATCAAAATAGACACATAAATGCGTCTATCAAATACCCCCAAACTTATTATTTGCTAGTCCTCGAGCAAATTTTATTCTTGAAAAGTGACCGAGTTAATCTCGGGTGGGTTTATCAGAGGTGTACCCACAAAAACCAATACTCCAGACCCTAGCTATCTACGAAAAATCTTGGAAAGCACTAAAGAACCTCCTTGGTTGGCATACTTATTAATTACAGGAGGAAGTACCCTGACGCGAAATTCCAATTGTTGTATACGAGTTTGCACTCAAGCATACTAAAATTCATATAAGGACAGAGCTCTACTAAGATAGTTTCACGATGGACATCATACTCGGAGTCACTAATCACATGAAAAGATTAAGAAGATGGAAAAAGAAAAATGTAGATGGTTGAAAAGCGAACGGTGTTTCCCATATCTGTCTGAAGGCCTCTGAAAATTTATGAAAAGCAAATCAAATCTGTCTAATTAAAAACCTAATATGATAATAATATTAACACACTGGCATATACAAGGGAACCAGCGGTCAATAACTTAAATCTAGATCAACAAACTGGCAAATACAAGGGAACCAGCAGTTGACTACACAGAACAATAACCCATTTTTTTTTTTTTTACTTAACTAACGGCATGAATAGATCTTTTTGATCCAAGCGCATGCTTCTTGTCAGCAGATTATACGATAGTTCCCACGGGTCTGCATTCCACGCTTGCTTAGGCGACGGAAACAGGGAGAACACACGCATATTGCTATCCAAGTGTTAATACTTATTCCGATTGGTCTAACTGGTCCGGTCTTTTTTTTTTTTTTTTTTTTGAAAAGGTAACTCAGTCACTCTATTTCACCCTAGCAAAGGTAACAACTTGAATCGTGTGCCCCACCAAATCACTTGAAATAAAAGAAAAAAATAGAAAGTGAAAAGGACTCGACGAGATATGGCGAAACTATCATGTTATTTCTAACACCTGAGCTCTGTGCTTTTATGAATAGACTCTATAGATGTTTCCATCTAGTCAGATTGGTTCCTCAACTCCTAAAAAAAAATGTTTCCATCCACTTAGATTGGTTAGTGCTATCCTTAATAGGCATAAATTTCTAGGCTCTGGAGTTTATTTATTGCAACTAAAAAGTTTCTCCCATACCCCCAAACTTAAAAACATTGTCCTCAATGTTCTAAAGATGAAATTAAAAGCATGAACAAGGAGAGACAGTTATATTTGAAGCAAAAGAGTGAAGGAAGATATTACCGGGTTGCATGAGATTGGGTTACCTCCCAAGAAGTGCTAAGTTTAAAGTCTTCAGCCAGACTTAGAAAGGATTAGTCAACTCGAACCATAAAGTAACAGTCGAATAACTGTGGGTCTTCAAAACGAAATAGCTGACCAAGGAAACTGCAATGAACCAAGAAAATGGACAAGAAAAACATGCCCTTACCTATTTTCCTGAAAACTATTAATTGCGGTTCAGGTTCAGGTTCTATGAAAGGGTCTAAATAGAATATTTTCATTGGCTGCGTTTCTTCATAGTTGGATCCAAATTACTAGGTCCTAGAGTCTGGAAAAACTCAAATACGAACTTGGAATCACGAAGTAATAACCTAAATAATTGCGGATCCTCTAAGTCAATCAGATATGACTTACAATTGACCACATGAGATAGTGGTCATTCTTAGGAAAATGTGTCGATTCTATTCCTAAGCTTAGGTAGTCTCAGAACTTAATATTCGACACATTTGGAATATAAACGTTCCCACAGTTGGAAGAAAACTATTTGGTGGGAAAACAAAGTCAATCTGGGATCATAGCCTGGGCAAACCACATCAACCAGAGGATGGGTTTCTAATAACTGAACTCCTTCATGGACATCATTAGGCTCGGGAAAACGAGTATGAAGGTAATCTTGTAAAATGTCGAGGCACAGATATCAAGTCCTAAGTGGGGACTTTCTGAGAGTTAAAGGTAAGGCACTAGGGAAGTGATAATCACCCCCAAACTTAGAGTTTTCAGTGTCTCTAGATAGACTCTAATTATCTTGAATTTCGTATATTCAGAGTCTTAAATATTCTAGAGATTCTTCTAAGTTATTATCAGGTAGTGCATCTTTACTCATCTCTACGGGTCTATCTTCTTCTTCCAAGACTATTGTTTCTAAGTCGCTAGACTCTAAAACAGTATTTTCGAAATGAACCCGTTCCTCTAAACCACTATCGGCTTCGTAATCAAAAGGAAAAACTACATCGTCTAAAACGGTGGTATCCCTAATCAAATCCTCGTCCTTTTGAATAGGTGAATAATCATAAAAATTATTTGGATTTGAACTAGAAATAATATAATCATTATAAAGCTCAATTGGATTAATATTCCTGATCACTATGCCTACATATTTCAGATTCTTCATTACTACTATCCTCATCATAATAGTACAAAGATGATTGAACCTTATCTAAATAAGTAGTGTCTTTTATTCTAACCTCGTCCTCTAGATTGGGCAAATATTCACTATTGATATCAAGGGTAGAATTGGAAACACTATTTTGGAAATTTAGATTATTTCGAGCAGCATTAGCTAACTGTTCATTTTCTGCCTCTAAACGTGCTTGAATTTCACTGAGCGTAACACTTATACGTTCACAAGTCTCATTGAATATCTTAGACCGTTGTGTACTCTCTTCTCTTGAACTAACGCACGTTCATACTCCCTTCGAATTTGTTGGTAGGTTTCTTCTAGAGATTGAACAGGTTTAGAAATGTCATAATCAGGACTAGTTTTTATGTAATTTTCCAAAAACGCATGACTAGTACTATAATATTCCTGATTTTCTTGCTCGTAAGACCAATTGTGTGGATAGTAATTGGGCTCACTATGATATGAACCATAACCTTGAAAAGGTTGGCGTTCCCAACTACTATTCCCACCATGGTCATAAAACTGATGATGTCCATATTCAAATTCAGGTCGATACTCATTGTATTGGCTTCTATCATACCAGTTCGACATTCTTAATTGCAAGGGAATTCTACACAACCACAAACAAGGCCGACTCGACTCCACCAAAACAAACCTAAAGATTTCTAGCAAACAAAAAGCATGATGGCTCCATTTAGATTGTTTCTAGACCAGCTTCTATCTTTCGAAAGGGAATTCGTTGCAATTTGAGCAAACCCCTCTGGAATCAATCTGAGTCAAAGTAAGTTGAATTGAGGCGAGGGAAGCTCAGTGGAGCTTTGATACCCAAGCCTCACCGCTATCACAAGGCGGCGCAGTCACGCATTCAACTCACAGAAACCATCATGAACTTTGAAGTGTGCTTAAAGAGCAACCAATATTTTTCGAACGAGTTTCCTATTAAGCTCGTTACCCTATCGGTCTCGTTCTATTCCAAATTTTAAAGCTTGGGTTCGCGTTAGGTTTCGTTTTCCTAAGGCGGGCAAGAAGGGAGCGGTGATGAAATCCGAACCCTTATCTTGTTTAGGCCAGGCCTTTCCCTTTACTAGGAAAATAAAGACAGTCCGGTTCGTCCTCAAACAATTATCACCTTAAGGCAGACAGTAACCCGCTTGCAGGAGATTCGCGGGTGTTTCGATTGGACTTACCTCCCGTACCAGACGGGCGATGAACCGTTGTCGTCGACTCGGGCCACGACTCCTATGCCGTGTGCGAACCCGAGGGGCCGAGACGATATAGTAATCGTCGTCCTTCCCTGCACACAGTTTATATAATAATTTTTTTTATAATAATACCCTTCCGTAGGGTTAAAAAAAACAAAGTCCAATTGTTTAAAGTCCAAAGTCCAAAATAAATAAAAAAAAATTACAGTTTTCCTCACACACTCTAAAAAAATTACAAATTAAAAATTAAATCCTAAAATTGTCCTTTTTTTCTTCTCTTTTCGCTTTTCGCTTTAAGATTTTTCCTCTCCAAGTCCTTAGTTTTCACTTTGAACCTGCAAAATAAAGACAAAAAGAAACGTAAAAAGGAACAAACAATTCTAAAAAAATAATAAACCTAAAAAAAAAAATCAATCTATATACAAGTCCGGCGCGGCGCCATTTGTTGTAGTTTTGAAAGTGGTAGTAAAAGTTCGTTGCTCGGACTTGTAAAGATAATGGATTTTTAGATTTAAAAATATATATACAAAAATATTAACAATGGGTGCGAGAGGTAACCAAGACACTAGATTCCACTATTACGCAAAATTGATTGATAAATATTTCAAATCTCTATTCAATTCTTAAGTCCTCTTTTATCTTTAATTCACTATCAATCATAGATTCTCAAATTATTTGTAAACTTAAGCATAGATTATCAAGAGATTAACCAAGTATAACCTATCAAACTGAATAACAAATAATTAAACAATCATTCAAATAATTTAAAACTCTGCAAAAGCAGCGATTAGGTGAATTATATAATTAAATGAAATAGTTACCCATTTATGTTGCGTGATAGCTTCCTCCATTGCCTTGGTTACGAGGGAATTAACTCATCATAGTAAAACCTCTCAAAGAATTTCATTGATGCTCAAAAGTGTTTTACAATGAAGAGAAAGATAAGTAAATAGTATAAAACAGGATTCTGCGACCCACAGAAGGCGTCCAGAATCAACGACACAGATATGTAGTGCTGTTGGTACAACGACTCAGTCGCGGAAAGGATGGAAAAGTGTCGCAATAAAGCGACAGTTTTTAACGACTTTCCTGCCTCGTCCAATGTTCTTCGTGTTCTTCAGTTCCAGCAGCAGCAGGAACTTCTTCACAGCGTCTGGTTCTTTGATTTTTACGTCTCTAACTCTCTCCCAACTCTCGACAGCCTCTTCCCAATGACCGATACTTGTATTTATAGTGTTTTGGAGCAAGAAATCCGACCATTGATTGCGTATATTTTCTCTTTAATTCGATTATTTTTTGCTGCCCAAAAATGAGAATACTTACCATTTATAGAATTTCCACACGTTAACTCGCTCCCAAAACGCTCCAAATTAGTTTCTTCATGCCTCAGAAGCTTTCCCGCACCTCCACATCACTCCATGCACAGCAGAAACACACTTGAGTTCGCTTACAGTGCGTGTTGCTGTTTTGGTTTGGTGAATCGAACCAGGAATTTTAGCCAAAATTGACCGATTCCGTCACCCATACTGTGTTCCTCAACCTATATCACATCTCTATACCAAAATTCAGCCATTGAATCGACCTACCACTACTTCATTTCTTCGATCGAAAATTCTCCTGTGTTGTGAACATTTTCCCGCCAAAATCGATATTCAAATGAAGAAGAGGGGTGTCCCCCTATCCTGTCTTGGTGTCCCCTTAGTAATTTGGGCTGAAATAGTAATTCTTGGGTTGAAATAGTAATTTTTCTGGTTTCCTCCGGGACATTTCTGGGACGTTTCCGGTACATTTCTGGGGCGCCTCCAGGACATTTCTGGGGTGCCTTTAGTACTTTTCTCCGGGGTGTAAATCATCACTTTTTGAGCAACTCTTTCCATACAAGGGTATTTTCTCCAAAAACACCTAAACAAACATAAAAACCATAATGAGAACAAATGGGTACTAATAAAATACATAAAAGAGATCAAAATAGACACATAAATGCGTCTATCAAATACCCCAAACTTATTATTTGCTAGTCCTCGAGCAAATTTTATTCTTGAAAAGTGACCGAGTTAATCTCGGGTGGGTTTATCAGAGGTGTACCCACAAAAACCAATACTCCAGACCCTAGCTATCTACGAAAAATCTTGGAAAGCACTAAAGAACCTCCTTGGTTGGCATACTTATTAATTACAGGAGGAAGTACCCTGACGCGAAATTCCAATTGTTGTATACGAGTTTGCACTCAAGCATACTAAAATTCATATAAGGGACAGAGCTCTACTAAGATAGTTTCACGATGGACATCATACTCGGAGTCATACTAATCACATGAAAAGATTAAGAAGATGGAAAAAGAAAAATGTAGATGGTTGAAAAGCGAACGGTGTTTCCCATATCTGTCTGAAGGCCTCTGCCAAGATGAACCTAACCTAAATGACTGAGATACCGGTCTGACTAATATTAACACACTGGCATATACAAGGGAACCAGCGGTCAATAACTTAAATCTAGATCAACAAACTGGCAAATACAAGGGAACCAGCAGTTGACTACACAGAACAATAACCCATTTTATTTTATTTTAACTTAACGGCATGAATAGATCTTTTTGATCCAAGCGCATGCTTCTTGTCAGCAGATTATACGATAGTTCCCACGGGTCTTGCATTCCACGCTTGCTTAGGCGACGGAAACAGGGAGAACACACGCATATTGCTATCCAAGTGTTAATACTTATTCCGATTGGTCTAGCTGGTCCGGTCTTTTTTTTTTTTTTTTTTTTTTTGAAAAGGTAACTCAGTCACTCTATTTAACCCTAGCAAAGGTAACAACTTGAATCGTGTGCCCCACCAAATCACTTGAAATAAAAGAAAAAAATAGAAAGTGAAAAGGACTCGACGAGATATGGCGAAACTATCATGTTATTTCTAACACCTGAGCTCTGTGCTTTTATGAATAGACTCTATAGATGTTTCCATCTAGTCAGATTGGTTCCTCAACTCCTAAAAAAAAATGTTTCCGTCCACTTAGATTGGTTAGTGCTATCCTTAATAGGCATAAATTTCTAGGCTCTGGAGTTTATTTATTGCAACTAAAAAGTTTCTCCCATACCCCCAAACTTAAAATTAACATTGTCCTCAATGTTCTAAAGATGAAATTAAAAGCATGCACAAGGAGAGACAGTTATTATTTGAAGCAAAAGAGTGAAGGAAGGATATTACCGGGTTGCATGAGATTGGGTTACCTCCCAAGAAGTGCTAAGTTTAAAGTCTTCAGCCAGACTTAGGAAAGGATTAGTCAACTCGAACCATAAAGTAACAGTCGGAATAACTGTGGGTCTTCAAAACGAAATAGAGATGACCAAAGGAAACTACAATGAACCAAGAAAATGGACAAGAAAAACATGCCCTTACCTATTTTCCTGAAAACTATCGTTAATTGCGGTTCAGGTTCAGGTTCTATGAAAGGGTCTAAATAGAATATTTTCATTGGTTGCGTTTCTTCATAGATTTGATCCAAATTACTAGGTCCTAGAGTCTGGAAAAACTCAAATACGAACTTAGAATCACGAAGTAATAACCTAAATAATTGCGGATCCTCTAAGTCAATCAGATATGACTTGCATAGTTGACCACAGTGAGAGTAGTGGTCATTCTTAGGAAAATGTGTCGATTTTATTAACCTAAAGTACTTAGGCTTAGTCTCAGAACTTAATATTCGACACATTTGGAATATAAACGTTCCCACAGTTGGAAGAAAACTATTTGGTGGGAAAACAAAGTCAATCTGGGTATCATAGCCTGGGCAAACCACATCAACCAGAGGATGGGTTTCTAATAACTGAACTCCTTCATGGACATCATTAGGCTCGGGAAAACGAGTATGAAGGTAATCTTGTAAAATGGTCGAGGCACAGATATCAAGTCCTAAGTGTGGGGACTTTCTGAGAGTTAAAGGTAAGGCACTAGGGAAGTGATAATCACCCCCAAACTTAGAGTTTTCAGTGTCTCTAGATAGACCTCTAATTATTTCTTGAATTTCCGTATATTCAGAGTCCTTAAAATATTCTAGAGATTCTTCTAAGTTATTATCAGGTAGTGCATCTTTACTCATCTCTACGGGTCTATCTTCTTCTTCCAAGACTATTGTTTCTAAGTCGCTAGACTCTAAAACAGTATTTTCGAAATGAACCCGTTCCTCTAAACCACTATCGGCTTCGTAATCAAAAGGAAAAACTACATCGTCTAAAACGGTGGTATCCCTAATCAAATCCTCGTCCTTTTGAATAGGTGAATAATCATAAAAATTATTTGGATTTGAACTAGAAATAATATAATCATTATAAAGCTCAATTGGATTAATATATTCCTGATCACTATGCCTACATATTTCAGATTCTTCATTACTACTATCCTCATCATAATAGTACAAAGATGATTGAACCTTATCTAAATAAGTAGTGTCTTTTATTCTAACCTCGTCCTCTAGATTGGGCAAATATGCACTATTGATATCAAGGGTATAATTGGAAACACTATTTTGGAAATTTAGATTATTTCGAGCAGCATTAGCTAACTGTTCATTTTCTGCCTCTAAACGTGCTTGAATTTCACTGAGCGTAACACTTATACGTTCACAAGTCTCATTGAATATCTTGGACCGTTGTGTACTCTCTTCTCTTGAACTAACCGCACGTTCATACTCCCTTCGAATTTGTTGGTAGGTTTCTTCTAGAGATTGAACAGGTTTAGAAATGTCATAATCAGGACTAGTTTTTATGTAATTTTCCAAAAACGCATGACTAGTACTATAATATTCCTGATTTTCTTGCTCGTAAGACCAATTCGTGTGTGAATAGTAATTGGGCTCACTATGATATGAACCATAACCTTGAAAAGGTTGGCGTTCCCAACTACTATTCCCACCATGGTCATAAAACTGATGATGTCCATATTCAAATTCAGGTCGATACTCATTGTATTGGCTTCTATCATACCAGTTCGGCATTCTTAATTGCAAGGGAATTCTACACAACCACAAACAAGGCCGACTCGACTCCACCAAAACAAACCTAAAGATTTCTAGCAAACAAAAAGCATGATGGCTCCATTTAGATTGTTTCTAGACCAGCTTTTATCTTTCGAAAGGGAATTCGTTGCAATTTGAGCAAACCCCTCTGGAATCAATCTGAGTCAAAGTAAGTTGAATTGAGGCGAGGGAAGCTCAGTGGAGCTTTGATACCCCAAGCCTCACCGCTATCACAAGGCGGCGCAGTCACGCATTCAACTCACAGAAACCATCATGAACTTTGAAGTGTGCTTAAAGAGCAACCAATATTTTTCGAACGAGTTTCCTATTAAGCTCGTTACCCTATCGGTCTCGTTCTATTCCAAATTTTAAAGCTTGGGTTCGCGTTAGGTTTCGTTTTCCTAAGGCGGGCAAGAAGGGAGCGGTGATGAAATCCGAACCCTTATCTTGTTTAGGCCAGGCCTTTCCCTTTACTAGGAAAATAAAGACAGTCTGGTTCTTCCTCAAACAATTATCACCTTAAGGCAGACAGTAACCCGCTTGCAGGAGATTCGCGGGTGTTTCGATTGGACTTACCTCCCGTACCAGACGGGCGATGAACCGTTGTCGTCGACTCGGGCCACGACTCCTATGTCGTGTGCGAACCCGAGGGGCCGAGACGATATAGTAATCGTCGTCCTTCCCTGCACACAGTTTATATAATAAATTTTTTTTAATAATAATACCCTTCCGTAGGGTTAAAAAAAAACAAAGTCCAATTGTTTAAAGTCCAATGTCCAAAATAAATAAAAAAAAATTACAGTTTTCCTCACACACTTTAAAAAAAATTACAAATTAAAAATTAAATCCTAAAATTGTCCTTTTTTTTCTTCTCTTTTCGCTTTTCGCTTTAAGATTTTTCCTCTCCAAGTCCTTAGTTTTCACTTTGAACCTGCAAAATAAAGACAAAAAGAAACGTAAAAAGGAACAAACAATTCTAAAAAAAAATAATAAACCTAAAAAAAATAAATCAATCTATATACAAGTCCCCGGCAGCGGCGCCATTTTGTTGTAGTTTTGAAAGTGGTAGTAAAAGTTCGTTGCTCGGACTTGTAAAGATAATGGATTTTTAGATTTAAAAATATATATACAAAAATATTAACAATGGGTGCGAGAGGTAACCAAGACACTAGATTCCACTATTAGGCAAAATTGATTGATAAATATTTCAAATCTCTATTCAATTCTTAAGTCCTCTTTTATCTTTAATTCACTATCAATCATACAGATTCTCAAACATTATTTGTAAACCTTAAGCATAGATTATCAAGAGATTAAACCAAGCATAACCTATCAAACTGAATAACAAATAATTAAAACAATCATTCAAACAATTTAAAACTCTGCAAAAGCAGCGATTAGGTGAATTATATAATTAAATGAAATAGTTACCCATTTATGTTGCGTGGATAGCTTCCTCCATTTCCTTGGTTACGAGGGAATTAACTCATCATAGTAAAAATGCTCTCAAAGAATTTCATTGATGCTCAAAAGTGTTTTACAATGAAGAGAAAGATAAGTAAATAGTATAAAACAGGATTCTGCGACCCATAGAAGGCGTCCAGAATCAACGACACAGATGTAGTGCTGTTGGTACAACGACTCAGTCGCGGAAAGGAATGGAAAAGTGTCGCAATAAAGCGACAGTTTTTAACGACTTTCCTGCCTCGTCCAATGTTCTTCGTGTTCTTCAGTTCCAGCAGCAGCAGGAACTTCTTCACAGCGTCTGGTTCTTTGATTTTTACGTCTCTAACTCTCTCCCAACTCTCGACAGCCTCTTCCCAATGACCGATACTTGTATTTATAGTGTTTTGGTGCAAGAAATCCGACCATTGATTGCGTATATTTTCTCTTTAATTCGATTATTTTTTGCTGCCCAAAAATGAGAATACTTACCATTTATAGAATTTCCACACGTTAACTCTCTCCCAAAACGCTCCAAATTAGTTTCTTCATGCCTCAGAAGCTTTCCCGCACCTCCACATCACTCCATGCACAGCAGAAACACACTTGAGTTCGCTTACAGTGCGTGTTGCTCTGTTTTGGTTTGGTGAATCGAACCAGGAATTTTAGCCAAAATTGACCGATTCCGTCACCCATACTGTGTTCCCCAACCTATATCACATCTCTATACCAAAATTCAGCCATTGAATCGACCTACCACTACTTCATTTCTTCGATCGAAAATTCTCCTGTGTTGTGAACATTTTTCCCGCCAAAATCGATATTCAAATGAAGAAGAGGGGTGTCCCCCTATCCTGTCTTGGTGTCCCCTTAGTAATTTGGGCTGAAATAGTAATTCTTGGGTTGAAATAGTAATTTTTCTGGTTTCCTCCGGGACATTTCTCGGACGTTTCCGGTACATTTCTGGGGCGCCTCCAGGACATTTCTGGGGTGCCTTTAGTACTTTTCTCCGGGGTGTAAATCATCACTTTTTGAGCAACTCTTTCCATACAAGGGTATTTTCTCCAAAAACACTTAAACAAACATAAAAACACCATAATGAGAACAAATGGGTACTAATAAAATATATAAAAGAGATCAAAATAGACACATAAATACGTCTATCACTATCGCTACGGATCTTCAACAAAAACGATGTTGAGTTGAACTCGTTCAGAATCATTGCAACATGAAGTAACGAAGAATTCAAGGAGTTGAAGAACCAAGGAAATCAAGCATGGTGGATTCTGGAGTTTTGAATCTATATTTTTTAATCCATATGTCTTAATAGTTTTGTCACTAAAATTGATAAAGGGGGAGATTGTTAGAGCATTGCTCGGTCAAACTCACAAGTGTTGTTATCTTAAGCTTGTTGTCCAATTTAGTTGTCAAAATTCTTGATTTCTAGTCTACATTTAGTCAAGTCTCGGGTTAGGATAGAAGTGTGTAGTTGAGATTCGAATATCATTGCGTTCTACCGTTTAAAGGCGAATATCAACATGAGCTCTGGAGAACTTCTTTAACAAAGGTAAGTGAAGACTGGACCACCTATTTCTGAAGTTTTCACATTTTTATCTATGAGACATTGTCGTATGACTAAATTAGATAGTACATGCATAATAGAAATTTCGAGTCAAGTTTATCTCGAATATCGTTCTCGAAATATGCTAAGCTTAAGAACATTTGTTCATACTTGATGAATTTGGTTAAGAACAACTTATTGCTCATGACCTAAATTATGATTCAAGATTTAATCATTTGAAAATATCCTGGAACAGTGATATGTATCATTGATGCTATTCGGGAATGTTTCAAATCGATTATTAGAGAGATATATAAATATTGTTAATCTGGATACATGATATTATGCATACAAATTCACATACTGAGAGAACTGTTATAAGTCCAGAGCCTTCAGTACATGTACCCAGTATACGTATCAACATAGCTATAGTTCGTTCTGCATACCCGGTATCCATACCATAAAAAGTCTGTGAACTCATGAACCAGGAAGGTACGCATACCATAAAATATATGTGAGTTCCTGAAACTATTTTTGTCTTAAGGGCATACCCGGTACACGTACTATGACAAGAATATTCATGAACAGGTACAATACACGTACTTACCATGTCGAATATTTTCAGATGCATCAAAATTATTTTAATGAGATAATCAACATTTGAATAACTCTCTAAGAACACATCTAGACATGATTGAGCACATTCGTGACACGAGAAAAGTCTTTAAGTGTTATATGAAAATGGTTAAGATTATTGTTCAATTGGCTAGTTTCGGCTAACTTTTATGAACCAAGCATTATACACGGTTCGGTTACGGTTCATCCTAACCAGAGTGTATTTTTTGTTATGTTAATCTCAAGTCAAGTTTTTCTTTTAACGGTGATTATTGATTACTTGATTGCAGAGCTACCTTAGCTTAAAGCTAAAACAACTTTGATCTCGAAAGTCTATAAAAGAAAAACTTCATACAACTGGGATTTTTGAATCCCTAACACTATTCTTGTGTGTCCTAGTTGTAAACTAGAATCGTCATATCCTTAAAACCCTTCTAGGATTTAGCGACTAAAAGATTTCACCTTGGGATTCGTGAAGCCAGGTCCAACTATCGCTATCTTGATAGTTCGTGTATCCTGATCTTGTTTGATTGTCGAGTCTTGCTCCAACAAACAAGATAAAGAGAAATCACAAAGTTTCTTCGTCTCAGATTTTGTGATTCCACGAGTTTAAACTTGTGAGATGAATAATAATCTAGGTTTCTCTTCGGGAGTCATAAGACCGAATTTTGAGGTTTAATGGACTTTGTCTATTGCAATCGACTTCCTACCTTGCCTTGATCTTTGATCAGAACCTAAATCATATATGGTCTTATTTGTGGGAGGAAGATTGATTTAAATTCTTTAATTGAGTTGAAGCACCTCTTGGGATGTAAAGGACGGCAGCTAAGGGAATCAATTGCGTGGAGTTGGGATTCAAGTGGCGTAAGGAGCGCGACTGTAACTGAATTACTTTGACAGTTTAATTCGGACTGAACTACATTCTAGTCCGAAGTTCTGATAGTAGGATAGAGTCTATAGCGGCTAATACAGTTTGGTGTTCCCTGGGTTTTTTTGCATTTACGGTTTCCTCGTTAACAAAATTTCTGGTGTTTGTGTTATTTCTTCTTTGTATTAATATTATTTATATTTATAATTTAAATATCACAGGTTGTACGTTGAAATCAGTTCAAGTAGATAAGTCCAACGCAATAGTTGGATACGACTTGATTGATTCTTGGATATTGATCTTTGGAATCGTCGAAGTACTCTCACGGTTAATCAGGTTGATGGACTAGTCCTTGTAACATTTTGATTGTGATAGAAAGAGATATAAGCTCTTCATATCTTTCCTGATTAAGATTCATTAAGTTGAACTCTCGAAATTATATTTGAGTTTGGTCCAAACAGGTTGCCTAAGAAAAAGTTGGTGGTATTTTGGTACCCCCATGTTTTCACCTGGAATATATTTAACTATCTTACAAGACACGAAAAAAATGTATATACATCCTCAATGAATATATCTGAAAAAGCGGGTGTCTAACAACCACACCCAATATTTCATTTAGGCAATCTGTATGTAATTCTAAGAGAATCAACTAGACAGTCAAACTCAATCAAGGAAAATATATCCAAGAGTTATGTCTTTGTTTCTCAATGTAATCAGCAAATCAAACAGATAGAAATCCACGAGCCTGATTATTATGAGAAACAACTTGAACGGTATCAAAGACCGATATTCAAGTGTCAATCAATTTCAATCAACAACCAAAGGTTGGGTTTACCAATTAATTCAACTACATACAACCTGTGATATTTCAATTATATAGAAAATATAATGCAAAAAAGAAATAACACAGACACCAGAAGTTTTGTTAACGAGGAAACCGCAAATGCAGAAAAACCCCGGAACCTAGTCCAATCTCATACTGATTAAAGTACAGTCGCGTTTCTTACGCCTCTGAATCCCAGCAGGATTCTACGCCCAAAGTCGAAGACTTGATAAACAAATCTGTCTCACATAGAAAAGTCTATTTGAATAGATAAATTTGTCTCCCACAAAAATACCTATGAAGTTTTTGTTCCATATTTTGATAAATCAAGGTAAAAAGGAACCAATTGATATACCAAACTTATATTCCCGAAGAACAGCCTAGAAATATCAATCACCTCATAATAACTTAACTATATGGTAGTAGAACAAGTTATTGTGGAATCACAAAGAATGAGACGAAGAGCTTTGTGATTACTTTTTATATATTACCTATCGGAGATAAATCTCGACCAAATCTTAGAGAAGATAGTACTCAATACGATAGAACAAAGTAAGATCAGAACACACAATTATAGAGAAAATAGTTGGGTCTGGCTTCAGAATCCCAATGAAGTCTTTAAGTCGTTAACCTATAATGGTTTTAGGAAAAACCTAGGTTAAAGGAGAATCGACTCTATTCGCAACTAGTATCACACAGGAGGTGTGGGGATTAGGTTTCTCAGTTGCTAGAGTTCTCCCTTATATAGTCTTCAAATCAGGGTTTACAATCAATGTTACCTTGGTAAAAAAGCATTCAATATTCACCGTTAGATGAAACTTGATTTAAGATTGAATCTAATATCTTTCCACCGTTAGATGGTCTTTAGCTTGTTACACACAAATGAAATATACCTTCATTTAGATATGGGTAACCGTACCTAAACGTGTATATTAAATTGGCTCAATAACAGTTAACCGAAGTTAGCCATTGTTGATGGGAGAAAATGATTTGCTGGTTTTATGGGAATGTGAAGAGACAACCGTGCGGAGGAGACTCCTTCGACCGAGAAAATTGCTTTAACCTTTTGCAAACAGATGCACTGCACGGGAGTGCTTTGAGTTTAAGAGATCAATCTGTAGGACTCCGGCTTAAACCAAGAAAATGGTCGTTCGAGAGTCAATTCGGTCACAAGAGAGGATGGGTTGATCTCTAGGAGGGAAGTTGTGAAGTGTGTGAGATCAATGATGATAAAGGATTGTGGATGTGTTGTGTATTCTGCTTGAATAAATAAGTTAAGTTTTGATTGATTGAATTTTGCTCTGCTAGGAGTGATTGCTCAAAACAATGAGAATTCTTGTGTGATGAGAATTCTTTGTTCAGACGAGCGTTCTTGTTTTTTAATCATGGATTCAGAGACTCGTTTATATTGCAAGATTAGTAGACGCATTGATCCAAGTAAGTGTGACAGTTGCTGGAGTGAAAGAGTATAAAAGTAGAAAAGTGGGAAATCATGTTAAAACCAGTTACTCATCGTGTGGAGACTTGGTTGATTGTCCACCCACTATTTTACTAACTCCTCTAACCGCTTGCACGACTTAATCACATTCTCATTGTGGATGAACACACGTGTCGTAGGCCGCCAGACCAAAATCCTAGTTAATATCCACCATGTGACATGGTTGAGGTCTCGTGATTGCGGAGTCTGCAAGGCAGACGTGTATTTAGTTAGTTAGTGGTTGACTTGATCAAACGATGAGTCTTGATATTGTTGAGTCGAGCATGATTGACGAATGCTCTATGATTCATGGACTGGGCATATCGGTTGAGACAGATGTATAATTATCGGATGAATGTTGATGGTTGAATCAACATGATGAATATTGATAATCTGAGAAAATATTACTCGTCTGAGCGAATATTGCTCATTTGATGAATTACTGAATATTGATAGTTGAATCAATATTGCTAATTTAAGCAAATATTGCTCGTGTGAGCAAGTATTGGTCTCGTGAATAATTAAATATTGATAACTGAACCAATATTCCTAGCCCGAGCAAATATTGCTCGTTTCATGAATTATTGGTAGCGCGACCAAATAAAACATTAATTTGAAATATTGGTAGCTGGACCAAATATAATTAGTTAGAATGGTGATTGATGGATCAACATAAAAATATTGGTGTTTGAATCTGTTCAGAATTATGCTTTGAAGAGCATTTGATTAAAAATACTAATTTTGATCGATTTCTGATCAATTGATGATTTTCTGAAAATCAATCACTGAACGAGAGAGGGATCGGATACATGGTATGATGCCGACCACGTAGCTCCCAGGTGCTCGAATGAGCATGCAACAAAGTCCTTTGAAGACCAGTTGATGAAAGGATGATTAAATGATGGTTTAATCATTTATTGAGTGCTCATCTGAGCATTAGGCAATAAAACCTAATTATGGAGAGATGAGGGACCGACCAAGAGGGCATGGAAGCGGCCCTTGATGGTTGTGGGACCGACTGACGGTCGTTTGATGAAATTCCAAATTATTTGGAAAGAGTTTGCACCCAATATGAACAAATTAGGTCAAATTATGAAGATGTGTGGGACCGGCTCCTTGCAAGCCAAAGGGCCAACCCTGGTCGGTCATGGTAACATGCCCGTGTCACCACAGTGTCTGTGTATCAATCCTGAGAGTTTTGGTATTTTCTGGTGCGCGTTTGAGCAATATTTTGGATTTTCAGAAGAGTTTGATCTTAACTTAAACTCTCAATTTTGCTTGAATGAGCAAGTAGGGCATCGCTCGTGCGATCAATATTTTAATTTTTGCATAAGAATCCTAGTCGGTCATGTGACCATATGGCTTTTGGCTTTTTGCTAGTTTGAGCAATATTGGTGAAATATTGAAAAATTAGGATTTTTTTCTCGAACGAAGGAGTTTCATGAGATGAGGGAAGGAATAATAATAAAATAAAGAATAAGAGAGGTTGTGGAACCGTCCACGGCTAGTAGGCACGGTCCCGTGACACTCTTCCCAATTTTGTATTATTTTCATCGTGCGAGGAAATATGGAGAAACTAAGAGTTTTGCTCGAACGAGGGAGTTTGCTCGAATGAAGGAGTTTTCTTGAGATTAGGAAAAATAATAAAATAAGAGAAAATAAAATAGGGAGGCGTGGGACCGGCCACGGCGGCATAACCAGCCATCTAATGGGCCTGGTCCCCTTAGGCGCCTTTTTATTAGTTTATTATTATTATTTTCCTTCCCTATTTTGCATAGGTTTCCTTGTTCGTCCATATTTTTGAATGCTCATTCGTGCATTTGGTTGCTCGTTTGTGCATTATTATTAAGTACACTTGCACCATTTTCTCGGGGCTTACTCGGTGGTGGCCCAGATGCCCGTACGTTGAATATTTATTACTAACCCATGGAATTCTACTGGGAAAAGCCATGAATTGAAGTAACAAAATATTATGATTAATGTATAATTCTTTCTAGGAATTCAATTGATGAATCTTGCGACTAGAAATAATTAATTGATGGCTCTATACTAGAAGGCAAGTTGTCTAGGAGTATTATGATTATTCGATAATTGAGCGATATGAGCTAATTGAAGCGTCATATTTATTCTGTATAGTTAGGGAAAACATTGTTACATCCTGAAGACGTTATCGCTCTATACTAGCAGGCAAGCTGTCTAGGAGTTGTCCAATCATTAAGATTCTACACATATGTCTTTTATATAGTCATGGAAAATATTGTTACATCCTGAAGACGTTACCGCTCTATACTAGCAGGCAAGCTGTCTAGGAGACGTCCAATCATTTTCGATTCTATATAAAAGTGATTACTGAAATTGTTCAGTATTGATGAAATATATCGCGGTCTCAATTGAGAGACTGCATATTCATGTATGCTCTGAGAGGCAATACCCTCAGTCAGAGGTTCTTATGGATGATCTGAGAGGCAATACACTCAGTCAGAGATCATCGTGGAATGAGCTTTCATACTTAAACGAGAGGCATGAGTCTCCATACTCGTCTGATTACTGGATCATGAATATGCAAGGTTATGATTTTACGATATTAGCCTTTGTCAAAAATCCACCATCAACATTAAGTCCCCTTTGAAGACCAGTTGATGAAAGGATGATTAAATGCTGGTTTAATCATTTATTGAAATAGTGCTCGTCTGAGCATTAGGCAATAAAACCTAATTACAGAGAGATGAGAGACCGACCAAGAGGGCATCGAACCGGCCCTTGGTGGTCGTGGGACCGACTGACGGTCGTTTGATGAAATTCCAAATTATTTGGAAAGAATTTGCACCCAATATGAACAAATTAGGTCAAATTATGAAGATGTGTGGGACCGGCCCTTGCAAGCCAAAAGGCAAACCCTGGTCGGTCATGGTGACATGCCCGTGTCACCACAGTGTTCGTGTCTCAGTCCTGAGAGTTTTGGTATTTTCCGGTGCGCGTTTGAGCAACATTTTGGATTTTCAGAAGAGCTTGATCTAGACTGAAACTCTCAAGGTGAAAAGGAACCAATTCATATACCAGACTTATATTCCCGAAGAACAACCTATAAATATCAATCACCTCACAATAAATTAACTATATGGTAGTAGAACAAGTTATTGTGGAATCACAAAGAATGAGACAAAGAGCTTTGTGATTACTTTTTATATCTTACCTATCAGGGATAAATCTCGAGAAAATCTTAGAGAAGATAGTACTCAATTTGATAGAATAAAGTAAGACTAAAACACGCAACTACATAGAAAAAAGTTGGATATGAATTCAGAATCCCAATAAAGTCTTTAAGTCGTTAACCTATAATGGTTTTAGGAAAAACCTAGGTTAAAGGAGAATCTATTCTAGTTGCAACTAGTATGACACAGGACGTGTGGGGATTAGGTTTCCCAGTTGCTAGAGTTCTCCATATAGTCTTCAAATCAAAGTTTGCAATCAATGTTACCTTGGTAACAAAGCATTTTGTATTCACTATTAAATGAACCCTGATTTAAGATTCAAGCTAATATCTTTCCACCATTAGATGGTATTTAGCTTGTTACACACAAATGAAATATACCTTCATTTAGATATGGGTAACCGTACCTAAACGTGTATATTGAGTTGGATCAATAACAGTTAACCGAGGTTAGCCGTATGAACACTTTTCTCTTAACCTTATTCATCTTAACACTTCTAGATCAATTGATAAGCAAATGAATCTAATTGTGTTACTCATAAAGTTGTTCAATTGTTTATATTCTCATAGAAGTATACTGACACAATTGAAGCAAAATCAGATTGATTCAAAAGAATCGGCTAATGAACATTTTAGCCACGGTTTGCAAAGATTGCATTCCTTATTTTATAAATGTATTTGTTAATGAGTATGAAATCATGCTTAACCGATTAAAGAACTTGAACCACTTAAATTTGTAAACACGTACGCGAACTTAAGTTCTGGACATTGGTCACAAGCCGACAGTTCGCAAACGGGTACGCAAACTTTAGCTCCGGACTGAACTCAGTTGAAACCGTTTGCAAACGGGTACGTAAACTTGGTTCCCGTACTTCAACAGTTAAATCAGTTTGCGAACGGGTATGCAAACTTAAGTACCCTGACTTAAACAGTTGAATAAGGTTGCGAACGGGTATATATGCAAACTTTCGGTCCTGAATTCCGTCAAAAAAGTTTGTACACTAAGTACGCAAACCGTAATGTATCCAGACATGGGTTTTAGCTCTTAAGTCCCATTTCAATCATTGAAACATTCTTAGAAGACGACAATAGCTGTCTCATACAAGCTATTAGCTTATAAGCAATTTTCAAATGATTCAATGATCAATACGAAATATTCCGAGCCTACATCAAATGATTGTCTCACACAAATCATGTAAGATGTTACTAGATGATTTTCACATGATCATCTTTTGACTTTCGTCAAGAATAATGATGAACATGGTTAAAGGTAAAATCTTTCCAATACATATTTCGATAAAGATATAAGCGAGTTAAACTCAGCTCGAAATATCAAATGTGTATAATGTAAAGTTTATATAGCTATACGACTTTTGTCTCAATAGGAGATAGAATAGAATAGACTTCTGAGTGATAGATGAGTTCAAGTCTCCCATACCTTTTGTTGATGAAGTTCCACAATCTCCCCTTAGTAGTTCTTCGTCTTCAATCGATGAATGTCGTGAAGTCTAAAGCTCAACTACACCTTCTATCCTAATCCGAGACATAGCTATAAGTAGACTAGAAATCAAGACTTATAGTTTTGACAACTAAACCTTACAAACAAGCTTGAGATATCAACGCTTGCGCGTTCGACCGAGCAGTGCTCTAACAATCTCCCCATTTGTCAATTTTAGTGACAAAACTACCAATACATCTGGATTACAAAATAAATAAACTTTGTAGCTTCTCATCCAAATGCTTTATTTCCTTTGGTCTTCAACATTCCTTGAATTCTTCATCACTCCAAGTACTCCAGTGACTCTGAACATGTTCAACTCAGCATCATAGTTGTTGAAGATCCGTAGCCATAACTATAAGAAAACAGTTGTTCTCAATTATTGTTATATACAGTATCACGGTATTATTACACAACATCAAAGTTAAATTGTATCACAACTTTGACAATAATACTATGGTTATATGTATCACTCCCCCTTAGTTAATACATCATCTCACAATGAAAACCACTCCCCCTTACATAATGATCCGCAAGCCATATGTATATGTAGTGTGAACTACAAAATAATTCTCCCCTTTTTGTCAATATAAATTGGCAAAGGTATGAAAACTAGCGGGATCATAATGAAATTCTCAAAGAGATACTTCATGACTAAAAGAGAACATATCAACTTTGTTTCGATGGATTCACATAGTCGAAACTTAGTATATTCATCAAGGAGTTTATAAAGATACAAGATAACTCCTACAATATTCCACAACCGCACTCCCCACAAAGATTTGGCAATTAAGCACAAGTTCAATTAAGAACTCTCCCCCATAAATGTCATTCCCGAAAGAATAACAAGAGTGACCTTACTTTTACAAGAAAAGAAGGATTTCTTTGGACATTAACAAATCACATGAAACATGAATTTGTATCCAAAAAACTCAATTAAATTAACCACAAAGAAACCTCAATGATTAATTTAATCTAAAATACTCAACATAAGAAAACTTACGGAGCCATACAATACTTTCACATAGAGGTGGATCAGGGAAAGAACAACACTGTAGAATATTCAAAGATTCATTCTATTTTTCATCAATATTTTCATAATGATATCATAGACCTAATTTTTGACATATAATTCAAAAGTTCATTCTATTTTCCATCAATATTTGCATAGTGACACAATAGACTTACTTTTGACATATGTGGGACAATCATAGTTCACGGACGTAAACACACATATCCCATAACATTATTTGCGATATATGAAACCAATAAAGATTAATACTGCAAAATCATCTTTTAAAAAACTTAAAATTTAAATAAATAAATCTAAAAACATTGTAAGATGAAAATCGTTGGTAATAGCAATGTGTAATCACAATATAGGCTATTCCAAACTCTAGTTATCCTTCTCAAAACACAAGAATAAATTCTCATGAGAAGTTTCCTAGACATTAAGACCTCTGAAAAATTCTTTATCGTCCCCGAACTCCTTGTCGTCAACAGCCATTGGAACATGAGGTTCGTGAAGAAAGGATTCAATTCCAACAAACCTTCTTGACTGATGCCGAACCAGGGCCTTATGAATTTCAATAGTTCTTAAAAAAATAGCCTTTATTCGTTGAATATCCTCCCTTGTTTCCTTCAACACTCCGAGAACTTCAGAAAACTTTTGAAGATTAGAGGGGATACCCATTGGTTTCTTCATATTCTTCATTTTTCTCTTTAAAGTTGTAGAGGAATGAGATTTATCTTTTTCCTTCATAATTGATGGCTTAACAATCATATTAACATCTTTTCCATCACAAGATATGACGCTCGGAGTCTTCATTCAAGTATGGAATTGTGATATACGCAATTAAATCTCTACAAGCAATCTTGTGATAAAAAGAGTTTTCAGGGAAGGAAAAAAGGAATGTAGGATTGCAGAACCTATGTGCAGAATAGGATTCACGTACGACCAATCCATAACCCTAAAGAAGGTAGAATTGCCGATTTTAACCTCTTTCAATAACCAAAAAGGGAAAACCTTTTTAATACCAATTTATGATATGAAAATATCAGCACAATTCTGGAAAACAAAAAGAAAGAAAACAAAATTTTTCTTTTCCTAAAGCCTAATCTATACTCATCTGTTGTCTCTTTTGAAGTCAGGCACATGAGACAAGATACACCTTCAACATAATTAAGTTGTGCTGGGGTGAACAATAATTTGTCCACCATACAGTACTTCTTGTACGGAATTCTTAATACCCCTTTTCACGGAATGTTTAGACCTTGTTCTTTTCCGTAGGGGTCTAATTTTTTCTTTAGAAATTAACTTTTTCGGAGAAGTATTGAGTTTACATCCCTCGGATGAATTAGACTTCTGAACAAGTTTGAGCTTGTTTGCTAATCGATTTACTCTCTGTTGAAGTTTGTTGACATTTCTTATTTTATGCTTGTACTTGTAACACTTAGAAAGTTCATGACCCTTAAAAGTACAATAAGAACATGTCAATGTGGAGGACGATTCAGACATCACAGCTGAGCACACTGCTAAAAAAATTGAAGTACCTGAAACATGTGAAATAGAATTTTCAATAGACGGGGAAAAATCCATTTTATCCTCCATAGTGGTTGACGAAGTTTCTCCAAGAAGAATGTCAAGATTGATGTACGTATTACTACAATTATCAAGATCAATATTTTCACTAAGGAGTACAACACTTGACTTTTCATCATCACTTGAATCAAGAGTTGCAGCAAGACCTTTGTTCCCAATGTATTTTCTACGATTTGGATACTCATTAGAAAAATGACCAAAACCTTTATACTTGAAGCACTATGGCATATCCTCATCATCAGTATCGACAGTGTCCCTATTTTTCGAAGGGGCGCGGTCATGAGGTTTGACTGATGACCTGGGTTTATCTCTGATGAACCGTTTACTTCTCTTCAAAAGAACATCTCTAAATTGTCTAGTGATCAGTGAAACTGCGTTGTCAAGATCTTCATCTGATAAATCAGTCTCAATAGGATCAACAACAGAGTTGCCAACGCTTTTACTTTTGTCAAGCAATTTAGTGTTCTTTTGTGCTTTGAAAGCAACATCCTTCCCAGATTTGGATGTATGCTCATGATCAAAGATCTTTAACTTCCCAACAAGAGTATTTCTGGAAAGAGTATCAAGGTTATTTCTTTCAACGATGGCATGTTTCTTAGAATCATATCTAGCTGGCCTCGATCTGAGAATTTTCATCATAATGTCCTTTTTAGGAATAGTCTTAACCAATGTAAAAGATGCATTAAAAATTTCAGATACCTTGTGATTAAACTCATCAAATGAATCTTCATCATCCATACGAAGGTTTTCCCAATCAGAATTTAGGTTTTGAAGCCTATGTTCTTTCTCAGAGGAATTTCCTTCGAATACAGTTTCTAAGATATCCCAAGCATCTTTAGACTTAGTGCACGAAGTCACATGGTGCTAAAGATCTGGGGTAATGACATGGATGGTAGAATTTAATCCGTCAGAATTTTTCTTTGCAGCGAGAATCTCGGCAGGATCATGCACCAATATCCTTTGGAACAGTTACATCGCCTTCTGTAATAACCGGAGTATCATAGCCATTAACTATACAAACCCATGTTTGAAAATCATGTGCTTGAAGAAAGGCATGCATAGCAACTTTCCACCATAAGTAATTCGAGTCGTCTAAGACTTGTGGTACGTTTATAGAGATAACATTTCTGTCCATAGAGTCAGATTGCTACAAACACAGACTTATTGAAGTGTTAAACGTGTTTGCTTGTTCTGATACCAATTGGAAAAACGGGGGTCTAACAACCACACCCAATATTTTGTTTAGGCAATCTATTTGGACTAACTCCAAAATAATTCCAAGAGATCAATCAAGGAAAATATATCCAAGAGTTATATCTCTGTTTTTCAATGTAATCAGCAAATCAAACAGATAGAAATCGACGGGCCTGATTATTATGAGAAACAACTTGGACGGTACCAAAGACCAATGTTCAAGTGTCAATCAATTTCAATCAACAACCAAAGGTTGGATTTACCAATTGATTGAACTACGCATAACCTGTGATATTTCAATTATATAGAAAATATAATGCGCAAAAGAAATAACACAGACACCGGGAGTTTTGTTAACGAGGAAACTGCAAATGCAGAAAAACCCCGGGACCTAGTCCAGATTTGAACACCACACTGTATTAATCCGCTACAGACTCTAGCCTACTACGAGTTAACTTCGGACTGCAATATAGTTGACCCTAACCAATCTCACACTGATTAAGGTACAGTCGCGTTCCTTACGCCTCTGAATCCCAATAGGACTCTAGGCACTTAATTCCTTTAGCTGATCTCACCCATAACTAAGAGTTGCTACGACCCAGAGTCGAAGACTTGATAAACAAATCTGTCTCACACAGAAAAGTCTGTTTGAATAGGTAAATCTGTCTCCCACAGAAATACCTACGAAGTTTTTATTCCGTCTTTTGATAAATCAAGGTGAACAGGTACCAACTTATATACCAGACTTATATTCCCGAAGAGCAGCCTAGAAATATCAATCACTTCACAATAACTTAACTATATAATAGTATAACAAGTTATTGTGGAATCACAAAGAATGAGACGAAGAGATTTGTGATTACTTTCTATATCTTACATATCAGAGATAAATCTCGAGAAAATCTTAGAGAAGATAGTACTCAATGCGATATAACAAAGTAAGATCAGATCACGCAACTACAAAGAAAATAGTTGGGTCTGGCTTCAGAATACCAATGAAGTCTTTAAGTCGTTAACCTATAATGGCTTTAGGCAAAACCTAGGTTAAAGGAGAATAGAATCTAGTTGCAACTAGTATCACACATGAGTTGTGGGGATTAAGTTTCCCAGTTGCTAGAGTTCTCCATATAATCTTCAAATCCGGGTTTGCAATCAATGTTACCTTGGTAACAAAGCATTCAATATTCACCATTAGATGAAACCTGATTTAAGATTCAAGATAATATCTTTCCACCGTTAGATGGTATTCATCTTGTTACGCACAAATGAAATATACCATCATTTAGATTTGGGTAGCGGTACCTAAACGTGTATATTGAGTTTGCTCAATAACAGTTAACTGAAGTTATCCATATGAACACTTTTCTCTTAACCTTATTCATCTTAACACTTCTAAATCAACTGATAGTCAAATGAATCTAATTGTGTTACTCATAGAGTTTTTCAATTGTTTATATTCTTATAGAAGTATACATGATACAATTGAAGCAAAATCGGATTGATTCAAAAGAATCAGTTCATGAACATTTTAGCCACGGTTTGCGAAGATTGCATTCCGTATTTTATAAATGTATTTGTTCATGGGTATGAAATCATACTTAACCGATTTAAGAACTTGAACCACTTAAGTTTACAAATGGGTACGCGAACTTAAGTTTTGTACATTGATCACAAGCCGACAGTTTGCAAACGGGTACGTAAACTTTAGCTCCGGACCAAACTCAGTTGAAACCGTTTGCAGAACGGGTATGCAAACTTGGTTCCCGGACTTCAACAGTTAAATCAGTATGCGAACGGGTATGCAAACTTAAGTACCCTGACTTAAATAGTTGAATAAGTTTGCGGACAGGTATGCAAACTTTCGGTCCTGAATTCCGTCAAAACAGTTCGTACACTAAGTACACAACCGTAATGTATCCAGACATGGGTTTTAGCTCTTAACTCCCATTTCAATCATTGCATTCTTAGAAGACGGCAATAGTTGTCTCACACAAACTATTAGCTTATAAGCAATTTTCAAGTGATCGAATGATCAATACGAAAAATTTCAAGCCTACATCAAATGACTGTCTCACAAAAATCATGCAATATGTTACCAGGTGATTTTCACATGATCATTTTTTGACTTTCCTCAAGAATAATGATGAACGTGGTTAAAGCGAAAATCTTTCCAACACATATTTCGAGAAAGATATAAGCGAGTTAAACTCGTCTCGAAATATCAAATGTGTATAATGTAAAGTCTATATATAGGTATACAACTTTTGCCTCAATAGGAGATAGAATAGAATAAACTTCTGAGTGATAGATGAGTTCAAGTCTCCGCATACCTTTTGTTGATGAAGTTCCACAAGCTCCCCTTAGTAGTTCTTCGTCTTCAATCGATGAACGACGTGAAGTCTAAAGCTCAACTACACATTCTATCCTAATCCGAGACATAGCTATAAGTAGATTGGAAATCAAGACTTATAGTTTTGACAATTAAACTTGACAAACAAGCTTGAGATAGCAACGCTTGCGAGTTCGACCGAGCAGTACTCTAACAATATCTAAGATACTAAGGCAAATATGTTTGGACCTAAAACATAATGTTAAATAGGATTTGAAGCTCAATACACATAATCCCCCATGGAAATAATTTCATGACACATCGATATATATATGTAAAATATTAATATTCTACATCTCGAAAGTTGATTATTTTCATGGAACGTTGTTGATGATCGTTTATGATATATTGCAGCTTTTATGTTGTATTATCGGTTAGAAAAGTACACTATCAATTGTTGGAAAAATAATTAATACTTTGAATATAGAAACATCAACTGAAGGAAATCTTAATAATGTAATTTCATTCAAAATCAAGAGCTTGTCAAATATTAAAGTCCCAGACAAATACAAATTAGTTTTAATTTAATCTTACTAGGCTCTTTAAAAAGCTTAGAAATTGGCTACCGTGAAGATGCCACATCATACCCCTAGCTCTTAAACACCATAATATCCCGCTCATAGTGGTTACCCTAGGGACACCATATGGCCCAATGGCTATATGGACTTGGAATAAGTAGTCCAGGCGTACAGATACGTAGAGAAATCCTACCCCACTAATTATAAATGATACTAAAAAACCCTATCTTATGGATCAAATATCTTTGCTAGTTTTATTTTGTTTTCTTTAGATTCTCCCAGTAAATACATTGGTCGAAAGGATTAAAAATACTAAATTATTGAAAATAATACAAACGAGCCATGTTATGTGACTATATTTCTAACATTGCTTACTCCAATATTACAAGCTTTTTCCCCTCCACATTATATTTTAGTCCAACTGTTAATGTTTCCTCTATTAGTGATGCAAATACAAGGCTTGCGTTTATCTGAAAAAAGGTATACAATAGATTAATCCAATCATTTTTGCCATATCCACCTGTTTTTGTTATGGTCTTTTTCATGAACAATATTTGATAAGTCAAGTAAATTTCGAAATATGTTGTTTGTAATTTTGGAAGTCTACGAATTGAATCCACAAACAATGCCTTACTTCGGTGAATTCTCAATTCAACACGTTTTGTGAAAATTCTACTTTAGTTTGGATATTAAACCCACAGAAAACATAAAAATGCTTATAAAACCTCGATTTGGTTTTATCTTGGTAAGTCAACCTAATAATACTAGTGTCTTATATAACGAGCTTAAAAACCCATGTCTAGAGAAAAATTTACTAGCTAGAGTTTTCATCTCTTGAAAATTTATCTCCGATATATACAAAAAGAAAACTCGCGAGACCGGGTTATACCCAGATTAATTGGGGTATACCAAATAAAACAAAATAGGCTCATTGGGAAGTAAAACCTAAAGCCCCTTGGCCAAATATTTTCAAAAATTGCTAAACTATCCTTACTTAATCAGTACTAATCTAATTTAATTAAGATTAATCCGATTCAATTAGAGATAAACTAGATTTTCATTTTTATAATTATTTGTTATAGATATTTTTTTTACCTTTTTATTTTATTTTTTAACTTTCATTATTAAATAAAGAGTATTATTACAAGAAACTAGTTAGAAGCTTAACAAGCTAAGTTTCCAACAGCGTACAACTATATTAATTGAACAGGTTGTCGTGCTAGCCTACCGGATGATTTTTTTTCTTAACTTTTTTTTTTTTTTTTATCTTTTTTCCCCGGAGTCGTTACGGTCAATGATTTACAACCATGACGATTCTGGAAAATTCTTGAAAGTCGTCATAGTTCAAATACCAAACAATAACGATTTTTTAAGCATTATGAAAAGTCATCATTGTTAAAATAATAGACCGTGACGACTTTTAAAGCATCAAATATTTCTAGAAAAATTTATAAAATTCGTCATGGTTAAAATTTAAGACTACAACGACTGTAAAATTAATGGGAAAACTCCCTCTGGCCCAAACATTTACTAGAGTCGTCGTGGGACCATACCGACTGATTAAGTGTTCTCAAATTATAAAAGTTAAACCTTGACGACTCATAAGGTAAAAATTTGATTAATTTTGGTTGAAATATAAAAATGGTCGGCATGGTCCTAAGATATCGATCATGACAATTAATGTTGTCTCGTTAAGGTAATGTTATTAGACCATGACGAATCGTCCTGGTTAATACATATACCATGGCGACTGTTGCAAAAAAAAAAAAAAAAAGAGATTTCCAAAAAATAAAAATTAAATTTAAAAATTAATTGAGGGACACGTAGCACAATCTAAGGAAGAGGAGCAATAAGGTAACTCTACACTTTTTAGACACCCCTTTTATACCTTCTCGGTTGGGAACAAAATTTGTATACCCCAATTAATATGGGCATACCCAATCCGACCAGTAAAAAAAGAGTTAAATTTATTTATTAAAATATATCATATAAACAAACTACATCGTAATCAAAGGTCATCATATATATATCAAGAAAAAATTGTTACAGGTCTTTATTCACACCAGTTACATAGCTCGTAGTTGAGAATATATATGTGATATCGTGATATCACATGTCTTGTAACTAAGTGCAATTAACTAATTGCTAGAGAAATCTCGGTTGAACCCACACATATTTTATATCAAGTCTACTGTCAAATTAAAATACCAATTCTTTTCTTTATTTAGACTACTAAAGTCAACATCTGTTTGGATTAGTATAGGTACTAGAGTCTTAGGAACTTCCAAGTTACTTACTCTTTAAGATTGAAGAATTGAAGATTACACGAAAACATCAATTTGAAGATGATCATATCGATTTATCTATCGTAGCACAGTCAAGGATTGTAGTTGATGATCATTTATAAAGAAGGTCATATCACATATAAGTAATTGGTAAAAATCTAGTAAGATTTTTATTTCGTGTCTTGACTTGAAGCTTTTTAAAACAACGAACAAATTGAGTAAAATTCGTGAGACCTTGTGCATTTGAGTTCACGAACCTAATTCCGAGCTCGCGAATCTACTAAATCTGGATCTTCCGAACTACAAACTTCATTTGATGTCGCGAACTTGAAGCGGTTTTTTGAGTTTGGAAACCTATATTGATTTTGAAAGTTCTTGAAATCCAATACCACTTTGAGTCATCGAAAATACTTTTGTGAGTTTATGAACCTAATAAGGTTTTGAAGTTTCTAAACACAGAAACTCATTCGAGTTCGCGAATCTACTATGTGAATTTGCAAACCTAAAAGGTGCTTAAAATGCAGGGGTCTAACAACCACACCCAACAATTCGTTTGGAAATCTGAGAGGACTTACTCCAATATACTTTCTAGATAATCAACTAGACAGACAGACTCAATCTAGAGAAAAGTATATCAAAGAGTTTTATAGCTATAACTCTTAATTCAATCCACAATCAGCAAATAGAAATCTGCGAGCCTGATTGAAGATAAGAGGAGTAAACTTGAACGTTACCAAAGACCAATGTTCAAGGATCAATCAATAACCAAAGGTTGGATTTCCCAATTGATCGATTCAACGCACAACCTGTGATATTTCAATTATATAACAAAATATAATTCGGAAAAGAAATAACACAGACACCAGAATTTTGTTAACGAGGAAACCGCAAATGCAGAAAAATCTCGGGACCTAGTCCAGATTTGAACACCACACTGTATTAATCAGCTACAGACTCTAGCCTACTACGAGTTAACTTCGGACTGCAATATAGTTGACCCTAACCAATCTCACACTGATTAAGGTACATTCGCGTTCCTTACGCCTCTGAATCCCAATAGGACTCTAGGCACTTGATTCCTTTAGCTGATCTCACCCATAACTAAGAGTTGCTATGACCCAAAGTCGAAGACTTGATAAACAAATCTGTCTCACACAGAAAAGTCTGTTTGAATAGGTAAATCTGTCTCCCACAGAAATACCTACGAAGTTTTTATTACGTCTTTTGATAAATCAAGGTGAACAGGTACCAATTGATATACCAGACTTATATTCCCGAAGAGCAGCCTAGAAATATCAATCACTTCACAATAACTTAACTATATAGTAGTATAACAAGTTATTGTGGAATCACAAAGAATGAGACGAAGAGATTTGTGATTACTTTCTATATCTTACATATCGGAGATAAATCTCGAGCAAATCTTAGAGAAGATAGTACTCAATGCGATATAACAAAGTAAGATCAGATCACGCAACTACAAAGAAAATAGTTGGGTCTGGCTTCAGAATCCCAATGAAGTCTTTAAGTCGTTAACCTATAATGGATTTAGGAAAAACCTAGGTTAAAGTAGAATAGACTCTAGTTGCAACTAGTATCACACATGAGGTGTGGGGATTAAGTTTCCCAGTTGTTAGAGTTCTCCATATAATCTTCAAATCCGGGTTTGCAATCAATGTTACCTTGGTAACAAATCATTCAATATTCACCATTAGATGAAACCTGATTTAAGATTCAAGATAATATTTTTCCACCATTAGATGGTCTTCATCTTGTTACGCACAAATGAAATATACCTTCATTTAGATTTGGGTAGCGGTACCTAAACGTGTATATTGAGTTTGCTCAATAACAGTTAACTGAAGTTATCCATATGAACACTTTTCTCTTAACCTTATTCATCTTAACAATTCTAGATCAATTGATAGTCAAATGAATCTAATTGTGTTACTCATAGAGTTTTTCAATTGTTTATATTCTTATAGAAGTATACATGATACAATTGAAGCAAAATCGGATTGATTCAAAAGAATCATTTCATGAATATTTTATCCACGGTTTGCGAAGATTGCATTCCGTATTTTATAAATGTATTTGTTCATGGGTATGAAATCATACTTAACCGATTTAAGAACTTGAACCACTTAAGTTTACAAATGGGTACGCGAACTTAAGTTTTGTACATTGATCACAAGCCGACAGTTTGCAAACGGGTACGTAAACTTTAGCTCCGGACCAAACTCAGTTGAAACCGTTTGCAGAACGGGTATGCAAACTTGGTTCCCGGACTTCAACAGTTAAATCAGTATACGAACGGGTATGCAAACTTAAGTACCCCGACTAAAATAGTTGAATAAGTTTGTGGACAGGTATGCAAACTTTCGGTCCTGAATTCCGTCAAAACAGTTCGTACACTAAGTACACAACCGTAATGTATCCAGACATGGGTTTTAGCTCTTAACTCCCATTTCAATCATTGCTTTCTTAGAAGACGAAAATAGTTGTCTCACACAAACTATTAGCTTATAAGAAATTTTCAAGTGATTGAATGATCAATACGAAACATTTCAAGCCTACATCAATTAATTGTCTCACAAAAATCATGCAAGATGTTACCAGGTGATTTTCACATGATCATCTTTTGACTTTCGTCAAGAATAATGATGAACGTGGTTAAAGCGAAAAGCTTTCCAACACATATTTAGAGAAATATATAAGCGAGTTAAACTCGTCTCGAAATATCAAATGTGTATAATGTAAAGTCTATATATAGCTATACGACTTTTGCCTCAATAGGAGATAGAATAGAATAGACTTCTGAGTGATAGATGAGTTCAAGTTTCCGCATACCTTTCGTTGATGAAGTTCCACAAGCTCCCCTTAGTAGTTCTTCGTCTTCAATCGATGAACGACGTGAAGTCTAAAGATCAACTACACATTCTATCCTAATCCGAGACATAGCTATAAGTAGATTAGAAATCAAGACTTATAGTTTTGACAATTAAACTTGACAAACAAGCTTGAGATAGCAACGCTTGCGAGTTCGACCGAGCAGTACTCTAACAATATCTAAGATACTAATGCAAATATGTTTGGACCTAAAACATAATGTTAAATAGGATTTGAAGCTCAATACACACAATCCCCCATGGAAATACTTTCATGACACATCGATATATATGTAAAATATTAATATTCTACATCTCGAAAGTTGATTATTTTCATGGAACGTTGTTGATGATCGTTTATGATATATTGCAGCTTTTATGTTGTATTATCGTTTAGAAAAGTGCACTATCAATTGTTGGAAAAATAATTAATACTTTGAATATAGAAACATCACCTGAAGGAAATCTTAATAATGTAATTTCATTCAAAATCAAAGAGCTTGTCAAATATTAAAGTCCCAGACAAGTACAAATTAGTTTTAATTTAATCTTCCTAGGCTCTTTAAAAAGCTTAGAAATCGGCTACGGTGAAGATGCCACATCATACCCCTAGCTCTTAAACACCATAATATCCCGCTCATAGTGGTTACCCTAGGGACACCATATGGCCCAATGGCTATATGGACTTGGAATAAGTAGTCCAGGCGTACAGATACGTAGAGAAATCCTACCCCACTAACTATAAATGATACTAAAAAACCCTATCTTATGGATCAAATCTCTTTGCTAGTTTTATTTTGTTTTCTTTAGATTCTCCAAGTAAATACATTGGTCGAAAGGATTAAAAATACTAAATTATTGAAAATAATCCAAACGAGCCATGTTATGTGACTATATTTCTAACATTGCTTACTCCAATATTACAAGCTTTTTCCCCCTCCACATTATATTTTAGTCCAACTGTCAATGTTGCCTCTATTAGTGATGCATATACAAGGCTTGCGTTTATCTGAAAAAAGGTATACAATAGATTAATCCAATCATTTTTGCCATGTCCACCTGTTTTGGTTATGGTCTTTTTCATGAACAATATTTGATAAGTCAAGTAAATTTCGAAATATGTTGTTTGTAATTTTGGAAGTCTACGAATTCAATCCACAAACAATGCCTTACTTCGGTGAATTCTCAATTCAACACGTTTTGTGAAAATTCTACTTTAGTTTGGATATTAAACTCACAGAAAACATAAAAATGCTTATAAAACCTCGATTTGGTTTTATCTTGGTAAGTCTACCTAATAATACTAGTGTCTTATATAACGAGCTTAAAAACCCATGTCTAGAGAAAAATTTACTAGCTAGAGTTTTCATCTCTTGAAAATTTATCTCTGATATATACAAAAAGAAAACTCGCGAGACCGGGTTATACCCAGATTAATTGGGGTGTACCAAATAATACAAAATAGGGTCATTGGGAAGTAAAACCTAAAGCCCCTTGGCCAAATATTTTCAAAAATTGCTAAACTATCCTTACTTAATCAGTACTAATCTAATTTAATTAAGATTAATCCGATTCAATTAGAGATAAACTAGATTTTGATTTTTATAATTATTTGTTATATATAATTTTTTTACCTTTTTATTTTATTTTATTTTTTAACTTTCATTATTAAATAAAGAGTATTATTACAAGAAACTAGTTAGAAGCTTAACAAGCTAAGTTTCCAACAGCGTACCACTATATTAGTTGAACAGGTTGTCGTGCTAGCTTACCAGACGATTTTTGTTTTTAACTCTTTTTGTTTTTTTTATCTTTTTTCCCCGGAGTCGTTACGGTCAATGATTTACAACCATGACGATTCTGGAAAATTCTTGAAAGTCGTCATAGTTTAAATACCAAACAATAACGATTTATCAAGCATTATGAAAAGTCATCATTGTTAAAACAATAGACCGTAACGACTTTTAAAGCATCATATATTTCTAGAAAAATTTATAAAATTCATCATGGTTAAAATTTAAGACTACAACGACTGTAAAATTAATGGGAAAACTCCCTCTGGCCCAAACATTTACTAGAGTCGTCGTGGGACCATACCGACTGATTAAGTGTTGTCAAATTATAAAAGTTAAACCTTGACGACTCATAAGGTAAAAATTTGATTAATTTTGGTTGAAATATAAAAATGGTCGGCATGGTCCTAAGATATCGATCATGACAATTAATGTTGTCTCGTTAAGGTAATGTTATTAGACCATGACGAATCGTCCTGGTTAATACATATACCATGGCGACTGTTTCAAAAACAAAACAAAAAAAAAAAGATTTCAAAAAAATAAAAATTAAATTTAAAAATTAATTGAGGGACACGTAGCACGACCTAAGGAAGAGGAGTAATAAGGTAACTCTACACTTTTTAGACACCCCTTTTCTACCTTCTCGGTTGGGAACAAAATTTGTATATCCCAATTAATATGGGCATACCCAATCCGACCAGTAAAAAAAGAGTTAAATTTATTTATTAAAATATATCATATAAACAAACTACATCGTAATCAAAGGTCATCATATATATATCAAGAAAAAATTGTTACAGGTCTTTATTCACACCAGTTACATAGCTCGTAGTTGAGAATATATATATGTGATATCGTGATATCACATGTCTTGTAACTAAGTGCAATTAACTAATTGCTAGAGAAATCTCGGTTGAACCCACACATATTTTATATCAAGTCTACTGTCAAATTAAAATACCAATTCTTTTCTTTATTTAGACTACTAAAGTCAACATCTGTTTGGATTAGTATAGGTACTAGAGTCTTAGGAACTTCCAAGTTACTTACTCTTGAAGATTGAAGAATTGAAGATTACACGAAAACATCAATTTGAAGATGATCATATCGATTTATCTATCGTAGCACAGTCAAGGATTGTAGTTGATGATCATTTATAAAGAAGGTCATATCACATATAAGTAATTGGTAAAAATCTAGTAAGATTTTGATTTCGTGTCTTGACTTGAATCTTTTTAAAACAACGAACAAATTGAGTAAAATTCGTGAGACCTTGTGCATTTGAGTTCACGAACCTAATTCCGAGCTCGCGAATCTACTAAATTCGGATCTTCCGAACTACAAACTTCATTTGATGTCGCGAACTTGAAGCGGTTTTTTGAGTTTGGAAACCTATATTGATTTTGAAAGTTCTTGAAATCCAATACCACTTTGAGTCAGCGAAAATACTTTTGTGAGTTTATGAACCTAATAAGGTTTTGAAGTTTCTAAACACAGAAACTCATTCGAGTTCGCGAACCTACTATGTGAATTCGCAAACCTAAAAGGTGCTGAAAATGCGTGGGTCTAACAACCACACCCAACAATTCGTTTGTAAATCTGAGAGGACTTACTCCAATATACTTTCTAGATAATCAACTAGACAGTCAGACTCAATCTAGAGAAAAGTATATCAAATAGTTTTATAGCTCTAACTCTTAATTCAATCCGCAATCAGCAAATAGAAATCTGCGAGCCTGATTGAATATAAGAGGAGTAAACTTGAACGGTACCAAAAACCAATGTTCAAGGATCAATCAATAACCAAAGGTTGGATTTCCCAATTGATCGATTCAACGCACAACCTGTGATATTTCAATTATATAAAAAAATATAATGCGGAAAAGAAATAACACAGACACCAGAATTTTGTTAACGAGGAAATCGCAAATGCAGAAAAATCTCGGGACCTAGTCCAGATTTGAACACCACACTGTATTAATCCTCTACGGACTCTAGCCTACTACGAGTTAACTTCGGACTGGAATATAGTTGACCCTAACCAATCTCACACTGATTAAGGTACAGTCGCGTTCCTTACGCCTCTGAATCCCAATAGGACTCTAGGCACTTGATTCCTTTAGCTGATCTCACCCATAACTAAGAGTTGCTACGACCCAAAGTCGAAGACTTGATAAACAAATCTGTCTCACACATAAAAGTCTGTTTGAATAGGTAAATCTGTCTCCCACAGAAATACCTACGAATTTTTTATTCCGTCTTTTGATAAATCAAGGTGAACAGGTACCAATTGATATACCAGACTTATATTCCCGAAGAGCAGCCTAGAAATATCAATCACTTCACAATAACTTAACTATATAGTAGTATAACAAGTTATTGTGGAATAAAAAAGAATGAGACGAAGAGATTTGTGATTACTTTGTATATCTTACATATAGGAGATAAATCTCGAGAAAATCTGAGAGAAGATAGTACCCAATGCGATATAACAAAGTAAGATCAGATCACGCAACTACAAAAGAAAATAGTTGGGTCTGGCTTCAGAATCCCAATGAAGTCTTTAAGTCGTTAACCTATAATGGCTTTAGGAAAAACCTAGGTTAAAGGATAATAGAGTCTAGTTGCAACTAGTATCACACATGAGGTGTGGGGATTAAGTTTTCCAGTTGCTAGAGTTCTCCATATAATCTTCAAATCAGGGTTTGCAATCAATGTTACCTTGGTAAAAAAGCATTCAATATTCACCATTAGATGAAACCTGATTTAAGATTCAAGATAATATTTTTCCACCGTTAGATGGTCTTCATCTTGTTACGCACAAATGAAATATACCTTCATTTAGATTTGGGTAGCGGTACCTAAACGTGTATATTGAGTTTGCTCAATAACAGTTAACCGAAGTTATCCATATGAACACTTTTCTCTTAACCTTATTCATCTTAACACTTCTAGATCAATTGATAGTCAAATGAATCTAATTGTGTTACTCATAGAGTTTTTCAATTGTTTATATTCTTATAGAAGTATACATGATACAATTGAAGCAAAATCGGATTGATTCAAAAGAATCAGTTCATGAACATTTTAGCCACGGTTTGCGAAGATTGCATTCCATATTTTATAAATGTATTTGTTCATGGGTATGAAATCATATTTAACCGATTTAAGAACTTGAACCACTTAAGTTTACAAATGGGTACGCGAACTTAAGTTTTGTACATTGATCACAAGCCGACAGTTTGCAAACGGGTACGGAAACTTTAGCTCCGGACCAAACTCAGTTGAAACCGTTTGCAGAACGGGTATGCAAACTTGGTTCCCGGACTTCAACAGTTAAATCAGTATGCGAACGGGTATGCAAACTTAAGTACCCTGACTTAAATAGTTGAATAAGTTTGCGGACAGGTATGCAAACTTTCGGTCCTGAATTCCGTCAAAACAGTTCGTACACTAAGTACACAACCGTAATGTATCCAGACATGGGTTTTAGCTCTTAACTCCCATTTCAATCATTGCATTCTTAGAAGACGACAATAGTTGTCTCACATAAACTATTAGCTTATAAGCATTTTTCAAGTGATCGAACGATCAATACGAAACATTTCAAGCCTACATCAAATGTGTTAAGCATACAGTCGCAAGTCATCCACAAGACTAGGGATCTAACTCAGTCCTCCATAAGACTAGCTAACAACACAGTTATGAAGGCGTGTAACCCGTTATCTTTATTTAACTATTATATCGTTTCGAATATCTCATCTTTGTAACAACTTTGAGTATAAATAAGATCTCTATCTCCACTAGTTATCTGTGGAAGATATTCACCAAATCAAATATTCTGACTTGGTATCAGCCTTCGATCCAGTCGCTTCCGCGCATATCAAACCCCTATCAAAAACACAAAGCAAAAAAAAAAAAAAAAAAACAGCAGAGCAAATATGCAACAAAAATTCCTAATGGCAGATACAACAACAACTTTGAGAAATGTTCAGATACATCATCTTGTAACCTTGAAGCACACAGAGACGAATCACCATCTGTGGAAGGCACAGTTTAGACCCATCCTTAAAGGATATGATATGTCAGGTTTTGTTGATGGCACAAAACCAAAACCTCCACATAATCTTCCTGAATCCGAAGATGTAAATCCAGCATTCACAGCTTATGAATCTCAAGATTCATTGATCGTTGGTTGGCTGAATTCAACCCTCACACCAGAAGTTCTTAGCACTGTCTCAGAACTAACTACTGCCAAGGAAATCTGGGATAAACTGGAAGTTGAGCATGCACCAAAAACATTTGTTCACCAGAGTTGCCTCAAGAAGCAACTCCACTGCATGAACAAAGGTAACAAATCCTTGAAATCTTATCTCAATGATGCTAAACATTTGTTTGACCAGCTAGCTGCTTCTGGTTATATTGTCACACCTGAAGAAAAGAAACAGTGCATCAGCAATGGATTGAATCAAACTTATGATCCAATTGTCACTGCTCTAAGCACTGTTGAAGGGATGGATATCCAGACCTTTACTTCACACCTGCTCTCCTTTGAGATGAGAGTTGAACAACAACTTGCACAAATACAAGCTCCTGTTTCCAACTTTGTTGCCTCTAGTTCCAGTGCAACTTCTAAGAATGAACCACGACGGTCCAATAACCAAAATCGTGGACCACCTCCTCCAAACAACAATCGTCGCCAAATGTCGCACAACAGAAGTCCAGCTAATGGAGAAATTTACTGTCAGATCTGTAAGAAGCGGAACCACACAGCAGATCGTTGCTGGTTTCGTTATGACCAACAAAAGTTTTCTCAGCACAAGCCTCCAACAGCATACCTTGCTTTTCCTGGTGATTCATCTGGTGCTCAATGGGTCACAGATTCTGGTGCTACTCACCACTTGACTGCTGATGTCAAGAACTTATGCATTCCACATGAATACGATGGCACTGATACAGTTAAAGTTGGTAATGGTAATACTTTGCAGATTGCTCATATTGGCAACGCTGTCTTTACTTCTAACAATAGAAAATTCTGCCTAAATAATGTATACCATGTGCCAAAGATCAAATCGAATCTACTATCTGTTCATCAATTTTGTAAGGATAATCATGTTTGCTTTGAGTTTCACACAGATTTCTTTGTTGTGAAGGACAAAACCACGGGAGCTTTGCTGCTAAAGGGGAGGAATGAGAATGGACTGTACGTGTTTTATGGGGTGGGAGGACTTAAACAAACATATTCCTCCAAAGTCATTTTTCTCTGCAAGCATACCTATCTGGCATCAGCGGCTTGGCCATCCTATGCTGAGCACAGTTTCTAAGATAGTTAATAAATTTTCCCTTCCTGTTTTGAATAAGAATTTTGGTTTCTGCCACTCCTGTCACATTAGCAAGAGTAAGCGTTTACCTTTTTCTCGTAGTGCTACAACATATGCACCACTAAGTCTTATTGTTTCAGACATATGGGTCTCTCCAGAAATTTCAAGAACTGGTTATCATTATTATTTGTTAATTATGGATGCTTTCTCTCATTATACCTGGGTTTTTCCAATGATAAAAAGATCAGATGTATTCCATATTTTTCCTCAGTTTCATAAACAAGTAGAGAATTTAACTGGTCATAAAATCAAAGTTTTCCAGTCTGATAATGCTCTTGAATACAAGAAACTCACTTCATATCTAAACAACACTGGTATACAGCATCGCTTTTCTTGTCCTCACACTTCACCTCAAAATAGTCTTGCTGAGCGTAGAATTAGACATGTTACAGAAAGTGGTCTAGCCTTATTATTTCATACTAAACTTCCTACAGAATTTTGGTCTGATGCTTTCACCACTGCTTGTTATCTGATTAATCAATTACCTAAGTCCTCTGCAGAAGCAAAAACTCCTCTTGAGCTTCTCTACAACAAAAAGCCAGATTATTCTTTCCTCCGAGTCTTTGGTTGTTTAGCATACCCGTGTCTTCGACCTTACAATCCAAATAAGCTATAACCTAGGTCTTTACCATGTATTTTCTTGGGGTACAGCCCATCTCATAAAGGTTATACCTGTCTTCACATTCCTACAAATAGGGTGTATATTTCCAGACATGTTAGGTTTGAAGAATCGACATTCCCATTCTCTCCTCCTCCACAGCAATCTCCAGAGGTAAGTTCCCCAACTCAATTTACAAGCACAAATTTTTTGAGTTCTTCTGTGTTTCAGTCATCCCCAGCAGTTACATTGCAGCAGCAACAAACGTTGGAGCCTTTATTACAATCGTCTACATCTCCAGCAGCAGCATCTCATCATCACAGTATTGTGCCTCAACTTCCTTCAGATCTTTCAGCTAATATGCCAACGTCTCCGACTACTGCATCACCTGAAGTGCAGTTACAAGATCACACGCTGCAGCAAGGTCATATAATGGTTACTCGAGCCAAGGCTGGCATCACTAAACCAATCCAGAGACTATGTCTCACTGCTACAAAACACCCGCTGCAGGATGAGGAATTCATGGAACCAACGTGTTACTCCAAGGCTTGTACAATTCCAGAATGGAGGGAAGCCATGGACAATCAGATTAATGCATTGATCAAGAATGTCACATACTCTCTGGTACCATATGAAGATGGTATGAATGTAGTTGGCTCAAAGTGGGTGTATCGTATTAAAAGTAATCTTGATGGCACAGTACATCGTTATAAGGCTCGTCTGGTGGCTAAAGGTTTCAACCAGCAAGAAGGTTTAGATTAGGGGGAAACCTTCTCACCTGTCATAAAACCATGCACCATAAGGATAGTCCTCTCTATTGCGGTTATGAACCAGTGGCAACTACGTCAGTTAGATGTGGAGAATGCGTTTGTTCATGGAATTCTAGAAGAAGAGGTATATATGAAGCAGCCATCTGGATATGTTGATCCAAACTATCTTAAACACGTCTGTAAGTTGCATAAGTCCTTGTATGGGCTTAAGCAGGCTCCATGTGCGTGGTTCTCACGTCTCAGCAATCATCTTCTCAAACTGGGGTTTACTGCATCTATTGCAGACTCCTCTCTGTTTATAAAAAAATCTGGAGTTTCTGTTGCCTATGTGTTGATCTATGTAGATGATATCATTGTGACAGGGTCAGACTCAGACATGGTGGATAATTTGATTTCAGATTTGGGCTCTGAGTTTGCAGTAAAGGATATGGGAAATTTATCATATTTTCTAGGTGTTGAAGTATTACACCAGGGGCAGTCCTTAGTCTTGTCCCAGAAGAAGTCTGTATCTGATCTGCTGCGACGCACAAAGCTAGATGGCATCAAACCTGTGAGCATTCCACTGGCAGCAAACGCTAAAATTCAGAAGCTTGGTTCTGAAAAGTTTACTGATCCAACACTCTATCGCAGTGTTGTTGGTGCACTGCAGTATCTTCACATTACACGACCTGACATCTCAGTAGCTGTCAATAAAACCTGTCAGTATATGCACGAGCCATATATAGAACATTAGAAGCTGGTTAAACGAATCATGCGATATCTGAAGCACACAATAGACTATGGGTTATTCTTTACACCTGGAGGTGATTATACGCTAAATGCATACACCGATGCTGACTGGGCAGGTAGTCTGGATGACAGAAGATCAACCAGTGGATATTGTATCTACTTTGGAGGCAATCTGGTATCTTGGAATGCACGAAAACAAAAAACAGTTTCAAAATCATCCACTGAAGCTGAATATCGTGGTGTTGCCATTGCTACCTCTGAACTCATTTGGATTCAGTCTTTGCTCGTTGAGTTAGGTGTTGCGACTTCTACACCCTCTCTGTGGTGTGACAACATTGGTGCCACATATCTTACTGCTAATCCTATTTTCCATGCTCGTACAAAGCACATTGAGATTGACTATCACTTTGTACGAGAAAGGGTTGCACGCAAACAGTTACATGTTAAGTTTGTCAACAGTCGTGATCAACTAGCTGATATCTTCACCAAAGGTTTGCCCTCACCAAGGTTTCAGTTCATCAGACACAAGTTGCACATTCGTCAACTCCAGTTCAACTTGAGGGAAGGTGTTAAGCATACAGTCGCAAGTCATCCACAAGACTAGGGAGCTAACTCAGTCCTCCATAAGACTAGCTAACAACACAGTTATGAAGGCGTGTAACCCGTTCTCTTTATTTAGCTATTATATCGTTTTGAATATCTCATCTTTGTAACAACTTTGAGTATAAATAAGATCTCTATCTTCACTAGTTATCTGTGGAAGATATTCACCAAATCAAATATTCTGACTAAATGACTGTCTCACAAAAATCATGCAAGATGTTACCAGGTGATTTTCACATGATCATCTTTTGACTTTCGTCAAGAATAATGATGAACGTGGTTAAAGCGAAAAGCTTTCCAACACATATTTAGAGAAAGATATAAGCGAGTTAAACTCGGCTCGAAATATCAAATGTGTATAATGTAAAGTCTATATATAGCTATACGACTTTTGCCTCAATAGGAGATAGAATAGAATAAACTTCTGAGTGATAGATGAGTTCAAGTCTCCGCATACCTTTTGTTGATGAAGTTCCAGAAGCTCCCCTTAGTAGTTCTTCGTCTTCAATCGATGAACGACGTGAAGTCTAAAGCTCAACTACACATTCTATCCTAATCCGAGACATAGCTATAAGTAGATTAGAAATAAAGACTTATAGTTTTGACAATTAAACTTGACAAACAAGCTTGAGATAGCAACGCTTGCGAGTTCGACCGAGCAGTACTCTAACAATATCTAAGATATTAATACAAATATGTTTGGACCTAAAAGATAATGTTAAATAGGATTTGAAGCTCAATACACACAATCCCCTATGGAAATACTTTCATGACACATCGATATATATGTAAAATATTAATATTCTACATCTCGAAAGTTGATTATTTTCATGGAACGTTGTTGATGATCGTTTATGATATATTGCAGCTTTTATGTTGTATTATCGGTTAGAAAAGTGCACTATCAATTGTTGGAAAAATAATTAATACTTTGAATATAGAAACATCAACTGAAGGAAATCTTAATAATGTAATTTCATTCAAAATCAAAGAGCTTGTCAAATATTAAAGTCCCAGACAAATACAAATTAGTTTTAATTTAATCTTCCTAGGCTCTTTAAAAAGCTTAGAAATCGGCTACGGTAAAGATGCCACATCATACCCCTAGTTCTTAAACACCGTAATATCCCGCTCATAGTGGTTACCCTAGGGACACCATATGACCCAATGGCTATATGTACTTGGAATAAATAGTCCAGGCGTACAGATACGTAGAGAAATCCTACCCCACTAACTATAAATGATACTAAAAAACCCTATATTATGGATCAAATATCTTTGCTAGTTTTATTTTGTTTTCTTTAGATTCTCCCAATAAATACATTGGTCGAAAGGATTAAAAATACTAAATTATTGAAAATAATCCAAACGAGCCATGTTATGTGACTATATTTCTAACGTTGCTTACTCCAATATTACAAGCTTTTTCCCCCTCCACATTATATTTTAGTCCAACTGTCAATGTTGCCTCTATTAGTGATGCAAATACAAGGCTTGCGTTTATCTGAAAAAAGGTATACAATAGATTAATCCAATCATTTTTGCCATATCCACCTGTTTTTGTTATGGTCTTTTTCATGAACAATATTTGATAAGTCAAATAAATTTCGAAATATGTTGTTTGTAATTTTGGAAGTCTACGAATTCAATCCACAAACAATGCCTTACTTCGGTGAATTCTCAATTCAACACGTTTTGTGAAAATTCTACTTTAGTTTGGATATTAAACTCACAGAAAACATAAAAAATGTTTATAAAACCTCAATTTGGTTTTATCTTGGTAAGTCTACCTAATAATACTAGTGTCTTATATAACGATCTTAAAAACCCATGTCTAGAGAAAAATTTACTAGCTAGAGTTTTCATCTCTTGAAAATTTATCTCCGATATATACAAAAAGAAAACTCGCGAGACCGGGTTATACCCAGATTAGTTGGGGTATACCAAATAAAACAAAATAGGGTCATTGGGAAGTAAAACCTAAAGCCCCTTGGCCAAATATTTTCAAAAATTGCTAAACTATCCTTACTTAATCATTACTAATCTAATTTAATTAAGATTAATCCGATTCAATTAGAGATAAACTAGATTTTGATTTTTATAATTATTTGTTATATATAATTTTTTTACCTTTTTATTTTATTTTATTTTTTAACTTTCATTATTAAATAAAGAGTATTATTACAAGAAACTAGTTAGAAGCTTAACAAGCTAAGTTTCCAACAGCGTACCACTATATTAGTTGAACAGGTTGTCGTGCTATCCTACCAGACGATTTTTGTTTTTAACTTTTTTTGTTTTTTGTTTTTTTTATCTTTTTTCCCCGGAGTCGTTACGGTCAATGATTTACAACCATGACGATTCTGGAAAATTCTTGAAAGTCGTCATAGTTCAAATACCAAACAATAACGATTTTTCAAGCATTATGAAAAGTCATCATTGTTAAAATAATAGACCGTGACGACTTTTAACGCATCAAATATTTCTAGAAAAATTTATAAAATTCGTCATGGTTAAAATCTAAGACTACAACGACTGTAAAATTAATGGGAAAACTCCCTCTAGCCCAAACATTTACAAGAGTCGCCATGGGACCATACCGAATGATTAAGTGTTGTCAAATTATAAAAGTTAAACCTTGACGACTCATAAGGTAAAAATTTGATTAATTTTGGTTGAAATATAAAAATGGTCGGCATGGTCCTAAGATATCGATCATGACAATTAATGTTGTCTCGTTAAGGTAATGTTATTAGACCATGACGAATCGTCCTGGTTAATACATATACCATGGCGACTGTTGCAAAAAAAAAAAAAAAAGAGATTTCCAAAAAATAAAAATTAAATTTAAAAATTAATTGAGGGACACGTAGCACAATCTAAGGAAGAGGAGCAATAAGGTAACTCTACACTTTTTAGACACCCCTTTTCTACCTTCTCGGTTGGGAACAAAATTTGTATACCCCAATTAATATGGGCATACCCAATCCGACCAGTAAAAAAAGAGTTAAATTTATTTATTAAAATATATCATATAAACAAACTACATCGTAATCAAAGGTCATCATATATATATCAAGAAAAAATTGTTACAGGTCTTTATTCACACCAGTTACATAGCTCGTAGTTGAGAATATATATATGTGATATCGTGATATCACATGTCTTGTAACTAAGTGCAATTAACTAATTGCTAGAGAAATCTCGGTTGAACCCACACATATTTTATATCAAGTCTACTGTCAAATTAAAATACCAATTCTTTTCTTTATTTAGACTACTAAAGTCAACATCTGTTTGGATTAGTATAGGTACTAGAGTCTTAGGAACTTCCAAGTTACTTACTCTTGAAGATCGAAGAATTGGAGATTACACGAAAACATCAATTTGAAGATGATCATATCGATTTATCTATCGTAGCACAATCAAGGATTGTAGTTGATGATCATTTATAAAGAAGGCCATATCACATATAAGTAATTGGTAAAAATGTAGTAAGATTTTGATTTCGTGTCTTGACTTGAAGCTTTTTAAAACAACGAACAAATTGAGTAAAATTCGTGAGACCTTGTGCATTTGAGTTCACGAACCTAATTCCGAGCTCGCGAATCTACTAAATCCGGATCTTCCGAACTACAAACTTCATTTGATGTCGCGAACTTGAAGCGGTTTTTTGAGTTTGGAAATCTATATTTATTTTGAAAGTTCTTGAAATCCAATACCACTTTGAGTCAGCGAAAATACTTTTGTGAGTTTATGAACCTAATAAGGTTTTGAAGTTTCTAAACACAGAAACTCATTCGAGTTCGCGAACCTACTATGTGAATTTGCAAACCTAAAAGGTGCTGAAAATGCGGGGGTCTAACAACCACACCCAACAATTCGTTTGTAAATCTGAGAGGACTTACTCCAATATACTTTCTAGATAATCAACCAGACAGTCATACTCAATCTAGAGAAAAGTATATCAAAGAGTTTTATAGCTCTAACTCTTAATTCAATCCACAATCAACAAATAGAAATCTGCGAGCCTGATTGAATATAAGAGGAGTAAACTTGAACGGTACCAAAGACCAATGTTCAAGGATCAATCAATAACCAAATATTGGATTTCCCAATTGATCGATTCAACGCACAACCTGTGATATTTCAATTATATAAAAAAATATAATGCGGAAAATAAATAACACAGACACCATAATTTTGTTAACAAGGAAACCGCAAAGCAGAAAAATCTCGGGACCTAGTCCAGATTGAACATCACATTGTATTAAGCCGCTACAAACACTAGCCTACTATCAATGAACTTCGGACTGGACTGTAGTTGAACCCTAATCAATCTCACAATGATTCAAGATAAAGTTGTGCTCCTTACGTCTCTGATGCCAGCATGATACTATGCACTCGATTCCCTTAGCTGATCTCACCCACAACTAAGAGTTGCTACGACCCAAAGTTGAAGACTTGATAAACAAATCTGTCTCACACGGAAAAGTCTATAGATCGAATAAATATGTCTCCCACAGAAATACCCAAGAGTTTTTGTTCCGTCTTTTGATAAATCAAGGTGAATATGAACCAATTGATAAACCTGACTTATATTCCTGAAGAACAGCCTAGTATCATCAATCACCTCATAGTAATCTAAATCGTATGATGGCGAAACTAGATATTATGGAATCACAAACGATGATACGAAGTTGTTTGTGATCACGTTTTATCTTTCCTATCGGAGAAATTAATCTCGATCAAATCTTAGAGAAGATAGTACTCAAACGATAGAATCAGGCAAGATCAGAACACACAACTACAAGAAAAATAGTTGGGTCTGGGCTTCACAATCCCAATGAAATCTTTCAAGTCGTCAACCTACAGGCTCTCGATAGAAACCTAAGGTTAAAGGAGAATCGACTCTAGTTGATGCGACCAGTAACACACAGGAGGTGTGGGGATTAGGTTTCCCAGCTGCTATAGTTCTCCTTTATATAATTTTCAAATCAGGTTTGCAATATAAGTTGAATTGGTAACAAAGCATTCATTATTCACCGTTAGATGAAAAACCCGATTCAACCAAGTTAATATCTTTCAACCGTTAGATCGAACTTAGCTTGTTACACACAAATGAAATGTACCCTCATTTAGGTTTATGTAATCGTACCAAAACATGTACACCATGTTGGCTTATCAATAGTTAACCGAAGTTAGCCATATGATTAACTCTCATATCAACCATATTCATCTTAACCATAACTAGTTCAAATGAAACTAGTTAAAGAGCTGTTCAATTGCTATATTCTCATAGAAGTATGCAAGAACACAATTAAAGCAAGATCGGTTTGATTCACTCGAATCAATTCATGAACATTATAGCCACGGTTTGCAAAGATTGTATTCTTTATTTTATAAATGTTTAAGTTCATGTGCACAACCGATTTTAGAAAGTAACCCACTCAAGTATGCAAACGGGTACGCATACTTAAGTAGCCGAACTGAGTTTGGTTACGCCAGTACGCGTATGGGTGTGCATACTTTCAACACTCTTCCAAACTCCAACAGAATTTCACGGAGGTGAACTTTCCGCCAGTATGCGTACGGGTACGCATACTTGCCCAGGTATCAGCAACCGACAGTACGCATACGAGTACGCATACTTCAGGCTCCCGGTTTTGGACTTGCACACTAATGTGATTAACACACTATGTTTATATCCAAACATGATTACTTGATTCTAAACTCTTTATTTCGGTCATTGAAACTTTCTTAGAGGATGACAATAGTCGTTTTCACAATACTATTAGCATCAAAGCGATTTTCAAGTTATTGAAATTATCATAATGAAACATTCCAAGTCTTCACCGAAATGATTGTATCACACAAACCATGTAAGATGTTACTCGGAAATTTTCATATGATCATATTCTGACTTTCGTCAAGAATGTAAGATAAACTTGGTCGAAGCGAAAGCTTGCCAACACATATTCCGAGAAATATGTAAGCGAGTTAAACTCAACTTGAAATCTCAAATGTGTAAAATAGAAAACTATATCGTAACACGACTTATGTCTCAATATAGGAGATAGAGTAGAAATAGACTTTCCAAGTGATAGATGAGTTTTAGTCTTCACATACCTTTTGTTTATGAAGTTCCACAAGCTCCCCTTGGTAGTTCTTCGTCTTCAAATAATGAACGTCGTGAGATCTAAAGCTCAACTACACAATCTATATCCTAGTACGAGACATCTAAATAGGCTAGAAATCAAGACTTATAATTTTTATCACTAACATTGACAAATATGCTTGAGATAAGAACGCATGCGAGTTCGACCGAGCAATGCTCTAACAGGTGCAATCGAACAAATTTTCAAATCTAGGTCCATACACTTTATAAATCACCTTTGAGTTATTAATCATCTATCAAATTCTTTTTTATCAATGAATATAGTAACATTCAATGTCGCAACACGTGCACACAAATATTCTCATTGACATACATTGTTTGTGATAACTGAATACATGGTTGCTAAGTTGAATATGGTCATAATTTTTCTGATAGTTGTTCACGACTTATTTTGTATCATTCTCATTTAATAATGCATGGTTTTGAGGTTTGTGGCTTTTGAGTTTACCCCCTAAACGAATTAGTAATGTAGTTTCCCCCCCTTAATTGTTAATACCAGTAACTTATCCCCCTAAATTTTGATTTTTTTTCCAAAAATGTCCTTAAACTATGTGTGTCCAATCCATCCGTATGTAATTCATATAGAAATTCTTATTTTACCCTCACGTATCATATCATCCGGTCCTTCATTTACAGTCAACACTCAACAGATTATGGCCCATATTTACTAATACTGATTTGTCAAATTGTTAACCTTCGTCCAAGTTATTCTTAATTAACTTTCATTGTTCTTTTTCCATCGTATACTGATAGATAATGAACACTTGCAAATTGTATTTGTGATAGAAGAAAAATTGGTGGATTTAAAACCTTAATCAAGTACTACAAGGCTCAAGTTTCAAACAAAAACAGTGGTGTTAGAGCATAGCTCGGTTGAACCCACCAAGCGTTGGTATGTCAAGTTTGGTTTTCATATTTTAGTGAATCAAAACTCATGTTAAGAGTCGCTTGATTATGTACTAGAGTCAACTTCGTATAAGTTAGCTTGAAAGTATTAGGATAATGAGACATTACAAGTATCGCGAAGACTTGAAGATGTGAAGAAGCAAGGAGCTACAACGATAACAATCATCCTTCCACTTGAGGTTAGTGATATCTGACTTGAACTGTTTCATTCCCTAACGCATCTTTTAAGTCGTGCATATTGAAAACAACACTGCGAAACATATTTGAACTCTAGATAGACATAGTATTAAGGAATACAATACGAGGTTTATTGCTTAACCATTAAACTTTGTAGATAAGACATCACCATAATCATTTGAATAGTATTGTGATTATGTATGGGTATGAGGTGAGGATTTCATCCTAGGGAACAATGTTTTACATGTGTTATAAGGAAGTAAGTTCATAAACTTGTTTGTGAATCTAAAAGTAAATCGCCAGGCGTTATTGGTTTTGTTATTCATTGCATATCTTATGAACAATCAATATGTGTGATTGAGTATAACCGTTCACGACTTGTTTGTGTTCTTGGTAGAAGTATTAACAAAGGCCTGACTTATGTATTGGTATGACTTTTATTGGTGAAACCGATCTTAAGTAATCACCTGAGATGGTATGATCGGGTTTGTGTTTTGTCTGACCAAATTTGGGAAAGGGGAACCGATCCTTGTACGAGGTGCATCAAGGTTTATATCAGAAAGGGGAACCGATCCTATGAACATGTGCAACACGTTTTTAGGAAAAGGGGAACCGATCCTATGGACATGTGCAACACATATAAGTTAGATACCATATATATGTGGGGAACCGATCCTAGTACCTAGTCAACCGAATTTTGGAAAGCTAGTGTGACTATGCACAATATTCACATGGAAGGTAGAACCGTTAAACCCATGATTGTGATTGAATGTTATTTGATCAATCACATAGTTCTTGAAAGTCAGATGAACCAATTCTGAACTTATTTGGAAGTGTGGCAAATCGGTTTCAAGGTTGTAAGTGTGAAAGAGAACTTACAAAGTAAGGATGTCGACACACTTTGAACATGTGTTGTGAATGTTTATATCTTTAATTGTTCAAAGTTATTCCTTAACAACTAAGGGAAGAGAATCCAAGGATCGAAACATAAATAAGTTAAGAATCTTTAAATTAAGGTAATTAACTTCATTTTTGGCAAAATAAGAATTAGTAATGTGCATTTACTAATTAGAGTTTTTCTGAGAGATTTCGATCATTATTTTTTGACAGAGCATTTCCAGGAATTATGGAAACCGAATTTGTGCTTTAATGAATATCTTGAGAATATTTTCGGTTTTGCAAATTCCTTGGTGTCCAAACTTCCTTGTCTATAAATACTTGAAATTTGCCTTTTTAGCAAACTAATCCTTCGTAACAACAAACTTCCTCTTTGTTGTGTTGTTACAAGTATAGCCGCCTATTCGGAGAGGAGAGTAACCTAATTAGGCGAAATCTCTTACGACCTCTCAGTTTAAAGTCTTCTTTGGGATTGAGAAGCTCTAGCGTGTACATTTGGTAGGAAACTAGATAATTGCGGTTTATCTTTTGTTTTCATTGATTTGATTGACTAACAGTGCTTGAACTTTGATTGCACCTAGTTTGTTTATGCTTGATAATATTCTCTTCTGATATAAGATTCACTCAAACTAGTTCAAAGTTTTGACATAGATCTTTAGACTGTTGTTAGTTCTAAAGACGATCTTGTGATAATCCATTGTTAACAGACTCCGTTCTCTGCATGATTAATCACAAGAGATTCAAGTGATTGTGTGCAGGTTATTATTGAAGATCTAAGAAGATTTTAAGACGAAGAAAATATTGAAGATTTCTGATTTGTGGGTTCATAATCTTTGGTGTGCACAATACTTGTTTCGATAAAAGAGGATCCAATTAATAATCGTTTTATCCTTGTGATAAATTGGATTGATTAATTGAGTAGATCGTCATCAACACAATTCTTTGGATTAATAGTGTTGTTGGCTTAATCTCAAACGATTACTTAAGTAATTGAACATAAGATAGATCTAAGGACCCGACGAAGGAGTTTATGTTAAGATAAACAGAAGAGCCTTTGTCCGACTCATATCACTTGGTTGAATAGAGTTGATACCAAACAGATTTGTTGTTCCTTTACTGTTTGGAATATGAACCAAAGGAATTGTTCCAAGTACGAGACTTATTCATAGGTCGAAGGCGTGGGAATACAGACGGAACTAGGTGAACTATAGGTTTAGTTGCTTGGTCTCAACTATACGAAGTTAGGTGTAATTTTGTGTAGCGGATTAATCCTGAGAGTATTCAGTTCTGGACAAGGTCCCGGGATTTTTCTGCATTTGCGGTTTCCTCGTTAACAAAATCTCGCCGTGTCATTTACTTTATATTTTCGTATTATAATTGTTTTATTATAATTAAAGTAAATCGCACAAATGTTAATTACTATTTACTTGATAAGTGAATCCTATTGTGTTTGGTTAAGTCCGAACCTTTTTACCAAGTAACATACTTCGTTGTTGTATTGTCTCGATCTCGCATCCATAGACGATCACAAGAAGTGTGAACCGATTAATTGTATTGTCTCGACTCATTCCATAGACAATCACTTTCGGATAAAGGATTTGTAGGTAGGAAAAGTTTTAGCTTGAGGTATATTTGGGTACCCTCGCCTTTTCAAGTGGCTTGAATAATTTTGTGACATATAATAACTACTCGTTAATTCAATTTGAATTGGATAAATGGAGAACTTAATCAGGTATTCCAAAATTGGAAAAAGCAATAAGAAATCGCGACAATAATTGGATTTGATCAATCCTTCAGTTTTTCATATTTCACCTTTCTATGATCTATCTCTCTCGGTTGTTAATTTGGTTGGTAGATATTGGTTTGACTTTTTTTGTTTTTAGGTTAAAGAGATTAGGAAGATAGTAAGGATGAGGATAAAATTGGTTTTTTAAGGTTTAAAACGCCAACACGAATGATCCACACACCTGGTCTAAACATTTTTTTTTGATAGACATTAAGTTTAGGAGGGTAAGTTACTAGTATTAACAATTAAGGGGGGAAATCTAGATTACTAATTCGTTTAGGGGGATAAACTCAAAAACCCGTTGAGGTTTAATAAAAATAAAAATTTATTATATTGCAAACAAGAAATTGTTGTTACCGTGCGATGAAGACTAATTTCTACTTGTGTTGTTTGCAGTGAATGTTATAGCCATTTGCAATATATATGTATATTGTACATAAAATCTACATTCATATATACCAGGTCATATATTCGACCAAATTTGTAAGATTACAGGCTATAACCTTCCTTATTCAATATGAAACTTTTGTTCTATTATGTCATGCTTCTTTTTAATTTTGAAACGTAGAAGAAAACCCAGGTTTCAATCATTAAGTATGCGAGTAAGAAAGTACAAGTGCAACACAACAACAAGTACAACATCACTTCTTATATTGAAGTAAAATAATAATATAACCCATAATTAATGGCGAACTTCGCCACTAAAATTTCTTTATATCACGAGAGTTACTGATTTAAGGGTAGGCTTGAACTAAAGTTGAATATTGTGAATAGATTTAGTCCACACGATTACACCCCATCATGTAGTTATTACCATTAATGGTACAATTTTCACTTGGAACAATTATACTTTAGATATTCAAACAAAGGAGATTTATGCAAATATTTATGCCCTATGAGATCCGAATTATTTTTATATATTTTTAGATGTCATATCCAACATAAGTAGCGAAGATTCCACAATAACAATTAGTTTTGTAATGACCCTTATATTGACCTTGCAAGGAAACACGACACTCTCTTTGTACACATGCATAAATGCAAGCAAGATTGCCTAATAAATTAGAAAAACCATTTACTTGTTTTGCAGGAGTAGTCGGTCAATATATTTATAACTTGGTTTTATAAAAACTTGGATCAAAATGATTGACTGATGATTCACAAAATATTTTGAGATTCTTAAATATGGTACTTTTTTGAGCATATAAATATTCTCATTGTGGAGTTAACCGGCATCCCATAACATAAGATCCTAAGGGATGCAGAGCATACAGTGAACAACTATTCGTAACTAGGCCCACATATACTTTGTGCATCATACTGATAATTACATCTCAGTTATACCCGATAAAGCTCTCAAATAATTCTAGTTATCAAGTTGCTCCCTTAACGACGTTGAAAATCTTGATCAAAGTAACCACATCCTGGGATATAATAATTTTGCATCATCTTCTCGTAGTAATATTCTCGACATGGACTCATAAATTTTCTCGTGTGTACTTCTATCGGCTCTAGTAATCTCCGCTCTTTCTTCATACCACTCTTCATCTATTTGTTCCAATATATAGGTATTTCTTGTATTGAAAAAATTGAGTCTGAAGGGGACCCAAGTACACCACAATCTTTTCATTTCAAATTATAAGTCTGATACCAAGTATGATCGTCTGTGGACAAAATCGAGTGTAAATCAAGGTATTCACTTGACAGTAGTTACGATACAAGACCGATTGACTATAATATCAATGTCAAATGATTAGGATTTAACATACACGTGTTATTTACTTTATTAAAACAATTATAATGCGGAGGTAAAGTAAATGACACAACAAGTGTTAGAGCATTGCTCAGTTAAACCCACCATGCGTTGGTATGTCAAGTTTGATTGCCATATTTTATTATCAAAACTCAATTAGCTTCGCTTGATTAAACATACTAGAGTCAACTTCGTTTAGGAAAGTCTATGAATGTACAGAAATACATGTATTACCTTGAAGATCCGAAGATCGTGAAGACGTATCGACTACAATGAAGACAACATCCTTCCCCTTGAGGTTGGTTGACTTGACTTGTTTCCATTCCTATCGTTGCATTCAAGTATTTTAAGATTGAAAACATAACATGCAAGGTTATATTTAAAACTTTAATATTAGACTTGATCATTCTATTATGATCAAATTGTCAAGGAAGAATATTTGATTACGAAGTATAACGTTTATCTTTTGAACTCCATAAATGCGACACCAATATAACCTATGTAACTCGTTACTTGATTGTGTATTGGATATAGGTCATTTCATCCTAGGAAACTATGTTTTGTTACATATGTTTAAAGGAAGTACATATACAAAACTTATTTCGTAATCGAAAGAAAATCAATACACGTTTTGGTATGGTTTTCATTGAAGATCTATTGGATGACAAATTCGAACCTAGGTAAGAACTCTGGTAGAACCGATCTTGACTTATGTTGAGAGTTATGATGGAACCGATCTTTACCTAGTTTGGGATATACGGTAGAACCGATCTCGACTTATGTTGAGAATCTTGGTAGAACCGATCCTTACCTATATTGGGATAGTTGGCAGAACCGATCCTACCTTTGTTGGGAGTCATGGTGGAACCGATCCTTACCTATATTGGGATAGATAGTATAACCGACCGTAGCTATTGTTGGGAGTCATGGTAGAACCAATCCGTACCTAGACTTGGAAACTTGGTTGAACCGATCTTAACCTATATTAGGAGTCATGGTAGAAACGGTCCCAAGAGCAAAATCAATCCTCTACATTCACATATTACTATACGTTTTTGTGTGAGTTCGGAATTAGGGTTTGCCAAATAGGAAAGTTCCAGATGTCGACATAATTTGAACATGAACATAATTCTTATCTTTTATTTTTCAAAGATATTCCCCAATCGTGAACATGTTACACGATCGCTCAATAAAATTGTGATAGGTAAACTGATTGAGTCGAACACCATAAGACATGGTCTTCCCTTAATGCTTTTCCCGTCGATTTTATTCAATGCCATATTAGATTTTAGCGGAATTCACTCTTCCATCATTAGAAATGGTCTTAGAGTTTAAAATACCTGCCCATAAACTACAACCCACTGACTGATTTATAAGTCTTGTTTATACAGGGCAGTTGATGGATATAGCTGTCGGCATCCACAAAATGACTTGAGCGGTTACTCTTTATATTTGTTTTCTCTATCTACGACTATTATAAAAACAATAATTCTACGTTGTTCTCCCCCGAGATTTATCCCAAAGGAAGATATGCAATGATAATTTGAACAAATGTACTATCATCGGGTTACATCATTGAGATATATGCTGGATAAAATGGATCTCTTACTCTTCTCTTGGATATCTAAAGACTTAAAGGCCTAAACAAAAAGAGAAATTATTGAATTACCAAAGCAATTACAAGCTTTAGCTAAACAGAAGATGACTTAATACGATCCACTATTAATGAGTTGTAGTAGTACTAGTTATAGCTGTGGTTTCTGTCAAATAAAGCTCATACGTTGAACGGTGAGGAAACCCTCGCTTCCTATTGGCCGAAATAATTTTTTTTGAGTTTTGTAAAATGAGCTTTTTGGTGAGGACACTTGGCAACGTATTACTGGTTTAAAAATTATAAACTCAAAAGGAAAACTTAACTTACCATGTTTGAATTTTATGGAAGTCCAAATTCATTTTGGAAAACGAATACCTATCATATTAGTATTCTTTTTTCCAAATTAATAGTAAAGGGAAAAAACTCACATATTTCCCGCGAAAATAAAAGGAAAAATAAATAAAATCTGCACATATTTTAAATATTTTCTCCACGTATTAATCATTGAGACGAGACAAGGTGACGCCAAATTAAAAATACATCGCCACGAGGCGGTACGAAACCCGCACACACCAAATCTAAAAGAAAAAGGAAATACCTGATGCGTAGCACAAACACTAATTAATCTATCCCAATGGAAGACAATCTATTTTTTCTTTCCATCTGGCTTTTCAAATTTGTGTTTTTCACAAGTGCACTCGAAAACTGAAACCGGCCTAACTGGGTGGCTAAAAACATAGTCACTGACATGTCAGCATAATTTATCCACGTGTACACCGAAACCTCATTACCAACTGCATATACATCTGTACTGCCCATGTAGATAAGAAACCTGTAGTTATCTGGTACATACGTACTCATTATACGTGCTCACACACAGGAAGAAAAGAAGACAAAGAAAAACTCAAAATCTCACCAAAAAGCGTCTTCTGTTTCTGTGTGTAGACAGACAGACTCTTATTAGAGAGACCGAAAAGAAAAAAAATACTCATAATTTTTCCTGTTCAAAGATCAAACCTAAAGAACCCCAAAATTAGGGCTATAGTTTTCTCAGTAATCCCCAAGATTTTTGGTAAACTGAAGATGTAATTTCGTTAGGAGGAAGGAGTTTTTTTTTCTGTCTTTTATCAATTTAATTTGTTTTTTAGGGTTTTTATATTCTATTATTTTGGATAATTTTGAGATGAAGGATCCTTCGGATCGAACAAAAGTTGTGCTTCGGCACTTGCCTCCTGCGTTAACACAGTCTGCCCTAATGGAACAAATCGATGGCCGCTTTGCTGCGAGATACAACTGGATTACTTTTCGTCCTGGAAAAACCAGGTTCTTATCTTCTTCTTCTCCGTCTTTTTTTTTTTGTTAATTTTTTTCAGTTTAATATATTATTTTTTAATTTGTTTTAATTTTTGTGGAGTAATTTACTTCTGGAGTTTGTCTATTATTGTAGTAAGATTGTGTTTAGGGATTGTAGATGAATATAGTGAAAACTTTAATTGAATTATCACTTTTGTAGTTACTTATTGAAGTAATTGGAGTTATTCTAGGGTTTTAGCAACTTAAGAAGAGTGATTTGTGAGTAATGTGTATTGAGACTTTAGTTTTGAGATGTACAAATTTTGGCCGTGTAGTTTGATGAGATTATTTACATATTTAGCTGTCTGTTCTTTCTCTGTAATATCCAGTTTCTAGTTTTAGCATAAGAATTACATGCATGCATCATCTGATGGAGCTGACATTTGGTTTAGTAAACATCATCTGTTATTAAGGAGATATGCCAGCAGCTTATGTTTTGAATGAATTTCTGCAGCCATAAACATCAAATATATTCTCGAGCTTATATCGATTTTAAGAAGCCGGATGACGTTGTTGAGTTTGCGGAGTTCTTTGATGGCCATGTGTTTGTCAATGAGAAAGGTAATAAGCTAATCCTTTTTTTTTGTTTCTTTAGCAGTAGTTGTTTGTTGGCAGCATGTGGAATGTGTTTCACTACTCCTTCATGGTATGTACTCTTGTTTTACGCTACCGTGGATGTGATTTAGGGGGTTAAGTTGATCATACAAATAACTTGATATGAATGCCAAGCATTTATATTGCAAAACAGTTGGTTTATAGATAGTGTTTTGAGTATTTTTTTATATCAAAAGTACATTTTTCTTCTTGACCGTCTGATTTATTTCGATAGACGACAAGAGATATTAAATAGTAAATGTTCTGTAATATTCTACTTTAGCTTTTCGAAAAGCAGGAATAATTATCAACAACTATGAACTGTTACCATAACAAACTGTCATCATTCTAGGAAGTATTGTACCTGCGTTTTGACGGAAGGGTATTGTACTGTGGTTATAGCCATCATTCTAAAACGTTGTTTTAAATTCGACGCAGTTTAATACTTTTCATTAACAAAACTATTAATGCTCTTGAAAAATCGCTGACTTAAGCCAACACTACTGTGGAGATATGGGTGGAGTTTTCCTGTGACGGAATGCGTGAGGCTTAAACCTCATGACACTGGGGGTAAACTTTTCAACATAGTAGTTAACATGAGTTATTTGAAATGAGAACAAAATAGGGATCAAAGGAATATGACATTGGTTTCATATGCAGGACCATGTTTATTCTCCTTTATTCTTCCTTTTCTGTAAGAGCGGGGTTATGTTGTAAAGGTATTAATGCTTACAGCCTAAGTCGCTAGGGTTTTGTTAAAATGCAAAGTGAATAATCCGACTCTGACTAATAAATGCATTCTTATATTAGTTGTGTGTACCATTGTGTATTTCTATCATCCCCATGGTCGCAAGGCGATCATCTTCAGCACAAGTTTGAAAACAGTTGTGGATTAATTTTCCTAGACCTTCGTCTATGTAAATGCCTCAGGGATTTCATGCTCCATAGTTTACTCCTCTTTGAAGCAAGGTTCTGGCTGCACTTGGTTGTATAACACTGATTAAGATATTATTTACTAACTGTTATTGTTATTCAGTTCAAACTTCTTCTATTTATAATGGTAATATTATTGCAGGTGCTCAATTCAAAGCTATCGTAGAATATGCCCCTTCACAACGGGTTCCAAAGCAATGGTCCAAAAAAGATGGTCGTGACGGGACAATATTGAAAGGTATCAATTTGAGTTCATTCATATATCATTTGGAAGTAATACCTCTACTGTGATGGTTGGCTCGCACATGTCATATGGTTTTTGTATTTTAACAAAGTTATCTTATGATTGACTAGATGCTGAATATTTGGAGTTTCTCGAACTTCTGGCAAAACCTGTTGAGAATCTTCCCAGTGCAGAGATACAATTGGAAAGAAGAGAAGCCGAACGAGCTGGTTAGTTTCAGTACCAAATTTCTGTTCCAGATAATTGTTCGATGCTAACATTATCATTACAGAAACATGCAAATATAGTATGATTACTAATACATATTTTTGTACGGAAATATTCTTTATCGTCTTATCGGATCTCTAGGTGCTGTGAAGGAGGCTCCCTTTGTTACCCCTTTAATGGAATTTATTCGCCAGAAAAGAGCTGCGAAGAATGGATCTCAGGTGATACAGAGTCTTATTCATCTTATTGCGGTGTTCTTTTTCGCAGAGACACCATTTTGCCACTGTTACTCTAGACAGCATTACTTAAGGTTGTATATATTTGGCAGGGGCCATTATCTAATGGGAAGCCTAGTAGAAGATCTGGTGGACCATCACCCAGTAATTCAAGATCATCTTCCAGCAAGCAAAGGGCTGAAAAGAAGAAGGCATCCTCGATGGTACATATCTTCCTTCCTTCCTGATACTGCTTTTGTTTTTCATTCTCTGTTTTTATTTTTACTCTATAGCTAGTTGCGCCAATAATAAAATTTGATTCTATTTATTGATGGATTAGTTCCATGACTTCATTTTTCAAGGGTTGTAAAGGTAATGCTGGCATGTCGTTTCTGCTGGTTTGACACTGAAAATAGCTTGGATATAAGGATTTAAATAGATCACCTGCTTAGGAAGCAAGGTTTCGTGATGCATGGAATAAAGTAACAAGGGATACTGATAATTTCAAACATGCATTGATCTGTTAGGCTATTTGGATGAACTTATTGGATGTCCATGTACTTATAAACTGGAAGTCTTTAACTAATAAAACTTCGTGACAGTGCCATATATCTACGGTAATAACAAATATAGGTTAATTCTAATTAATGTTGTAGAGGTAGGTGCAAAAGTGGTAGCTTGGTAGTTTCTGAACTGCCTTGCCCCGAAAAAAGAACACCACTTTAAACTGTATATGCCGCTAAGTGTCAACTAGATACTGTTATTAAGGCTACTATTTATGGGGCAAACTAATTGTGGTCAAGTGTTATTAGTTATATTTAAGACTCTTTTTTTGGTTACTTTTTAGACTTGTAATTTGTAGTTACTGAATATTAGTTACAATTTTACATAATATATACTTGGGGTATGTGCTATTACATGGCACCGCAGCTACAACGTGTCGCCTTGCCCCAAATAATATAGGTGTATATGGAATATATTGTCCGTATGTGATGAACCATGAACTAAGGGAGGGATAATTAAGAGGAATGAAACTGTAATGATTAAACTTACTATGCCACTAGCACTAGCTAAACTACGATGCTTGACTTTAGAATCATGGGGGAAGTAGAGAGATCACTTTTTTGGTTAATATTGGCACTGAGGTAATTCAATATATATATAAATAGATATATGTGTGTATACCAGTTGAGACAAGTTACTGATGCCTCGTTGTGTTTTCCTGTTATTAACTTCTTGTCATTTCTGATCTTCTGATATCATTTGTTTTTCTATTCCTCTATTATTAGATGTCAGTTCATACCCATTTTCCTTTTTTGTTTCACAGTATGTTTTGAGGGACAGTCCGAAGAATACGAGTGTTAAGGAGAAACCAAATTACATCCTGGTGCCAAGGCGAGACAACCAGCATCGTTCAGACAAGTCAACTTCTGTAGAAAATGGTAGGTGTACAAACATTTTCCTCTGTTGTCAATCAACATAACTAAAACCTAACAATATTACTTTGGGTAGTTAGATATTTCTCGTAACTGAACAGTTTAGTGGTTCTGCTAAATTCAGCCTCTTGGGAATCAATTACCCTATAAGTTAGTGGCAGTTTTTATGAATGCAATTGATACGAGTAATATTGTAGTTGAAAGTAGTTAAGTAGCTAATTGAAGGTTGCATGGAGTAATTTCTCAAGTATTGATACACATTATGAGACTGGTATACTGCACTTGTTTCTTGTGCTTGTGATCTCTTTAAATGGGTGCTTCGTACCACCATATTAAGGTTGACTTAAAGTAATATCAAGGTGGAAAGGTTGCTTACTGAAACAGTAACACCTAGGATTAGAGGTGCGCTGACTAATTAATCAACAACATAAACTGCTCAGGATGTCTCTACAAATCTTATCTGAATAGGAACTTTTAAGTTTTTTTCATAGAGATGTTGGATTCGTTGTTGCTTGTAATGGCAATTATAATTTCAAGACGCTAGGAGTATGTCTTGTCTATTACAATCTAAAATGAAAGGTAGCAGCTGATTTCGCTGAGCTCTTTCTTGAAATCTTACCAGAGCTGGAAAAGAATAAAATCTTTCATTTTTCTCTTTGACAAATATCTTTTTTGTCGTTTTCTTGATAGTGCCTGCTAATATGATCAGAGCTTGGTTATTGCTATATTTCTCGTGGTTAACTGCATGCATGGTAAGCCTGTTGGCTTGTAAAAGATGGAGGGGTGTGCTTGCTTCTTGAACGTAGTATTGTGCTATACTAAATATAATTGTTAGTACTGTTGTCACTGTTAATTATTAGCACCGCTATATATTATTGACATTGTTATTAATTACTATAATTATTGTTAATGTTGTTGCCAACATTTTCGTATTGTTAACATTAGTATTATGTGTGCTTTATATTCATGCAACCATATGGTCTCTAAAATAATCTTTTTATACGATATCATCTTTTCCGCGTTCTTGCGATGTAAAATTTATGGTGTATCTATTCAATGAAATTGCAGTCCCAAGCACTGCAGATGGAGCTCCTGGGACTGTTGTTCCACTAAAGAAGAAAGTCGTGCTTTTGAAAGGGAAAGAGCGAGAAATTACTCATGTGAGCTTTGAAATTGTATTGTTTGCTTCTACGGTCACGCCAGAGTTGATTGTTTCTTTTATCTCTGTTCTTTCTTACGCTTATAGTAGACTCTCACTTCCAATTTCCTTAGTCATTGAATGTCTTACGATTGCGACAATCAGTGGTTTCCTAACTGAACACATTATGATGCAATTGACAGGCTTCTGGAAGTGGTTCTCAACCACTATTTGTAACTTCTCCACTGAAAACTTCGCCTGGTGCATCCAATTTCAAACAGAACCAGCGACGTGACTCACGTGAGGCAAGTGTGAGAATTAGAACCATACTATCCAATAAGGACGCACATTCTGAGCAGCAACTCCAGTCCTTAACTTACGAGAAGGATAAGCGACCACCTCGGCCAAACAACATGCGTTCAGTTTTGAAGGACACTCTTTCTGGTGGTTCACAGGCTGCATCTGGTTCAGATTTCGATTCAAGAAGGGTTACAGATGAGAAGGTTATTTTGAATGATAACCATGGTTTCGTCTCAGGTAACGAGAAGCAAGAAAAACGCACTAGAAATAAGGATCGACCTGATCGTGGAGTATGGACTCTTCGTCGTTCAGAAGGTTCACATGCAAGTGATGAATCCTTGTCATCTTCCTCATCACAGTTGCTGTCGGAATCTGTGGAAGGGATAACAATCACTCAACATGTACCTGTTCATGGAATTACCAATCCTGGGGATGGAGTGGACATTGGGTTCAGTAACAAGCTCAGTAGCAAACCTCGAAACCTGGAGGCAGCCGTTGACAATTTTCAGGGTGTTAATTCATCATCTGCCCACGACCACCCACCAAATCATGGAGAAATGAAAGTGGACATGCCTAGTACTAGCCGAAGTGAAGTTAAAACTTTCGGAGGTGGTCGCAGTGGTTACTCTACTATAGAAAATGGTATAGATGTGCTATAGAAACTAAAGTTGATCACTTATTTCTTATTTTAGCTCTGCCGTTTCTTTGGTTTGATGTTTGCAGCTCACCTTAGTTACTCTGTTCAGGCTCCCATAGACATTCTGGTCGCCGAGGATCAGCACATGCGGTGAAGGATGTTGATGGATACCCGAGTCCAAGTGATGGGAAGCCATCCAAAAGAGTAGTCGCCGCTAACTATGGTTCTCATGAGGTGCAGTAACTAGTACTTTTAGTTTTGACTTGTGAGTTATTGATGTACTAGTAGCACGACGTACACACTTCCTTATCTATTTATTAGTCTTATGATCATTTTTATGTATGCACAGAAGCGAGTATGGGTTCAGAAGTCAGGCTCAGGTTCTTAGTACTACAAAAACTGGTATGTCGACTATCATCCAGAACCTTTTTTTTTTCTTTTTTTCTTTTGCCTTTTATCTGATCATAGGTAATTCCATGATTAGGCTTTTGAGTTTTTCGTGTTCATAAATGCGTGCATGTAGTCATGTCTTTTGCCTTTTTTCGAGGATCTTGAAGATGACTAATTATTTTTTAGATCATCCACCTTCCATGTCTTCCTTACAGACCGATTACACCGCAATTCTGTTAGGTTTGCGATTTCATTTGTTATGCAGAGTGTTACTGATATTTATATATTTGTTTGGGGTATGGTTCCCTAACAGAGTCATTAATCTGGCATCCTTGTTTTTTTTTCACGTGCTTTTTTAAATGATAACAAGCTGTTTAGTGATTTTTTTTTTAATTGGTTTTTCAACTTAGTGATCTCCCTTCTATCCAACACTAGTATATATACGTAAAGAAGGATGCTATTAAGCTGTTTAGTGATTTTTAATTGCTTTTAGAAGTTATGTCACTGGAAACTAGATGTTTATGGTGTCCAGAGTCTTCATTGATTCCTATTAGGTTAGTGATTCTGCTCGAGTTTCTGTTTCAAATCAAACATCTCACATTCTCACTGCTTTGAGCTGCAATTCTGGACCTTCAATCCAGGTAATTGCTGGTATTGAGAACATAATTAAACAAACATGTTTGGTTCAACCGAATATGCTGGTTCATAAATCATGCCATTTCTCATGTGTGCACTACTGGAGGTTTTGCTTGGTTTAGATTGTATGTTTTTCTAAATTAATTGCGAAAAAAACCCTTGCTATTGTTTCTAACTAATATAATTGCTTCAGCTTTTGACACGAAGTTGGGACTTCGATTTTGGGTGCTGAAGTGTTGTCTCTTCTGCTATTTTTCCATAAATCATCGCTGGGTCTTCCCTCATTTTGGAGTGGACCCTGTTACCGTATGTTCTAGTCTTTCAAGATCTGGAATTGGTTTTGCTTGGGAAGGTAAAATCTCCGTGACTACTATAGGTCGATTCCGGTGGTGAGCTATAGAGACGGAACTATCAGTTGAGGATCAGAGATCACGAGACTGTTGCCCATTTGGTGGATTAGAGGTTCTATGCTTAGCTCTACCAAAGATGAAGACAAACATAAGAAAGAAAATTAGTTATAACCATATATATATAACAAGGTATATTTTCAGTGACTTCTCCTTGGGACAGAGACTTGGTGGAGCCTCAGTTGTTGGATGATATGTTAAACTAGTTGGGAGAAAACTCGGCACATCCACGATGGGGTTTGGCGAAGGGCAATTCCTGGTGGACTATTTTGTTGTCCTTTTCGCTTTAAATCTGTGAATATAACCTTTTACAACAGGGAGTAGTAGTACTGCTCTTTACTTCTCTCACCCATGGCACGTAGTTATATATATAATTTGTGGATATAATATATATTATGTTTCATTGCGAAGCCAACACTAGATACGTGGGTTTGTAGTTGTTGATGGTGAATAAGAGTGGCTTTATACATCTTGGGTTTTGAAAGTTGTATGGGATGTGTTATTTTTCCAGCTTGATCTCAGTTTGCATTGTCGTGCTGTTCTCCTTTCTGCTCTTCTTTTTCTTTTTCGGTTTACCGTGGAAGTGTTGCAATCTCTGATGACGCCAATTAAGCAGAGTATTCTATTCACTGTCGCAAATGCATGGTACCCAGTTACAGTTGGAGATACAAGAGTTAGCCCTGTTATGATATCATGATCTGGTCATAGAATCTTGAGCTGTTTCCTGGCCAGTTAGCTAGTCTCTTTTTCGTGAGAATGTGAGTGGGTTTCACAAGGGGTTTATTCTTCAAGATACCACCATATACTGCCATTGAAAGCACAACAGTTTTAAATGATTGGATGTCTTCTCGGAAGGTCTTGTGAGAGACTCCTATTCCGGTCTTGATTCATGTGAATAAAAACAGGCACCCGCGGTGACAGTATAAACATTTCATGGATCTGATCCGATCAAAAAAAAAAAAAAGAAACATTTCATGGAACTATGAAAATGCAACAAACTTTTAATTCTCTATTGAGTAAAACATTAACATGAATTCCAAACCATATGCTGTCCCCTTTCCTTCCTTACGGATAATTGTTCTTCCCTTCCCTTTCCATCACTATGAAACTAAAGTATTATTTCTACTTGAAGAAAAAAACTAGGACACCTCTTTTTCAATTCCCACAACTGACGACATTCAAAGTTCGATTAAACTTTTCACCATTCTCTATTGTACACCGCCTTGGTAGCTGTGGAGCCTGACATTCCCTGCTCTGTTCGCGCAAGAAGCCAGAAATGTGTGATTGATATCTAAGGATTTCTTGAACTATGGGATCTGGGCAATTTCGAGTAAAATTTTGTGCAAGGACTGTGGCTTTGAGAAGAACGGACAGTGGTCACTGCCTTTAATCTTGAAAATTCCCTCAGGGGGATTTTCTCTTACTAGCTTCTCTTGGACATCTGCTGAGAGTGCATTATCATCAAGTGTTTGAACGAAGAACTTCCTTGCAGTGCCATAATTCTCAGGGGATAGAGAGAGCTTCTCCATGAGTGGTCCAAGAGGAATCGGTCTCATGGAAACTGCAGCCAAAGCAACATCCTGAAATAGATAGGGGGATTAGTCAAACACGTTGCATACTAACAATAAACAAAAAGAAGAAGAAAAAATCCCATTCTGCAGAATGCGGAGAACCTCTTATTATACCCTGAGCATAATTAAAAGAGAGAAAAGAGAAACTAGCTAAGCCAAATACTACCACATTTCACATGTTTTTACACCTGAATGTGAACTAGTTGTCCTAGACTTAAAAAATCCGAAATATTAAAAATCCGAAAACCAGAAACTGCTTTGTCTTAATTGAAACATCCGCAAACGGGATGATACCATTCATGATAATTTGGAATATAATGATGTCCACACTAACAAAGCCCAGTCCTCTCAATATCTACTATTATGAAGTGAGCTCAAGCTGCCAGATTTATGTACATTAAAGCAGCTATAACTTGATATTACGGATCTATCTGTGAGGAAACAGGAGAATCTCCAGCGAGGAAACATCCATCACTAATTATGTCTTAAGCAGTTGATCAACTTTACAGTCCGATACTTAACAAGGTCGATGACCCTGTAATCATTGGGTATTCGGATGTTTGACTAAACGGCCAACATATTATTCTGATCAGCTCAAACGACATAATGCTTTGCTGATGCTCAGGTCTCTGCTTTGCTGATGCTGAAGCAATACCTGGATCAGTAATTTCACTAGACACATTTGATTTCTGGACTATAAGCTGATATCCTTATTAGGTTTTCAACACACTAATAATTGGGTACCCAAACCACAATGTCACAAGATTAACTTAATTTAAACACAGTGCAATATTATTCCACAGACTAGTAGAGATTACTGTAGAAGACCCTGAAGCATCAGAGCTACCAAGCACCGAGTGATGAAGAAATAGTGTTATACTGGTAAAGGTGTAAAAAAAAGAAAGAGTGCTGTCCTATAAAATTAGTGCTACCATAAACACATTCTTTAATATGAACAGTCAACAAAAGAGACTCTTCATTGAAAGCAGACATAGCAAAAGGCAGATATGGACTATATGTTTATATCAATACCTTTGTAGGAGTCTGGTTGAAATATAACGCCTTCATTTGCTGTTTCTCAAACATGAGACTAGTAGGAGGCTAGTCTTTACCGTTAGCATGCACCACCGACTGTGATTCCTTCAGAAATATTTCAACCGAACCGAGCTGCACGTTTTAATTGCATCAGAACCACAGAGCAGGAACGTTACGCATCGAAAATGCAACACACAATCCCAACATTCCAAGCCCTTGCTACGGAAACCAAAATTAACATCCAGCTCTATTACATAATTTTTTTTTTTATTTTTAAAGTCGACCAACTGACAGATAAATGATTATCCTGTTTGATAAGTACTAGTAATAAATTTTCTTTGTCTCTTTAAGTGCGTGATTTGCTGTCATTCATTGTATTTCAATGACCGAACTGTTCGACACTATCTGACCTGGTCAAAAGATAAAAATAGACAACTCACCTGCTCAGCGAACACATCAAAAGGCCTTTGGCCATCCAAGACCATAGTAGCACAGAGAAAAATTGCTTTAGAAACCTTGATTGGATAATGTTCCAAAGCATATGAGATACTTGCACCTCCACACCGTGACCAACCAAAATAACCTGCAAAGGAACAATATATATGCACAACAATCTCCATGAGCATTACAATGTCTTTGGGAAAACACAGGAACAGTGGAAAATTATATATACAGCCATTCACCTTTTCATCCTCGGGTAAATCACGTAGATAATTAATCAAAGGCTTTGAGTAGTCTGCTAATGTTCCTACTTTATTGGAATCTGTTTGATCAATACCAGATCCTACAAGATCTAAGGCAATAGGAAGCAGACCCACTTCTTCCAACGAGGCAATCGTCTTGTACCAACACCATGCTCCAAATCCTTCTCCATGGACAAGAACAAATTTCTTTGTTTTGAAATTCACAAGATCTACTGCCTGCACATTACAGGTTACTTAACTTAATCTCACCCACTGAGGATTGGACCAAATACTTAGATTTTGAAAGATGAAACCAGTAATTGAATGTATGCCAGCTGCATATACTTCGCCAAGTAACAAAAGGAGTAAAATAGGAAGTAGCTTAGCACAAGTTTGAGTAGAAGCAGCCAAGATAAGTACACCAAGTGAGTCCTTAATGGTTGGATTTTGAGTCAATTATCATTTTTACTACAATTCGATGTCACTTTTTTCACCTATGAGAGTTATCTATAATCAGCAGTTAGATTGGATGGCCTTGGTCTTTGAGTACGAGTATTATCTATAATCCGTAATTGGATTGGAACCTTCCGTCTGAGAATTATCTATAATGTGCAGCCGGCTTATAATTCCTTTTTGTTCACTATATAAATCTAAAAATAACCTGTGCATCAAAATTTACAAGCTAATTTTAGTCCCTAGTAGACTTAGAAGAAAACACTCCTACCCCAGGAATCTTATGCTCTGAGTCATGTATTCTACAGTACCAACTCCAAAGATGTAGTGGACCATAAAAAGTTCATTTCTAGTCTCCAAAAATCAAAAATTTGTATCATTATTCAGTAAGAACAAATTGAAACTATACGAATCCAGATATCGAAAAACAAAACAAAAACAATTGAAATTAGCAACTTAGAGATCTTGTAAAAGTGAGAGAAATGAGCAGGCACCTGTTGTTTATCATGTGCAAGAGAATCCCCTCCAGGATTGAGCCTTCTGGAACTAACTGATCCATGTCTTCTAGACATTGAAGCACCACCTTCAAATCTTTGAGATAACTGATGCTGTTGAATAGCCATTGAAAGTGCTCTTCTATGAAGCAATTCCTCTTCAGCTGGCATTTTTCTCTGTGATGTTCTTCCAACATTACTTCTACTCCTATTCTTTGATCCTCCTAATTCTCTTATATCCTTCTTTGTCATGCAAAAAAATCCATTACCCATTCTTAAAAAACCTAAATTATTTCAAACCCACGATTTATTTTCTCCAAATTTCGTTAGAACCAATCAGGAACTGTAAATTTGCATTCTTGTTGAAACCCTCTGTTTTGTTTATAGATTTAAGTTTGAACAAGAAGTGAGGAAGGAATGAAGGAGAAAATCGGGAAATGAATCGAGAAAATATAAAAATTGTTTCTTTCTAATAATCGAATTCTGAAAGTCTGAATCTTTAACTTCTTCTTACCTAATTCTGACTGTTTTTATTTTTCTTTAATTCTTTCTTCTCTGTCACTGCAGACAAGATCTTACGAAACGTCACTCCAGAAGCAAGTAGTATTCCATTATTTCGTCGTTCTTCTCTCGTGGGAATTATTGGGATTGGATTTTTTCACAGTCTTTTTACACTTCATCCTGTTTAGTTTAGTTTGTTTCTAGAATCTAAAAATACTGGACTCTGCTAACTTGCGCAAGTTCGCATTTCATTGACTTGGGTTGGTGACACGTGGCATGAGAAAGGTTGCACGAAAAGAGGATGAAAAGGGATCCAACTTCCAAGTACAATACCCACGAGGACAAACAAGTGGAATATCGGCATACCTAGGTCATGAAAAAAGCTACGAACCCTAGGATTCTTCGAAACGATATCCACGATCATCCTACCATTTCTATTTGATTTTTTTGTTTTTAACCATTTCTTGTGAAAGAAGATGCCGGTGGTTGTAGTAAAACAACCTGGCCAAATTCGGATATATCCAGATTATTAATTGGGGTATATTTAATGGGACAAAACCTGGATCATTTAGAAGTAAAATAGACCACCCCTTAATTATGTATTTTCTAAATGGTTAATATATCCTTATTTAATTAACACTAAAAATTATGATTATTTTAACTGATTAAGTTTAGATTAAAATTTTGAAAATAAGAGTTCAGTAGATTAAACCTTTTGTCTGTCTTATGAGTTTGATTTCGATCAAAAATTTCGGTTCTCAAAATGTGTAAAGTAGGCAAGGTCGAAGATTGAATAAGGTGCCAACTAACTTTGGCCGACAAGGTCGACGTTTGAATAAGGTGCCGACTAAGTATAGCCGGCATGGTCTGCGGATGAAGAAGACGCCGACTATTTCTGGCCGAATGATCTATGAATGAAGAATATGCCGACTATCTTGGGCCATCTATCTTATGGTCGGCATATAAATATTTCCTACAATGCCGCCTATCATATAGTCAGCATGCAAATAATTTCTAAAATTGCCGGCTGACTTATAGTCGACATGCAAATAATTTCTAACATTGCCGGCTGTTGAAAAGTCGGCAATGTAACCTTGTCGACCTTTAGTTATACCCAACAGAAAACATAATATGGGAAGATGTAATTCACTTTATTCATGCAATTTTGGTTACTACATTGATTGAAACATAAAATCTAACTCCTTGTCGACGGAACAACGAATGCACTTAGCATGTGCATCAAGCCTTTGAACCCCTAGGCGACCCTAGTGAACGAGTTATAATCTCGTGAGGGTTTACATAGAGATATATCCACAAAACCTACACAAAAACTTCTAAAGCCATTAATCTTTGTCCGAGGAATCCGACGACAATACACCCTCCATCATCTCCGGGGCATACTCCGGGATTTTGGATACCATGAATTGATAGCTTGCATCGAATGTGAATGATTCCCCATTTTTCTTCAAGTAGTGCGCTTTTACGAGTTCCTCCTACAATAACGCAACACAGGCTTAATTTGTTAGTGGTGTTTAGAAGGAAAATCAAACAACATGGATCACGTAAAATAAACCACGAAAATACTTACAAATTTTTCAATGGACAAGTTAAAGTGGGTAGCGTTGAAAACCTGTTTTGGATAGCTAAATAAGCAAGTATCACATTTTCGATGACTATGTGCATATCATGAATTTGTTGAACACTTCTTCCATTATGATTCCCAAACTCTTACCTATATTTGGTGTATACCCTAGCCCAAAAGGTTACGACATCCACCCTTACAGAGGACTGCCTTCTAACTCGAGTTTCCGAGTACCAAGCTTTGGCGATTGCCAAATCTTTATTTGAATCAAATGATGCCATTGTTGTATGTAGAGGTATTAGGAGAGTTAGATGGAGTATATGATGATATGAGCTTTGGAGAGTATATGCAAATAGGTATGTGTTGTTTTGTAGAGAGAACTAGTGTATGGTGCCCAAATTTGGCCATTATGGTAGCCAATCAATGAAGTTGTACTTGCAAAAATTTGAATTTTGAACTCGCCGGCTAGGTTAATGTTTCCCCAATATGCCGATCAAGTTTAGCCGGCAAAGTTGTAATTTTCTTACCCTGCTGACCTTATGATTTTAGGCATCAAGAGTTCATATTCTTCTGTATAACAGTCGGTATGGTATTCGGTCATTAGCGTGCCGGCTTTTATATAGTCGGCAAGATCGTAATTTTATAACTCTGCCGACCTTATTATTTTAGGGCATCAGGAGAAGGTTTTTTCTGCAACACATAGTCGGCAGGGTCGATAATTTAATACCTTGTCGGCTATACAACAGTCGGCTAGGTATTAATTTGCTTACTTTGCCGACCCTGGTAACTACACCATTGAAGCTGTCAGGGCCAGCAGTCCGGCACAACCTTACCGGTCCTGGTTTAGTCGGCAATATAACTTAACAAAAGCATGCCGGCGGAATTATTGAAACTTAACATAGCTAAAAACACCATTCATTCAACAACTAGAAATCCAACATTTGTCCAAAATACGAAAACATACGTCCCATAAACCTTAAAAAAACATATGTCCAACCATTAACCTTAAAATTTGTCTACCATAATATAAAGAAATAAAGTAGGAATGCATTCATTCACCACCACGACCACGACCATGGCCCCGTTTAGCATTTTCACCACCACCACAACTACCACTACCACTACCACCACCACGGGTACGAGCCCTCTTTTTGTCAGCATTCATCTTGGCATGTGCTTCCCTCTTGGCTTGTGCTTCCATCTTTACTTCAGCATTAGCTTGCTGGAATAATTCAGTGGCATCCTCATTTTCAACGTTGCTAGCATAGTCAATGTGTTTGGTTTGCTCTTCAATGGACAAAGGCTCTCCACTTTCTCTCGCGCAACAGATCACCTTCACAAGGATCTTCAAATGCTCCTTCTATTTTCAATTAAACAATAAAAAATTAATAGAATGATTCGATAATGTAATCTTAAAACAGTAAGAACAACTCTAAAATACTTATAAAGTACTTAAGACTTGTTTCCGGGTCTTTCGCTGCAATCTTCATCTTACGAGCCACTTGTTCAGCAGTCTGTTCCCTAATCACAGTTGGACGAGCAAAACCCAAGTCCCACGTAATGTAGTTTTCATGATCTTCATGACCTTTGGTCACCTCGTCTAAAAGACTCATATCGATTTTATGATTTTGTCTTTCCTTCCAATGAGATGTACTTGGTGCTGGAGCGTAATGGACGCCAATACTTTTTTGGGACGTGGTGCACGATTCCCTTACCACTTTGGATTAAACCGGGATGGGGTTCTTCTTGGACGTAACCCACTTGTCGCATTAACCGATGTGGATGTACATTGAAGATCCATGGTGGTACAACAAGGGACCGTAGTAGAATGCAACATCATCTCTCCTTTGGATTAAACCTTCCTTTCTAGCAACTAGATACAGATGAAATAGTACCTCATCCGCAGTCAATTTGTCCAAGGCGATTCGAACGTTGATAAGCAGTTGCAGCATATCCTTATCCAGAGCACCCTTAAAACTGTATATTTGTCCTCGTGGCTTATCAATCGCAAGCTTCTCATTCACTTTGACGTAGGGGTTGGCTTTCACTAAAGTAGGGAAGTCCTCATATATCCAAACCTATGCAAACACAAAGTTTAGTAAAAATCTTACATTACGAGCATTTTACAAATATAAATGATTTAGACAACAAAATTACCTGAAAGAGATATAGATTTCCGTTGACTTACGCAGTGACTGCCCTTGAAGCATTTGTCAACTCATTGTTCAAGAAAGCGACCACCGCAGTACCCCAAGAATACTGATGCATCTGATCTAAGGGATGCAATAGTTGAATATACTTGCAGTCGACCAAGCTTCCGGAACTGTCGGGGAAGATACATTTGCCCAGGGCACATAGCAAATAAGATGACGCGGTAGCATTGATTCGCACCAAGTCCACCCTTCCTTCCTTATCATAGATTTCTTTGGTTCCAGAGAATGTGTCCCTCAACTTCTTCAGATTAAACTTCTTGCTTAGGTAACCGTCATTCATCACAAGCATAGACTCCGTCTCAAACTTGTTCCAAACAAACAAATCTTTGGTTAATTCGAAGATCTTGTCCCAAGAAATGCCATCATCGTAACCATCACTGATTTATTTTCCCTCAACCTCGAGGCCTAGAATTTGATGAGCATCATCGGGAGTTATCGCCATCTCACCGAATGGGAATAACATTGTATCAGTCTCTCCGTAGAACCTCTCACAGAATGCAGATACGGTAACTCTATCATACTCAACAATCGAACTCTCCACTGCAGGCCACAACCCGGAGTTCTTGACAATCGCTTGCACCTTGTCACATTCCTTGTTAAGTGGCCATTTCTTAATCACTGAACATGAAGCTTGGCGCCTCAATATTTGGATGGCATGCTTGTGATCCTAAATACCAAAAATACAAAATGAAAAGAAATACAAACACTTGAAGCAAATTTAAGATAGGTACACTCAAATAAAAAACAAAGGCGGATTGAGATTACTTACGACAATATTTTGGATTTTACATGTCCATGAGTCTTTGTATCCAAAAAGAACATCTCCACCATCTTCTGGATTCCCTCGTGGAGGCTCACCTGGTTCCAGTGTAACCTTCAAGTGAGAGGGAGACATGTGGGAATCAGTTGGTTTAGTTATAACCCTCTTCTTCTTTTCGGTTTCAGTTGTAGTTGCAGCTTTGGTTTGTTGATTATTACCTGTTTCTTCTCCACCTTATTCTTCTTCTTCTTCCTCTTCAATGTTACCTACTCCAGCAGCCGGAGTTCTTTCAACATCATCATCATCTCTTCTACCAGATGTAATTGATTGGTCCTTATCTGGAGTTTCATCTGAATTATTTGGTTCCGGTGGTAGTTGATCATTCCGTTCACGGATCTTGAGCGTTCCCGGATCAACAAATGCCCTTCGATGTGTTGCAGTCAAGAGTTTGTCACAAAAGCGAGGAGGTCTTGAAGGAGGAGTAACATTTTTCTTCTTTCCCTTTGCCAACCTGAACAACAAAATTAAGAAAAAATTCAATAGTCGGCAGGGTCGACAAATGTAATCAAGTCGGTGGAACAATAGTCGGAAGGATCTATATCTAAAATACATGCCGGCTAAACTATAGTCTGCAGGGTCTTACTCAAATAACCCGCCGGCTTATAACAACTCAAATAACTTTAAGGCAGCAGGAGACACAAAAATTTGAAATAGCCGGCAGAGTAAAAAATTATAACCCACCGACGAAAAAAAAAATCGTCGGCAAGATCCTAGGTTGAATAACTTGCCGACCCTGTAAAAGCAGTTACAGATACTAAACAGCCGGCCGACAAGATCTTCAACCTAAGAGCTTGTCGACTAACCCTAAACATGAAAAGTCAGCAAGATTGTGAAACAAACACCTTGCCGGCTAAATAATTGCAAATTCACACATTCGATTTTTCTGACCTAATTTGACATGCAAACATGAAATCGAAGTACTAGAGTGAGTTTAAGTATGCCCTTACTTTCTCAATCGCGCCATTTCTCCTTTTTCAGCGGCTTCGATTTCTTCTTCTTCAACCGCTTTTTTCTTCTCTTTTTGTTGAACTAATTTTGTAATTCCAGGGTTATATTCATTGCGTTTTCTATTTGCTTCTTTCATACGACTAGCCCTAGGCCGCGGCGGCTCCATGTTTGAAGATTAATCGGAATTTTCGAATCGACGATTACGACAAATTAATCGAAGAGTTTTCAATGGTGGGGGAGGAAGAACCGGTAAAGTAGAGGTGGAGGAGAAGAAGAAGAGAAGAAGTTGAAATGAAAAAAATGAAAACTAATTTAGGGTAATAAGAATTATAAAAGGTAAGGGTAGTTTTGTAACTTTACCCATTAGGATTCCCCATTAGCCCTTAAAAAGAGTCCACTTAAAACTGGGTATACCCCAACCAATTTGGGTATAATCCAATTTAGCCAGGTAAAACAAGATGTCTTACTTAAAGAACCCACGCGGCTGGACATAATAAGTTAGTTGATGAAGTAACCAATTTTTTATATTTTCTTCGATTAAAGAAGAACAGGAAATGCAATATATTGATTGAACGGATTTTGGAAATTACAGTATTATTTTTCAAAAAAAAAAGAAAAAATGATATATATAAAGAGTAATATACCTCCGTTTCTGGAAAAGTGTTACTTTCATTTTTTTCATTTTAGCCTAAAAATAGACCAAATTAAAAAAGTGAAAGTAACACTTTTCCAGAAACGAAGGAGTATTAATCAAGAAATATAGTACATTAGATTTACAAGGGAATTTTTATCCAAGATATTGGAATCAACACTTGATTTAGATATTCTTAGTTGGATTTGGGTTGACATATGCCGCAGATTCTTTAGACGAGCTTCCTTTGCAATATAATCTGCTGCAAAATTGTATTTCCTATTTATATACTGAACCTGAGCTTGGAGGAGTTTATCTAGAGTCGTATGTATGGTATTTTCTGCACTCCAAGGAGGTACTTTGCAAGTCTTGTTGATTGTCTCTGCCAACATTTTGCAGTCAGTTACTACAGTAACACTTGATAAAAATATTTTCACTTAGCCAAGTAGAAGCTTTTGATTCTGCATGAAAATTTGAGGAAGCCCAATCAGACCCTGCTGAAATGTGTATGAAAGTCTCATTATCCGTTGAATAAAGAATGAAAGCATATCTCATTGACGAATTTCATTTCTTGTAAGCAGCATCAATAAATATTAGTCTGAGGATAATTTTGACCATTTCTCCTTGGAATCAGTGCTTCTTTTTATCATCATACTCTTTTGGATCTTCTCTTCAAGGTATTGTTGTAGGAATTTCTTGATTTGCTCTATTAGGTTATTTGGATTTGGACTGATTTTGTCAAACACCACCGAGCATCTATACTTCCAAATGAACCAGGAAATGGTTGCAATCTTGTCCGAAAATTGTATGAAGTCTGGTTCCGTAATCCACTCTTTAATCCAATTTACTATAGAGTCTACTCTAATTCTTGTGTTTACTTCTTCCAGAGAAAAACCAAACCAAATAGCTCTAGCAAAGGGGCATTGATTGAATTAGATGTTTTTACGTTTCTTGAACTTGGGAGTTGCACATTGGGCGCTCTGTATTTATGTCTTTATTATGCGCCCCTAGTCTTGCATTAGTTGGAAGAGCTTTTTGAGCTAATTTCCAAATAAATAATTTGATCAACGAAATCACTTTAATCTTCCAATTCTTTATCTAGGGGAAATCTCTTGAGTTGTTGTCTTCTTGATCTTGATTTACAAGGAAGTTATAAACATTTTTTACTAAAAAATTTCCGAGGAGTGGTGTTGCCATCTAATTATGTCTTGTTCTTGCCTATTTGGAGATATGGTTAGAATTTTTTGTTTTGTATCTGGAGTGAAGAGATTATCAAGTTTGTCTTGATCCCATCTATCTTCTGGAGTAATCAGTTCATTTACCCGCTGTGGAAGAGGCTCTAGAGTATTTTATGGGTTTTGGGATTATGTCTGCATTAGGAACCCATTTATCTTCCCAAATTTTTGTAGAAGCTCAATTTTTGACTTGCCACACAAAATTACCTTTAATAAGGTTTAAACCTTTTTGGATACTAGTCCAAATGCAAGATAACTTTGAAGTCCTAGAAGATTCCATGTGGTGATTATTAGGGAAGTATTTAGCTTTTAGTACTTGAGCCCAAAATTGGTCGTGCTCAGAAATAAGCTTGCTAGCTAGTTTAGTAAGGAGATAAATATTAAATTGATATGGATTTTTTATTCGAAGACCTCCTTGTGAAATTGGTTTACAAATGCTGAACCAAGCCTTAAAATATCCTTATATACTTTTGAGTTTATCTTTATTCCACCAAAAATCTCTTTAAATCATATCCAGTTGATCTAGGGTTTCTTTAGGAAGGTTTAAAATTTGCATCTAATAAGTTGGGTAACCTTAAAAATGGATTTATAAGCACGGTTTTTCCAGCTTGTGAAAGCAATTTGGATTTCCATCCCTGAAGAGTAGCATAGTATTTTTGTAGGAGAGGTTCAAAATTCTCTTTCCTATTTTTATCGAAGAAGAGTGGGGTTCCAAGATATCTATCATTTTTTGTCATTAAAGGGACTTTTAGGATTCTAACGATGATTTTCCCATGTTTCAGGTGAATTCTAGGGCTGAAATAAATTTCTGATTTTTGAAGATTGACCATTTGTCCCATGATCTCACCGAATCTAGATAGGATATCCAGAAGGTTCTTTGCTTCCCCCAGATCAGCTTTTGTGAATAAGAATCAATCATCTTCAAAGAATAGGTGGGAAATGTTTAGGGAATTTTTGTTTATTTTAAACCCCGAGTTTTTCTTTTCTAAAACTGCCTTTTCTAGAAGTCTGGAAAGAACCTCCATGCAAAATAAGAAAAGATATGGGGAAAGGGGATCACCATGTCTTATCCCTCTTGAAGTGTTGATTCTCGGACCCAGGGAACCATTTAGGAGGATTGAAAATCAAGTGGTCGAGATGCATTGCATTATGAGATTTATCCAGGAATTTCCAAAACCTAGCGCTATAAGAGCTAATTTAATGAAATTCCACCCCCACTCTGTCAAAAGCTTTCGAAAGATCTAATTTTAAAGCAAAATGTCATTTTTTGGCTTTTGAGTTTTTCATTGAGTGAATAAGTTCACGGGCAATGATAATGGTATCGGTGATTGGTCTTCTAGGGAGAAAAGTTGATTGGTTAGGGGAGACTATCTTATTTAGAATTGGTTTAATTTGCTAATATTTTGCACATGATCTTGTAAATAGTATTACTTAAACTGATGGGTCTAGAATCTGCTGGGGTTTGTGGGGTGGTTATTTTCGGGATCAGGATTATGAAAGAATGGTTTAAATTTGGATCTAGGGTTCCCGATTTAAAGAAGTCTTACACTGTCTGAATTATATCCGGACCCAATGTATCCAAATTGGATTTAAAAAAACCTGGTTGAAAGCCATCTGGTCTTGGAGCTCCCCACTGATTCATATTAGAAAATGTATACCAAATCTCTTGTTTTAAAGGGATAACAGATAAAGAAAAGTTTTCCTCCTGGGAAATACATGGGTCAATGATACTGGACAAGTCTTCCAAATGGTTGGTATTCTGAGATGTGCCTATCTGGGTAAAATAGTTTACTAGAAGGGTGTTTATTTGATCTATATCTGAAATCCAAAGACCTGACGGTTCTCTAAGCGAGTGAATTGCATTAATTCTTTTCATATTTGAAGCAGTGGCGTGGAAATATTCGGTGTTTTGGTCATATTCCTTGAAAAATTTATCCCTCGAAATTTGATGATAATAGTCATTTTTGATTACTTACCATTCCCCTAACTCTGCTTGAAGTTTTTTATTTTATATAGATTGGCAGAGAAGTTTCCAGATCTATTGGATATTTTCAATCCTATATTTTATATTTTTGTGGATATTTTAAAACATCAAAATTTCACTGAGATAGTTCACCGGATAGAAGTTGAAGCTTTGAATAGAAATTTCTATCATTGTCACTATTGGAGTGGAGATTCCAATAATTGGCAACAATTGGGGAGAGTTGATTAATAATTTAATGGGGGTTGTAGTAGTAGTGGTAAGGATGGTTCGAACTCTAAGACTTGTGAAGGTGAAGGATTTTTAGATTTATAAAAATTATATACAAAAATATTGACAAATTGGTAGAGAGGTACTGGGAATAATGATTCGACCAATCTTCATAACATAGGGCTCAATGATTTATTCTCAACAATAATCGCTCAAAACATATATGGACTCTTATTTTGCCAAAGTAGATTCTCAAAACATTGATTGTAAATGTTAAGCATGGAACATCAAATCACCTAAGCTAAGCATGACCCATCTAATCAAATAACACCCAATTTAATCAAATCATATTTCGATTAATTTTTAATGCAAAAGTCTTAAAAAGAATTAATAATTGTATGAAGCTCGGCCTCCTCCGTCGTCCCAGTGTTGGGGTTTAACTCATCATAGTAAAAATGCTCTCAAAATAATTTATTATGGCTCAAAAATGGTTTACAAATGATGAGAATATGAGAAATACAATAAAACCAGAGAACTACGACCCTCAGTGACAAAATTAGACTACTGCCGCTGTGTCGCAAACGCTGTGGAAAATAAGACTGCCTGATGTACGACCCACAGGTGTGAGTCGTTATTACTGTAGAAAAACGACTGTTGTAGCTGGTCCGTTCTTCGTGTTCTTGGTGTTCTTCATCATCAGCAGCAGCAACAACATAGTTTCATCAACTCTTGATTTCTGCTTCTCTGGACCTCCTCTCGACCCCAAACTCTCGAAAACCTTTCTCTGACCTCCAAGGACTCTATTTAAACCAGAAGCATGCATCAAATCTCCTCCATAACTCCACAAATCCTCGGCAGTGAAAGCAAATATTTTCGGATATTTTCTTTCCTGTTTTAGCTTTTCACGCGTTTTCTCTAGTCCAGCATGCTCCAATTCGACTTATTTTACGCCTCAACACTCTTCCAACGCCAGCAGAACTCCCCCATGCACACAAGAACTTCAATTTTGCTCGTGTTACAGTACACGTGCTCTGTTTTGGGTGTGTGAATCATACCGAAAATTCCAGCCAAATTTGATCGGTCATGTCACCCATACTATGTTCCTTAACCTATATCACATCTCTATACCAAATTTCAGCCATTGAATCGACCCATAATCCCTTCATTTTGACGATCGAAATTCTGCCAGAACTGTTTAGAAATTTCCCGCCTTTTTCCAAAATATGAATTATGAGAAGAAAAGTGTCCTCCCCCTAATCCTGTACGGGTGTCCCTTTAGCAATTGGGGTGGAAATAGTAATTTTTCTGGGTTCCTACGGTACATTTCTGGGACGCTTCCGGTGCATTTCTGAGGTGCCTCCGATACATTATCCTGGGGTGTAAAACACTACTTTTCGAGCTCATTTCTCCGCAAAGGCTTATTTCTCTAAAAACATCTACAAAAACACAAAATAACACAATAAGTACTTAATCGAGTCTAACAATACAGAATATTGAGAACAAAATAGACACATAAATGCGTCTATCAAATACCCCCAAACTTATTATTTGCTATTCCTCGAGCAAAACTAATAAAAAATAAATAAAACCGAGTTAATCTCGGGAGGGTTTACCAGAGGTGTGCCCACAAAACCATTACTCCAGACCCTAGCTATCTACAACGAACCTTGGAAGGCACTAAAAAATCTCCTTGGTTGGCATACAATCATTGACTATAGGAGGAAGAACCCCGATGCGAAATTCCAATTGTTGTACACGAGTTTGCACTCAAGCATACTAAAATTCATAAAGTGACAGAGCTCTACTCAGATAGTTGCACTATGGACATCATATTCGGAGTCAAACTAATCATATGGATAGAAAAAGGAGATGGAAATAGAAAAATGTAGATGGTTTTGATGTTAACCAAATGATCGATGTTTCACATATCTGTCTGAAGGCCACTGCCAGAATGAACCTATCCTAATGGACTGAGATACCGGTCTGACTAATATCAACACAACTGGAATATACAAGGGAACCAGTGGTTAATAACTTAAATCTAGATCAACAAACTGGCAAATACATGGGAACCAGCAGTTGACTACACAGAACAATAACCATTTTTTTTTTATTTTTTTTAACTTAACGGCATGAATAGATCTTTTTGATCCAAGCGCATGCTTCTTGTCAGCAGATTACACGATAGTTCCCACGGGTCCTGCATTCCACGCTTGCTTAGGCGACGGAAACAGGGAGAACACACGCATATTGCTATCTAAGTGTTAATACTTCTTCCGATTGGTCTAACTGGTCCGGTCTTTTTTTTTTTAGTAACTCAGTCACTCTAATTCACCCTAGCAGTGGTAACAACTTGAATCGTGTGCCCCACCTAATCACTTAGAGAAACATAGTTTAAAATGAAAAAATAAAATGAAAAAAAGAAATGAAAAGGACTCAACGAGATATGGTGCAACTATCATGTTATTTCTAACACCTGAGCTCTGTGCTTTTATGAATAGACTCTATAGATGTTTCCATCTAATCAGATTGGTTCCTCAACTCCTACAACCAAGATGTTCCCATCCACTTAGATTGGTTAGTGCAAACCTTAATAGGCATAAATTTCTAGGCTCTGGAGTTTACTAATTGCAACTAAAAAATTTATCCCATACCCCCAAACTTAAATCTAACATTGTCCTCAATGTTCTAAAGATGAAACTAAAAGCATGAATAAGGAGAAACTGTTACCATTTGAAGCGAAAGAGTTAACGAAAGATATTACCGTGTTGCATGAGCATGGGATACCTCCCAAGAAGTGCTAAGTTTAAAGTCTTCAGCCATACTTAGGAAAGGATTAGTCAACTCGAACCATAAAGTAACAGTCGAAATAACTGTGGGTCTTCAAAACTAAATAGAGCTGACCAAAGGAAACTGCAATAAACCAAGAAATTGAACAAGACTAGCAACCCCTTACCTAGTTTCCTGATTAAGAAATTTATATCTAATTGTGGTTCAGGTTCAGGTTCTATGAAAGGGTCTAAATAGAAAATTTTCATTGGCTGCGTTTCTTCATAGGTGGGATCCGAATCATTAGGTCCTAGAGTCTGGAAAAACTCAAATATGATCTTAGAAGCGCACAATAATAACCTAAATAACTGAGGATCCTCTAAGTCAATAAGATTTGACTTACATAATTGACCACAATGAGAGTAGTGGTCTTCCTTAAATAGATGTGTCGACCCTAATCTCCTAAAGTAATTAGGTTTAGTCTCAAAACTTAATAATTGACACATATGAAATTTATATGTTCCCACAATTGGTAGAAAAGTTTTTGGTGGGAAAACAAAGTCAATCTTGGTATTATTGCCTGGGCTAACCTCATCAACCAGAGGATGGGTTTCTAACAGTTGAGACTCGTGTTGAATATTATTAAGTTCGGGAAAACGAGTACGAAGATAGTCTTGTAAGATGGTTGAGGCATTGATGTCAAGTCCCACGTGAGGGATTTTTGTAAGAGTTAAAGAACATGGAGAATGATAATCACCCCCAAACTTAGATTTTTCGGCGTCTCTAGGTAGACTGCTCATAATCTCCCTAATTTCTAGGTCATCATATTCCTGAAAGTGGGCGATTGATTTTTCTAAGTCAGGTTCATCCCCGCTAATCTCTACGAGTTCATCTAAGACTATTGTTTCTAAATTGTTTGACTCGAAAACAGTACTCTCAAGATAAACTGGTTCCTCTAAACCATCATCGGTTTCGTAATCATCGTCTAAAACGGGGGCATTTCTAGTCAAATCCTCGTCCTTTTGAATAGGTAAATAATTATTAAAATTAATTGGATTTGAACTAGAAATATCATTATAATCATCATCACCATGCTCCTCATCATCATTATCACAATATAATTTTTGATATTCACGAATTCTCAAGCTTTGTTCCCAACTACATGGTCTATGTTTATAATATTTCTCATAGATCGTTAGAGGTGATTCCTCAATAAAAGTTGGAGTATCCATATATCGCTGCCCACGCATATATTCACCAAGAGTCATTTCCAAAGACGTCTCTTGATAACGAGAATTTCTAGACATATATTCTCGTAACGTCATCTCAGGTGGCGTCTCCTGAAAAGGATTCATCACCGAGGAAACACAAACTACAGAGGAATTCTACACAATCACAAACAAGGCTGACTCGACCAAATCAAACCTATAAATTCTAGCAAACAAAAAGCATGATGGCTCCACTTAGATTGTTTCTAGACCAGTTTCTATCTTTCGAAAGGGAATTCGTTGCAATTTGAGAAAACCCCTCTGGAATCAATCCGAGTCAAAGTAAGTTGAATAGAGGCGAGGGAAGCTTAGTAGAGCTTTGATACCCAAGGCCTCACCGCATTAGAAGGCGGCGCAGGTACGCATTCAACTCACAAAAACCATCATGAACTTTGAAGTGTGCTTAAAGAGCAACCAATATTTTTCGAACGAATTTCCTATTAAGCTCGTTATCCTATCGGTCTCGTTCTATTCCAAATTTTAAAGCTTAGGTTCACGTTTGGTTTCGTTTTCCTAAAGCGGGCAAGAAGGAAACGGTGATGAAATCCGAGTCCTTATCTTAATTTGTCCAGGCCTTGCCCTTTACTAGGAATTTAAAAACAGTCCATATTCGTCCTCAATCAATGAATCACCTTAAGGAATACAATAACTCGCTTACAGGAGATTCGCGAGTGTTTCGATGGACTTACCTCACGTACCAGACGGGGGATGAACCGTTGAAGTCGACTCGGGCCACGACTCCTATGTCATGTACGAACCCGAGGGGCCGAGACGATATAGTAATCGTCGTCCTTCCCTGCAAACAGTTTGTATTTAATTTTTTTTTTAATTTATAACCCTTCCGTAGGGTTTTAAAAATAATGTCCAATGTTCAATGTCCGGAAAAAAAAATAATGTCCAAAAATAAAAGATTAAAAAAATAAAAACTTTAATTACAGTCTCTAAAAAAAAATTAATAAAAAAAAATATCTAAAAAATAATAATAATAAAAAAATCCTTCGTCTTCTTTCCGTTCTTTTTGCTTTAAGCTTTGCTCCTAGTCTTTATGAAATCGCCAAAAATCTTTGAAAACTTCTTCTTCTTCTTCTTTTTCTTTTCCAAGCCTCAAAACCTATATCACATAGACAAATACCCAAAGAACGTAAAAAAGAACAAAGAAAAATAAATCTAAAAAAAAAAATTCTACCTAAACACAATTCCGCGTCGGCGGCGCCAAAATGATTAATAATTTAATGGGGGTTGTAGTAGTGGTAAGGATGGTTCGAACTCTAAGACTTGTGAAGGTGAAGGATTTTTAGATTTATAAAAATTATATACAAAAATATTGACAAATTGGTAGAGAGGTACTGGGACTAATGATTCGACCAATCTTCATAACATAGGGCTCAATGATTTATTCTCAACAATAATCGCTCAAAACATATATGGACTCTTATTTTGCCAAAGTAGATTCTCAAAACATTGATTGTAAATGTTAAGCATGGAACATCAAATCACCTAAGCTAAGCATGACCCATCTAATCAAATAACACCCAATTTAATCAAATCATATTTCGATTAATTTTTAATGCAAAAGTCTTAAAAAGAATTAATAATTGTATGAAGCTCGGCCTCCTCCGTCGTCCCAGTGTTGGGGTTTAACTCATCATAGTAAAAATGCTCTCAAAATAATTTATTATGGCTCAAAAATGGTTTACAAATGATGAGAATATGAGAAATACAATAAAACCAGAGAACTACGACCCTCAGTGACAAAATTAGACTACTGCCGCTGTGTCGCAAACGCTGTGGAAAATAAGACTGCCTGATGTACGACCCACATGTGTGAGTCGTTATTACTGTAGAAAAACGACTGATGTAGCTGGTCCGTTCTTCGTGTTCTTGGTGTTCTTCATCATCAGCAGCAACAGCAACAGAGTTTCATCAACTCTTGATTTCTGCTTCTCTGGACCTCCTCTCGACCCCAAACTCTCGACAACCTTTCTCTGACCTCCAAGGACTCTATTTAAACCCGAAGCATGGATCGAATCTCCTCCATAACTCCACAAATCCTCGACAGTGAAAGAAAATATTTTCGGATATTTTCTTTTCTGTTTTATCTTTTCACGCGTTTTCTCTGGTCCAGCACGCTCCAATTCGACTTATTCACGCCTCAACACTCTTCCAACGCCAGCAGAACTCCCCCATGCACACAAGAACTTCAATTTTGCTCGTGTTACAGTACACGTGCTCTGTTTTGGGTGTGTGAATCATACCGAAAATTCCAGCCAAATTTGATCGACCATGTCACCTATACTATGTTCCTTAACCTATATCACATCTCTATACCAAATTTCAGCCATTGAATCGACCCATAACCCCTTCATTTTGACGATCGAAATTCTGCCAGAACTGTTTAAAAATTTCCCGCCTTTTTCCAAAATTTGAATTATGAGAAGAAAAGTGTCCTCCCCCTAATCCTGTATGGGTGTCCCTTTAGCAATTGGGGTGGAAATAGTAATTTTTGGGGTGGAAACAGTAATTTTTCTGGGTTCCTCCGGTACATTTCTGGGACGCTTCCGATGCATTTCTGAGGTGCCTCCGATACATTATCCTGGGGTGTAAAACACTACTTTTCGAGCTCATTTCGCTGCAAAGGCTTATTTCTTTAAAAACATCTACAAAAACACAAAATAACACAATAAGTACTTAATCGAGTCTAACAATACAGAATATTGAGAAGAAAATTGACAGATAAATGCGTTTATCAAGAGTGTAGGATGAGAAAGCCAAGATCTTAAACATCTAAAAGGTTTTTTGATTATTTGTTTTCTGGATGTGAGTCTAAGAGAAGTGGAGTATGATCTGAACCAACTCTAGATAGGTGACTTACCTTTGTGTCGGGGAAGTTCTGCGTCCATTGAAAGGACGTTAGAGCTCTGTCTATTCTTTCACATATATTGGCATCACCTTGTTTGTTATTTGACCACGTGAATGGTGCTTCCTCATAACCAGCATATTGAAGGCTCATAAAGTCAATTGTCTGTATTATGAAAGACTTGCTGCTGGAGCTAGATTTGTTTCCGCCTTGTTTTTCGTCCGGATCAAGTATAACATTTAGATCACCAATTAGCAGCCATGGTTTATTGACCTGTTGAGCAATGTTATCAATATAAGACCATTGTTCTACTTTGGCATCCGATTCAACTGCACCATAAACACAAGTAATTATCACTTATGTCTCTTCAATCTTTGAATCAAAGTGGCACATATCGAAATTTGATGATATTAAATTTATTTATATATTATTATGCCACGCAATCGGTAAACCTTTTGGAATTCCCACGGAAGGAACAATAAACCAGTCAGTGATTTTATTTTATTTTTTGAAAAATAACTCCATTCTAGACAGTGGAGCTTTAGTCTCGGCTAAAAACACAATGTCTGGTTTGAAATAATGGTTTAGATGGTTAAAGTGGTCATGAGTAGTTGGAATCCCAATACCTTGGACATTCCAAGATAAAAGTTTCATTGAGGTACTAGAAAGGTTTTCATCTAACGGTGAATATTGAATGCTTTGTTACCAAGGTAACATGATTGCAAACCTGATTTGAAAACTATATAAGGGAGAACTCTAGCAACTGAGAAACCTAATCCCCACTCTCCTGTGTGATACTAGTTGCGACTAGAGTCGATTATGCTTTAACCTTAGGGTTTTTTTCCAAAACCCTGTAGGTTAACGACTTGAAGAATTCATTGGGATTGTGAAGCCAGACCCAACTATTTTCTCTGTAGTTGCGTGTTCTGATCTTGCCCGTTTCTATCGTATTGAGTACTATCTTTTATAATATTTGCTCGAGATTTAATCTCTGATAGGCAAGATAAAAATAAGTCGCAAACATCTTCGTCTCATCGTTTGTGATTCCACAATATCTTGTTTCGCTTCCATACGATTAAGATTATTGTGAGGTGATGATAATACTAGGATACTCTCCGGGAATATAAACCCGGTTTATCAATTGGTTCATGTTCACCTTGATTTATCAAAATACAGAACAAAACTTATATATATTTCTGTGGGAAGCAGATTTATCTATCTCAATAGACTTTTCTATGTGAGAGAGATTTGTTTATCAAGTCTTCGAATTTGGGTCGTAGCAACTCTTAGTTGTGGGTGAGATCAGCTAAAGGAATCATGTGCGTAGAATCCTGCTGGGGTTCAGAGACATAAGGAACGCAATTGTACCTTGATAAGTGTGAGATTGATTAGGGCTCAACTACATTCCAGTCCGAAGTTAATTGGTAGTAGGATAGTGTTTGTAGCGGCTTAATACAGTGTGGTATTCAAAGTTGGACTAGGTCCCGGGGTTTTTCTGTATTTGCGGTTTCCTCGTTAACAATTTTTTTGGTGTCTGTGTTATTTCTTTTCCGCATTATATTTGTTTATATAATTGAAATATCACAGGTTGTGCGTTAAGATCAATCAGTTATTGAATCCGGCCTTTGGGTTGTTGATTGAGTTGATTGACACTTGGATATTGGTTTGTGATACCGTCCAAGTTATTTCTCTTATTCAATCTGGCTCGCAAATTCCTATTTGTTTGATTGCAGATTGAATTGAGAAATTGAAAAAAAAAACACTTTGATATACTTTTCTAAAGATTGAGTCCGACTGTTATTAGACTCTCTTGAAATTATAGTGGAGTTTGTCCATACAGATTTCTAAGTGAAATAATGGGTGCGGTTATTGAACCCCTCTTTTTCAGATAGAGTTTTAGTAACTAGAAATCATCCAAAATCACTACAAAAAATATAAAGGTTTTTCCTTCTTGTTATCATTCTAATTCTTATTCATTTCCATTTTGTTGAATTTTCTTTTAGAAATCTCTATCTTTATTAAACTAACCTCCTTTGTTTTCTTTATTACAGTTTATTTGACGATCAAAGAGTTATATCTTCCTATACTCGAAGCATAATAACCACCAAAATAATCCCCTTATTATGACAGCAGTTCCTACTACTATTAAGGAATACTAAGCAGTAAAACCTTTATCATCTACAACTTGAAATGGCTTTTTGAAACCAGCAGCTTCAACAACCCCCTTATATCACCTGTTTTTATTTACTTATAAGCCAACTGAAAATATCAAGCTTATTAGCCTCTAAGATCTTGAATTCCATAGTGTCATTCTATTTTCTCCCCATCTTCGAGAAAACGCGAATAACAAAACAATTAAGCAGAAGAAAAAAACTTATAGTTATAATACCACAGGCGATCTTGAATAAAGGAATAAAATTTGGGAATTTTAATAAAGTATCACACTTTGAATTTCATGTTTCAAAAAGTGCCACCGTTTTCTTAAATATTTATAAAATGCCACACTTTTGACCCTTTCCATCTCATTTCTTTGAGAAACCAGTTAACTGCCGTTAGTGCCCACGTGGAAGTAAATCACCCTAGTAAAAATACATTTAATCCCCAATCATCAATGAAGGACTGATTCAAATCGGCTAAGTAGTGTGAGTCATTACCGATTGCGAATAAGTGTTGAGCTAAATCATGACTCTAGTGCAATTTATCTTCTTCCCTAATTAAACTCAAAATTTAATTGGTTGTGAACTTAATACAAAAAATCATAACTCTAGTTCAGTTCATCTTCTTCATGTTTAATGGTGAGCAAGATATATACTCTTGTTCATGCTTTAAGACTTATTTTACCCTGAAAATACAAATAGGATATATGTCCAACAACCTGAACATACACAAATTCAATAATATCACCAAACCATATCATTCATCTCACAAAACTAACGATAATAGCTCTCCATAAATTGACAGAACCCTAAATGATCGATTGGTATTGAAATACATCAAATACATAAATTAACAGCAACATAATCTCAAATCGAAAGGATTTACAGATAATAGTTTCAAAGTTATGATGCTGCCATGGTCATGTTTGTCTGTATTGAACCATTATTCTCCTCCTCATACGTCTGTATTTTAAATCCATCATTTCATTAAATCATCTACCTGATCTATACCTGATCTCTAATTCCAAATAAATAAGAAGAGTATTTGAGCATACACAAGGATAGAAAGAGAGACAACTTGTGTATACAGAAGAACAAAAAGAGAGAATGGTTTGAAAATTGACAGGGATGAGATCGAGATTTTTTTTCTTGGGAAGCATAAGTTGTTAGAGGGGTAATTAGGTAATGATACCATATTCATTGGACTTTTTCAATGCTAAATAACTGATTTAATGGGCCCTGACAGAATAGTTAACGTGTGTGGCATTTTATATATTTTGAAAATATCGGTGGCATTTTATTAAACCGGAAATTGGAAGTGTGGCATTTTCTTAAAATTCCCATATAATTTTTAACCCACCATATTCTTCACGCCATGGGTGATGAACACTTGATAATCCTTTGTTTATGCCCGATTGATTTTGTTTTTACTTTTACTCCTAGAAGATATTCAATAATACCGTGTGTTTTATCAAACAAATGTTCACATCTTTAGAACAAAAAAAGCATGTTGACAACCCCATAACCATTGGCTATTTTAGCATTAACCTTTGGGGCATTATATACCTAAAGCCACAAAAGAAGAGATAAAATTATTAGGCAATATTTGTTTTCATGTTGGTAGTTTTTTCATGTCACAATTACAGATAAAAGTATAGAAATAAGAACAAGTTTGATCCACAGTTCTCTCTTTTTCGTGTTGAACTGAACTTTATTCCCATTCTTAGCTCCTTCCGACGCCATATCCATTGATTTTGGATGATTCACCTAAAGAAAAAAAAACAAGATTGATAGAAGGTAATATGCAATAAACGTAGCTAAAACAAGAATGAAATTGACATTAAAAACATGTAGATCAAGCACTTAACAATCTATCTAGAGATTTTGGATTTAAACTGTACTCAACTAAAATAATAAGGTTAAGTATTTTACTGATGTTGATGTTAAATGTGGGGGTTTGTTGTTATCATTTTCGGATAGAGTTCATTTTACATTTAAGTATCAGTCATCTGAAAGGTTTGAGTTCATTTGGTTTAGTGAAAGACAAGATCTAACTTATATTACTAATTAATGGTAATGATTTTCCTTTTTTGAGATGTGGCGCATGGTTATATTGAAGATAATGGATATATGCATCTATACATGAATTTTAGTGACATAAACTAATGAAAGGTGGGGTGTTACTGACCCAAGGTCACCACCTTCGAAGAGAAAGAGTATAGAAGTCAATCACATTAATCCTAGCAATATCATGTACACTTGGTTTTCAACGCAAATAAACAAGAGGATTAGTAAATCTTCTAAAAAAATCATCATGATCAGGAAAAGTCTTATGCTCGTAACTAGGTTTATTGAATCACAAATCAGGGAGACACTAAAATTTCGGTAAACTAATAGTTCGGAACTGCTAAATTCTATCAATTTAGGAAAGTATTAATTTATCGATGAATTAATAAGTTATTAATATATCGAAACATGCCAAACTTAAACTTTAGTTTGGAAAATAAGTGCATAGATCATTTTCCTACAATAACAAGTATCTAGAGATTTTATTTTTAAATACATTATGGCATATTATAGTGAATACTATGTATGATGTTAAAATTAAAAATAACATGAACAAAACAACAAGATCACTCTATAACTTCTCAACATACTACTACAACAACAACAACAACAGGAAAAAAAAACAACTAGAGATGAAGACCAACATTATATAAACATGAACAAGAAATATACAAGTTTATTTTCCTATTTAATAAGTCATCATAATATAATAATATCACACTGTTTATCGATTTATATATTAGTTGGCCCTATTTGATTTCTTTTTATCTTATAAATTTAACGGGATTATTAACTTAGCACACTGGCCCAAACCGGGAATGGTGAAAAATATTTTTTTTAGCGAAGTTATTAATTTAATGAAGTTCTGTTGTATTATCATTCAAATGATAAGGGTAGAAATGTAACTTTGAAACATATGTAATCCTACACATGTAGAATAACTATTTAACGGTTCTTTTCTCTCTCCGGAATAGACAAAAAGTTATCTTTTTTTTAAAATACTCCAAGGGTTTCGGAAAACTAGAACAATTCTCATGCTTGCACCACTAATATGTTCATACACCTTCCTTATTACCATATAACGCATCAAACCACATACTTTTCATGTATCCTCTATACTGACTAACAAATAGGGGATCCTTGTAATCGAACAACAACTGGATTATAGTTGCAAACCGAAGCTGTCCACTGCAACACCATAATAAAATTTAGGGATGGAGAAACTTGGACCAGATCTTCAACTAGGGACAATAAATTATTATTATTATTATTTATTTATTTTGACGATTACTGATTCATATTCATCCACTGGACCAAATTAAAACCGAAATCATCCAACACAATTAAAGACAACCGTAAATTAACCACATCCTCCCACTTCTACTAAATCTCAGTTTCATAATCTTGATTGGATCTCAATTGATCTTCCTGCCGAGAGAACCAAACAAGCCCTAACAATCCATTAATACAAAAGTAGTACTATCAAACCCTTGTTACATTTCCAGAGAGACAACTTGATACTTTATGATTCTGCCCAACTTAGAACATGTGTTGATGATGGCGATGAGAATGATGGAGATGATGATGATGAAGAAGATGATATGATGGTGATGATGAAAGATGATGAAGAGGACTATTGTGATGCTAGTTGAATAAATACTACTTTTAAAAAGACGAAGAAGATAATACTGATTTTGAATACGATTAACTAAAGTGATCACTTGAGAAAATTCCTTTTCAGATAAAAATCTCATCAACTGCAGCTGATAATTTGACGTTCAAGTATAGATTCAGAGAAATATTCTTGATATGACTTTCAGGGAGTGAGGGAGCATACCAATGCTTTGAGAATCCTTCCATATCAGATTCAGATCTCTGAATTAGATACCCCATATCAGATCTGAAACCCTCAAGAACATTTTCATCTACAGAAAACAGGTTACTGATCTCCACATTGTAGTTTCCTTTCAACTAGGGACAATAAAAGAAACTACAGGTTGTCTGTAAATTTAGATGATGGTTATGAAGTTGGTCAAGGTGACACACAATTAAATCTGGATGAATGTGTATAATTTATTTGTTGTTGAGAAATAATATGAAAACATTCAACTTGACTATGATTAGGAAGATATGTGCCATCCTCATGATGATGACAAAAGTCTAATATGCTATGAAGTTAATGATAATAGAGTTGAGTATTATATAATTTATGAAGCACTACTTCAAGGATACTCATTTTGTTGATTATTTGCTACCTCCTCAGCCGCACAATGCAGGTAATGTTGGTAGTTTCCTACTTTTGAAGTGTTTTTTCTATCATTTGTACATAGTTGTGTTTTATAAGATTTATCTGGTTGTGTTATTTTGTATATAAACAAAAAAATCAACAAGGAAATGAATCAGCTGCTACTGATCTATCTTGAAAAGTAAAATGTATTGCTACAATTGATAATGTGTTGAAGCGTCGCTCAGTCAAACTCACAAGTTTTGGTATGTCAAGCTTGTTTTCAATGTTAGATGAACATAAATATATTTTGATTTATAGTCTACTAAAGTCACTCGCATACTATAATTAGAGCATGGTAGTTGAGTATCAGAATTCATCGAATAGCCCTTGAAGATTGAAGACTTAAGGACAATGAACACATCTGCGAGAACTTCATTAACAAAGGTATGTGAAGACTGACTATCCTAGCTACTTACTCATTAATTCTACCATTATATCGACTGAGACAATGTCGTATGGCTTTAACATAATTGATAAATTGCAAAGAAATCTTGCCTAACAATTACATAATCTATTGCCATTTCTACCAAGTCTTTTTTGACAATACTATCTCTTCATACCTAATAACAATTTCATAGGAATCTCTCTCCCTTTGTTCCATGTGAAGAAAGAGCACCAATCATCAAAAGGGCAAACTGGTTTTGAAGCAAAACCAGTATTGTTCATCTCACAAAAGAATGACTGAATCATATCCAACTCAAGGAAATTACGAGTTTTTAAGTTTAGATTGATTAAGGAAATTATGGTAATAGCAACGCAACTAGCAGTAATAATAACAATAACAATAACAAGAAAGTATCCATGGAAGCAGTGGTAATCTGAATCGGTCTTGAAATGTTTGGATCAAAACTTGACGATGATATTGATCGAGATGTTGTTGTCTTTGCTTCCATAGCTTGAGTTGTTATTATTAATATTGTTAATGGTGATTTTTCTCCATAGATAAACATTGTCTTCCACAACTCCTCAATAGAGTGAAGATCAACAATAATAACCCAGTGCTAGAATAACGGAAATTGAAAACAAAGTTAATAAAATCAAACTGAAAAAAAAAATCTCTAAGAAACTTTCTTCCTAGAAACCCACTGAATCCCTAGCTGCTTGAGCCTTTTTATGCTTTAGAGCATATATATGAGAAAAAGAATCCCAACCCAATTCCACTCTCTTCTTAATCTTCTTTATTTGCTTTGAGTTTTACCGTTTTTGTTTAGATTTGGGTTTGAATCTATCAGTATTCAATTTTACTTTTGTTCTGTTTCCTTAAACTTATTGTTGATTTTTTCTCTTAAGGATGAAATTAGAAGATCAAACCCAAGTATAAAGAAAACAATAAAGGTCAAAGCAAATAAAAAAAATTAAGAAATTGATAGAATTAATTGAGACTCTTTTGCTCATATCTGGTCCAATGAAGTGATAATTCTGGACACAACTAAGGATTCAATTCTTCTTTAGGGCTCGTTGTAAGAAACATCCACGATCTTCACAAACTACTCAGCATCTCAAGTATTGATGCAATGAGAGGAAGTTATTTAATTTTAATTATCTTGAAATTTATTTTGATGTTTTGAAGTTTTGAGGCTTTGCATCTATACACAACTAGTGACGGATCTAGTGAAGGCTAATTGAGGTAATCCCGGATCAACCTCTCATGTACACTAACCAAACTTTTAGGGCCTAAAGTTTTGATAAGCCTATTTTATATTTTTCTCTCGGGAAGAAATTATTTTTAGCCTTCTATGCTACAGAATATCTATGGACGAGACAATATTTAAGTTGGTGGCTAAATGTTGGATTATTTTTTTTCATCCCCCTCTTTTATTTGTTCATGAAAAAAATTTCAACAATAATAAACGATTCATCAAGCTCTGTTAATTAGATTTTTTCTCTTCCATTGTATAAAGTTTTGATATGAATTTTTGTTATTTTCTCGTTTGAATTAGCTTTAGATTAAACTGAAAATATTTAGTTGAAGATTGTCTTTAGTTTTCCATAATGATGACATTTAGTTTCCTTGTAGTAGGACTTTTTTTTAAAAATTAATTGTAGATAACTACGAAAATTTAACTCATATAATAACTATGATTTGTTTGTTTTAAACCACCAGAAAAATTAGTGCGGTGATGAAAGAAAAATACCGGTGAGAAAAGAAAAACAAATTTTGGTAAAGCTATTTCCAGATGCATGTTACATATCAAATTACCACACGAGAAGTTTTGTTTTCTATCCTTGCTTTCGATATGGGTAAAAAGAAATAAACATTACGGTCGTGTTTGGTATAGTTTTCAAAAACAATTTTCTAAATTCAATTTTAATAGTTTTCAAAACTTTCCCTTTTTATCTTGTTTTCTTTTTCGTTTAAACTAAAGAAGGTGTTTGGTATAACACTGACAAACTGTTTTTGCTTATGGTGTTCGTTTGGGAAATTTATCAAATATCTTGACCGCATATTAGTTATTTTCTTTTTCGATTAGATCATGCATGAAAAAGAGGGAGGATTCATGGACACTTTTACATGGACAAGGTCAGACATGATTTGCGCCATCTTCTCTGCAAAACCCAAACGATAATGAATTTAAGTGTAATAATTTGATGATATGTTCCTATTATACGACTCCACATTCCTACAAAAAAAATGAACGCAATTCGAGATAGCAAACCTCACCATTTAAGGAAGAAAACAGTTACACGGAGTTGAATTTATGATCAGAAAAAAAACACCATCTACCGATCTTAATTTCAATCGTTAATTTTGAGCGGCTGATATTCAAAGGAGTAGATGGTCGTTGGTGGAAGGATTAAAAGATTATTTTTTTAATAGGAAAAGATAATTCAATAAACTTAAAATTGTGATACAAACAATTTCTCTCCAATGAGAGCTGGGTTGGACAGACGTGGACACGATACGGCGCGAACACGGACACTACAAAATTCTCGGAAAACTAGGACGTGGACACGTATATACATATTTTATTTATATACTATTTATATATACAATCATGTATTTATGCAGCAAAGTTAAGTGTTTTCATCTTTAAAATTAGAAAATGATGCTATATGTGTATAAATTTCGAAAAAGAAAGAAGAGATTGTTTGTTTATACACACCAAAGATCAAGCAATCAATCATTATTAAATACATGGAACAATCAAAATGCATTCTTAAAACAACACATGCCTAACTAAGGGTATACGTGATGTCATATTACAAAGCCTTAATAAATACCTAAATGATTGATCTAAGTGTTCGTCTTTCTTCATTTAGTTAATAATAATAAAAATAATGGAAGAAGTTTAAATGAAAATGAAAAAAAAATGCTTCAAATTCGAGTCATCAGTGCGTCCAAACAAGACGCGCGTAGGACGCACACATTTATGTGTCGGACACGTGTTGTGTCAGTGTCGAATGCACGTCCCGTGTCGGACGCGGACGCGAACACGATTCAAAAAATGCAGCGTCCGTGCAACCCAGAACGAGAGTTTTCAACCAAATAGGAGAATCACTTACCCAAAATAATGAAATTAAAAATTAATTGGGAGCTTGTTATACTAAATTATTAACCCGCAGGAGAGTATAACTTAACTGTAATATTTACTTGGAGGAGACGCAAAATTGTCCAGTCTCTTATCAACTTTTTAATTTATTAGATTTAAAACTGCCATTATTTCCCTGTATCGAAAGTGTTGGTCTAATGTCTTTAGTATTTGTTTAACTAAAAGAGTGATGTTCATTCAACCAGCAACGTTCGTCCATTCATTCGCTCACAAAAGTATAATTACCTCAATTATTGTGAGTGTGTAGATTGTAGATCATTAATTACTTTAGTAAGGCAACTCTGTCTATGTAAATTTAGCTCAATAACTGGATTTATATGTGTGCGGGCCAAGTCCTAGGAATGATTCGCGAACGTATCTGAATGATACTTACGAACGAACTGTTTGAACTCCTAATATGGTTCCCGGATTATATGGATCCCATAAATGATTCGTGAACGTATCCGAATTGACCGAATTCGAATGATGTTTTTCGAATTAGAAATATCATTTAAAATTTTATATCAGTAGTTGTTTAACCAGTGTTTATGTGTTGATTTTTGTTTAAAAATCTATAAACTAGTTTTTTAATACATTTATGCGATTAAATTGTTTACTTCTTGTTAAGTAATCACGCTAAAATGTTTTTTTCCATCTTATAAATCATATACAAATAAAATTAGTCTCGTAATAAGATCATAATACTTATCAATTTATCATATATGTAAACTGAATTTTAAGTGGCGAACTCACATTTATAAAACGAATATGCACGTACGTATGTCGTTCCGAACTACTGTCCGAACAACGAACCGTTGACCGAATTTCTGATCGAATCCATATAATTCTCTTACGTAAACCGTCCCGAACTACTACCCGTACCCCGAATTGCTAATTAGGGACCAAATTGCTAACTAGGGGCCAAATTGCATGCACATACAGAATCAAAAAAGTATTTGTTCCATTTGTCGCCTTTTCGAAAAAGAAATGTAGTATAATTTAAAACTTAAAAGAAAAGAAGAAGTTGCGATAATCCTTTCATCAGCAAATTTCATTATGAAGCTAAAACCGAAAAGCAAATGGAACTTTATAAACGGATAAAATTGTAGTGAGCCCGACGGTTTTCCACACACAAATCTGCAAATTTTGTATTAAAGAATCTCTCAAAGCTTCTTTCATCATTACTCGATGAAAAGCTAGTCTAGTCTAGTGCAGGGACGGAGCTACGTAGAGCTCAGGAGTGGTCCCCGCCCCCCTATTTTTGATTAATTCATGGGTGATTTCTTATAATTCTTACTAATTAAAAAAAAATTCCTTAATAAGCCCCTTTAAATAAATTTTATTTCAAATTTGCCCCCCTTATATGAAATTTCTGGCTCCATCCATGATCTAGTGGCCTTACAAAAGTTATTAGCTTGTAATGACATGATTATTGCGTTTTGGCCCGCAAAAACATGAATTATATGGGCTGATACCCAGGGGCTGATACCAATGCATCGATCCAGTAATCAGGATTGTCAGGATCTTTTTGTCCTATATGAACTGGTATCAGCCCTTATAAATCATGCACAAAAATTCTCATTAATTTGAGTAGAAAAAAAGAAGATAACTAGCAGCAAAAAGGCATGCGCCACAGCCGAGAGCAAGCAGGCAGGCTTGTTTTCTCTTACTAGCAGCATGGGGGCGCCATGCTTGAGTCACTTTGTGCTAAGCAAGTTCATACGGAGAGTTCTAAAAACTTTATGTGCTCTCCTTTTAGTTGCAATTAAGCAATTACTAAAATAAAAATATGAACCTTTTAGTTGCAGTTAGAAAGTATTAGAGGTTAGGTTTATCTAGTCCTAAGCTAATCTTTTAAAGATATCATCATCATTATCATGATTCATGGATATTGTCGGTTGAATATAAAGGGGTTCTAATAGGGTCTTTGTCTCATCGGTCATCAACTCATCATGGCACCTCACCTGTAACTGAAAACTCCTTCAGAGGACCATAACTCTTAATTTGGGTTGCTTGTTGAATTTTAATACCAAATGTTTAATGAGCATGCATCATGCATGTGTCACTAACTACTTATTTAATGTTAAAGTTAAGTTGAATACAATGCAAAGACCGAGTGGTTTCCCATCCTAAAATTGGTCATAGAAGCTCCAAATACCAAAATCTTGTTCATGGGCTTGGCTTGAACGCTCTTTAACTAGAGAAGTGAATGCCTCTTTGGCTCTTTCCGAGGAAGGCAATCCCTGCTGCACCTTCCCCGTTCACAGTTTCTCCAAGCAACGATAGCGCTCTAAACTCGCTGGCTTTCGAGTTTTAAAGGAGTGAACAGTGAACTCCTGATGATCATCAACTGATTCAGCCCAAGTTTAACTATTAGTCTCCGTTGAAATTGTTTTGCTGCTCTTTATCACCCTATAGACAGGGTCTCCCAGCCATTTAAGTTAGATGATTAAGTTAGTTTGAGCGACCCAAGCCTCCAACTAGCAACCTTAGGCCTAAACAGCTTGTTTCATAATTTTTGCTCACATGAACCAAGATGAAACCATTATCATTCCCAACTGCAACCAGTAACTTTAGAAACACCTCTGCTTTTCATCAACTTCCTCACTTCACTTACTCCCTCCCATTTCCCAGCTGCAGCAAAAGTATTAGACAAAGCCATGTAAGCCCCTGGCCGCTCTTTGCTGCTTATTTTGAAAAGTTCCTTTGCTGCAAAATCTGCCAATTCCACATCACCATGTATTGTCGAAGCTCCAAGAAGAGCAGCCCAAACATCAGAGTTTGGTTTTTCAGGCATTCCCACTATGAATTCTAATGCCTCTTGTAAACTACCCGCCCGACCTAACAAATCAACCATACATGAGTAATGCTCCATCCTTGGTTTGATCATGAAATCTCTCTCCATGTTACTGAAAATCTCCCATCCTTGTTTGACAAATCCAGCATGTCCACAAGCTGAAAGAGCACTGAGAATTGTAACATAATTGGGTCTAATTCTTTTTTCTTTCCTCAATTTCTTAAAAAGATCAAGCGCTTCGTCTGCCATACCATTCTTCCCAAATCCATCGATCATGGAAGTCCAAGAGAAAACATTCTTGTCTGGCATATAATCGAAAATTCTCTGTGCCTCCTCAGTTTTCCCACATTTCGAATACATATCTATAAGTGCACTTCCCAATTTCACGTCTGAAAATAATTCAGTTTTCATAAGTTGACCCTGAACTTGTTCGCCTATTTCATCTGAAGCTAATACGGAGCAAGCTCCAAGGACACTCACAAAGGTCGATATAGTTGGCCGGAAATTCACCCGTTGCATTTCAATATACACTTGAAGTGATTTTGCAGCAGTTTTAATCGATTTACTGTAACCCTCAATCATGGCATTAAATACCACTGTATCTTTATCAACTGTCGCCAAAAAGATCTCTTCAGCATTTACAAAAGATCCTTGTTTCATATACCCTGTAATCATAGCCGTTGAACAAACTACATTTCTTTCGTATAGCTTGTCAAACACTTTCCTAGCGTAATCAACCTCCCCCTTCTTACAATACGAATCAATAAGCGCTGTAGAAAGAATATCGTCAGTCTCAATACAAGGTTTCAGTATCTGGGCATGAACCTCCTTAGCTAAATCCGTCGATATAAATGTGCCCGTTGTAGATAACTTTAAAATCATCGAAAATGTATACCCATCAGGTTTTTCATCAGAGTAAGCCATTCTTTTTATTAAACTCATTGATTCCTCAAGCTGGTTTTGCTTAACATAAGCTGCAATCATGGAGTTAAAAGAAGAGACAGTTGGGCTAGGCATTTCATCGAACACAAGACGGGCGTAAGTTAAAAAACCACATTTTATATACAGAATAAGAAGTTTGATGGAGATGTTGGTGTTGAATCGGTATCCTGTTTTAATAAAGTGGGCATGGAATTTCTGACCTTGAGTTGGATGATCTGAATGGATGTAATGTTGAAGAGATGAAGATAGAAAGTTTGAGTTTTGGCGGGGATCTCGTTCCCTATCTTCTGAGAAAAATTGAATTGGCGAAGCTGCAATGGAACTGATTTTATTGCTACGAAGAGGAGAACAAAAAAGGGGACTAATTCGTCTCCCAATTTTCATTTTAGAGAAACTGAGAACTGCACAGTTGCAAGTGCTGTGTTAAGTGGTCGCAGCGGAATGCACATAATATATCCTTAAAAGAGCCTCACCCGTGATGATATAGACAGAAACTTTTCTTCTGTAACTGATGTGCCCCATATCCATTGCACAACTTTTGTAATGAAAAAGAAAGAAAAAGTTTACTAAAATTTCAATTGACAACTACAAAATTCAATTATGTGAATATATTTGAGATGAATCAGAAAAGATTACATGTGTTTTTTTAATGATAGGAATTACATGTAACTTCTTCATGACCTCGAGACCTTAGATCTAAAATGTTGAACAAAGAAAAAAAATCCATAGCTACTGAAAGTTTACATACAGTTTGCACATACCTAAAATTACATTTAATGAATATGAATAAATCTCAATCCCGAAGCCCTAGTTCAAGCTCAAGCTCGTCGTCCTCTTCAAACAGCCTTAAAAGACGGGCATGTTGTTCTGCTCTCTTTTTCTTTTGCCACATCTTGAACAGAAACACCCCAAGTACTACAGCTGCCACCAACCCAACGAAGACGAAAAGAACTGTGACGCCTGTATTTTTGCTAGAAGAAGCATGACCCTCTGTTTTCACCCCATCTTTGGAACTTGATGGGTCACTTGCAAAACCTGAAAAATAAGAGGAACTCGTTTGAATCAGAAAATCCCAGCAAATACTTGCACATATAGAAGATTCCAGTAATATAAGACGCACATGATATAAAAGCTGTAGGACCAATATATACAGGAATCTTATATGAAAATGTTCAGGTTGTCCTTGATCTCATTAGAGCCGAAGCAGATTACGTCTCCTCTTCAATAGGCGAAAAGCGCCTTCTCTAAGGAAACTAAATGGTATAGAACACCCCCTCCCACTCAGTAGCCAATTTTTCTTATGGCATGCAACATAAATTTTTTCCTACAACACAACCTAATGAAACAAATGAATAGACACACTCTGCAGGATGCTGAAAACTATCAGGGTTCAGGGTCTGCACCGGAATCCATTGTACCGGGTACCCATTGGGTATCTAAAAAACAGGGAAATTATTTATTCCGATTCTCGCGAGTAGAACAGTTTGGAACCCGAATTAGGTGAGTATATAATATCGGGTACCAAATATTATTATCCATCGTTACTTTTAGTTACTTTCTTTATCTCGACAACTTCTTTCAGATCAGTGGTATAGAGGCTATAGAGAATAGATTTGCAGGTGAACCATACATATGAATATTCAAAGCTCTATGGTCTGTATACGACTGATAGACAGAAAGCTGACAAAATTAAGTTAGTAACTAAAAGTAACGGTGGAGAGAGAGACTTATAAGTAAGGACCATAAAACTTCACAGACTGCAGCGGGAAAACCTCTTCATTCTTTTTCATTTCAGGGTGCCCTAATTAATTATCCTTTTGAGAGTATGAACACATGTTGTGAACTCTCCATACTTATTACGGATTACTTCATCCATTCACTGATATAACTTAGTTCCAAGTCTACATATAAGTAGAGAATGTGATGATTCAAGAGACACCAGTAAGTTGTTGTCCTCAGAAAAAGAGAGTCTCCAACAGCAGTAACTGGAGCCAAAAACAAGTAGTGACTAGAAAAGATTGTAAAGAATGGCTAATTATTCGAATTTCTTACACCTCTTTTTGTTATTCGGCATTTTAATTATAATTTACTATTTAAACCATAGTTGCTCTATCATTCAAGCAGTCATATTTTTTCAATTTAAACTTGTGAGTACACCTCTTGGATATTACAGAATACGACATTCTCTTGGATATGCTCGATAACAATTACCATTGAGTTATGATCAGTACCCTCTAAATGCCTATATGTATTTCCAATATCCAAATGTAGCTCTAGTTTCATAACCAATATTCCCTAAGTTGGCAAATTCCCTGCAGTTCTACTAGCCATCCATCCAATAAAACCCAAAATACATGCAAAGTCTACCCTAATCTGAATTACATTAAAGAGCGCAATGGAGAAACCAAAACCAAAAAAAGCATGGCAACCAACATGGATTTGTAGTACAAAAAGTTGATGCTAACTACCTCCATTGCGAAGCTGTTGTATACATAAAATTAAAGGTGCCAAGGAAGATATTCTACTTCTAACTGTGAGTTACTTGCCAGGTAGTGGAACAAAAATTAAGTTTCCAACAGTTCCATCATTAGAAAAAACAACCTACATTCATTACCTGCCCAATACCTAATCAAGCGCATCCCAACTATCAATTTGAACAACTACACCTCCTAAACCTAACAAATACAACAAGCCAGACTATAAAATCAAGAATTAAAACCTTAAAAAACAGCCAATTCATGCACACCAATTTGTTTATTTTTTTGCTCAATTCAATTTAAACATGAAAATCCTGAATCACAGATCGAAAGATCTCCAAACCCACACTACGTTCAAACCCATCAAACAAAAAATCACAATCACCAACTATGTTATAAAAATTCAGAAGATTAGGTTTTCAGAGGTGAAAGTAGCAATAGAGATCTAAAAACAAAACAAAAATAGGGAAATTTGAAGAGACTGAAATACGTACCTGGAATTAGTTGAAGAGAAACTGATAAGAAGAAGAAATTTAAGTAACGCAACCAACTCCAACCTGAAAATTTACTCATCTTTTCCTCTCTTCTCTTCTTCTCTGTCTGTTCGTTACATCAACCAAAAATGTTTAACTTTCTTATATTTTGTGTGTAAACAAGAATTTGTCCTTAAAAGAACCAAATAGGAATCTTCGGTGTAAACCATTAAGCACTCTATTGCGTGTTTGTAACGCCTATATCCACCTCGTGGCCCACTAGACATGGACACACTTCAACTACATGGCTCATGATATACGGGAAACTAAAATGGTATTCGGGAACCTTGTGGGTTGACTTAGGCTGGGTTCTACGGTCATTCAAGATTCAGCCTAAAAACCGTTACAAAAGCATTGTTTTTCCTGATTCAACATAAGGTTGAAGCATTTGCTTAGATGATATCTTGAACCAATACAAGAGTGATCAAAGGTTTGGCCTTCAAAAATATGTTTTAGCGTTCAATGGTTCGGCGCTCAACAACATATTTTGGGAGAATATGCTTCCAAGCGTCTAATAGTAAGGCGCCCAGCGACTAACCATTAGGCGCCGCACTTGAGCACCAAGCTATTGGACGCTAAGGTTAAATATTTGTTTGACTTTTTTTAAGCTACACTCCGTTTACACTCAGACGATATAACTCACATTGTTAATGATTACTCGTGTTCTGATCGGGATATGAAGGTTTGGAGAGGAGACTCAACTTCTAGAGTTTAGCTAAAAGTGATAACTTAATTTTAAAATATTATACATTGAACACAAGAGAGTACACTGTTTGAAATTTGGAAACACAATAGTAAATATAGGTTATTCTTAGTTCAGTTTCGTCGAAAATACGGTTACACTTAGCCTTTGCAATAAACTTTTAAACCACAGGCTTCCCTGATGGACGAGTTATGTCTCCTGGGGTTTACAAATACCTATACCCACAAAATCAATTTCATCATATTATTGGTCGTCATCTACGCGGGAGAGGTTTGTTAAAGACTGGCCTACAATATCTCTGAGATATGGTGGAGTAACTGGCCTCACAAAAGGCTTGAATCTACCCATCACCTTAAGGATGTTGAAATGATCTTCATACCAAAAATTTGAACCTTTCTATCTACGCCAGTCCTTCAGAGCTCTCGTTATAACTTCATCATCAGTTTCACCCCTGAGTCGATATCGGTTGACATTCCATAGTAAGTGATTGAATTTTGGTGAACTGCATTGGCTATGGAAACATGTCGATCGAACAAGTCAATCGAAGTATGGCTGTTTGGATTACCAGTTTCGGTGCTGAAATTCTCATATATGGTAATCCAATAACTTTGAATGGGACAACCATTCATCCTGCGTTGGTGACCCATCTTCGGTAGTATAGTACCAAGCTCCGACAGAGAGATAAATTTCTCCCAAAGAATACTCTGTAGAATTAATGTAAGGTGCAGGCATGTTTCAGAAGAATTTGAGTAAAGTGATTATTTTCGGGTTATGTATACTAGATGTGAATATTTATGAATGTCCTAAAACTAGATTGGGGGGTATACATAATAGGTTGAGCAACGACCATGTTTTTCGAACTCTATGTTTAACGAATATTTTTTGTATAATAATTATTCGCTGAAATGTACGTCGACTTTATGAATGTATTTATTTTTTGAGTAGAAAGTATTAATACAGTTTAACTGAATTTATTGGTTTCAGAGTTGACGGTACATATTACAAAAACTTAAATCATATAATCAAAATCGAATTCTGACTCACTTTCGCATGCATCGCCGTTGCACTTAGCATGTGCAATGGGCCTTTAAACCGTTAAGTAACCCTAACGGGTGAGTGTTGTCTCGTGAGGGTTTACATACAGATATACCCACAAAATCATTTACGTTGGTTCAGCTTCGTTAATCTTCGTCCCCCTCTTGTGGAGGACACTGACTAACTATTTGTATCAGATTGTATTCATGAAAATTTTCCTTCAAAAGTAAGCAACATTCATAAAACCGAAATTCTTGTCTTACTGACTCATAATAGTGATGTTTCGCAATGTTTTCCATAAAAGTAGTGTTTTAAAGACATGTATGTAACTGAAAATTACTTACATCATTGTATGTCTAGCCGGATCGGTGGTTTCACCATAGTGGAACAAGCATACTAACATCTAATCCCACTGCTCGTCTTATTGATGAAACCCTTTGTCGTACATGATTCCTGTTCTTTGGTTGAGATTTCCATAGGTAGCTAATAATTGTTGAAAAACCATTTAGCCAATTTCCATGTGTAAAAGAATAATTCCTTCTCTAGCTTTTGCTGCATGAAAAACATTTAGCCAATTTCTGATTATGAAAGTATCTTCCTCCGGTGTGAATCTGAACACCATATCCCCACTAATAATTAAAAAAAAATATAGGAAAATAAAGAAGATGCTGGGAATTTGATTGTATAATTGTGGTTGAGAGGACTCGAATTTGTAGAAGAATTAGATGGAAATGGAGAAGATTTGCGTGTATGAACTAAATTTGCGTGTATGTCCCTTCGTTTTCGTAAATAAGAAATCAAAGAAGTATCATTGCATTATTGTGTGTGTTTTGGAAAATCGACTTTAGAGAACACTTATCACTGCTTTCAGATGTCTTATTCATCGCTTTATGTCAGTGATAAATATTACTCAATATAGATTACGGTGGATAAAGACAAATATCAAATTGCAAATAACTTAAATTACATAATTGTATAGTAATTTTAAAACTAAATCTAATTATAGAGTAAAATGCAAACAACTAAAATTACATAAGGGGTGCAATAATTTTAAAACTAAACATAACTATAGATTGTAATATGCAAACAACTGAAATAAAACAAGGGGTATAATAATTTAAAAATTAAACATAACTCTAGATTCTAAGATGCAAATAACTTAAATTACACACGTTAATTTAACACTACTAAAACGCAAATAACGCTTAAGAAATTCAATAATAGCGGTGAACATGCCCCAGACGAATCATAATATCATTCTCCATCCATAAAATAACGGTCTTCTCGGACTCAGGAAACGTATCCACATTAATAGCAATCTTCAAGTCTGTTTCATGTTGTTTGATACTTGTTAATATGCTAATACCTATTACCAATATTTTGAGATGCTCTGCATCTTCCTTCTGGGTGGCTTGCCTTTGTTGAGCTTATTCTTTTTGCCATTGGAACCTTTGTTCGCTTTATTTTTGCCAATGGAACCTTTGTTCGCTTTCTTTTTGCAGAAATCCCAACACCTTATCCAATGTTTCATTTTGAGCTATGGCCTCAAGTGTATTTCGTTTAGACTTGTCTCTGCTTGGACCCCTCCTATAGTTATCGTCATAAAACTTTTTTTCTTCGTGACCCGCCCGAAGATTCACCAGGGGTAGATTGTGGATCTTCAGACATAATAACATTCTCATCATCATCATCATTAATTAATTGGCTTGGTTGTGTTATTACTTCGCGATCATAAATATCTAGATTGAATTCCTCAAAGTGTAGCTTTTCAAAATCTGGAATACATCGTCATGTCTCCATGTCTTTCCTTATTTCGGATTCTCCTTGTAATCCAATTAACCTCTGGAGTACTGTTGCAACAAAATGTAAACGTCATTAATGTCGTCAAAGATTATTAAAAAAAAAAAATCTACGAAGCTAAATAAACTCACTGCGGTTTCAGGTGTAAATCCACTAGGCATGTTCCTAAAATAACCTCTAATGTGAGAAACATATCTCTTAATTTCCCTTTTCAAAGTGTTAACTATTGTCTGCAATGACTTTGTGGTTCTGACAGGGTCACTCCTCCATGTTGCTTCGTATTCGGTTTTAATTTGCGACCAAAACTCTTTGCACTGTTGATCTTTACCTATAACTGGATCACATGTAATCGATACGTAAGCATTGATTAGTGCTACATCTTCAGACCTTGAGAATTTTGTCATTTTTTGTAACACAACGGAAACACTTAAAACAGATGAAACAAAGAAATAATGAGGAAACTCAGATGATTTTGGTGTGTTTGATGTAGGATATCTTAAACTATCTTTTTTCCTATACTTTTGTTTCTTCTTTATTTCATTGAGTAATATTTTACAGTAAGACGATGATTGAATTCTCAATGTTCTACTTAACAACATGGACCGATTGAATTGAAAACACACACAAAATCTGATGTAAGACGCACAATAATCCTAGCCCACAATTATAAGTTATAAACAAATTTTGGCATTAAAGATAGATTTTTTCTTGGCTGCCCTGGGCTGGAGCCCAGGTTGCCAGGCTTCAGAGCGGGACCTGGTAGTCTGCATCATGAATTGCCATGTTTTCTACGCATGACCAAAGGAACATACATAGTTGAGTGATGAGCATTCACCAAAATTGAGGAATCAAAAAGTGACATGAGTGAGAGAGGGAGAGAGCCTTTGCTCCAGCAAAAAAAATTACATCATTGGAAGGATATGTTCCCTGTTCACTAAACGTATAACATTCAACATACAGGTGTTGAAGAAAGGAGAGGGATTTTATGAAGGTAAAAAGACTCCTCTGTGACTTGGGGACAACGGGAAACAAATGAACTGTGTGATCTCTCGTATGGCCTCCCACGTAACTTCAACATCTGAAGAGAGGAATTGTGGGGTGCAGAGTCAAAGAGAGCATGCTCGTATACATTCATCCTTAACTCCGAAGCCTTAAAGTTCATAGCACTGTATAAAAGTTTTCTTTAGGGTAAGGAAAACTATTGTTTGAAGTATCGCTACTTGCTCCACTATATTCTGCAATAAAAAAGCTTAACTGGAAGGTGTGTGCGTTCTCCAGGTTAATATCACTAAGTTGTGGTCAACCTTCATTAGTAACAACCTTTCCAAAGAAATGAACGAAGGGATGTTGATAAAACTAGTACAGCCACTGGTCCACAGTTACCTAAGGAAAGGATAAGAGTAACTCGGTTCTTCTATAAGGAATATATGATCATCCAGATAAGTTTCAGTTGAATACAACTACTTGAAGGCCTAAACAAAATTATCCTCTTGTCAGACATGTAGGTGCCGGCATAATGGGTTAAAGAAGTTGATCAAGCACAATGAGCAAGTGACTCGATGTATTGGTGAACATAAAGGGATGGATAAAAAGACCAATAGGGTCCTTCTACACGCCATGTTGGTAAATCATGAGTTTTTTTAAAGATCATTGTCTTTTAATCATAAGATATAACCTTTTCCCCATCTACCACTAAAATCAAGGATGATTCTTTATCCTCCTCTTTAACACATAATACTTGTAAAAATTGAAAATGCTTAACATCAATGCGGCAGTACCTACTAATCTATGGATATGTCATCATCAAACTATCCAAATTAACCCGGTATTTGCAATTCCAACATGCATAATCATTTTGCATCTCCAAGATATCAAAAGCAGTAGGGCATGGTCCAACAATCACGATGAGATATAGATGATCCATGCACTCTCAAAAGTATTAATTTAATATCCCAAAAATCATCACCTATAATTGGCATCAATAGCTTAGCAGTTTCACGTTCAACATCGAAACAGAATGAATATCCATCATAATCTTCAAAGAGTCTGTAGAACCAGTGCAACGAACCATTCCAGAAGATACTATGCCATATGAAAGACCCCAAAGGAGCTTGAAAATGCTTTCCAGATAACCTTCATGAGCTCGTTTTTGAAGAATAGATTTCAATCTGAAGATTGGGGCTAGGAGGGAGGATATAATCTTTCGCAAAAATCATCTTCTTTTTGACGTATATGCATATAACTTGATGAGGTGATTTCAGTGGATTAAAAGCTAAGCTAATACTGTGAACGATATCAATGAGATAGCCTTGATCACCTCTAAACGGTGAGGTAAGAAACATTTTGTACTGATTAATGATGGATGGATTGTATACATATATTGTAGTATCCGAGGGGCTTTGGTTGCGGTTACAACATAATAGACCATTGCAGGATTGAATTACAACCTAACGAGAATCTTCTTTATCAGAGAAATTTAAGGTTTTGAAGGGGCCACCACCTTCGGCACCAGCAACAAAGGAGAGAAACTGATATGTCGTGTCATAAGAAAGTGATTTCTTACGATTGAGAAACAATCCAACCAGAGGAGATATTTAATTGTTTCGGCGAATATGATTATTAACAAAGTAACGATTTGAGATTAGTGATAACCATTGTTTTGATACCAATTTAAATTTTAGTAAAGATTTCAAAGGTAACATACAATAAAATCTCCATTAAGATATCATGATTCTCACCTATTTTTTGTATTGAAGAAGAAGAAGCCGCCGCTAACGAGGAGGAGGAGCAGAGATTACCTGATGACGATACCACTACTATATATATGTATTCAAGGACGAAAATATACATTGAATCAATGTTTGTATATTCACAAGAATGCATTGTTTTTAAAATAATTCAAAAAATTTAAAACTAGATATCTCTGAAAAATGCACAACGGATTTTGCAAAATTAATATATTTGGAAAGCTCTTTGAATTATCTATGTAATAATGAGTACAAATAAAAATATTAAAAAAAAATTATTATCAGTTTTGATGTTGTTAAAAGAATCAAATTCAACATGTGGTCTTACTAGTAAAACTAAAAAAAAGTCCAAACGGAAAAAAATGTGAACTCAGTTTTGGTGTTGTTAAGAAAATCTCCAACCAGTACCTCCTTCCTTTATAGGTGAGCCTTTACAACCAATGACCACTCTATAGCAAAAAATATGATGGTCGACACGAATCAGAGGAATACAAAACTAGTTTCGGAGTTCCATTACATCGACATTTTGTAAACCAAACAAAAAGTAATTCAGACAACACTACGAAAAAAAAATGTATAGAAAAAGGAGAAGTATTTCCAACTTTTAACGGCAAATGATACCATTACTACCAGTACTAGTGTTTCAAGAACTTGTAACTTCTCTTATTCATATATCGTTGATACCATCATCATTGTTGTTGTCATCCTTGTCGAGTATTTCTACAATTAGAGGTGTAGTAAGGAAAAATGAGCTTCCGTTCTCTATATCATATATCTTGATCGGTTTTTCAACTATTTCTGTTTCTCCTCTGTATATAAAATATACTACAAGCTGGAGGATTCCCAATGGAACTCCTAAGAAATTTGGAGACTGCACAAACAAGCAAATGAACTTAGTTAATGCCTACTTTCGTTGTGAAGATAAAAGTAATTGGTTTAAGGTTTAATGGTACAAATCGCAAGTAAAATATCATTCCCTAGTAACCCATATACCAACCAAGACAAACAAGTGAGGAATGAGAAGAGGGATAAATTGAACGGCATGTACTCGACACTCTTTGTTCGAAGAACTCGTTCCTGTAAGTTACACGTAATTGATTAAGGTAAGTCATTAATAAAAGATTTTGTGAACAAACATGTAATGAATGACAAGTAAAGGTGTGCTCACCACAGCTACCAGAGGAGATCCGTACATTGCAATGGAAACTACTAAACCTATGCTCCCAACTATGGCTTTACGGACTAGTCGATCTTCCACCTCGAATGTTAAACAACATATCACCACAAGCATTGCGGACATCAATGGTGACATTATTAATGTTACCAATTTCTGCCAAAATCATTAACCTTGTTGATTTGTCTTTACTATAAATATCAGCATCCATTAATTGCCAGAAAAGAACTTCACATAAAAAGAAAAAGAATGATTTTCCCAAAAATATATAGAAATGAAGGATATTTCCAACGCAATTCCGACCCCATTAATTGTAACCAACGGAAGATTTTCCCAGCCTCGACTTATCAGCGGAGAACCATACCATGTGTAAATTATACAATTCAACAACGCACATACATATGGATTTCTTCTCAATCACCCTTCTAAATGTGATTCTGGTTCATTAAAATAATTGCGAAAATCATTAGAATAGGAAGGGTAATCATGAACCGAAAAAGAATGAAGATACGTATTTTAAAAAGGTTTTTACATGGGTGCCGCATAGAGCAGTATAGAAACGACGTTCCCTGCAGGAAAAAAGATGTTAAGATTTGCGTACCTTTCAAAAATATTATGGAAGGTTATGATTAAGTAAAAAAACACAGAACTCAATTGGAGGAGGGGAATTACCAATTATTCCAACGGCGTAACGTAGAAGTTCCAAATTTCGACTCCGAGCGAGAAAGTGACGACCAAATTCATCGCCGTTGTACCCAAATTGAGAGAAAATGAGATTTGAGAAGGAGGTTGACAGGTCCATTTCTGGACCTCCTTCCCAAATCCCAAATTTCCCTTTCTTTCTGAATGTTTGTTGTTTGCATTGATTTTCTGTAACTTTGTATTTATAGTCTTAGATGTAGAGCAGAGAATTTAAAAAGTTAAAATTGGAAACTTGGTGAGATATTTGCGTAATTAAGGTAAGAGTTATAACAAAATTAAGTTTGGTTTAGTAGGATCCAAAATTAGCTTTCAGATAAGATTCCAACGTCAGCTTTGGTTGGCTACAAACTCACTTACTTAATCTGTTCATTTTAACTCTTTCAGAAATCTTTGTTAATCCGAGTTTATTAATATTAGGTATATCCATTGGATGTTTTCTTTTTTTTTTTAATCTTTAGCTTATCATTACAGTATAATCTTTATATATCGGTACTCCGTATATTAATAATCTCTATATACAATAAAAACTCCATATAAGTTCAATGTATGTGCATGTTATTACATGCTATTCCCTTTTTTTATTTTTGGTACATGATATTCGATAATGTACATACATATGCATAATTTCTAATACATAAGTACATGTATCTTTCTAAGAATTTGCAAGGTCGTTAAATAAAATCTGATGTTTTTTTACAACTATATATAGTAGTTGTATCTATCTACGGATTTGTATGGCCAAAAACTTTGAACATGCTTGACAAGTTGGAAATATTCAGGCTTCAACAGTTGGAAATATTCTTGTACGTTTTATCAGTAATAAATATGAGCATTTCAAGGATGTTTCTAAGCTTGCTCGGTTAAGCTTCTCTTTTTCCTTTTTCATACTCTTTACTCTTTTTTACCGTGCAGTTGAATTTGCTTGACACCATCAGTTGAGATTGCATTCATGCTCTCTTTTTTTCCCTTTGTTTTTAGGATGTTTTGGGCAACATTGTTGAATCATATATGGCGTTCTTCCAGCGCATGTTCTGACATCTCATTATTCAATAGTATCGCCTCTTTCACGCATACTATCATCATCTTTTAGGCATGCATAAGATTCCCCCCAATTGAGAAAGAGAATATGTTATACATACATGTTGTGGTAACGAACTGACCTTGTTGCTTTCTATTTTGTTTGGCTTTTTCCTTCTCCGGTTTATAACATTGACGAAAAAAGTATTTTATATATTAGCTTTATAACATACATTTAGCTTACCCGTGTTGTGTGTCTCAGATTGACTAGTCGAGGTATAAGAACTTTTATCTTAAGTAATATAGTTACCAATGTCGTCTAGGCTTTCTTTTGTCATGTACGTTTTATCAGGAATAGATATGCGCATATCAAGGATGTTCCTAAGCTTGCTCGGGTAAGCTTCTCTTTTTCCTTTTTCATACTCTTTACTCTCTTTTACTGTGCAGTTGAGTTTGCTTGACACCACTAGCCTGAGATTTCCATAGTGACAAGGTCTTGTGCATCCAAAAATTAAAAGATGTGGCAACAACCTAGAAAATTACATATTTTTCTCAAACAACTATAAATAAATATAATATTTCATCTTAAATTTTGATATGACAAGATCTATAGTTTTTCAGTATAATATCGTTTATTAATATATGGAGGTAAACTCCTTATATTTTTCCAGTATAATATCGATTATTATGATATCTATTATCATATCTTTTAATTTGTGAATGCATAATACCTCTCGCACTATGAAAACTTTTTTGTTAAAGTCAAAATATTTCCAACTTGTCGAGTATGTTTAAAAAAATTTGGCGTGAAACTTATGATATCTCCGCACAAATTCATATATTAATACATACTTGATGTAAGATATGTACGCATATTAGCCAATAGCAGTTATATACATTGAACTGGTAAAAAAGTTCATTTTTTTTTGTATACCTCTTTATATCAATAAACTCCATATATTAATAATTTTGTGAGTTCCCAAAACTATTAATATACGGAGTTTTACTGTATTCTATAAATAGTGTATCTCTAGGCTATGTTCTTTAATATTTCACATGTTTAATAAAACTCTTTTGAGGTGTTCTTATATGGTATCATATTACCGTTTCTTTCTTGTCCTTATTTTTTTTATCACTTTTCTTGGTTTTATTTCTGAATCTCAAGAACACCATTAAATCTGATTGAATCTTCAGTGGAAATTACAATCTCTTCTGCAAAATCTTCTTTATCAATGGCTACTAGTTCTTATACCTTTTCGATTATCGCTGGATTAATGAATGCTTTCCAACAATAGCAGAAAATAACAGAATTTGAGTTCTACATCTCAATTTAATTTTACTTTACCTTTCCAAAATATTTGCAACTTTGTTTCTATAAAACTTGATTCCACCAATTATCTCTTATGGAAACATCAGTTCGAATCCCTTTTGATCAGCAGAAATCTTCTTCATTTTGTTGACGGATCTTATGTTCAACGTTCTTCTCAGATCCTTGATAATGAAGTTCTTGTTACCAATCCAGACTATGTCTTTGGGAATCAGATAGATCATTTTGTTATGTCATGCATGCCTTAATACTATCTTTTCAAAATCTTTTTCATCTGCAACTCTCGGATTGAGAACTTCAAAGCAGTATTGGTAACCCCAGAATGAGTTTAATGATCAACTCTTGGCTCGAAAATCTTTACTGAGGAGTCAGTTGTATTCGATTAAGCAAGGTAATCTCTCAGTTTTGGAGTTCTTAGGAAATGTTAAAGAATTAGTTGATAATTTGTATGCGATTGGTGATCCGATCTCATATTTTGATATTGTCATGCATGATTAAATGGTCTTAATTGATAATTCAATCTGAAATTACGAGGGTACCAAGGACACCACAATCTTCTTGATATCAACCAACTTCATCTTTCTTGTTTCTGGTATAGCCGGCTAATAGTATTCTTGTAATACTATCTTAGAGAGAAGAGTAACCCAATTAGGAAAAATCTCTTATGTCCGCTAGTTTAAAGACTTCTTTGGGATCAAGAAGCGTCTACTAGTACCATTGGTGGGATACTAGAATTACATTGTTATTTTAGTTTTCGATTATTGATTTTATTGACTAACGGTTGTTAACTCCTGATTGCACCTAGTTTGATTATTCTTGAGAGCCTTATCTTCTGACATAAGGTCACTCAAACTAGATCAAGGGATTAATTTTGACTTGTGATCATCCATTGTTAACAGACTTATTTCTGTGCATGATCGATCATAAGTCAGGAATCAAGCTTCTCAATGTGCAGGTACAAAAGGCTATTGAAGATTGAAAACAAGAATATTTTTCTTATTGGTTTTGCATCTTCGTGATTGCTTCGTGCACAAACTTGATCGATTGGGATTCGACTAGATCTAGTTTATATTTTGATAGACTTAGTATTGACTAGTCGTATTTAGATCGACAAGTTGTCATTTGTTGGTACTCTTCAGTATCAGAATCTAGTAATTATATTCGACTTGATCCAGTTAACTTTTTAAATCCAGATCTTGGAAGATCTATACCGACAAATGAGTTTAATTGATTTTAAACAAAAAATCCCTTTGTCACACTCAACAGACGTATCTTTGACTGATTTCCTGAGATATGAGAGTGGTTACCATACATATTAGTTATTTACTGTTTGGAATACAATCGAAAGGGTTGAGTGCTTAAATTCTTCAAATAGGCTGAAGAAACTTAAGATAGCGGACTCTGTCTTAGGATTCACGTGCGTTGGTCAGATTGATTTTAGGTGCAAGAATACTGAGGAAACTAGGTAACTAGGGGTAGTTTACTTGGTCTCAACTCAACTATACGAATTTGGTAGTGTCCTTATATAACGGCTTAATTCTAACAGTATTTAGAGTTGAACTAGTCCCGAGGTTTTTCTGCATTTGCGGTTTCCTCGTCAACAAAAATATTCCTGTGTCATTTAATTTACTTTCGCATTATAATTACTAGTTTCTCACACGTGCGATGCACGGGTCTGTATCTTGCTTATGGAATATTGGATGCCCTTGTTACAAAAACATAATAGAAATCGGTAACATATCAGTAAGCATGATACATATGTTACAAATAAAAAATCAATAAGCTAATATCTGAGTAGGTGTGCAAGAAAATAAGATAACAAAAATTAAAAGGCAAACACAAATATGAGCTCCAAGGGAAACACTGCAGTTTAGAGTGAAAGAAGAAATGAAAATCTCTATATAGTATCATTATCTACTGTCTCGATGGCTTTGTTTCCTTCATATTTCTTATGCTACTAAATCCTGGCCATGTGCAATACTTTTGCGTCTTTGCAAGAAACCGAAATTGTTGGGGTATATATAGAAATTCAAACCTTAATTTACCTTGACACTCTACAGTTAGATGAGCTACTCCATTAGTGCCATCCAATACTTCATATATATTGAAGTGTGTGTTTCATTTCGGGGAAACAAAAAGTTAGGATTCAAATAAGTGATTATATATACATCAAGTGAGTGTATATATGCAATTGTAATATTGGAGCATAGGATAAACCCCAAATGATAAATACCTCTCCTTCGAAACGTCATTCTTGATGGAGCATAACTGAGTATACAAAGAATGCAACTCTAGGTGGAATAGAGTTTAACCAGTTAAGTGACTTATAATAAAATGAGTCCTCCTTCTCCCTGTCCGCTTTATAGAAAACTGACCACGGATCACTTGATTTATACTCCACCATCGAGTCCTCTTTACCAGTCCGCAACTGGTTATTTGTTAGCTCGTGCCATAATTCCAGAAAATCTATGGAGTCAGCTAGGTTTAATTTTTGAGAAAAAACGGTATTCTGAACACCTTCAGTTTTCATAGAACTTACGGATACTTCATTGAACAGATCTTGAAAATCCTAGGATATTTATCCTTTAAAATGTAAAAAATGTCAGCATCCTTGAATTTAACTTTTAGCTCGAGGTGGTAACACCAAGAAAGGTTTCATAATGTAAAAGAAGTGCCAAAATTATGTACTCTCAAACCCAGTATCGCTTTAAAAACTTGATGTCATCGAGATCTTATTTTTCGAAGTTGGAATGAGATCCTACATATATTTTTCTATTTTCTGAAGTAAAATTATCTATTAGTTCTCTTTTTGTTGGTTCTCAACATATTATATGAGTAATATGCGTGTAAAAGCGTCAAATTTTTTTATAAATGGGACACCTAATACGTAGGAATCAAGTATTCATGTTCCGCCAGAACGCCACGACAATACAATTTGACCTACAAATGGTGTGCGGCCATGCATTGACATGTTCTGTCATTCTCAACCATAATCCTCTTTTTTGGAAATAAAATAAGAATATCATTCTACCTAATCCATCCCAAGCGTCTTCAAAATATTCTAGCATGTTTCATGGCACTTGCAATAAATTTCAATTTTTTTTATAAAGAACTAACATGCAATTAGCAAGACCTCCTAATTGAATTTTTTTATAGCTAGATGCAATAGGCCCTCGCTTTTTTACGCGAGAAATAAATAGTATGATAGTTTTTAGAAGACGACGATGATCTCCACGACCGATCTCAAATTCTTGACATAACTAATAATAGAGAATTCAATAACCTATTATATATTACCTCTGTGAATAACACCTCTTTTCTAAAAACGGAATAAAACCAATGGGGCGAAAGTTGGGATTGGACACGCATGTAAAGGAAATACCCAAGATATAACCTATTTTAAACTCCTGTGCATCCTGGACTTGCACAAAAAAAAAACTTTCCAATGGATTCATATTTCCTCAATTTTGATGAATACTTGACACCTTCACACGTCCAATATTTTTTCAACTAATATAGGCAATGTGGTATCTTCTTCATGAAGTATGTATCTAAACCTAATATAGGCAATGTTGTATACTTGACACCTTCACACGTTCAACTAAATCAAGGGTTATATCTTTTTCAAGAAGTATGTATCTAAACCTAATATAGGCAATGTTGTACTCATCATACTTAGAGTTGTTTCAAGACACGCTAAAGTTTAGATAAATATCCTTTTAGCAGTCACTTCATCGATTCTGAATCCATTGACTAAAATATGCATGTCTTGCAAAAAAATTATTTTTTCGTTTTTAGACATGTAAAAAACTATATCTACCAAATTCTCATATTGGTAAAACATAAGGCTTTATCAAACTCCCAGATATATACTGTCGGGAAAACTACAAATAAATACAAAACGAAAAAAGAGGAAAAAAGAAAGTGCTTCACACAGTACAATGTAAAAAACTAATTCAAAAATATACATTTTCAGGGCGTTCGTTGTTGTTGGTTTCCTGGTCCATTTTCTCTGATTAGCAATTTTTCTTTGCTTGACCTCAACTTCCATAGGTCCAACCCTGAAATAAACCAACAAAGGTAAATGAATTAATAAAATAAATATAAATAAAGGAAAATGAACATGCAATAAACTATCCCAGAAGAATATTATTTTTCTTTACATCGTAAGAGTTCCACTTAACCACCGATAATGCACATGTTAGTGTAGGTATTCGAATTCATATTTAGACTCAAATGGTAACTCATATACGAAGTGGGGAAAGCAATCTCAGATGAAAGGGACAATATCAAATCATTTCATGGGAATGCAATTCGTAGTATCTTTCTATATTACTTTTAAAGAAATAAAAGCATCGACATGAATTATTATGAAATTTTTATTCTGCATAGTCCTGCTATAAGTTCATTTCCATTAAATAGAAACAACGTATCGAAATAATAAACACAAAACAAAGCATAAAATCATTTGTAACTCGAAAAACGTTCCATTTAATATCCCACTCAGTAGACAATTCAACTTGTTAAATTGTATTTGGTGCATCTTTTAAAAATACACACATGATCATCTAAGACCATTAACCATGAGCCGATATGTAGTATTTACATGATCCTCTCTCGAATGTGATAACAATCATCGCCACCTTTGACTTATCGGAAGTCGGGTTATCATTGAAAAAATTCCCTGCATTATCTGTATAGATCGCCCACCCAAAAACAAAGTGAAATAGGAGGTTTAAAATCAAAGAAAAGAATAGCACAAATAAAAATCGCAAAAAAACATAGATAAGAAGCATGATAAAACAATGAAAACTCCTACGGAAAAAAAAGAAGGTTTAGTTTTATCACCTAATCTCCCTTTGAGAAGAGATATCACCAACTGCAAAACCAAAAAAAATGAAAAATCCCTGGAATAACAAAAAAAAAAAAACGATTTAATATTTTATACCTAGTGTGAGTTCATTGTTACCATCGCAAAGCTTTAAAAGAACCATGACCTCTCATTACCGCAATTTTATTATTACCACTACCGCAACATTATTATCATCAGAATCTTCAAAAGAACCGCGACCTCCCAGAGCTACAACCAATGCTACATGCAAAACAAACAACAACAACAGAATGGATAAGAAAAAGAACCAAAAACTACATGAAATAGAAGAATATAAAAACCTAGTAATAAAAAAGCAACCTGCAAGCTAGGTTTGGCGTTTGTTCGAGAGCTTTATACATGGAGTAATCAAGGCCGAAAATTCCCTTAAAAAAACTCTACTTAGGAAACAACACCTATTCTTAAACGTTATGTAATCTTTAAAATATCGGATATCCAGTATTTTTGGATAGCCGCATTTAATTATTACAATATTTTTGTTCTAAAAATAACGAAAATATCCTACATGTCCAGGAAGTGAGAATGCTTTCTAAAATTTACATCTTATTTGTTGCATTATTCTAGAGTAACCATGACCGAAGATTCCATGAAAAATAACTCTATTTAGGAAACAATACTGATTCTTAAGAATTATGTAATCTTTAAAATATTTGATATTCACTATTTTTGGATAGACGCATTTAGTTACTGCGTTATTTTTGTCCTAAATATAACTAAAAGATAGACGCATTTAGTTACTGCAATATTTTTGTCCCAAATTTACTGAAAAATTTGCATCTTATTTGTTGTGGTATTTTTATCCGAAAATATTGAGTATATTCCCTAAATTTAGGAATAGGAATTTTTTTCTTACAATATTTTTTTTTTATTTCTTTATGAAATATACCATATTAATTAATAAATAAAAATATTGAGATATGTTCATTATATTCTATTGGGTTGCACTTTTAGTTTTTCCTGACATTTTCTTTTGTTCCTCAAATTCAAAGTTTTGCTAAATATCATGTCTATTTCATCATGATTATCTATTAATGATTGTATCTTGACTATTGGGCAGAATTAGAAATCATTTTCTTTCTCTGCGGAAGAGGAGGTACGCATCCGATATTTACAGGCAATTTTCCACAACTTTATATATTTTGATTTTAAATTTTAATCATTGATCAAAATTTGATCAATACCTTTTTATTTACTTTGGAATCATATACTGCAATTAGGTTAGTTTAATTGGTAGTAGAATATTTGGGAAATGTACTTATGATTAATATATTAATAAGAAATGTAATTTGGACATTGGATATTTTTTAATTAATTTAATAGTTGATTTGATTTTATGATGAAATCGTGATAAAAAAATATTTTGATGTGATTTCATTCGATATATTTAAGAATTTTAGTGTTAAATACATTTTTGGTAATGATACGAGATTTTATTAGATTTAACTATTTTAGGTAGAATGAATTATTGGATATGATTTGCTAAAAAATATATTGTGGGGCCGAAAATATTTTCCTCAAATTTTATTGGCCGAAATTTTATTATATTACCAAAAATTTATTTATGGTGGGGCCAGAATCAACCAGAAGCTCCAATTAACCACGTGGATCGAAAAAAATCTATTTTTATATAGAGAATTGTTTAGTTATAATAAAGTAAATTACACTTGTATGTAAACCAGGCACTTAATATTGATACTACAGTTAAATCGGTCTTGTACCGTAACTATTATCAAGTGATTATCTTGTTGTTGTATTGTCTCAACTTCTTTGTACATAGACAATCACACAAGGTATCAAACTTATAGGTTGATATCGAAAAGATTGTGGTGTACTTGGTGCCCTCGTCATTTCAATTGGTATCAGAGCAGGGAAACACGAAAAGATCTAACAATCTGTGTTTGGTGTTATCCAACCTATAAGACATGAGTCAAAGCAAGAAAGGTAAAGTAAAACCTAAAAATGGCTCACTCAACGTACATCAAGATTTCAAGAATAATCTCCCAGGAAAAGCTACTAGTAGTCGGTCACATGCTCCATCTATGTCAAAATCAAGTTAAAGATTATTTTCTGATAAACTCTTGACTGAGTATCTTACTTATGACAAAAGAAGGATGAGTCCAAAACTAAAGGTGAACGTGCCTCCTTCATAATCTGTTTTGGTCCCATTCCAATTGATGGTGGAAAATATTCTACTCCTATTTCTTCAGCGCATGTGGGAGATTTAAATCCATCATCATGTTCAAATCTTGAAAATATAATTGAACTGCAGAGCTTTCTCAATAAATTTAAACTATTTTCAAAATCATAAAAAAATATTAATTTTTTGGAAGATGTCTTAGAACTTATTGTTCAACCGAATGTAAGAATCTGTGAAATAAAGCGAGAAACACTTAGCCTTCAAAGTAATCTCACAGATTATTCAGAACGAAAATTAGCTCCGTGTAAGGAAGTGAATAAAAAAACTCTAGAGAGTTGAAATATTACATTGTCGCTGAATTTTTCACAAATTAAGATTTTGAAGACGTATTGACATCAGGGAAGACATCATCCTTTTACTTTAGGTTAGTAATACAAGACTTGGCTCGTTGTCATTTCCACATCATTACTTTCAATTCGTTTAGATTGAAAATATAACATGCCAAGTTATATACATGAAACTCTAGTATTAGATACTTGATCATATTATTATGATCAAAGTGTTGTTTTACAACTAAGGTATATTGAATCGAAGTATAATGCTTATCTTTTGAACTCCATAATTGCGAAATAAACATAATCTTTGTAACTTGTTAATAGATTATGTAATGAAATTAGGATTGATATAATGCCTAGAAAACTATGTTTGATTACATGTGTTTAAGGATGTAGACTTACGAACTTGTTTCGTAGTTGAAAAAAATCAATAGGATTGGTGGCCCGGTTTTTATTGAAGATCTAAAGAAAGACCGATTCCTACTTATGTTCGGGAATCATGGTAGAACCGATGCTTATCTACATACCGATCCCTACCTACAATTAAAGTCATGATAGAACCGATCCCAATATGCAAAATCGATTTCTCTAGTCACACACACTTTAGGGTTTGTGTGATTTTGGAAATTGGTTTTTATAAATAGGAAATTTCAAGATGTAGACATGATGAGTAATTTTAACATGTGCATAAATCTAATATTTTATTTCTTAAAGATATTCATTGATACTCAAGGTGAGATCCCAAACCGAAATGTTTGAGAATCTTTTTGTTAAGATTTTCGAATGTATATGTTTTGTTTTTCCATCAAGCAAAACATATCTCTGGAATATATTAGTTAATTATCTCGTATGCTAGCTAATATTGAGGTATTTCGATAATACAGTTGGATATTGGTTGGAACTAGACAAAACCGAATTTAGGTGTTTTATTGCATACCTTGAGGATATTTTCGGTTATGGAAATTCCTTATTGGTGTCCAAACTGCCTTGTCTATATATAAATAGTGAGTTCTTTTTCTTACAAACTTATTATGAGGCAGACACTTCATCTTTGTAGTCACTGCTGTAGCCGACTAATAGTTTATTCGTAATACTATCTTGGAGAGAAGAGTAACCTAACCAGGCGAAATCTCTTACATCCACTAGTTTAAAGACTTCTTTAGGATCAAGAAGCTCTACTAGTACCGTTGGTCGCAAACTAGAATTGCAATGTTATTTTATTGACTAATGGTTGTTAACTCTTGATTGCACCTAGTTTGATTATTCTTGAGAGCCTTCTCTTATGGTATTAGGCCACTCAAACTAGACCAAGAGATTAGCGGTAGTTCATATTTGTCTTTAGATATGACATTGATTTGTGATCATCCATTGTTAACAAACTCCGCTCTGTGCGTGGTCGATCATAAGCTGGAATCAAGCTTGGTCGTGCATGTACAGAAGAACATTAAAGATTTGAAGACAATAAGATTTTTCATTGGTTTCGTATATTTGTGATTAGCTTCGTGAACAAACTTGATTGGCTAGGATCCGACTAGATCTGGTTTATCTTTGATAGACTTGCTATTGCTAGTCATATTAGATCGACAACCTATCATTTGGTGGTATTTTTTAGTATTTGAATCCGATAGTTTGTATACCTATATATCATTAACTTGTTAATCTTGATCTTGGTAGATCTTACCTAACAAAGGGTTCTACTAGTTTAATTGAAAAAGCCTTTGTGAACTCAACTGTAATATCTATAATCAAAATCTTGAGATAAGAAGAGTGGTTACCAAACAGATTAGTCCTTTACTGTCTGTAAGACGATCAAAAGGAGTTGAGTGCTTCAAGTCTTCACAACGGCTGAAGAAACTTAAGATAGAGGACTCTGTCTTAGGATTCACGTGCATTGTCTAGATTGGTTGTAGGCGCATGGATACTGAGGGAACTAGGAAACTAAGGGTAATTTACTTGGTCTCAACTATACGAAGTTGGTAACGTTCTTTGTATACGACTTAATTCTGAGAGTACTCAAAACTGGACTAGGTCCCGTTTTTTTTTTTTTTTTTTTTTTTTGCATTTGTGGTTTCCTCTTATCTTGTTATGTCTTTACTTTTACTTTCCGCAATTATAATTATTGTTTTAAATACGCCACGGGGACTAAAAAATAAAAACAAGTAAGAGTTTACACGGGGTTGGTTGGGAGTCTAGCAAAAAGTTGCGCCTCAACTCCTTTTTGGATAGCAACACCTACTCTATGAAAAAGAAAACTGCCTATCTTAGAATTAACATCATAATTAGCTAAGCAATTTCTCAACCGATTCAGAAAAACAATAAAATCATCTCTTAATTCGCCAAATGTAGAAAAGGCTAAAAGCCCAAAACTGTAGCCATGAGATGTGCATCTGTCCAAGTATTTGGAACGCTTGCGATTGATAGCCGCAGAAATGGTGCACGTCCCGGAACAAAGCTACGAAGTCCTCCACCTGTGAAGGGCGAAATCCCTGTAATGTCAAAACAAGTGTCTTGACCGTTCTCCCAGTCATATACAAGAATGTCAGCTGGTTTTAAGGCTAACATCATCATAATTATTGTTTTAGTTATAATTAAAAGTAAATACATTGTACGTTAATCCTACACTTGGGTTGGTCCTTATTGTTTAAGGTTCGGTTTCGAACTTGTACTATATACCAAGTGTATACCTTGTGGTTTGCTATTTTCTTGATAATATCTGTCTATATTAGATCATACAAGGTATAAGAATTCTAGATTGGTATCGAAAAGATTGTGGTGTACTTGGTACCCTCGTCATTTCATAGACGAAATTGTCAGAAATTTAAAAAATGAACCTGAATTAAAATCAATATTCAACGGTAAATTTACGATGGAAAGTTTTCAATTTTAGCCAGTGATACATAATCATGTTATCCACCAAAAGCAGAAGTAAATGATCAGAGATGTATATTTATGTGAATGGATTATCGAACGTTAACGATACAAAATCATATAAATTAAACACCTAAAGTAATAACAATAATAGAGAAAAGGTTTCGCATTCTACCTTAATTATGTTGATCCTCTACTGATTTTACTAATTATGCCTTCCCTTCAAGAAACCTGGCTCCACTTCCTTATCCCTCTCTCTGGCCATTGGTTTGTAACTTTTCTAATTCATTCCTCCCTATTTATAATAAAGATCATACTAATTATTCCATTATTATCAGCAGTACTAAGTCTCATACTTATAATTTAATTAACTAATTATTTTAATTATCTTTTCATTTTCTTTTAGTTTATTTAATTATTAAAATTAATTAGGTGAATCTATTTGCACCTAGCTTTCCTAATTCAAGCAATCCACCTAGGCTAAGGAAACGTAAACACCAACCTAAACAAAAGATCGGCTAAGTTGGGTAAACCCGAACCGAAACAGTAAATATAAATACATGCTATTACATTCTACCACCCTTAAAAGAAATTTCATCCCGAAATCAAGAACATACTTATAACCTCGGAATTTCACATAATATAAAACAACACGACAATTTAATTCAATACACAACTAGATATTCGCATGAATTCGACAAAAGCCAAAGTATAACTAATAAGATGGAATACGCAATAGAATAATAAAATCAAACAATTATTCATATCAACATACCAAAATAATTTAGTTACGTTCCCATTCCAGTTCTAAAGCCTAGAGCTCTGATACCAACTTGTAACATCCGAGTTCCGGATCAGGATCAAACCCGAATGAAGATCCGAACTCAGGGAATTACAGATCGGAACGAGACTGATGCATTTTATTTTTTAGCTAAATTTATTTCACTAAACACAACTTAACTTTTACATGCATAAACTTAAGCATATAAATTCACTATTTAAACATCTATAACATCATCGATAAAATATTTAGACCAAGTTACAATGCAAGTAATTACAAGAAAAATATCACAATCATCAAGCTAACTAACTTCTTAGATCCACTTCCAACTTCCATAAATCTACAAGGAATGTCAATTAGGGTGAGATGACAGCTCAATAGAATGCATCATCATTATCTAAATATGTAAAAAAAAAACCAATTTAATTATCAAGGAAAAACATATAACATGAAGTACAATACAACTTTGACGAATCGATGTTATATTAAAAAATCGTAATACTAATAATGTTTCCAATAAATTATCCGATCCAGAATTCAATCCATAAGTTCACCACACTGATAAGGTTTCCAACAAATCATGAAGTTTAGATTCAACGCATAAGTTCATAACACCAATAATATTTTCAATTCACACATTAGTTCATAATACAAATGTCCTTGGTTCGTACATCCACCTATCGTTTATCTGGCCGATGATCAGAAACATAAGTTCCTACATGGGAATCATTATCCATTTAACTCTTGGTGATCATTACTCGTTTCATTCTTAGGGATCATTACCCACCTTTAGTATGGAACCATGTTCCATGTAACGGTAAAACATGAACTCATTACCAATTTGTAAATCATTTTTACAAACAATACAATCAACCATGGATTAACAACATATGACAAACAACATAAGTTTCTTTCAAGCATTTATGCAAACAAGCTAGCTGCAGACATTTTACAACATCCATTTCAGAATGATTATTTACCTGATCTTCCTAAAATTTTAGGAGAACATATATAACTTAATAAACAACCACATATCACATCAAACAAATGGTACAAATTAAAGATATTGAATTTACAAACTCATTATAAAATTTGGGCAGATTCATAATGTTAGCAAAATATTCATGTTAAATTCATAACAACCTGAAATTAAGCAAATTGAAAGCCATGTGAAACATAATCTATATGCATAAACTTTCATGAAAACAACACGTCAACATCTTCAAGATTACTTATATCGCTAGATTCGCGAAGAGACAAAATTATTAGAAATTTTAAAAATAACACACGAATTAAACTAAATATTCAACGGGTGGGAAACTTTCAAATTTTAACCAGTGATACCCGTGTTATCTATCAAAAGCAGAAGCCTGATCAATAATCAGAGATGCATATTTATGTGAATAAATTACTAAAACCTAATAATACAAAATCATATAAAATAAACAACCAAAGGAAAGACACAAAAAGAGAAAGGGTTTCGCATTCTACCTTAATTATATTGATCATCTACTGATTTTACTAATTAAGTTTTCCCCTCAAGAACCGTGGCTCCATCTCTGTCTCCCCTCTCTCTCTATCTATTGGTTTATAACTTTTCAAATCCCTTCCTCCCTATTGAATAAAGTTTGTACTAATTATTCCGTTATTATTAGTAGTATTAAATCTCATACTTATTACTTAACTTAATTATTTTAATTATATTTTCATTTTATTTTAATTTATTTAAATATTAAAATTAATTAGGTGATTCTATTTCCACCTATCTTTCGTAATTCAAGCAACCCCCTGGGCTAAGGCAATGGAAGCAACAACCCAAGTAAAATGTTAGCTACGTTGGGTAAACCCGAACAAAAATAGTAAATATAAATATAGGGTATTACAAACAATGTCTCACTTGAATTGTTTGATTGGGGATATAACATTAAGAATCTCAACACTAAGGAAGTAGTAGCAGAAGGGCTAGCCTGCAACAACTCGTATCCAATTCAAATGGGTCAAGTTTTTTCGTTTTCTTCTGTTCTTGCTGCTTCTTCATTATGGCATTCTAGACTTGGAAATCCTTCAAATCAAACTCTTAGTAAGTTATCCACATTATCCTGAACTAAAATATCTTCACAGTCTTTAAATTCCTTTTGTCATCATTGTCAACTAGAAAAATACACTAAATTGTCTTTTTCATCATCTAATAGAGTCACACATACTCCCTTATCACTTGTTCAATGTGATAATTGGGATCTAGCTCCAACTGTGTCTTTGGATGGTTTTAGATATTATACTCCTTTTGTCTATGATTTAGTCTATATAACTAGATTTATCCAATGTCATAGAACTGAATCTCTTAAGTGTTCTCAACATTTCAAAAGTATAAATGAAAATATTTTAAACACTTCTATTTTTTCTTTTCAATGCAAAAGAATTTTTCGAGAATTTTTTGATGGTAATGGGACTTCTCTAAAAGTCTCTTATCCTTGTAGTCAAGCTCAAAATGTTCTATCTGAGCGTAAACATCGTCAAATCACTGAGGTGGGAAATACCTTAGCCTTACAAGCTTCGTTACCTTATCATTTTTTTTAACTGTTACCTTTCTCATCAATATAATATCATCCAAAGTTATCATTTTCAAGTCTCCTTTTCAAAATGCTTTTTCAAGAAAATCCATATTATATTTTGTTACAAGTGTTTGAATGTGGATGCTATCCAAACCTTACTGCTTATCGGTCTATTAAACTACGTGCCAAATATGCTAAATGTGTGTATTTGGGATATAGTCCTCTTTATAGATGTTATAAATATTTGATCAAAATACTAAAAATATTTTTGTCTCTCGCAATGTCACTTTTAATGAATCTGAATTTCTTTTTGCTTCAAATTCTGACTCAGTTCCTTGTACTGATTCATGTTCTGAGTTGGTTTATTTGCCAATTGGCTTATGTCCTGCACCATCAACTTCTATTACCACTCAACCTTCATCTTCTGAATCTATAGAATCTATTGTTCAGTTTGACCCTATTTTACTTACTTCAGCTACTAATGCTATTTCCTTACATGCAAGAACTATTCCTACTAAATCTTCTAATGGATTTAAAAGAAGAAAACTTTTTAAACTGATTTATTGCTCATGCTACTATCTTACATCCTTTTTCGGTGGATTTTACTTCTCTTCTCGCTACTGATATTGAACCTAAAACTTATAAGTCTGATGCTAAAACTCTAGTGTGGGTTCATGCTATGAAAAATAAAAATATGACTTTAATGAATAATGGTACTTGGGATTTGGTTAAACCAACTGAAGGAATAAACATTTTGGGAAGTAAATACGTATATAAGATTAAGTATTAGTCAAATGGTAGTATTGAGAGATACAAACCTCTATTTGTAGCTCAAGGATTTAATCAACAAGATGGAGTTTATTTTCCCGAAATTTTAGTCTAGTGGTTAAGATCACAACTATCAGATGCATACTGACTATTGAAGTTTCTAGAAAATAGGATGTAAGATAATTAGACGTTTCAAATGATTTTCTTCACGGTTATCTTAATGAAGTTATTTTTATAAAGTAAACAAAAGGTTTTGAAGATTCGACTCGACCATATTTTGTCTATCATCTTAAAAAAATCTCTTTATGGGATAAAACAGGCTCCTCGTGTGTGGTTTGAACGATTTAATGGATTTCTTATCTCAGCTGGATTCATCATGTTAGAGTGTGATCATTCTATGTTCACTTATAATTCTGGTGAGAAAATTCCAATTCTTCTCCTTTATGTTGACAACATTATCTTGCCAGGATCTTCTTCCCCTCTTATTACTTTTGTTTTATCATTGTATTGAGTAGGGAGTTTTTAATGAAAGATTTAGGGTTATTGTATAATTTTTTTGGCATTGAGTGTTTGAGGTCTTCTAGAGGTATTGTCTTAATTAACTCAAAATAAGTACGCTTTGCAAATATTGGAAAAGGCAAATATGCTGACATGTTTTCTTGCCAAAACACATGTCATTTAAGGTCTTAGACTCTCCCTAGATGATGGTGATCTACTTGATGATGTTGGTTTGTGCAGAAGAACTGTAGAGTGTCTTCAATACTTAACTCTTACTAGACCAGATTTGAGTTTTTTCTGTCAATTATGCAAGTCAGTTTCTTCATGCTCCTACAACATATCATCCACAACTTCTCAAAAATATCTTGAGATATCTGAAAAGGAATATTGTATTTGGTATTAGATTAAAATAACCAACCATTTCCAAATCAAGTGTCGAGTCTAAGTACAAGTCTTTGACAGTCGCAAGTTTAAAACTTTTATGGATTTCTTATCTGTTGATAGAGTTTCATATTAATCTCTCTAATCCTGTTATTCTTTTCTGCGACAATGTCAGTGCAAATAATTTGGATACAAATCCTATTTTTCATGCTCGTACCAAGCACGTGGATATCGACCATCATTGTATTGGAGAACTTGTTTTTTGGGTTCATACAGTTAGCTTAGGTTCCTTTTGCACATCAATTAGAAGATGTTTTCACTAAGGATTTAGGCTTAGCTTTGTTTTAAAATTGTATTGTCAGACCCATCAGTTTCAAGGTGAGAGTTAGGTATATTGAGTGTAAACTAAGTGTATGGTTTCCGTTATCTTTAGTCTATCATTGTATTCGTAAATAGTGTATCTCTAGGCTATGTTATGTAAAATCTCACACGATTAGTAAAGTTCTTTCGTTTTCTCTTACATTTAAGTTTTTTTGTATTATTACTATTAGGATCTGGTTCTTTTTGCAGATATCTTAAATTCCGAAATTTGAATGGTTCCAAGATAATCAGGGGTTTCAAGTTTGTTTTCCTCTTCTAATTTTTCTTCGTCTAAATTTCTTTGTATGTTTTCTTTTTTTGATTGAAACAAATATGTTTAATTTAAATCCCCTTAGAGAAACAAACAAATTATTTTAGATCCTTGTATCATACCTTGCTTTAATAGGAAGACATCTAGCGAACACCCATTAAGCATGTTTTGTTCGAGTATGTGCAGATGAACAGACATTAAAAAATTCTGATTATTATATCCTGCCGTGTGTTTTGTGCAGAAAAGTATTTTGAACATAATTTGGCGCTACGAGAACAAGTATTATAATAGTGAAGGAGAAGAGGAATTGAGAGTGAAAGGAAGTGGTTGTCGAAGAAATGGAGGATCCAGGAAAGTGTAAGGTGAAGTTTTTGTGTAGTCGTGGTGGTAATCTATTACCAAGGCCTGCTGATCGTAAGCTCAGATAATTGCGGGAGAGACTCGACTAGTTATGGTTCCTCGTAATATCAACTTCACAGGTATAAAGATTAGGTTTTGGATTTTTTTCCTGTGCACCCTATTTTATCAACAAGTTTCTTATTCTCGAACCTCATATACAAATGTCTTAACTGTTTATTTATTTTCTCAACCAATTTTTTTAACATTTCGAACCAAAATTGGATTTTTAATGGAAATGTTTGCTTAGTTTTTGACTCCATTCTGCGGAATTGATAGTCGAACTTGCTGTCCAATTTGGTGGTGATACAATTCTAAAGTATCACTTGATCCCAGAAGATTTAGATTCCCTAGTTTTAGTAACAAATGATGATGACCTGCGCTATGAAAAAATCAAAATGACCGACACTCTATAACAATTGGATATAAAAACAGTATGCGTACTTGCATATGTGTAATCCAAGTTCGGGAACCATGGTATGCATACCCGTGTGCGTACTGATTGGTTTATTTGAGGTCCGGGAACTAAGTACGCATACCGGTACGCGTACTGGCATGAGGTTCAAGTTCCGGGACTTTACTGAGTTTGGTGGTATGCGTACCCGTTCATATACTGGAGAAGCCAAACTTAGTCCGGCCACTAAGGTATGCGTACCTGTTTGCATACTTGAGTGGGTTATTTTCTAAATTCGGTTTGTTCATGAACTAATACATTTATATAATAAGGAATGCAATCTTTTGCAAACCGTGACTATAATGTTCACGAGTTGATTCGAGTGAATCAAAATCGATTTTGCTTCAATTGTTCTTGTATACTTCTATGAGAATATAAACAATTGAACAACTCTATAACTAGTTTCATTTGAGTCATTTGAACTAGGTATGGTTAAGATGAATAAGGTTGATATGAAAGTGTTCATATGGATAACTTCGGTTAACTATTGTTGAGCCAACAAAGGTGTACACGTTTAGGTACGGTTACTCATATCTAAATGAAGGCACTTTTCATTTGTGTGTAACAACCTAAGTTCGATCTAACGGTTGAAAGATATTATCTTGAGTCTAATCGGGTTTTCATCTAACGGTGAATATTGAATGATTTGTTACCAAGGTAACATTGATTGCAAACCCTGATTTGAAGACTATATAAAGGAGAACTCTAGAAACTGGGAAACCTGATCCCCAGACCTCCTGTGTGATGCTAGTTGCGACTAGAGTTGATTCTCCTTTAACCTTAGGTTTTTCCAAAACCCTGTAGGTTAACGACTCGAAGACTTCATTGGGATTGTGAAGCCAGACCCAACTATTTTCTCTGTAGTTGCGTGTTTCTGATCTTTCTGTTTTCTATCATGATTGAGTACTATCTTCTCTAAGATTTTCTCGAGATTTTATCTCCGATAGGCAAGATAAACATCTTCGTATCATCGTTTGTGATTCCATAATATCTTGTTTCACTACCATACGATTAAGATTATTATGAGGTGATTGATATTTCTAGGCTGTTCTTCGGGAATAAAGGTCCGGTATATCAATTGGTTCCTGTTCACCATGATTACTCAAAATACGGAACAAAACTTATAGGTATATCTGTGTGAGACAGATTTATCTATTCAATAGACTTTTCTGTGTGAGACAGATTGGTTTATCAATTCTTCGACTTTGGGTCGTAGCAACTCTTAGTTGTGGGTGAGATCAGCTAAGGGAATCAAGTGCGTAGAGTTCTGCTGGGATTCAGAGACATAAGGAGCGGAACTGTATCTTGATTAGTGTGAGATTGGTTAGGGCTCAACTATATTCCAGCCTGAAGTTAACTTGGAGTAGGCTAGTGTCTGTGGCGGCTTAATACAGTGTGGTGTTCAAATCTGGACTAGGTCCCGGGGTTTTCTGCATTTGCGGTTTCCTCGTTAAAAAAAATTCTGGTGTCTGTGTTATTTCTTTTCCGCATTATATTTGTTTATATAATTGAAATATCACAGGTTGTGCGTAAGTTCAATCAATTGTGAATCCAACCTTTGGTTGTTGATTAATTTGATTGACACTTGGATATTGGTTTTTGATATCGTCCAAGTTATTTCTTATATTCAATCGGGCTCGCAAATTCCTTTTAGTTTGATTGCATATTGAATTGAGAAATTGAGATTTAACTCTTTGATATATTTTTCTTAAGATTGAGTCTGACTGTTTAACTGATTCTCTTGAAGTATTTTGGAGTTAGTCCATACATATTGCTAAGCGAAATATTGGGTGTGGTTGGTAGACCCTCGCTTTTTCAATTGGTATCAGAGCAGACAAACACGTTTAAGACCTTATAGGTCTGTGTTTGTAGTGATCTAACTCTATGGACGAGTTATCTCTGACAACGCAACACCAGTCCAGAAGCACTCTTATTTGGTTCAAAGTCTTAAGTCTCCTGAGAAACCTCTCATATCTTCTCCATTGACTGAAACTGTGATCAACTGGGAAAAATGCCTAGATGAACAGTTGGATGATCTTTCAGATGAAAGTGATTCAGAAGAGGGACAAGATCTTGATGAGGAAGTCTCACAATATATCAAGCTTTTTGAACGTATCATAAAAAAAGAAGTCAACAGCTTGATTGGCTGAATAACTGACTCATATCTGTCAAGAAAACAGGAAATTGAGAAAACTCTTTAAGGGATATGATTGTGGTTACAAACTCTTACAATCCATTCTTAAAGATCAGGAAGAAGATGTGCGTTCAAATAATTCTGAATGTGATCTATTCGTCGAAATCTCTTTGTGTTGAAAGAAAGATTTGCAGAAACTGAAGCAAGATATGACTCTCAACAAAAACATTTTAACGACAGAAAAATCAGCCTTCTCGCCAGAGAAAAGAAATTGGAGGCTAATCTTGCTGCTACTCTTGATAAGGTCAAATCACTAGAAGAGAATCTGAAAAGATCCAGTGCTAGCTCTACAAAATTATCCACTATGCTAGGAGCATGTAAAGAACATCGTGATACACGTGGTCTGGCTATAAAAGAATAGACACTCCAAGTACTAGTAAGATCAATTTTTTCTGTGCAAATTGCAAGTTCCTAAGTGAAAATTTCACTTACATCAAAAGTGAAAAACCTCCTTCAACAGTTGATGTTCCTATGAACAAAGATTGTCCACCTTCGAAAATAACTCATATGAGAACAGTCAAAAACACTTCCTACAACTGTTATTATTGCGGGAAAAAATGTCATCTTGAAAGGAAATGTCGTTTTCGACTGCAGAATGAAAAACTTCATAACATTCTCGTATGGATGTCTAGAGAAGTAATCAAACCTGCCTATCATTTTGCTGTATCAAGGTCTTGTCCGCAATCAAGAAAAGTGTTGTGATGAGCCAATTCTTGATTGTAAATATGACACAATACCTGGTTACAATTGTAAAGGGAAGAATGTCATATGGACAACTGAATCTTCAAATTACTTTATGAAGAGAAAAAGTCATCGAAGGAAGAAAAAAATTTCAAACTCCTTGCCTCTCACGGAAGAAAGTCTTGAATCTAAGATGTATACTCCTGAATACATTCTCATCAATAATCGTGTCTCGGAGCTCAAGACAAGTATAAATTGACTCAAACGCAGCATTAAGGCAAGGAAGGCGACAATTTCAGGTATCTCTTGCCCTCATCCTATTGTTAATTCTCTTTTGACTAACCCTTTTGTTTCTTCTGAAGTTCTTCAAGAAAGTAAAAGGGAAAATTTCAATATCCTTGATGAGCAATGTGCTCATCAAAATACAACTTGACTGCCCAAAAAGAGCATCCTCTTTCAAACTGTGTGAGGATGCTCATAATTCTCAAGAAGTTCTTTTGTCTTGAGAAAGTGGTCTCTGCTGTATTACTTTTGTTATCATTTTTCCTGTTAAAATGATCATCTTACTGTTGAGCCCTGCTCCAGTATACTATTACATAATGTAACATTTTTTATCAATAGCTCTTGAGAATATTCTCTTTGTTGCTTACCTTGAAAAAACTCTTGTTTTTCTTCTCATTGACGGGTGAGTTGTTGTTCATCAACAATTATCTTATGTTATTTTGAGATAAGAATGTCTGTCAATATGTTTAGAATTTGTCTTTGATTTTTTATCAAAACTACTTCTAAATTAGGCTCCATTGGTCTCTTGGTTTTGAACCTGGTTTGCAACCATGAGAATACGTGCACCCGAACCTTACCGAACGTAAACGAGTAACCTTAGGTTGTCCCCATGATGCACTCATATATATGTATCATGGTTTTCCTCTTCTCTTGATACATACACGTTCCGTAACGTCAAAAATTCTCTGACTCTTCGTGGCGCACAATGGATGGATGCAAAATGGAAAACAAAGTAGAACATGGCAAGGTTATTGGGTTTCATGAGAAACTTGTTTTCATAACTTACTTTCATGTTGTTGATCATGAAAACAAACTTCCAGTTCAGATGTCATCTCAAATGGCAGGAAATCTTCTTCGAGATTTTGAGGTCATACGTGAAGAACTTGGAATTGCAATAAAAAATATTGAATTTCTGAAAAACGAACTGAAGAAAGCAACTGATGAACTTGTTTATGTTCGATCTCTGGTTGTTAGTCATGTCTGATGACTCTCGGTTGCGTTCTTCCTAGAAGTTATTTTTTTTATCTAGGAAACTTCTTATGAGAATTTATTTTTGTGTTTTAAGAAGGATAACTAGGGTTTGGAATAGCCATTATTGTGAGTATACATAGATATTGCCAACGATTTTCATCTTGCAATGTTTTTAGATTTATTTATTTTAAATTCTAAAGCTTATTTGTAAGATGATTTTGCAGTATTAATCTTTATGGTTTTATATATTGCAACTTGTTATGGGATATGTGTGTTTGCGTCCGTGAACCATGATTGCCCCATATTTGCTCAAAAGTTAAGTCTATCATATGTCTTTATGCAAATATTGATAAAAGATAGAATGAACTTTTGACAACAAAAGTTAAGCCTAATATGTCATTATGTGAATATTGATGGAAGATAGGATGAAATTTTGTCTACAAAGATTAAGTCTATTACATGTCTCTATACAAATATTGATGAAAAATAGAATGAATCTTTGAATATTCCGCAGTATTGGTCTTTCCTTGATCCATCTTTGTGTAAGTATTGTGCAGCTCCATAAGTTCTCTTATGTTGAGAGTAATACCCCGATATCGGAAGTGGTTGGCCGAATGGAATATAAGTAATGGGTTGTCCTTTCCTAACATCGAGGCATGATGGGTTCACTTGACTGAGTTGTGGGAAAAAAACTTCTCAGTTAAGCGTGCTCGGCCGGGAGTAGTCACAGGATGGGTGACCTCTCGAAAAGCTGTTGTTGGATATCCGTAGTGGTGTCGTTAAAAATCCCACACTGCTGGATAACCGCAGTGGGTAAGTGGGAACAATATTGGTGTTAGTTGGGATACAAATAAGAGTCATTTGCTTGAGCTCTGGTGAGAGAGGGTATGCTGGGCCGTTATGCAAGATACTGGTCTCACAAGAGGCAAGAAAACGTCTACATTATACCAAGGCCTTTTCAGCACAATTGGCTCCAGAGTTGGAAGAAAACTCTGCAGTTAAGCGTGTTCGGGCGGGAGCAATCTTGGGATGGGTGACCTCCCGGGAAGTTACTGTTGGATTACTGCAGCGATGCCCGTTGAAAACTCCATACTTCCGGATGACCTCAATGTCTAAGTGGGGCTAGTATCGATGGGGGGACGGGTCAATACAAATGGTATCAGATCCCATGGCGGTTCACCTGCCGAGGGTGGGAAAGTACGCTGGACGGGGTTATTCCAGGTGCTTCTCATGAGGGACAGGGAACGTCGGAGATCTGGGCTTGTACATATTCCGGAGCCGAGGACGGCTCCAATTTAAGGTGTTGGTATTGTAATACCCTAATATCGGCAGTGATTGTCCAAATAGAATATAAGTAATGGTTTGTCCTGTCCTAACACCAAGGCATGATGGGTTCACTTGACTGAATTGTGGGAAAAAACTTCTCAGTTAAGCGTGCTCGGCCGGGAGTAGTCACAGGATGGGTGGCCTCTCGTGAAGCTGCTGCTGGATATCCGCAATGGTGTCGTTAAAAATCCCATACTGCTGAATAACCGCAATGGGTAAGTGGGAGCTGCTGCTGGATATCTGCAGTGATGTCGTTAAAAATCCCACACTGCTGGATAACCGCAGTGGGTAAGTGGGAAAAATATCAGAGTTAGTTGGGATACAACTAGGAGTCGTTCGCTTGAGCTCGGGTGAGAGAGGGTATGTTGGGACGTTATGCCAGATACTGGTCTCACAAGAGGCAAGGAAACGTTTACATTATACCGAGGCCTTTTCAGCACAATTGGCTACAGAGTTGGCAGAAAACTTTGCAATTAAGCGTGTTCGGGCGGGAGCAATCCTGGGATGGGTGACCTCCCGGGAAGTTGCTGCTGGATTACCGCAGCGATTCCCGTTGAAAACCCCACACTGCCGGATGACCGCAGTGGCTAAGTGGGGACAACATCGGTGGAGGGACGGGTCATTACATTGAGCATTTCCTATTAAATTAATCATGAGTTCTCTTGTGGTTAATTTAATTGAGTATTTTGGATACAAATTCATGTTTCATGTGATTTGTTAATGTCCAAAGAAATCCTTATTTTCTTTTGAAAGTAAGGTCGCTCTTGTTGTTCTTTCGGGAATAGTATTTTATGAGGGAGAGTTCTTAATTGAACTTGTGCTTAATTGCCAAATCTTTGTGTGGAGTGCGGCTGTGGAATATTTCAGGAGTTTTCTTGAATCTTTATAAACTCCTTGATGAATACACTAGTTTCGGATATGTGAAATCATCGAAACAAAGTTGATAATTCTCTTTTGGTCATGAAGTATCTCTACGGAAATTTCATTAGGATCGTACCTTTGCCAATTTATATTGACAAAAAAGGGGAGCATTAATGTGTACTTCATACTACAAATTCATATGGTTTACTGATCATTATGTAAGGGTGTGTGGTTTTCATGTGAGATGAAGTATTGACTAAGTGGGAGTGATACATATTACCATAGTATTGTTGTCAAAGTTGTGATACAATTAGACTTTGATGTTGTGCAATAATACTATGACACTGTATAACAATGATTGAGAGCTACTGTTTTCTCATTGTTATAGCTACGGATCTTCAACAACTAAGATGCTGAGCTGAACACATTCAAAATAACTGGAGTACTTGGAAATGATGAAGATTTCGAGTAATGTTGAAGAACCAAGGAAATCAAGCATTTGGATTGAGATCTACAAAGTTTATTTTCTTTTGTATTCCATATGTATTGATAGTTTTGTCACTAAAATTGACAAAGGGGGAGATTGTTAGAGCACTGATCGGTCGAACTCGCAAGCGTTGCTATCTCAAGCTTGTTTGTCAAGTTTAGTTTTCAAAACTATAAGTCTTAATTTCTAGTCTACTTATAGCTAAGTCTCGGATTAGGATAGAAAGTGTAGTTGAGCATTAGACTTCACGGTGTTCATCGATTGAAGACGAAGAACTACTAAGGGGATCTTGTGGAACTTCATCAACAAAAGGTATGTGGAGACTTGAAGTCATCTATCAATCAAAAGTATATCTACTCTATCTCCTTTTGAGACAAAAGTCGTATAGCTATATAGACTTCGATTACGCACATTTGATATTTCGAGCTGAATTTAACTCGCTTACATATTTCTCAAAATATGTGTTGGTAAGCTTTCGCTTTAACCAAGTTCATCTTATATTCTTGGCGAAAGTCAAAAGATGATCATATGAAAATCGCCTGGTAACATCTTACATGATTTGTGTGAGACAGTCATTTGATGTAGACTCATAATGTTTCGTATTAATCATTCGATCACTTGAAAATTGCTTTGAAGCTAATAGTTTGTGTGAGACAGCTATTGTCATCTTCCGATAATGTTTCAATGGTTGAAATGAGAGTTTAGAACAATTAAATATAAGCACAGTATGCATACTTGCATATGTGTAATCCAAATTTGGGAACCATGGTATGCATACCCGTATGCATACTGATTGGTTTAGGTGAGGTCCGGGAACTAAGTACGCATACCGGTACGTGTACTTGTGTGAGGTTCAAGTTCCGAGACTTTACTGAGTTTGGTGGTATGCGTACCCGTTCGCATACTGGCGAATCCAAACTTAGTCCGACCACTAAGGTATGCGTACACTTTTGCATACTTGAGTGGGTTATGTTCTAAAATCGGTTTGTTCATGAACTAATACATTTATATAAGAAGGAATGCAATCTTTTGCAAACCGTGGATATAATGTTCATGAATTGATTCGAGTGAATCAAAATCGGTTTTGCTTCAATCGTGTCTTGTATACTTCAATGAGAATATAAACAATTGAAAAACTCTAGAACTAGTTTCATTTGAGTCATTTTAACTAGTTATGGTTAAGATGAATAAGGTTGATATTAAAGTGTTCATATCACTAACTTCGGTTAACTATTTTTGAGCCAACAAAGGTGTACACGTTTATGTACGGTTACTCATATCTAAATGAAGGCACTTTTCATTTGTGTGTAACAAGCTAAGTTCGATCCAACAGTTGAAAGATATTATCTTGAGTCTAATCAGATTTTCATATAACGGTGAATATTGAATGCTTTGTTACCAAGGTAACATTGATTGCAAACCCTGATTTGAAGACTATATAAAGGAGAACTCTAGAAACTGGGAAACCTGATCCCCAGACCTCCTGTGTGATGCTAGTTGCGACTAGAGTTGATTCTCCTTTAACCTTAGGTTTTTCCAAAACCCTGTAGGTTAACGACTCGAAGACTTCATTGGGATTGTGAAGCCAGACCCAACTATTTTCTCTGTAGTTGCGTGTTTCTGATCTTTCTGTTTTCTATCATGATTGAGTACTATCTTCTCTAAGATTTTCTCGAGATTTTATCTCCGATAGGCAAGATAAAAAGTAGTCACAAACATATTCGTATCATCGTTTGTGATTCCACAGTATCTTGTTTCGCTACCATATGGTTAAGATTATTGTGAGGTGATTAATATTTCTAGGCTGTTCTTCGGGAATATAAGTCCGGTATATCAATTGGTTCCTGTTCACCTTGATTTATCAAAAGACGGAACAAAACTCATAGGTATATCTTTGGGAGACATATTTATCTATTCAACAGACTTTTCTGTGTGAGAAAGATTGGTTTATCAAGTATTCGAATTTGGGTTCTAGCAGCTCTTAGTTGTGGGTGAGATCAGCTAAGGGAATCAAGTGCGTAGAGTCCTGCTAGGATTCAGAGACGTAAGGAGCGCAACTGTACCTTGATCAGTGTGATATTGGTTAGGGCTCAACTACATTCCAGTCCGAAGTTAACTTGGAGTAGGCTAGTGTCTGTTGCGGCTTAATACAGTGTGGTGTTCAAATCTGGACTAGGTCCCGAGGTTTTTCTTCATTTGCGGTTTCCTCATTAACAAAACTTCTGTTGTTTGTGTTAGTTCTTTTCCACATTATATTATAATTGAAATATCACAGGTTGTGCGTAAGTTCAATCAATTGTGAATCCAACCTTTGGTTGTTGCTTAATTTGATTGACACTTGGATATTGGTTTTTGATACCGTCCAAGTTATTTCTTATATTCAATCGGGATCGCAAACTCCTATTTGTTTGATTGCAGATTGAATTGAGAAATTGAGATATAACTCTTTGACATACTTTTTTTTAAGATTGAGTCTGACTGTATAGTTGATTCTCTTGAAAGTATATTGGAGTTAGTCCATACAGAACGAAATATTGGGTGTGGTTGTTAGGCCCCCCGCTTTTTCAGTAAAGATTCAACATTCAATTCCTCCTCTTGTTTATGAGTAGTTAAGCATAATTGGTTGTGCACCAGTCGAACTTGAGTTCAATTTTTTTGATTATATGGATAAAGTTCTAGATAGAAACAATTCTCTCCCCGAAGAAGAGAACATCACTATTCAGAATCTCCACGAGGTTTACATCAATAAAACTTTTCCAAGTTCTCAATTGAAAATCATATTTTGCAGGAGCTCACATTTGTCTCTTAATTTCGAGCACGATGGTCCTGTCATGCACAAAACTATAGATGGTACTATGTATAACGATAAATGCCTATTAATATTTCCTGGTTTTTGGGAGTATGGTGAAGCTCTTCCAGATAACTCTTCGAAATTAGGAGCTCATTTTCATTCAAATAAGCATAGTTTTCTTGTTACATCATTTTTATTTTGTTTATCAAGGCTGAGATTTAAGAATCCATTTATTTACTAAGCCTTCAACTTCATCCAACCAGATCCTCTGTGGCCGAAATATCCCCGTCACTCTATCTCGGCCAATGACAGAGTGACACATGTTAATATCTAAATTAATTTTGAATTAATATTTTTTTAATTTAGAATAATAGATATATTAGGATATATATATATATATATATATATACTCTTTCTGAAATTGGTTATCATCTCTTCAAATTGAAAGACTCAGTACTCGCGACTTTGATTATGAAGAAAATACTCTAAAGAAACAAGTATGATACTTGGAAATCTTGTCATTGATTCTCTTGTGATTGTTAGTTAGGTCTTTGGTTGTTAGTTAGGATTGGTTTAGATTTTTAACTTTGCTGCTACTTTTATCATTTGATGAGACTTCTTCATCCTGGTCAATATTGATATACGGATCATGAATGAGATTGTAACGTTATTTTAGATCATCTTTGGAACCAATATATCTCAAATCATATTTAAAAAAGAGATTAAAGTGATATCATTTAGTTGATTGTTTTTTATCCGAATTAGAGAATTAATTAAATGTTAGTTATTAATCATCTAAACACTCGTGATCATCACTTTCTTTTTAATGCATTTATGTAATGTGATGATCATCAAAGGTGTTCAAGTGTTTCAGTTTTTTTTTTAAAATAATACGATTTTTTTTTGGAAATAATATACATAATTCCATGTTTATCTCTGATTCTCGATTAACTAAAATTTTAATCTGTAAATTAATTTTTATATAACCACGTGTCACTATGTCATTAAGCGAGACAGAGGGACAAGAAAATTTTAGTCACAGAGGATCTGGAGCCGTCCAATACTCCTCCTTAATCTAAAGGGATTGTCAACGACATTGAGCTTATAATTAAGCCTACAAAAATGATCATTTGAAGTAGATTTCGTAGACATCAACAATTTGATTCTTAGATGTAACAAAACGAACATCAATCTGTCCACTTTGAACTCTTGACTAGATAAAGTAATAGTTAATTTTATGTCATTTATAAAAAGTTATGGCTGCTCATGATTAGCAAAATTTATGATGTTGAATGTATTATTCATTAACCTTCTCCATAACTTGAAGAGTTTGAGTGGTTTTTTTCACCCTTACAGATCGTACACTTTATGACTTGTGGTGGGTTATTACTAAACATGTCTTAAATGTAGTAAGTTACAGGAGATAGTGAACCGGCTAAGGCAGTCACATGTTTTCACTTTCCTTAGTTAATATAAAGTTCCATATCTGTAAGTTTGTATTACGGTTTCTCATCTTCTTCAAGAGATATGACTTAAAAAAACGTTTAAGCTTTTTCCTTCAATTTTCTGTTTCAAAACTTTATTTTCTTCCCACTTTGTGACTAATGGATTCTAGTCTTGTAGATCCAATTCCTTCTACTCCATAAACCATTCTCAGTTAATATGTCATTTTTGAAGATCTAGGAATTAATGTTCGGTGGCCCGTGCTTTGCAACATCACTGTCTCTCAACTTCAGAAATTATGCAGATTCAAATTTCAATTCCTCCTCTTGTTCATGAGTATTTAAGGATAATTGGTTGTTCACCTGTCGAACTTGAGTTCAATTTTTTTGATTATATGGACAAAGTTCTAAAGAGAAAAAATTCTCTCCCCGAAGAAGAGAAGATCATTGTTCAGAATCTCCACGGGGTATACATCTCTAAAACTTTTTCAGGTTTTCAACTGAAAATCGTATTTTGTAGGAGATCACATTTGTCTCTTAATTTCAAGCACGATGGTGCCGTCACGCACAAAGCTATAGATGGTACAGTGTATAACGATAAATGCCCATTAATATTTTCTGATTTTTGGGAGTATGGTGAAAATCCTCCAGGTAACGCTTCGAAATTAGAAGCTCATTTTAATTCAAGTAAGCATAGTTTTCTAGTTAGATCATTTTTATTTTGTTTATCATGCTTTACTATTTTTTTTTTTTATTTTTTCCTCTTTTATTCTCCTATAAGAGAAAAGCTATTATTTATAATTTTTTCTCTCGATCCGTGAAAAGATTGAAAGCTTTTTTCTCAAATTATTCAGCTCAGATATCATCTGTGGGTGTGGAACTCATGACCCTCGGTTCTGGGATAATTATTGTAATCGAGAAAACTTCATGGAGCTATATGGATCTTATGATTTGGAGTTTTTTTTTTATTAATGCTCTTAGGTTAGTTTACCTTGAGTCACTTGCTTCAGTTCCTCTTCATGTTGTTGAAGCTAGATTTGCTTCAAATTTTTTTGGGGTATTTAAAACTTCTTCTCAGTTATTTATTTATTATTATTTTTCTCAGGTTGTAGATGAGTTTTTCAATTATGTTCTTCGTAGTGGGCATATAAATTCAAAGTATAATGATACCTCATCTAACGTTCAACCTCTTTCGACCTGGATATTCAAATCCCAAATCGAAATTAAATCGTGAGAGGTCCACTAATGAGGATCTAGCTATTTTCCTTCTCAGTAAGTGCCAAGATGAGATCAAAGCTTCCATTTCTCTATGGAGAGATTATGAAGCTGAAATAGTCTTATTGTTTTTGGGTGAAAAACAATATACTGTAAATTACTCTTTAGATTCGAGATGTCAAACTCGTACTATCCTAAACTAAGAAATGATCGTTCATGTCTTGCTTATGTCACATATTAGAGACGATGGGTTGATCTTAAGGGAGGAAGCAGAAAAGCTTGAGAAACCACCGCGTGATGAATTTTGTAGTCTGGAGTTGTTGAAATACGATGTGAAGGATAGACCTATGAGTGGAAGTCTTATTGTCGTGAACATAATCTTGTTCTGATTGACCGTCTTTCTGAATAGATAAAGTCATTTATGAAAAAGCGGGGGTCTAACAACACCACCCAATATTTCACTTAGCAATCTGTATGGACTAACTCCGAAACATTTTCTAGAGAATCAACTAGACAGTCAGACTCAATCTAGGTAAAAGTATCTCAAGTAGTTAATATCTCAATCTCTCAATTTGATCTTTACTCAAGCAAATAGAAATCTGCGAGTCTTTATCAAAGAGAGATGAACTTGGACGGAACCAAAGACCAATGTCCAAGGATCAATTAATATCAATCAACAACCGTTAGGTCAGACTATCCAATTGATTGATCTGACGCACAACCTGTATTATTTCTATTATTTAAACAAATATAATGCGGAAAAGAAATAATACAGACACCAGAAGTTTTGTTAACGAGGAAACCGCAAATGCAGAAAAACCCCGGGACCTAGTCCAGATTGAATACACACTGTATTAAGCCGCTACAGATACTAACCTACTCCAAGCTAACTTCGGACTGAACTGTAGTTGAACCCCAATCAGTCCCCACTGATCCAAGGTACAGTTGCACCCTTATGCCTCTGATCCCAGCAGGATACTACGCACTTGATTCTTTTAGCTGATCTCACCCACAACTAAGAGTTTCTACGACCCAAAATCGCAGGCTTTAACAATAAACAAATCAAAGGATAAATCTGTCTCCCACAAAAAAATCCTAAAGTTTTTATTTCGTCTTTCGATATATAATCAAGGTGAACAGAAACCAATTGATAATCCGGTTTTATATTCCCGAAGAACAACCTAGATGAATCAATCAGCTCACAACAATCTTAATCGTATGGTAGTGAAATAAGACGTCGTGGAATCACAAACAATGAGACGAAGATGTTTGTGATTACTTTTATATCTTGCCTATCGGAGAACTCTCATGATCTCAATCCAATCAATCTGATTTTACTCGTACGATAGAAGATGCAAGATCAGATCACATAACCACGATAAAAGTAGTATCGGTCTGGATTCACAATCCCAATGAAGTCTTTAAGTCGTTAACCTGGTTTTAGAAGAAGAAAACTTAAGGTTAAAGGAGAATCGACTCTAGCTTACAAACTAGTAACACACGGATGTGTGGGGATTAGTTTTTAGAGTTGCTAGATGTCCCCTTATATAGTCTTTCAAATCAGGGTTTCGCCTTGCTCACAAAGCAAATGCTATCCACCGTTAGATGAAAACCTGATTTAGATTCAAGCTAATATATCTCAACCGTTAGATCGAATTCTTATCTTGTCATACATAAATGAACTGCACGCTTCTAGGTTTGTAAACTGTACCCAAACGTGTGCATTGTTGGTTCAATAATAGTCAACCAAAAGGTTAGCTATTTGAGCATTTCATACCAACCACTTTATTCTTCACCATAACTAGTTCAAATGAATCACATGAACTGGTTAGAGAGTTGTTCAATTGCAAGGAAATCTCATGTACTACACAAGACACAAATGAAGCAAATATGAATCGATTCACATGAATCGGTTTATGAACTTTATAACCACGATTTGCAAAAGCATTCCTTATAGTCTTTATAGGTTAAGTTCAGAAATCATCTTTTAGATATATAACCTGTACAAGTTCGCAGACTTGAAGTACTGGAAATATTTTTCAAACTCCATCGAAAATTCTCGGGGTTCGAGAGCTTCACTGGTTCGCAGACTGGGTTCGCGGACTTGGCTCACGCAACATAGTTTGATAACCCAGCAGAAATTCTCGGGTTTGATAACTTCGGCAGTTCGTGGAATTGGCTACTAGCCAATTTCCAGCATGGGACTTATGCACATATGTGTTTCCACAACATACTTATGTCCACTATGGTTATGTAATCTGAACTCTCATTCAATCATTGAAACATTCTTAGAGGACGTTATACAGTTGTTACACTATTTCTCGTCAAAGCAATTTTCAAGATGATCGAAACATACATGACTTGCGTCACTAGGTAAAGAAAAACATGATCGAAGCGAAACACTTACCAACACATATTTCGAAATATCGATAGGCGATGTATACTCGGCTCGAAATACCAAATGTGTATAATCTAAGTCCATATACATAGCATACGACTTTTGTCTCAAGAAGTAGAAGATAAAATAGATATACTTTTGAGTGACAGATAAGTTCAAGTCTTCACATACCTTTTTGTCGAGAAGTTCCACCGGTTCCTTGAGTAGTTCTTCCACTTGTATGATTAATCGCCATGAAGTCTTGAGCTCAACTACACTTACTATCTTAATCCGAGACTTAGCTATAATAGACTAGAAATCAAGACTTATAGTTTTGATCACTAACATTGACAAAAATGCTTGAGATAGCAACGCATGCGAGTTTGACCGAGCAGTGCTCTAACAATCTCCCCCTTTGTCAATTTTAGTGACAAAACTATCAAATACATATCGAATACAAAAAAGATAATGAAACTTTAGTAACTCCTATTCCATAAGTCTAATCTTCAACATTCCTTGAAATCTTCGTCCTTCCAAGTACTCCAATGATCCCAAAGGTTGTAAGTTTAGCATCACCGTTGTTGAAGATCCGTAGCTATAACAATGAGAAAACTCGAGATTCTCGATCATTGTTATACAGTGTCATAGTATTACTACACAGTATCAAAGTCCAATTGTATCACAACTTCAACAATAATACTATGGTGATATGTATCACTCCCCCTTAGTCAATACTCCATCTCGATCATGGAAACCACTCCCCCTTGCACAATGATCCGAAAACCATATGTATTTGTAGTGTGAACTACATATTAATTCTCCCCCTTTTTGTAATAAAATTGGTAAAGGTACAAGAACGGGATTATAATGAAATTTCCGCAAGAGACATTTCATGACTAAAAGAAAAGACGCACATCATCTTAATTTAGATGTAATCATATAGCCGAAGCTAATAGCATTTATCAAGGAGTTTAAAGATACAAGATAACCCCTCTAAAATTCCACATCCTCACACCCCTCAAGATATGACCATTAAGCACAAGTTCAAAAGAACTCTCCCCCATTTGATGTCATTCCCAAGGGAACAACAAGAGCGACCTTAATTTCGAGAGAAAAGAAGGATTTTTTATTGACAAGACAAAATCAACTCTACAAACACTGAACTAAAAGAGACCTACCAAAGTTTAAGACTCAATTAACCAAAAAATAGAGATAAGCATAGGGGAAAGAGTCATAGAAGCGCTTTTAATGAACCAAAACAACACCAATAGATTTCCGAAAATGTTGAAAAGTGGCAGCATCTAATGGTTTGGTGAGAATATCAGCCAATTGTTGTTCGGAAGGCACAAAATCCATACTTATGATTCCATTCTCATAAAGATCACGAATAAAATGGTACCTGATGTCAATGTGCTTGGTTCGTGAGTGCTCAACGGGATTCTCAGTGATACGAATCGTGCTAGAGTTATCACAAAAGATTTTCATTACTCCAATATCAACTCCATAATCGGCTAGCATTTGTTTCATCCACAGGAGTTGAGTACAACATGATCCAGCAACAATGTATTCTGCCTCACATGTAGACAGGGATTGAAAATTTTGTTTCTTGCTATGCCAAGAAACAAGATTAAGTCCTACATAGTAGAAGCCCCCTGAAGTACTTTTTCTGTCTTCTACACATCCTGCCCAATCAGCATCTGAATAAGCAGATAGATCAATGTTAGTGTCGAAAGTGTAAGAAAGACCATACCCAACAGTGTGATTAATATATCGTATGATTCTCTTTGCGGCTGCAAGATGAGACTCCTTTGGATTTGCCTGAAACCTAGCACAACAGCCAACACTGAAAGAAATATATGGTCTAGTAGCTGTAAGATACAAAAGGCTACCAATAATGGATCGATACATCTTTTGATCCACTTTTGCTCCTTTCTCATCCCTGTATAGTTTACCGGTAGTGGGCATGGGTGTCAACTTTGGAGAACACTTATCCAATCCGAACCTTGTCACAAGATCTCGAGCATACTTTTCTTGTGATAAGTAAATTTCATCCTTATGTTGTTGAATTTGTAATCCTAAGAAGAATTTTAATTCTCCAACATTACTCATTTCAAATTCCTTAGAAAGAGAGACTTGGAAGTCCTTTGCAAATATTTCAGAAGTTGATCCATAGATGATATCATCTACATAAATTTGAGCAATAACCACATCTTTCCCACTCCATTTAGTGAATAATGTTTTATCTGCTCCGCCTCTTGAAAAACCTTTTCTAATGACAGAAGTGGTGAGTTTTACAACCCAGGCTCTAGGTGCTTGTTTCAACCCATATAGTGCCTTTTTAAGTTTTAGCATGTGATCTGGGTAGTCACGGTTTTTAAATCCCTTTGGTTGAGCAACATAGACTTCTTCCTTTAAGATTTCGTTTAAGAAAGCGAATTTTATGTCCATTTGAAACAGCTTAACCTTGAGAAAACAAGCATGAGCTAACAACAAAGGAATGGACTCAAGGCGTGCCACAAGAGCAAAGGTCTCGTCAAAGTCGATTCCTTCAATTTATGAATATCCTTGAGCGACAAGTCTAGCTTTGTTTCTGAAAATTGTGCCAAATTCATCAGACTTATTCTTGAATATCCATTTGGTACCAAAAATATTGACATTGGGAGGACAAGGTACAAGCTCCCACACATCTTGTCTTTGAAATTGATTCAACTCTTCATAGATTGCATTTACCCAGAAGGGATCGTTCAAAGATTCATCAATGTTCCTTGGTTCTACTTGCGAAAGATAACAACCAAAATTGCACATATTTTGAAGTTGTCCTCTTGTTTTGGCTGTAGAATCTCTTCCCCAAATAATACTGCTGGGATCATGATTCCTTTGAACCCAAATATGTCATGGAGGGACATGAATGGCAGCCACCGTTGGGATAACTTCAGCTGAGTCTGGAATTTCCTTGACTTTCTCAATTGTCTCGGTTGGAGGCAATTCAGCAGGAGGATTATCATGAAGAAATTTACTAATGTCGTCGATGATAACATTAGAAGATTCCATCATGACTTGTGTACTGAGATTGAATACACGAAAACCACGACTATAAGAAGCATAGCCAAGAAAGATACTTCATCACTTCTGGTGTCGAATTTCCCTTTCTGTTCTCGGTCTTTCTGAATATAGAACTTACTTCCAAACACCCTGATATAATGTAGGTTGGGTTTCCTTCCGTACCATAACTCATAAGGAGTGTTAAGGGTTTTAGACCGTAAATACACACGGTTGATCAAGTAACATGCTATAAAAACAGCTTCTCCCGAAAATCTTAATGGTAAGTTTTTGTTATGGAGCATTACCCTGGCCATTTCCTGAATATTCCTATTCTTTCTTTCAGAAACTCCATTAGCTTGAGGAGTTATAGGTGGTGAGTATTGTTGAATGATCCCTAGTTCGTCACAAAATTCAAAAACCTTGGTGTCCTTGAATTCTGTTCCACGATCTCTTCTAATTTTCTTTAGTTTGTGACCTTGTTCGTTCTGGATCCTTTTAAAAATAATCTTGAATTCACCAAGAGTTTCATTCTTATGAGCTAAAAATGCAACCCAAGTGAATCCGGTGTAATCATCTACCATAACTAAAGCGTACTTCTTACCAGCAATAGTGGGTTATTAAATTGGTCCGAAGAGATCCATATGAATTAAATCAAGTGGAGCTTTAGTGAGAATATCTCTAGATGATTTGTGGTGAACTTTCGTTTGCTTACCCTTTTTACAGGCACCACATACACCTTCAATCTTTGCTATGATTTTGGGAATGCCTCTAAAAAGTTCTTTGTTAATGATCTTAGTTAGAAGACGATAATTGATTTGACCAGAACGCTCATGCCAAAGATGTGTACATTCCACCTTAGTCAAATTGCAACGATTGCTAAACTGAGTATCAAGAAGATAACAGTTATTTTTGCCACGAGTTCCCCGAAAAATCACTTTCCCAGTTTTGTCTACAATGTCACATCCTTTCTCACTGAAGACAACTCGATGGCCTTTGACAAATTTGACTAATAGAAAAAAGATTAGCAGTCATACCTTTTACGTATACTACATCATGGATTTATGGAAAACCAGGCAGTTTGATCGTTCCCTTCTTGCTGATGTAGCAATAACTCCCATCTCCAAACGTTACAGGTCCTCCTTCATAGTCAATAGACGAAACAAACCATGTGAGATCACCTGTCATATGCCTACTACATCCACTATCAAGAAACCATTGAAAAGGAGACGTAGATCTTAAAGCAAAGGCACCCATACTATTAGTACTTCTCTGTTTAGAGGTTCGTGTTAGTCTTGTATGTCATTTCAGAGTAACAAAAAGTAGTTTAGTTTTCTTACAAAGATTACTTGCAACATCCAGGCTCTTTTAAAGGGACATACATACTGGTTGAATATGAATGGAAGAATCATAACACCATGGGCCAATACTTTGGCGCTTGTCTGAGTGGTTCCTAATCACGTCAGTTTTCTCAACAACCAGTTGTTGATTACTACTGAGTTACGACTATTCTTTAACAAGGAACACCTGGAGTTTCTCAGACTCTCAGAGGAAGAATCACCAGAAATCAAATCCTTAAGAATTGAAATTTCTGCAGCAAGATCAGAGTTGATCCGGATTTGTTCATCCAACCCTCTTTGAAGAGAAACCAGTTTATCAGACCTTTTTCTACGGTTGTTTTTCAATCCTGGTGAAGCGTCAATTGAGACCTTATAGTCCATATAGTCATATCGCCACAAACACATACTTTTGAGGTCTTTAAACGTGTTTGCCAGCTCTGATACCAATTAAAAAACCGGGGGTCTAACAACACCACCCAATATTTCGCTTAGCAATCTGTTTGGACTAACTCCAAAACACTTTCTAGAGAATCAACTAGACAGTCAGGCTCAATCTAGGTAAAAGTATCTCAAGCAGTTAATATCTCAATTTGATCTTTACTCAAGCAAATAGAAATCTACGAGTCTTTATCAAAGAGAGATGAACTTGGACGGTACCAAAGACCAATGTCCAAGGATCAATCAACAACCGTTAGGTCGGACTATCCAATTGATTGATCTGACACACAACCTGTATTATTTCTATTATATAAAAAAATATAACACGGAAAAGAAATAACACAGAAACCAGAAGTTTTGTTAACGAGGAAACCGCAAATGCAGAAAAAACCCGGGACCTAGTCCAGATTGAATACACACTGTATTAAGCCGCTACAGAGACTAGCCTACTCCAAGCTAACTTCGGACTGGACTGTAGTTGAACCCCAATCAGTCTCCCACTGATCCAAGGTACAGGTGCACCCATACGCCTCTGATCCCAGCAGGATACTACGCACTTGTATATAATCAAGGTGAACAGAAACCAATTGATAATCCGGTTTATATTCTCGAAGAACAGCCAGATGAATCAATCACCTCACAACAATCTTAATCGTATGGTAGCGAAACAAGACGTCGTGGAATCACAAACAATGAGACGAAGATGTTTGTGATTACTTTTATATCTTGCCAATCGGAGAACTCTCACGATATCAAGCCAATCAATCTGATTGTACTCGTATGATAAAATATGCAAGATCAGATCACACAACTACGAAAAAAGTAGTACCGGTCTGGCTTCACAATCCCAATGAAGTCTTTAAGTCGTTAACCTGGTTTTAGAAGAAGAAAACTAAAGGTTAAAGGAGAATCGACTGTAGCTTACAAACTAGTAACACACGGACGTGTGGGGATTAGTTTGTAGAGTTTCTAGATGTCCCCTTATATAGTCTTTCAAATTAGGGTTTCGCCTTGCTCACAAAGAAAACGCTATCCACCGTTAGATGAAAACCTGATTTGGATTCAAGCTAATATATCTCAACTGTTAGATCGAAATCTTTGCTTGTCATACACAAATGAAATGAACGCTTCTAGGTTTGTAAACCGTACCCAAACGTGTGCATTGTTGGTTCAATAATAGTCAACAAAAAGGTTAGCTATTTGAGCATTTCATACCAACCACTTTCTTCTTCACCATAACTAGTTCAAATGACTCACATGAACTAGTTAGAGAGTTGTTTAATTGCAAGGAAATCTCATGTACTACACAAGACACAATTGAAGCAAAGATGATTCGATTCACATGAATCGGTTCATGAACTTTATAGCCACAGTTTGCAAAAGCATTCCTTAGTCTTTATGAGTTAAGTTCAGAAATCATCTTTAGATATATAACCTATACAAGTTCGCAGACTTGGTTCGCGGACTTGAAGTACTGGAAAGAGTTTTCAAACTCGAGCAGAAATTCTCAGGTTCGAGAGCTTCGCTGGTTCACGGACTTGGCTCACGCAACTTAGTTTGATAACTCAGCAGAAATTCTCAGGTTTGAGAACTTCGGCAGTTCGCGGACTTGGCTATTAGCCGATTTCCAGCATGGGACTTATGCACATATGTGTTTCCACAACATACTTATGTCCACTATGGTTATGTAATCTAAACTCTCATTCCAATCATTGAAACATTCTTAGAGGACGTTATACAGTTGTTACACTATTTCTCGTCAAAGAAATTTTCAAGATAATCGAAACATACATGACTTGCGTCACTAGGTAAAGAAAAACATGATCGAAGCGAAACGCTTACCAACACATATTTCGAGATATAGATAGGCGAGGTATACTCGGCTCGAAATACCAAATGTGTATAATCCAAGTCCATATATATAGCATACGACTTTTGTCTCAAGAAGTAGGAGATATAATAGATAGACTTTCGAGTGACAGATAAGTTCAAGTCTTCACATACCTTTTTGTCGAGAAGTTCCACCAGTTCCTTGAGTAGTTTTTCCACTTGTATGATGAATCGCCATGAAGTCCTTGAGCTCAACTACACTTACTATCCTAGTCCGAGACTTAGCTATAATAGACTAGAAATCAAGACTTATAGTTTTGATCACTAACATTGACAAACATGCTTGAGATAGCAACGCACGCGAGTTTGACCGAGCAGTGCTCTAACAATCTATTTATAGTTATAGTGAACATGTTGATTTCTCGTAAGCTATGGAGATTGTTAAGAAGCGGAGAAGTGATGGTCATGGAGGTAATGGTGAATCGTGTCCGCTATGTCAGGGAAAACTGTATAACCACTCTTCTCTTATTTTCTTAATAGTTCTTAATTGGCCCATTACTTATTACCTTCTCGTCATGGATGTGTTATCACACCATATGTTGCTATAAACCGCCGGACTATTATCATAATAAGAGTCCCCATGTGACATATTTGATGTCTTATAAAAAGTAGTAAAGTCGATGATTACTACTATTTTGTTTAAGTCATGCATTGTTTATGTAATGTGAATTTTAAGTAATGAAATAACTATGACTTTATCTAAACAGCAAATACATTTAAGTAAACTAACTACTATTACATTTAAGTCGGAATAACTAACTAATTATTACATCTTAATTAGGTTGATACCGATTGAAAGTTTAATATAAAGAAAACTATTACATTAAATAAACAATAAGTTCAATATCATCATCTTCAGCATCATCAACAGGGTTGTTAGGTGTAAACTGTCGTTCGTTTCGTCTTCTTCCATCCACCTTTATAGCCTATCAAAATTCATTTACCACACATATTTGTATCGCTCGTTCATTTCTGAAATGTCCATATTAAAAATCTTATGCTTATAATACCAGCCGATAGATTTGTCTTGAGAAAGAAGACTTCTTTTTGTCTCATTATTTATGAATTTTGGTCAACTGATTTTTGTTTCTCGGGCTCCTGTTACTGATCCATTAACTCTTTTACGTTAAACTTTCAAATCCTCCTTCGCTAATTTTCTCAACTTAGTTGCACGATTTAATCTCTACTGAGTTACGAAAATTCTACCATTCAGTAGAAATTCTGCCTCGAGAGACATTTTGCTAGCCTGCCAATTACATTTGTCATCTAGGTAGCTCCACAGTGGATGGAAAAATAAGAACGGACCACCAGTTAGGTGATTCACAACCCAGTGTTTAACCTGTCACATCCAAAAAGTAATTTTAAGTTTTTACCTGCGTCTACCAAAATTTAGTGAAATACTTCTTCCGTCTCAAAATAATAGGCTGGTTTCAAAATAATACATATGAAACCATCCAATTATTTTGAAATGGAAGGAGTAAAAGATACAGCGGCCACATCTGCGTACTCTCGTCACAACGCCCGCTGCTGTAGGGTGCATTTTAACATGGACCCACATCTCAGCTCGCTTCTTTTAGTTCTTACTGCACTGACATTTTTGCTAGAGAGCTCTAGCTGTCTATTGCGTTCTGGAGATGAACCAAAAAAATCGCAAGGAAAAAATTCAATGGTTAATCGCATTTGTAGGGTGCCAAAGTAAAAAAAAATTCTGTCATCAATTTACAGAGAATATTTGGTAATTATTTTTTACTAAATTAAGCAAAGCAAAAACACGATTTTTGTTTCTCATTTTGATTAACAAAAACAAATTTTGATGTATTTCTCCTAATTACAGAAAAATTAAGAAACTAAGAAACCACCAAGACTTACCCATTGGCCACCAATTCTCTGCACATCCACAAGCAGGAAAAACAAGATTCTCGTGTTCAATTTCTGGGTTGGGGTCTGGAGTGGTTTTTCTTTCTTCATCTCATCATTTACTTCTGAAAAAAAAAACCCTTGATCTTCAAGACTCTGAATTTGGTGAGGTTTTCTCTCTTCTCTCAAGCCATTGGTTGGGATAATAGTAATCCCAGTTTTTCTGAATTTCGCATTTGGAACCTGGGATTCTAAGAAGTTTAGAGGATACAAATTTACAGAGGAATGATTGATAGGTTAATGATAATTAGAATGAAATGCTTAGTGTATTGTCTCAAATTGTTATTATAGGTTTAGAAGAAAGGAATCACGGGAATTTTAAATTTTCCGGCGATACTGTGCTGGGGACCGTGCGTCAAGATTATGGGCTGCATTTGCTCTAAAGGAGCAAAAGATTACGACGACGAGAACCAGAAATTATCTTCCACCAAATATTCCAAGAGAGACGAAGCTGTAGAGGCTGAAGGTAATAATGGAAATGGTTTTTCAATTTCTAAACCGCCGTCACAAGAGAATCTGATACCAATTCCTGTTACATTGGATTTAGAGGATCAAAAGTCAGTGGCTGTTGGACGCGGCGGCGGAGGAGGAACCCATCAGAGGAGAGCAACAGTTGATATCGAATACAAAGGTGGTGGTGGTGGTGCAGGAGGAAAACACCACCAACAACCATTTTCGAGGGCTGTTAGTCTTGTGCCTAATGGCGTCAAGGGAGAACAGATTGCTGCAGGATGGCCAATTTGGCTCACCTCCGTCGCCGCAGAAGCAATCCAAGGTTGGGTTCCAAGAAAGGCAGATTCGTTCGAAAAGTTAGATAAAGTCAGTTCTATTCCATCCTATGCTTCTTTTACGTTTATAGCATCATTAAGCTTACTTTTATAGTTGAAGTTGCCATTGTTGTTCTACTACCATATTACTGTGCATTTTAGCTTATAGAGCTTGTATGGCATTTATGCAGATTGGGCAAGGGACTTATAGCAATGTATATAAAGCTAGAGACCTTGAAACCGGCAAGATGGTTGCATTGAAGAAAGTGCGGTTTGTTAATATGGATCCGGAGAGCGTACGTTTTATGGCAAGAGAAATACACATTTTGCGCAAGCTTGATCACCCAAATATTGTGAAGCTTGAAGGTCTAATTACTTCGCGAATGTCAAGTAGCTTGTACCTTGTATTTGAGTACATGGAGCATGATCTTGCCGGTCTTTCATCCTCACCTGGTACAAAATTTACGGAACCACAGGTTCGTGCATTTCTTTTCTCTTTTCATAACTAGATTATATCCATCTATGGTCTGAATTCTTAGAATTGAGCATTGTGGTGTTACAGATTAAGTGTTACATGAAACAACTACTTTGTGGACTTGAGCATTGTCATAGTCGCGGAATCCTGCATCGAGACATTAAGGGTTCAAATCTTTTGCTTGACAACAATGGCATTCTTAGAATTGCTGATTTTGGACTGGCAACCACTTTCACTCCTAACCAGACGCAACCACTGACAAGTCGTGTAGTAACTCTTTGGTATCGACCTCCAGAACTTTTGCTGGGTACTACAGAATATGGGGTAGCTGTGGATCTCTGGAGTAGTGGTTGCATTCTTGCGGAATTGTTTGCCGGAAAACCTATCATGCCAGGAAGAACAGAGGTATGCTTACCTATAAACATAAGTCATTTCAGTAATTTCTCGTATACTTAGGTTGCTCTAATTGGGACTTGATGGTATTACTCTAGGTGGAACAATTGCATAAGATCTTCAAGCTTTGCGGTTCACCAGCAGATGACTACTGGAAGAAAAAAAAGCTTCCACATGCAACCATTTTTAAACCCCAACATCCTTACAAGCGCTGCATTGCAGAGACATTCAAGAGTTTCCCTTCTACCGCTTTAGCACTTCTCGATGTTCTTCTTGCAATAGAACCTGAAGATCGAGGAACAGCTAGTTCAGCTCTTAAAAGTGATGTAAGTTCACTTTTCTGATACTCCAGATTGATGTCTTTAGCTTTCTCATGCTTAATATTTACTTCTTTGGTTTACTTGTCCCGTTTCAGTTTTTCACAACAAAACCTCTTCCTTGTGATCCATCAAGCTTGCCGAAATATGCCCCGAGCAAGGAGTTCGATGTGAAACTCCGGGATGCAGAAGCTAGGAGGTATGTCAGTATGACATTTATGTTGTCATTTCGCCAATATAAAAGTGTGCGGTTGTTTTTATGTCAAACCACTTTTAGCATCTGACATTTTTCACAGCAAGCAACTAAAGGCATGTTTTGACATTTTGTAGCTCATTTAGTAATTTCTAATTTTCTCTGCTTCATTTGCTAACAGGCAAAAAGGAGCAACAGGAAAAGGGCGGGGATCAGAAGCTGGAAAGGACAAGTCCAAAGAAGCTGATATGCAGGTAAGATGTTGCATCATTTCTTGCATCATGTATCTTTCTTGGTTTTCTTATTTCTTCTTGTTTTTCATATCCGTCTTTGCACTTGGCTAACTTCGAAGAAGTTGCAGGGACAAGCAAACCCAAGAAGCAATACACAAGAGGAAGGTGGTACCGGTTTACATATTGAGGGTCATAAAGGAACTGCGCAAATTGGTTCAACAAATCATAAAGCAATACATTATGGTTCTACTACTAATGGTGGTCCTGAGTTAAGGTCTCAGAGATCCTACATGCATCAAGCAGTTGACAAAGTACCCAATTTAACAGCGAGAAGCACCGCACAATGGGACAACCCAAGACACAGAAGTACAGATGCCCACAGGCTTGGGCCACAATTGAGTATTCACTATGATAATTTCGATGATGCTGAACCTTTTGTCAAGGGAAAATGGAACAAACATGGCGCCGCCTCAGCTCAGAAAAAAGATGACAAAGTGTTTCACAAGGACTCAATGCAGGTACGATATAATACGTCAGTGATCTACTAATCCTCTTATAGAATTAGTTGTTGTTTTCTCCAGACGCAATCATGTCTTGTAGCAGACTGAAGTAAGTTGGGATTTTTTTTTTGATGGTTTCAGGCTTATGCACCAAAGAAAAGCAGGATGCACTACTCTGGACCTCTAATGCCTCCAGGAGGAAATATTGAAGAAATGCTCAAAGAACACGAACGACAAATTCAACAAGCAGTTCGCAAAGCTCGTCTTGGAAAAGCCAAGTCGAAGGAGTATGGTGATGAGAGTGACCAGATTGAATCGCTAAATGGCCATAGGAAGATTGGTAGGTGATGAGTGAAAAGAAATTATACTTAGTTTGTTCCACAGTGATGACCCACATCTAGATGTGCGGTATCTCGTTGCTAACAGAGAAAACACCAAAATGCAGCCTCTTCAAGATATAGAGAAGGTTCACCATTTTGATGGGTATGTTCTGAAACCCAAGTATTTCAGAAGACAAAAAAGAAATTACTTTAGCTGGACCGGGGTTGGTTGTGGACAAACTTCTGGGAAAATGGTGCTAGAAAAGTGTGAGATGGGTATTATGTGATTTTGTTTGTGGAAATTAGATATATTTTTTGTGCCAATGAGAAATTTGTTCTGTACAGATGAAGAAGAAGAAGAAGAAGAAAAGGGTTTGCTGCATGAACTGCACCATTTCGATTGTAAGCAGTCTCAAACTTGAAGAAAACCTATGTGTCAGTTCCTGTATATTAGATTTAACGTTCAGTTTCAGATAATGTTCTGTGGCTTGACTTGTACCTACTTAACATAGAAATATACTATTAATCATTCCTTTACTTCCATTTCTTGTACACACAGTTTTAAGTACAAAAAGCAAAGAAAACAGTAACTGAATGAATGAAACTAACAATTCCATTGCTTAAACTAAAGGAAACGTATCCGTAATATGCAGTAGATGATTGAAGTGCAGAATGGATTAGCAACAAACTACACAAAATTCAGTCTTGCTTTACCAAGTTTTATTAATAGCACAAAATTGCGTTCCGCATACAGAATAGGCTAATGAACTAGTAAATTGACAAACCTAAAGCAATAACAAAATATTCTCAGCTCAACAACAGAATAGGCTAATGAACTAGTAAATTGACAAACCTAAAGCAATAACAAAATCAACAACCAGAAGATCTTTAATAATGATAATTTGGCTAAATAATATTGTTTCTTGCAATACTCTACAAAGAAGCCGCAACCAGGCTATAAAGAAAAGAATGAGCAGAGGCATCACAAAGGGACATCAGTCATCCCAACTAGGTTGGCACCACTGATACCCTTCACGATCATATGCCAGTCATGCGCAATATACACAGACTCTAATTCTTCATCATTGTCTCATAATTACATCATCCACATACGCTCCTTCACTTCTACACTAAAATTGAAAAGCAAAAAAGAAGAGTCGAAAACCCGATAAAACAGGAGTACAGTTTTGTCATCTCAATAAATCAAACTCCTATTTATTTGATGCAGATACCATTACTTTGCAGAAACTGATTCCAATCGATTTTTCTGTATGGCGCATTACAAGATATGAGCATCTCATATTCCCTCATGGCAGCAAGGGGATCATAGACCTGAACAGACTTTTCCAACTGCAATAATACAAGAATCCAAAAAGACTAGTTAGTAAAATTACAAGCTACTAAAAACTGCATAACATACAACTATGAACATCCCGAAAGATTATTACTTTTTCTAATGCCAATCTTGCTGCTGCCCGGTCTCTCTGCCTTTTCAATTTGGCTTGTCCATCTTAAGGGCATGAAATCTCTCATCCTGGATTAATACAACAACAGAAAACAGAATTAGGTCATGTTGGGAATTTTGGATAGTACTGAATTAAGGGATTATAAGTTTTTTATGGTAAAAATTGATGAAACTGAATAAAGAACTTACAGTTAGATGGAGATAAACCTCCGATTTATGGATGAGACCAGCACACCTAGCTCTCAACGATTCAATACGCTTAGCTTTTGCAGTAGGTGATTCGACTCTAAGCCTTCTAGTTTCGAAATCAGGATCCTATAATTTGAACAATCAAAAAGATTTTAGATTGCAACTCAAATCATCAAAACCCTAATTAGGAGTAATTAAAGAATTGAATGAAGAACAAATTTGAAGAATGTTACTTACTTGTCGAGTATCAGCACAGAGATCAGCGTATTCATCAGGATCCAACGACATCTCTATCGATTTGGGGGTTAACAAAGAAGAGAGAACTTCTTTAAGGCCTTCTTTGTGTTGTGAATGGTGATGAGAAAAAAAAAATACCAGAGAATTTTTATAGGGAAGACTAGAAGTAGTGATTAGGAAACTAGAGACACTCGGTAGTAGAGTAGGAAAAGAATTACAGGTTTTTTCGGGTTCGGAGTGAGAGAAACAGAGAGACTTGGGAATCACGGCGAAGGTTTATGGGACGAATTTAGGAATTTCCGATATAGAATATAAAAATACTGTCTTTCCCGCCTATGCGTGTTCTTCTCTGTATAACCAGCTGTATCTTCGGAACCAAAAATCAGCCGGTGAGAATAACATATTTTTTTACCCACATACCACTATTTGATAAGGGGCAGCCCAATTGGTTTTCATTTTCCGCAGATTTACACTTTGTTTGTTTGGTTCTCGCTCGCGATCTGAAGCTGATCGGGCACCCGACTTGGTGCGAGTCAGATGTTAGATCATTTGTTTTTTTTTGTTTTATTGTCAGACTCGAGATCTGACTCAAGCTATTGGAGTCAGGTATCATTTTGTACCTGACTCGCTAGGCACATATTTGACCGGTTAAATTTTTTTTATAACTCTGTTATTTTGAGACAGACATAACGAATCAGATTCATATGTAGTGAGTTAGATCTAGGTGACTCAGATTCAGACGAGCCAATCGAGTAAGAAAAAAAACAACCTGATAGTGCTCGTCCCAACCGATAAGTAAATTCTTCAGCAGTTTGTCTTGGATGAAGGAAGACAACTTAGCAAGAGTTTGTTTATCTTTCTTCGAACTAGGGTCATTGTAGGCATTCACCGCTTGCCTCGGCAAGCTGCAAAAAATGTTGCAATAGCCATGTCATACTTTTAATAGTTGTATGCAATTTTAAGCATAAAAAGAAACGTAACTGTTTGTACCCAAAATTACTTTTAGGCAGAAAACACGATTGATTTGATGACGATAATGTAAATTAGAGGAGACACGGTTTGGTTCAGCGAGTGATGCCTACGTCCACGGATTAATCCCGTAGGGAGAGATAATGTATTGATATGAGGATTGCAATAATTGTTGTATGGTTAGCAAACCTAGAATTCCATATCTTCTTAGGATTTTATATAGCTTACGTATTTCCTAATTCTGATAAACTTCATATGCAAGCAATTTTGGCAACAAGACATGTGGAAACTTCTTTCACGGACTAAGCGGCTTGATTAACAGGATTTATAGATGGTGCAACCAATAACAACCGGAAGAGAAGAAAAACAAAAAGGTCCGCTTTGAATTCCGAAACAAGAACTTGAATTCCAAAACAATATTAAAAAAACTACAAACCAATGCACTCTAAAAAAAGTATCAACTCTCAACCATCATATCTTGGTTGAAACTCATAGTTCTTTAATTATGTACAGGCATTGAAGGAGAATAGTTAATGCCAGTAAAATGTGTTTCTTTTTATACGCATATACAAATTAGCTATTTCTCTTCGATTTTTTACTAATTTCTGCGTATCGGCCACCCATTAGCTGCAAAATTTCTTCCCCTAAACCTTCTGATGAAGAACCTGACGAAATCTCCCTTATCAGGTTAGGGCTAGTGGCAGATGAAATCCAGAAACCTGATTCAATCTCCTCTTTTAGTTGATTCATCTGCCAACCAGCATACCCAACAAAGAATCTAAAATCCTGCGGTTTAAGAATCCCTTCTTTAGTAAGCATGCAGCTTCATCTAACCGGTTTCTAGCACCATAACAAAGGCCAGGAATGACCTTTTCCGACCCAAGGCTTTGCGAGCTTTCACCTGTACTTAACAAAAACATGCTAGCCTCAAGTGGACCACTATGACATGGCTGTCAAGTGGCCAAGTGAAAATACGCAACTTTTGTGCATTAGCAGTGACTTATCCAAGGTCAGATATACGGAGTGCATATCTAAGCTGCAGCTAGACAATGGCATGTTCCAAACAGGGTTTGGACATGACCAAAGATGCGAGATTAGCATCAAGAGATGCCAAATGAATTTGGTAAGTAAACTGTATGCATGAGGCGTGCATGCATGCAGGCAAACTTGCATTAGCACACTTGCATCGTTGGGAGAATGATGCTCAGCGATGATGGCGCGACTTTGGCTGATAGACGCAATCATTGTGCAAACAAGGGTGATGACATGTGTCGGGCACATGGCCTTGACGGTTAGAAGATTGGTTACATGGAAGTTTGTTGCTTTATGCTTTCTTAAAGGATATGAAGGGCCTGTTTGGCTTTAGGAGAGCGGTTTGGAAAGTTATCAACAGTTGGCTAACTGCCTTGTGTAAAGTAAAATGCAACTGCTAATCAATTACTTGTCTACAATTTTTGTAAGGATATATAAGCCTGATCTTGTGAAGGGATTGGGTAATCCGGAACAAAAAGAGTGTGTAACCCTATGTGTACAATAAATAAAAGGCTACGACCTAGTTTAAAGTTAAGTTCTGTTGGTGCATTTGTCCCTTGTTTTGTCTTACTGTTTATGCATCAAGAGGAGTGTGCGTATTTAATTTTAAGACTTGGAAGATTCATGATCAGAACCTTTATTTAGTATGGGATGAATAGAGATTTAGTCAAGAATTTGAAGTATTGGCTAAGTGCGAGTTGGCTGAAATTGAGCTGCGGAGCATAATTGTCATTGTCAAGTTGGTATTGCATTTGGGTGTTGCGAACCTGTGACAATTCGGGTATCAGAGCCCTGTTTAAGAGTCTCTCTGTTCACGTTGGATTATATAAGGCTGAGTAAATTTGTTGTTGTTCTTGAGTTTGGCCGTGAATTGCATTTGAAGTGAAGGATTCATACAGAAAGTACAAGGGGTGCAAAGGATGGGGGGTAGATCACACCAAAGGTTGGCATTAAAGGTATGTGAAACCTTAATCCAAGAATCTGCAAGTGATAATCATGCACGAAGGATATCCTCGGAACAACTTAATGAGGGTGAAACGAGTTGTTCTACATATCAGAACTGCACTAAGAGTACCGGAGACGCTGCAAGTGCTGATGAGAAACAACACGGTGATGGAAGGGCTCAACATGATATTGGTATGGACCAACATCGCAACATCAATCGTTTGCTAGGGAGCAAAGCACACCCCAAGAAGAAGATGTCTTCTGGACTGATGTACGTTGATGTGAAGATCAATGGAGAGTAGGTATTAGCGATGGCTGATACCGGTGCTTCCAAGTCTTTCATTCATCCAAATGTTGCCATGGCATTGAACTTAACCGTTACTAGCGCGGCTAGAACCATCAGAACTGTTAACGTAGAACTACAAGCCAGTCGAGGGAAATTTCGCAATACAGATGTGCAAGTTGGAGAATGAAAAGGAAAACTAGATTTTCTAGTGATGGTCATGTATGATTACGTAGAATAATCATGGATGATTATGTAGACTAATCATGGTCATGGATGATTATGGAGGGCGACAATACGCGTGGAAGAGGTGGGTTTCATGTATGTAGACTAACAACCCTCTCCTTTATTTTCCTATAAATTTCTTTACAACCCAATCAAAGAACATGTAAAGGCAACCCTGCAGTTTGTGAAGGAGGGAATCCCCCTGTAGCGCTGCAGTTGGCAGGATTGTGAAGGGGAAACGCCCCGTAGCTTCTGAAACCGAGACATGATGTAAGTATATCCACATTAATGGTCGATAATTCGTAATCCCATTAACACGGTGATTACTGTCCATCTAGTACAAAAAAAAAACAATCGCGGCGTGGGTAGCGTCAAGTATTTTTGCTTGTCGTAGTGCAAGTTGTGCGAGGCTCGGACATGCCGGCGTAAAACCTATGTTCGACTCTTAGGAGATATTCTCTAGTCGGCCCGGTACTTGCTACTAGAAAATACTTTGGACTTGGATTTGGTCATGGATGATTATGACCTGATTTTTGGCATGGATTTCTTTTGCGTGGCGAAGGGGTCGTCATTACCTCATAAAAATGGGATATTGATACAACACCCTCAATACCCATGTTTTGTATCTATGGTGAGGCAAAGTGAACCAGACAAGATATTTAAGCCATATTTGTCTGCGATTCAGGTGAAAGAAGGTATGCGCCAAGGCTTGGCTACTTTCCTAGGCGTGTTGGTTGAGATCAAACCAGGAAAGGTAGTAGAAGTTGAGGATGGAATAACTGAGGTCTTAGAAGAGTTTGTAGACATGATGCCTGCAGAACTACCTAAGACGCTACCACCGCATAATAGGATCGGTCATATGATAGAGTTGGTGTCAAGGGCGAGGCCGCCTGCACAAGCACCATATCGTATGTGACCACTAGAACTTGAGGAGATGTGCAAGCAGATTTCTGAACTGCTGGAGGCAGGCTATATACAACCGTCTAAAGCTCCATTTGGTGCTCCGGTTCTGTTCCAAAATAAGCAAGATGAATCTCTTCGTATGTGTGTAGACTATAAGGCTTTGAACAAGCTAACTGTGAAGAACAAGTACCCAATTCCGCTAGTGGCAGACTTGTTTGACAGATTAGCCGAGGCCAAGTTTTCACCTAGTTGGATTTACGCTCAGGTTATTACCAAGTGCGCATAGCAGAAGGAGATGAACCAAAGACTGCAATGGTAACCAGGTATGGCTCATTTGAGTACCGTGTAATGCCATTCGGCTTGACGAATGCACCTGCAATGTTTTTCAACCTGATGAATGATGTGTTTGCTAAGTATATCGACTGTTTTTTTGTGGTATACTTGGATGACATAGTCATTTACAGTGAGACTTTGGAAGAGCATGCGATGCATCTTTGCAAAGTGTTTACAAATCTTAGGTAAGCAAGTTTGTATGTGAAGAAGGAAAAGTGTAAGTTTTCCCATACCACAATTACTTTCCTTGGACATGTGATATCGCAAGGGTGCGTGCATATGGACCAGAAAAATGTAGAGGCCATCATGGATTGGCCTGAGCCAGAGAAGCTTGGAGAGCTTCGTCCTTTCTTGGATTTAGCTAACTATTACTGGCGCTTCATAGTTGGCTATTCAAAGAAGGTAGCCCCGTTGACAGATTTGTTATGGAAGGACAAATGATGGGCATAGACTGACGAGTGTCAGCGGTCATTCGATGCATTGAAGGAAGCGGTCTCGACAGAACAAGTTCTTCGCTTGCCTAGCTTCAATATACCATTTGAAGTGCACATTGATGCTTCACACAGGGATCTAGGGGAAGTCTTGGTGCAAGATGGCCATCCAGTGGCTCACGAGAGTCGTAAGCTTAACGATGCTGAAGGGAGATACATTGTGCATGAGAAAGATATGTTGGCAGTGATACATTGCCTAAGAACATGACGCCATTTTTTTTGGGAACTTATTTCATCATAAGGACGGATAATGTGGCCATTACGTTCTTTTCCATCCAGAAGAAACTATCTCCAAAACAAGCAAGGTGGCTTGACTTTTTGAGCGAGTTCGACTACAAGTTTGAGCATAATCCAGGAAGGATTAATTCTGTGCCAGATACGTTGAGCAGAAAGTTGGTGGCAGAATATGTTGCAGCACTGACCACGATTGAGGCAGAGTTATTGTCTCGAATCAAAGAAGAGACGAAGATGATCAGGCATGTGTGCGATTAACTAAGAAGATATGTGATGGGATCGTTCATCGATATTGGTTAGATGATGGAGTCATTTACGCCAAAGGAGGAAAAAATTATGTACCTAATTCAGGTGGACTGAGAAGGGAACTCTTGCGAGAGACGCATGATTCCATTTGGGCTGGTCATCCAGGCATGGAGCGAACTCATGCTTTGATAGCTCGTTCCTATTACTGGCCTAAGATGGAAGAAGATGTTGAGTTGTATGTGAAGACATGCTTAGTGTGTCAACTGGATAAGACAGAAAGGAGAAGCGTAGCAGGATTGCTACAACCTATGCCGATTCCAGACAAGCCATGGCAGTGCTTGTCGATGGACTTTATTAACGGGCTGCCAAAGGTGCAAGGCTTTAGCTCGATTGGTACATATGTATCTTCCTCTCTCCGGGAACCAATAAAACACAAGCTAAGTTGAGGGAAGAATCATATATTAGGAAGGAATCCTTATTTGGACAGAATTCCTATTTAGGAAAGGGTTTTATTTCAGGCAATACTCTTAGTTAGGAAGTAAATTACTAAGAGGTTTGGGAAACCAAACCAAAGTAAGAAAGTATATCTAGATAAGAGAATACTTCCTAGACAAGGTAATATTCCTAGAAAGGGAAATATACCTAGAAAATGAATTAGTCCTAGAAAAGGAAATAGTTCCTAGAAGGTTTGATAAACCAAACTGAAAGCTATAAATAGAGATGTTTATCTCATATCTAAGACAATCTAGAGAGTGTGGTTTTACCCCTAGAAAAGGAGGTTTAACACGCTTTCCTAGAGAGAAAAGTTTGTGAGGCAATTGATAATTGCAAGAGCAAGCTTAACAAACAGTTTAAGATTGATCCACTATTTAGAGAGATTGTGAGCGTAATAAAGAGAGAATTGTAGTATTTTTCTTTGTTCATAATCTAGAGAAGATATATTTCTTCAAACTATTACTTTGTGTTCTGTTTTCTAGTTTTCGTCTATTATTAATCTGAATTCTGTCTCTATAATAATAATCACCAAGGTACAAAGATCAATATGTATCAAGTTGGTATCAGAGCAAGGTTTTTTATTTTAGGGAAGATTCTTGTGGTTTATGGTTTTCACTAGGTCTCTCTACGTAAAACTTGGTGAGGTGCTCGAGAAGCTAGAAGACGTTAGGAGAACAAGGGAATCAAAGATGGGAAAGTCAGTTGATGATCCTAAGCATAACGAACCACAAACTATGGAAGAAAAGGTGGCTGAGCTACAAACAGACATGCAGTCTGTTCAAGTTACCCTTAAGGAATTGACTGAAGGAATTCATTCTCATACACCCAAGCGGAAGGCGAAGAAAAAGACTACGTCTCCATCTGGTGTTTTTGAAAAACAAGAAGAAGAAGAAGGAGATTGCATCATGGAACAAAGAGTGACTAAGACAAGACGAGGAGATATGGACGCTTTTCAAATTAGATATCGAGGTCAAGTTTCCAGCAAGGAGAGATGGTTCAGTAGGGTGAAAGGAACTCTCGAGTTCCCTAACCTCCAAGTTTAACTTTCACGGGAGTTCAAGTACTTGAAGGGGGGAACATGATACATGTGTATCTTCCTCTCTCCGGGAACCAATAACCTCAAGCTAAGTTGAGAGAATAATCATATATTAGGAAGGAATCCTTATTTGGACAGAATTCCTAGTTAGGAAAGGGTTTTGTTTTAGGCAATACTCTTAGTTAGGAAGTAGATTCCTAAGAGGTTTGGGAAACCAAACCAAAGTAAGAAAGTATACCTAGATAAGGGAATACTTCCTAGACAAGGTAATATTCCTAGAAAGGGAAATATACCTAGAAAAGGAATTAGTCCTAGAAAGGGAAATAATTCCTAGAAGGTTTGAGAAACCAAACCGAAAGATATAAATAGAGATGTTTATCTCATATCTAAGACAATCTAGAGAGTGTGGTTTTATCCCTATAAAAGGAGGTTTAACACGCACACCTAGAGAGAAAAGTTTGTGAGGCAATTGATTATTGCAAAAGCAAGCTTAGCAAACAGTTTAAGGTTGATCCACTGTTCAGAGAGATTGTGAGCGTAACAAAGAGAGAATTGTAATATTTTTCTTGTTCATAATCTAGAGAAGATATATTTCTTCGAACTATTACTTTGTGTTCTGTTTTCTAGTTTTCGTCTATTAATATTCTGAATTCCGCCTCTATAATAATAGTCACCAAGGTACATAGATCAATACGTATCATCAATAATTGTCGTCGTTGATCGCTTTTCGAAGTATGCTACATTCATTCGTTGTCCCCATTCTTGCAATGAACACGTTGCACTGGATCTGTTCTTCAAGAATGTAGTGAAGTATTGGGGACTTCCTCGAGATATTGTGAGTGATAGAGACTCGCGGTTTACAGGAAGGTTTTGGACCGCCTTGTTTGGAATGCTTGGTTCCGAACCGAAGTTTTCTACTAGCAATCACCCCCAAATGGATGGTCAAGCGGAGAGGATAAATGCATTGTTAGAAGAGTACTTGTGTCATTATGTGAATGCAAGCCAGGGAAATTGGGTGACGTTGTTGGATATGGCCCAATTTTGTTAAAATTTGCACAAGAGTTAATCAATGGAGTTGAGTCCTTTGAGTTAGCAACATGCCAACAACCATTAACCCCTCATGAGGTGCCAAAATCTAAGAAGCAAGGTTCCTGTCCAGCAGCTTATCGTTATGCAAGGTCAAAAACTGAGATGAATGAGCAGGCGCGTGATAGTTTATCCAAGGCACAGAGACGAATGAAGAAGTATGATGATTTGCATCGCAGAGATGTGGAATTTGAGGTGGGAGACATGGTGTTGTTAAAGCTAACGCCCCAAATTTGGAAGAAGATTTCTAGAAAAACAGTGCATACAGGCGTAATTCCAAGATATGATGGTCCTTTTGAAGTGATAAAAATAGTTGGTAAGGTGGCTTACAGACTTGAGTTGCCGGAAAGGTTGAAAGTGCATCCCACTTTTCATGTCATCTTTTTAAAGAAGTACCATCCTGATTTGCTGGACACTTCAAGTCAACAAGCGAAGCGTGCACCACCAGTAATCATATCACAATTCGACAAGCAAGTTGAGGTTATACTTGATGATCGAGTTGAGGGGCAAAGCAAGACGAATAAGAGAACTTATTTTATGATTAAGCGGCAAGGGTTGCCAGACTTCGAAGCTTCTTGGGAGAAGGATATTACATTGTATCAATTTGAAATAAAAAAATCAGGATTACCTACAGCAAAAGGAATCGACGAGGGTGTCGAGTTCAGATGGTGTGTGTGTGTGTGGTGGGGGGGGGGGGGGGGGGGGGAGGTCTATGACATGGATGTCAAGTGGCCAAGTGAAAATACGCAACTGTTGTGCATTAGTAGTGACTTGGCCAAGGTCAGATATGCAGAGTGCGTGAATGATTTGCAGCTAGACAATGACATGTGCCAAACAGGGTTTGGACATGGCCAAAGATGCGAGATTAGCATCAAGATATTCCAAATGAGTTTGGTAAGTAAATTGTATGCATGAGGCGTGCAGGCATGCAAGCAAAATTTGCATTGGCACACTTGCATCTATAGCTGGCAAACAAGCCAAAACCCGCGGATTTACCCGTCCCGGACCGTAAAAAACCCGCACCCGGCTCGGCTGGTGGCTAAACAAGCCGGGTTAGGGTTGTAGAAATGCTGGCTTGTGGGAAAACGGGCTAACCCGTCCCGACCCGTAAAACCGCGGGTACAACCCGTAACCCGTCTACAGTAATAAGTTATGCTTAAATTCCACCGTCAGATTATCTAGAATTAATCAGATTCGTTCGTTTAGGATATAAAATCCAAAAATCCTAGAGAATGTTTCATTTCTTCCTCTTTTTTTCTTCTCCACTGTCTCTTCCTTTTCACTGCGCCTCCTCACCACCTCCATCTTTATTTCACAGGGTGTTGCTAGTGCTCCCTAGAGGTTGAAGATAATTAGATCGAGTTTTTGAAGTTGAGAGTTATTTAAATTTGATTTTGAAATCAGTTGAAGGTGGATATGTGAGATAGAGATGGAATCAGATGGTAATAAAGTGAATCTGAGAAGAAAGTAAGGTTCACTATTAGGGGTTTGAATTATGGGATTACAGGGTTTTGATTACTAATTGGATTTATGTTGAATCGGCATAGAAGGGAAATGAAGGAATTAGGGTTTGTTGCTGTTACAGCCTGCATAATCAATTTCTATAGAATCAACCGTTAAATATCTTTAATCTCTTCTTCAACCTCTCACTAATGTTCTCCTTAGAGTTCAAAAACTCATCTTCAAAGGTATCACCTTCTTTCCTCTCTCTTTTCCTCTGCAAGTTTAAATAACTTTATCTAATAATAAATTCGTTCATGGGTTTTGAAGGGGTAAGTAAATTCTGAAAAGATTGGATTTCTATCATTATAATTGATTTTCAAAGAGACCCACACCCAATTTACAATTTTTGTATTTTTTGTTTACTGGATGGACCAATTACAAAACAAGTAGTATTTAGGGGTTCTGGATTGAGGAAACCTAGTGGTAATGCTCAAGGATTAATGGATAGTAAGGTTGAGGAAGCAAGCTTTAGGTAAGATTTTGTAATGCTGAGAAACTTTAGGTTGTGTATAATTTGATTTTCATTTTAGTTGTTTGGTTTGGTTACATAAAATTGATGCTGTTGAATGGGGATATGAATGTACTAGTAGTATACAATGTCCCCGCAAGTTAACCGTGTTGGATTTGCTAATAGAGAAGTGTATACTTCCTCCACTATCATAGCATATTTGTCCCGTTTTTAGTACACTTTGATTTAATTAACCTAGAGTTGTTTTGAATCCATGCTTTGTCACTGTAAAAGCAGATTTACACTAGCCTTGTTTCTTATCTCTTGTTTGCAGACTTGCAGTACATTTGCAAGATGGACAAAAAAGTTTTTTCTCTATCATCTCTGATTCCTTGTTCAATCAATTGCAGAGACCAAAACCCCAATTTCAGTTTCCAAAACATATGACAATGTCGTTGGTGAGTAATGGTGGATTGTTGCCCGCTAATCGAGGGGGGGGGGGCACAAGAAGAAGCAACACCAGCTAAAAAGTGGGGATTCAATCATCCAAGAAGAAGATGGAGTTTCAGAAATTGAACAAAAAAGATGGGTTTTGATTTGTGTTGAATGGATCTGTCTTTGATTTTTATGTTGAAATTGAATGCATCTTTGTTTGGTTTTTGTGTTGATTAGAGATTTGAAGATGGTCAAAGCTTAAATAGGACCCCAAATTAATTTAATTAAGTTTTAATTTCAACATTAATTAAACAAGCTGGGTTAACCTGTAAACCCGCAAGCTTTACCCGTTACGGGCGCGGGTTGAAGAAATGACCACCCGTGAAGAATATCGACCCGCGGATTTTGGCCCGTGTTAACCCGAACTCGTGTAACCCGCAACAAGCCAGCCCCGGCCAGCCCGTTTGCTAGCTCTACTTGCATCATTCGTAGAATGATGCTCAGTGATGATGGCGCAACTTTGGCTGGCAGACGCAATCATTGTGCAAACATGGATGGATGATATGTGCCGGGCACATGGACTTGACGGTTAGAAGATTGGATACACGGAAGTTTGTTGCTTTATGCTTTCTTAAAGGATATGAAGGACTTGTTTGGCTTTAGGAGAGCGGTTTGGCAAGTTAGAAACAGTTGGCTAACTGCCTTGTATAAGATAACACGCAACTTCGAGTCAGTTACTTGTCAATAGCTTTTCTAAGGCTATATAAGCCTGATCTTGTGAAGGGATTGGGTAATCCATAACAAGAAGAGTGTGTAACTCTAAGAATGCAACAAATAAAAGGCTACGGCCTAGTTTAAAGCTAATTTCTGTTGGTGCATTTGTCCCTTTTTTTGGCTTACTGTTTATGCATCAAGCGGAGTGTGTGTATTTGATTGAAGACTTGGAAGATTTGTGATCAGAACCTCTATTTAGTATGGGCCGAATAGAGATTTAGTCAAGAAGTCGAAGTATTGGCTAAGTGCGAGTTGGATGAAATTGTACTGCGGAGCATAAATGTCATTGTCAAATTGGTATTGCATTTGGGTGTTGCGAACCTGTGACAACCACCATAGTGCAAAAAAAAATCTGCAAATGTGGTAGCTAAGTTTTGATTAGTGGGATTCATGTATTTAATTCTTTTCTGAAATGGGCGGTTGATGACCGATCCGAGGGTTCCTGACGCGATCTGTGTTTCCCGATCTAAGAAGAAACACAACAATTCTTTCAAAGGTATGAACACCATCAAGATTCTCAGTTGCAACCAAGACACAACCATTTTCAATTGCAGAAAGTGGATGAGCCCATTTTGAACCAAGCGGTGTGGAGGATATATTAGACCCCTTCTTGGAGAGTACATCCGGAATCCACAATGAATACCTGCATAAAGATTTCGTGTCTTACTTATTCATTTCTTGCAAAAACAAAATCAATAACCAGTACAGAAAACAGTAACTGAATGAATGAAACTAACAAATGCATTTCTTAAACTGAAGGAAGCGCATATGTATATGCAATAGATGATTGAAGTGCAGAATGGATTAGCAACAAAGTTTGTTTTCCTATACAAAATTCAAAATTCAAACTTTACATTAACATTCTCAGCTCATCAACAAAATAGGCTAATTAATGAACTAGTAGAACTGACAAACCTAAAGCAATAAAAAAATCAATAACCAGAAGATCTTTCATAATGATAAGTTTCTTGCAATATTCTACAACGAAATCCGCATCCAGGCTATAAAAGAAAGAAAAAAAAGAATGAGCAGAGGCATCACCAAGGGACATCAGTCATCCCAACTAGGTTGGCACCATTGACAGACCCTTCACGATCATATTCCCGTCATGCCCAATATACATAGACTCTAATCCTCATTTTCTTATAATTACATCATACACATACTCTCCTTCACTTCTACACTAAAATTGAAAAGCAAAAAAAGAGCCTAAAACCGATAAAAACGGACTACATAAATCAAACTCATGTTTATTTGATAGAGATACCACTACTTTGCAGAAACTGATGTGAATCGAGTTTTTTGTCTGGCGCATTACAAGATATGAGCATCTCATATTCCCTCATGGCGGCAAGGGGATCATATACCTGAACAGACTTTTCCAATTTTTCTAATGCGAATCTTGATGCTTCCCTGTCTCTTTGTCTTTTCTATTTGGCCTGTCGCATCTTAAGGGAATGAGATCTTTCATCCTGGATTAATACAACAACAGAAAACAGAATTAGGTCATTGAATTAAGGGATTATAAGATTTTTATGGAAAATATTGATTAACTGAATATGATTAACTTACTGTTAGACGGAGATAAACCTACGATTTATGGATGAGGCCAGCACATCTAGCTCTCAACGATTCAATACGCTTAGCTTTTGCAGTAGGTAATTCAACTCTAAGCCTTCTAGTTTCGAAATCGGGATCATGTAATTTGAACAATTAAAAACTTGAAAATGCTATTCTTGGTAACCTCCTCTCTTCAATGTGTAGTGTTAGCAATTAATGTAAACGTCAACGAAACATTAGAAGTTATAATGGAGCCACATTGAATTCATTTATGAATGTTTATGGATTACTTCAGTGAAATTATATAGTTGTTCGAATTTCAATTTTCTTCCGTGTTTATAGTTTGGAGTTTTTTGACAGTTTATACTAGGGTTGTCGTGCATAATGTCAACAGAAGGGGAGAACCTGTCAAGACTTCGAAGTTCGTCAAGGTATTCAGAATTCAGCAATAAGTATATATGAGAATTACAAACACATGTGATGATCTGATGAGCGATGAACATATATGAGAATTCGGAAAAATCCATATGAATTGTTTAGTGTTAATTATCAAAAATTAAAAGAGCACATTCATAGCGTCTAAACTTTTTATAATAATAAAATATTTATCTGTAGAGTACATCAATGTCCCGATGATCCCGGTCCCCCACACCACCACCACCAAGGAAACAATCATCTAGTTTATCATATTAATATCTCAAAACCTTGTAAGATTTCAGATATCAAAGATCTATCATGTAAAAGATAGTCTGATTGGTTTTTTCAAAGCCCGAGTGAAGTCATCAAAGTCGTAACCAGTTATATTTCAAGAAAAACCTAGATTTTTAGAGGACGAATCTAGCCGCAACTAGTATACATCATGTAGGGATTGAGATTCAACGCTGCAGAGAATCATCTATTTATAATGATGAAACATGCTAGATTGCTTAAGGTTTAAGCAAATTTACTTGTGAGCAAGGCAAGTTTGTGACAAGTTTCTATGTTTAAGAATTACTTTGACCCTAAGAAAACTAAAGCTCTCAACATAGATTAATTTCGAAGAATGAAAACCATGTAAGCATGTGAGAAGTTTTCCTTATAATACAAAAAATAATGTGCACGTGTGTGTTTCTCGATTAAGGAACCATGCATAAAATTTAGCTCACGAAACTTGTCACATATGATTGATCCTACTCCGCGGTAGAAACCATTAAGAGCCTTGCTGGAAAATCTCCAGTTCCAGACTTTTTCAGAGCTTCATGAAGCAGCCAAACGATCAGCGACTACTGCACCTGCTTTACTGGAAAGAGCAAAGTTTTCAAGATCGAGGAACCACAAGCAGCCGACGCCTAGTCAACAATCAGTACAATCTCCATCCTTCAACAAATGTTGTTGCTGAAAGGAATGAAAGGAAAGCCGAGACACAGTATCGAAGCGCTTCTCCAACATCCCAGGATCCTCTGAAGGCGCAAAGAAAAGATAACCAATCCTGAAATGCACAAACCTCGACCCGGCATCAACGAACGGGAAATGATCAGACATACACAAACTTCTCTCTTCCCATGAAGGAGTGATCGAGTTACTGGAAGTCTGGGTTCAAGATGGTGCGATCAAATTGTCGTTCATCAGGAGAGAGCCAACTTAAGAAGAAATGGAGAATCCGAGGAGTACATAAGAATCCTCTCCACTCAGAACCTTTACGCTCTCTGAACAACCATTCAAAGAAGCATTTCAATCCTTGGTCGAAACGTGAATTACTCTATCTGTCGAAGGCACAAAGGAGAGATGTTCACAGCACTGAACCACATCATGTCAAGAAGTCCATTCCAGAAATACTTTTTGAGCCTCCAGCCACAGACCAAGAGATGTACGACTGGGGACTGCTTACCACAGATCAATCTGAGAAGAAACAAATTTGGAAGAACGTTGATTGATGCTGGCAAAGCCATCAACAACATTCCACTGAAAACCATTGGATACACAAGCATCACTTGACAAGAAGCTAGTCATGCTCCTATCTCAATCAGAGACCTTGAAGGAACGCTCGGAAATACTTATGGCCACATCACTCTCAAAGTGAACATAAGTTCAACTGGATAGAAACCAAGTTTCACATAAACAGGAAGATCCAGGATATGACATGTCCTTCAGATGAGCGTGGATCCACGCTGAAAAGATGGGTACTTGTAAAGCGCCTTTGGTTACACATCTCTCCAACGAAGGAAATTCTGATCCAGAAGATTTGGCGGGTGTTCCATCATCAGAGCACTTGGAGGAATCTTTGACGAGGTTGAAACAAGAACTACAAAAGATGCATAAACATTCATCAAAAGGTCATGTACTCAGGCAAGTCTCATTCCTCCCATGTCTATGTCATTTATTTCCTCACATGCTATTCTAGCATGGTGACTCAATTATGCTAGCATCTCTGCTGTTGCAAGACGCTATAAGTGGGTAATCTCACTTCAGTAATATTTTACCAAGTGGTTGAATCTGACATTTCTCCGAATCGAGCATCTCACTGAGACATTCATTACTGAGATGATGTTCAAGCACGTCAAAGAAAAATGGAGGCATTTCTCCATAGACTTGCAGGAATGTTCATGTGTGCCACAAAACCAGAAAGCTCTGATGTATGCACAAGTGTTCAATCCCACTACCGCGACTAAAGGAATGTTGAATCAAAAGAAGATAGTTGGGACCCAAACGATCAAACCTAAGACATGCTCAAGGGATATGACGCTTCAACTCTCAAGCATCTAAGAAGCCTTCAAATTGTACTCCCAATCAAAGGGTACACCTCGTATAACGGCGCATCTAGCTTCAGCACAAATATCTCGACGATGACACACTGATTCAACACCAGCGCAATCAAAGTGTAACTAAATTACAATCGATAAGTCTTCATTATCCCATGATAAGACTTCTGAAGCAGATGCAACATCATTCATCCATGGATGGCACAAACTCCTTCAACATACACTGGGGACTTGATCTTATTGGAATTTGCAATCTGATGTGATTCCATGAAACTTCATCAACGGAACCTCTCTACATCACAAGCCTTGCACGATCAAGGAACTTTTTCTCCTCACATCCAGAATGGAGACTGCCGTTGTTATCTGCCACAACAACATCGATTCCCTGACGAAGCCACTTCACAGTAAAGTTATATTCAGAAGAATTTGGGTTGAAGTCCTAAAAAATATTCATCTTAGGAATGCTCAACTCACCAACTAGTTCGTGAAAGGCTCACGGGATGAAGGAGCAAAGGATATATCGATAATCATGGTTCTAGCCTTTTTTGGTCTCTAGAGCAACTCCAAACATAGTATCGGAATCAACTAGGATATGTGGAGGATCTCCGTTCATGGTCTCAGCATCAACAATAATTTCTGGATAAATTTCAATCGTGATCTAGCATCAACGACGGTCTCCGAGGGCAACATCCTCATGACCAGCTTCATCAACTATCCGTTCTCTGAAGTGTTACTCGATGGATCGGATTTCTCCAAGCACTAATGATTCATATCAAGGTGTGTATACATGAAATATGTTCACATGAAAGTCTTTCCGAAGCTTGCACAACAGGTAGGCACAATCCCAAGTCTTCTACAAGATGTTCTCATCACCTCTACAAATGAGATACAACATACTTCGTCCATGGGTTTACAAAAACGTAACAATGAGTGAGGAATGGGATAATACTTCCTCAACAAAAGATTTCCGTCTATGTCTCTTCTACAACATACCAAAAGGACGCATCAATCAGACATACAAACTGAAAGATATGGCCTTTACCGTCAAGCCTATGAAATCTGAAAGTCTTGTGCGGGATTACAAATTACAAATGAGCATGTTTCGTTGGATGACCTATGCAACTTCAAATTGAGTTATTCTTTTCTCATATGATGACTCAGTCTCTTAGCTTCAAAAGTTGGGGTCAAGCACCGAATTCTGAGGTCGTATGAGCTTCCTACAACTTCCAGAGCGTACAATATGCAAGCAGCAATTCTTGGATGGGATTCATAACTTCCACAGTCGATCAGTGTCCACCAGGTATTTCCACTAAGTCCTTCATCAAGGTACCTTCAACTTCGACCACCTAGGTCTTTACATCAATTTTTCTACCTGGGTCGTCTATCCAAGTCTTGCCAGAAGAAGAGAAAACGAAAAGGAGAGATTTAACAAAATACTGGGGACTGACGGTCCACTGATCATGGCGATTAGTTTCACAGTCCAAGACCCATGGCACCAGATTCTCATGTTCTGATCATTCATCATAAAAGGAATTCTACCACCGGGACATGCAACCACGGTCATTACATCACCCCCTCTTGAGAGCGACCTCAGTTATGGTCCCGTGACCAGGGTTTCAGAAGTAATGTTTCTACGACTGACAGAATCAAGACGACACTGCAAACACCATGCTCATGTATCAATCAAGGGTTCCTGATCTCAAATGACTCAATAACATTAAAATCCTTCACCAACCGTTCAAGACACAAGTGAATGGTCTAAAGACACAACATGAGTGTTTTACAACAAGCTGGGAGAAATTGGTGAAGAATCTATGGATGGGTCATATACCATTCTGTTCGTATGTACGTCCTCCACAACATATCCAAAATTCATAGCAATTGGAGAAACGAGCAAAAAGATGTGGCCAAAACATTGGACTACATACCAGCTGAAAAATTTCTGGAAGTCTCCTGGAAGTTTACTGTTTCGTCAATTTCGACCCTTAAATGTGCTCAAAAGCCGAAAATATTCTAAGTTAAAGCTTGGAAATTTTCTAAGGATGAAGAAACATGCGTAGATCACTAAAATCCGACATAGGACGAAGATTCTACAAAATTTTCAATGAAGACCTGACTTCTGAATTTTCTGATGACGAATTATGACGAAATTCTTCATTCATCTACATCTGAATAGGAAGCTACGCCTTCCGCACGAGATCATACTTCATCTTCAGCCGCTAGTCTCATTAGCTGAAGCCGGCGGTGTTTTGCTGATAAGCTGCAAGCCTTTCATCTTCAGCTTTCCTTTTCAGTAATGACTCATCTCGTCCCTGCTTATCTTCTGCATCCGCTAAGGCTAAGAAAGCGTTGATTCCACCATGGACGAATCCCAGATGATCGAGAGCATTACAATGCATCAGCTTTCCAGCGTCTCTGAAAGGTTGATTCACCTCGGCATGAACATCTACAGAAGTCTTCATCTTTGACTTGATATTTCTGGAGCGTTCCTCGGAAGGGCCAGAAGAGTGGTTGTAACCAGAAGTCACCACTATCTGAGGCGAAAGACATGGAGTCATGCATATACCAATAACAAATGCGTAACAAAATGGTAACAATCCAACTCTTACCTATTTACAATTTCACTAGCTGTAGTGATTATAACGTCAGAATTTCGAAAACTTGCTCGTTCCCTCAAACCTGCAAAGACGAGAAAAATTCATTATTCAAAATCATGACTTGATTTTCATAAAACCGTGAACAACCCACGTGAATTTTAACATCCACTGGTTTTTCAAAAAATAGACAGATGTCCATTCTACAATTGTGAAAACTCACATACAGACATTATTTCACCATGTATAATGGTTTACTTTCAACAGTTGTTCAAAATCAAAACATGATGTTACAAAATATATAAATATTTAACATGAAACTCACGTAAATTTGAAAAATATATCTATATATTTTTGCTCCCTCGCACGAGCATCTGTCTTTGAAGCGAGAGTATATTTTCAAAGATTTCTGAAAGCTCGAAGATAAAAAAATTTCATGAAAGCTCGTAAATAAAATTTTATTACTAACAAACGCACGTCTATTAAAAAAAAACTTTTCTCTCGTACGAGCATCCACCTTTGAAACGACAGTTTGTTCCACTTTGTGAAATCTCACATATTTAAAAAAATAATAAAAATAAAATTTTGGTTTTCGTGAAAGCTCAAAGACAAAATTTTATATCATCATACTGAGGTCTATTTTGTTTGTTCCTTAAACTAACAGACGAACGAGCGTTTGTTCCTAAAACAAGGATTTCTTTTCTTGGGCCCGGACCCATGAATCCTAAATCAACCAAGGTCCCATCATCAAATCAGCGGTTCTACACCAATTTATGTACGTTAGAAGATACTCTATCAGGCCGCTGGGATCTTCGTTCAAACCGTGGTTCGCTCGCGCGATCGAAAATCCGGTAACATCTTATCTTACAACTAAGTTCAACTACTAATTTCGTTCATAACTGGAAAATCACCATTTAGTGTTGACTGAGGAACATGAATGTCCCTCACTAAGCAGGGGACTTAATGTAGATGGTCGATTTTCGACAAAGGCTAAAATCGTAAAACCATAATTGTACATGCTCATGATCAAGCAATCAAATGAATATTGATGCTCATGTCTCTCATTGAAGCATGAAAGCTCATTCCATGAAATCTCTGACTGAGAATACTGTCTCCCAAAGTATATGTAGATGTGTAGTCTCTCAGCTGAGGCAACGACACATCTCATGAATACTGAGAAATTTCAGTAATTACTTCTATATGGAATCGAAAGATTGGACGGCTCCTAGACAACTTTCCTGCTAGTATAGAGCAATAACGTCTTCAGGATGCAACAAGATATTCCCTGACTATATATAGGAAATATGACGCTTCAACAAGCTCATGTTACTCCACTCTCAGATAATTAATGCTCCTAGACAGCATGCCTGCTAGTATAGAGCCATCAATTAATTATCTCTAATCGTTAACTGAATATTCAACAATATTATGCGATTCTTCGTAATATTTCGTCACTTCAATTCGTGGTTCTTCCCAGCAGAATTCCATGGGTTAGTGATAAATGTTCAACGTACGGGCATCAGAGCCGCTATCGAGTAAGCCCCGACCAAAACGGTGCAAGTGTACTCAGCAATAATGCACAAACGAGCACCTGAATGCACGAACGAGCATTCCAAAACACGAAGGAACGATGAACCTATGCAAAATAGGAAGAAAATAATAAATAATAAAATATTAATTACGGTCGTGTCGTGGCCAGTCCCACGCCCAATTTTATATTTTATCATATTTTTATTATTTTCCTTGATCTCATGAAAATCTCTTCATTTGAGCAAATATCCTTCGTTTCATGAAAACTCCTTAAATTTTATGAAATTTCCCTCAAGTCATGAAAAATAATATAAAATTAGGGAAACTCATGTGACCGGGTTCTAGCCGGCCGGTCATGCCCTAGCCGGTCCCACACGCCCTTTATTTTATTATTGTTATTTTTTATGTTTCCCTCATCTCATGGAAACTCCTTGATTTCAACAAATTCCTTGGTTTCAACAAACTCCTTGGTTTTATGATATTTCCCTAAAATCATGAAAAATATTATAAAATTAGGGAAAGTGCCTTGGGACCTGGCTCCTTGGCCGTCCGGCCATGCCTTGGCCATAGCCGGTCCCACACTTCATGACTCCCTATTTTATTATTATTATTTCCATAATCTTATGGAAATTCCCTAACCTCATGGAAATTCCTCAGTTTCATGGTATTTCCTTCACATCAATGAAAATACATAAAATTGGGAAAGGTGCTGCGGGACCGAGCTTGCTAGATGGCCAGCCATGCCCTAGCCACGTCCGGTCCCACACCTTGCAATCCCTTATTTTATTAATTACATTTCATCATGTCATGAAGATTTCCCAGTTTCAGCAAAACCCTGAATTCGTCATATTTTCTCAAAATGTTGCTCAAACGCGCATCAAAAAATATCGAAACTTTCAGGACTGAGACACGGACATTATGGTGACATAGGCATGTATCCTTGACCGACCAAGTCTATCCCTAGGGCTTGCAAAATAGCCGCTCCCACATGTCTTAATAATTTTGACCTAACTTGCTCAATTGCTCATATTATGTACAAACTCTTCTCAACAACTAGGAGTTTGCTCAAATGACCATCAGTTGGTCCCACGACCACCAAGAGCCGGTCCCATGACCCTTGGTCGGTCCCTCATCTCTCCATAATCAGGTTTTACTACGTAACGCTCACACGAGCATTATTTTAATAAATGATTAAACTAGCATTTAATCATCCTTTCACCAACTGGTCTTCATGAGACTTTGGCATTTTTCTCATCTGAGCATCTGGGCGTTACATGGTCGAATCGTCATCCTATGTAGCCGGTCCCTCCTTCATTCCGTGGTTAATTTTCAATAAATCATCAATTGATCAAGAATTAGGGTTTCGAATCCAGAGCTCTGCAAAAACATAATTCTGAGCAGATTCAAACACTAATAATTTTACGTCAATCCCATGATCAACACTTTTGTTATTAAGCACGGCTGTCAGCACTAATACTTTATGTAGTCCTGCCACCAACAATTCATCAAATGAGCAGCATGTGCTCAGACTAAGGAATATTGGTTCAACTATCAATATTCAACAACAACATTTGCTCACCTTAAATTATCAACATTTATTAGATAATATACCTTTGTCTCAGCAGAAATTTTTAATTCACGAGTCTCAGAACATTTGCAAATCACGTTCAACTCAGCAATGCAAGGACTCATCGTCCCATAAATTCAGCAACTGACTCCACAACCACGAGATGTCAATCGTGTCACATGGGGGGATATTAACTATGGTTTTGGTCTGACGGTCTACGGCACGTGTGTTCATACACACGATGAGAATGTGAGCAAGTCGTGCAATCAGTTGGAGGAGTTAGTAGAGTAGTGGATGGGAAATCAACCAAGTCTTCGCACGATGAGCAACTAGTTTTGATACGACTTCCCACTTCCCCATTCTTTGACTTCAGAAACTGTCACACTTTATGGGATCAAGGTGTTTACAATTCTAGCAATATAAAAGGCCTCTGAATCATGATTGAAACGGAAAAGAATTTCTCGACAAATTCATACAGATAATCTTTCGTCTACACGAACTCATTGTATGAGCACTCACTCTCAACTGAGTAAATTCAATCATTCAGAACTTTCTTACGCAGAATATACAATACACCTACAATCTCGATCACCACTGATCACACACATTTCCTAGCTTCCCTCTTACAGATGAACCCATCCTCTCTTGTGACTTAATTGACTCTGGAATGGCCATTGTCTTGGTTTAGGCCGGAGTCCTACAGATTGATCTCTCAAATTTAAAGCACTCCGTTCTTGTAGTACATCTGTGTGAGGTTGAGCATTCGCTCGGTTCAAGGAGTCTCCTCCGCACGGTCATCTCCTCAATTCCGTAAAAACCGTCAAATCGTTTTTCCCCATATACAGATTGGCGACCACAGTAGGAGATCATACTCTCGGTTGCGATCTCAGTTCTCACAAAGATGGTCGATCTTAGGTCTAGTTCAGTTACCAACTCGGTTTCAACACCCAACCCTAACATTACAAGCTCTAGTGGTACCGCTAATACCACTCCTCCGGCGCAACCTGCCAATACTACTCCTCCGAATACTGGTGCTCCAGTGATCACCCCTGCAAACGACGATACTGGCGCCATCAACAATCCTCTCTTCGGCAGGTCTCCTGAAGAAGTCAGAGAAAATCCGCCTACCATAGATGATCTCATGAAGATGCAAGAAACTCTTTCCAAGAATCAGGTTGACATGGCCGCCACTCAGAAGGAGTTATGCAATTATCTCAAGACTCTTACAGAAGATATGTCAGGGAAAACTCAAGAAAAAGGAAAAGCTAAAGAAACATCTCCGGCCGCTGATCCTGAAGTCACTCTAATCCATGTAGCAGATGCTGATGAAGTTCACAAGGTTGCAGACAACCCACTAACAAAAGAACCTGCAAGTTTCATCACTTGAGAAGACTTGGAGCGCTTTTTAGAGGATCGACGAAAAGACAAGACATCATCTGTCCATTGTCATCAACCTCCATATCCTGCAGTTACACAGATAATTCCTTTTCCAAAAGGCTACACTTCTCCAACGTTCACACTTTACAACGGAACAGGAAATGCTCGAGAACATGTCTTTTGATTCTTAGAATCATTAGGCGAGCATGAACACAATCATGCCGTTCGTCTGAAGGAATTTTCAAAGTCTATGACAGGCATAGCATATACCTGGTACAACAACATCGCACCAGGCAGCATTGCTAGCTGGGGAGAGATGATTAATGTTTTTTTACAAAAAGTACTACTTTGTTTCAGAACAAGTCACTCTCTCCGATATTGGTAGGATGTTTCAAAGGAGCAACGAACATCCCAATGACTATGTGAAAAGGTTAAGAGTTCAATCTTTGGACTGCCATGATCCAAACGTCACAGAGCAACAACTTGTAGACATGTGCATAGATGGGATGATCCCGGTTACAGAGCCTTGCTAGAAAATCTCAAGTTCCAGACTTTTTCAGAGCTTCATGAAGCAGCCAAACGATCAGCGACTACTGCACCTAATTTACTGAAAAGAGAAAACTCTTCAAGATCGAGGAACCTCGAAGCAGCCGACGCCTAGTCAACAATCAATACAATCTCCCTCCTTCAACAAACGTTGTTGCTGAAAGGAATGAGAGGAAAGCCGGGACACAGCATCGAATCGCTTATCCAACATCCCAGGATCCTCTGAAGGCGCAAAGAAAAGATAACAATTACTGAAATGCACAAACCTCGACCAGGCATCAACGAACGAGAAATGATCAGACAAATACAAACTTCTCTCTTCTCATGAAGGAGTGATCGAGTTACTGGAAGTCTGGGTTCAAGATGGTGTGATCAAATTTTTGTTCATCAGGAGAGAGCCAACTGAAGAAGAAATGGAGAATCCCAGGAGTACACAAGAATCCTCTCCAGTCAGAACCTTTACGCTCTCTGAACAACCAGTCAAAGAAGCAGTTCAATCATTGGTCGAAACGTGAATTGCTCTATCTGTCGAAGGCACAAAGGAGAAACATGTTCACAACACTGAACCACATCATGTCAAGAAGTCCATTCCGGAAATACTTCTTGAGCCTCCAGCCACAGACCAAGAGATGTACGACTGAGGACTGCTTACCACAGTCAATCTCAGAAGAAACAAATTTGGAAGAACGTTGATCGATGCTAGCACAGCCATCAACAACATTACACTGAAAACCATCGGATCCACAGGAATCACTCGACAAGAAGCTACTCATGCTCCTATCTCAATCAGAGACCTTGAAGGAACGCTCGGAAATACTTATGGCTACATCACTCTCAAAGTGAACATAAGTTCAACCTGGATAGAAAACAAGTTTCATATAATCAGTAATATCCAGGATATGACATGTCCTTCAAACGAGCGTAGATCCACGCTGAAAAAGATGGGTACTTACAAAGCGCATTTGGTTACACATCTCTCCAACGAAGAAAGTTCTGATCCAGAAGATTTGGAGGGTGTTCCATCATCAGAGCACTTGGAGGAATCTTTGACAAGGTTGAAACAAGAACTGCAAAAGATGCATAGACATTCATCAAAAGGTCATGTACTCAGGCAAGTCTCATTCCCCCCATGTCTATGTCATTTATTTCCTCATATGTTATTCTAGCATGGGGACTCTATTCTGCTAGCATCTCTGCTGTTGCAAGACGCTATAAGTGGGTAATCTCACTTCAGTAATATTTTACCAAGTGGTTGAATCTGACATTTCTCCGAATCGAGCATCTCACTGAGACATTCATTACTGAGATGATGTTCAAGCACGTCAAAGAAAAATGGAGGCATTTCTCCATAGCCTTGCAGGAGTGTTCATGTGTGTCATCAAACCAGAAATCTCTGATGTCTGAACAAGTGTTGAATCCTACTACCGCGACTAAAGGAATGCTGAATATACAGAAGATAGTTGGGACCGAAACGATCAAACCTAAGACATTCTCAAGGGATATGACGCTTCAACGCTCAAGCATCTAAGAAGCCTTCAAATTGTACTCCCAATCAAAGGGTACACCTCCTATAACGACGCATCTAGCTTCAACTCAAATATCTCGACGATGACACACTGATTCAACACCAGTGCAATCAAAGTGTAACTAAATTACAATCGCTAATTCTTCATTATCCCATGATAAGACTTCTGAAGCAGATGCAACATCATTCATCCATGGATGACACAGACTCCTTCAACATACACTGGGGACTTGATCTTATTGGAATTTTCAATCTGATGTGAATCCATAAAACTTCATCAACGGAACCTCTCTACATCACAAGCCTTGCACGACCAAGGAACTTTTTCTCCTCACATCCAGAATGGAGACTATTGCTGTTATCTGCCACAACAACATCGATTCCCTGATGAAGCCACTTCACAGTAAAGTCATATTCAGGATAATTTGGGTTGAAGTCCTAAAACATCTTCATCTTAGGAATGCTCAACTCACCAACTAGTCCGTGAAAGGCTCACTGGATGAAGGAGCAAAGGCTATATCGATGTTCTATACTTTTTCGGTCTCTGGAGCAACTCCAAACATAGTATCGGCATCAACAAGGATATGTGGAGGAGATTCGTTCATGGTCTCAGCATCAACAAGAATTTCTGGAGAAATTTCAATCGTGATCTAGCATCAACTACGGTCTCAGGGGCAACATCCTCATGACCAGCTTCATCGACTATCCGTTCTCTGAAGTGTTACTCGATGGATCGGACTTCTCAAAGCACTAATGATTCATATCAAGGTGTGTAGACATGAAATATGTTCACATGAAAGTCTTTCTGAAGCTTGCACAACAGGCGGGCACAATCCCAAATCTTCTACAAGATGTTCTCATCACCTCTACAAATGAGATACAACATACTTCAGCCCATAGGTATACAAAAACGTAACAATTAGTGAGGAATGGGATAATACTTCCTCAATGAAAGATGTTCGTCTATGTCTTTTCTACAACATACCAAAAGGGCGCATCAATCGTACATACGAACTGAAAGATATGGCCTTTACCGTCAAGCCTATGAAATCTGAAAGTCTTGTGCGGGATTACAAATTACAAATGAGCACGTTTCGTTGGATGACCTATGCAACTTCAAATTGAGTTATTCTTTTCTAATATGATGACCCAGTATCTTAGCTCCAAAATTTGGGGTCAAGCACCGAATTCCGACGTCGTATGAGCTTCCTACAGCTTCCAGAGCGTACAACATGCAAGCAGCAATTCTTGGACAGGATTCATAACTTCCACAGTCGATCAGTGTCCACCATGTCTTTCCACTAAGTCCTTCATCAAGGTACCTTGAACTTCGACAACCTAAGTCTTTACATCAATTTTTCTACCTGGGTCGTCTATCCAAGTCTTGCCAGAAAGGAGAAAACGAAAAGGAGAGATTTAACAAAATACTGGGGACTGACGGTCCACTGATCATGGCGATTAGTTTCATAGTCCAAGACCAGTGGAACCAGACTCTCATGTTCTCATCATTAATCATAGAAGGAATTCTACCACTGGGACATGCAACCACGGTCATTGCATCACCCCCTCTTGAGAGCGACCTCAGTTATGGTCCCGTGACCAGGGTTTCAGAAGTAATGTTTCTACGACTGACAGGATCAAGACGGCACTGCAAGCACCATGTTCATGTATCAATCAATGGTTCCTGAACTCAAATGACTCAATAAATTAAAATCTTTCACAAACCGTTCAAGACACAAGCGAATGGTCTAAAGACACAACATGAGTGTTTTACAACAAGCTCGTCTGAGATGATTTTACACTGCCACGCACAAAGAGGCGATCTGGGAGAAATTGGTGAAAAATCTAGGGATTAGTCATATACCATTCTCTTCGTATGGATGTCCTCCACCACATATCCAAAATTCATAGAAATTGGAGAAACGATCAAAAAGATGTGGCCAAAACATTGGACTACATACCAGCTGAAAAATTTCTGGAAGTCTCCTGGAAGTTTACAGTTTCGTAAATTTCGACCCTTAAACGTGCTCAAAAACCGAAAATAATCTACGTTAAAGCTTGGAAATTTTCTGAGGATAAAGAAACATGGGTAGATCACGAAAATCCGACGTCGGACGAAGATTCTACAACATTTTCAATGAATACCTGACTTCTGATTTTTCTGATGACGAATTATGACGAAATTCTTCATTCATCTACATCTGAATCAGAAGCTACGCCTTCCGCGGGAGATCATACTTCATCTTCAACCTCTAGTCTCATTTGATGAAGCCAACGGCGTTTTGCTGATAAGCTGCAAGCCTTTCATCTTCAGCTTTCCTTTTCAGTAATGATCATCTCGTCACTGCTTCTCTTTTGCATCCGCTAAGGCTAAGAAAGCGTTGATTCCACCACAAATGACTCCCAGATGACCGAGAGACATACAATGCATCAGCTTTCCAGCGTCTCTGAAAGGTTGATTCACCTCGTCATGAACATCTGCAGAAGAATTCATCTTTGACTTGATATTTCTGGAGCGTTCCCCGAAAGGGCCAGAAGAGTGGTTGTAACCAGAAGCCACCACTATCTGAAGCGAAAGACATGGAATCATGGATATACCAATAACAAACGTGTAACAAAATGGTAACAATCCAACTCTTACCTATTTACAATTTCACTAGCTGTAGTGATTATAACGTCGAAATTAAGAAAACTTGCTCGTTCCCTCAAACCTGCAAAGACGAGCAAAATTCATTATCTAAAATCATGACTTGATTTTCATAAAACCGTGAACAACCCACGTGAATTTTAACATCCACTGGTTTTTCAAAAACTCGACAGACGTCCATTCTACAATTATGAAAACTCACATACAGACATTATTTCACCATGTATAGTGGTCTACTTTCAACAGTTGTTCAAAATCAAAACATGATGTTACAAAATATATAAATATTTAACGTGAAACTCACGTAAATTTGAAAAATATATCTATGTATTTTTGCTCCCTCGCACGAGCATCTGACTTTGAAGCGAGAGTATATTTTCAAAGATTTCTGAAAGCTCGAAGATAAAAAAATTTCATGAAAGCTCATAAACAAAATTTTATTACTAACAGACGCACGTCTATTAAAAAAAAACTTTTCTCTCGTACGAGCATCTACCTTTGAAACGAGAGTTTAATCCACTTTGTGAAATCTCACATATTTAAAAAAATAATAAAAATAAAATTTTGGTTTTCGTGAAAGCTCAAAGACAAAATTTTATATCATCATACTGAGGTCTATTTTGTTTTTTCCTTAAACTAACAGACGAACGAGCGTTTGTTCCTAAAACAAGGATTTCTTTTCTTGGGCCCGGACCCATGAATCCTAAATCAACCAAGGTCCCATCATCAAATCAGCGGTTCTACACCAATTTATGTCGTTAGACGATACTCTATCATGCCGCTGGGATCTTCGTTCAAACCGTGGTTCGCTCGCGCGATCGAAAATCCGGTAACATCTTATCTTACAACTAAGTTCAACTACTAATTTCATTCATAACTGGAAAATCACCATTTAGTGCTGACTGAGGAACATGAATGTCCCTCACTAAGCAGGGGACTTAATGTAGATGGTCGATTTTCGACAAAGGCTAAAATCGTAAAACCATAATTGTACATGCTCCTGATCAAGCAATCAAATGAATATTGATGCTCATGTCTCTCATTGAAGCATGAAAGCTCATTCCATGAAATCTCTGACTGAGAATACTGTCTCCCAGAGTATATGTAGATGTGTAGTCTCTCAGCTGAGGCAAAGACACATCTCATGAATACTGAGCAATTTCAGTAATTACTTCTATATGGAATCGAAAGATTGGACGGCTCCTAGAAAACTTGCCTGCTAGTATAGAGCAATAACGTCTTCAGGATGCAACAAGATTTTCCCTGACTATATAAAGGAAATATGACGCTTCAACAAGCTCATGTTACTCCACTCTCAGATAATTAATGCTCCTAGAAAGCATGCCTGCTAGTATAGAGTCATCAATTAATTATCTCTCATCGTTAACTGAATATTCGGCAATATTCTACGATTCTTCGTAATATTTCGTCACTTCAATTCGTGATTCTTCCCAGCAGAATTCCACGGGTTAGTGATTAATTTTTAATGTACGGGAATCTGAGCCGCTATCGAGTAAGTCCTGACCAAAATGGTGCAAGTGTACTCAGCAATAATGCACAAACGAGCACCTGAATGCACGAACGAGCATTCCAAAACACGAAGAAACGATGAACCTATGCAAAATAGGAAGAAAATAATAAATAATAAAATATTAATGAGAACCAAGGGACTGGGCCCACCGGCTGCCCGGTCGTGTCGTGGCCAGTCCCACGCCCAATTTTATATTTTATCATATTTTTATTATTTTCATGATCTCATGAAAATCTCTTCATTTGAGCAAATATCCTTCGTTTCATGAAAACTCCTTAAATTTTATAAAATTTTCCTCAAGTCATGAAAAATAATATGAAATGAGGGAAACTCGTGGGACCAGGCTCTAGCCGGCCGGTCATTCCCTAGCCGGTCCCACACGCCCTTTGTTTTATTATTGTTATTTTTTATGTTTCCCTTATCTCATGGAAACTCCTTGATTTCAACAAATTCCTTGGTTTCAACAAAATCCTTGGTTTTATGATATTTCCCTAAAATCATGAAAAATATTATAAAATTAGGGAAAGTGCATTGGCCGGACGGCCATGCCTTGGCCATAGCCGGTCCCGCACCTCATGACTCCCTATTTTATTATTATTATTTCCATAATCTCATAGAAATTCCTAACCTCATGAAATTCCTCAGTTTCATGGTATTTCCTTCACATCAAGGAAAATACATAAGATTAGGAAAGGTGTTGCGGGATCGAGCTTGCTAGCTGGCTGGCCATGCCCTAGACGCGGCCGGTCCCACACCTTGCAATCCCCTATTTTATTAATTATATTTCATCATCTCATGAAGATTTCCCAGTTTCAGCAAAACCCTGAATTCGTCATATTTTCTCAAAATGTTGCTCAAACGCGCATCAGAAAATATGAAACTTTCAGGACTGAGACATGGACATTATGGTGACACGGCCATTTCTGCTTGACCAAACAAGGTTGGCCTTAGGGCTTGCAAATAGCCGGTCCCACATGTTTTAATAATTTTGACCTAACTTGCTCAATTGCTCATATTAGGTCCAAACTCTTCTCAAACAACTGGGAGTTTGCTCAAACGACTATCAACTGGTCCCACGAACACCAAGAGCCGGTCACATGACCTTTGGTCGGTCCCTCATCTCTCCATAATCAGGTTTTACTACCTAACGCTCACACGAGCATTATTTTAATAAATGATTAAACCAGCATTTAATCATCCTTTCACCAACTGGTCTTCATGAGACTTTGGTATTTTGCTCATCTGAGCATCTGGGCGTTACATGGTCGACTCATCATCCCATGTAGCCGGTCCCTCCTTCACTCCGTGGTTAATTTTCAAAAAATCATTAATTGATCAAGAATTAGGGTTTCGAATCCAGAGCTCTGCAAAAACAGAATTCTGAGCAGATTCAAACACTAATAATTTTACGTTGATCCCATGATCAATACTTTTATTATTATGCTCGGCTCTCATCATTAATACTTTATGTGGTCCTTCCACCAACAATTCATCAAATGAGCGGCATTTGCTCAGACGAGCAATATTTGCTCAGATTAAGGAGTATTGGTTCAACTATCAATATTCACCAGCAACATTTGCTCACCTTAAATTATCAACATTTATTAGATAATATACCCTTGTCTCAGCAGACATGTTTAATTCATGAGTCTCAGAACATTTGCAAATCACGTTCAACTCAGCAATGCAAGGACTCATCGTCCCATAAAGTCAACAACTGACTCCACAACCGCGAGATGTCAATCGTGTCACATGGGGGGATATTAACTAGGGTTTTGGTCTAGCGGTCTACGTCATGTGTGTTCATACACACGATGAGAATGTGAGCAAGTCGTGTAATCAGTTAGAGGAGTTAGCAGAGTAGTGGATAGGAAACTGCACGATGAGCAACTGGTTTTGATACGACTTCCCACTTCACCACTCTTTGACTTCAGAAACTGTCACACTTCATGGGATCAAGGTGTTTACAATTCTAGCAATATAAAAGGCCTCTGAATCATGATTGAAACGGACAAGAATTTCTCGACATATTCATACAGATAATCTTTCGTCTACACGAACTCATCGTCTGAGCAATCACTCTCAACTGAGTAAATTCAATCATTCAGAACTTTCTTACGCATAATACACAACACACCTACAATCTCGATCACCACCGATCACACACATTTCTCAGCTTCCCTCCTACAGATCAACCAATCCTCTCTTGTGACCGAATTGACTCTGGAACGGCCATTGTCTTGGTTTAGACCGGAGTCCTACAGATTGATCTCTCAAACTTAAAACACTCCCTTCTTGCAGTGCATCTGTGTGAGGTTGAGCATTTTCTCGGTTCAAGGAGTCTCCTCCGCACGGTCATTTCCTCAATTCCGTAAAAACCAGCAAATCGTTTTTCTCCATCTACACAGACCAATAATTGTGGTTCAACCAAGCGATGCTCTAACATGGATCTTGATTTCAAAGAGTTGATTCTTTTTGTTTTGGTCTTTTTCAGTTTGATGATTTTGTGGTAGTAAACTTTTCCATTTAGTTGTAACATCAAACTTTTAGTGGGATTTTCTGCAAGAATTCCTCAACTATCACGATCGTATCAATGGCACGACCACTAGGAATAACCACAGTTTTAGTGGCGGAAACATGGGACATGTTTATGGCGATCATAACAGCAACAACGACAATGGACATATGTTTGCTTAGAGTCAAATTCACAAAACCTCATTCTTTTCACCATAATACGGATCGAGACACCATCGTACTTGCGAGTTTTGATCAACAAAATCAGATCCCTACTACAATCTATTTTGCATCATACAAACCACCACATTTATGAAGAGGCCAACCAGGCGACGAATACACTAGCAAATTAGGCGGAAGGCAGAAGTCAACAAAGATCTTCTAGTGGCATAGTAATATTCATCTAATTTTGATGAATTTACTGGAAGAGGGGATATCCAAATTATTTTGAAAATAATTGCTTAATACAGTGAATTATAATGCTATAAAGTGTACAAAAGTATATGACTAAATGGGAATGAAAGTTGTACGCTATACTTACTTAACAAACGACATACTTCGTAACTAGGATTGAAAGCTTTTCTAAATGTCTTACGTAAATGGGCAAGACATTTAGAAGTAAATTGTAGCCACCCGTTATCCATATATTTATGTTAATACCAAAATTACCCTTCCTAATTAAGTTCATGTAATGAGTGTGTTAAGCTAATTAATGACTAATGTAAGATTAAATCAATAAATTATTCATTTTTTTTAATTAAGTTATTGAGAGAGAAAAAAAAGGAGAATATAAGAGTTTTGGAAAAGCTCAATTTTTTTTTTAATCTGAACCATCAAACTTCCCAGACATACTTCAAATTTAGTTTTTTGTTGCTTGAATTGGCCAAAATTTTCCAAAAATGAGAAAATTTTATAGCTTGATTTTGGCTAAGTCAAACATGTTTGGCTACAAGATCTGAAGAACAGGTAGCCGAACTGCTCTGCAAATGTAGTTCAGCTAATGTTTATGAAGCCACAGGTAGCCGAATTTCGTATTAATGGAGTTTTTGCTTTCAGAGAAGTCATATTAGGAGAGAAAAATTGGAACGCGCGATTGGGGGATATCAAAACTAATTGGGGGATAGAGGAAAAAGATAAAAACTGGATCCAAATATCAAATCAGGGTCACCCTTTATCTAATTATTTTTTAAATTCCTAATCTACCCCTCACTAATCAAGTTTAGTGGTTAATTAAATTTAGTAAAAATCTTTAGTATTTGTTAAATGATTAGTGTGTATTTATTTTTGAATTTGAGTGAGTGAGGTGAGAGTAAAAGGAGGGAAAAAATATTTGAGAGGGAACTTTTTTTGTTGAAAATGGAGGATGATTGTGAAGAGAGAATTGCTGCTGCTGAATCTTTAGCTCAACTACAACAAGAAGCATATCTTCAATCTTCGGTTAATGATAAAAACTCATGATTGGAATTATATGAAGAACCAACACCCTTGGATCGTGATTTTTGTGAGCATCAAGTGTTTTTTGAAGAACCAACCCAAGAAAGTAAACAAGTTCAATATATAAGCATCCCCAATACACAAGTAAAGCTGCTAAGAGGTTGAAAATTCGATTTTTTTTTGCATCCGCCATTTTTTTCTCTGAAAAAGCTTAGTACTGGAATAAAAATAGTATGAATACCATGCCGGCATCTCCAATACCGGCCTGGTATTTATACTATTTCTATGCCGGCTAAGAATATCCCCCATTTTGAAAATTTTGCCGGCGTGGTTTTCAACCAAAAATTCCATGCCGGCACGCCGTTAACTTTTTACCTACCACCGAATATTCTATGGAATATTCAACCGGCATGGTTCACTCCTAACTTTACCATGCCGGTACCACAAGAAAAACATCCAGAAGTTAACGAATTTTTAAGTTTAATATCGGCGTAGTTTATAAATTATCGAGTATGCCGGTGATGAGTTCCGGCTTAGAACCTTATAAAAAGAGCATGCCGGTACCGCAAGAAAAACATCCAGAAGTTAGTGACTTTGGTAGTAACATACCGGCATGGTTTTTAAATTATCGACCGTGCCGGTTCTGCGTACCAGCGTCGAACCTTGCGTAATTAGCATGCCGGAAACACCATTTTCGGTATTTATGTTCAAGAAAATACAATGCCGGTACTTTTTAAAATTAGGTCCTCTTTTTCAAGTGCAGTTTTGAAATGTCGGAACATTATTCGGAAATGCCCGCACTGGTTTGCGACTTTGGTTGTTTTGAGATAATTATGGTGGGACTGTCGTCGAGCATGCCGGAACTAGTACCCGGCGTATTCGAAAAATTCAAATCAATGCCGTGACTGAATAACGGCATGGTATTCAAACTAATTTTAACGTCGGTACTTGGTTCTGGTGTGGTCTTCATCCTAAATCGAATGTCGTAACTAAGTTCCGATGTGGTCTTCAACCTAAATCATATGCTGTAACACAGTGCCGATGTGGTCTTCATCCTAAATTGAATGCCGTTACACTGTTCCGGTGTGGTATTCATACTAAATTGAATGTCGGAACCCTAACCTAGCTCAACTGTTTCAGTTAGAGTTTGCGATTTTGACCTAAACCCATAGCTAAAAATCGATTGAAACACTAATTAAACAGTTCTAAATCACTTACCTTCTCACAGAAGCCATGTTTACGAGAAGTTGATCGTCCAAAGCCTCTTGTTCTTTGTGTTCTTGCTCTTGAGCAATCAAAGCAAGCCTTTCCTGTAATTTCTGTTGAGCAATCGATTTTGATTTCAATTGGACATCTGATTTCTTTCGTGGAGGCATTCTTATGGATTCAGGTAGGTTAATCGACGAAGAAATTTTTGAATTAACGATTAATCGTCGATGAAAAACGGATGAAGAACGATGAAGAAGATGAAAAAATAAATAAATTCGGAACCCTAACCTAGAGTGTGTCGGAACTGAATGGGGGATAATTGATTTGGCTTTTTTTAGTTTTAAGTTTTTATTTTGTGGGGAGGATACAACAGTCTTTTCATAATATTTTTTTAATATCAAAGGGTGTTTTAGTATTTTCGCCCCAAAAAACACCCCTTAGCAGACACCTTTGGTTGGGGGAAGTAATTCATATCCCCCAATTAGTTTTGATATCCCCCAATCGCGTTCAAAAATTGCGAGACCGAACTTGTAACAGAAAAATTCAGCTAGGAAATTAGAAAGTTCGGCTAGAATTTTTTTCTTTTGCGAAACAGCCGAAATGTTATTTATTTCCATCAGGTTCAACTAGTTCAACAAAGTTTTTTCACAAAATTTCTAACCGAACTTCTCTCTGCAACTTCAATTTTTATGATTAATACTCACTCAATTTATCATGGATTAGTCGGAAAGTACCTCTAATATACAAATTTTTAAAATACGGATTTAAAACGATTAAGAAATGGAAAAAATAATAGGATAAGAGAAGAATTTAAAATGAAATTTTTTTACTAAAAAATATTGTGTTTATTTATTAGAATTTTAGTTAAGTCAGTAGGATTAGGAGGGAAGCTATTAGGTTAGTCAGAATTGAAAAGTAAAGGATAAATTAGTAATTTTCTAACTTTAGGACACTCCTTATAATTATGGGGAAGGTGTCCTAAGTACATCATGGTCCCTGGATAATCGTTCTTCGATTACAAGTCGGTAGTAAGTGTATAACTATCACTAAACATAAAATTTTTTGGGCCCCACCGATGTGAGGCTCTAGGCAATAGCCTAGCTGGCCTGGTCCTTAAGAAAACTCTGGGATTCATGTCCTTAATTATTTTCTCAAGTGGGCGGTTGATGACCAATCCGAAGGGTCCCTGGCGCGGATCTGTGTTTCCTGATATAAGAAGAAACATAACAGTTCTTTCAAAGGTAGGAACACCATCAAGCTTTTCAGTTGCAACCAAGACACAACCATTTTCTAGTGCAGAAAGTGGGTGCGCCCATTTTGAACCAAGCGGTGTGGAGGATATATTTGAGACCTCTTCTTGGAGAGGATATCCAGAATCCACAACGACTACCTGCATAAAAATTTCATGGTTTACTTTTTCATTTCTTGCAAAAAAAAAATCAATAACCAGTAAAGAAAACAGTAACTGAATGAATGAAACTAACAATTGCACTGCTTAAACTGAAGGAAGCTTAATATGCAGTAGATGATTGAAGTGCAGAATGGATTAGCAACAAAGTAAGTTTTCCTATACAAAATTCAGTCTTGCTTTACCAAGTTATATCATGAACAATAGTGCAAAATCACGATCCGCATACAAAACTTTACATTAACATTCTATTCTCATCAACAAAATAGGCTAATGAACTAGTAAAACTGATAAACCTAAAGCAATAACAAAATCAATAACCAGAAGATCTTTCATAATGATAACTTGATTAAATAATTAGGTTTCTTGCAATATTCTAAAACGGAACCGCATCCAGGCTATAAAAGAAAGAAAACAAAAAAAATGAGCAGAGGCATCACCAAGGGACATCAGTCATCCCAACTAGGTTGGCACCACTGACAGACCCTTCATGATGATAGGCCCATCATTCCAGTATACACAGACTCTAATCCTCATTGTCTTACACACTCTTCTTCACTTTTATACTGAAATTGAAAAGCAATAAAAAGAGCCTAAAACCGATAAAACGGACTACATAAATCAAACTCATGTTTATTTGATAGAGATACCACTACTTTGTTGAAACTGATGCCAATCGAGTTTTCTGTATGGCACATTAGAAGATATAAGCATCTCATATTCCCTCATGGCAGCAAGGGGATCATAGACCTGGATAGACTTTTCCAATTTTTCTAATGCCAATCTTGATGCAGCCCTGTCTCTTTGTCTTTTCAATTTGGCTTGTCGCAAATTAAGGGAATGAGATCTTTCATCCTGGATTAATACAACAACAGAAAACTGCAGAATTAGGTCATTGAATTAAGGGATTATAAGATTTTTATGGTAAATATTGATGAACTGAATGATTAACTTACTGTTAGATGGAGATAAACCTCCAATTTATGGATAAGACCAGCACACCTAGCTCTCAACGATTCAATACGCTTAGATTTTGCAGTAGGTGATTCAACTATAAGTCTTCTAGTTTCGAAATCAGGATCCTGTAATTTGAACAATTAAAAAGATTTTAAATTGCAACTCAAACAATTAAGGGATACACAATCAAAATCATCAAAACCTTAATTTGAAGTAATCAAAGAAACTGAATCAACTAATGAATGAAGAACGAATTTGAAGAAGTTACTTAATAACATGCTAACCAGTTGTGAAGGTTAAGCTGGTGTTGCAGTGCAGGTTAAGAAGTGTTTCATGTATTAGTCAGCTGAGCTGTTACTGATCTGTCAATGACCTGTCACTCTTTCACACGTGTAACAGTTATGATTCGTCTGTGAATCTTGTCCATATATACTCTGTAATATACAAACAGTAAATGTAGGAATCATTATTAGTCTGCAGAGAGTTTTCTCTCTTTCATTAATGAATACGCTACCACTATGGTAGCAGACATGGTAGGTTAGAGTTTTTCGTTTCTCTTCAACCTAAATTTTTCGATCTTGATCTAAAGTGAAGCATCAATTTCTTCACTGTGTGTGTATCCTCAATCTGGTGTTGCATAGGTATTGATTCAATCTTTGTTCTTCACATCAAGATTTACTTTCTTGATTTCAATCTCAAAATCTTTTTCTTAGATCTCGTTTCTAGTAATTTTTCTTCATCATCTTCTTGAATACTCTTTTACTTCTGTAATCAATTCAAGTTTTCATTACTTCATGGAAAATCCAACAACTACTGCTTCTTTCTCTCAAATTCCACTAAATCAACTCGCTGGCTTTGTTCATCTTAAGCTTAAGGAAGACAACTTTATCACTTGGAAGAATTTATGAATCCAGTAATTCAAAAGTATAAACCAAGGCGATATCTTGATGGATCACATCCATGTCCTCCTCAGTTCACATCTCCACGCAATGAAGCTAATGGTGTTGAAAATCCTCTTTATCTTGACTGGATTGATGAAGATTCAACCATCACAATGTGGATAAACTCCACAATTTCAGATGCTGTAATAGCCTACTTTTCTAGATCTACAACTTCACATCAACTATGGACCAATATTGAAGAAATGTTTGCTCGCGCTTCCTCCACACATTCGATTCAAGTGTTAATGAACAGCCACTACAACTGATCATGCTCTCCTTTATAGAAGATTTGGACATCCCTTATTTCATACACTCCAAAGACTTTGTAATAAACTCAAATTGTCCAATGTCTCAAATAAACCCTTTTTCTGTAATGACTGCAAAATTTGCAGGTCTCAAAAATTACCTTTCCAGTTATCTTGTAATAAGGCTTCTAGACCTCTTGAATTACTACATATGGATTTATGGGGTCCCTGTAAAACTCCTTCCACTTCTGGTAGTTTGTACTATGCAAATATAGTAGATGATTTTACAAAGTATTGCTGGGTTCTGCCTTTGTCATCTAAATCTAGTTTCAAACAATCTTTTATATCTCTGATGAGTGCTAAAAAGTGCATATTTCTATATATTTTTCTTGGCATTTAACTCATCTTTTGTGCATTAATTCTACATTTTATCCCATATTCTGTATTTTCATTGTTTTCAAGAGTAAATATTTTTATTAATTAATTTTGCATTTTTAGGTAATAAATAAAGTTTGGATGAATAGCGGAGCGAAAAGAGCAGAAAAGTAGTGAAAAGCCGGGAGGAATTACACAAGGAAGCCGCGAAGAATGTTGTGCACAAGACCAAAAGGCTAGAAGTGGGCTTGAAGAGGAAGAATTGTTCTTAAACAAGATATGGGCTTGGCATACCCAAGGCCCAAAACCCTCACCCAAACCCATTACCAATATCCATACCCGCATTCATCTTCAGCCGTCAGATTGGATCATCTCAGCATCCTACGGTCGCTTCATCGTCGTGCATCGAAGTCTGAAGCTCCTGTCAAACACTACAACACCTAACTCCATCTTGGACCGTCAGTTTTGATGTATTCCATATCCAACGGTCGCTCCACATCCATTTACATCAGATTGTTGGATCTTTCCCTCATCCTATCATCCTACGGATTCCCCTCACAAAACATCGAGATTTGATGGGTCTGCTCAACACCCAAACAACCAAATACCATATACCCAAAACAAACACACCCTAGCCAAAACCCATCGAGCCATCTCCTTCTTCCCCTCTTCTGCAACAGCGACGCTGTCTCCATCACCACCACCATAACCCACAAATCACTCAACCACCACCACTCGAGCCATCATCACTTCTAACAACCAAGACCTACCTTTCTAGCCACTTATAACATCACCTCCTAATCGTTTCATCTCACAGGAGCCCTAGGTTAGGAGTTGATGAAATAGGTGAGGTTAGAGGATAAATCGAAGGCATGGGTAGCATCAGCAGACGACAAGGAAGCATGGGTGAGAGCTATCAATCGTTTTCAGAGATTAGGTAAGGATTTTTTGTAAAACCCTAATTTCATAAATTGGGGATTTTTGGGGAAAGTTAGTGTACGTCTAATTAGGGGCATGGGTGAAAGTTCTCGAGTAGTTTTCAATGTATTAGGTGATTTAATCTCACTTTTTGTCAGAACCCTAGTTCACTGTTTTGGGGATTTTAGGTTAAAAATTATTGTTTGTATAAATAGATGTGTGGGTGTGTAATAGAATCATCCTGGGCTAGCCAGTGAACAACATGCTTTGAGTTATAAATTTTACTTCTTAAAAATTGCAATATTAATTTGATACTTGATATATTTTCACCTTGACTGTGTATGCTGTTATGATGATATTTTTGAGTATGTCTACACCTGTGAAGATGATGATAATGGTCATGTATATGTTCTAGTTTCATCTGCTAGGGATTTGAGGAAGCCCTAACTTACTGTTATGTATTACACTATGATTATGTTGTTCTTGATTGATAAACAAGTTTAGGAAAGAATCAAAGTTAGTAAATCATCATTCTACTCTCACATTGTATGTTATGAATACATGGTATGTTATGAATACATTGTAGTTAGACTAATAGCATGTTGATAAAACTACAACTCATGTTCAACCAGACCACTCTTAATCCTTAGACTAGTTGTGTCTTAACCAAGACAATTAGTGCTTTGGAGTCATACTTTAGTTGATTTGATCTTTCTATAGGAGAAACTCCTTAGATGAAGATAACCAAGAATGGAATCTTAATCCTTGCATCTTATAAGGCAAGAATAGCATAATCTAGTGAATACATGGTGTAAGTTAGAGGTGGACTTAATAACCCTAGTAACTCAATCCTTTTTATCAACTTTTGTCACTAGCTCCTTTGAATTCAGTTAACTTTTGAAACTTAGAGAACTTTAGCAAATCCTCCAAGTCCCTGTGGACAAAACCCTTATTTACTTTTTCTTGCTTCAACTTCCCTGTGCACTTGCAGGCTATTTTAGGTACTTCTTTTCCTTTCTACCAAGTTTTTGGCGCCGCTGCCGGGGACTCGGTAGCGGTTTGCTTGTTTTCTGTTTTCTTTCTTGTTTGTTCCTGACCTGCAACTTCCTTGTTTGCTGCTACTGTTGCTGCTGCTGTGAAGCTGCTGTTGCTGTTGCTGCTGCTGTGAAGCTGCTGTTGTTGTTGTTGCTGCTCCCTCCTGCTTGCTGCTGCTGTGAAGCTGCTGGTGCAATTCTGCTGAGCTGTTGATTAAGGTTGCTAAGGAAGATCCAAGCCCAACTGGGCTAGTGCAACAAAAAGGGATAAAAAGCCCAAATTTGGGCTTCCCTCCAAAAATCAAGTAAGCCTAACCCATGAGCTAACCCAACTGGGCCTCATTAAATTTCTTTGGGCTTGTATTTAAGTATTTATATTTGGGCTTGTAAGAATTTTTCTTTTTCTTTTTCTTTATTTTTTTTATTTTGGGCTTGTAATAATTTTTTCTTTTTCTTTTTCTCTTTCTTTTATGGGCTTGTAATTATTTGTTTGTTATTTTTTCTTTTCTATTGTGGGCTTGCAATTTAATTTGGACTATAGGTTTTTATCCCATCCATTGGGCTCCTAAAAAACAATTCTGTTGGGCCGTGAGTTAAGATTTTTCTCACCAAAATTCTTCAAAGAACCCAAGAACCAAAAGCCTTTTAGTTGGTTGGGCTTTGTCCCAATTAATCCAAAAATTTTCTAAACCCATTTTAAACCAAAGTTTCTAACCCTCTCAAACCAAAAATTTGGGCTCTACATTTTATAAACCAAAACCCATTGTGAAACCAAAACCCAACAAAACCAAATTTTAGGTCGTGTTTTTTTCATTGACTGTGGGCTTGTTAGATGTTATTTCATCGATCAATGATCTTATTAGGATATGGTTGTGACCTTTAGAGACCAATCAAACCGACTAATTAGAGTCAATCCAATAGACCCAATTGACATACCCACATCTTCTGAGGAAAACACACCGGACCAACCTGAGATAATGGAAGAACCCCGTAGTCTCAAGGATTACATGTATCCCACAAGGACAAGTCAACCCTCGTGCATTGTTTTACCAGAAGCTACTGGTCATTATGAGCTAAAATCGAGCACAATACAAATGCTTCCCGTGTTTAGAGGAATTGAAAATGAAAACCCTTACCATCACGTGAGAGAATTCGAGGAGATTTGTGGAACTATACGTTTCACTCAGATGTCTGACGAAACCCTAAAATTGAGACTATTCCCTTTCTCTTTGAAGGAAAAGGCCAAGTCATGGCTGTATGCTTTACATACACAGTCAATTAGGACGTGGGACAACCTCACAAAAGAGTTTTTCAAAAAGTTCTTCCCTAATCACAAGACTGCGACAATTCGTCAAAGTCTGAACAGCTTTGTACAATTAGAAGGTGAAACCTTAGCTAGATATCTTGAGAGATTCAATGAATTGTTGCTTAAGTGTCCCCATCATGGTTTTAAAAAATGGAGACTTGTGAAAATTTTGTATGAAGGTTTAGATGTCTCCACCCGAACAATTGTAGAGTCTATGTGCAATGGACTCTTCACAGATAAAAGTGCTGATGACTCTTGGGCTTTCCTAATTGAAGTTGCTGAAAGAACTCAACAGTGGGAGTCCATTCGTGAACCTAGAAAGACTACACCTGTAGATAAGGTCCATAGAATTGAATCTGATTTTGAGGGAAATGCAAAAATGGCAGCACTAGCAAGAAGAATAGAAGCGTTAGAACTTCAGAAAAACGTAAAACCTTCTACCACTGCTTTCTGTGAACATGTCGAAATGGCTATCTGTGCTATATGTAACGGTTCTGACCATCAGGTCAGTGATTGTCCGGAAATGCATGCATTCCAAGAATCTAGGCTGGAACAGGCACATGCTATGTTTCAAAAACAAGAGCATAACCCTTATTCACAGACCTACAACCCAGGATGGAGGAACCACCCCAATTTTTCATGGTCTAAAGGACCCATTCAAGGAGGACCATCTCAACCCACTCAAAGCTATCAAAACAATCAAGGCTATCAATACCCTAAAAATCCTCAACAGCAGTCGTACCCTCAATACACTGCTGACAAGAAATTGTCTAGCATCGAAGAGAGTATCAATCAGTTGACCCAACATCTGATGAAAAATGAGAAAGCAACTGATCAACGAGTCTCCGCTCTAGAACTACAGATGGGTCAAATTTGCGATGCACTGAATACAAGAGAAAAGGGTAAACTTCCTAGCCAGCCCCAACAAAATCCAAAGAGGATATTTCAAGCAGGCACATCATCTTGCAATGAAACCTCACCCGATCAATCCATTCCATCACCACTCTCCGAAGTGGTAAGATTGTTGAGAACAATGTTGGCATACCACAATCAAATGAATCTGAGCCAAACATATCATTGCCTGCACCACCAAAGAACACCTCCAACTTAGAAAAGGAGCCTGAGCACATTAGTGAAGCCGACAATCCCACTGTTGTGAATATCCCTCTAACTCCTAATGCTCATGTTGCTCCATATCCTCAGAGGTTAGTTCAACAGAAAGCACCCATTACAATGAATGTTAGAACTGTTCAAAAGAGTCAACATCAACATTCCTTTTCTTGAGGCAATCAAGCAAATCCCTGCATATGCCAAATTCCTCAAAGACTTGTGTACTCAAAAGCGCAAGCTTAATGTGCAAAACGTGCTTTCTTAGCTGAACAGGTGAGTTCCATCATTCTAAACAAAACTCCACCCAAGTTTAGGACCCAGGTTGTCCAACAATCTCTTGCACTATCGGAAACACACGGTCAATAAGCTTTATTAGATCTAGGTGCAAGTGTGAACCTCCTGCCATATTCTGTTTATGTGCAGTTAGGTCTTGGAGAGTTGAAGCCTACACCCATAACTCTCCAATTGGCGGACCGATCCGTCAAAGTTCCTCGTGGAGTGGTAGAAGACGTTTTGATTAAGGTTGAAAAATGCTATTTTCCTGTAGACTTCATTGTCTTAGACACTCAACCTGTACAAAACCCAAATTGTCACATTCCTGTCATTTTAGGACGTCCTTTCTTGGCGACGTCCAATGCGATCATCAACTGTCGGAATGGAGTGTTGAAACTATCTTTTGGAAACATGACTGTAGAATTGAATGAGTTTAATGTTAGTCAACAGCATGTGAATCTTGATGATGAGGATGTACATGAGGTCAATATGATTGAGAGTTTGATACAAGATTCATTGACTGGCATTATGTCAAAAGATCCCTTGCAAGCATGTCTGGAAGATGTTAACTTGGAGTTGTATGATGATGAATACATTGGTGAAGTCCAATCTTTGCTTGAATCTGTACCTCAAATGGACATCACTAAATGGCAGAATACAGTGGAACAACTCCCACTTTTTGAGAAGTTTGTTATATCTTCGGATGAGTCTCCTAAGGCCAAACAGGAATTGAAACCATTACCTGATACTTTGAAGTATGCATTTCTAGGTCCTTCTGATACTTTACCTGTTATCATTTCTTCACGATTAAACATAGAACAGGAAAACAAGCTTTTAGGAGTACTTGAGGAGCAGAAAGAAGCCTTAGGATGGACCATCTCATATCTCAAAGGGATAAGTCCTACCATTTGCATGCACCACATTAATCTTGAAGAGAATGCCAAACCATCTAGGGAAATGCAAAGGAGACTTAATCCTAACATGAGAGACGTTGTTAAGAGTGATATCTTGAAGCTACTTGATGCGGGTATCATATATCCGATTTCAGATAGTAAATGGGTTAGTCCCATTCAAGTTGTGCCTAAGAAGTCAGGCGTTACTGTAGTTCGGAACGAAAAGAATGAGTTAGTCCCTTCACGTACAACCACAGGATGGCGAGTATGTATCGACTACAGGAAGTTGAACACAGTGACAAGAAAAGATCACTTCCCCCTTCCCTTCATAGACCAAATGCTAGAACGTGTGTCTGGACACAGTCACTACTGTTTTCTAGATGGCTTTACCGGTTATAACCAAATTCATATTGCACCGGAAGATCAGGAAAAAACTACATTTACGTGTCCATTTGGGACATTTGCTTTTAGACGTATGCTTTTCGGGTTGTGTAATGCACCTGCTACTTTTCAGCGTTGCATGATGAGCATTTTTTCAGACATGATAGATAGTTTTCTCGAGATCTTTATGGATGATTTCTCTGTGTTTGGTTCCTCTTTTGATGAATGTTTGGACCATCTGGTCCTTGTGTTGTCTAGATGTAAGCAAAAGAATCTGATTTTAAACTGGGAAAAATGCCACTTCATGGTAAACTCCGGCATAGTTCTAGGACACATCGTTTCGGAAAAAGGAATTGAAGTAGATAAAGCTAAAGTCGACCTCATTCAACATTTACCACAACCCCACTCTGTGAAGGGGATTCGATCATTTTTAGGTCACGCTGGGTTCTACCGGCGATTCATCAAAAACTTTAGCCAAATCTCAAGACCTTTGTGTAATCTGCTTGTGTAATCTACTCAAGACTCTCCTCACCTCAGCTCCTATTGTCCAACCACCCAACTGGGAACTACCGTTCGAACTCATGTGTGATGCCTCTGATTATGCCGTTGGCGCTGTTTTAGGACAGCGTGTTGATAGACTACCATATGTAATATACTATGCTAGTAAAACACTTAATGATGCTCAACTCAACTATTCGACTACCGAGAAGGAGTTACTTGCCGTGGTATTTGTATTAGACAAGTTTAGATCTTATTTGATAGGATCTAAGATCATCATATACACTGACCATGCGGCTTTGAAGTATCTTCTTTCTAAGAAGGATGCTAAAGCTCGCCTTATTCGATGGATACTCTTATTACAGGAATTCGACATCGAAATCCGTGATAAGAAAGGTTGTGAGAATGTGGTTGCTGATCACTTGTCCCGATTAACTAGTGAGTCTATTGATAAATCTGAGCTGATTAGAGAATCATTCCCTGATGAACAATTGATGTCTGTGTCAAACCTTCCTTGGTTTGCCGACATTGTTAACTACCTTGCTACAGGTAGAATTCCCTCACATTGGTCGAGACAAGACCGCTCCAAGTTCTTGGCTGAAGTTAAACATTTCCTTTGGGACGACCCATATTTGTTTAAGTACTGCCGAGACCAAATCATTAGGAGATGTGTACCCGACATGGAACAGAAAGATGTGATATCTTTCTGTCATGACCAAGCATGTGGAGTGCATTTCAGTGCCAAGAAGACCGCTGCAAAGATCCTGCAGTGTGGGTGTTACTGGCCATCGCTGTTTAGAGACTGCCATGAGTATTGTATTGCTTGTGAGCACTGTCAGAAACTAGGAAGTATCTCGAGGAGAAACATGATGCCGTTGAATCCGATTTTGATCGTGGAGCTATTTTACGTGTGGGGGATTGACTTTATGGGTCCATTTCCTATTTCTGAAGGAAAATTATACATCCTAGTTATTGTTGATTACGTTTCGAAGTGGGTTGAAGCTGTTGCAACCAAGACGAATGACCACAAGGTGGTACTCTCATTTCTGAAGGAGAACATATTTTCACGTTTTGGTACCCCTAGATCTATAATCAGTGACGGTGGTTCACATTTCTGTAACAAGTACTTTGAGTCTTTAGTACGCAAGTATAGCATAACCCACAAGGTTGCAACTCCGTACCACCCTCAGACAAGCGGACAAGTAGAAGTTTCTAATAGGGAAATTAAGCACATTCTGGAGAAGACGGTCAACCCGTCAAGGAAAGATTGGTCATTGAGATTGAATGATGCTTTGTGGGCCTATAGGACAGCTTATAAGACACCAATTGGCATGTCCCCTTATCGTCTGGTGTATGGAAAGCCATGTCATCTTCCTGTGGAATCAGAATATCGAGCTTACTGGGCTATCAAGAAACTTAACTTTTCTCTTGACAAGGCGGGTGCACAACGGAAACTTCAACTCAATGAGTTAGAAGAATTAAGGAATGAGGCTTATGACAGTGCCAAGCTGTATAAGCAAAAGATGAAGTTGTTTCATGATAAGCGTATTCTGCGCAAGTCATTCACACCGGGTCAGAAAGTTTTGTTATACGACTCTCGGCTGCATCTTTTTCCAGGAAAATTGCGGTCCCGATGGACCGACCCGTTCCTAGTACGCACGGTATTCCCTCATGGAGCTGTGGAACTTGAAGATGTCTCCAACAAGAACATTTTCAAAGTGAATGGGCAGAGATTGAAACCGTTCCTTGAACCACTTCCGCCTGACATTGAGGCAACCGATCTGGAGGATCCCGTCTGTGCGTCCTGATTGGTCCACCCTTGTACATAAACCAGGTTGAACGTTCCATTTTATTTTATGTTTTTCCTTTTCTGTACAATTCTTTCTTTTGCACTATTTCAACATTGAGGACACTGTTTAATTTAGGTTTAGGGGTGATAATCAGTATATACCCTTATAACATTCTATAATTGAAAACAAAACTCCTCCCTCTTTTTGAAAAAATGAAAAATCAAAATAAAAAATTAAAAAATGAAAAAAATCATAAAAATGGAGCTCATTTACCTTGAAAGGTTGACTCTTGTGCAAATATGTAATTTTTAGGAGTCTTAGTCTAGATATTTAGGCACCCCTGATTCTAGCACAATTCACATAGTGATAAGAAACTTGCACGCGCACGATCTACCAATACATGTATAGCCTCATCCTTGAGGTGTTCTATCGGAAGTTTTAGTTGCCAATCACTTTAGAATACTGAACGAAACTTGACTAGCTTGTTCTTTGGTTGGTTGGGATAGAAGGTGGAGGTTACATTAAGAAAAACAACCATCGAATTTAACTGGGTGCATCAAAAAGGGCTACCTCTTGCGAAGTGTCATGTAATTTTTTGTTTCTTTTTCCTTGTGTATCAAAAGTGTTTCCTTATTCCAAAAAAAAAAAAAAAAAATCAGAAAAATACAAAAAAAAAAAAAAAAAAAAAATCAAGTATTCAAATTCCATTTGTGTCATGTAAAGAAAATAGTTCTCTCTTATCCAAAAATAAAAGAGAGTAGTCAATGTAAATAAGAGTCATGTAAAGAGTCATCTTTTGTTTTATTGTAATAAGCAAGGAAGGGTGTATGCCATTGATGTACAACGCGAGTAATTGTGAAATACCCCAACTCATTCACAATTCTCGTAAAGTCCGGACAGCTAGCTAGATTTCGACCTCAGTTCTTAGCCTGAGAAACTATCTCTTGGTGATTAGTAGTCATAACATCGATCTTTCTTTACACATGTGTAGATACACTTTACACTCTTATCACATGTCTTTATTTGTTATCAGTGCTAGGATTGTGCCTTAGATAGCTAGATTGACATCTCCATTTTGCTGTGAGCTTAAACTGTCTTGCACATGTCACATTTGATGGAATCTGAGCTCATATTTTGTCCTAGAACTTTGTAGGTACGTTCTAAGCAAACCTTCACGAGACTTCACTCGTCCACTAGGGACACTTAGTGGTTTAAAAGGCTTAGTGCATACGCTAAATGCATTCGAGAGACCAGCGACAGTGGTATAGGTAGGATTTCCTTAGTTTTGTTTTACTTGAGGACAAGTAAAATTCAGGTTTGGGGGTATTTGATGAGTGCTAAAAAGTGCATATTTCTATATATTTTTCTTGGCATTTAACTCATCTTTTGTGCATTAATTCTACATTTTATCCCATATTCTGTATTTTCATTGTTTTCAAGAATAAATATTTTTATTAATTAATTTTGCATTTTTAGGTAATAAATAAAGTTTGGATGAATAGCGGAGCGAAAAGAGCAGAAAAGTAGTGAAAAGCCGGGAGGAATTACACAAGGAAGTCGCGAAGAATGTTGTGCACAAGACCAAAAGGCTAGAAGTGGGCTTGAAGAGGAAGAATTGTTCTTAAACAAGATATGGGCTTGGCATACCCAAGGCCCAAAACCCTCACCCAAACCCATTACCAATATCCATACCCGCATTCATCTTCAGCCGTCAGATTGGATCATCTCAGCATCCTACGGTCGCTTCATCGTCGTGCATCGAAGTCTGAAGCTCCTGTCAAACACTACAACACCTAACTCCATCTTGGACCGTCAGTTTTGATGTATTCCATATCCAACGGTCGCTCCACATCCATTTACATCACATCGTTGGATCTTTCCCTCATCCTATCATCCTACGGATTCCCCTCACAAAACATCGAGATTTGATGGGTCTGCTCAACACCCAAACAACCAAATACCCTATACCCAAAACAAACACACCCTAGCCAAAACCCATCGAGCCATCTCCTTCTTCCCCTCTTCTGCAACAGCGACGCTGTCTCCATCACCACCACCATAACCCACAAATCACTCAACCACCACCACTCGAGCCATCATCACTTCTAACAACCAAGACCTACCTTTCTAGCCACTTATAACATCACCTCCTAATCGTTTCATCTCACAGGAACCCTAGGTTAGGAGTTGATGAAATAGGTGAGGTTAGAGGATAAATCGAAGGCATGGGTAGCATCAGCAGACGACAAGGAAGCATGGGTGAGAGCTATCAATCGTTTTCAGAGATTAGGTAAGGATTTTTTGTAAAACCCTAATTTCATAAATTGGGGATTTTTGGGGAAAGTTAGTGTACGTCTAATTAGGGGCATGGGTGAAAGTTCTCGAGTAGTTTTCAATGTATTAGGTGATTTAATCTCACTTTTTGTTAGAACCCTAGTTCACTGTTTTGGGGATTTTAGGTTAAAAATTATTGTTTGTATAAATAGATGTGTGGGTGTGTAATAGAATCATCCTGGGCTAGCCAGTGAACAACATGCTTTGAGTTATAAATTTTACTTCTTAAAAATTGCAATATTAATTTGATACTTGATATATTTTCACCTTGACTGTGTATGTTGTTATGATGATATTTTTGAGTATGTCTACACCTGTGAAGATGATGATAATGGTCATGTATATGTTCTAGTTTCATCTGCTAGGGATTTGAGGAAGCCTTAACTTACTGTTATGTATTACACTATGATTATGTTGTTCTTGATTTATAAACAAGTTTAGGAAAGAATCAAAGTTAGTAAATCATCATTCTACTCTCACATTGTATGTTATGAATACATGGTATGTTATGAATACATTGTAGTTAGACTTATAGCATGTTGATAAAACTACAACTCATGTTCAACCAGACCACTCTTAATCCTTAGACTAGTTGTGTCTTAACCAAGACAATTAGTGCTTTGGAGTCATACTTTAGTTGATTTGATCTTTCTATAGGAGAAACTCCTTAGATGTAGAGAACCAAGAATGGAATCTTAATCCTTGCATCTTATAAGGCAAGAATAGCATAATCTAGTGAATACATGGTGTAAGTTAGAGGTGGACTTAATAACCCTAGTAACTCAATCCTTTTTATCAACTTTTGTCACTAGCTCCTTTGAATTCAGTTAACTTTTGAAACTTAGAGAACTTTAGCAAATCCTCCAAGTCACTGTGGACAAAACCCTTATTTACTTTTTCTTGCTTCAACTTCCCTGTGCACTTGCAGGCTATTTTAGGTACTTCTTTTCCTTTCTACCAATCTCTTATTACTATAATTGAAAATATGTTTTCATTTTCTGTTGTTACCATTAGAACTGATAATGGTGGAGAATTTCTCAATAAACGTCTTCATCAATTTTGTTCTGAAAAAGGCATAACTCATGAAATGTCTTGTCCCCATACACCTGAGCAGAATGGTGTTGCTGAGGTCAAGCACAAACACCTTATTGGTGTCACTAGAACTCTTTTGTTTCAATCTGGTTTACCCATCTCTTTTTGGGTTGAAGCTCTCCGCACAACTAATTATCTTATCAATAGATTACCTACTAGAGCCATTTCTTTTCAAACACCATATGAGCTGCTATTCAACAAACCAACTGATTACAACTTCTTAAAAGTATTTGGTTGTGCTTACTTTCCTTGTCTCAAGCCTTATACAACTAGCAAACTTGAACCTAGGAGCAAACAATGTATTTTTATTGGATACAGTCTGAGTCACAAAGGCTATAGATGTTTTGATCCAGTAACTAACACTATATGCATTTCTAGACATGTCTCATTCAATGAGTCTTCTTTTCCATATCAAAGTGTTGTTGCTTCATCTATTATTCCTTATTCAACTGTTTCATTGTCTGATTCTCCATCACTTTCACAAGCATCTTCTAAACCTAAGATTGCATCTCCCATAGTTACAACGAATGATCATAGCATGACTACTAGGGGAAAGAATGACATTTATACTCCCAAATCTTACTATGCTTCTAAACATCCTCTGCTTGTTTCTTATATATCTAGAGTACCAACTTGTATTTATGAAGCAAAGAAAGAATCAGTTTGGAATGTAGCCTTAGTGGAAGAATATACAGCCTTACAGAATGCAGGTACATGGTCACTTGTTCCTCGAGTTGATGGTCACAATATTGTTGGTTGTAAATGGGTGTTTAGAGTAAAACAAAATCCAGATGGGAGTATAGATAAATTCAAGACTAGACTTGTAGCTAAAGGTTATCATCAACAACATGGGATGGACTTTGATGAAACTTTCAGTCCAATGGAAAAGCCAACTACAATCAGACTTATCTTATCCATGGCTGTTCAGTTTAATTGGTTCATTCATCAGCTTGATGTGAGCAATGCTTTTCTTCATGGAGAGGTCAAGGAAACAGTTTACATGTCCCAGCCTCCAGGCTTTGTGGATAAGTACAAACCTAATCATGTATGTCTCTTGCATAAAGCCATCTATGGCCTCAAACATGCCCCAAGAGCATGGTATGATAAACTCAGCTCAGCTCTTATATCTCTTAATTTCAATAACTCAATTGCCGACTCTTCTTTGTTTGTTCATAAGGATGGTGAACAGCTCACAGTTTCCCTAGTGTATGTGGATGACATTATGCTTACAGGTTCTTCAGCAAATTTCTTGAAGTTTGTCATTACTCAGCTTCAGTTGCGATTTCCTATAAAAGATTTGGGTTCCATACATTATTTTTTGGGTCTTGAAATCACCAGAACCTGCAAACTCTCTATTTCTATCTCAGACCAAGTATGCTCTTGATTTACTTCTCAAATTTCACATGGAAGGGGCCAAGGCTTGTAACACACCACTTTCACCTTCTACTAAACTTTTAAAAACTGATGGAGTTCTTCTTGAGAATCCAACTGAGTATAGGTCACTTGTGGGAGCTCTGCAGTATCTAACTTGGACAAGGCCAAAGATATCCTTTGCTGTTAATTTGGTATGCCAACATATGCAACATCCTAGAGACACTCATATGGCTGCAACTAAACGCATCCTCAGATATGTAAAGGGAACTTTGAACTTCGGTCTACATTTCACAAAAGGAACAAGTTTCTTGTTAGGATTTTCAGATGCAGATTGGGATGGCTGCATAGATGATAGAAGATCAACAGGAGGTTACTGTATTTTTCTTGGCTCTAATGTGATATCCTGGTCATCTAAGAAGCAATCAACTATTTCCAGATCCAGTACAGAGGCAGAGTACAGGACCTTGGCTTACAGTGTTGCTGAAGTTGTTTGGATTTGTTTTCTACTTCAAGATCTTCATGTTCTGCTGCCTGGTATTCCCAGATTAGGGTGTGACAACATCAGTTCTATATCCTTAGCTTCTACTCCAGTCATGCACTCAAGGATGAAACATGTGCATTTGGATTATCACTTCATCAGGAAATTGGTTCAGTCAAAAGCTCTTGATGTGTTTTATGTTAACACTATTGACAAGATTGTTGATATTTTCATTAAAAGTCTACATGCTCCCAGATTTGGTTCTCTCAGAGACAAGCTTCATGTGGTTGCTTCACCCATTCGCTTGAGGGGGGATAATAACATGCTAACCAGTGGTGAAGGTTAAGCTAGTGTTGCAGTGCAGGTTAAAAAAGTGTTTCATGTGTTAGTCAGCTGAGCTGTTACTGATCTGTCAATGACCTATCACTCTCTCACACGTGTAACAGTTATGATTCGTTTGTGAATCTTCTTCATATATACTCTGTAATATACATACAATAACTGTAGGAATCAATTTTACTCTGCAGAGAGTTTTCTCTCTTTCATTAATGAATGCACTACCACTATTACTTACTTGTCGAGTATCAACACAGAGATTAGCGTATTCATCAGGATCCAACGACATCGCTATCGATTTGGGTTTTTTTTAGAAGAGAAAGAAGAAGAAAAAAAACAACAGAGTATAGATAAAGAAAGTTTAGGGCTTTTTTGTGTTAAGAAATAATTCAGGGAGGAATTAGCTATGGAGTTTTGGTTTTATACGAAGAATAGAAAGTAGCGATTAGGAAACTCAGAGACTCCCTAGTGAAGTAGGAATAAATACAAGTGTTGGTTCGGAGAAGAGACTTGGGAATCGGACGAGTTTAGGAATTTCCGAAATAGAAATTGCTTTCTTTCCCGCTTAAGCGTGTCCTGACCAGCTGTATCTTCGGAAGCAAAAATCAGACGGTGAGAATAACATACATACCACCAATTGATAAGGGGCTACCTAATTGGTTTTCATTTTCCACAGAATTTGTTAAAAAAAAGTACTGCCATGTTTAAACCATCTAGAGGAAGAGACTGTAACTTTTGCTCAACTAGTAAATCAATTCCAAACCAGTTAGTCATGGTGGATGAAGCATGGAGGAAGACAACTGAGCAAGCTCTTTGTTTGAACTAGAGTCATTTCAGTGTAGGCATTCATAGCTTGTCTCTGGAAGCTGCGGAAAACGCTGCAATAACAATGTCAAACCTTTGGTCCATTGACTGCTACCTGCAATCGTAAGCATAAAAGAACAAACATAACAACCAGAAGAGAAGTCGAACAAAAGGTTCCAGTTAACCCGAAACCACTCTGAATCCCGAAACAATATTAGAAAACTTACAAATCAATGCACTCTAAAAAGTCTCAATCACCATATTTTGGTCGAAATTCATCATAGCTATAACAAATTATGACGATAAATAGTAAAGTGTGTTTGGTTCTTAGATTATGTACAATATATATATATATGTATGTACAAGCACTGAAGGCGAAATAGTTTCTTTCTATATGCAAACAACCATATTGTTAACCATTTCGCTTCGGTTTTCTACTAATTTCTGCGTATTGGCCTCCCATCAGCTGCAAAACTTCTTCCCATAAACCTTCTGATGAAGAACATGACAAACTCTCCCATATCAGATTAGGGCTAGTGGCAGCTAAAACCCAGAAACCTGATTCAATCTCCTCTCTTAGCTGATTCATTTGCCAACCAGCATATCCAACAAAGAATCTAAAATCCTGAGGTTTAAGAATCCCTTTCTTTACTAAGCCTGCAGCTTCATCTAACCTGTTTCTAGCACCATAACAAAGGCCAGGAATGACCATTTCCAACCCAAGGCTTTGCGAACTTTCACCTGTACTTAACAAAAACATGCTAGCCTCAAGTGGACCACCAAAGTGCAAAAAACAATCTGCAAATGTGGTAGCTAATTTTTGATTAGTGGGATTCATGTCTTTAATTCTTTTCTGAAGTGGGCGGTTGATGACCAATCCGAAGGGTCCCTGGCGCGGATCTGTGTTTCCCGATCTAAGGAGAAACACTACAGTTCTTTCAAAGGTTTGAACACCATCAAGCTTCTCAGTTGCAACCAAGACACAACCATTTTCCAGTGCAGAAAGTGGGTGGGACCATTTTGAACCAAGCGGCATGGAGGATATACTTGAGCCCCCTTCTTGGGGAGTAGATCCAGAATCCACAACGAGTACCTGCATAAAAATTTCATGGCTTACTTTTTCATATCTTGAAATGTCTATTTTGTTGTTGGAACCTGTTCATTTTGATTGAACCTTCTAAAAATTTGCTTGAGTGCAATTATACTAAATGAACCATAGGGTCATAAAAGATGATTGTTATGTATGAGACACCGTATTTCTTTTTCTAACAACTAAAAAGTGTGCTTTTACTGAATAATAAAAAAAAAGGAAATCTAACAGGTTAATGAAACCGAATGGTACAAATACTAATTGTTCCTCACAAGGAAGACATTCATAGACCAAATAGTGTAAGAGTTCTGATAAAATGACCTTTTCAAGAAACTAATGAACTTTGGTGAATCTGTGATATCGATCTACAGCACACCAAAAAGTTCCCACTTATGTGGGGTGATCTCCTGATTTATTTTCTCTTGGAAACTCTAATAGGTTCCCTTTATTTGTTTCATATGTAAATATGACTAGTATTAAAAGAGATATAAACCCGGAAACACTTACCTCCTTTCTAGCAACAAAACCTGCTCTGACGGTCCTCCAGTCTAATTTTCCACGATTTGTTCCCTTTGAACCATCATCTGGAATAGATTGATCACCACTTTCTGTAATAAATTCAGTCTGAGAACAAACTTATTTGGAAACAAATTCTACACTAAATTACACATTGGTATTTGGTATGATATACTTATACAGCCTTGTCTAGATTTAACTTTATTGAACGTTATAAGAGAGACGTGTCCACTGCCCATAATCTAAAATTGCTTGAAATTTGGTGTGGTTATCAGCACCAACATCTATGCATAAATGCCAACCCTAACAATATTAGTTCAAGTAATCTTATTGGATGAAGCAAGGAAAGGTCTCCTAATTACCAAAGAGAAAAGTGTTCACTGATGAAGTGTATCTAACTCCCACAAGAGTAGTCCCAAGGGAACATTAGAGTAACTCTTACAGGTCAAACAGTATGGGCAAAAAAACAGCAACATCATCACTAAGGATAAAACATTCACAGCAAAACAATAAGAACAACAACCAAAAACGACCTGGGTCATTTTAACACAAACAAAAATAGTATCACAGAATCTGTAAAAGAAAATATTTTGTACATGTCAAACTCACCAAGCGAATCTACCAAAATGTTCCAAAACTCACTAAAACTTGCCAAACCCTGAAGCCTCCCTCCATTGGACAGATACAGGACTAGAATAGCATGATTATGAGCGGCGTCTATTATTATTTTTTTGATCCTTTTTCCCTGCCTTGTGCGACCTGTTGTCCACCCTATAAATTATCCGCCCTTTACTTGAATCATAACGATGATCTACTTCGATTTCAACTCTATCTCCCACTAATATCATAATTCTATTATCTCTGATTTTGGCTGAAATATAACCTAAAATCAAACTTTGGATGTTCGGAACATACCATTAGGAAGTGATTCAGTAATCAAACCTTGATGAATGCATTTTCCTTTGTTCATTTTCACTTTCACAACTTGTCCACCACCAGCTTCGATTACCTTTTCCTCTGCCCAAGCTTTTACATCGGTCTTTGGCAACTCAAACTGTTTTGGATGTTTAGGTTTGTTTGATTTGTGGAAGTAATCGTTGTTGTCTTTTGTTTGTCCGCCTCCTATTGTGATTGCTCTGATGGTGTTTGAAATCCTTCCAGTAGGTCTAAAACTAACAGACCTGGGTGGTGAGTGAAAACTAGCATTCGATGATGATGGGAATGGAAGCGATTGACTGATCAGATTTGCTATCGACATTTCTTTTAATTATAAGCTGGAACTTGAATGATCAAAGATTGGGTCCGGGTATATTAGAGGATTTGACTCTAATGAATCGCATCATAAACTCTCAATCGGAATCAGATGGCGAAATTTAAAGGTAGAAGAAAAGAACATCAGAACCTTAGAGAGATTCTGGCCGTGGATATATCTAAAATTGCTTGCAATCAGCACCAACATCTATGCCGACCCTAACAATATCAGTCCACAAGAGTACTCCCAAGGAAAGATTTAGAGTAACTCTTACAGGTCAAACCGTATGGGCAAAAGAAAATAAAAACAGCAACATCAACTCTTTGAACTAATAGCATTTACTTACATAATAATCACAAGCCATCTTAAATTCTTAACCTAAGGTAACATGACTGTTAAGAAGCAAAAATGCTTAAATACTTGGTCCACAAAATAAAAGGATCATGCATGAGTCATATAGCAGTTTACTAGGAATTTGTTTGATGGAGCAAGCAAGTGTAATCTTCTTGAATTGCATGAGCTTATTCGAGATATTACAATCATACGACTGGAGAAAGAAAGAAACAAAATCTAATCTACAAGATTAGATATTTAAGGGGAAAATGAAATTTCTTACCACCGGAAATGTGACTATCATCATTCTCCTCCCTTGTAGCTCTTACAATCAGTGATCGATTAGCAGGGAAAACTTTGACTTTTTTAGATACAGATTTAATATACCGAACAGGATTTTTATCTTCAAATTGAGTAAATCCAATCACCCTTATTGAATTATAAGAAAAGGGTTTTCGAATCATTGAATTTCTATGTGAAAAAGTAGCAATTGAAGGTGCTTGATTATAGTAATTGTTTACATGAAGAGAAGACGAAGAAACGTCCATGATCATACTTTGAAGCTGAAAATGAAGAATAAGAAAAAGAAGGTATTGTTTGGTAGGAATTTTATTGGCATATGTGGTTGTTTTTTGTTTTCCAATTCACATCAAAACGTTAGAAACAATGAAAGGGAAAGAAGTAAAGGCAAGGAACCACTTTTTCTAACCGACGGTTCACCAGCGTATTTAACACTACCATAATTCTGCTTAACATATAAAAAATGTAAAGTTCAAAGACCCTGTTGAGTTTCACTTTCAGTAGTAAATGCATGAAAGATTGTGGTCTAAGCTCCCAGCGGGGTTAGAGAAAATGCAACATTCTCAGAGTCAGTTAGTACTCGTGAGATATAGACTGAAACAGAGGCTTTGAATCTTTCCATTCTGGCAACCATAACATATTCTTTTTTCAGTTAGTCAGTGACTAAATGGACAAAGTCTAGATACCCTTTAATAATTTCAAAACTGGATTGATAATAGAGAGTAGACGATATTGATACTGTAAAAGAGAGGCCTAAATAAATGTTCGTGCAAGGAGAATGAGAAAGAAAAGAAAGCCAAGATCTAAACCTAAATAAATTCTGGTTTCTTACATCTAAATTCAGTTTTCAATCATATCAATTTAATTTAGACATGTATAGTGGCCCAAGCCTAGAACTTGAACTGTAAAACATCAGTTCGGTATAGTGAGAAAAATTAAAACTTTTTAGGCTCCAACCATTTGAGGCTCTAGATAATGCCTGGCTGGCCTAGTCTATAAGACTGCTCTGCCTAACACCTTACAAAAACTGGCAAGCTCCAGAAGCCCTCACCACCACCTCTTTCAAACATATTGTCAACCAAACATCCCTATAGAAGTACACAACTCACTACTTCTGGAAGGTTACCTCATCAGTTCTAATTTACAACTCATCGTGAGGATCGCGTGGTTGCTCATCGTCATTTGATGATGCAGTTGGTTCATCTTTGGAGGAATTCTCCTCAGAAGACGAGTTCTCAGTTTTTGGCTTCTCATTCTTGCTATCAGTTTCATTCTTCGGTGGTTTCTCAACCTTTGGCTTTGGTTTAGGGATCTTGTTCAAAGTTGCAACCTACATGAATTCAAGTCAGGGACTCTAAATAAGAAAAATTGAGAAAAAAGAAGTCGAGAGTTTTGATATATTTCAACTTAGGGAAAGAGAATTTGCTTACTGTAGTGTATACAAAAAGAATTTTACATTACCTTATCCCTGAGACTAAACACTTTGTCGTACACGTCTTCGGATGAAAATGCTGGTGTGTTAAACAGAGAAGTTCTGCAATGAAAGCAAGTTATTAGCAACAGATGAAGGCCTCCCCAGCATGCAGGATTAGTTCACTAATTTCATTGAAGACTGAAAAGTGCTATCACAAAACTATTAAGAAACACATACTTTTTCTGTTCAGTCTCCTTATCTGCCAACCATTTCTTGAACTTCTCAGCCTCACTTTGAACCTGAAAATATTATGGATCGCTTGAAAAGACTATCCAAGATATCCCTAGATAAAGCTAGAACAGAGAATCGAGAAGGCTGAAAGATGAGATGCTGATAGAATACCTCATCGATTTTCTCTTTTGGAAGCCAAGATTTGTTTTTCTCCCAATCACTTACAATCTGCATAATATGCAAAAAAATTCCTAGATTTAGTGCTGCTGAAAACAGTATCAGGTTAATATCGAAACACTGATTATATTTATAATTGTAAGAAAATTTAAGGACACTTCAAAGGAATAGCTACTGTGGAAGTGCCGATCATAAAAATAAAAAATGCATCAATTTTGGGTTGTATCTGTTGACTTTTCTTTTGCACAATCATGTTCAGCTTAACTTATTCTTTACTTAGTTTTATCTAGCCAGATTAATAATAAGCCGGATTAAAATAAAGCTCTGATCAAGTGTTTAAGATTAACTTAAGGGTAAGATATACTTTAGGTGTCTACCCGATCCTGATGGAAAGGTAGGATGACACATGGCTGTTGACTAAGACTCTATTCGAGCATGAGGAAATAGAAGTAGAAGTCCATGGCATAAACCTAGTAGCAAAGAAATAAATACTATGTATGACAGAGCTGTAGAACGTGGTTGTACTGTTTAAGATGTTTATTATGTTGAAGAACTTACATGAGATAAATCTGATTCTGCAAGATATGAGGTGATAATGGATATAAGGATAACATATGCGCTCTAGTTTAAGCTAATAAAAAATCATGTTCAGGTCCTGAATTATTTGTCCTAAACTGTTACTATTTTATTTTCTATGATACTTTGATCACCAAACTTCACAGCTGATCAACTAAGATCTACTCGAAACTTGAAATCCGGGTTTCAGACCAAGTACACTAAAATATTAAACGTAACTACTATTTTTGTGATGACCAAAAGCACACAGAATTGATGTGCTAATTCTTTTGAGTTCGACAAGGAACATCCTAGGCAACAAATGCACAAAGATCCAATTGGATTTTGTGTTCCAAATGCTCCAAACATAAAGCAAAAACTTAAGCTTCCAACCACCAGTTGACAGCCTAGATTATGACCAAGTACACAACCACTGAGGAACCATACTCAGACCTCGATATAACACTTCATCAACATGATCTAAAATTCTAATGACGGACGTTAATTGTTCAATCTGTTTTCTTATTCTTCTTTTGAACAATTGGCTAATACACCAAATGCACCTAAGTAGACAGATATATATAATTTCTACTCTTTAGGTTATCAGTTAATCACACAGATTCAAAGAGTTCTTACCTGTTGAAGTTCGGTAAGGTATATTCGAGCATGCTCAGATGCAGTTGGCCGTTCAGTAAGCTCACTCAATCTGCATAAAAAGTCGATATTTAAATACGTCCTTAGCACGCAATAGCATTAAGAAGATTTAAATGCAGCAACTAAACATTACTAACCTGAAAAATATGGGGTCGTATTTAGCTTTTAATAAACCAAGACGTTCTGTGAACTCTGCTGCAGAAGCATCTTCCCCATCAGTATACAACCATTCTTGCACCTGCAATATAAAACATCATAACATTAAAGAAAGAAAAAAGAAGAAAAAACAAAGTCGAGGGAGACAATAAAGGTTAGCAACGCAAGCATTGACTAACCTCTTCAAGCTTTTCGATCAAAGATTGGCGTTCCTCCTTGGTTGATATTTTCTCAATATCTTCGGCTGAATCGAGCTGGTATAAATAAAATGTCAGTAATGGAAGACTAACCAAGTAAGGTTACTGAATTGAATAAAATAAACTGACTGAAGAACATTGAAAGGAAAGGCGGAGCTAAAATTTGGAGGAAAAAAAAAAGTAGCGCTAGTTTTGTTTCGATAAAGGAATGCTAAAACTGCCCAAGATAATTGCTCCAAAAAGTAGCGCTAGTTTTGTTTCTATAAAGGTTTATTTTATTTTATTTGAATATTAAAAGGTTAATCTTTTCACTGATAAATGATAGTCTGGCCCGGAACTTCATTAAGAACTATTAAACCATGACACTGCTTTGAGGAGGAAATCAAAACGCATTACTAAGTTATGATTCAGGAGTTTCAGACCTTTTCTCTAGCAGTATAAACAAAGCTTTCCAAGTTATTCTTCAACTCTGCAGTTCTTCTACGCTCAGCATCCTTCTTATCCAGAGCATCCAACCTAGATTTAGCTTGAGATAGTGATTCATCCGACAGCAGCATTCCAGGGCCCAGAGGCTTCTCAATAATCTACAGTTATAAATTGGAAAACAGTAATTAGATGGAATTAACAACCGCTTCCAGACTGACACCGAGGTAAGGAGTATTAGAGACACCAATCACAACCAACTTCAGATGTTGAAAAGTTGTTAAATTTAGGTCATTATTGTAAAAGGGTGAGTAATATAAATTTAGAGGTAGCTATCCAGTTTGCACCTTTAGCGGTACCCTAAATGTTCTCTTCTTCAGCTTCTTTTCTGTTTCTATTTTTTCTTCACCATTGGAGCTGGATGTTTCATTACTACCACTATCTAAATTGCCAACGGTTTTGCTGTCTTCTGCTGAGCTCGTAGAGCCGGCATTAGTTGATGTGTTCGGAATCACAGTGGTTGAATTCTCGACAGTCAAGTTCTTTTTGGGAACATCTACCCATTCTGAAATCTCGACAGTAGCATCTGCTCGATCTAGAGAAAGTATTCCACTTCGACTGAGAGAGAAATGAAGATTTGCCTTGATTGGAGCAGAAAGATTGCGAGATGAATACCTAGAGAAACCAGAAAAGTAAGACGCTATACTTACTTTAAAGCATGTTCCAAAAGAATTACACCTCATACACTTCCTACAACTAAGCAAAGGTACAAAGACAGTTTAATTTAGTTATAATTCCATAAGTTGATTCTCTTACTTCTCACTGGCATCTGCCAAACCAGATACGGTGTAGTGCGCGAACTTATCAGAAGAAACCCCTGGTGGTAAGGCGCCTCCACTCTCATAACTGAGTGAAACCTCAAAATCCTTGTTATGGTTAATGGACCTGAAAAGCTGAATGACAGGACATAAGGATTGTTAGAAAGATGTCAAATGGTATGTCTCACCATCTGCTATGTCAGATCTAGTAAAAGTACTTCAAAACCATAAAAGTCCTACCTTGATAGGAAGTTTCTTCATACGTTGTACAAGTAACTCTTTAGTACTGTCACCTTCAATACCATGTAACTCCATTGTAAAACCATATGAAGAACCCTCAATCATTCCTAGCTTGCGGTTCAATTTAATGCCATCACTTAAGTTTGCGGCATGAAGCGCTGCACCAAGTACTATAGCTTCATCAGCATCCAGATGTTTGTCCAGATCATTTCTTCCAAGATATTCCTGAAGCTTAGCCTGAAATAAGGGGAACAAAAACCATATGAAGAACCATCAATTGCTCCTAGCTTGCCTATCAACTTGTTAACCAATGGCACTTGAAGTGAATCCTACTCTACAAATGCAAAGTGGAGCTAATAATATACCATACAGTAAATATACTGACCTGTAATTTTGGCACCCGAGTGTTACCACCTATGAGTTCTACTGCATATACATCATCAATCTTTAGACCAGAATTTTTGATCACTTCTTTCAGAGGAGTCAGAGATTGTTCCCAGAGGTCTCCACAGAGTTCTTCAAATTTCTCACGAGTTATTGAACTCCTGAAGAAGGGTAAGTAATTGACATCAACTGATTAGAAAACGATTAGAAAACAGAAGTAATTAATCAATGGAATTTTGCATGATCCTACAATAACCACTACAAGTTTAAAATTAAGAATCTGCGATTACTAGAGAAAACTCAAAGTCGAAGACATTTGGGTTTTTAATTAACTTCAGTATACAGTAGAGGAACTTCTTTGACCTTCATAAAGTGGCCTTTAGTGCTAGTTATTGTTTCACATATGGTATAGTTTTTCAAACATAACAGAGAAATTTTTACTTAAGATTTCCATGAAGTTGCTAACCTGAAATCGCGATCGTCATGAAGTGATTCAACTGATATTGGAGCCATTGTATTTGCACTTAAGATTTCCTTTGTGCGTTTAACCTGTTTTTTCAGTTTAGCCATTCCCTTGGGGAATTTCCGTACATCAAATCCACCTCCAACTTGATTATTGAACTCATCAGCAAAGTACTCGACTAATCGCATTTCCATATTTCTCCCCCCAAGATCTGTGTTCCAACTAACATCCTTTACCTGTGATAAGGGTTACAGGTTTCTAATAAGGGTTACATAAATCAACCAATTATATTTAGTGATGACAAAAAATCAAATCTCCTCAGAACTAATTATATTTCTAATAAGGGTTACATGTTTCATAAGATAACGAGGCAACTCCAATCATAACATGAAAGAAATGGAACAAACAACGGAGCACAAGCCACAAGGTAACAACAAGAATGCAAAAAACCAAAATGGTATGGACTGAGACGATATGGGAGTAAAATAGATACGTTACAGAGTACCCCGAATACACACAGAATTGTTTCAATGTGATTATTGCAATATTTTGTAACCCTAATCTAAAATGCAGCTAACCAAATAAGCACACAGAAGATATTAGTTACTTCTGATAAGTTAAATCGCTATATACTATGTCCATAATCCACTTAGTTTCCCTTGCAAAAATGAAGTTTTTTCACAAGAAAATCCATGTAACATTAACAACTGTCATGTTATCACCCAAAATTCACCAAACCAACAACAAGACATCTAAGCAGACATAAACAAAATACTCCTGACAAACAAAATAAAAACTTCATAACTGCAAGGCAACAAGATTTTTACCTGAAATTGGTTAACTGAGACTGTTTTCCCAAACTCCTTGGTGTTATATGCCGAAAAGTAAACAAGAGTAGCATAAGTAGTACTTGAACCCATATCATAGAACACAACATGTCGTGATTGATTAGAAAAATCTTTATCAATTCCATATTGTAGAGCAGCACCAGAATGTTCATTAATAAGAGCCAACACATTAATATTAGCTAACTGAGCAGCTTGAAGTAAACCTCTACGTTCAGCTTGACCAAAAAATGGAGGAACACTAATCACAACATCTTTAACCTTCAATTTGGTCTGTAATTCAGATAAACTCATACCATAACTAAGAATCATAGCTACAAATTCCTCAGGAGAATAAACCGTACCATCATCAGTTTTAATTCCAACACTTCCTCTTGAATCTTCAACTACATCAAATGGTAAATATAATGAATCAACTAAATTTTTAACATAGCTATAAGGTTTACCAATCATATCACGAACTTGTGAATAAACTTTATCAGGATATCTAGCTATAATCCCTGAAGCTTCTTCGCCTATTAATCGATCACCATTCGTGAATGCGACTAATGCTGGTGATTTCCTTTTTGACATTTCATTAATAGCTATTGAGATTGGTATATGACCTGGTTTTAGATTTACTACTGCTACTTTCATCCATTCTGAACCTAGATCTATACTTGATACTGCTGATTCTGATTCAAATGGAAAGAAACTGATTAATATGAAAAATGAAATTATGAACCCTGATTTTAACCAGACCGTTGCCATCATGGATCTGGTGGCTTCCAATTTTCTAGCAAAAAAGAACTTCAATTTGAATCCTCTGATGAAGACGAAGACGACCAACAACTAATTTCGTAACTGGTCTTCTTTCTCGTTTCCCTTTTTATATAAAAAAAAAACAGATTTTGAGATTTATTATTTATTTATTTATAAAAATAAAATCGATCGAAATTACTAAAGAGTGAAATTCACGTTCTAGAATTTAGTGTTGTTCTGGTCTGGGTTTAACGAAACGAAAGTGAAAATATGACGTGGTATCTTAGGTGGTGTATGATGTGGCGGATGATTATTGGTTGATTTATGTTCTGCCACATCATTACTGCGCTTTTCTATCTAGTCCTGGTTTTAGGACTCGATGAATCGGTTTTTAGTATATTCCGAGTTTAGCTTAAGTGGTCAAATTTGGCATCACTGACGTGTGAGCAAAATTTTTATTGGCCAACGATAACAATTATTACCACAGATCAATTAAGCGCTGCTAGATTCAGTGCCTAAGAACATTACCGGTGATTTATTTCAGCTCAAACAAAGAGGCTAAACTTTCCCAGAGCATTACTGCCAGAGTAAAAATTCAGTGAACTATTGTTATTTACTTGCAACTAAATGTTGTTGATAGATTCTGATACCCACTTCTTGAGTAGTTACAGAGACTATAGACTTACAGAAGGCAATCTTGTTTCATTATTTATTCAGATTGTTCTCTCTTATATTGGCATACAACACACGAAATTACATCAAGGTGTGAACAGGCAAGATTGATGTTTAAAGAACATGATTAAGTGCTCTCGTATCATTGGGTGATGGTGTATGGTTGTCTTAAAAGATTGACTGCCTGTTTAACTTGAATCAGTACCAAATTGCTTCTTAATGTCTTTGAATGAAACAGTAGCTGTGCCCCTCTTTTTCGCTTTCTGCTGCGATGGATGTTCCTTCCACCCTGTCATGTAGATCACCTACAATGCCAAACCACATAAAAAGAAAATGTTTAAGGGGAAACCATCTAGTATAAGATTATAAGGAACAATCCTCACTCGGATTTGAATAATCACTTTAAATGACCGTTTAACACCAACTGCAAGAAAACAAAAAGTTCGAGCAGAAGAACAAAGTAGGAATCTATATTCAATGATTCAAACATAATCAAAACAGATCTGCTGATTTTTGTCTGGCCATTTCAGTTTTAAGAAGCATCAATTTCAGTAAGCTAGACCAAATTGTTGAGCTTGACAATGCAGACAACAGTGTGATCAGATTATGTTTTCCTGCTAACTAACAAATTTACAATGAACACACAACTAATAAACCACCTGAAAAGTTGCGGGTATGGTTCCATCCTCAGCTCCAAACATCGACTGGTAGACAGAAGCAGTTGCCAATGCTGTTTCTCTATTTAATAACTATATCCATTTGCAGATAACAAAAAGTCAATGATGCGGCTGAGCTTTTCCAATACCAATCCAGAATTTAGGGAACACACTCACAGTATTCCTTTGCCAAAGAGCATTTGTTTCTCCCATTGCACGCAAATGTTCAATCAAGTCCAGAGCTATCACATAACGAAAATATGTATGAAATAATAAGGTTCGGTTGACGCAATATTGGTGTGACTAGCTCACTGGAACTGGAATAAGAAAGTTGTGGGGATACTCACCGCTTTCATATCTAACGGTGTATTGATCAACATCAACACCTGGAAGTGCAAAGCCGGCCCTTGTCAAAAGATTGCCAGCATCTCGCACCTAAACACGAGACACAAAAAGATACATGCTTGTAAACACAACAGCACAAAAATCAGTGCAGTGACAAACTAGAACCTAACAAAATAACAAATATGTCCCACTAAGATCACATTTCAGAATTATGGTGGTATTTACCTGTGCCAAAGGAGAAAGTCGTGGACTAATACCTCCCTCACGCTCAATTTGTGCTGCAGTGCATGCTATCCTTAGCTCCCTAATTGTTATCCCATTTAGAAGGCAAAAGGAAAACTGTTACACATCACAGATTTTCGAGCGAGCAAAAAGATTTTGGATAGGAAATAATCGAAGTACTTTAATGTTTCTCCACCAAGAATAGATGCAAGAAAAAGTCCATCAGGCTTCAACGCCAATCTGCACTGTCATAAACGTTTCAACTATTAAAGTGGTTAAAACATGTATATGCCCTTAAATATATGTGTGGAAATGTATTGTTACCATGGTTATACTGCCTTAAGATAACGCATGGATATCATCCAACAGTTGAATTCTTTAGACAATAGATAGTATCACCACCATGTTAATTATCCTAAAATATTAAATTATCCTAAAACTTAGACCACGTCTGTTAATAAGAATGCACTACCCATTAGATATCACCCCATAAGAATGCAAGTTTAGAGTGACCTGGTTTTTAATGGAGATGATTTTTATGATTAGGATATTGTTCTAAAAAGAAAATAAGACATCAAATAATTTCCAAGCGTGCCCACCAAGAGTTATAATGTGGTCCACTTGTAGTGGTATATCTAGATCTATTCGAAATTTAGATATCGATATACCACAACAAGTTGTCTAAACAGATAACAGAACTCGGCACTTCCGAAGAAGAAGATAGTTATTCACCCGAGCATAATATAAAATGCTTTTGCAACAGGGTATATAAGTGTACATACTTGTATCATCGCTCCTGGGAGATCATTTGTCCAATGAAGGCCCAAGCAACTGATCACCAGATCAAGAGAGCTTAAAAAATAAAATTTGTTAATGAATCAGTTGATGCATAAGAGATAAATATGAAAATCAAATAAAATATTAAATCTAGCTACTTTCCACTAAGCATACTTTTCCTGTAAGGGCAAGAACTCTTCATCACCAACCAGAAAAGAGGTTTCTATGCTGTCAGTAGATAAATCTGGCTCAGCATCTTTGCATAATTTAACCATGTCAAAAGATGCATCCATCATAATGAGTTTTTCAATGCCGCCTGAAATGAAACAGAGAAAAGACTTATCTCACTGCCATCAAGATATTCTTCTCTATTAAGGTACGACAAACAAAATGTATGCAAAGAGAGAATATATTGGAAAGATATATGATGTCCATCTCCAGAGAGAGAGAGAGGAAAAAAAATGAGTTATTTAAGCTCCAACAAACTCTCACCACGCCCACGTAACAACCGCCTAATAGCTTCCAAGGAGCCCCCCATATTTAGTGCTGTAGGAAATGTCCTCTTGCAATCCTGACGAAAGGTAAGCAATAAACAACTAAGTGACAACATTACAGAACTCAACACTTCAGGAGATGAAGATAGTTATTCGGACGTAACTCCGAACTCGTTTCTTGGATAATTACAGTCCAAGACCAGGTACAAAAGTAGAATGCTGAAATACATGCTTTTGATCATACATTTTAACCTATATATAAACTGAAGTACAACAAAGTAGGTAAGCAACTGAATAAATACCTCCAAACGATCAAGCATGTTTTCAGCAATTGTATCAACAAAAGGATCCTTGCGGCTCATCAACCATGCAGCTCGGTCACGCTAATAAGTAAAAGAACCAAACAACAATTACAAATTCGGACACCACGAAGATAATCAGATTTTATAAGATAACAAAAAGAGTTGAGCATGCATTGCGCAAAATTGGTATATCAATCTATGGCATAGATGAAAACATTTGGAGGTTGGAGCACTCTATTGAATCCATAAATCTTATAACAATCACATGAACCAAAACATCAATATATCAAACTCTCTAGTCTTCAGATAAATGATTCTTCTGTTGAATACTAGTGAGCACTTTATCTACACATGATTCATAACTATGTGAAGTTTTGCCATACTTGTACAAATTATGATTCACCAATCCATTTAAGTTAATAAACTAAGTAAGCAGTAAACTCATTTCAAACAAATATGGTGTTCATTGTAAGACATTGTCATAATTTGTTTTCAGTCCCAAACTATACGTCCTAAAACCCTAATAAATTGACACATTCAGAAACCTCTTCTCTTAAAAAGAATCACAGATAGGTGATGAGAAAACATATTAGCTAACAATTGATTCATCTAATGTTTTATCTACTTGCTAATAGCTCAGAGATAGAGAGAGAGACTAACTTGTCTGAATTTGAGCTGCCGATCAAAGATCTTAGGCCTAGAACTCTCGAAGCTATCTCCGCTGTTAGTACAGTACGAAGCTGATCTCCTCCTTAGAATCGTAGAAATGGATTTCGCCATTGATGAACCCCCTCTCATTTTTCTTCAATTCGGACTTTAGGTTTAAAATTTGACTTTCAGAGTGGAGAAATGGTGTCTAGTCTAGTGAGGAAACTGGGAAGAGTCAGAATAGAACAAAAAGAAAATGCGGGTATGCATCAGTTGGCCCTATTTGTTGGCACGGCCAGTACATTAGATAAAAAAAGACCCAGAGTGTAATAAATGGTCCTTGACACTGGCATTATTATGAAATTTAATGACAAATTTATAGAAAATCCTGAGAAAAAAATAAAGAAAACAATTACACATTCTTATAAAGGCTTGGCTGAAATGAAGTGCTCAAGGGCAAAATGGCTTTCCAGAGGTCTCTCTGTGACTAGGAATGGTGAAATGTCTCAACCTTCCTTCCTGTATCTTCATGTAGCCTTCGCATAAAAATGCCATTGAAAATTTATCTTCCACGACTCTATTCACATCATGCACAAAAACATCAGTCTCCCCTTCTTCTCTGTTTCTTGCCATCATCCCAGCGGTGTATATCGCACTCATCCTTCCTGGTGCTTCCTCGTGATACCCGGTCGGAGCATCAACCATGATTAAATCCCATTCTATTTCATAAATCTCATTTGGCATTCCTTTTAGAGATAGTTGGCAGGCAGAATGTCTTGGATCACCTACTAATTTGCATTCGTCGCGTTTGGCAAGTCCCATCAAATTGTCTGCCTGGTTAACTTTGTGGTCGTACTCGACGTGGTAAGATTCTAACATCGAGAACCTCTCTTTAATCTGTTCAATCCACGACTTGTCTTCTTCTAGAAAAACTGTCCGTCCACCGTGATTTAATGTGCTCCACATTAGACTGTCATGGCCTAAACCAAAGACTAGAAAGTTGCATGGAGATTTCTTTTCTAGTATTTTAGCGGTAACTGAAATCTCGCTATATGTTTGTTGAGGTGTGATGTTTGAGGTTGAGTAATGCATTAGAGCTTCCGCAATGGTTGATGGGATTTTGTTGCAGGTTTTTATGGGTTGATCAGAAGATGGGCACTTCGTTCTTGGTTTTACTACTTCAATGGAATTTGATTCTTTTGATGTTCCATTTCGTGAAATTGAAGTTGAATCTTGTGGCGAAGATGAGAAATTTGTTCTTAAGATGAAAATGAGAAGAAAAGCAAGAAAGATACCGAGAATGGTTAGTTTAAGGTTGGAGGGCAAGTTGGTTTTGGATGGTCTCATCATTTGATAAGGTGTATGTGCAACTGAAAGAGAACGAGTGGAGCTGCAGCTAGATTGAATCAAATGATTGTGAAGAAAAATTTGAAGTTGAAGGTCAGATTATATAAAACTTTATGTATTGAACTGGAGACCGCAGGCGGTAGTAGAGTGTAGAGATGACTTGAAGTTGAAGGAGAGTTGATGATGAGGATTGAGGAGAGTCTATTCATTGCTTTGGCTTTATATTATATGGAGTCGTAGATTGGCAGCAAAGAAAACATTAGATGCTTGAGAAAGACATAATAACGACTAAAGGGTTCTTATCGGTGGAGTGTAAAAGTATATATAATACTACTTTTTTAGGTATTTGGTGGAGCTAATTGATGTGATTTTTGAATGATGTTGTAGTAGTAATAGGTTCGTTGAGACTTGTGAAAGCAAAAGATTTTAGATTTATAAAACTTGAAAATAGAAAACTTATTACAAAATTAATTTCAAGATATTAAAAATAACCAAGACACCGATTCCACTATCACACATGAATAAATTACGGTAAATAATCAAAAACTCTAATTATCTTCTAAGTCCATTATTTCTTAATTCACAAATAATTAGGCATATTCTCAAACATTAATTGTATTCCCTAAGCATAGATTATCTAAACAAAGTATAACCTATCAAATTGAATCACAAGTAATTAAGAAAATCATGCAAACAATTTAAAACTCTGCAAAGCAGTGATTGAGTGAATTATAAATTATAAATTAGAGAGAATAAAATAGTTACCAATTATTCATGCGTGAATAGCTTCCTCATTGCCTTGGTTGTGGGAGAATTAGCTCATCATCATGTTGGAAACACACCCAAAATTCATTTTTATTGCTCAAAGGGTGTTTACAAAGATGAAATGGAGAAAAACTATTAAAAACCGGGTTTGTAACAGTTGTAAGTGTTACAAACAGAACTGTTACAGAGAACGATATATGTAAACTGTCACTGATGCTGTAGCATACGACCCTCACCCCTCTGTCGTTGTCACTGTTGATAAACGAGTGTTTCTGTGGGTCTTTTGTTCTTCGTGTTCTTCACAGCAGCAGAATTGGTGATTTCTGTAACTTGATTTTCTCGACTCTGTGATGCTCTGTAATCTCCCAAACTCTCCGTCACTCCGTTCTATGACCACCGAAACACTCTTTATATACTATACAGGGCCTAAAAATCGCTGTAATAACTCCATATAATCTTCATTAACTCTGTTTATTCTCTTCTTCCTGTCACGGGAATAATTTCCTTTTGCAGCTCCTACACGCGTCTTCATGTACTCTGTACACTCCCAACAGCATCATACACGCTCCATAAGAGTTTTAGCACGCTGAAAATACACACAGACCTTCTCAAAATATCGCAGAAGTTTCCCGAGAATGTGCTTGCCATGTTTAGTCGAGATTACATGAAATCTTCCCCTCTGATCGAATTCAAAGCACTTACCAATCCTGTTGTGATGTAATAGGCTGGTATATATCCAAACTAAGAGAAAAATCTAATGGAATCTCGTCCGAATCAGTGCCAGAAGAAATCGCAGGTGACTTGGTTAACTCTCCCTGTTTCACTTCGAACGGAATATCCAGCCTAAACACCCATAACACGCTTGTCTGTCCCAAAGGATTAAACCCATTTGATTACAGCCCTTTAATCTCACTGAAACAAGGTCAAATCGCAAACCCTAATATTGTTCTTCCGCTGCCAAATTTCCCGCCAAATTCTGTTGTTTAAATGTGGAAGAAGAAGGTCGCCCCCTATCCGTCTGTGGAGTGCAAATAGTAGGTGTCAAACTGAGGTGCCCCTTATCCAAAAATGAGAGTCTAAATAACACGTTCCTCCGGGTGCTTTAGACAATTTTTCGAGCTGATTTTTCCAAAAATGTTTATTTCCAAAAATACATAAAAACACAATATTAGTACAAAAATCGAGTTCTAACAAAACAGACATCGATGACAAATCAGACACAGAAATGTGTCTATCACTAATTCTGGTCTGGTGGAAGCAGAACTGAAAATGATTATACAAAAGAAATTAGTACTCCCCACCAAAAGATTAGAAGGGTTGGAACTGGGTTGCACCGACGCGGACGCAGACAGTATAAAATTCTCAAAAAACTAGGACGCTGACACGTATATACATATTATATTTACATATTATTTATATATACAATTATGTATTTATACAACAAAGTCAGGTATTTCGTTCCTAAAAATTAGAAAATGATGCTACATGCCCAACTAAGGGTATACATGATGTCATTTCCAATAACAAAACCCTAATAAAGACGTAAGCCTGTGTTTGATAACAGAGAAAGGAAACAATTTCATGGAATCAGTTTCCCGGGGGAGGCAAGGAAAGACTTTCCATGGAATTCCACGGAATTGAGTTTAAAACATACTTTAGGCCATGCTTTTATTGCAATTCCATGGAAACATATTTTTGACCAAACGACGGAAAACACGCTATTTTCATGGAAAGATGGTTAATTCCATGGAATTAATTCCTATCAAACACAGCCTAAATGATTGATCTAAATGTTTGTCTTTCTTCATTTAGTTAATAATAGTAAAAATAAAGGAAAAAGTTTAATTGAAAATGAAAAAAAAGACGCGTCAAACTCGAATTATTAGTGCGTCCATATCACGCGCGCGGGACATGCAAATTAGTGCGTCGGACACGCTTTGTGTCAGCGTCTCACACGCGTCCCATATCTGACGAGAGTCGGACGCGAACACTACTCAGAAAATGGAGCGTCTGGGCAACCCAGGTTGGGAGTCCTTTTATGACCATTTTTTATCGAAGAAAGCTTAACGTAAATTTGAAATTTCATAAAGAATTTGCAATTTCATAAAAATAATTGATTCTCCTATCGTCGTACAGGAAAGGACAAGAGTACCCTTATAATTAAAAACTACTTCCTTAATTATCCTCATCTCTATTTATATTCACGGCTACCACTTTTAGTCCAATTATTATAATTTCCTATACTTCCCATTTTCCTAGGGTGAAAGTGATACTTTCACCTAGTATCAGAAAAATTGATACTTTGGCGCCATGTCAGAAAAAGTGATATTTTCGCGCCGCGTTAGGAAAAGTGACACTTTCACTCCGTGTTGGAAAAATGATACTTTCACAGTTTCACTCCGTGTCAGGAAAAATGATACTTTCATTTCATGTCAGGAAAAGTGATACTTTCACACCGTCTCAGGAAAAATGATCTTTCACGCCGTGTTAGGAAAAATGATATTTTCATTCTGTGTTATCAAAAGTGATATGCCTAAATATATCATTCAAAAAAAATGCATAACGAATTAAGGAGCGACCACAAAGGATGCATAATAGTTTATACCGTCGTATTTTGGTTCATGCCTCCATTAACTTGGTCATGCAACCACTAAAACGATGTATATGCCTCAAAAATAACATTCCAACAAAAAACAGATGTATAATGCGCTATGCAGTCGACGGTGTTTCGTTTTTCTTCGGTCGGCCCTCCCCACCGTGGCAGCGATGTTCTAGTCTGAAAACGCAGGGGTACCATAATACACCACCAACCTTTTTTTAGGCAATCTGTATGGACAAACTCAATACAACTTCGAGAACTCAATTAAGGAATAATATCTAGAGTTATATCTCTCTCTTTTTTGAAATTAGAACGTTTACAGAACAAATTCCGTGAACCTAATTACAAAGAGATTACTTGGACTGTATTAAAGACCAATATCCAAGAATCAATCAAGTCGTATCCAACAAACTAGGTCGGATGTATCTACTATGATTGATTAACGCACAACCTGTGATATTTCAATTATAAAGATAAGAAACATAATGCGGAAAAAGAAATAACACAGACACCAGAAGTTTTGTTAACGAGGAAACCGCAAATGCAGAAAAACCCCAAGACTTAGTCCAGATTGAACACCAAACTGTATTAAGACGCTACAGACACTATCCTACTACCAATTAACTTCAAACGGGAATGTAGTTGAGCCATAAAGGTATCCCACCGATTAAGGTATATTCCCGCTCCTTACGCCTCTTGAATCCCAACAGGACTCTGCGCAATTGATTCCCTTAGCTGATGTCACACCAACTAAGAGTTGTGTTTGTACCATGAGTAAAATTGCCACATATAGGGCCGTAATGTTGCATGGGCCAATGTAGCTGTCATCCAATCCCGCTAACCAGTCAACCAAAGCAGCCCACCATCCTGCCCAGTATTACAAAGACCGGTCAATGGTCAAAGTCAATGCTCGGTCAACGGTGAAAGTCAACTGTTGGTCAACTGTCAAAGTCAGGTTGCACGTCGCACCTCTATATAATTTTCAGTCATATTGCCAGCAGTGCTGCTAACCAATTTCTAGCCAAGTACTTTGTCGCACGTCCAACCAGTTTCTAGTCATGCTGCTAGATGTGATGCTAACCAGTTTCCATCCATGTTGCCAGATGCGCTGTCAGCCAGTCTCCATCCATACTACCAGCCCATTATGCCTATCAATCATCAATCCAGTATGCCAGCATGTAGAATTAATTCTGGAGGCATGAATGAGCAGTTTCATGCAGAATTTAACATGGAGGCGTGAATGAGCAGTTTCATGCAGAATTTAACATGGAGGCATGAATGAGCAGTTTCATGCAGAATTAAACAGGGAGGCATGAATGATCAGTTAATGCCATTTAAATTTATATTGAAATTAGGTATTCAATTGTATAAATAGGGATGTCATGAGGGAAGAGAAGAGGTGCGAGCAATGAGAGAAAAATGCTATTGTAATTCTAATATCAATAAAATACCACTCCCCAAGGATTCGTCCGTGGATGTGGGCAAACCATGCCGAACCACGTTAAATTTGTCTATGTCATTCTTGACTATTTTCTGTTATTATCACTTGTTAGAGCATTGCTCGGTCGAACTCGTATGCGTTGCTATCTCAAGCATGTTTGTCAATGTTAGTGATCAAAACTATAAGTCTTGATTTCTAGTCTACTATAGCTAAGGTCTCGGACTAGGATAGAAAGTGCAGTTGAGCTCAAGAACTCCATGGAAATCATCACACAAGACGAAGGAATACTCAAGGAACCGGTGGATATTCATCAACTAAAATTTATGTGCATACTTGAACTTATCTATCACTCAAAAGTCTATCTACTATATCTCCTATCTTGAGACAAAAGTCGTTTTGCTATATAGACTTAGATTATACACATTTGGTATTTCGAGTCGAGTTTATCTCGCCTATCTATTTATTGAAACATGTGTTGGTAAGCTTTCGCTTTAACCAAGTTCATCTATACCTAGTGACGAAAGTCATGATATGTTTCAATCACTTAGAAAATTACTCTGACGAAAAATGGTTTGTGAATAACGACTATATAACGTCCTCTGAGAATGGTTCAATGATTGAAATGAGAGTTTAGACTATATAATTATTATTGCGGAAACACATATATGTATAAGTCATATTCCTTGAACCAAAGTTTGCGAACTTTGTTGATCAAGAGAACCGAAGTTGTTTGCATAGTTTGCGAACTCAGTCTGTGAACTCAGTCCGCGAACTGGCGGAGGTTCTTGTCCGAGAATATGTGCGGGAGTTTTGAAAACTTACTCAACAAGATCAGTCCACGAACTCAGTCCGTGAACTGGCGAAGTTCTCAAACCCGAGAATTTCTGCTGGAGTTTATGAACTCCTTCCGGGAACTTAAGTCCGCGAACCCAGTCCGCAAACTTGAGTAGGTTATGTCTAAAAACGATTGTTCTTGAACTCATCTTTATATTGATTAAGGAATGATTTTGCAAACCGTGGCTATAAAGTTCATGAACGGATTCTAGTGAATCAAATCGTTTTTGCTTCGATTGTGTCTTGTGAAGTTGCATAAGTTCTAAGCAATTGAACAACTCTCTAACTAGTTCATTTGAGTCATTTGAACTAGTTATGATGAATAAGAATATGGTTGATATGAAAGTAATCATATGGCTAACTGTTTGGTTAACTATTTTTGAACCAACTAATGTACAAGTTTGGGTACAGTTACACGAACCTAAAAACATGCATTGCATGTGTGTATAACAAGTTATGTTTTCGATCTAACGGTTGATAAATATTAGCTTGAATCTAATCAGGTTTTCATCTAACGGTGAATATTGAATGCTTTGTTACTAAGCTAACATTGATTCCAAACCCTGATTTGAAAGACTATATTAGGGAGAACTCTTAAAACTGGGAAACCTAATCCCCACACTTTATATGTGATACTAGTTATAGCTAGAGTCGATTCTCCTTTAACCCTCTGGTTTTCTTTTCTCAAACCGGGTTAACGACTTAAAGACTTCATTGGGATTGTGAATCCAGACCGATACTACTTTCTCGTAGTTGTGTGATCTGATCTTGCTATTTCTATCGTACGAGTACAATTGAAATAATTGGCTTGAGATTTCTATCTCCGATAGGCAAGATAAAAAGTAATCACAAACATCTTCGTCTCATCGTTTGTGATTCCATAATAACTTTTTTCGCTAGTCGATTAAGTTTATTATGAGGTGATTGATAATTCTAGGATGTTCTTCGGGAATATAAGTCCGTGTTATTAATTGGTTCCCGTTCACCTTGATTTATCAAAAGATGGAACAAAACTCATAGGTATATTCGTGGGAGACTGATTTATCTATTACAATAGACTTTTCTGTGTGATACAAATTTGTTTATTAAAGTCTTCGATTTTGGGTTGAAGCAACTCTTAGTTGTGGGTGAGATCAGCTAAGGGAATCAAGTGCGTAGTATGCTGCTGGGATCAGAGACGTATGGAGCATCAATGTACCTTGGATCAATGTGAGATTGATTGGGGTTCAACTACAGTCCAAATCGAAGTTAGTTTGTAGTAGGCTAATGTATGTAGCGGCATAATACAGTGTGTGTTCAATCTGGACTAGGTCCCGGGGTTTTTCTGCATTTGCGGTTTCCTCGTTAACAAAATTATGGTGTCTGTGTTATTTCTATTCCGCATTATATTGTGTTATATACCTGAAATATCACAGGTTGCGCATCGTTCAATAAATTAGAATATCCGACCTTTTGGGTTGTTGATTTAAATTGATTGACACTTAGATATTGGTCTTTGGTATCATCCAAGTTATCTCTCTTTGATAAAAACTCGCATATTTCTATTTGCTTGAGTATAGATCAAATCGAGAGATTGAGATATAAACTCTTTGATATACTTTTCTCTAGATTGAGTCTGACTGTCTAGTTGATTCTATAGAAAGTATATTGGAGTTTGTCCATACAGATTGCTAAGTGAAATATTGGGTGCGGTTGTTGTAGCCCCGCTTTTTCAATTGGTATCAGAGCAGGCAAACACGGTAAAGACCTTATAAGTCTGTGTTTGTAGCGATCTAATTATGGACGAGTCTATCTCTAATAACGTACCAGTTCATAAATTACCAGATGATTCTAAAAGCTTGGATTCACCTGAGACAACCGTCACATCTAACTCAATATCTAAACATTCTCTTGACGTAAAAACTGTTGATTGGGAAACTCTTCTAGAAGAACAGTTGGATGAACTTTCTGATGAAGGTGATTCAGATATTGATAGAGATGTTGATGAGGAAGTCTCAGAGTATGTTAAGTTTTTGGATTCATGGAATATGAACAAGATTACAACTTCTCATGTCACACCTCTTCTGACTCCTCTCTGTCGAGAAAAAAAGAAATTGAGAAGATGTTACGCAGGTGTTTATTTTTCGAATCGTTCTAATGAATCGATCCTCAAGGATTCTGAGGAAAACCTACGTATGAAGTCACTTGAATATGATAGTCTTTGTGAAAAGTACTTTTTGTTGGAAGAAAAACTTGCAGAATCTGAAGAAAGGTTTAACTCTCAACAAATTAGTTTTGATGACAGAGAAAGTGTTTGTCTCGCTCGAGAAAAACCCCTCGAGGCTGATTTAGCTGCTGCTCTTAATAAAATCAAGATGCTGGAAGATGACTTGAAAAAGTTCAATACTAGTTCAAGAAATTAACCACTATGCTAAGAGCAAGTAAAAATCATCCTGATACACGAGGATTGGGCTATAAGGGAATAGATGCTCCAAGTATTAGCAAAGAGGTAAAATTTTTCAAGGCTAGTGATTCTTCTCAACAAAAGGTTTCCACTGATGGAAAAAGTGAGATACCTTCACCGGAAGTTAAGGTTCAAAAGATCAAAGTTTATCAACCTCCAAATTTAGCACACACAGATCGAGGTAAGAACATTCCCTATGTTTGCCACTTTTGCGGAAATAAAGGTCACCTGGAAAGGAGATGTCGTTTCCGTGTAAGGAATGAGAAACTTCATGATGTTCTTGTTTGGGAATCACAAGAAGTTGTGAAACCAAGATCATATATTAAGACTGATCCTCTTAACGTTACAGGTTGTAACTGTCCAACCTTTAGGCAAAGGAATCAGTGCTATGATAAACCTAGATTTTCCTATAAACGTTGTACGAATCTTTTTCACAATCATAATGGTTATCAAAAGGATAACTTCGTAAAGATAAAGACAAGATCAGATACTCCCAATTGGAGAAAGACTAACTTGCAAAAGAATAGTCAATCTAATTCTCTTCCGAGAATTCTAGAAGAGAGTAATGAGAAGAAGGTTATGGTCGTTCCTAAACGCACTCAGAAGTGGATACCAAAGAAAGTCAATGATGCTTTGAGTGTGAAAAGAAATGATCTTCCAGAAAATTCCATGACTATGGAGAAGGCAATATCCATGATGTTGGAACTTAACAAGTTTTTTGGAAAAATGGAACTGGATGTGAAAGGTTCTAAAAGCGATCTCTGTCATGATAATCCAAAGGTCACTTGTGGTGAGAAAGACATTGTTCACCCCAACACAACTTGATTGTGTTTTAAGTACATCCTCACCAAGGAATGCCTTGTTATGTATACGGTGAGGGACGCACGAGAATTGGGGCACACAGATTATGTTCGGTAAGGCTGTAGAATTCAACTGGATTCTTCTAAAAAGGTATGTCTATAAAACTGAGCAAGATTTGTGTTTTTTTGATCCATGTACCTTGATTATTGTTCATTTCTACCTAACTTGATCTGTGTCTAAGGTTCTTAAGTGTTTAGGTTTGAAAGTAGTAGTTCGAGATGTTTGGACTCCATGGTACTCATACCTGGTATATATGCTTACCATCGTTTAAAATCAAACTCCAGGCATTTAAGTTCGCAAACCCGTGTGCATACTTGCCTGTAGACGTCGATATTCGGTGAACATGTTTTGGCCATAACTTCCTCGTCCGAACACGGATTGACCTAATTCTTTTTGCATTATCTTCCTCTTTCAATTATCTTCAAAATGGATATGAGAATTCTTTAATTTGGATGAGATAAGATTGGTTTTTGTCCCTTCTCTTGTTTTTGAGTGTTTTGCTCCGTTTCACCGCTCTTGTTCCACTTCTTTTAGACTTGGGCACTTGGATTTTTGGAGTACTATTATTCTAAGCTCATTTGTATCTTTTACAAGAATGTTGTTGGTGAATCATAAAGAAGGAAGTTCAAGAATGGATAGTAGCTCGCTTTACTATGGGATTCTTGAATGTTCACAATAATTTTTTGTGAACAACGGTGCATGGTTGCAATGACTTTGTATGTTCTTATTTGTTAAGAAAATATTTTTATACGCCTTTGGTAGCTATTCTTGGTGTAAATCCGGGCGAAAAAGATTGATTCTACCCTCTAGGGACAAATCATCTTATATGTGCATTACGAGTTTGTCTTGATACCTAGTAAACTTCTTATGAGAATTTATTCTTTTTTTTGAGAAGGATAAATAGAGTTTGGAATAGCCATTATTGTGATTACACATATCTATATCCAACGTTTCCATCTTCTTGTTTTTAGATTTACTTGTTTAAATTCTAAAATTGTTTGGAAGATGATTTTGCAGTATTAATCTTTATGGTTTTATATATTGCAATATTTTTATGGGATATGTGTGTTTACATCCGTGAACTTGATTGTCCCATACCTTGTCAAAAGTAAAGTCTTTCGTAAGTCGATATTTACATATTGATAAAAGAATGAATGGACTTTTGACAAGTACAAAAGTTAAGCCTATTATGTCAATTATTGATGGAAGATAGGTTAAAATCTTTTCTTTGCAAGGATTATGTCTATTGTATGTCTTTATGCAAATAATGATGGAAAACAGAATGAATCCTTGTGTATTCCGCATTATTGATCTTCCCTGATCCATATTTTTGTGTATTACTGTGAGGCTCCGTAATGTGTCTTATGTTGAGCACTTAACGACCAAGCTGATTATTTTATGATTAGCTTTGTTGTTGTTCCGTAAGGTACTTTATGTCGAGCATAATCAACTAAATTAATCATCTTGTTTGGTTATTTAGTTAAGGCTCCATAAGGTTTCTTATGTTTGAGCATTCTTGACTGGGTTGATTGTTTTTCATGATTAACTTAGTCATTGCTCCATAATTTCTCTTATGTTGAGTATGACCAATTAAATTGATTACTTTTTGTAGTTAATTTGTTTGTGTATTCCGGTTAGATTATTTATGAGTTTTCTTGTGATTAATCTAATGGAGTAAATTTGAGTCTCCATAAGTTCTCTTATGTTGAGCATTTCTGATTAAATCAATTATAGGTTCTCTTGTGGTTAATTTAATTGAGTATTTTTGGATTCAAATTCATATTCGTATGAGATTTGTTATGTCCAAAGAAATCCTTCTTTTCTTTTGAAATTAAGGTCGCTCTTGTTGTTCTTTCGGGAATGACATTTTATGGGGGAGAGTTCTTAATTGAACTTGTGCTTAATTGCCATATCTTTGTGGAGAGTGCAGCCGTGGAATATTATAGGGGTTATCTTGTATCTTTAAACTCCTTGATGAATGCATTTAGCTTCGGCTTTATGATTGCATCTAATGAACAAGTTGATACATGCTTTCTTTTGGTCATGAAATGTCTCTTTCGGAAATTTCATTAGGATCCCGTTCTTGTACCTTTGCCAATTTTATTGAAAAAAAGGGGGAGAATTATATGTAGTTCACACTACAAATACATATGGTTTTCGGATCATTATGTAAGGGGGAGTGGTTTCCATGTGAGATGGAGTATTGACTAAGAGGGAGTGATACATATCACCATAGTATTGTTGTCAAAGTTGTGATACAATTGAACTTTGATACTGCATAATGATATTATGTCACTGTACAACAATGATCGAGAACTCTGTTTTCTCATTGTTATAGCTACGGATTGTCAACAACGATGATGCTAAAATTACAACCTTTGGGATCATTGGATTACTTGGAAGTGACGAAGATTTCGAGTAATGTTGAAGATTATGCATGTGGAATAGGAGCTTCAAAAATGTATTTAACTTTTTTGTATTCCATATGTATTAATAGTTTTGCCACTAAAACTGACAAAGGGGGAGATTGTTAGAGCATTGCTCGGTCGAACTCGCATGCGTTGCTATCTCAAGCATGTTTGTCAATGTTAGTGATCAAAACTATAAGTCTTGATTTCTAGTCTACTATAGCTAAGGTCTCGAAATAGGATAGAAAGTGTACTTGAGCTCAAGAACTCCATGGAAATCATCATACAAGACGAAGGACTACTCAAGGAACCGGTGGATCTTCATCAACTAAAAGGTATGTGGAGACTTGAACTTATCTATCACTCAAAAGTATATTTACTCTATCTCCTATCTTGAGACAAAAGTCGTTTTGCTACATAGACTTAGATTATACACATTTGGCATTTCGAGCCGAGTTTATCTCGCCTATCTATTTCTCGAAATATGTGTTGGTAAGCTTTCGCTTTAACCAAGTTCATCTTTACCTAGTGACAAAAGTCATGATATGTTTCAATCACTTTGAAAATTGCTCTGACGAAAAATGGTTTGAGAATAACAACTATATAACGTCCTCTGAGAATGTTTCAATGATTGAAATGAGAGTTTAGACTATATAACCATTGATGGATATAAGAATTGTTGTGGAACACATATATGTATAATTCATATTCCTTGAACCAAAGTTTGCGAACTTTATTGATCAAGAGAACCGGAGTTGTTTCCACAGTTTGCGAACTCAGTCCGCGAACTGGCGGAGGTTCTCGTCCGAGAATATCTGCTGGAGTTTTGAAAACTCGCTCAGCAAGATCAGTCCGCGAACTGGAGAAGTTCTCAAACCCAAGAATTTCTGCTGGAGTTTATAAACTCCTTCCGGGAACTTAAGTCTGCGAACCCAGTCCGCGAACTTGAGTAGGTTATGTCTAAAAACGATTGTTCCTGAACTCATCTTTATATTGATTAAGGAATTCTTTTGCAAACTGTGGATATAAAGTTCATGAACCGATTCGAGTGAATCAAATCGTTTTTGCTTCGATTGTGTCTTGTGAAGTTGCATAAGATCTAAGCAATTGAACAACTCTCTAACTAGTTCATTTGAGTCATTTGAACTAGTTATGGTGAAGAAGAATATGGTTGATATGAAAGTAATCATATGGCTAACCATTTGGTTAACTATTGTTGAACCAACTAATGTACAAGTTTGGGTACGGTTGCACGAACCTAGAAACGTGCATTTCATGTGTGTATAACAAGCTATGTTTTCGATCTAATGGTTGATAAATATTAGGTGGAACCTAATCAGGTTTTCATCTAACGGTGAATATTGAATGCTTTGTTACTAAGCTAACAGTGATTGCAAACCCTGATTTGAAAGACTATATAAGGGAAAACTCTTGCAACTGGGAAACCTAATCCCCACACTTTACGTGTGATACTAGTTGTAGCTAGAGTGGATTCTCCTCTAACCTTCTGGTTTTCTTTTCTCAAACCGGGTTAACGACTTAAAGACTTCATTGGGATTGTGAAGTTAGACCGATACTACTTTCTCGTAGTTGTGTGATCTGATCTTGTTGTTTCTATCGTACGAGTACAATTGAAATAATTGGCTTAAGATTTCTATCTCCGATAGGCAAGATAAAAAGTAATCATAAATATCTTCGTCTCATCTTTTGTGATTCCGCAATAACTTGTTTCGCTAGTCGATTAAGTTTATTGTGAGGTGATTGATAATTCTAGGTTGTTCTTCGGGAATATAAGTCCAGGTTATTAATTGGTTCCTCTTCACCTTGATTTATCAAAAGACAGAACAAAACTCATAGGTATATTCGTGGGAGACGGATTTATCTATTACAATAGAATTTTCTGTGTGATACAGATTTGTTTATTAAAGTCTTCGATTTTGGGTTGAAGAAACTCTTAGTTGTGGGTGAGATCATCTAAGGGAATCAAGTGCGTAGTATCATGCTGAGATCAGAGACGTAGGGAGCATAACTGTACCTTGAATCAGAGTGAGATTGATTGGGGTTCAACTACAGTCCAGACCGAAGTTAGTTTGTAGTAGGCTAGTGTATGTAGCGGCATAACACAGTGTGTGTTCAATCTGGACTAGATCCCGGGGTTTTTCTGCATTTGTGGTTTCCTCGTTAACAAAATTCTGGTGTCTGTGTTATTTCTATTCCGCATTATATTGTGTTATATAATTGAAATATCACAGGTTGTGCGTTATTCAATCAATTAGAATATCCGACCTTTTGGGTTGTTGATTTAAATTTATCGACACTTGGATATTGGTCTTTGGTACCATCCACGTTATCTCTATTTAATAAAGACTCGCAGATTTCTATTTGCTTGAGTATAGATCAAATCGAGAGATTGAGATATAAAATCTTTGATATACTTTTCTCTAGATTGAGTGCGACAGAGTAGCAATTTCCAGCCAAGTACTCTGTCGCACTTCCAACCAGTTTCTAGCCATGCTGCTAGATGTGCTGCTAACCAGTTTCCATCCATGTTGCCAGATGCGCTGTCAGCCAGTCTCCATCCATACTACCAGCCCATTATGACTATCAATCATCAATCCAGTATGCCAGCATGCAGAATTAATTTTGGAGGCATGAATGAGCAGTTTCATGCAGAATTTAACATGGAGGCGTGAATGAGCAGTTTCATGCAGAATTTAACATGGAGGCATGAATGAGCAGTTTCATGCAGAATTAAACAGTGAGGCATGAATGATAAGTTAATGCCATTTAAGTTTATATTGAAATTAGGTATTCAACTGTATAAATAGGGAGGTCCCGAGGGAAGAGAAGAGGGGCGAGCATTATATTGTGTTATATAATTGAAATATCACAGGTTGTGCGTTGTTCAATCAATTAGAATATCTGACCTTTTGGGTTGTTGATTTAAATTGATTGACACTTAGATATTGGTCTTTGGTATCATCCAAGTTATCTCTCTTTGATAAAAACTCGCATATTTCTATTTGCTTGAGTATAGATCAAATCGAGAGATTGAGATATAAACTCTTTGATATACTTTTCTCTAGATTGAGTCTGACTGTCTAGTTGATTCTCTAGAAAGTATATTGGAGTTTGTCCATACAGATTGCTAAGATAAATATTGGGTGTGGTTGTTGTACCCCCGCATTTTCAGCCCTGTTTTCATCAACAACACCAAAATCATCGTGTTTAGTGCTTGGAAATATTTCTGGGTGCAAACATTGGCGCCGACTAAGGGGATTACGATAAAAGTGATCGTGTTTTCCCGTTGAGAAAAGTAGTTCTGGAAGCTTCAAAATCAGATGTTCTGGAAGCTTCAAAATCAGATTCATGATAAAGCAGTTTGGATGCCGTTAAAAACCATTACTGCAGTCCAGTTTGATCGCAATTGTAACAGCCCAGCTGATCACAGCTGCTGCAGGCCATATAATCGCAGTTACTGCAGTCCAGTTGATCGTAACTGTTGCAATCCAGATTCGCGGTTCGAGATTTGCAGAAACTATTATCTTCGGAAACCACTAAAACTGCATCATTACAAAGACTGATAAAACCGGTCCCAGGACGTTCGGTACCCACGATAAAAGATGGCGTAAAAATATCATCAAAGTTGTTTCAGTATATTCGATCCGCAACACGATTTGGTCCAATTTTGATTTCAATCGTTGCAGTCCAGCTCATCGCAGCTGCTGCAGTCCAGTTGATCGCAACTGCTCCAGTCCAGCTTCACAGTCGCAAGCCACCAAAATTGACTCACTGCAAAGATCGCTAAAACTGTTGGCGGGATGTTCGATCCACAACATGTTCAAGTCCAAGTTTGTCTAGTTTCCCGCATCTCTATGCGCTTGCAAACCCTAGGGAAAACTTTCAGAAAAAAGAAAAAATAAATAAAAATCAGGAGAAAGCCGGCGGCCATTCCTGTAATCGTTGCTGAAAGCCTAAAACAAAGATCGGTTGCAGGAGGTCTAAAACGCGAGTCAGTTGCAGAAGATCTAAAACACCCACGAGTTACTGAAAGTATAGAAAGGAACAGTTGCTAAAAGTCTAAAGCAACGCACAGTTGAAGAAAGTTTTTAACAAAAAAAAAACGACGTCAAAGGTCGGCGACCACCACGTCAGAGTCTTCTTCACCCACTTTAGTCGTGTCATCGTGCCACGTCAATGATCAACATGTGACACGTCAGCATCTGATCCAGTCAGCGGCTTCCACATCAGCATCTTGATCCAGTCAGCGACCGCCACGTCAGCAACCACACATCAGCAGCAAGGGCGTGCCACGTCAGCAACAAGAGCATACCACGTCAGCATCCGGTCCAGTCAACGACTGCCATGTCAGCAGCTTGATCCAGTCAGCGACCGCCATGTCAGTATGGTATTCCAGTCAACAACGACACATCAGCATCAAGGGCGTGCCATGTCAACAGCAAGAGCATGCCATGTCAGCATCCGGTCCAATCAGCGACTGCCACGTCAGCAACTTGATCCAGTCAGTGACCACCACGTCAGCTAGTTCAGTCAGCAACGCCACATCAGCACCAAGGGCGTGCCACGTCAGCGGAAAGAGCATGCCACATCAGCATCTTCGGTCCAGTCAGCATTGTCATGTCAGTCACGGCACGCGCACTTTAGGGAATCTTGTTTCGTCAATAACTTCTTCGTTTTAAGTCCGAATGTAGTGATATTTGGCTCATCGGAATCGTTTTTCAATTCCCTACAACATGGAGGTGAAAATCATGGGTTTGAAAAAATTTATTTTTTGAGGTTTCGAGCGGCGACGTCACACACGGTCACCGACTACCATCAAGTGAAAACTACATATCATATTCGATGTTCGCGAACACTGTTGCATCGAGTCACATGTTCGGTACTAGTTAACACTGTTGCAGTCCAGTTGATCGAACTAGCGTAGTCCAGTTATCCTCAAGAATGCTACAGTCCAGTTGATCGTAACCGCTGCAGTCCAGTTTTTATCATAACTGTTGCTTTCTAGTCCAGCTGACAAATCTAGTTGCCGAGTCAAGCTGAGACGCTAAAGAAGCAACACTAGTCATCGTCGCTGGAAAACATCAACATAGCCAGTGGTCATCCTAATCACCTCATAAACGAAGTCGCAATAACACTTTTAATATGGTACGTATACAATTTACATATTTTCGCATCTTTTCATATAATCATTCATAATTTTATTCAATGGGACACCTACAATGTGGATAGCATTTTCTCACGAGGAGATGCACACATTTCAATTCTGCGCGCATCTGGAATAGTGGGATTCCCCCCCCCCCCTCCCCGCATGAATTCCAGATAGCATACGGCTTCAAAATTTCATGCGCGAGTAAAATGCAGCAAGGAAGTGCACCCTTGTGCGAGCATTGAGCAACATGAAAATCACTATCTTATGGGGTGAGTTGCATATCACTTTAATGTGACTGACCATCACTTGGGGGCGAGATATGTAACACCTCATGGTGTAAAATAACTCTCTTGGGGCGAGCTGCGTAACACTCCATACGCTTGGGGGCGAGTTACATAGCACCTAAATGCAATGCGGAATTCAGCTTCTGAAAATTGAAACAAAAGTTAACCCAAACTTCTTAATCCTCCAACGAGTTACAGGATTAAGAGGGGGCGAGCATACACCCTAATATTTTGACGCAATTATTGCAATCAGTAATATTAAACTGCTACAGCTAAGTTGATCGAACTGTTGTAATTCAGTTTCTAAGCAACTGCTGCACTCATTTGGACGCAACTGATGCAGTCCAGTTTTGCTCAGCCATTCTGTACTCAGTTGGACGCAACTGATGCAGTCTGGTTTTATTTATAACTGTTACACCCAGGTTTATCGAACTGTTTAAGTATAATCCATCAGCAGCTGCTGCAGTCCAGCTGATCGAAGCTGCTGCAGTCCATCTCTGCTTGTATCTTCTGCAGTGCAGCATTGCTCACTTCTCCTGCAGTCCAGCTGACCGCAGCTGCTGCAATGCAGTCTTGATCGTCGCTGCTGCAGTTCAGCTGATCGAAGCTATTACAGTCCAGCTATGTTCGCAGTTCCTGCAGTCCAGCTGACCGCAGCTGCTGCAGTGCAGTCTTGCTCGTCGCTACTGCATTTCAGCTGATCGCAGCTGCTGCAGTCCAGCAATGTTCGCAACTCCTGCAGTCCAGCTGACCGCAGCTGCTGCAGTACAGTCTTGCTCGGCGCTGCTGCATTTCAGCTGGTCGAAGCTGATGCAGTCCAGCTATGTTCGCAGCTCCTGCAGTCCAATATGATCACAACTCATGCAGTCCAGCTTTGCTCAAAGCTGTTACCACCCTGTTTTGCTCATTACTGCAGAGGACAGTTTTTTCTGTGGGCGTCGCAGTCCAGTTTACCACAATAACTGCAATCCAGTTCCGCATCAACTATTGTGATCTAGTCGACATCGCTGTTGCTATCCTGATTCATATAACTATTGAAGACATATAAAGATCAATGTCACATCCATTAGCACAGCCAAGACCATTGGAGGTCCAACGACACACAAAGTCTGTTACCATCTCAACTACTAAAGGGTCACACCCTTTCGCTCGCAACTACCGCGGCTCAGTCCATAATTGACAGCAACTTAATACCAACAGCTACTACTACCTAGTTTGGTCGGAAATTACTGACTGTCTGCAAATTCAAGTTTCTTTTACAACAACAGCTCACACAGATTCCAGCCGAGTGACGTCAAATATAACTCATCTTTTCCAAACAAAAGTTACTAGTCAATTTCTGCGCAACTACCATAGTTCATTTTACATCAACATTTACGGCTCACTTTCAACACCACTCTTCCGTTGCAGTCCAGTTCAGCCTTCAGTCCTGTTTTTGCATACAACAATGGCTCATACTCAATTGTTTTCCACCGATCTTCCAATTGCAATAGCCTCACTTGGGGGCGACTTGGTTACGTTTTCCACAATCAATGAAGGTTGTTTTCTTTGCGCTTTAACAACAATAATTTACTCTTGAGGGGGTCTTGATTTCCACAAATGAACAAGGAAGGTCGTCATTTACTTCAAACGATAATAATCCACACTTGAAGGCGAATTTTATCATAGTCTGTTAATACAAAATGGAAAACTAACTTCTTAACCCCGCAACAATTTGTAGGTTAAGAGGGGGCGATGTTTGTACCATGAGTAAAATTGCCACATATAGGGCCAGAATGTTGCCTGGGCCACTGTTCAGCTGTCATCCAAGCCCGCTAACCAGTCAACCAAAGCATCCCACCAGCCTGCCCAGTATTACAAATACCGGTCAATGGTCAAAGTCAATGCTCAGTCAATGGTCAAAGTCAACCGTTGGTCAACTGTCAAAGTCAGGTTGAACGTCGCGCCTCTATCCAATTTTCGATCATGTTCCCAGCAGGGCTGCTAACCAATTTCCAGCCAAGTACTCTGTCGCACTGCCAACCAGTTTCTAGCCATGCTGCCAGATGTGCTGCTAACCAGTTTCCAGCCATGTTGCCAGATGCGCTGTCAGCCAGTCTCTATCCATACTGTCATCCCATTATGCCTATCAATCATCAATCCAGTATGCCAGCATGCAGAATTAATTCTAGAGGCATGAATGAGCAGTTTCATGCAGAATTTAACATGGAGGCATGAATGAGCAGTTTCATGCAGAATTAAACAGGGAGGCATGAATGATCAGTTAATGTCATTTAAGTTTATATTGAAATTAGGTATTCAACTGTATAAATACGGAGGTCTGAGGGAAGATAAGAGGGGCGAGCAATGAGAGAAAACTTCCACTGTAATTCTAATATCAATAAAATACCACTCCCCAAGGGGATTCGTCCGTGGATGTAGGCAAACCATGTCGAACCACGTTAAATTTGTGTCTGTCATTCTTGACTATTTTCTGTTATTAGCCCTGTTTTCATCAACAACACCAAAATCATCGTGTTTAGTGCCTGGAAATATTTCTGGGTGCAAACAAGTTGCTTCAACTCAATTGAAGACTTTAAACCGAATCTTCCTCTCACGGATTAAGCATATATATGATTTCCTTATATAATCAAATATTTTGATAAAAGGTGTGGAAATCGATAGCAATAGACAAAGTCTATCTAACCTCAAAATTCGGACTTATGCAACCTGAAGTGCAGCCTAGATTATTATTCACCACATACAAGTATAAAACTTGTGGAATCAACAAAGTTTGAGATGAAGAGAACTTTGATGATTTCTATCTATATTGATCGAGTGAGCAGCTCAACAATCGATGAAGATCAGGATACTCGAGTTATCAAGAGAAGATAACTGGACCTGGCTTCACGAATCCCTTTGAAGACTTTGTAGTCGCTAAACCCTAAAAGGGTTTGGAAGAGGACGACTCTAGACACAACTAGGACACACCAAAAAGTAGTGCCGGGATTCAAAGGTCTCAATTGCTTGAAGTTCCCCTTTATAGACATTAAAGTATGGGTTGATTTAGGTTTAAGTTAAGATAGCTTTGGAACCAAGCAATCAATATCCACCATTAGATGAATCTTTGAATCTGATTTACATAAAAAATATATACACTCAGGGTAGGTGAAACCGTAACCGAACCGTGTATAAACACTATGTTCAACATGGTTATCCTAAACTAGACGATTTGAAAATAAAAGCTTAATACTCATTTTCATGAACACTTAAGACATTAATCTTGAATCACAATTAGAGCTGGCAAACAAGCTAAAACCCGCGGGTTAACCCGTGCCCGACCCGTAAAAACCCGAACCCGGCTCGGCTGGTTTCTAAACAAGCCGGGTTCGGGTTGGAGAAATGCCGGCTTGTGAATAAACGGGTTAACCCGTCCTGCCCCGTGAAACCGCGGGTACAACCCGTAGACCCGTCCACAATAACTAATTAGTAATTTTTATATAATCCTGTCCGTCGGATTATCTAGGGTTAATCACATCCACACGATTAAGGTATAAAAGGCGAAACCCTAAAACTAAATGAAGAGATATCTTTCTTTTTTATCTCTCCCTTTTCTTCTTCTGCTCCTCCTTGCCGCTCCTTCCCTTCTTCTGCGTTCTTCAGTTGTGAATTGAATCTCGGATAAACAATGAATCATTTGGCACGATTCTCTGGAAGTTGGATAATCTTTGGATACTGAGAACCAAGTTGAATCTTTGGAAAAATCAAGGCACATACTGTTTTCTCGCTCAAACGGAGACCGGACTCTGTCCCTCTCTCAGAATATCAAGAATCTCAAAAACCCTTAAATCCATTCTTTCACAGGAAATCCCATTTCTCCTATCCATCAAATCCCTAAAACCGCTTAACCTCCATTACTCTTTAGGTTTTAGGGTTCATCTCTCAGTAATAAAATGCTTCTTTTCTGAGAGTATTATTCAACTACTAAGAGTTTTCCCAATTTCCTACTGTAATATTTGGAGTAAAATCAAGATTCACAAACAAATTTACGGTGAGCAATTCCATTTTAATTGTCATTTTCTTCTTGTATTCATCACATAATTTTCTGAGTTTCCCTGTTAAATTTAATTTCTTTGAGTAACAATGTTCTTTGAATTAATAGAAGTAGGGGTTTATCTTGAATCTTGTGAATTGGAAAAAAAAAGTATGGATTGAATTCTTAGACTGTTCATGGTTTTGTTATTCTTTATTTGATAAGATTCTGTGTGTTTCCATAACTTCTTGTATGTTGATGATAACTGTTTGTTTAAATTCCCCAAAGAGACATTATGATCATTCTTTATAGTTTGTGTTAGTTCTGGGTTTTGTGATAGAATTATAATAGGGTTTAATGTGATGAAATCATGAAATTTTGTAGTGATTGAATTCATTTTGTTTTAGATTTATGGTTGTGTTTGTTGAATTCCCTACTGTAATTTTGATGGTAGCTGATGTTTAGACTCGTTTCTACAGGTTAGTAGTGTGTGTTTGAGAACTTTCAAGTGTACTGATTTAAACTCGAGTCTGGCTGAATTCTAGGAAAGTTTCATTGCCTCGTCCACAGCCAGTTAATCGGTGAAGCTGTTGCTACCGGTGGTTGTCTACAGATCTGCAGACGAAGATGAACATGGAATCGGGGTTTGCTGTTGTTTGAAATGCATGTACTATAATAGTTTTGTTGGATGTATATGTATTTTTCAATTTCTGTTTATGTAATTTTCGATTTCTGGCGAGTTGACTCAACAAAAACCAGTTAACCCGTGAGCACCCGTGAACCCGCAAGCTTTACCCGGGACGGGCGCGGGTCGGATAAATGACCACCCGTGAAGAATTTCAACCCGCAAGCTTAGGCTTGTATTAACCCGTAACCCGCGGGTTGGTCACAAGCCAACCCCGTCCCGCCCGTTTGCCAGCTCTAATCACAATCATGTGATCAAATAATTATATAGCGTTTTTAGAGATTTAATGAAATGTTAATTATCTCATGGAAATAATTTAATCGCACTTGAATACAATCAACATGGTTAGTAGATGTACAAGTATAAATACCATTGTCGTTCGTGACTCAGGTCAGTCAGAGTACGTGTACCGGTTTGTAAACATTTAACCAAACCTAGCTCATAAAACTATTTAGGCATTTGTACCGGTTTGGATATCTTAAGACTACTACCTATTCCGGAGTCCACATAAATTTTTATTTTTGTGCGCCGGTATGGATACTTAAACGAAGTTCAGGAATACATAACTTTTCAGGTATGGGCCGGTATGAATATTAATGCGGTTCCCTAACCACAGTTCCTTTACGGTTTGCATATGGGTATGAATACCAATCTGGTTCACGAGTTAAACGTATTTTCACATGTTATGCATAAGTATATGTGTATCACAAATTTGTAAGTTGATATATAAATACTTTGCTGCTACGTGTACAAGTACATGTATTACGTTTCATATTTATAACAGTTTTCCCACTTTGTAAGACTGATAGCACTGTCTTGTATCTGAATCTATGGTAGTTATATATTTCTCTCTAAATCGATTCAAAACATTCTCGAATAACATCAATGACACATATTACTATTCCAGGCTATTTTCGAATGATAAGACTTGAATCATGATTTTGTTTCGAACAATAAATTTTCCTTAACCGAAATTCATCAAGTATGAACAAATGTTCATTAAGCTTAGTCATTATATTTCGAGAACTAATTATCAAGATAAACTTGACTCGAAATTCTTGTCTATCCATGATAGTCTAATTAGTTATGTGACATCGTCTCAAATGATAGAAAGTGAATATAACTTGAGAAATATGTGGTTCAGTCTTCACTTACCTTTTGTTGATGAAGTTCTCCAAAATCTTCGGTTGATCTTCGCCTTCAAACGGTAGAATGCAATGATGACTTCTGTAATCCACTGTTTCTCAACTACATTTCTATCCTAGTCCGAAATTAAGATATAGTTTTGACAACTAAATTTGACAACAAGATTGAGATAGAAACACTTGTAAGTTCGACCGAGCAATGCTCTAACAATCTCCCTTTATTCAATTTTAGTGACAAAACTATGTCGGTGTCACTGTAGTACAATGGTAAAGTCATTGGGTGATGATACCAGTGACCTGAGTTCAAACTCGCCAGCACCAAATTCTTTACCGATCAAAAAAAATATAGTGACAAAACTATAAAGATACGTATACATCATGTCTTGATTTCCTTGGTTTCTTCAACTCCTTGAACTCTGTTGTTGAAGATCCGTATCCATAGCTATAACAACTTTTGAAAACAAATATTCTCAATTGTCGTCATACAGAAACATAGTATTATTACTTCTCCAAAGTACAATTGTATCCAAATCTGAAGTAATACTATGGTGATATGTTTCTCCCCGTTAATCAATACTTACAGATTTTGCATAATTGGTGAAACATATAGATTATTGATTCACTCCCCCTTACATAATGATTCGTCAACATATGTATGTAGTATGAAACTACTAAATATTTCTCCCCCTTTTTGTCAACAAAATTGGCAAAGGTACGAAAATCATGGGGTCGTAATGAATACAATCAAAAGATATATGTCAAGTTTTAAGGAAGTTGGAGATACTACGTTATAACATAGTTAAAATACAACTCCTCATATCAACTTTATTTAGATGATATCACATAGTAAAAATACATATCGTCTATCTAGGAGATTTAAGATACAAGCATCCCTTTAAAGTTCCACAGCCACACACCCAACAAAAATATAGCAATTAAGCACAAGTTCATTTAATAACTCTCCCCCATTTGATGTCATTCCCAAGAGAACAACACGAGTGACCTTGCTTTATGAAAAATAAGGATTTTGTTGGACATTAACAAATCGCATGGATTTGTATCCGAGAATCGACTTAAAATAATCTCAACGCCAGTTACGGACAAAAAGATAATTTTGATCGATATGACTCAACATAAGAAAATCTAACGGAGTGTGTCAGGCACTACAAACATAGAAGTGTGATGACTAGTAGATCAATACTACGAGAAAATTAACGAAGAGTTTGTTCTATTTTCAGTTTATTAAAAAAACATAATACATTTAACTTCTGAGCATATGTGAAATATCAGCTCGATTCACAAAAAACGTAAAGGCACATATATTTCATAAGACATTGAGAAATACACAAGAATATACGTGGGGATCAAGTATTGCTATCATCTTATCTAAGAAACGAACTTGTAAATAACATACAAGTTGATTTGCTTCTTAGAAGGAAAGTTCATTCTTTTCCACCGGGATTTACACCAAGAATAGCTACCAAAAGCGTATAAGCAGATTTTCTTGACAAAGAAGAAAATGCACATATTTATAAATATATAACTCATTAAGAATCGTGCATCATATGTTCACATATAAACTAAGGAGGTCGTGAACGTTCAAGCAATAACCGAGTTCAATAACACTCAAGACTTAAACTATGAATCATGATCAAAAGAGATTTAGTGATCAAAGTTTTCTTAGAAGTGTTAGAGAGTGTTTTTATAATGCCAAACATATTATATAAAAAGTTTGTATATATGCATCTGAAAAATGTTTGGAAGGAACCCGACCCTAAGTTACGAAAGAAAGACCTAAAAAATAGTTAGTGAATCTTGGCCCTCATGGTACACGTACCAGTATGTGTACCATCCTTTTTAAAAAAAGTCCAGAAACCTTTTAGTACGTATACTAGTATGCATACCCCTTGGTTCACGAAATTCATAGTTTTCATGGTACATGTACCTGTATGTGTACCTCATGTATACATCGATATTCGATCAACTTGTTTTGTCCATAACTTTTTCGTACGAACTCAGAATGACCTCATTCTTTTTGTATTCTCTTTGTAATTGAATTCTCTTCAAGATGGTGATGATAAATCTTTAATTTGAATGAGTTAAGCTTGGTATTTGGCTTGTCTCTTTATTTTGAGCATCTTTGTTCCACTTCTTCCACTTTTCTTCGACTCGGGGACTTGGATACTTGCAATACTTCTATTCTTAGATATTTTTAGCACTTTGTAGCTACTTTTCGAATGATTCACCTAATAGAGACAAATAAGAGAAAACAAGAGTAATAACAAGAATACATGCAAGAATAACAGCGAACATGATATGTGCGCCCTAATTCTTCTGCCTTCATCACTGATTCACTGTATTCATACCAGGGCATTTCTTGGTGAGGATGTACTTTTAACACAATCAAGTTGTGTTGGGGTGAAAAATGTCTTGCTCACCACAGGTGGTTGAAACAAATTTTTCTGCATCTATGGATTTTTCACCATCTACAGTTTTTGGCATATTTCGTTTCTTCTTCCACCAATTCTTGCGTTGCACTTTTGGATTATCATGAAAGAGATCACTTTTTGACCCATTCATATCTAAATTCATCTTTCCCAAGAAATTTTTAACTTCCAAAATCATAGATTTTGCCTTTTCCATAGTCATGGAATTTTCCGGGAGATCATTCCTTTTCACACTCAATGCATCATTGACTTTCTTTGGTACCCACTTCTGAGTGTGTTTAGGAACAACCGAAACCTTCTTCCCATTATTCTCTACAAGATTTCTCGAAAGAAAATCGAATTGACTATTCTTTTGCGAGTTAGCATTTCTCCAATTGGGAGCATCAGATGTTGTCTTTGTCTTTACAACGATATCCTTTTGATAACCATTACAATTGTGAAAAAGGCTTTGTATAACATTTATAGGAAAATATAGGTTTATCACAGCACTGATTCCTTTTCTTAGTCAGAAATCAGCTTTTTCGACGGACCATGTCTGTCGTTAATAAGGATTATTGACAGTCCCATGCCGTCGAAGGTCTCATCGTATAAGGTGTAGAAAACGTTAATGATGGCGATATACTGTCGATAATTTCCAATAATAAACTACAGGCTTTACCTGTCAATAATCTTTGACGGGCAGGACTCGTCAATAATTCTAATATCCAACTGCAGCCGCTACGACGTTTTTGATAATGGTATAAATAGAGTGTTTTTGTAGCTTAATTTGTAAATAAAAGTAATAACATGGACTCTGAACATTTTTAACTCAACTTTTATTCTGACATATATTAATAAATTTCAATCCCATACAAATACTTTGTCGAAAAAGAAAACAGAAAAACCTAGTTTATTGCCAAAAAGGCCTGGCACTTTGTTTCTGCCAATCCATAACACCACCAAGCTTTCCACATCTTCATCATATAATTACGCATATCTGTTGGATATTTCTTTGACAATTACACTACATACATGTTCATTTACACCATCAACAACAGGAATAGAAAGAACAAAAGCATCATCATATCATAATGTTCATGCTAAATATCAGGCGAAATTACTGGACGAGGTGCAACTAAGATAATACGGAACTGGAAACCTTCCATGTCTTCAGGTCCCGGACGGGATACTGATGATGGAGGTGCTTGTACAGTTTAACTGCCTAGTTCTATCCGGGATCCAACATCGTAAGTCCACAGAACTACAACATTCATAATTAAGCTCGATACTAGTATAGATGTATATGAAATTAAGCGAATTGCACGGATTGATCCCTACACACATTGAAATGATAGAAAAAAAATGACCTGGGAAATCCTACATATTGCTTGGTCAAATGAAAATGGCAGGCCTACGGACTAAATAAATTGAATTGAACACAAGATAGATTGAATTGAACACAAGATAGATAAACAGATATATATTAAGGAAGGAGTTAGAATATATTACAATATGATAAGATTAATTGACAAGTTTTGTGCTCAATCGGTAAAAAGCCCTTAAATGCCTACAATTAACAAACAACATCCATCGAAAAATGTTTTATACCTACACAAATAGGTTATAACTTGAAGTTAGTACCTAGACTCAGGTACCCGAAAAATGAGGTGAACACTTACAATTCCCCGAGTTCTATATAGTTGGATCGGCTCCATGTAGGCTAATTAGATGAAGTACCCTAATAAAAAATAAAAAACAAAAAAATAAACAACAATGACAATGACAATGACAATCATGATCATTATTGACAACAAAACTTTCCTTGTTACTATTGCAATACTTACGATCTACGCAATCGCTTAAGCTTTCCATGAGATAATATCCCTCCATGTTGCACATTTGACAAGTTTCTGAAAAATCCCATTAACTTTAATCTGTAAGAAAGATCCTAGCATCAGTTGAAAAACATAACATAAAGCAGATATTACTACTAGCAGATGGAAGTTAAAAAAAATCAACTTACATCCACCCAAATTTTCATTTAGTAATCAACTCATCTGGAACTTATCTAGCATAACTTTCACGCAAGGACAAAATCATTCCAAACATCAAATTGAAAATGGAATAATATAACGTATTTGATCAGACCATAAGAATTAGAACCAAAATCTCGACTCACCTATTAGAAGTATTGCCGCAGTTTAGCTTCACCAATTTACATTTGAAAGATATACATAATTATTACTGAAAGTACGCCACTTACTCTGGGAGTACGTCGAAGACTTTATTTGTTCTTTAGAGTCCGTCAAGTTTTTTCTGGAATTACAATTCCACACACAAAAAATTACCACCCAGAATGATCCATTATATTCTGAGAATAGCAGCCTAAAGTCTGGAAAGTGAACATTATCCACACTAAGTCCAAACTAAGCTACCTAATCTATAGACCGAAGAGTAGACATCCATTCCCTAGTGTGCAGCTGATCGCCACTCCAATTTCAGACTTACTCAATACATTTCAACATAATGGTAATCAATCATGTTCCACTGAGCACAGAACGTCAATTTAGAATAACAGGAGAACCAGGCACAGAACTGGGCACACACCAATTATAGCACGGAGCACCAATCATGTTCCACTAGTTATAATTAAGCACACTAATTATAATTAAGCACACTAAATGTAAACAATATAAATATTAGTCCTACCTTCAACCAAAAATAGGAGAACTGAGATCATGGGTTTCCAAATCCTAATTTAGGATACATCAAAATGAAAATTTCCTTAACCTTGATAAACTAAAAGTAAAGAAAATAAAATCTTAAAAATAACTTCAAAATGGAACCTTAGATTTTAACTTGACTGCATTTATCCCATTGCAAATCGATGTAAAACAAGTACAGCGCAGATATAAGAGAATTGAGAAACTAAGCCCTATAAATCAACACAACACAACACAAGATGGGAAGAAAGTAAGAAATCTAACCTTCGAGATAGAGGAAGAGAGATCACTTTATTAGGGATTAAAGTGTTGTGAGATGGAGGAAGAGAGATCAATCTTAGTAAAAACCCTAGATAAAAATTTAAAAAAAAAAATCGGAGTCATTATCGACATGAGTTTTATAATCAAAATGATCAAGTTTTCGATCAATTACCTTCTGAGACATAACATTTGGAGATCCAACAGTAGCAGCAACATAATGATCCGTTGAAGAATTGATACGAAAAAATGGTACATAACGCATTTCAATACCTCTATCACTTTCTTCTCCTTCTTCTTCGTCTTCCATGAATTTCTTTACTGGTAATGCTGATTATCAATTGTTAAATCACAAAATCCATTGATATCAACTACAAATTTCCCTCTCGATTTCTCGCTTTCTGTACATCTAGGGTTTTGAGGAAGAGGGATCGAAGTGCGGCATGAGAGAGAAGAAGGAATGAAATGAGTTTGTGATTTTTAGGGCTTCCATTTCTCGAAATGAAAATACTCATATTTGTTAAGCCCGTCGAAAATCGAAGCCCAATAATGGATTTGTTGCGTGTGGATTTTCAACAAAGGTCAAAACCGTAAAATCATGATACTGCATGTTTCTGACACGGTTTCAAAAATACACGTGACGATTCATATTTTACGAGCCATGATGCATATGTCACTCGAAAGGCCTCTCTGGAGCGTTCGATGCTGCTCATTTCATCATGACCTCTATGTAGAATAACATAATTGGGCGGCTCTCCGTATGATTGAGAACTTAACGCCTTCAGGACGTCGGTGATACTCATTGTTCCCTGACTACATAGAGAGACCCGCCTCTACATAGAAGAACGATTGGGAGCTTCACCGTATGATTGAGAGCTTAACACCTTCAGGACGTCGGTGACACTCACTGTTCCCTGACTATGTAGAGAGACCGTGTATAGATTCAGGCGGCTCTCCATACATAATTGTTGAGAGGTCTAAACGCCTTCAGGACGTCGGAAACACTCTATGTTCCCTGACTATACACCTTTCATAACGGGTATGACGCTTTAACTGGCTAATATCCCTTCTGCAATAGATTAATTCTACTGTGACATTCACCACTAAATTCCTAGAAGATAATCTATTTTATCTCATTACTCTGATTTCATTATCGAATCCACGGATGATCTTATGGAATGGTAATAGATAATTTTATTACTCTGATTCTATGGTCGAATCCACAATCTCATGGAATGGTAATACTCGTTTTATTATTCCGAATCCATGGTCGAATCCATGGCTGATCCTATGGATTGATAATAAATAAGTACTCACCTTTATTACTCAGTTTCATGCATCATTCTCCACTGAATTTCATAAATTAGTAATAAATACTCAACAACAGGGCATCCAGACTATCACTGAGTAGGCCCTGAAATGGTGCAAGTGTACTCGACAATGATGCACGAACGAGCACCCAAATGCACGAACGAGCATTTGAAAATACGGACAAATGAGGAATCCTACACAAAATAGGAGAGAGAAAATAATATAAAAATAATAAAGAGGCGTCTAGGGACCGGGCCCACTCTCCGGCCGGTCATGCCACCATGGACGGTCCCCCACGCCTCTTCCCTTTATTTTTATTATTTTCTTATTTTCATGAACCCATGAAAACTCCTTCATTCGAGCAACTTTCCTTATTTGAGCAAAACTCACGGTTTCTCTAAATTTTCATTGTTTCATGAGAAATAATAATAAAATAGGAAAAGGTGTCGCAGGACCTGGCAACCTAGCAGGCCGGCCATTCCCTAGCCGTGGCCTTTCCCACACCTTACAATCCCTAGTCTTTCATAATTATTATTTCCCTCATCTCATGAAACTCCTCCCTTTGAGCAAAAAATCATGATTTCTTCATATTTTCTCAAATATTGCTCAAACCATGAAAAAGGCCAAAAAGTCAAACAGTCACATGACCGACTAGGCTATTCATGAAAAATATTAAAATATCGTTATTCTAATATTTTCAAAATATTGATGAAACGAGCAAAGTTCTACTTGCTTATTCCAGCAGAATCAAGAATTTCAGTCAAGGATCAAACTCTTCTGAAAATCCAAGATATTTCTCAAACGCACATCAGAAAATACTGAAACCCTCACGACTGAGACACGAACATTATGGTGACACGAGAATGCTCCCTTAACCAACCAAGGCCGTCCCTAAGGCTTGCAAGGAGCCTGTCCCACATGTTTTCATAACTTTGACCTAATTTGAGCAATCGCTGATATTGGGTCCAAACTCTTTCCAACCAACTTGGAATTTGCTCAAACGACCATCACCTGGTCCCACGACCACCAAGGGTCGGTCACATGCCCTCTTGGTCGGTCTCTCACTTCTCCATAAGTTAGGTTTTATCACCTAATGCTCAATCGAGCACTATTTCAATAAATGATTAAACCTGCATTTAATCATCTCTCCATCAATTGGTCAACAAACCATGATGCAGGCTCACACGAGCATCTGAGCACTATATGGACGTTCAATTATCCATGTAGCCAGTCCCCTTCACTCAGTAATTTATTTTCAATAAATCACCAATTGATCAAAATTAGGGTTTCGAACTGAATGCTCTGCAAATCACGATTTTGAGCAAGTTTGAATACCAATAATTTTATGTTGATCCAGTAATCAACATCCTAATTAATTATATAATATTTGGTCCACCTACCAATATTTTAATTAATATTTTATTTGGTCACGCTACCGAGCAATATTTGCTCAATTCATCAATATTGGTTCAACTATCAATTCATCATGGGTAATATTCGCTCAGAGCAATATTTTCCTAATTTATCAATATTCATCGTGTTGAGTTATTTATCAACATTTATTCAGGAACTCCACACAATCATCAAAGATATTAAACCTGAAACCCAAATTTTCACTCATTCCTCACCATTAATATCTCAGTGAAACTGCTTAACTCTCAACTTACTCTCTCTGTTCGTTATTTTTTCTTTTGAATGCCAGAAAAGGAAAACGTATTGAGAAAAAGAAGCAAATACATGCGCTCTAAATTGCTTACACGTGTCGAGTTTCAAACGTGTAAATAATCTAACTAACGCGTGTTAACAATTTAATGGATTGGTTCTCTGACTGTTTTGACTAACGGGTTGTTGATAGGGTATCAAATTTTCAGTGAAGTAGTTCACTATAGTTGATCTGGATATTACTAACTTGACATTTTGTTTGTGTTTGATCTTTGATGGGATTTGATGCAGTATTCAACTATAGCCCTCAAGCCCACAACGTAGTTCGGGTAAACGCGTTGGGATACAGATCATGCAAGACTCCAAAGGGTTCACAAGTGTTCAGGTCAGGGAAAGATCAGATCAAGCTCCAAAAGGGTGCAAATTACTTCATCTGCAACTTCGTTGGTCACTGTGAATCTAACATGAAGATTTCTGTCACCGCTATGTAATCTGTTTTACAGTAGTATGTTTCCATCTGCACTATGTTTTACGGATTAAGACATAAGAAGAGTAGCTATAAAATGAATCAATCCCCACTACTAGGAGAGAAAGAGAGACTGTGTAGTCTATGAGCTAGATGAGTACTACTGATGAAATAAAATCTATTATTAAAGAAATTATGGCTGCTGTTTTTATTAATTTTCGCTGATCGAAAAAGAAGTCTTGTCTGGTATAAATGCGCATTTGACATGGCTTAGCTACCTATGCAGCTATGCTATTTACATTATCGCCTTTCATGATTTCAGTTCAACCACAACTCAGATCCATCCAGAAGTCTCACGCACCAGTTTTTTTAAAAAATGTCCCATAGGAGAAATCGGGGAATTCTATAACAGCTCAACTGAGAGTAGTAACACAACCAAAAAGTAGAGTGAACCAATTTGTCAATTTTATTTGTCAAAGTTTTGACCTGTATTTCACATAGATGAATTAGGCTGGTCCATGGCCAAGGGCACCTTTCAGAATGTGACATATATAGGACGTGATTGTGGCTTAGGTCGGTTAAAATGATGAGTGGAAATAACAAAATCCCTACACCCTGAGAAGCAAGTTACATCGGGGCAGTTCACGAAGGAGTGGACCAACAATGTTTAATATTAGATGTGACTGTACTAAGATTAGCGTGCAATATGACACCATTGGATAGTGCTGGGGCAATTTTTTGGGCAGTGATCAAATTGGCATTAGAAACTCCAGCAAAGATGCTGTCAGCGTAATCACAACATGGCAGGAACTTTTGCAACATTACGGACCGTCCACAGATGTGCAGATTGAGATCATACGGAAATTTGAAGAGATCTGCTTAGAGTTTGCCCAAGATTATGCTCCGGCGTTTGATAGAATTTTGCAGGAACTGTGTGAGAAGAAAGTTCCGACCAAAGAGGCAATTCTGTTATGGGAATTTGAAAAATGAGGGCGCAGATGCATCTGATAAAATATTTGTTAATCAGTCAGAAAGCCTTATCGAGCGGTTAAGAAACACATGATGGTGATGATATTGCAACTGTTCTTCCTTAATCAACCAACTACGGTACGTATTTATTGTATTTATTCATCAACAAACTCAAAGATTCAGATAAAAAATTCCGCTTGTTCAGATAAAGTAGGAGATGGTGTCATACATTCTGAAATGTTTAAGAAATGGTTGTTACTTTATATCTGAGTGACATTAGGCCTGCCTAATCATGGTTAAATACTGAAATTTACCATGAAGAAAACACTTTAACAGTCTAATATATTTTACAACATAACACATGTATATGTATGACATTTCTCCAACTGAAAAGGCCTTGTTCTCTGGTGAAAATCCTAGTGGTTAAACTGGAACAATTACTTTTCTCATCTCTAACTGATATAATAAAAGTTTGTTAATTGATATCCGACTTTGACGATACCTACCTGGCTCCTTACCCTCCCTTGGAAGCAAGGGTGGATAGACAAATAATTTACAAGCACTTCCTATGAACAATAGATGGTCCAGTTTCATCATAGTCGGCTTTGGTAACATGTTGGTTTTGAGGGAAGACTACTTTGGCAAGTATGGCACCTCCCATCCACGCTGAATTCTTCGCCATGTTCTCAGGCATGTACTCCGGAGCCTGTTCATTATTGACAACGCAAATTCCACAAATGAAATTATTACTAGAGAAAGAAATAGATGGGGAGACAAAATTAATCCATTAAACAAAATTGTGGGGTTTTGTAATTTATACCAACTATTTATAAAATAACACAAAAAACGTACTGCATTCGAAGGTTGGGAAGCTAAGAATCTTAAAATATTAACAGATTAGATTTGACGACAACGATACCTTAACAAGAGTAGGTCGAATAGCTGAAGAGCAGAGATTAGCTTCTTTCTGGAACCTCTCTTCAAAGCCTAGACAATAGAGCAGCACACAAAAACATCAGTCCACAAGGCTGAGCTATTCTAATTTACTCAAACCCCCTATAAGAGTACATACTGATAAAGCACCTATGATGTTTTAACACACTCCTATGTGCAAAGCACACCGAAACTCCTCAAGTATATATTGCGCCCGATATATGTTAATAAAATCAATAAAGCCGTCTGTAGGACCAACCGATGATGTTAATAATTTCAACAGAAACTGATCAAAGAATCTACACTGCATGAATTTTTCCATGAAAAACCCATTCAACAGAGGCCAATACCTGAAGCAATCAACGTGTTGTGTGTATGCAATCAGGTGAAGTTAAAGAAGTACATACCAATCATAGACGCAGTGCCGCCACAAACTACTGTGCTTTCCAACAGCTGACGGTGGTTTTCAGAAGATACATTTGAGATACAACGGACAAGCTGCTCAACAATCCCATGCTCCTCCAATCCAAATATAGATGGTTGGAATAGAACCTCACCAGCAGTATACCTTCTTTCTCTATGGTTATCACCTAAACCATTAAAATGGGTTAACAAATTTTCACACCAAAACAAAGACAGGCTGCAAAGAAAAGAACTATTTTAACGTTCTACATTGGCTCCATTGATCAACGGTAAGTTATTTTCTTTGTGAAACAATAACCCAACCCTGTAACAGTAAATCTTCGGCACAACTATTAACACAAGCAACTCCCACATGGATCCCTCCAATAGTTATCCTTCATTCTCTACAGTTATACCGAATTTGACATTTTTGATGATTCAAAATGTGTATTTTTTAGATTCCAGTATTTGTCATACTCATTTCTCTTGGCTCAGAACATGCCTCCAATGATACTCTCTTTCTTAATGTTACTCCCCACTAGTCAAACTCTCCACTCCTTCGGATGTAGAGTCAGAAAGGCCAAGGTACTCTCCAAAAAAAAAGATGTAACCAAAATGCTAACAAAATGCTAACGTTACCAGCTTCTGAAGTATAACTGCCCCTTGGTTCAACATTTGAAAGGTTTCATTCAATTACTGCATTTATAGAAGTACAAATGCTTATATTATTATTGTGTTACGAAGTGGCATAGTTTGAATTACGCATGTATGTTTAAGAACGCATCTAACTGTTTCAGCAGACTTATGCAGAATGTCCCAATCTTTTATGTAAATGAAAAGAATCAATCAACATGAAGTTTAAAAGAGCTTGAGAAACACAGAAATGGACTGTTCTGCCTGGGATTGTCTGACATAACAGCAACAAGTTTCAAGATTCGCGATGCATGTGTGAACAATTTGAAATTCATAATATTATTATATTTAGTTGGATGTCGCTTTCCCCATCTTTTATTTATTTTTTGTCTAAATGCTATGTAAAAGAAATTATCATTAGCAAACCTGTCCATCTGGAAGCGTATGCTTTTCCCTCTGGCCGCGTAAGTCCGCGTACTTAGGTTGGTTATATCTAAAAATGATTATTCGTGAACTTATATTTATATTAACTAAGGAATCTAAGTTTGCAAACCGTGGATATAAAGTTCATGAATCGATTCAAGCGAATCAAATCGTTTTTTCTTTGATTGTGTCTTGTATACTTCTATAAGATCTAAGCAATTGAACAACTCTCTAACTAGTTCATTTGAGTCATTTGAACTAGTTATGGTGGAGAAGAATATGGTTAATATGAAAGTGCTCATATGGCTAACCATTTGGTTAACTATTGTTGAACCAACAAATGTACATGTTTGGGTACGGTTAACTAAACCTAAAAATGTGCATTTCATTTGTGTGTCACAAGCTAAGTTTTCGATCTAACGGTTGAAAGATATTAGCTTGAATCTAATCAGGTTTTCATCTAATGGTGAATATTGAATGCTTTGTTACTAAGCTAACATTGATTGCAACCCTGATTTGAAAGACTATATAAGGGAGAACTCTAGCAACTGGGAAACCTAATCCCCACACCTCCTGTGTGATACTAGTTGTATAAGATAGAGCTGATTCTCCTTTAACCTTAGGTTTCTACCGAAACCCTGTAGGTTAACGACTTGAAGACTTCATTGGGATTGTGAAGCCATACCGATACTACTTTCTTGTAGCTGTGTGATCCGATCTTGCTGTTTCTATCATATTGAGTACAATCGTAACGATTGGCTTGAGATTGATATATTCGATACGCAAGATATAAAAGTTGTCACAAACATCTTCGTCTCATTGTTTGTGATTCCACAATATCTTCTTTCGCCGCATCGATTAAGATTATTGTGAGGTGATTGATAATACTAGGATGTTCTTCGGGAATATAAGTCCGGGTTATCAATTTTTTCCTGTTCACCTTATTGATTTATCGAAAGACGGAACAAAACTCGTAGGTATTTCTGTGGGAGATAGATTTATCTATTACCGTAGACTTTTCTGTGTGATACATATTTGTTTATTAAAGTTTTCGACTTTTGGTCGTAGCAACTCTTAGTTGTGGGTGAGATCAGCTAAGGGAATCAAGTGCGTACTATCCTGCTGGGATCAGAGACGTATGAGCATAACTGTACCTTGGATCAGTGTGAGATTGATTGGGGTTCAACTGAAGTCCAGACCGAAGTTAGTTTGTAGTAGGCTAGTGTCTATAGCGTCTTAATACAGTAAGTGTTCAATCTGGACTAGGTCCCGGGGTTTTTCTGCATGTGCGGTTTCCTCGTTAACAAAACTTATGGTGTCTGTGTTATTTCTTTTCCGCATTATATTGTTTATCTTTATAATTGAAATATCACAGGTTGTGCGTTTGAATCAATCAATTAGGAAATCCAACCTTTGGTTGTTGATTGAAATTGATTGATACTTGAACATTGGTCTTTGGTACCGTTCAAGTGATTTCTCTTGTATTCGATTAGACTCGCAGATTCCTATTTGCTTGAGTAAGTATTGAATCGAGAAAGTGAGATATAACTCTTTGATATACTTTATTAAGATTGAGTCTAGTTGATTCTCTTGAAAGTATATTGGAGTTAGTCCATACAGATTGCTAATTGAAATATTGGGTGTGGTTGTTATACCCCCGCTTTTTCAATATTGTTTCTACCAGAACCCCTCATGATCCTTTGATAAAGCCTACCAACATGGGCTAGAACTTAATCCTGCTAAATCAAAAAGTCACCCAAACCATAAGGGTTCACAACATTATGAGATCGAATATCAAGGTAATAAAACCGAAATCAAACATCACATAAACATCTATAACAATAATAAAGCATTCAAGCACATGCTATATATGTAAATCAAAAACTATCACAATAAAATTATAAATCAAATAAATTTATTCATAATAGTTTTATTCATCATAGACTTAATACAATCATTGAAAGAAATCAAAAATCGATGTTTATTTTTCTAGATTAAGTATTACATCATATAACTTAATCACCAATGGTGCTCTTGTTGTTCACTGAGGTTTATTTAGTGTTCAAACTTTTGAAGCATGTCTCAAGAGACTTGTCAGCAACCACTTCCTGTTTTTCAAGTTCTTCAACTAGAACCTTGAGTTCAGCAAGAACTCCTCTTATTTGAATAATTCTTTCTTTGATCCAGTCTCGATGTTGAACGACCATAATGAGATTGGTTCTATGTTCTTCAGTTAAATCTTCCTCACTACCTTCATACGATGAAAGCATTATATCACAGGGTTGTGATATCGTAGGAGCATAATCGCACCTATTTATAGTCCCTTGTTTTCCTTTTTCAAGGTAACAACTCAAATATGAAAGTTTTTCTACACAAGAACCGAAACAAAAACCTAGACTAAACTTACAAAGCTACTATCGCAAGTTCTGAGAAGTCATAGAGTTAAGGTTAACTCACCTTTTGCTTTTATAGAGTTTAGCAAATCATCGAAATATGCTTTCACATTGATGTCACTGGATATCTCTAGATCCTTTTTGAGTCTAAGCACTAGACTTTCATAGTTATCTTTGTCTAAGATTAAAACTGGATTTTTTTTCTTAGAATCTGTTTTAGATAACTTCCTTTTGGATACCTTCTCAGATTTTGGTATCAACTTGTAGGTGGATTTTGAATGAAGGTTCTTCATTTCTAGTGCCATTGCATCATTCCATCTTAAAACATCAGATCTCATATCCCCTTTGATAAAGGTATCACCTTTTCTATTATTTTTCCTTTTGGAAAAGTTTCTTTTAGGATATGATTTTGAATTTTTGTAAAAATTCGTTTGTCTCACAGGATAATGATGATCTGAGAGGTTTTTGGAGATGACACTGTTCAATTCTTTAGATACAAATGATAGAGCATTTTGTATCTTTAGGATTTTACAATCCCGTTGCATATGACCTTTATCTCTACAATAATAGCAATCTTTATTGAAAGGAACAAAGTTTTTAGTTTTACCTTTATGAGATGTTCGGCTACTATATTGGTCCTTGGTTGGAGTCTTCTTCTGACTGCTTCTGGAGATGGTTTCTGTTGGAATCTCAATTGAGCACTTGGGTGTCTCAGACGTACAAGTTTGTTCAGGTGGATTTTCTGGGGTGAATGAGCTAACAGCCTTTACGAATTTTACTTCCTTGTTGATTGACAACGTACCAAATCCATCATATCCTAATCCATGTTTGTCTCCATGACTTCTTCTCGCATCCAACATGGAAGATAAATTGATTGTGCTATCATTGAGTCTTCTTAGCCTTACAACTTCCTCTTCTAAGACCTTGATTCTTTCAAGAGCTTCAGCAAGTTGATCCTCAAAAGGATTTATTATGAGGAAATCCGACTCATGTTGTTCGTTACTCGTTGATTGTTGAGAATTAAACTTTGCTTCTAACTCAACAAGTTTCTTGTTCAACAAGTAATGTTTCCTGTTGAGATTCTCAAACTCAAGAGTTTTTGAGTGTAGACTTTCTTTGTAGTCTTTAAGTAGATATCTGGAATTCTGATATCCATAGAAGAAACCTGAAAATATTTTTCTTAGTTTCATATTTTCTCTGCTGAGAGGACCAAGGAGTCCAATTACATCTGAGGAAGACAGTTTTTTTGAGGAGACTTCTCCTAGTACTGCGGAAAATTCAGATAGATCAACTTCAACATCTTGATCAATTGCTGAGTCACCATCTTTAGAAATCTCATCAAGTTGCTTTTGTAGGCAAGTTTTCCAATCACTAGAGTCTACATTATAGGGGTCAACATGTTCAGTAGATTCACAGAAGATGTTATCTTCATGTTCAGATTTTTCATCTTGACTTACGTTAACTGAATCACACATTAGATTCATTTTCTTATATGTTGGATCGCACCAAATACAGATTGTTAGATCTTTTCGTGTTAACCTACTCTAATACCAATTGAAAAGGCGATGGTACCCAAACATACCTCAAGCTAAAACATTTCCTACCTATAAGTCTTTTCTCCGAAAGTGATTGTCTATGGACTGAGTCGAGACAATACAACTAATTGGTTCACACTTCATGTGATTGTCTATGGATACGAGATCGAGAAAATACAACAACGAAGTATGTTTACTTGATAAGAGGTTCGGACTTAACCAAACACAATAGGATTACTATCAAGTAAATATGAATTAATGTTTGTGTAATTTAATTTAAATTATAATAACAACAATTATAATTGCGTAAAATAAAAGTAAATGACATAACAAGATTTTATTAACGAGGAAACCGCAAATGCAGAAAAATCCCGGGCATGCTTGCTGATGAAATGATTTCTAACTTGCTGTATTTCTTGCAATGTCGCCGCCCATCTGCCATCGTACCATATTGCAATCCCAAAATAGCAATATCACTTTCGCATCAACTAGGACCCTTGTCCTATGCTTTGCTATTAGATTTCAACCTATCTTGTCATTGCATACATTAGGATAAGTATGCTACTTGCAACATCTCCCCATGAACTAGCTTTACATCGTAAATAAAGAGGCAAGACTTTATAAACGAAAACACCTTCATTCATCACTGCTCTTACATAACAAGATCATGTACCATCATATGATTGATCCACCGGTCACTTTTGGAAAGCTAAAACTTCATTAACAAAGCAACTTGCTTATACCAAAGAAAAGTATATACAAACTTGAAGACTCAAATAAAAGTCTGTACAACCCAAACTCTACACACAGATTTTGCAACAACCAACAAACTAAATCTATGCAAAACAAGATCAGAAAATGCCACATTCTCTGCACTAGGTGTTGCTAATGGAAACGACAACACACCTTCTTGTTTTTAGATTAGTTTCTATCTTTTTCGAAGTGTGCAACAACTTCGCTGCGTGGACTCTTCCTCGAGCCTTCACTTCGTCCTTCACGAGTCTTGCTAGAATGACTCCCATAGTCATCCCCAACTGATGCACTGAGTTGCGCCTTGAGTGGAAAACTTCTAGAGAAATGCAAACCTCTGCAAATGAAACATCCCCTATACTTCCGGGCCGAAGGGAGTAATTCATCTTCCTTTGGTTCAAGCTTACACTTACTGCCACTAGATTTTTCCTTTCCTTTGGCCTTACCTTCATGACTTTGCACATCTTCAGTTGATGTGCAATTGGTAAACTCTTTTACCGCCTGAATAGCCATATGGATTCCCTGAATTTTGCGCTTCTTGAGTTCAGAAATAACCCAAGCTTTCGCACCTCTAAGAAATTAGAACATCTGATCATCTTCACTCATGCCATGGACTTCTTGCACCAATGCAAGGAAGTTTTCAGCATAGGCCTGTGGTGTACCTGTGATTTTTAGCCTACGTAAACTTTCTTTTGCAAACCAAGCACCATTGCTTGGCCAGAACTGACATCTCAGTCCATCTTTCATGTCATTCCATGATATAGGATTGGTATAACCAGCAGCTTCATCTTCTTGCAGCATAGTTCTCCACCAACCCTTTGCATCACCACCAAGGTAATTGCCTGCGAGAGTTACCTTTTGTCCTTCCCCAGTTCCATTCGCCTCAAAGTATGCCTCAACATCATACAAGAAATTCTCAATTTATCTAGCATTTCTGGAACCAGCGTAAACTCTTGGCTCGGAGATAAGATCAGCGCTTTCTCCCTGCACCTTTCCCCCTGCAAACATGCCATCACTGATTAACTTGCGAATATTTGACATGTCCTATGACATTTGCTTCGCATGACTTGTTAGTATGGTCTTCATGTCACTGAATTGCCCCTTCAATTCAGTCACTTCAGCATTGGTTTCGCAATTCAACAAGGTTGCATCAGACACCTTGTCCTAGACTGCCCCTACCCTTTCGTCAAATTCTTTAAACCAATCTGATGTTCTTCCTTCAAGTATGTCTAGCCTTCCCTTATCTTCAGAAACAAGAGGAACATCAATGCCATATGCACTGAAGTCAATGGTTAAATCACCAAGATCAACATACTCCTCAAGCTGATCGAACGTACCCGGTAGTTCTTCGTCAATCACCTTCCCATTAGAACTCATTTCTAATGCAAAAGCTCTGAAAATAACGCGCCACTTACTTGCTCACAGGAAAATAGCTTAAGAGAGAAAGAAGTACCAGTGTATTATCCAACAAATACACTTGAAATGTGTACCAAACACAGCTCTGATACCCATATTGTCACACCTTCAAACATCCCAGATATTTTCTCGCGAAAGTGTAACCCGGCAGCACAGTGGTTCTGCGTATAAAACTTCGCCCACCTGCACTTTAGCCTTATAAGTTTGCACCAATGCAAACATCCAACTCTTCAGTTCACTAGCGGAAGCCTTTAGCCTTCTTTCTCTTTACTTAAACTTCTTGAATGCACCCCATAATGCATTCAATTCATGCCATACTTTGCTAACAATAATCAGTCTACCAAGAACACTTAGAACATGACACAATCATCTCATTTTATTGCATCAAAGGGAAGAAATACAAAACTTGCCCACTTAGGGACTTGCAAAGACTTGTTCACCTTGAACCAAGCCTTAACCTTACAAAAAACTCTCTCAATTTGAGTCTCACACTCTCATGTGATAGCCTGCCGAATTTCCCATGCCTTAGGATTATTTATACAGTATCTAAACTTGCCAAACCCGTGCACAACCATTGTACACGCAAGGGACAACCATTTGTCCTATGAAGCAGTTGCATAACCGCCATTGACTGTGCTAACTGGACAGTTCTCTTCTAACTCGTGCCAATCATCCAACACCTGTCTTTTTCAGTTAGCAACCTTCTCCCACGATCATAAACTCCCTTTATAATCGTTCTCTCTTTGTCTCGCGTGTTTGGCATGCTTGTGAAGCTCTCAACCAACTCGTAACCGTTACTTGAGCTGTGTTGCACTACAGTTTGTGTAACACCGGACTTTGGCCTTAATCTGATGCCATCCCTCTTGGCCCTGCCAAATTCTTGCTCTAAGCTCATGCACCTACCATACTTATGCTTTCATCATCAATGCCTACTCCTTAAACTCACTCTAGTTACTCATGCATCATATATGCTTCACTACGCCAATTAGATTGACAACAACAATACAACTCTTGCATTACCAACTTGTTTGCGCTTGTCCAAGCTTTGGCCCTGCCTGGAACTCATGCATAGACTAATCCTTAGTCTATTCAACTTTCTTGCATCGTCCTTGAGTTTGGGCATACTCAATTCCACGGACATGCCAACATGCCACTTGCCACCATGCCAACTCGCATGTTGCATGTTGCATCTTGCAACTTTGGCCTAGTCGTTCCTTCGTCATAAAGAAGATCCATTGTGTCGGTCAATAGCTTCATTCCTTAGCTAAATGTCTTTGCAATGAAGTGCTGCTCCTACACTTCATTGGCCCTGTAGGGTTATGCCATTCTTGTCACTTAACAGTCTATACAGTATACCGCTATTATGGCTTACGTTGCACTATTATGGCTTTGTATTGAACCATTAAGACGGAGTACTAACTTGGCCTGCAACTCTGTGATGCACAATAATTATGCTCACTTGCAGGACGGTCATAGATAACAACAATATGGCATAATAAGTTACCTTTGATAGAGATTTTGTTATGAATGAGTTACCAATGACATAGGTGAACTAATATGACACAACTGATGGTAGGTAGAAGTAGTGATAAAGTTACCAATTGAAGTAGAGGCCACACCAAAATGTTTTTCGGATGTGAAATGAGAATGGTTGATATAAAACTCACCTAGAGATGAGAAAAAAGCTAGCGTAAAAGAGATAGATTCCATTGTGATGTATATGAACACATAAGCTGAGAAACCCATTGAATATTATTAATATCTGATCACCCCGCTTATATAACATTGTAGTTTCACTCGGAATCCCATATATTGATGGAATCACCATTGCCCACGTGTCACTTACTAAATTGCTGAATAACTTGAATACCATGAGTCTGCCAAATCCAACTAAAATTCTTAATGATTGGAGGAGGATCATGTTTTGAATCATAGAAAGAAAAATATTTACTCTTTAACAATTGGTCCTAAGGTTTAACCGGCTTATGAATCAAGTCCCAAGCTAATTTTGCTAACATCGCAGAGTTTTAATAAGTTACTCATATCAAACCTAAACCTATTAACCTTTTTGGAAGTATTATTTTGCTCTAAGAAATAAAATATTATGACAAGGAAAACTGTTCTACCAAAAGTTTTCTTTTTTGCACTTGTAAAGACTTTAAGTCTAACGACTATTTGGGCCTAAGAAATTTATTTTCTTAGGAAATAAAACCAAATTCCTAAAATTTGGGAGGCATAATGATAGACACATTTTTGTCTGATATAATCTCACTTGTATATATTGTTAGTGCTCGATTTTGTATTTATTTTGGCTTTTTATGTCTTTGTAGGTGTTTTTGGAAAAATAAGATTTTGCGGCGAAATTGGCTCGAAAAGTGTTTTTTGCGTTCATGGGAGGACATTTGCTATTCGGACCCTCACTTTGGATAAGGGGTAACCTAATTACTAAGGGGCATCCCATTTCCATCCAGCTGCTAATCGCATCCCTACCCTGGATAAGGGGCAACCATCTTCAACATTTCAAAAACCAAGTTTTGGCGGGAAATATCTTGGCAGCCGAACAGATTTTAGGGTTCTTGATTTGGAGGAGTTTGAGGTCGATTAAACCTCTGATTTTCATAGTATAGACTCCTTATGGGTCTAGGAATCTGATATGGGTGTTGAAATCGATTAGACTGGGCTCAATCGACGGATTTTTATCACAACAGAAATATATGGAAAGTCACGTGTGTGACCTGTTTAGGGAATTTTAGAGAGATTAAAATGCTATGAACCTTCCCAAAGATTTGTATCTATCTAAGGAAGAGTTTAGAATAAAAAGGAAAGCTCAGAAACGTGTAGAAATTCTAAAACAAGAAATTGCCGCAACTTTGCCGTGAAGAGAAGGGAAGAGATTTTGGAAGATTTGGGAGAGATTTAATCGGTATTTTTGATATAAATAGATTGTTTGGGTCATATAAAAGCGGTTTCGAGAGTTTGGGGACCTGAGGAGAGCCAGAGAAGAAAAAAATCAGAGTTTTACCAAACTCTGTTTTTGTTGCTGCTGCACAGCTCAAGAACGCGAAGAACATTGACGCACGGAAAACAGTCGCAGAACAGTGTCGTTGTTCAACAGCAAAAGAGTAGCAACGTTTATATACAAAATTTAATCATTGTTCCTCTTTGTACCAGAGATCTGTAACACTTTTACGCTGTTGCAAATCAGCTGCTTTACACCTTTCACTCTTTTAATCAACTTTTGAGCAACAAACATATATTTTGAGCAAGTGATTAATATGAGGAGCTAAACCCCAACACTGGGATGGCGGGGAAAGCCATATTTCATGCGTGTGGTAATTATGTTTAATTCTTTTTATGACTTTTTCCATTTATTTAATCGTTTTATGATTTTTCTTAATTAGTTGTGAAGTCGTATGATGATGTATGCTTGGTCTAAGTGCTTTTGATGCATCATGCTAGTGATTTACAGTTAATCTTTTTAAAATATATTGTGGCAAAGAATTAGAGTCAATAAACTAGAGCTATAATTGTCTAAGAATTGATTGGTGAACCACATGATATGAGGTTTGGTGGAATCCTAAGTCCCAGTTTCTCCGATATTGATATCATCTTTTTGTATATATTTATTAGGGTTAATATTTAAGTCTAGAATCGAGTCTACACAAGTCCGAGTTGAACGAACTTCTACTTATCACTTTCAAAACTACATCAATTTTTGGCGCCGTCAACGCGGATTTGTATTTAGATTTATTTTAGGTTTATTTTTATTTTTATTATTCTTTTTTGTTCCTTTTTACGCGTTTTGTTATTTTTCGATTCTTTTCAGATTTGGTGCGAAGCTACAAGGAAAGAAAAAGTGCTATTAAAGGAAAGCATCGCCAAAGAAGGAAAGAAAAGAGGAATCTGAAAGGAGCGAAGAAGAAGATTTTGTATATAGTTATTTTGTTTATTTTTAGAAACTGTAAATAGGATTTTATTTTTGTAATTTTTATTTTCCTTTTTGGACTTTATTTTTGGACTGGACATTATTATTCTTTTGAAACCCTAAGGAAGGGTTAAAAATTAAATATAAACTGTTTGCAGGGAATGACGACAGTTACGATACTGTCTCGGCCCCTCGGGTTCCTACACTGACATTGGAGTCGGTGGCCTGAGTCGACTTCAACGGTTCATCGCCCGTCTGGTACGGGAGGTAAGACTCTATACACCCACGAATCCCCTGTCAGTGGGTTTTATTTTGTGTGACAACTCACACCCCTGCAGTAGAATGTCGAACTGGTATTACAATAGCCAATACAACGAATATCCGACTGATTTTCAAAATGGACGTTACTACTTTGACCATAGTGTGAATAGTGGTTGGGAACATCATCCTTTTGAAGATTATGGTCCATACCATGGTGAGCCGAATTACTATCCACATACGCACCGGTCATATGAGCAAAATTCTTATATTTCTCCTTTAGAAGAGTCTCTCAGGAAATTAGAAGAGTCGACAAGCTGAGATGAATAACTTAGTTTATGACGAAAGAAAACTTTCTATAGAGGAATCCCTCAAGCTGATAGCTGAGACGAACGAAAGAATTGCTCGAAATAATCTTAATTTTCAATACAGTGTCTCCAATAATACCCTTGAAAATGAGGATAGTTATTTGCATAAACAGGATGACGAGGATAAAATTGGTTACACTACTTGTTGTTTAGATGAGGTTCAACCATTTTCATGTTATTATAATGATTATGATGAGGATAGTGTTGATGAAGAATTTGAAATAAATAATACTGATCAGGAATTTGCTACTCCAACTGAGCTTAATAATAATATTATTTCTAGTTCAAATCCAAATAATTTTAATAATTATTCACCTATTCAAAAGGACTAGGATTTGACTAGAGATACCCCCGTTTTAGACGATGTAGTATTTCCTTTTGATTACGAAGCTAATAATGGTTTAGAGGAACGAGTATATTTTGATTCTAGCGATTTAGAAACAATAGACTTAGAAAAAGAAAATGAACTCGTCGAGATGAGTGAGGATGTACCTGACTTAGAAGAATCAATTGACCATTTTCATGAATTAGATGACCTTGAAATTAGGGAAGTTGTGACTAGTCTTTCTAGAGACACTGAAAACTCTAAGTTTGGGGGTGATTATCATTCTCCATGTGATTTAACTCTTAAAAAAGGTCCCTCACTTGGGACTTGACATATGTGCCTCAACCATTTTACAAGATTATCTTCATACACGTTTTCCTGAACCTAGTGATGTCCACAAGAAATTTCAGTTATTAGAAACCCATCCTCTGGTTGATGTGGTTTACCTAGGCTATGATACCCAGATTGACTTTGTTTTCCCACCAAATATTTTTCTTCCAAATGTGGGAATGTTTGATTTTCAAATGTGTCGAATATTAAGTTTTGAGACTAAACCTAATTACTTTAGGAGATTAGGGTCGACATACTTGTTTAAGGAAGATCACCACTCTCATTGTGGTCAGCTGTGTAAGTCAGATCTGATTGACTTAGAGGATCCTCAATTATTCAGGTTATTATTATGTGCTTCTAAGTTTTTATTTGAGTTTTTCCAGACTCTAGAACCTGAACATTTGGATCTAACCTATAAGGAAATGCAACCCATGAAAATATTTTATTTATACCCAGTTATAGATCCTGAACCTGAATCAGAACTATATGTAGTTGTCTTAAACAAGAAACTAGACAAGGGTGTGCTTTATTTGTTCATTTTCTTGGCATGTTGCAGATTCCTTTTACTTGTGATAGCTCTATTTGGTTTTGATGACCCACAGATATTTCGGATTCTATGAGGTGACTAATCCTTTCTTAATCTGGATGAAGACGTTAAACTTAGCACTTCTTGGGAGGTAACCCATTCTCATGCAACACGGTAATATCTTTCCTTATCTCTTTTGCTTCAAATGGTAACAGTTTCTCCTTGTTCATGCTTTTAATTTGATCTTTAGAACATTGAGGACAATGTTAGATTTAAGTTCTGGGGTATAGGAGAAACTTTTTAGTTGCACAATTAAACTCCAGAGCCTAGAAATTTATGCCTATTAAGGATGGCACTAACCAATCTAAGTGGATGGAAGCATTTGGTTGTAGGAGTTGAGGAACCAATCTGACTAGATGGAAACATCTAAAGAGTCTATTCATAAAAGCACAGAGCTCAGGTGTTAAAAATAACATGATAGTTTCACCATATCTCGTTGAGTCCTTTTCACTTCTGTTTTTATTTTGTTTTGTTTTTAAACTATGTTTCTCTAAGTGATTAGGTGGGGCTCACGATTCAAGTTGTTACCAATGCTAGGGTGAATTAGAGTGATTGAGATACAAAAAAAAAAAAAAAAGAAGAAAAAAAAAGAAGAAAAAAAAAAGAGAAACTGAGACGAGACCATCAGACCAACTAGAATAAATTCAACAAAGTCGGCCACTGGAACCCTTGTATATGCCAGTTGTGTTGACCTAGAGTTAGGATTATCAATCACTGGTTCCCTTGTATATGCCAGTGTGTTGATATTAGTCAGACTAGTATCTCAGTCCATTAGGATAGGTTCATTGTAGCAGAGCCCTTCAGACAGATATGAGAAACACCGTTCACCTAGTAAACATCAAAACCATCTATGTTTTTCTATATCCATCTTCTTGATCTATCCATGTGATTAGTTTTGACTCCGGATATTGATGTCCATAATGCGACTATCTGAGTAGAGCTCTGTCACTTCATATGAATTTTAGTATGCTTGAGTGCGAACTCGTGTACAACAATTGTAATTTCGCATCAGGGTACTTCCTCCTGTAGTCAATAAGTATGCCAACCAAGGAGATTCTTTAGTTCCTTCCAAGGTTCTGTGTAGATAGCTAGGGTCTGGAGTATAAAGGTTTTGTGGGTATACCTCTGGTAAGCCCTCCGGAGACAACACTCCACAACTAGAGACACCTAGGAGTTTAAAGGATTATTGCATACACTAAATGCAATCGACGATGCCTGCGACAGTGAGTTAGGATTTTATTTCTATTTTATTTTTGCTCGAGGACTAGCAAATAATAGGTTTGGAGGTATTTGATAGACACATTTTTGTCTGATATAATCTCAATTATATATATTGTTAGTGCTCGATTTTGTATTTATTTTGGCTTTTTATGTCTTTGTAGGTGTTTTTGGAAAAATAAGATTTTGCGGCGAAATTGGCTCGAAAAGTGTTTTTTTGCGTTCATGGGAGGACATTTGCTATTCAGACCCTCACTTTGGATAAGGGGTAACCTAATTACTAAGGGACATCCCATTTCCAGGAAGCTGTTAATCGCACCCATACCTTGGATAAGGGGCGACCATCTTTAACATTTCAAAAACCAAGTTTTGGCGGGAAATATCTTGGCAGCCGAACAAATTTTAGGGTTCTTGATTTGGAGGAGTTTGAGGTCGATTAAACCTCTGATTTTCATAGGATAGACTCCTTATGGGTCTAGGAATATGATATGGGTGTTGAAATCGATTAGACTGGGCTCAATCGACGTATTTTTATCACAACAGAAATATATGGAAAGTCACGTGTGTGACATGTTTTAGGGAATTTTAGAGAGATTAAAGTGCTATGAAACTTCCCAAAGATTTGTATCTATCTAAGAAAGAGTTTAGAATAAAAAGGAAAGCTCAGAAACGTGTAGAAATTCTAAAACAAGAAATTGCCGCAACTTTGCCGTGAAGAGAAGGGAAGAGACTTTGGAAGATTTGAGAGAGATTTAATCGGTATTTTTGATATAAATAGATTTTTTGGGTCATATAGAAGCGGTGTCGAGAGTTTGGGGACCTTAGGAGAGCCAGAGAAGAAGAAATCAGAGTTTTACCAAACTCTGTTTCTGCTGCTGCTGCTGCACAACTCAAGAACGCGAAGAACATTGACGCACGGAAAACAGTCGCAGAACAGTGTCGTTGTTCAACAACAGAAGAGCAGTAACGTTTATATGCAACAGTTAATCATTGTTCCTCTTTGTACCAGAGATCTGTAACACTTTTACGTTGTTGCAAATCAGCTGCTTTACACCTTTCACTCTTTTAATCAACTTTTGAGCAGCAAACATATATTTTGAGGAAGTGATTAATATGAGGAGCTAAAACCCAATACTGGAATGGCGGAGAAAGCCCTATTTCATGCGTGTGGTAATTATGTTTAATTCTTTTTATGACATTTTGGATTAATTTAATCGTTTTATGATTTTTCTTAATTAGTTGTTAAGTCGTATGATGATGTATGCTTGGTCTAAGTGCTTTTGATGCATCATGCTAGTGATTTACAGTTAATCTTTTTAAAATCTACCCTGACAAAGAATTAGAGTCAATAAACTAGAGCTATAATTGTCTAAGAATTGATTGTTGAACCACATGATATGAGGTTTGGTGGAACCCTAAGTCCTAGTTTCTCCGATATTGATATCATCTTTTTGTATATATTTATTAGGGTTAATATTTAAGTCTAGAATCGAGTCTACACAAATCCGAGTTGAACGAACTTCTACTTATCACTTTCAAAACTACATCACACAAGCTCTAGTTTTTTCTTGTTAGTTGACCATGGCATTAAGATTTTAAACTGATTTGAATTCGCTTATCATAATACTATTTACAATTTCATAGAAAGTGAAGATTTTATAAATCATTTTGAATTTTGTAATGGAATTTCCATATTGCCTTTTGACTCGCTAGCTTGTCTTAGTAAGATATCGCCCGTCTCAACGAAATCTCAAGAGTCTTGGCGGGATTCTGGATTGGGTCTTGTCTTGCCCGGATTGAAAGACTCGTCTCAGTTATGGACCGAGACCGAGGATTTCGGGAAGATCTCGGTCATCTCAATTGAAATTCACTACTTAGTGTATGATAACAATTATCTTTAAGAAGCAAGAAAATACCAAGTTACCTCTCGGTGAGATAACAATTATAGACTGGCTAGTCGGGAGGAAAAGAAAAAAAACACTAAACCAATTTCAGGATCCGCTGAGTTAGAAAAATTAGAAAACAACTGGTAAAAGCAAAAGCCTATGTCAGGATTTTTTAAATTTTTTACTTTTACATGCGTTTATTGTTCATATTTACTTTTATTTATTTTCTTAAAGTTGTTCTTGATGTTTATGGGAGAAATGAACGTTTGTAATATGCCCCAAAATGCACCGCAATTCTGGGAATATGCCCCAGGATTCCAATTCTCGGGATATGCCCTGCCCCGTAATTTTTCCGTCCAAATATGCTAACTAGTCAATATGTGCGCACATGTGAGTTGACGCGTCCGACAGAAAGACAGACTCACCCGACTCACCCTTCTACAATCCAGGGGCCAAAAATGAACATTACCCGATTATCTCGTTTGATGGAAATTCCTTGTTAAAAAACCAAATCAAAAATCATCACAGATGGTCGTAGAGATTCACAGATGGTCGTGGAGATTGAGATGGTGATGTTGATGCCGATGTCTATGGTAGTGATAAATTTCCGCTCGCAATAGAATCAGCTAATTTCTGCCCGCAACAAATATGAACTTCTGCTCCTTTGACATCAACACTAAATGAATATCCATCTTATTTCCCAAAAATCATTACAAAGATATTATTTATGATATAAAAACATCATCCGTTTCCATGAATTTGATATTGAAAAAATAATTATGAAAAATCCCCAATTGCATATATGAACCCTAATTTCATCTAAAAGCCCTAAAGGTGGGAATTGATGAAATCAAACTCATGAAACCAAATTTCGACGTGATCAATAAGTACCATTCATCATCAGTTGCACGAAAAAGTTGAAAAACACGTTCAATCGTAGTGGTAATGACCACATACAGTTGCATATATTGATTACTTCCAAGTGCAACAGTGTTTTTTCTTTAACCTTCTCTGTTTCCTTTCTCATGGGTTTTGATTTTACTTCCCACGAATCAGTTTCTTCTCTCAGGAAACAAATCTTCCTTGCTTTGTTTTTCTACCTCAGGAAACAAAAGATAACAAAAAGGAGGTAATACGTGTGTTGAAGAAGGAGGTGATAAGTGCGTGATATTTTTATAGGCTAAAAGTTTCAATTTTATCATCTCACGAGATCTCATTTTTGAGATTTTGACCGGTCAAGGCAAGATAAATTGACTACTTAACCAGCTTTGACATAAACCGTTATCTTGGGGCATATTCCCGAGAATTGGAATCCTGGGACATTTCCCCAAGGTTACAGTCTATTTTGGGGAATATTACCAATTTTCTATATAAAACAGAGTTTTTTCGAGCGACGTGGTTAATCGGACTCCTGGTTGATTCTGGCCCCACCATTTTAAATTTCAGCCAATAGAATTTCAATAGAATCTTTTGGACCCACAAAATATTATTTGACCAATCACATTTTAGAAAATAATTTCCTAAAATTACTAAATCTTATTTAATCTAAAAAACATATCAAAACAAATATAAGCAACTATAACACTACAAAAAAATAAAAATATCATCATGATAAAATAAAATGTTCATCATGATTTCATCGTAAAATTAAATCGATCATATGATTAAAAAAACAATCATATAAATAAAAACAATTATATAAATAAACCAATGTCCAATTTACAGTTTTTATAATAAAATTTCCCTAATTACATCTCCAAACTACGGGTAAAAGAAAAATGCTTACAATTACAAGGTATTAAATACCTAAAAAAAATTATAAGCATGAACCTGAATTAAATAAAAAATTCAGATCAGCGATTAAAAGAAAATACCTGATTTGTGGGAGTCACGCGATAAGCCATGAATCTGTAGCAACATGATAATGGAGAAGGATAGTAGTCTTCAGATTAGGATTGCATCGAGGGCGAATGCTGGAGTCTAAGGTCGGAAGGCCTTCGGTCAATGCTTTCCACAAGAAAAGTTGTATGTTTGATGGATACGACAGTATCAACAGGAACTTAGATGGTGGTAGAAGTGTTCGATGCAATTGACTAAAGTTACTAGTCAGGCCATTGTATCTCGATGCTGCGGAGAATTTCCCAATTGATATCCATATACTTCTTTGTCTTTTGGCTTGATCCATAACTTGAAATTGAGTCTTCCGCTTTGGTAGAGTCTTGAGGTAGAGTCCAATATCCGCCCTTAAAGGATTAGTGCTAATAATAATGCTAATACTGCTATTACATAGGTTACTAAAAACTGACATAAAGATACAGATTCAAACTAGACTTAACTAGGGAAGGAAGACTAGAATAAGCTAATAAAAATTACAGGATTGGGAAAGCAAAAGAAAGATACTAAATATTAAGACCTCTACAATAGCTCTTGGCCTAAATTATACCTAATACAAAAGACTGAATTAAAATCCACCGGCCCATTGAGATGCATCTAAAGGTATAAAGATAGATTGTAAGTGTGTGGTCTTTAAAACTTCAAGTTTGAAATGAAGTTTTTGAATCTTGATCATGTTCAAAAATTAGTAGAAGGTTTATTTGATGAAACTGTTGTTGTAGATGCTTCGTACTTTCAATTCGTTAAGGTCTAAGTTGTTATATCCTCAATTCTCCCGCAACTATACTAACTACAACACATGTTCATGATATGGAATGTGACAGCAATTTCTCATGAGATAGAGATAAATCTGAGATGATTAAAAAAGGGGTTTAGTAGCTGCAACAAAACTAGTTCAAAAAACAGTTGATTCTTGAATTCAAAACCAAATCAGGAGAAGAATCAAATCTAAACAAATAAAAGCTAACCAATTCTTTCGACAGACAAATCTAGGAAAATCATTTAATAGAAAACATGCATAGCAAGGGAACCAGAAACCAGGGCACATAAAAAGGAAACCAGCAATCAAACAACAACTCCATACAGCAAACAAATACTTCATACTCCAAAAAGAAGAGTATACTTCTAAAAGAGGAACAACAGGAGGAATGGAAAAACACTTGCCTTACATGGATTTACTTTTAATGAAAATAAAAGATACATGAATCTTTTTCAATAGGAAAAGGTTATTTTACTTTTTATCAAGGCTAATTTATCCATAAAAACATACATGGATTTACATTTTATCAAGGCTATTTTACTAATCCAGAAGTTAGACACAGAGAAGAAAAAAATGTCGAACAAATGAAAAACTAAGAACAACTCAGGCACAAAGCTTACAGGGAAACATCAAACCCAACAAAATAAGGGAAAAAAAAATGTATGCACTAATAAGGATACTATAAGGTAAATATTATTGGTAAACAAAATATAAATTAAGAAAGTCCTTGACTTTCATGGCTTGAGCTTGCCAAAAGTAGTACCGTAGACAAAAATAACTAGCAAAAAATATAAAAATCTCAAATACTTTCAAATATTGATTAATACTATTATGTTAATATCCAAATCTTTTTATTAATGGGTAAAGTGTCTCTTTATATAAAGTCTTTGGAGCGTAAGGCAAGCCTCAACTTCAACGCCTTTTTTTTTTTCTAATGGAGGTTTTATTTATTGTTTATTTTTCTTTTTACGATTTTTTATTTTGTTTTCTGATTCGCGATCTGTTTTCGTTTTGCAGGTATCCTAGATTTTATTAATTGTTTGCTTTTCTTTTTACAATTGTTATTTTGTTTTCTGATCTGTGGGCTGTTTTTTTTTTTTACAGGTATCCACAAATGTTATATCCATGGGATTTATAATAGATTTCCAAAAATAGGTATCCGTAAATCTTATATCCATGGGATTTATAATAGATTTCCAAAAGGAAAAAATGGTAAATTTCCGTCTTCTTAAAAACTTGGTACATGAATTTTTTTTACGATTCTTATTTTGTTTTCTGATCCATGGTTTGTTTTTGTTTTGCGCATATCCGCAAATGTTATATCCATGTGATTTATAATAGGTTTCCGAAAGGAAAAGAAATGGTAAATTTCTGTACATGAAATAAGATGCACATGGAAACAAATGCTCTATTATTTGACCTTTTGTTAAAGGGAGAGCAAAAATAGATCCGAAAAATGTGAGAATGGTAGTCGACTCTAAATACATCGATTCAATATATTTTTCTAAATCGGACAAAAATAACTTTGCTAAATATACCTACTGACCAAGTCACCAAGGTCCACGCCGCGGCCACCACCACCATCTTCATTATGAATTAGTTGTTAATCAAAGTTTCACCAGAAACTTCATATGTAAATTGTGATGCAAATTCCATCATCACGATCCTCCACCACCACCATCTTCATTATGAATTAGTTGTTAATCAAAGTTTCACCAGAAACTTCATATGTAAATTGTGATGCAAATTCCATCATCACGATCCTCCACCAGTAGAACACTTCGCATCTTCTAACTTTATGCAATATGCATTTATCCTTCTCAAGTTTTTCTCATTCAAGATGAATACCCCGGATTATTATTTAGAAATAGCACTTAGATTGTTCCTCTTCGCACACTTTTACAAATAGTTGTTACTTCAAGTATGAGATATATTCCATACTTCCATTCTAGGATCCATGGTAATAGTCGCCTTTCATCCTAATGGCCTTGGTAAAGCAGTTAAAGAGATTCCATTATATTTGTAGGTAAGATATTCTGGCACGGCCCCTAAAATCCCAACTGTCTGGAACTGATCCGACAAAATCCGACATGACATTACCAAGAATGACTTCCATTTTTCATGGTTCCAAGAACCTGCGTCTAACGAGGATGGTCAATTAATTTCCTACACTCCAGAAGAAGATGGTCATTCAAGAATATTCGTCCTGGTGAGAATGAGAATAGGGAAGGAGCCAATATTTTTACAAAAATTGTTCGTAGTGAAGTTAGCATCATTTCCTACTGTCTGTGCTAATGGACTTCAATATTAGCTAATATTACCATGATGTGAATTTAGTTTTTGATTGAGGTTGTGTAATGTATCATCGTTTACTGAACTTTCTGTTAATAAAATGATTTAAAGAAGTTCACCCAATAACCATGACTCACTATGATTTCACTGACATCAACGAAAGACATGTTTTGTTCATCAGGATTACAGCTTCTTGTTCCAAATTAGTTTTCTAAATCTAAGGCCTAGCACTTAATAATAATAATAATAATAATATGTAATCGCACAAAACGGCACTGTAAATGAATGGATTATAATCAGTAAACAGTTTCCTATCAAGATGCGAAACAATGGAATTTTTTTAGGTCCAATCATAGCATTGATGGTCATTGCCAACTTACGGCTACCATCAACGTGGCTCGGACCAGAGAGTTATTTCTGGATTTGCAGTTTTGCTGTTCATAGAAAAATCCAGATCCGCTAATTCAGAAACCAATAGAAATTTTAAGAAATCGAAAATTTACATCATCAGAAATCAAGATTAATCTCATACACAGTTTTTACACTGTGTCAGAAGGTGTCCTAAGCTAATAACTGAGAATTCACCATCTGATGTTTAAATTTTCTTCTAAAAAATTCCTAAGAATTGAGATTAAAGAAAAACAAAAATAAGGGCTCAGAAAGAACGTAGCGATAAGAGATAATATTAATTTGGGATCATCTTTAAATCACCATTGACCTCTAGAATAACAATACAGAAGAATTAAAAGAAAAAAAACTACAATCTACAGACTGTGAACTGATTTTTGGGAGGAGGGGAAGAAGAAGCGGCGACGAAAAGTGAATATGAATATAAGAGATAGTAATAATCGTAGTGTGGAATTTATAGTCTTATGTTTGGCAAACCCTAAAGTAGGTTTTCTATCTCAGCCGTAGGATCACTCCATGATCTCACCGAGACTTGGTCGTCAAAGTAGAGACAACTTGACCAATGATTCTTGGCGACCTACCGTAATGGTAATAAACTCATTGCTCTTCTCTGGCGGGACAATGTTGCATTGTGGGAGTTCACCTCAGTACACCAAGTTGGGACCTCTTTCGCATTTATGGACCTCCTGCGTATCCCCAGAGGAAATGGTTTCTGGAGAAGCATATATAAGTGCTACTACTATCAACCGTCCATGGTGTATAATTAGAGTTCTCAATGTCTTAGGGTCCATTTGGCACACAAAATTTTGTATTACATGTAGTTGGTATTCCAGGTAATTGCAACTACACAACATTCAAATCACATGCAGTGAGATTTTTGTGTTTGGCATGCCATGAAAAAAAAAAGTGTTCGTAAATTACTGTTCGTACATTTTCTGAAAAACTATTTTATTAAAATATTAGTTTGTTGAGATTTAGATTAAAAGGCAGAAACTAAAAAATCTTGATTAATCTAAATTTTGATTATCAATACCTAATATTGACCACAATACCTTGTTAATTTGCAAGATATATCGTTATATATATGATAGTATTTATCTTAGATCTAATAAGTATCATATGTTTCCATCAAAACCCACAAAGGAAAAAGAAGATCTAACTAGATTATACTCCAATTTAAGAAGTTTCTTATACTATTGTTTCAATATATATTACATCTTCTCTGTGATTTGGTTACGCCGTAAGCGATTTTCCATCCGGATTTTCATAAGTTGCAGAGAGTTTTAGGGAAGAAGAAGGATTTCTGAAGAAAAAAAAAATGATTTAATATAAGTAGGTCAAACCAGGTCAAGTGTAGTTGGACAAGCGTAATTGGGAGCAAAAATGGGCAACATTGGATTACTTCATAAAAAGGTCTGCATTCTATTACCTCCTTTGGAGGTAGTTGAACTACCTGGTTAATTGCAATGTCATGCATTCGGGTCATGCCAAACACCAAAAATCCGAATGCATCCCCCAATTACATCCTTCGACTGCAGTCCCTCCTCCAACTACACTGTGCCAAACGGACCCTTAATGCATTCTTATGAAAAACATGGTGGCTCTACAGATACTATTATTAGCTATAATGAGACCAAAAGTATGATTAGAGAAAGAGACATTTTGGATTTGGGTTATGGTAGTCCTACCTTCACATGGTCTAACAATGCTACACAAATATCTCCAATATTTGATCAGAGACTTGATAAAGCTCTATGGAATATCTAATGAATGCTTCTTTTCCCTGATATAGCAGTTCTACATCTCTCCAGAATTGAGAGTGATTATGCTCCCGTCATTCTAAATACAATGGGGAAACCACCAAAAAGGAAACCCTATTACAAATTTGAGTTTTACTGGACTGATTATCCAAATTTCAATGATGTTTTGAAGACAAGCTGGGATGACTCTACAGGAGATACAACTACAAAGATGTGGGGGAAAAACTAAAGAAGTGGAGCAGGAAAATTTTTGGTGACACAAGGAGATAAACAGAAAATGAAAAACAAAAACTTATTGACTTGTAGGTTACAACTCACTTGACTGACGTAAGAGAGGAGGAGAAAGCAATCTGCAACAACATCGCCTGTCTTGAGAAGAGAGATATATAAGATATTTTGGTAACAAAGAAATAAATCCAAATGGGTGCCTTCCATTGAAAAGAACACTCGGGTATTTCACGTATATTCATAGAAGAAGCAAGAATAAAATCTTTGCTCTGAAAAATCATGAAGGTGAATGATATCTAATCATGAGAATATAAAAGAACTCTCATTTCTCAGTTTCAGTCCGTGTTTACTAAAGATGTGAATATATTTCCTAATTCTTTTATATTGGATCTTACTAATAAGTTATCTCAAGATGATTGCAGACATTTAAGCTCAATACCAAGTGCCGAAGAAGTATTTGATGTAATCAAAAATATTGGGTCTCTAAAACCACATGGACCACATGGGTATCCTACTTTGTTTTACAAATAAATATTGGAGATTGTAGGGCTAAAAGTTGTGCATCTGATTCAAGATTGTTTCAGATTCTCCTCTTTACCCTAAGATCTAAATCGTACTTATTTAGCCCCAATACCGAAGAAAAATAATGCTAGTTGTGCAGTGGATTATAGGCCAATTTCTTTATGCAATGTACTATATAAAATTGTCACTAAGATCATAACCAATAGACTGACTCCTCTTTTAGACAGTCTTATTAAAAAAATCAATATACTTTTGTACCAGACAGACAAATTCTTGACAATATAGTTGTTTCAAAAGAAATTTTCCACTTTATGCATACCTCAAACAATACTCAAAGATCTTTTAATCTTGATCTTGATATGAGTAAGGCATATGATAAGATAAAGTGGGATTTTCTTAGTTAAGTTTTGTTAAAAATTTGACATAACTGACAGAGCTCGCATACTCTCATAATGAACTGTATCAAGACTCCATCTTTCATTATACTACTAAATGATCAACCTGAAGACTTATTTATGAGTAAAATTGGGATCAAACAAGGATGCCCTCTATCACCATATCTGTTTATCATATGTTCTCATACTTTGAGTGTAATTATAAACAGAATAGAGGCTGAATGCATTTACAATGGCTACAAAGTTAATAGATGGGCTCCCAGTGTTTATCATATCATGTTTGTAGATGATACTATGCTTTTTGGCAACATAGATACTAGCACAATTAACTCCATTTTCCACTATTCTGCAAGAGTACCACAAAGTCTCAGGCCAACTGGTAAACTATACAAAATCTTTAATATATTTCAGCAGGAATGTACTTGCATCTTATGAAGATGAAATTGTGTCAACTCTAGGAGTCAACAGAATAGGAAAATAACAGAAATATATGGGGGGGTGAAGATTCTACAACGAGTTTTAAGAGTCTCTCACTTCAATTTCTTATTGAAAAATTTGAACAAAAACTTTCAAGGTGGAACATAAACTCATTGTCTCGTGCTGGAATGACAATTCTTATATAGTTAATTTTAGCTCTTATCCCTGTATATTATATGTCTACAACTCTTATCCCTAACGCCTGAAATTGATGTTCCATAAAAGAAAGCGTTTCACCGTTACTCCCTGTATTTACCGCCTCATCCTTATGACACTTTCTTATAACGGGAGCAGTGTACGCCGCACGTTGTAAACCGCAAAACCAATACCCAATGAGCATCCCCCATTTTGTGACATGCGTTTATGTCTCGAGTGTTTTCGTGGAAAACATGTAGCACGTTGTTGTTGTCTGGCAAGTTGAGCTTGGGAAACTTGCCGGCTCGGTGGTGACCTTTGACGGTCAAGATTTTGCATCTTAAGAGGAAAGGTAGTCGTTGATTATTGCAACCCTTTATTTGGTAGCCAGTGGCATGAAAGCATGATCAGTATGTCTTTAATATGGCCTAGTTAGGGTTTTGGCTTTGTTTAGGCGCGACCAAACTAGGGCCAAAGGTTTCCATGCGTTAGCTGGTAACCTTGGACGGCTAAGATCTGCACCTTAGATGAAAAAGTGGCCGTTGTTTGTTGCAGGCCTTCGTTTTGGTAGCCGCATAGGGAAGTCCGGTATGGCGTGGCCAAAACTAGGGTTTTGGGCCAAAGGTTACCATGCGTTGTTTGGCAACCTTGGACGGCTAGGATTCGCATCTAGGATGGAAGGGTGGCCGTTGATCGTCGGACGCCTTCGTTTTGGTAGCCACATAGGGAAGGTCGGCATGGTATGGCGCGGCAAGGTGGTTGGCATGCCATTGGCACATGTGGCATGGCATGCCTTGGCGTGGCCAAAACTAGAGTTTTGGGCCAACGGTTACCATGCGTGGTTTGGCGACCTTGGACGGCTAGGATTTGCATCTAGGATGGAAGGGTGGGCGTTGATCGTCGCACGCCTTCGTTTTGGTAGCCGCGTAGGGAAGGCCGGCATGGTATGGTGCGGCAAGGTGGTTGGCATGCCATTGACACATGTGGCATGGCATGCCTTGGCGCGGTTTGGCGTGGCCAAAACTAGGGTTTTGGGCCAAAGGTTACCATGGGTTGTTTGGCGACCTCGGACGGCTAAGATTTGCATCTAGGATGGAAGGGTGGCCGTTGATCGTCGCACGCCTTCGTTTTGGTAGCCGCACAGGGAAAGCCAACATGGTGGGGTCAAGTAAAATGGCGCAGATGGCTTGGCATAGTGGGTCCAAGGGTTTGGCACGGACGACTTGGCATGGTGGGGCCAAGGCAAGGTGTGGTTGGCTTGGCATAGTGGGGCCAAGGGTTAGGCATGCCATTGGCGCATGGTGCGGCTAGCATGGTTGGGGCCAAGGTAAGGTGCGGTTGGATTGGCATGGTGGGGCCAAGGGTTTGGCATGCCATTAGCGCATGGTGCGGCTAGCATGGTTTTCCATTGGCACAGTGGTACGGCTGGCATGCCTTGGCGCGTAGATGTGGCTGGCATGGTTTGCCATTGGCATAGTGGTGTGGCTGGCATGGTTGGCATGCCTTGGCGCGGAGATGTGGCTGGCATGATTTTCCATTGGCACAGTGGTGCAGCTGGCATGGTTGGCATGCTTTGGCGCGGAGATGTGTCTGGCATGGTTGGCATGCCTTGGCGCGTTTTTCCATTGGCACAGTGGTGCGGATGGCATGGTTAGCATGCCTTGGCACGGTAGCGTGAGAATTAGGGTTTGGCATAGATGATGTCGGTCAATGTTAAGGGTTCTGCCGTGGAACATGACACATAAAAAAAAGGTACCATGGTAATTCTTGCGTAGGCATGCTGATCGATTCAATAAATATGCTAATGGTCATAGTGACGTCATGTCAGATGTGCGGTTTTACGATTTTAACCCTAAGCTAAAAACCACCATCAACATTAAGTCCTCTGCTTAGCTCAGAAAGGGAGCATCGTTGCGAGGTAAGCATAAGACGGTGACAGGCTAGGACAAAAACCGAAACAACAAGTCGTGAAAAGATGGTCAAGAAGGTCCGACTAACCTTTTTCGAGAGGTAAAGAGAGTTTGTGCTTCCCGTGTTGGCGGCCTTGCATAAATTGTACTGGTGGTGCAGACCGTGGAGTGGTGAGATGAAAATCGGCGGCTTAGTCTGGCCATGCATCACCTTGGCTGGGTTAGGGAACATCATGACGCTGGCTTGGAAAGTTTTTTGTTGTTTGGTGTGATGATAAGAGAAGCACACAAAACACTTGCAAGTATACAAGGTCAAGATTTATAATATAGTGATGAGTGGGGGTTTGTCCACAGGGAGAGGAGCATACAAGAAGTCTTCCTAGCTAACAATGGTGACAATGCACTATGGCAGTGAGCAAAGCAAGGTAAATGGCATGAACCAAGGATGCAAGGTAAAGCAGTAAAGAAACAGCTAAGAAAACAGCAAGGTAAATCAGCAAAGAACCAAGGCTTGGAAGCCAAGGGAAAGGTGAGGATTGTGCACTGATTTCAGTGCACAGTAGGCTTCAAAGTGCAAGAAAAAAAAGGCAAGAAAATAACTGATCAGGAAACAAAATAGAACTGAATAGAAGTGACTGCAAAGGGATTGGTGGTTAAGCCAAGGCTTAGGATCCACCTTGTGTCCTAATCAAATGACATGTTTCTAGGTTGTGTTTGTTCCTATGCATACATCTAGAAATAGAAGAATACTAAATTGCTCACTAGTTTGCCCCTAGCATTGGCTGTCTTTTGACAGTACAACCAATCACAGGCTCTATGAGCATTGGTATCTCCCATTTGCTCAAGCAAAACAGGGCAACATGAGAACTATCCTAGCAACCTGTCAAATGACAGTACACAAGGCTTCAACTGAGCCTTAGCTTAGTGCTATTTAGCTCATGCTAAACATGGATAAAGCAATAACATTCATCATATGTGATAATTCAAACACAACTAGCAACATTTGAGATAACTAAAAACATATGCAATTTTCAACTGTTAACTGATAAGCACTGAAATTGAAATTCATTAAAATTTTGTGGCAAATTCTCTACTGGCTAGTCCAGAGAGATACCCAGTGTCTTTCACACACTCCACACAACACCAATTTATACCCAATTACCCATTTCCAATTTTCCCCCAAAATCAGTAGAACTAGGGTTTGGTGAAATTGATTTACCTACTGTTGATGAGATACTCGCTCCATCTCGTCGACCCACTCTTCTCCTGCTTCTTCTCGTTCCTCTCATGCTCCAATTGTTGCTTTAATCATCACTTATATCCCCAATTTCTCACCTAGGGTTTCAGTGAGCAGAGAGATGAGAAATTGGAGAAATTAGTGATGCTAAAGAGATGGTACGTGATGGTGATGATGGGCTTAGGTAGAGTAGAGTTGGGGAGAAAATAGTGGAGTGATTTGGGGTGAGGTGGTGGTGATGGAGACGGACATGGTGGTGGTACGGAGTATGGTGGTTCTGCAGAGGGGGTGATGGAGGAGATGGGTTCGATGGAGAAAGGGGAAGGGTGCGTTTGTTTGAGGTCTAGGGTGTTCGGCACTTGGGTGTGAGGCGAGTGTCGAGTTTGATGTTCGCGACGCTGAGCCGTGGGATAGGGAGATGAAAGATCAATCGGACGGTGAGATGAAGTGAAGCTTGTAGCGACCGCTGGATTATATAATACAACAAAATCAACGACGCCAGATGGAGTTAGGTGTTGTAGTGTTAGGCGGAGATATCAAACTTCGATGCACAGCAAGGGAGCGACCGTCGGATGCTTCTGAGAACTGATCTGACGGCTGAAGACGCAAGCGGGTATGGGATTTGGGTTTGGGAAATGAGTTTGGGCTTGGAAAACCTTGAGCCCACTTCTTCTTTAAGAACAACTTTCTTCTTCTTGAGCCCATTTCCAGCTTTTTGGACGTGCGCTCCATTCTTTGCGGCTTCCTTGCGTAATTTCTCCCGGCTTTTCACCACTTTTCTGCTCTTTTGCTCCGCAACTCATCCAACTTTATTTATTACCTAAAAATGCAAAATTAATTAATAAAAATATTTATTCTTGAAAACAATGAAAATACAGAAGGATAATGGGATAAATGTAGAATTAATGCACAAAAGATGAGTTAAATGCCAACAAAAAGGGATAAATATATACAATATTTGGCACTCATCAAATACCCCCAAACCTGAATTTTACTTGTCCTCAAGTAAAACAAAACTAAGGAAATCCTAACTATACCACTGTCGCTGGTCTCTCGAATGCATTTAGCGTATGCACTAAGCCTTTTAAACCACTAAGTGTCCCTAGTGGACGAGTTGAAGTCTCGTGAAGGTTTGCTTAGAACGTACATACAAAGTTCTAGGTCAAAATATAAGCTCATATTCCATCAAATGTGACATGTGCAAAACAGTTAAGCTCACAGCAAAATGGAGATGTCAATCTAGCTATCGAAGGCACAATCCTAGCACTGATAACAAAAAAAAACATGTGATAAGAGTGTAAAGTGTATCTACACATGTGTAAAGAAAGATCTGAAGTCATGACTACTAATCACCAAGAGATAGTTTCTCAGGCTAAGAACTGAGGTCGAAATCTAGCTAGTTGTCCAGACTTTACGAGAATTGTGAATGAGTTGGAGGTATTTCACAATTACTCGCGTTGTACATCAATGGCATACACCCTCCTTGCTTATTACAATGAAACAACTAAAGATGACAAATTACATGACTCTTATTTACATTGACTATTCTCTTTTATTTTTGGAACAAGAGATGATGGAATTGATAAATACTTGATTTTTTGTATTTTTCTGATATTTTTTTTCTGAATATATACATCGTTTTTTTTTTTTTTTTTTTTTTTTTTTTGAAAAGGAAACACTTTTGATACATAACAAAAGAAACAAAAGATTACATGACACTTTGCAAGAGGTAGCCCTTTTTGATGCACCCAGTTAAATTCGATGGTTGTCTTTCTTAATGTAACCTCCACCTTCTATCCCAACCAACCAAAGAACAAGCTAGTCAAGTTTCGTTCAGTATTCTAAAGTGATTGGCAATCGTAACTTCCTATCAAACACCTTGAAGATCGAGGCCATACATGTATTGGTAGATCGTGCGCGTGCAAATTTCTTATCACATGTGAATTGTGCTAGAATCAGGGTGCCTAAATATCTAGACTAAGACTCCTAATAAAAATACATATTTGCACAAGAGTCAACATTTCAAGGTAAATGAGCTCCATTTTTATGATTTTTTCATTTTTTAATTTTTTTTGAATTTTGATTTTTAATTTTTTTGGAATTTTTCAATTTTTTCAAAAAAGGAGTTGTTTTCAATTATAGCAAATTATCATGGTATCTACTCTATACCCCCAAACCTAAACTAAACATTGTCCTCAATGTTTCAAAATATGGAAAGAATTATAAAACAATATATGAAGAGGAACATGCTGAGTAGAGTAAAAGGAGAGAGAATACCCGATTGTACGGTGGTAGCTCGATTAAAACTCCGTTATTTCAAGGCAAAAATCCATCATATTAGCAGTCACAATGGATGAGCACAAAATATACACAAAAGGAAATTTAACTAACACATTATCTACAAGAAAATTTTGGTTTTTAATGGGATTGGACTTTTTGGAAAAAAAAATTGGTTTTGTTGGGATACATTTGGTTTTGATGGGAAAACGAAAATTTTGGTTTTTAGGGAAACATTTGGAAAACTGTTTGGTTATTTAGGGAAAGAGTGGACCAGTTTAGTCCACATAGACTGGGTCCTCCAGGTTGGTTGTTTCAATGTCGGGTGGAAATGGCTCAAGGAATGGCTTTAATCTCTGGCCGTTGACTTTGAAAACGTTCTTGTTGGAGACATCCTCCAGCTCTACAGCTCCATGAGGAAAAACTGTGCGTACTAGGTACGGTCCCTTCCATCTGGAACGCAGTTTTCCTGGAAAAAGATGTAATCGGGAGTCATACAGCAAGACTTTCTGACCAGGAGTGAAGGATTTGCGCAGAATACGCTTGTCATGAAACATCTTCATCTTTTGCTTGTACAGCTTGGCACTGTCATAAGCCTCATTTCTCAATTCTTCCAACTTGTTGAGTTGAAGTTTCCTTTGAATTCCATTCGTCCAGAGAAGAAGTTCAGCTCTTTGATTGCCCAGTAGGCACGATGTTCTAATTCCACAGGTAGATGGCACGGCTTTCCATACACTAGACGATAGGGGGACATGCCAATTGGTGTCTTATAAGCTGTTCTATAGGCCCACAAAGCATCATTCAATCTCAATGACCAATCTTTCCTGGACGGGTTGACCGTCTTCTCCAGAATGTGCTTAATTTCCCTATTAGACACTTCCACTTGTCCACTAGTCTGAGGGTGGTACGGAGTAGCAACCTTGTGAGTTATGCCATACTTGCGTACTAAAGACTCAAAGTACTTGTTACGAAAATGTGAACCGCCGTCACTGATGATAGCTCTAGGGGTACCAACACGTGAAAATATGTTCTCCTTTAGAAATGAAAGTACCACCTTGTGGTCATTTGTTCTGGTTGCTATGGCTTCTACCCACTTAGAAACGTAATCAACTGCGACTAGGATGTACAACTTGCTGTCAGACATGGGAAATGGACCCATGAAGTCTATCCCCCAAACATCAAAAATCTCCACAATCAAAATGGGGTTCAATGGCATCATGTTTCTCCTCGAAATGCTTCCTAGCTTTTGACAGCGTTCACAAGCAACACAATAATCATGGCAATCCTTGAACAATGATGGCCAATAGAATCCACACTGCAAGATCTTTGCAGCGGTTTTCTTGGCACTGAAATGGCCTCCACATGCTTGGTCATGACAGAAAGATATCACATCTTTCTGTTCAGTGTTGGGGACACATCTCCTAATGATTTGGTCTGGACAGTACTTAAACAAATATGGGTCATCCCAAAGGAAATGTTTGACTTCAGCCAGGAATTTAGAGCGGTCTTGTCTCGACCAACGTGAGGGAATCCTACCTGTAGCGAGGTAGTTAACAATATCAGCAAACCAAGGAAGGTCTGAGATAGACATCAGCTGTTCATCTGGGAATGATTCTCTAATCAGCTCACATTCATCAATAGACTCTAAAGTTAATCTAGACAAATGATCAGCAACCACATTCTCACATCCTTTCTTATCACGGATGATACCCGCATCAAGTAGTTTCAGGATCTCTCCTTTGACTACATCTCTCATGTTAGGGTTAAGTCTCCTTTGCATTTCCCTCGATGGTTTGGCATTCTCTTCAAGGTTAATGTGGTGCATGCAAATGGTGGGACTAATTCCTTTGAGATCTGAGATGGTCCATCCTAAGGCCTCTTTGTGTTCCTTAAGTACTTCTAAAAGCTTACTTTCCTGTTCCGTGTCTAAACATGATGAAATAATGACAGGTAAAGTATCAGAAGAACCTAGGAATGCGTACTTCAACGTACTAGGCAATGTTTTCAATTCAAGCTTGGGTGGCTCAACAATGGATGGAATAAGCTTGGAATCAGAGAATAGGGGTTGTTCCACTTCATATTTCCTTTCCGTGACGTCCATTTGAGGTACATATTCGAGCAGAGATAGGACGTCACTACAGTATGCATCATCATAGGAATCAGGGTTAAAGTTCTCCATACATGCTTGAAAGGGGTCGACGGATAGAATGTTAGTCAACGAATCTTGCATTAATCCTTCAATCATATTAACTTCATGCACATCATCATCATCAAGATTCACAGGTTGTTGACTAATATCGAACACATTCAATTCTACCGTCATGTTACCAAAAGACAGTTTTAACACTCCATTCCGACAGTTGATGATCGCGTTGGACGTAGCCAAGAAAGGACGTCCTAAGATGACAGGAATGTGACAGTCTGGGTTTTGTACAGGTTGAGTGTCTAAGACAATGAAGTCTACGGGAAAATAGAATTTGTCAACCTTGATCAAAACGTCTTCGACCACTCCACGAGGAATCTTGACAGATCGGTCTGCCAGCTGTAGAGTGATAGATGTTGGTTTCAACTCCCCAAGACCTAACTACTCATAAACAGAATATGGCAGTAGGTTAACACTTGCACCTAGGTCTAATAACGCTTTATTGACCGTGTGTTCTCCTATAGTGCAAGAAATTGTTGGACATCCTGGATCCCTAAACTTGGGTGGAGTTTTGTTCAGAATGATGGAACTTACCTGCTCAGCTAAGAAAGCACGTTTTTGCACATTGAGCTTGCGCTTTTGAGTGCACAAGTCTTTGAGGAATTTGGCATAAGCAGGGATTTGCTTGATTGCTTCAAGAAAAGGAATGTTGATGTTGACTCTCTTGAACAGATCTAACATCTCATTGTAATGGGTACTTTTCTGTTGATAGATCAATCTTTGAGGAAATGGGGCAACAGGAGAATGAGTTGGCAAAGGGACATTCACAGCAGTAGAATTGTCAGATTTTCCAACTTGCTCAGATTCTTTGGTTTTCTGGGGTTGTGGAGACAGCGTGGAATTTGTATCAGATTCATTAGGTTCGCCCACGTTGTTCTCGATGACTTTACCACTTCGGAGGGTGGTAATGGCATGGACTTGATCGGGTGAGGTTTCAGTGCAGGATGTTGTGCCTGTTTGAAATATCCTCTTTGGATTTTGTTGGGGTTGGCTCGGAAGTTTACCCTTTTCTCTCTCACACATTTGATCCATCTTTTGATCTAGATTTTTCTGACTTTGCATCAAACTCTGAAACATTTCCTCTAGGGTGGATAATCTCTTGTCTGTATTGTGTTGAGGATATGATTGTTGTTGAGAGTTTGATTGTTGTTGAGGGTTTCTCGGGTGTTGATAACCTTGATTGTTCTGATATCCCTGATTGCTTTGATAGCTCTGATTGGGTTGAGATGGTCCTCCTTGAGTGGGTCCTTTTGACCATGAAAAGTTAGGGTGGTTTGTCCATCCTGGGTTGTAGGTCTGTGAATAAGGGTTATGCTCTGGTTTTTGAAACATGGCATGTGCCTGTTCAAGCCTAGACTCCTGGACTGCAAGCAAATCGGGACAATTTTGGAATTGATGGTTGGGGTCGTTACAAGCGGCACAAACAGATGAAGCGACATGTTCTCGGAGAGTAGTGGTGGAAGGTTTTGAATTTTTATGTAGTTCTAACTCTTCTAATCTCCTAACTATTGATGCCATGTTTGCTCTACCCTCAAAATCCGCTTCAATCCTAAAAGCCTTTGCTTCGGATGTAGTCTTTCTGGGTTCACGGATGGATTCCCACTGTTGCGTCTTTTCAGCTACTTCAATCAAGAAGTCCCAAGAAGCATCAGCAGTTTTGTCTACGAATAGACCATTACACATCGACTCAACCGTTGTTCGGGTGGACACATCTAGACCTTCATACAAAATTTGCACAAGTCTCCATTTTTCAAAACCATGATGGGGACATTGGAGCAATAATTCATTGAATCTCTCCAGGTATCTAGCTAAGGTCTCACCCTCTAATTGCACAAAGCTATTCAGACTTTGACGAATTGTCGCAGTCTTGTGGTTCGGGAAAAACTTTTTGAAAAACTCCTTTATGAGGTCATCCCATGTCATGATGGATTGAGGCTGTAAAGCATAGATCCAGGCCTTTGCTTTATCTTTCAGGGAGAAAGGAAAAAGCCTTAACTTCAGGGTTTCGTCGGTCATTTGAGTGAAACGCAGAGTTCCACAAATTTCCTCGAATTCTCTCACGTGGTGGTACGGGTTTTCATTCTCAACACCTCTAAAAATAGGAAGCATCTGTATTGTGCTAGATTTCAGCTCATAATGGCCATTAGCCTCGGGCAGCAAAATACAAGAAGGTTGACTGGCTCTAGTTGGGTACATATAATCCTTGAGGGTACGTGGTTCTCCCATTGTTTCTGGTTGATCTGGACTGTCTCCCTCAGAACTTAGAATTTCGATAGGTTCGTCTGGGTTAATTCTAACAAGTCTGTTTGTCTGGTCTCTGTAGGTCACAATCATGTCCTAGTAGGTACCTAACATTTTAGTCAGAGCAATCGGAAACAGTTTTGGCCCACCAGGGTTATGAAGATTTTGGTTTTGAATGGGTTTTGGTTTAAAGAAGGGGTTTTGTTTTTGGTTTAAAAAATTTTGGGTTTTTGAAAAAAAAATTTTGAACTAAACCTAGCATAAATTAGCACAACTCATAAAAGAAAATAAAAACAATAATAATAATAATTAAGACAAGCCCATAAAAGAAAAAAAAAAAAGAAAAATAAAAGAAAAATAAAGAAAAACAAAAAAAATAATTACAGTCCCAAATATAAAAAAAAAGAAAAAGAAAATAAAAATTATTACAATCCCAAATAAATAATTAAATTAATTATTACAAGCCCAAATTTGAATTTAAATGAGGCCCAAGTGGGTTAACTCATGGGTTAGGCTTACTTGTTTTTGGAGGGAAGCCCAAAAATAGGCTTTTAGTCCCCTTTTAGTTGCACAGCCCAGTTGGGCTTTATGATCGTCCTAAACAGCTCACGTCCAAGCCCAGCAGCAGCAGCGAAGCCCAAGAGCAGAAGTTGCAAGCCCAGCAGAAGAAGTTGCAAGCCCAGAGAAATTGAGGTTACTGAGCCCAGCTCAGTTGGTTAAAGCCCAGCAACAAAGGTTGGATCAGAGCCCAGCAGCAGAGGGTGCACAAGCCCAGTTGACAGCTTCAGTTGGCAGCCCAGCAGGCTTGGCAGCAGCAACAGCAGCAGCAGCAGCTTGGCAGAGGAAGCACCAACAGCAGCAGCAACAGCAGGCTTTGGCTTTGGCTTGGCAGCAGCACCAGCAGCAGCAACAGCAGCAGCAGCAGCTCAGCAGAGAAGGCAACAGCAGCAGCAGGCTTTACAGCAGCAGCTCAGGTAACAGCAGATGGCAGTACCACTCCCCGGAAGCGGCGCCAAAAACTTGGTGACAGGCTAGGACAAAAACCGAAACAACAAGTCGTGAAAAGATGGTCAAGAAGGTCCGACTAACCTTTTTCGAGAGGTAAAGAGAGTTTGTGCTTCCCGTGTTGGCGGCCTTGCATAAATTGTACTGGTGGTGCAGACCGTGGAGTGGTGAGATGAAAATCGGCGGCTTAGTCTGGCCATGCATCACCTTGGCTGGGTTAGGGAACATCATGACGCTGGCTTGGAAAGTTTTTTGTTGTTTGGTGTGATGATAAGAGAAGCACACAAAACACTTGCAAGTATACAAGGTCAAGATTTATAATATAGTGATGAGTGGGGGTTTGTCCACAGGGAGAGGAGCATACAAGAAGTCTTCCTAGCTAACAATGGTGACAATGCACTATGGCAGTGAGCAAAGCAAGGTAAATGGCATGAACCAAGGATGCAAGGTAAAGCAGTAAAGAAACAGCTAAGAAAACAGCAAGGTAAATCAGCAAAGAACCAAGGCTTGGAAGCCAAGGGCAAGGTGAGGATTGTGCACTGATTTCAGTGCACAGTAGGCTTCAAAGTGCAAGAAAAAAAAGGCAAGAAAATAACTGATCAGGAAACAAAATAGAACTGAATAGAAGTGACTGCAAAGGGATTGGTGGTTAAGCCAAGGCTTAGGATCCACCTTGTGTCCTAATCAAATGACATGTTTCTAGGTTGTGTTTGTTCCTATGCATACATCTAGAAATAGAAGAATACTAAATTGCTCACTAGTTTGCCCCTAGCATTGGCTGTCTTTTGACAGTACAGCCAATCACAGGCTCTATGAGCATTGGTATCTCCCATTTGCTCAAGCAAAACAGAGCAACATGAGAACTATCCTAGCAACCTGTCAAATGACAGTACACAAGGCTTCAACTGAGCCTTAGCTTAGTGCTATTTAGCTCATGCTAAACATGGATAAAGCAATAACATTCATCATATGTGATAATTCAAACACAACTAGCAACATTTGAGATAACTAAAAACATATGCAATTTTCAACTGTTAACTGATAAGCACTGAAATTGAAATTCATTAAAATTTTGTGGCAAATTCTCTACTGGCTAGTCCAGAGAGATACCCAGTGTCTTTCACACACTCCACACAACACCAATTTATACCCAATTACCCATTTAGGGTTTTCCCCCAATTTTCCCCCAAAATCAGTAGAACTAGGGTTTGGTGAAATTGATTTACCTACTGTTGATGAGATACTCGCTCCATCTCGTCGACCCACTCTTCTCCTGCTTCTTCTCGTTCCTCTCATGCTCCAATTGTTGCTTTAATCATCACTTATATCCCCAATTTCTCACCTAGGGTTTCAGTGAGCAGAGAGATGAGAAATTGGAGAAATTAGTGATGCTAAAGAGATGGTACGTGATGGTGATGATGGGCTTAGGTAGAGTAGAGTTGGGGAGAAAATAGTGGAGTGATTTGGGGTGAGGTGGTGGTGATGGAGACGGACATGGTGGTGGTACGGAGTATGGTGGTTCTGCAGAGGGGGGTGATGGAGGAGATGGGTTCGATGGAGAAAGGGGAAGGGTGCGTTTGTTTGAGGTCTAGGGTGTTCGACACTTGGGTGTGAGGCGAGTGCATCGATTTTTGATGTTCAGCGAGACTAAGCCGTGGGATAGGGAGATGAAAGATCAATCGGACGGTGAGATGAAGTGATGCTTGTAACGATCGCTGGATTATATAATACAACAAAATCAACGACGCCAGATGGAGTTAGGTGTTGTAGTGTTAGGCGGAGATATCCAACTTCGATGCACAGCAAGGGAGCGACCGTCGGATGCTTCTGAGAACTGATCTGACGGCTGAAGACGCAAGCGGGTATGGATTTGGGTTTGGGAAATGAGTTTGGGCTTGGAAAACCTTGAGCCCACTTCTTCTTTAAGAACAACTTTCTTCTTCTTGAGCCCATTTCCAGCTTTTTGGACGTGCGCTCCATTCTTTGCGGCTTCCTTGCGTAATTTCTCCCGGCTTTTCACCACTTTTCTGCTCTTTTTGCTCCGCAACTCATCCAATCTTTATTTATTACCTAAAAATGCAAAATTAATTAATAAAAATATTTATTCTTGAAAACAATGAAAATACAGAATGTGGGATAAAATGTAGAATTAATGCACAAAAGATGAGTAAATGCCAACAAAAAGGGATAAAATATATACAATATTTGGCACTCATCATTGTTGGCGCGGCAAGTCATGGCGCGGCACAATAGTGCAAGTCATGATGCGGTTTGGCGAGGCAAGCATGGCGCGGACGGTGGTGCAAGGCATGACACGGTTTGGTGAGGCAAAGCATGCGCGGACGACTTGGACCAGTAGTGGCTTGTCTTTGAGGGCATGGTTAAGTCTCGGTGCTGGCGGCAGAGAAGTAACACTGCGGGCAAGCGTGTCTTAAACATGTACTTCCACGTTTTCTCACCAAACCCTAATTTACCTCACGTGGCCAGGCATTCCCTTATGTTCGCTAGTAGAAAACGGTTTTATTAGAATCTGATATCACGCCTCAACCCGCGGCTGGTAGGAGGCTTTCCTTTTCGGGACCTCATCGCTCTGCTGGTTATAAGAGATGATCTTGAATCCTTCATTTGCACAGGTTGTGCTGAAATCGTGTCTATCCTCTATTCTTTCTCTGGTTTTGTGGCGCATAATGGGATCTTCCAATGACAGACATGTCTCCAATTTTTCGTGGAGAAACTTTGGAATCGACGAAAACTAGTCTTCTTCTCATGGGGAGGCGTTGAATAGAATTGAATCTTTGTTTAGTGAAGCTGGTGAAATCATTCGGGACATACCTTTGGAGAAAGAACAGGAAGGCGGCGAAGCATCCCAGTGCGTTGGGAGGATTTGGTGCAACAAAACCTCTTCACGACCCACTGTTAGGGCGGGACAATTTGCTTCTCAGTTGAAACGGCGGAAGACCGATCTTGTGAAACTTTTAGGGGAAAATCAACGTATCTCCCCTGTCCAGGACGGTGTCATAACCCTTGATTATGATGAATCGGTAAATTCTCCTCGAAAGGTCGCTGAGAAGACTTCCGAGGAAGATGATGATGTTGCGGTTGATGAAACTGAAACAAATTTTGGAGAAGACGGCGAAACTGTTGTCGGTGGCATTGGAGAAGTCGTGATGGAATATGCTGGGTTGGTTGCGGAGGCGGATGTCAGTAAAAATACGGATGATGTTGCTGCTGAGACGACTTCCGGGTGGGATGTTGAGGCTGCTATTGCTGATGTGGCTTCCGGATGGAACCTTTGCTGCCCGAAAGATTGTTGGGGAAAGTGTTTGAAAAAAAGCTCTGACCGAGGCATTGGAAATTCACACATTAGCTTTCTATGACTAGCTTCTTCTTCTTTTTCTTCTTCATTGTTTCTATTCGTCGCTTAATTGTCTTGATGTTTTGCAGACTTATTTTTTTTTTACATTCCTTGTATTCGCGGCGAAGTTAGGGTTTCTTCAATTAACATCCTGCTTGCGGTTTCTGTCTTCGAATAAAACTTCTCATTTTTTTTTTGAAATACCCAAGCCTTCCCTTAGAATGGGTTGGTGTTTTTGGTTATGATTCGATGGTTAATGGCTTCTCAATGATGTGGATTTGTTTGGTATATTTTTCTGAGATTTGGAAAACTCATTCGGAAAGAAATGTATGCCTTTTGAATAAAAACGAAACTCTAAAGAAGAATATAAACGGTGCATTCATCTTGGGGAAAAACAGATATCAAGCGGGAGGAGAAATTGCTGAAGAAATACTAAAGGGAGAGTGCTGGAAGAGGGTAATACAGCGTTTTAGGGATTGAAAAGCTTGAGCCATCGCGAGTGAACTATCACACCTCCCAGCTTGTCTGTGTTGATGAGCTTGCAGTAACCTCCCAAAAGGACGTCTGCCACCAGATATGGCTCGTCTTCTTTTTCCTTGGGTGAATCGGTCCGAACAACTATCTTTACCGTCATCTTCCCAACTTGAAACGAGTTCACTTTGACCAACATATTTCCGATTTGAAACGAGTTCGGGTGTTGTGTAACCGTTTGAATCTTGGTCTCGTCAGTTTCGATGGCAGCTTCCAAATTCTTTACAAAGCGTTTGAATGGCCCAGCGCCCCACTCACATCTCTTGACAGCGTCCGCGCCAGTAATCGCGCTGAGTCCCCATGATGGAATAGGGGAAGAAATGAATGGTTGTAGAGAAGATCATTCGGCCAAACTTACTTGCGTTTGGAATCTAGGAGTTAGCACCAACAAGTCATCTCCAGGTGTCCGGGTTCTATCGGTAACTCTCCGATGCGGTAGCAAGTGGGACGGTTTTTTGGAGATTCTTTTGGGCGTTGACATCGGTAGAGGGGATGTTCCCAATTTCGCCTTGTTGTCGAGTACCCACAAGTGCCCCAATATCATGTCGTAACCCAGTTCTTTGAAAATGTGGAATTTTCTATGCGGTGTATAGCGTCTCTCATCTTGATCTCGAGGTTAATTTAGCAGTGCGCGTTCAAGGCTTCCCATCCCGGGTTCTTAATCACGAATGGGGAATGGGTAGCCTCTTGTTTCGTAAATCCCGCAGCTTTCAAAGTCTTGAAAGTAACAATGTTGAAGTCAGAGGTCGTGTCGATTAGCGTGTTGTCGAATTCAATACCTCTTAAATAGGACGTGGTCAGCAGTCCCCAGTTGTCCTTTTCGATTCCGCTCACTGAGAGAGCTTGGGATCTTGACGTGGCTTCCGTGGAGGAAAAAAGCCGTTTTGCCCGACACGACACGATTGAGAGCCGTGAAGATATCTTGGCGCTGCACCTTGGAAAGGTAGAGAATTTTGCATACGTGATGCATCATGGATCGCACAGTCTCGTGCACGGAGTCCCCAAAGACTCCACAATTCCTCGTCGAAAGTGGGTCTCGATGTACTCCCTCGTTTCCTAGTTGAAGTTCCCCCGCTTCTATCTTTTCTTTGAAGATGTGCTTCAGTCTGTTGCAATCACTGTTTGGGTGGTGAACAAATCTGTGGTAGTGGAAATATTTGGGGTTTGCCATCTCGACCTCAGTCGGTGGGCGTCTGGGAGATGGTAGTCTGATAACATCATCTTGAATCCATGCTTCTAAGAGATCGATCACCTCCTCAATGGGAAATGGTAAATCCAGGGTATTTCCTTCAGCTTCGTGATGACGCATGTGAGCTTTAGCGGCGGCCTTCCGCGGCGGAGTTGCTCGTCATGCTGGTGCTTCGCGTTTAGGCTGCTGGTATGCAGCTGGGGCCTTCATTTTTCCTCCTTCGTTTACTATGCTCATCGAGGAAGGATCAGCGTTGTACTGTTTGTTGATGAGACGTCTATTCCCGTGAGTTTCGCGTACGTCTTCGGCTCTGGTTGGTCTAGCTCTTTCTAATAATGCTGGTGCTGTCGTTGCTAATCGCCTGGCAGCCTCATGGAGATCAGAGAATATCTGGAAACGCAGGTTCTCTAGCAAGGCGCGGTAAACCGTTGATGCATGAATTCACCAGTTGTTGCTCGGTCACGTTTGGGTCATGACAGTCTAGTGCTTGAACCCTGAATCTCTTAACAAAATCATTTGGTGTTCGTTGTCCCGTTGGTACATCCTTCCTAGGTCCGAGAAGGTAACTTGTTCAGACACAAAGAAGTACTTCTTGTAAAATGCGGTAACCATGCCACACCAGTTGGGGATGTTGTTTGACGCGATGCTGTTGTACCATGTGTACGCTCTTCCGGTAAGTGATTTCAAAAACTCCCTCAGACGAAGAACGTGATTGTATTCATGTTCTCCTAGGGACTCCAAGAAGCGAGAGACATGCTCACGTGCATTTCTGGTGCCATCGTACAAGGTGAATTGAGGAGAGGAGTATCCTTTTGGAAGAGGAATTATTTGTATTTCAAGTGGGTAAGGAGGTTGATGCTGATGCATGTCTATTTCATCATTCTTGATTCGATTCCGGAGAAGTTGTTCCAGATCCTCTCGTGTGACAAAATTGAACGACTGACTTATTTCCAATGGGGTTCTGGAACGAATCTCCTCGTCCGCAGAGACGCGTTCCGCCGAGGTGCTAGCGTCGGGGGTGTTGGAGGCGTTTCTAATCGTCTCTAGAGGGCATGACTCACGCGGCAGCCGCTCTGTCAGGGATTTGAGAAAGACGAGTACTTCTTTCTGTGTCAATACCATATTCGTCCGTGCTCTAGCGAGAACCTCCTGCCATTCCATCAAATCAGCGATGGTGATATAGGGCCTGCCTCCTCTGGTTCCTCCGATTTCTCGTCCTGTTGGTGGGGTAGTTGGAGTCTTAGTGGCGGTTGGAGGTTCCATGTTTGACGAAGCGTTAGGAGCGATAGCGGCAGCTCTGACCCTGGTGACTGGTGGCGTAACGCCTGAAGGAACACTTTCAAGACTGTCAGGATTAGCAAGTTGCGCAGGGACATTAGAGGCGGAAGCGGCTCTGTCCCTGGTGATCGGCGGTGTTACACCTGAAGGAGTGCCTTCGGTGTTACTGGGGTCAGTAGGTGGCGTAGTGATGCTGTTGGAAGTAGCGTCAACACCAGGGACAAGTTCTGCGTTGGTGTTCTCGACAGCTGATCCGGATCTGAGTTCCACCATGTTGGAGTTGCAAGTGAAAGGTGATATCAGAAATTTGGAAATCAATATTCCAACCGAGAGATTGATCTCCCACTGTGGTTGCCAATTGTTTGAGGGTGAAAAAAATTTCTGCTGGTAGTGGTAATTTCGTGTGATGTGGGTGAGAAACAAGTCTAAACCCTAAACAATGTACTGCAAGGGAGTACTTTAGGTTCCAGAGATCAATCTGTACAAGTCCGGCCTAAACCAAGAAATGGCCGTTTCATACTTGCTTCGGTCACAAAGTGGAGGAGAGGGGTTGGTTTTGGGGAGGGAAACAAAAAGATTGTTGAGACCAGAATAGTTGATTCTGGAAGAGTAGTTGTTTTGTATCAGAAAGCGTAAGCTAACAGATGGGAAAGCTAACAGGTGATTTCTGAGTGTTGTATGCTCATGACCAAAAAACTTGTTTTCGGTGGAAATGGGTAATGCCTATTTATACAAGTCGAAGTGAAACGTACTCTAGTCTCATTAAGAAATGGAAAACGGGTGAGTAAATGGGAGGAGGTGGTAACCGGTAACGCCTGGAATTGATGTTCCATAAAAGAAAGCGTTTCACCATTACTCCCTGTATTTTTTACTAACCGTCCCATCCTTATGACACTTTCTTATAACGGGCGTAGTGTACGCCGCACGTTGTAAACCGCCAAACCAATACCGAATGATCATCCCCCAGTTTGTGACATGCGTTGATGTCTCGAGTGTTTTCGTGGAAAACATGTAGCACGTTGTTGTTGTCTGGAAAGTTGAGCTTGGGAGACTTGCCGGCTCGGTGGTGACCTTCGACGGTCGAGATTTTGCATCTTAAGAGGAAAGGTAGCCGTTGATTATTGCAACCCTTCGTTTGGTATCTAGTGGCATGAAAGCATGATCAGTATGGCTTTAATATGGCCTTTTTTAGGCGCGGCCAAAAGTTTGGGTTTTGGCTTTGTTTAGGCGCGACCAAACTAGGGCCAAAGGTTTCCATGCGTTAGCTGGTAACCTTGGACGGCTAAGATCTGCACCTTAGATGAAAAAGTGGTCGTTGATTGGTGCAGGCCTTCGTTTTGGTAGCCGCATAGGGAAGGCCAGTATTACATGGCCAAAACTAGGGTTTTGGGTCAAAGGTTACCATGCGTTGTTTGGCAACCTTGGACGGCTAGGATTCACATCTAGGATGGAAGGGTGGTCGTTGATCGTCGCACGCCTTCGTTTTGGTAGCCGCATATGGAAGGCCGGCATGGTATGGCGCGACAAGGTGGTTGGCATGCCATTGGCACATGTGGCATGGCATGCCTTGGCGTAGCCAAAACTAGAGCTTTGGGCCAACAGTTACCATGCGTGGTTTGGCGACCTTGGACGGCTAGGATTTGCATATAGGATAGAAGGGTGGTCGTTGATCGTCGCACGCCTTCGTTTCGGTAGCCGCGTAGGGAAGGCCGGCATGGTATGGTGCGGAAAGGTGGTTGGCATGCCATTGGCACATGTGGCATGGCATGCCTTGGCGCGGTTTGGCGTGGCCAAAACTAGGGTTTTGGGCCAAAGGTTACCATGCGTTGTTTGGCGACCTTGGACAACTAGGATTTGCATCTAGGATGAAAGGGTGGCCGTTGATCGTCGCTCGCATTCGTTTTGGTAGCCGCAAAGGGAAAGCCAACATGGTGGGTCCAAGGCAAATGGCGCGGATGGCTTGGCATAGTGGGGCCAAGGGTTTGGCACGAACGTCTTGGCATGATGGGGCCAAGGCAAGGTGCGGTTGGCTTGGCATGGTGGGGCCAAGGGTTTGGCATGCCATTGGTGCATGGTGCGGCTAGCATGGTTGGGGCCACGGTAAGGTGCGGTTGGCTTGGCATGGTGGGGCCAAGGGTTTGGCGTGCAATTGGTGCATGGTGCGGCTAGCATGGTTTTCCATTGGCACAGTGGTACGGCTGGCGCGGAGATGTGACATGCCTCGGCGCGGAGATGTGGCTGGCATGCCTTGGCGCGGAGATGTGGCCGACATGGTTTTCCATTGGCACAATGGTGCGACTGACATGGTTGGCATGCCTTGGCGCGGAGATGTGGCTGACATGATTTTCCATTGGCACAGTGGTGCGGCTGGCATGGTGCATGCCCTGGCGCGGAGATGTGGCTGGCATGGTTTGCCATTGGCATAGTGGTGCGACTGACATGGTTGGCATGCCTTGGCACGGTAGCATGAGAATTAAGGTTTGGCATAGATGATGTCGGTCAATGTTAAGGATTCTGCCGTGGAACATGACACATAAAAAAAAGGTACCCTGGTAATTTTTACGTAGGCATGCTGATCGATTCAATAAATATGCTAATGGTCATAGTAACGTCATGTCAGATGTGCAGTTTTACGATTTTAACCCTAAGCTAAAAACCACCATCAACAAGTGTATAAATAAAAACTCTGCTACTTGGTTTCAGAAATCTCCGCTAGAGAGGAGTAAACTCATCTTGAAATGTAAATTTCTCAGTTTCTCTAATCAATTGAACATCTACGTTCTCATTGCTTGTGTGTTTACTTATCGTGTTTGTTCTTGTTCTGTGGTCAAGGCTGATTACTGCTGCTTTTCGGTTCATACACTAGGTTCTTACCCTTCTTTCTTTGCATGCTCTTCCATGTAAGCTGATATGTTTATTATCCTAGAAATGCTTTAGATGTTGACATTCTGATAGAGGAAAAAATTCTCTCCATCGCCAGTTTTATTCTTTTTATATCCATTACATATTGCTACTACCTAGTTGTTTCAAACTTTCTATGCAAGTGCATCAGCTTATATACCAATTAACATGAGTGATCAATCATGCAACAATTATCTGTTATCAATGGTCAGAAAATCCAGTCCAGTACACTGTCATTTAATTCAAAGTTACACTCTCTATTTTGGTTACTTGATCATGTGTGAAACTCAACTATTTTGTATGTTAAATAGTTAAAGTGATTTAAAAGTCTTGATGTCACTTACTGTGGCAAACTGGTGACACTTGAATGATGCTTCCCTGCCAAAGCTGGTGCCCGCATCTATTTTTTGTTTCTCTGAGTGTAAACAATTCCCCATCTCTTGATTATTTCGTTGTTGTTTTGTGTGATTTTTCAGTGTCGTTCATTTCAACCTATTATTTGTTGATTGTTTTGTTGCTATTCGTGTGCTGATTGTAATTCGTCGTTATTGTGTACAGTTTTTGTCAAATGGCGAATAAAGAGACGGATGGTGCACAAAGTTTTTCTAGAAGAAACAAGTTATTAAAAATTGAAAGTGATGTTCATACTTGGTGGGATGAGGGTGATGTTTTTAAGGCAGAATCTTGTGAAAAGCCTCCAAAACTAGGTGAAAAATTCTTTGGAAATTTCCCTTATCCCTACATGAATGGATTACTTCATTTTGATATTGCATTTTATTGTCGAAGCTCGAATTCTCTGCTGCTTATCACCGATTGAGAGGTGCCAATGTACTCTTGCCTTTTGGTTTTCACTGTACCGGAATGCCCATTAAGGCCTCTGCTAATAAGCTGGCCCGGGAGATTGAAAGATTTGGAAATCCACCTGTATTTCTGTCGAAAGAGGACCAAATTGTTAACAAAGTACAAGAACCAGAAGTTGATACAAGTGGAAAAACTGAACCAGATAAATTCAAAAGCAAAAAGTCCAAGGCTGCGTCGAAATCGGATGGTGAAAAGTACCAATGGGAGATTATGAAAGAGTATGGACTCTCAGATGCTGAAATTTCTAAGTTCCAAGATCCATCTCATTGGCTCATCTATTTCCCTCATGTTGCTAAAGAAGACCTTAAGGCATTTGGCTTGGGTTTCGATTGGCGCCGATCCTTCATCACAACATATATGAATCGTTATTATGATTCATTTGTCAGGTGGCATATCGGGAAATTGAAGGAGATGGGGAAGATTGTGAAGGATTTGAGGTATGCCATCTACTCTCTCTCCGTTAGATGGACAACCATGTGCAGATCATGATAGGGCATCAGGTGAAGGTGTGCTGCCACATGATTATACCCTGATTAAAATGAAGGTGGTTGCACCTTTCCCTGCTAAAATTGGAGCTTTGGAAGGAAAGAGAGTGTTCTCAGCTGCTGACACATTGAGACATGAGACCATGTACGGGCAAACAAATGCCTGGGTTTTGGCTGAAGGTAGATATGGAGCCTATGAAATCAATGAGACTGATGTGTTTGTCGTTACTGAGAGGGCTGCTCTTAACCTTGCATATCAGAATCTTTCTAAGATCCCAGAGAATCCGACTTGCTTGGTTGAGCTGATTGGTCAAGATTTGATTGGTTCGCCTCTACGGTCCCCTCTATCTTTTAATGAGATCATATACACACTTCCAATGATGAATGTCCCAAGTGATAAGGGTATTGGGATCGTCACCAGTGTCCCAAGTGATTCTCCTGATGATTATATGACTATGAATGATTTGAAATCAAAAAAATCTCAGAGAGAAAAATTTGGTATGAAGGAGGAGTGGATAATGCCTTTTCAGGTTGTACCCATAATTAACATCCCTGAGTTTGGGGACAAATCATCTGAAAAGGTATGCATGGATTTGAAGATCAAGAGCCAGAATGAGAAAGAGAAGCTTGCCGAAGCAAAGAGGTTGACTTACTTAAAAGGGTTCACCGAAGGAACAATGCTTGTTGGAGAATTTGCAGGTATGAGGGTCCAGGATGCAAAGCCATTGATTAGGAGCAAGCTTCTAGAAAATGGCCAGGCGGTTAGTTACAGTAAACCAGGGAAGAAGGTTATGTCTAGATCAGGTGATGAGTGTGTTGTGGCTCTTACATATCAATGGTACATCACATATGGGGAAGAAGAATGGAGGAAAATGGCTGAGGAATGTTTGTCCAATATAAAACTCTACCATGACGATGTTAGGTTAATGCCTTAGGATTAACCTTACAGAACACTAATAGTTCTTTGGATCAACGTAGAACTAAAGAAAACATAAATAAGATGCACTAAACGAAACAAGAAAGACACGAAATTTAACGTGGTTCGGAAATTTCCTACGTCCACAAGCGGCTACGATCAATTCTTATTATAGAACCAATTACAGAGAATTAAACCACAACTGTGAGCAGCAGATCGCTGTTCACAAACACAAAACTAATTCTCTATGAACAAAAGTTCTAAACCCTAAAATTCTCTAATTGTGAGAACTTCTCTAAACTGTGTTGTGTGTGTGTTTTTCCTTAGGACTTGTACACCTATTTATATAGGTTACAAACTTGAGTTCCAAGTATAAGAGTTACACTAGGAAACCACAAAATTGAGTTCCAAGTATATGAGTTATACTAGGAAACCTCAAACATAGCTAAATCAGGAAACTCCCTAACTTAGGCAAACAAGGAAACCTCTAGAAGATTCTAGACATTTTAGACTCTTCCTAAAACATTGATCGAATTTTTATATAATGGTGAGAAGGTTGTCGTTCACTCGGACTTGATGAGATTGATTTTAAGAATTAATAAACTAAAATAAAAGAAAAATATATAAAAAATATTGTCACAAGATGAAGAGAGGTATTGGGACTAGGATTTCGTCGAATTCATAACATAGGGTTCAATTTATTTATCCTCAACAATTAAAGCTCAATAAATAAAATTAACATGGACTCTGATTTTGCCAAGGTAGATTCTTAAAAGATTAGTTGTAAATCCTAAGCATGATGTATCAAAACATTTAAGCTAAGCATACTTCATCAAATTAAATGACAACCAATTAATTCAAATCATATTTCAATTAAAATTAATGCAAAAGTCTTAAAAAGAATTAAATAATTCTACCCATGTATGACACTCGTATTCCTCCGTCGTCCCAGTGTTGGCGATTGGCTCATCACGTCGAAAACACACTTAAAATATTTATTCATGGCTCAAAAAGTGGTTTACAAATGATGAAAATGTGAGAAAATTATTAAAGCAGTGATTTTCTTTTCTCTCCCAAACTCTCCCAAATGTGCTCTCTAGCTCTTTATTTATACACACAAATACACATCACTCAAATATATTCTTCCATAACTCCAAAATCTTCTTCTTTTTAATTAAAAATATCTTCAAGAATTTTTCCTTCTCTTTATTCTATATATGTCTTTACTAAACCCATATCTTCTTTAATTCGCAGAATAAAATCCAAGATAAAATCTTCTAAGGATATCTTTCTTGTTTAATACAAGATAACTTCTTTTTTCTTCAAAACTTCATATTTGTATGGCAAGAAGATATTCTTATCTTAAATATAATAAATCCTTTACCGTTGAAACCAAATTTCCCGACAATTTTTCTTTTCAAATCAAGGAAGAAGATGGAGCCCCCTTAACCAGTAATGGCGTGCGATTAGCGGTTGGCTCCCTGGGGAGCCCCTTATCAGTTAGGTGCCCCTTATCAGTTAGGTGCCCCTTATCCAAAGTTAAGAGTCCGAATAACATGTGTCCTTCTGGTGCCTATACCAACTTTTCGAGCCGAATTTTTCAAAAATGTTTATTTTCCAAAAATACCTACAAACACATAAAACACCATAATAAGTAGAAAATCGAGTACCAACAATACTGAAAATTGAGGACAATTCGGTCACAAAAATGTTCTATCAAATACCCCCAAACTTATTATTTGCTAGTCCTCGAGCAAATCTAATCTTGAAAAATAAAAATGACTACACTTAGCACGTGCAACAAGCCGTTAAATCGCTAGGTGGCCCTAGCGGCGGAATGTTGTCTACGGAGGGTTTACCAGAGGTGTACACACAAAACCTTTACTCCGGACTCTAGCTATCTACGCAAAACTTTGGAAGGAACTAAAGGATCTCCTTGGTTGGCATACTCTTATTGACTACAGGAGGAAGTACCCTGATGCGAAATTCCAATTGCTGTACACGAGTTTGCACTCAAGCATACTAAAATTCATATAAGTGACAAAGCTCTACTCAGATAATTTCTGTACATCATAACCGGAATCAACCAATCACATGGAAAGATTAAGAAGATGGATGTAGAGAAAAGTAGATGGTTTAAAGTGAACGGTGTTTCCCATATATGTCTGAAGGCCTATGCCAAGATGAACCTATCCTAATGGACTGAGATACCGGTCTGACTAATATCAACACAACTGGTATATACAAGGGGACTAGTGGTCGATAAACCTAACTCTAGGTCAACACAACTGGCATATACAAGGGCCCAAGTGGTCGACTTTATTGAATTTATTCCGGTTGTTCTGATGGTCTGGTCTTTTTTTTTTTTTGGTATCTCAATCACCCTAATTCACCATAGCAAAGGTAACAACTGGAATCGTGTGCCCCACCAAATCACTTAAAAAAACACAGAAGGATTAGGATTCAACGAGATATGGCGAAACTACCATGTTTTTTTTAATTCTAACACCTGAGCTCTGTGCTTTTATGAATAGACTCTTTAGATGTTTCCATCTAATCAGATTGGTTCCTCAACTCCTACAACCAAGATGTTCCCATCCACTTAGATTGGTTAGTGCCATCCTTAATAAACATAAATTCCTAGGCTTTGGAGTTTATTTATTGCAACTAAAAAGTTTCTTCCATACCCCCAAACTTAAATCTAACATTGTCCTCAATGTACTTAAGATAAAATTAAAAGCGTGAACAAGGATAAAATGTTACCACTCGAAGCAAAAAAGTTAAGGAAAGATATTACCGTGTTGCATGAGATTGGGTTACCTCCCAAGAAGTGCTAAGTTTAAAGTCTTCAGCCAGACATCGGAAGGAATTAATCACCTCACAGAATCATAAAGCAGTAGTCGGAATGAATGTGGGTCATTTGGATCAAAAAGTGCTAACCACAAGAAGAGGAAACTACAACAAACCAAGAAGACATCGAACATACCCTTGTTTAAGAAAACTACATCTAGTTGTGGTTCAGGTTCAGGCTCTATAAAAGAGTCTAAATAAAAAGATTTCAATGGTTGGATTTCCTCAAAGGCATTCTGAAGATCAGTCTGAAGAGTCTGAAAATAATCAACTAAGAACTTTTAAGCGCATAACAAAAGCCTGAATAATTGGGGATCCTCTAAGTCAATCATATTTGACTCACACAATTGACCACAATGAAAGAGGTGGTCTTCCTTAAGAAAATGTTTCGACCCTATTTTCCTAAAGTAATTAGGTTTAGTCTCAAAACTTAATATCCGACACATCTGAAAATCATATGTTTCCACAATTGGGAGAAAAGTTTTTGGTGGGAAAACAAAGTCAATCTTGGTATCATAGCCTGGGTTAACCACATCAACCAGAGGATGGGTTTCTAATAACTGAGCTCTCTTATGGACACAACTAGGTTCAGGAAAAAGTGTATGAAGATAATCTTGTAAGATGGTTGAGGCACAAATGTCAAGTCCTATACGAGGGAACTTTCTAAGAGTTAAAGGTAAGGCACCAGGAAAGTGATAATCACCCTCAAACTTAGAGTTTTCAGTGTCTCTAGGTAGACTAGTCACAATTTCCCTAATTTCTAAATCATTAGATTCCTGAAAATGGTCAATTGATTCTTCTAAGTTGTAATCAGGTGCATCCTCACTCATTTTTACGAGTTCACTTTCTTTGTCTAAGACTGTTGTTTCTAAATCGCTAGACTCAAAATAAACTCGAAACTCTAAACCATCATCACAATCATATAAAGGATTATCAGAGAAAGTTTCTAGTAAAGGCTCATTAACAAAGGTGTTAATCAAAGTTACTTCCTCCGATTCACTGATAGGCACATCTAATAATGGATTATCCAACACACTGCAGGCTAAAGGATCATGAACTACATCGTCTAAAACGGTGGTATCCCTAGTCAAATCCCCATCCTTTTGAATAGGTGAATAATTATTAAAATTATTTGGATTTGTACTAGAAACAAAACTATCATTATAAAGCTCAATCGGAGTAACAAATTCCTGATCACTATGCCTACATATTTCATGTTCTTCATCAATACTATCCTCATCATAATCATCATTATAATAACATGAAAATGACCGAACCTCATCTCAACAAGTAGTGTTACCAATTCTAACCTCTTCATCTTGATTATTATAAAAATTATCCTCATTTTCACGGGTGATATAGGAAAGAATGTATTAGCAATCACGAGTAATTCGAGATTCTCTTTTTTCCGTCTCTAATTCAAGCCTACGTGTTGACTCAGCAAACTCACGTGTTGACTCAGTTAACTTACATGTTGACTCATCTAACTTCCTGAGGGTATCTTCTAAAGAAGTTTCACTCATTTTTACCTTTCTTTCGTCCATAACTAAGTCATTTGTGTCCGCTAACTTATGTGTCGACTCAAGTAACTTACGCGCTGACTCAAGTATCTTACGTGCTTCATCTAGAGGAGAGAAATTATAAGAATTTTGCTCGTATGACCGGTGGGCATGTGGATAATAATTGGGCTCACCATGGTATGACCCATAAACTTTAAAAGTTTGGTGTTCCCAACCACTATTCACACTATGGTCATAAAAAGAATAATGTTCATGTTGCTCAGTCGAATAATCATTGTATTGGTTATACCAGTTCAACATCCTAACTGCAAGGGAATTCTAAACAAACACAAAGAAGGCTGACTCGACCACAACAAGCCTATTTTATCTAGCAAATAAAAAGCATGATGGCTCCCTTAGATTGTTTCTAGACCAGCCTTTATTCTTTCGAAAAGGAATTCGTTACAATATGAGCAAACCTCTCTGGAATCAATCCGAGTTAAAGTAAGTTGAATAGAGACGAGGGAAGCTCAGTGGAGCTTTGATTCACAAGGCCTCACCGGCGTTACAAGGCGGCGTATTCAACTCACATAAACCATCATGAACTTCAAAGTATGCTCAAAAGAGTAACCAATATTTTCCGAACGACTTTCCTAATAAGCTCGTTACCCTATCGGTCTCATTCTAGTCCAAATTTTAAGGCTTAGGTTCGCGTAGGTTACGTGTTCCTAAGGCGGGCCAGAAGGAAACGGTGATGAAATCCGAGTCCTTGTCTTGATTTGGCCAGGACTTGCCCTTTACTAGAAAATTGAATCCGATTTCAGGTCCTCAACATATATGCATACAAAATCATCCAGTAAACCCGCTGTCCGGGGATTCGCGGGTCTTTAGAATTCTTACCTCCCGTTCCAGACGGGGGATGAACCGTTGAAGTCGACTCGGGCCACGACTCCTATGTCATGTACGAACCCGAGGGGCCGAGGCGATATCGTAATCGTCGTCCTTCTCTGCAAACAGTTTATTTAAAACTACCCTTCCGTAGGGTTTTAAAAATAAAGTCCAATGTTCAATGTCCAAAAGAAAAGAAGAAGAAAAAAATGTCCAAAAATAAAATACTACAAATATAAAAACCTTAATTACAGTTTCTAAAAAAATAAAAATAAAATTATTTATAAAATCTTCTTCTTCACTCCTTTTGGATTTCTCTTTTCTTTCCTTTTTGGGCTTTTCCTTTCTTTTCAGCACTTTCTCTTTTCCTTTAGCTTAGCTCCAAATCTGAAAGCAAACAAAAATACCAAAACGCGTAAAAAAGAACAAATAAAATAAAACCTAAAAACAAATCCGCGTCGGCGGCGCCAACAATTTATCGAATTTTTATATAATGGTAAGAAGGTTGTCGTTCACTCGGACTTGATGAGATTGATTTTAAGAATTAATAAACTAAAATAAAAGAAAAATATATAAAAAATATTGTCACAAGATGAAGAGAGTTACTGGGACTAGGATTTCGTCGAATTCATAACATAGGGTTCAATTTATTTATTCTCAACAATTAAAGCTCAATAAATAAAATTAACATGGACTCTGATTTTGCCAAGGTAGATTCTCAAAAGATTAGTTGTAAATCCTAAGCATGATGTATCAAAACATTTAAGCTAAGCATACTTCATCAAATTAAATGACAACCAATTAATTCAAATCATATTTCAATTAAAATTAATGCAAAAGTCTTAAAAAGAATTAAATAATTTTACCCATGTACGACACTCGTCTTCTTCCGTCGTCCCAGTATTGGGGATTAGCTCATCACGTCTAAAACACACTTAAAATATTTATTCATGGCTCAAAAAGTGGTTTACAAATGATGAAAATGTGAGAAAATTATTAAAGCAGTGATTTTCTTTTCTCTCCCAAACTCTGCCAAATTTGCACTCTAGCTCTCTATTTATACACACAAATACACATCACTCAAATATATTCTTCCATAACTCCAAAATATTCTTCTTTTTAATTAAAAATATCTTCAAGAATTTTTCTTTCTCTTTATTCTATATATGTCTTTACTAAACCCATATCTTCTTTAATTCGCAGAATAAAATCCAAGATAAAATCTTCTAAGGATATCTTTCTTGTTTAATACAAGATAACTTCATTTTTCTTCAAAACTTCATGTTTGTAAGGTAAGAAGATATTCTTATCTTAAAGATAATAAATCCTTTACCGTTGAAACCAAATTTCCCGCTAATTTTTCTTTTCAAATCAAAGAAGAAGATGGAGCCCCCTTAACCAGTAACGGGGTGCGATTAGCAGTCGGCTCCCCGGGGTGCCCCTTATCAGTTAGGTGCCCCTTATCCAAAAATGAGAGTCCGGATAACATGTGTCCTCCGGGTGCCTATACCTACTTTTCGAGCCGAATTTTCCAAAAATGTTTACTTTCCAAAAATACCTACAAACACATAAAACACCTTAATAAGCAGAAAATCGAGTACCAATAATACTGAAAATTGAGGACAATTCGGTTACAAAAATGTGTCTATCAAACATAGATAACATAACAGACGATATACGCAATGGATTTGAGCACACCTTGAGCTGGTTGAATAAGTGGGGTTGCTCCCGCTCTATTGGCTTGGGGACTCGTATTCCTTTTGACGAGTAGTTCCTCGTGGAGTCCTTGTCTGATTCCACACTTTACATGGCATATTACACCATTGCCCATATGTTGCAAAATGGGGAAATGTATGGAAGAGATTCATCTTTGGTGAAACCGGAGCAGATGACCGACGAGGTTTGGAAATATATTTTCTGTGATGGTTTGTATCCTAAATCATCAACCATCTCTCAATCTGTTCTCCACAAGATGAAGCAGGAGTTTTCTTATTGGTACCCATTTGATCTTAGAGTCTCTGGGAAGGATTGGATACAGAACCATCTGACATTTACTATCTACAACCACACAAAGATTTTACCCCAACATCACTGGCCTCGTGTTTTTCGATGCAACGGCCATATTATGCTCAACTCTGAGAAGATGTCCAAGTCAACTGGAAATTTCAAAACACTTCGCCAGACAATTGAGGATTTTTCTGCGGATGCCACAAGGTTTTCTCAAGATGATGCTGGTGATGCTATGGATGATGCCAATTTCGTCTTTGACACCTCACCATCTGCGATCTTGCGACTCACAAAAGAAATCTCATGGATGGAGGAAATTTTGGAATCTGAGTCTTCACTCAGATCAGGTCTTTCTTGTTAGAGCATTGCTCGGTCGAACTCTCATGCGTTGCTATCTCAAGGATGTTTGTAAATGTTAGTGATCAAAACTATAAAGTCTTGATTTCTAGTCTATTATAGCTAAGGTCTCGGACTAGGATAGAAAGTGTAGTTGAGCTCAAGAACTCCATGGCGATCATCATACAAGACAAAGGACTACTCAAGGAACCGGTGGATCTTCATCAACTAAAAGGTATGTGGATACTTGAACTTATCTATCACTCAAAATTCAATCTACTATATCTCCTATCTTGAAACAAAAGTCGTTTTGCTATATAGACTTAGATTATACACATTTGATATTTTGAGCCGAGTTTATCTCGCGTATATATTTCTCGAAATATGTGTTGGTAAGCTTTCACTTTAACCAAGTTCATCTTTACCTAGTGACGAAAGTCAGGTTATGTTTCAATCACTTTGAAAATTGCTTTGACGAAAAATAGTTTGTGAATAACAACTGTATAACGTTCTCTGAGAATGTTTCAATGATTGAAATGAGAGTTTAGATTATATAACCATTGATGGATATAAGCATTGTTGTGGAAACACATATACGTATAAGTCTTATTCCTTGAGCCAAAGTTTGCGAACTTTGTTGATCAAGAGAACCGAAATTGTTTGCACAGTTTGCGAACTCAGTCCGCGAACTGGCGGAAGTTCTCGTCCGAGAATATCTGCTGGAGTTTGAAAACTCACTCAGCAAGCTCAGTCCGCAAACTGGCGAAGTTCTCAAACCCGAGAATTTCTGCTGGAGTTTGTGAACTCCTTCGGGAACTTAAGTCCGCGAACCCAGTCCGCGAACTTGAGTAGGTTATGTCTGAAAACGATTGTTCTTGAACTCATCTTTATATTGATTAAGGAATGCTTTTGCAAACCGTGGGTATAAAGTTCGTGAACCGATTCGAGTGAATCAAATCATTTTTGCTTCGATTGTGTCTTGTGAAGTTACAATAAGATCTAAGCAATTGAACAACTCTCTAACTAGTTCATTTGAGTTATTTGAACTAGTTATGGTGAAGAAGAATATGGTTGATATGAAAGTGATCATATGGCTAACCATTTGGTTAACTATTGTTGAACCAACTAATGTATAAGTTTGGGTACGGTTACACGAGCCTAGAAACGTGGATTTCATGTGTGTATAACAAGTTATGTTTTCGATCTAACGGTTGATAAATATTAGCTTGAATCTAATCAGGTTTTCATCTAACGGTGAATGTTGAATGCTTTGTTACTAAGCTAACATTGATTGCAAACCCTGATTTGAAAGAATATATAAGGGAGAACTCTGGCAACTGGGAATCCTAATCCCCACACCTTACGTGTGATACTAGTTGTAGCTAGAGTCGATTCTCCTTTAACATCTTGTTTTCTTTTCTCAAACCGGGTTAACGACTTAAAGACTTCATTGGGATTGTGAAGCCAGACCGATACTACTTTCTTGTAGTTGTGTGATATGATCTTGTTGTTTTTATCGTACGAGTAAAATTGAAATAATTGGCTTGAGATTTTTATCTCCGATAGGCAAGATAAAAAGTAATCACAAACATCTTCGTCTCATCGTTTGTGATTCCACAATAACTTGTTTCGCTAGTCGATTAAGTTTATTGTGAGGTGATTGATAATTCTAGGTTGTTCTTCGGGAATATAAGTCCGGGTTATCGATTGGTTCCTGTTCACCTTGATTTTATCAAAAGACGGAACAAACTCATAATTATATTGGTGGGAGACGGATTATCTATTACAATAGACTTTTCCGTGTGATACAGATTTGTTTATTAAAGTCTTCGATTTTGGGTTGAAGCACCTCTTAGTTGTGGGTGAGATAAGCTAAGGGAATCAAGTTTGTAGCATCCTGCTGGGATCAAAGACGTAAGGAGCATAACTGTACCTTGGATCAGTGTGAGATTGATTGGGGGTTCAACTACAGTCCAGACCGAAGTTAGTTTGTAGTAGGTTAGTGTCTGTAGCAGCTTAATACAGTGTGTGTTCAATCTAGACTAGGTCCCGGGGTTTTTCTGCATTTGCGGTTTCCTCGTTAAAAAAATTCTGGTGTCTGTGTTATTTCTATTCTGCATTATATTGTTTATCTTTATAAATGAAATATCACAGGTTGCGCGTTAGAATCAATTAATTAGAATATCCGACCTTTTGGTTGTTGATTTAAATTAATTGATACTTGGATATTGGTCTTTGGTACCATCCAAGTTTATCTCTCTTATATTTAAATTGAGACTCGCAGTTTGCTTGAGTAAGATTTTGTTAGAGCATTGCTCGGTCGAACTCGCATGCGTTGCTATCTCAAGCATGTTTTTCAATGTTAGTGATCAAAATTACAAGTCTTGATTTCTAGTCTATTATAACTAAGTCTCGGACTAGGATAGAAAGTTTAATTGAGATCAAGGACTTCATGGAGATTCATCATACAAGTAGAAGAACTATTCAAGAAACCGGTGGAACTTCTCGAAAAAAAGGTATGTGAAAACTTGAACTTATATGTTATTCAAAAGTATATCTACTCTGTCTCCTACTCTTTGAGACAAGAAGTCGTATGTTATATATATAGACTTGGGTTATACACATTTCGTATTTCGAGCCGAGTATACCTCACCTATCTATATCTTGAAATATGTGTTTGTAAGCTTTTCGCTTCGATCAAGTTTATCTTTACCTAGTATGTTTCAATCATCTTGAAAATTGCTTTGACGAGAAATGGTGTAACAACTATCTAACGTCCTCTAAGAATGTTTCAATGATTGGAATGAGAGTTTAGATTACATAACCAATGATGGACATAAGTATTGTTGTGGAAACACATATGTGCATAAGTCCTATTCCTTGAACCAAAGTTTGCGAACTTTGTTGATCAAGAGAAATCGGAAGAATGGAGTTGACAAACTAGTTGCATGAGTACCAGTCCGCGAACCGGCGGAAGGTCTTTTGCCGTGATTTTCTGCTGGAGTTTGTAAACTGTGCCCGGTTGCTTAAATCCGCGAACCTAGTGTGCGAACTTAAGAAGGTTATATAACTAAAGATGATTTCTGAACTTAAACTTAAAAAGACTAAGGAATGCAGTTTGCAAACCGTGGCTATAAAAGTCCATGAACCCCGATTCAAGTGTATCAAATCATCTTTGCTTCAATTGTGTCTTGTGTTGTACATGAGATTTCCTTGCAATTGAACAACTCTCTAACTAGTTCATTTGAAGTCATTTGAACTAGTTATGGTGAAGAAGAACATGGTCGATATGAAATGCTCATATGGCTAACCAATTGGTTAACTATTGTTGAACCAACAAGTGCAAAGTTTGGGTACGGTTAATAAACCTAGAAACATGCATTGTTAAGTGTGTATAACAAGCTAATTTTTCGATCTAACGGCTGAAAAATATTAGCTTGAGTCTAAATCAGGTTTTCATCTAACGGTGGATATTGATTGCTTTGTTACCAAGGCAAAACCCTGATTTGAAATACTATATAAAGGAGACATCTAGTATTATGCAAACTTAATCCCCATACCTTACGTGTGATACTAGTTTGCGTGCTAAAGTCGTTTCTCCTTTAACCTTTGGTTTTCTTCTTCTAAAACCAGGTTAATGACTTAAAGACTTCATTGGGATTGTGAAGCCAGACCGATACTACTTTTATCGTAGTTGTGTGATCTAATCTTACATCTGCTACCGTACGAGTACAATCAGATTGATTGGCTTGAGATTGATATCTCCGATAGGAAAGATATAAAAAGTAATCACAAACATATTCGTCTCATTGTTTGTGATTCCGCAACATCTTGTTTCGTTACCATACGATTAAGATTGTTGTGAGGTGATTGCTAACTCTAGGCTGTTCTTCGGGAATATAAGACCGGATTATCAATTGGTTCCTGTTCACCTTGATTATTATCAAAAGACAGAACAAAACTTTTATAGTTTTTCTGTGGGAGACAGATTGATCCTTTGATAGACTTGTCTGTGTGAGACAAAAATTTTTTTGTTAAAGCCTGCGATTTTGGGTCGTAACAACTCTTAGTTGTGGGTGAGATAAGCTAAGGAAATCAAGTGCGCAACATCATACTTGGATCAGAGGCGTAGGGAGTAAAACTGTACCTTGGATCAGTGGGAGACTGATTGGGATTCAACTGCAGTCCAGTCCGAACTTAGCTTGTAGTAGGCTAGTGTCTGTAGCGGCTTAATACAATGTGTTTTCAATCTAGACTAGGTCCCGAGGTTTTTCTGCATTTGCAGTTTCCTCGTTAACAAAATTTCCGGTGTCTGTGTTATTTAATTTTCCGCATTATATTGTTTTATCTTTATAATTGAAATAATACAGGTTGTGTGTTAGATCATCAATTAGAGTAATCCAACCTTTGGTTGTTGATTGTCATTGATTGATCCTTGGATATTGGTCTTTGGTACCATCCAAGTTATTCCTTGTGTTTGATTACAGACTCGTTGATTTCTATTAGCTTGAGTAAATCAAAACAAGAGAAGATATTAACTCCTTGAGATACTTTTACCTAGATTGAGTCTGACTGTCTAGTTGGTTCTCTAGAAAGTATTTCCGAGTTAGTCCATACAGATTTCTAAACGAAATATTGGGTGGTGTTGTTAGACCCCCGCTTTTTCAGCTTGGAGTAGGCTAGTGTCTGTAGCGGCTTAATACAATGTGTGTTCAATCTGGACTAGGCCCGGGGTTTTTCTGCATTTGCGGTTTCCTCGTTAACAAAATTTCTGGTGTCTGTGTTATTTCAATTTCCGCATTATATTGTTTTATCTTTATAATTGAAATAATACAGGTTGTGCGTTAGATCATCAATTAGAGTAATCCAACCTTTGGTTATTGATTGTCATTGATTGATCCATGGATATTGGTCTTTGGTACCATCCAAGTTATTCCTTGTGTTTGATTAAAGACTCACTGATTTTTATTAGCTCGAGTTAATCAAAACAAGAGAGAGATATTAACTCCTAGATATACTTTAATCTAGATTGAGTCTGACTGTCTAGTTGATTCTCTAGCAAAGTATATGGGAGTTAGTCCATACAGATTTAAGTGAAATATTGGGTGGTGTTGTTATACGCCCGCTTTTTCAATTGGTATCAGAGCAGGCAAACACGTTTAAGACCCTACAAGTCTGTTAGAACACTGCTCGGTCAAACTCGCATGCATTGATATCTCAAGCATGTTTGTCAATGTTAATGATCAAAACTATAAGTCTTGATTTCTAGTATATTATAACTAAGTCTCGGACTAGGATAGTAAGTGTAGTTGATCTAGAGGACTTCGTGGAGATTCATCATACAAGTGGAAGAACTACTCAAGGAACCGGTGGAACTTCTCGACAAAAAGGTATGTGAAGACTTGAACTTATCTGTCACTCAAAAGTCTATCCAATCTATCTCCTACTTCTTGAGAAAAAGTCGTTTGCGATATATATAGACTTAGATTATACGCATTTGGTATTTCGAGCTGAGTATACCTCGTCTATCTATATCTCGAAATATGTGTTGGTAAGCGTTTCATTTCGACCATGTTTTTCTTTACCTAGTGACGCAAGTCATGCATGCTTCGATCATCTTGAAAATTGGTTTGACGAGAAATAGTGTAACAAATATATAACGTCCTCTAAGAATGTTTCAATGATTGGAATGAGATTTTAGATTACATAACCATAGTGGACATAAGTATGTTGTGGAAACACATATGTGCATAAGTCCCATGCTGTAAATCGACTATTAACCAAGTCCGCGAACTCAATCCGCGAACTACCGAAGTTCTCAAACCCAAGAATTTACGTTGAGTTATCAAAATATGTTGCGTGAGCCAAGTCCGCGAACCCAGTCCGTAAACCAGCGAAGCTCTCGAACCCGAGAATTTCTGCTGGAGTTTGAAAACTCTTTCCAGTACTTCAAGTCCGCGAACCTAGTCTGCGAACATGTATATGTTATATATCTAAAGATGATTTCTGAACTTAACTCATAAAGACTAAGGAATGCTTTTGCAAACCGTGGCTATAAAGTTCATGAACTGATTCATGTGAATCGAATCATCTTTGCTTCAATTGTGTCTTGTGTAGTACATGAGATTTCCTTGCAATTGAACAACTCTCTAACTAGTTCATGTGAGTCATTTGAACTAGTTATGGTGAAGAAGAAAGTGGTTGGTATGAAATGCTCAAATGGCTAACCTTTTGGTTGACTATTATTGAACCAACAATGCACACGTTTAGGTACGGTTTACAAACCTAGAAGCGTGCAGTTCATTTGTGTATGACAAGCTAAGATTTCGATCTGACGGTTGAGATATATTAGCTTGAATCTAAATAAGGTTTTCATCTAACGGTGGATAGCATTTGCTTTGTGATCAAGGTGAAACCCTGATTTGAAAGACTATATAAAGGGACATCTAGAAACTCTACAAATTAATCCCCACACGTCCGTGTGTTACTAGTTTGTAAGCTAGAGTCGATTCTCCTTTAACCTTTGGTTTTCTTCTTCTAAAACCAGGTTAATGACTTGAAGACGTCATTGGGATTGTGAAGCCAGACCGATACTACTTTTATCGTAGTTGTGTGATCAGATCTTGCATTTTCTATCGTACGAGTACAGTCAGATTGATTGGCTTGAGATCGTGAGAGTTCTCCGATAGGAAAGATATAAAAGTAATGACAAACATCTTCGTCTCATCGTTTGTGATTCCACGACGTCTTGTTTTGCTACCATACGATTAAGATTGTTGTGAGGTGATTGATTAACCTAGGTTGTTCTTCGGGAATATAAGACTAGATTATATTGCTTTCTGTTCACCTTGATTATATATCAAAAGACGAAACAAAAACTTTAGGTTCTTTTTGTGGGAGACAAATTTATCCTTTGATAGACTTGTATGTATGAGACAGATTTGTTTATTGTTAAAGCCTGCGATTTCGGGTCGTAGAAACTCTTAGTTGTGGGTGAGATCAGCTAAGGGAATCAAGTGCGTAGTATCCTACTGGGATCAGAGGCGTAGGGGTGCAACTTTACCTTGGATCAGTGGGAGAATGATTGGGGGTTCAACTACAGTCCAGTCCGAAGTTAGCTTGGAGTAGGCTAGTGTCTGTAACGGCTTAATACAGTGTGTACTCAATCTGCACTAGGTCCTGGGGTTTTTCTGCATTTGCGGTTTCCTCGTTAACAAAACTTCTGGTGTCTGTGTTATTTCTTTTCCGCATTATATTTTGTTATGTAATAGAAATAATACAGGTTGTGCGTTAGATCAATGAATTGGATAGTCCGACCTAACGGTTGTTGATTGATATTGATTGATCCTTGGATATTGGTCTTTGGTACCATCCAAGTCTATCTCTCTTTAATCGAGACTCGCAGTGCGCTTGAGTAATATTATATCTAGAGATTGAGATATAAACTCTTTGATATATCTTTTTATTGATTGAGTCTGACTGTCTAGTTGATTCTCATAAAAAGTACATTCGAGTTTGTCCATACACATTTCTAAGTGAAATATTGGGTGGTGTAGTTAGACCCCCGCTTTTTCAATTGGTATCATAGAAGGCAGACATGTTTAAAGACCTCAAAAGTCTGTGTTTGTGGCGATCTGACTATATGGAATATAAAGTCTCAATTGACGCTTCACCAGGTTTGAAAAACAACCGTAGGAAAAAGTCTGATAAACTGGTTGCTCGACAAAAGAGGTTATAAGAACAAATACGGATCCATTATGGTCTTGTTACAGAAATTGCAACTCTTAAGGATTTGATATCTTGCAAGAGTCTCTCGTTAATTCAGAGAAAATCCAGTTGCTCCTTTTCAAAGAACAATCACAATTTAGATAATGTTCAACAACCGTTTGTTGAAAAACTGACATGACTAGGTGATGTAGTTTTTTAAGTGGTAAATAAAGTTCGTTCAACTCGGACTTGTGTAGACTCAATTTCAGACTTAATAATAGAAAACAATAAAAATAAAGAAAATATATACACAAGGTTCGTCACAATGTCGAGAGATTACTGAGACTCAGGATTCCACAAAACCTCATACCATGTGGTTCAAAAATCAATTCTTAGACAATTATAGCTCTTGTTTATTGACTCTAATTCTTTGCCAGGGTAGATTTTAAAAAGATTAACTGTAAATCACTAGCATGATGCATCAAAAGCACTTATACCAAGCATACATCATCATACGACTTCACAACTAATTAAGAAAAATCATAAAACGATTAAATTAATGCAAAAAGTCATAAAAAGAATTAAATATAATTACCACACGTATGAAATATGGCTTCCTCCGTCATCCCAGTGTTGGGGTTTAGCTCCTCATATTAATCATGATCTCAAAATATGTGTTTGTTGCTCAAAAGATGATTAAAAGAGTGAAAAGTAATAACACAGACTGTTTGCAACAGTGTATTGGTGTTGCAAAACAACTGTTACAATGGAACTGTTACAGAAAACTGTTGCTTTATCGCTGATTTTAAAACCTTAGAATAAGACTTCCATGAAAAGCTTAGTGTTCTTCAGTTGTTAAACAACGACACTTTTCTGCGACTGTCTATCGAGGGTCAATGTTCTTCAGCTGTTCTTCTTCTTCAACAGCAGCAGCAACAGAAACAGAGTTTGGTAAAGCTCTGATTTCTTCTTCTCTGACTCTCCTTAGGTTCCCAAACTCTCGACACCTCTTTTATATGACCCAAGACATCTATTTATATCAAAAATACCGATTAAATATCTCCCAAATCTTCCAAAATCTCTTTCCTTCTCTTCACGGCCAAGTTGCGACAATTTCTTGTTTTAGGATTTCTACGCGTTTCTGAGATTTCCTTTTCATTCTAAACTCTTCCTTAGATAGATACAAATCTTTGGGAAGGTTTACATCGTTTTAATCACTCTAAAATTCCCTAAAACAGGTCACACACGTGACTTTCCATATTTTCTTGTTGTGAGAAAAATCCGTCGTTTGAGCCCATTCTAATCGATTTAAACACCCATATCAGATTCCTAGACCCATAAGGAGTCTATCCTATGAAAACCAGAGGTTTAATCGAACTCAAACTCTTTCAAATCACGATTTCCAAAACTGCTCTTTAACTGCATTTTTTCCCCCGCCAAAATCCTTTCTTTTGAATGTTGAAGATGGTTTCCCCTTATCCAGAGTAGGGGTGCGATTAGCAACTGCCTGGAAATGGGATGGCCCTTAGTAATTAGGTTACCCCTTATCCAAAGTGAGAGTCCAAATAGCAAATGTCCTCCCATGAACACAAAAAAACACTTTTCGATCCAATTTCGCCGCAAAATCTTAGTTTTCCAAAAACACCAACAAAGACATAAAAAGCCAAAATAAATACAAAATCGAGCACTAACAATATATACAATTGAGATTATATCAGACACAAAAATGTGTTATCACTAGGAATCACTCAGACAAATATCAAAGATCTGTCCCATATGGCTGTTCGTTCGATCCTCCACAACAAGCTTGTATGTCATTCCTAAAGAGTGTGGAGGTTGCATATAATCCTTGCAAGAAAAATATACAACCCCTTGTTACTCTAAAAGGACATGCAAAGCTGTCAGGAAATTCCAAACAGAAAAGTACTGATGGTATGGGTAACCTTGCTTCTTGTCCTACCTCTCCTCTTCAATGGTGTAGTGACAATAGTTGCAGACTTTTTGTACATGTGTTTGGCGACTCTCCTTTGTGTTTATCATCCACCGTTTCTAAATATAGAGGAGATTCTACAACGAAAGAACAAACTCTGATTGGTTGTTATTCCTCACGTTTAGAACCAGGAAATACTGATATAACTCTGAACAATTCCTCTTGGAAAAAATCAATGAATGATGAGTTAGATCTACTTCATAGGCATGTCATGTGGGATCTTGTACCAAGTCGGTCCCAAATATATGATAGTGGTTCTAAATGGACATCCAGGAATGAGGATGATGATGTAGCTTCTGTAAAAGTTAATATCAGGATTGTCTCTCGAGGATACTCACAATTTGAGGATTTTGAGTTTAAAGAAACTCCTGTTTCCATGGAGTGTGCTGAGTCCATTTAACCTACTAATAAATGTCGTAGGTCCTATATGATGAGTATTTCCAGGGACAAAAGAAGGAGGATCTCTGCTCACATAACTAACCTTGAAAAATCACGATGTGATAAAAAAGGGGAGATTTTGGCTCACAACGTCTCTATCTAACCCTATTGACGTTCGCATCCTCATTCTTAACTTGAGAAAATGGGAATTTGCGTCTTTTTAACTCAAGTAGTGTTTTTTAAAATAGTCTGTTAATATCCATATAAATCCTTAAATCTACTAAAGTTGTTGTGTTTCAGGGTTTGAGGCATTTGTAAACGTGTTCTTCAAGGAATACTAGTTCATGGCTCCTGTAACTAGAAGCCGTGCAAGCAGGAATGCAACTGAAGCAGATTACGTACGTCTGTGTACAAGAATTTTCTCTACAAGCACGAAGAAAGTGAAGGCAACAATCTTTAATAAAGATCTCTCCTCGAACTGGTTCGTTTCCTTTTATCAAAGTAGTGCTGATTTCAGGGACCTGATAAAAGAATTCATCAGCAAGAGAAACGATTTAAAATCTCAAATCGCTTCATCTTTGGAAGAACTTGTGTACTATGAACGAATGATGGCATCAACAACGGACACTGTTCGTAAGCTAATAATGGAACTCAGTAAGTTGATACTTATTCCAAAAGAATTGGAATAATTGGATGATCCTATTATCAACAGTTTCTTAAATAATGAGAAGGAGTTTTCTGTAGATGCCCTAGGATGTCTTCTTTTTGATTTAGTTGGAAGAATAACTAGTGCTCTGAATAGCGATGATTGTGACTACATATAGCTATTATTTTTCATCTTCTTGTTTATTTTTTAGGTTTTGGTTTAAAATTCTAAAAATATTTGGAGGATGATGGTTTGCAATATTTAATCTTTGGTTTGTCATATTGCAATGTTTATGGGATTTGTGTGTTTACGTCTGTGAACTATGTTGTCCCATATTTTGTCAAAAGTAAATTCGTTCATGATCGGTATTCATGTATTGATTTAAGGATGAATAGACTTTTGAAAAACACAAAAGTTAAGCCTATATTGTCAATTCTTTGATGGAAGATAGGTTAGAATATTTTGTGAACAAGGATAAAGTCTATTATTGTTATGCAAATAATGATTGAAAATAGAATAGATCCTTGTGTATTCCACAGTATTGATCTTCTTTGATTCATATCCTATGAAATACTGTGAGGCTCCGGAATGTGCCTTATGTTGAGCACGATACGACTGAGTTGATTGTTTTTTAGCTTGGTTGGTTGTTCCGTAAGGTATGTTATGTTGAGCATTTGTAAACTAAATTAATCATCTCGTTTGGTTATTTAGTTATTTGCTCCGTAAGTTCTCTTATGTCGACCAAAACAAATAACAATTAAATTGATTACTTTCATGATTAGTTTGGTTGTTTGTATTTCAATTAGATTAATTATGGGTTCTCTTGTAATTAGTCTAGTTGAGCATTCATATATTCCATAAGATTTTTCTTGTGTTGAGTATATGAACGACTATCCTAATCATTTTCTAATGTTTTTGGCAGTCATATGTTTCGTAAGTTTACTTATGTTCAGCATAAACAATTAAGTTGATCATCTTGTGTGTTTAATTTGTTTGCGTATTCCAATTAAATTAATCATGGGTTTACTTGGGAATAATTTAATTGAGTTGTTGGATATAGAAAATCACTTATCATGGTTTTTGGAGAGTTCTTTTGAACTTGTGCTTAATGGTCATATCTTGAGGGGTGTGCGGCTGTGGAATTTTAGAGGGGTTATCTTGTATCTTTAAACTCCTTGATGAATGCTATTAGCTTCGGCTATATGATTGCATCTAAATTAAGATGATGTGCGTCTTTTCTTTTAGTCATGAAATGTCTCTTGTGGAAATTTCATTATGATCCCGTTCTTGTACCTTTGCCAATTTTATTGACAAAAAGGGGGAGAATTAATATGTAGTTCACACTACAAATGCATATGGTTTTCGGATCATTGTGTAAGGGGGAGTGGTTTCCATGATCGAGATGGAGTATTGACTAAGGGGGAGTGATACATATCACCATAGTATTATTATTGAAGTTGTGATACAATTGGAATTTGACACTGTGTAGTAATACTATGACACTTTATAACAATGATCGAGAATCTCGAGTTTTCTCATTGTTATGGCTACGGATCTTCAACAACGGTGATGCTAAACTTACAACCTTTGGGATCATTGGAGTACTTGGAAGGACGAAGATTTAAAGGAATGTTGAATATTAGACTTATGAAATATGAGCTAATAAAGTTTCATTATCTTTTTTGTATTCCATATGTATTGATAGTTTTGTCACTAAAATTAACAAAGGGGGAGATTGTTAGAGCACTGCTAGGTCAAACTCGCATGCGTTGCTATCTCAAGCATGTTTGTCAATGTTAGTGATCAAAACAATAAGCCTTGATTTCTAGTATATTATAGCTAAGTCTCGGACTAGGATAATAAGTGTAGTTGAGCTCAAGGACTTTATGGCTATTCATCATACAAGTGGAAGAACTACTCAAGGAACCGGTGGAACTTCTCGACAAAAAGGTATGTGAAGACTTGAACTTATCTGTCACTCAAAGTCTATCTATTCTATCTCCTACTTCTTGAGACAAAAGTCGTATGCTATATATATAGACTTAGATTATACACATTTGGTATTTCAAGCCGAGTATACCTCGCCTATCTATATCTCGAAATATGTGTTGGTAAGCGTTTCGCTTCGAACATGTTTTTACTTATCTAGTGAGGCAAGTCATGTATGTTTCGATCATCTTGAAAATTGCTTTGACGAGAAATAGTGCAACAACTATATAACGTCATCTAAGAATGTGGAATGAGAGTTTAGATTACATAACCATAGTGGACATAAGTATGTTGTGGAAACACATATGTGCATAAGTCACATGCTGGAAATCGGCTAGTATCCAAGTCCGCGAACTGCCGAAGTTCTCAAACCCGAAAATTTCTGCTGAGTTATCAAACTAGGTTGCGTGAGCCAAGTCCGCGAACCAGAGAAGATCTCCAACCAGAGAATTTTTTCTGGAGTTTGAAAACTCTTTCCAGTACTACAAGTCCGCGAACCTAGTCTGCGAACTTGTATAGGTTATATATCTAAAGATGATTTCTGAACTTAACTCATAAAGACTAAGGAATGCTTTTGCAAACCGTGGATATAAAGTTCATGAACCGATTCATGTGAATCGAATAATATTTGCTTCAATTGTGTCTTGTGTATTACATGAGATTTCCTTGCAATTGAAAAACTCTCTAACTAGTTCATGTGAGTCATTTGAACTAGTTATGGTGAAGAAGAAAGTGGTTGGTATGAAATGCTCAAATGGCTAACCTATTAGTTGACTATTATTGAACCAACAATGCACACGTTTGGGTACGGGTTACAAACCTAGAAGCGTGCAGTTCATTTGTGTATGACAAGCTAAGATTTCGATCTAACGGTTGAGATATATTAGCTTGAATCTAAATCAGGTTTTCATCTAACGGTGGATAGCGTTTTCTTTATGAGCAAGGCGAAACCCTGATTTGAAAGACTATATAAAGGGACATCTAGCAACTCTACAAACTAATCCCCACACGTACGAGTGTTACTAGTTTGTAAGCTAGAGTCGATTCTCCTTTAACCTTTGGTTTTCTTCTTCTAAAACCAGGTTAACGACTTAAAGACTTCATTGGGATTGTGAAGCCAGACCGATACTACTTTTATCGTAGTTGTGTGATCTGATCTTGCATCTTCTATCGTACAAGTACAATCAGATTGATTGGCTTGAGATCGTGAGAGTTATCCGATAGGAAAGATATAAAAGTAATCACAAACATCTTTGTCTCATCGTTAGTGATTCCACGACGTCTTGTTTCGCTACCATACGATTAAGATTGTTGTGAGGTGATTGATTAATCTAGGATGTTCTTCGAGAATATAAGAACGGGTTATCAATTGGTTTCTGTTCACCTTGATTATATTTCAAAAGACGAAACAAAAACTTTAGGGTTTTTCTGTGGGAGACAGATTTATCCTTTGATAGACTTGTCTGTGTGAGACAGATTTGTTTATTGTTAAAGTCTGCGATTTTGGGTCGTAGCAACTTTTAGTTGTGGGTGAGATCAACTAAGGGAATCAAGTGCGTAGTATCCTACTGGGATCAGAGGCGTAGGGGTGCAACTGTACCTTGGATCAGTGGGAGACTGATTGGGGTTCAACTACAGTCCAGTCCGAAGTTAGCTTGGAGTAGGCTAGTGTCTGTAGCGTCTTAATACAGTGTGTATTCAATCTAGACTAGGTCCCGAGGTTTTTCTGTATTTGCGGTTTCCTCGTTAACAAAACTTCTGGTGTCTGTGTTATTTCTTTTCCGCATTATATTTTGTTATATAATAGAAATAATACGGGTTGTGCGTTAGATCAATCAATTGGATAGTCCGACCTAACGGTTGTTGATTGATATTGATTGATCCTTGGATATTGGTCTTTGGTACCATTCACGTACTGGTAAAAGAATGAATGGACTTTTGACAAATACAAAAGTGAAGCCTATATTGTCAACTATTTGATGGAAGATAGGTTAAAATATTTTGTTTTCAAGGATTATGTGTATTAATTGTCATTATGCAAATAATGATTGAAGATAGAATGAACCCTTGTGTATTCCGCAGTATTTCTCATCCCTGATCCATATTTTATGTATTATTGTGAGGCTCCGTAATGTATCTTATGTTGAGCCCTATACAACTAAGTTTATTTATTAGCTTAGTTTGTGTTCCGTGAGATACGTTATGTCGAGCATATTGAACTAAATTAATCATCTTGTTTGGTTATTTAGGTATTGATCCGTAAGTTTTCATATGTCGAGCAAAACAAATGACAATTAAATTGATTACTTTTGTAATTAGTTTGGTTGTGTATTCCAATTAGATTAATTACGGGTTCTCTTGTAATAAATCTAGTTGAGTATTTTCGTATCTCCATAAGTTCTCTTATGTTGAGCACAATCAATTGAATTGATCACTTTTTGTGTTTAATTTGATTGCGTATTCCGATTAAATTAATCATGGGTTTACTTGTGATTAATTTGATTGAGTTTTTGGATATAGGAAATCATTCTCATGGTTTTTGGTGTCCAATAAAAATCCTTCTTTTCTTTCGAAATTAAGGTCGCTCTTGTTGTTCTTTCGGGAATGACATCTAATGGGGGAGAGTTCTTTTGAACTTGTGCTTAATGGTTATATCATGAGGGGTGTGCAGCTGTGGAATTTTAGAGGGGTTATCTTGTATCTTTAAACTCCTTGATGAATGCATTTAGCTTCGGCTTTATGATTGCATCTAAATTAGTTGGTATGTAGTTTCTTCCTTTTGTCATGAAATGTCTCTATTGGAAATTTTATTATGATCCGGTTCTTGTACCCTTGCCAATTTTATTGACAAAAAAAGGTAGAAGTAATATGTAGTTCACATTACAATTACATATGGTTATATAGGTTGTTGAAAAAACGGGGGTCTAACAACGCCACCCAATATTTCGCTTAGCAATCTGTATTTGCACCCCTACGCCTCTGATCCCAGTAGAATACTACACACTTGATTCCCTTAGATGATCTCACCCACAACTAAGAGTTGCTACGACCCAAAATCGCAGGCTTTAACAATAAACAAATCTGTCTCGTACAAACAAGTCTATCAAAGGATAAATCTGTCTCCCACAGAAAAAACCTAAAGTTTTTGTTTCTTCTTTTGATATATAATCAAGGTGAACAGAAACCAATTGATAATACGGTCTTATATTCCCGAAGAATAGCCTAGGTTAATCAATCACCTCACAACAATCTTAATCGTTTGGTAGCGAAACAAGACGTCGTGGAATCACAAACGATGAGACGAAGATGTTTGTCATTACTTTTATATCTTTCCTATCGGAGAACTCTCACGATCTCAAGCCAATCAATCTGACTGTACTCGTACGATAGAAGATGCAAGATCAGATCACACAACTACGATAAAAGTAGTATCGGTCTGGCTTCACAATTCCAATGAAGTCTTCAAGTCATTAACCTGGTTTTAGAAAAAGAAAACCAAAGGTTAAAGGAGAATCGACTCTAGCTTACAAACTAGTAACACACGGACGTGTGGGGATTAATTTGTAGAGTTTCTAGATGTCCCTTTATATAGTCTTTCAAATCAGGGTTTCACCTTGATCACAAAGCAAATGCTATCCACCGTTAGATGAAAACCTTATTTAGATTCAAGCTAATATATCTCAACCGTCAGATCGAAATCTTAGCTTGTCATACACAAATGAACTGCACGCTTATAGGTTTGTAAACCGTACCCAAACGTGTGCATTGTTGGTTCAATAATAGTCAACCAAAAGGTTAGCCATTTTAGCATTTCATACCAACCACTTTCTTCTTCACCATAACTAGTTCAAATGATTCACATGAACTAGTTAGAGAGTTGTTCAATTGGAAGGAAATCTCATGTACTACACAAGACACAATTGAAGCAAAGATGATTCGATTCACATGAATTGGTTCATGAACTTTATAGCCATGGTTTGCAAAAGCATTCCTTAGTCTTTATGAATTAAGTTCAGAAATCATCTTTAGATATATAACCTATACAAGTTCGCAGACTAGGTTCGCGGAATTGAAGTACTGGAAAGAGTTTTCAAACTCCAGCAAAAATTCTCGGGTTCGAGAGCTTCGCTAGTTCGCGGACTGGGTTCGCGGATTTGGCTCACACAACATAGTTTGATAACTCAGCAAAAATTCTCGAGTTTGAGAACTCCGGCAGTTCGCGGACTGAGTTCGCGGACTTGGCTACTAGCCGATTTCCAAAATGGGACTTATGCACATATGTGTTTCCACGACATACTTATGTCCACTATGGTTATGTAATCTAAACTCTCATTCCAATCATTGAAACATTCTTAGAGGACGTTATATAGTTGTTACACTATTTCTCATCAAAGCAATTTTCAAGATAATCGAAACATACACGACTTGCGTCACTAGGTAAAGAAAAACATGATCGAAGCGAAATGCTTACCAACACATATTTCGAGATATAGATAGGCGAGGTATACTCGTCTCGAAATACCAAATGTGTATAATCTAAGTCTATATATATATAGCATACGACTTTTTTCTCAATAAGTAGGAGATAAAATAGATAGACTTTTGAGTGACAGATAAGTTCAAGTCTTCACATACCTTTTTGTCGAGAAGTTCCACCGGTTCCTTGAGTAGTTCTTCCACTTGTATGATGAATCGCCATGAAGTCCTTGAGCTCAACTACACTTACTATCCTAGTCCGAGACTTAGCTATAATAGGCTAGAAATCAAGACTTATAGTTTTGATCACTAACATTGACAAACATGGTTGAGATAGCAACGCATACGAGTTTGACCGAGCAATGCTCTAACAATCTCCCCCTTTTTTCAATTTTAGTGACAAAACTATCAATACATATGGAATACAAAAAAGATAATGAAACTTTAGTAGCTCCTATTCCATAAGTCTAATCTTCAACATTCCTTGAAATATTCGTCCTTCCAAGTACTCCAATGATCCCAAAGGTTGTAAGTTTAGCATCACCGTTGTTGAAGATCCGTATCCATAACAATGAGAAAACTCGAGATTCTCGATCATTGTTATACAGTGCCATAGTATTACTACACAGTGTCAAAGTCCAATTGTATCACAACTTCAACAATAATACTATGGTGATATGTATCACTCCCCCTTAGTCAATACTCCATCTCGATCATGGAAACCACTTCCCCTTACACAATGATCCGAAAACCATATGTATTTGTAGTGTGAACTACATATTAATTCTCCCTCTTTTTGTCAATAAAATTGTAAAAGGTACAAGAACGGGATCATAATGAAATTTCCACAAGAGACATTTCATGACTAAAAGAAAAGACGCACATCATCTTAATTTATATGCAATCATATAGCCGAAGCTAATAACATTCATCAAAGAGTTTAAAGATACAAGATAACCCCTCTAAAATTCCACAGCCGCACACCCCTCAAGATATGACCATTAAGCACAAGTTCAAAAGAACTCTCCCCCACTTGATGTCATTCCCAAGGGAACAACAAAAGCGACCTTAATTTAGAGATAAAAGAAGGATTTTTTATTGGACATTAAAAACCATGATAAGTGATTTTCTATATCCAAAAAATCAATCAAATTAATCACAAGTAAACCCATGATTAATTTAATTGGAATATGCAATCAAATTAAACACACAAGGTGATCAACTTAATTGTTTATGCTCAACATAAGTAAACTTACGGAACATATGACTACCAAAACCATTGGAAAATGATTAGGATAGCCTTTCATATACTCGACACAAGAAAAATCTTATGGAATATATGAATGTTTAACTAACTAATTACAAGAGAACCCATAATTAATCTAATTGAAATAAAAACAACCAAACTAATCACGAAAGTAATCAATTTAATTGTCATTTGTTTTGCTCGAAATAAGAGAACTTACAGAGCAAATAACTAAATAACCAAACAAGATGATTGATTTAGTTTACAAATGCTCAACATAACATACCTTACGGAACAACCAACCAAGCTAAAAAATAATCAACTTAGTCGTATCGTGCTCAACATAAGACACATTACGGAGCCTCAAAGTATTTCATAGGATATGAATCAAGGAAGATCAATACTGTGGAATACGCAAGGATCTATTCTATTTTCAATCATTATTTGCATAACAATAATAGACTTTATCCTTGTTCACAAAAGATTCTAACCTATCTTCCATCAAAGAATTGACAATATAGGCTTAACTTTTGAGTTTGTCAAAAGTCTATTCATCCTTAAATCAATACATAAATACCGATTATGAACGACTTTACTTTTGACAAAATATTGGACAACATAGTTCACGGACGTAAACACACAAATCCCATAAACATTGCAATATAACAAACCAAAGATTAAATACTGCAAACCATCATCCTCCAAATATTTTTAGAATTTTAAACCAAAAACCTAAAAAAGAAACAAGAAGATGAAAAACGTTGGACATAGCTATGTGTAATCACAATAATTGCTATTCCAAACTCTAGTAATCCTTCTCAAAAACAAGAATAAATTCTCATAAGAAGTTTCCTAGGCATCAAGACAAACTCGTAATGCACATATAAGATGATTTTTCTTTAGAGGGTAGAATCAATCTTTTTCTCCCGTATTTACACCAAGAATATCTACCAAAGGCGTATAAAAAGATTTTATTAAAAAAGAAGAACATATAAATTCATTAAGGACCATGCACCATAGTTCACATAAAAATGATTGTGAACATTCAAGAATCCCAAAGTGATGCGTACTACTGCCAATTCTTGAACTTCCTTCTTTGTGATTCACCAAAAACATTCTTGTAAAAGCTACAATGAGCTTATAAGAGTAGTACTCCAAGAATACAAGTTACCAAGTCCAAGAGAAGTGGAACAAATGCAACGAAACGGAGCAAAACACTGAAAAACAAGAGACAGGACAAATACCAATCTTAACTCATCCAAATTCATAAATTCTCATCTCCATTTTGAAGAGAAATAAAAGAGGAAGAGAATGCAAAACGAATTAGGTCATTCTGAGTTAGGACGAAGAAATTACGGCCAAAACAAGTTTACCGAATATCGACGTCAAGTATGCATACGGGTTTGCAAACGAATTTTCAAGTCCGCGAACTTAAACCCCTGGATTTTGATTTTAAAAGATGTTATGCATACCTGGTAGGTGTACCATGAATTCCAAACATCCCGAACTACTATTTTCAAACCTAAACGTTTAAGAACCTTAAACACAGATCAAGTTAGGTAGAAAAGAATGATAAGAAAGGTACGTGAATAAAAGCACAAATCTTGATCAAGTTTATAGACATTCCTTTTTATATGAATCCAATTGAACTCTACAGCCTTACTGAACATAATCTGTGCGCCCCAATTTTCGTGCTTCCCTCACCGTATACATAACAGGGCATTCCTTGGTGAGGATGCACTTACAACACAATCAAGTTGTGTTGGGGTGAACAATGTCTTGTTCACCACAATTGACCTTTGGATTATCATAAAAGGGATCACTTTTAGAGCCTTTCACATCCAATTCCATTTTCCCAAAAAACTTGTTAAGTTCCAACATCATTGATACTGCCTTCCCCATAGTCATGGAATTTTCTGGAAGATCATTCCTTTTCACACTCAAAGCATCATTAGCTTTCTTTGGTACCCACTTCTGAGTGCGTTTAGGAAAAACCAGAACCTTCTTCCCATTACTCTCTTCAAGATTTATCGGAAGAGAATTGGATTGAGTATTCTTTTGCAAGTTAGTCTTTCTCCAATTGGGAGCATCGGATCTTGTCTTCGTCTTTACGAAGTTATTCTTTTGATAATCATTACAATTGTGAAAAGACTTCGTATGACGTTTATAGGAAAATCTAGGATTATCACAATACTGATTCCTTTGCCTAAAGGTTGGACGTTTACAACCCGTAATGTCAAGAGTGTTAGCCTTAACATATGGTCCCGATTTAATCACTTCTTTTGACACTCAAACAAGAATATCATGAAGTTTTTCATTCCTTATACGAAAAACGACATCTCCTTTCCAGGTGACCGTTGTTTCCACAATAATGACAAATATAAGGAACGCTCTTACCCGGATTCATGTGTGCTGGTTTTGGAGGTTGATATACTTTTCTCTTTTGAACCTTAAATTCCGGTGAAGGTATTTCACTTTTTCCATCAGTGGAAACCTTTTTTTGAGAAGAATCACTAGCCTTGACAAATTTTAGCTCTTTGCTAGTACTTGGAGCATTTATTCCCTTATAGCCCAATCCTCGCGTATCACGATGATTTTTACTTGCTCCTAGCATAATGGTTAATTTGCTTGAACTAGTATGGAACCTTTTCAAGTCATCTTCCAACATCTTGATTTTATCAAGAGAATCAGCTAAGTCAGCCTCAAGGCGTTTTTCTCGAGCAAGATAAGCGCTTTCGCTGTCATTGAAACTTGCTTGCTGGGAGTTAATCCTAGTTTCAATTTCTGCAAGTTTCTCTTCTAACAAGAATTATTTTTGATAAACACGATCACATTCAAGTGACTTTCTACTCAGGTTTTCCTCGGAATCTTTGTGGACTGATTCGCAAGAGCGATTCCGACCATCAAGACCTTCGTAACTCCTTTTTAATTTCTTGTTTTCTCGACAGAGAGGAGTCAGAAGAGTTGTGACATGAGAAGTTGTAATCTTCTTCATTTTCAACGAATCCAAAAACTTAACATACTCTGAGTATTCCTCATCAACATCTCTATCAATATCTGAGTCACCTTCGTCAGAAAGTTCATCCAACTGTTCTTCTAGGAGAGTTTCCCAGTTATCAACAGTTTCTACATCATGAGGATATTTAGATATTGACCCAGATGTGACAGTTCTCTCAGGTGAATTCAAGATTTGAGAAACATCTGGTAATTTTTTAACTTGTACGTTGTCAGAGATAGACTCGTCCATCATCAGATCGCTACAAACACAGACTTATAAGATCTTTAACGTGTTTTCCTGCTCTGATACCAATTGAAAAAATGGGGGTCTAACAAAACCACCCAATATTTCTCTTAGCAATCTGTATGGACCAACTCCAAAACACTTTCTAGAGAATCAACTAGACAGTGAGACTCAATCTAGGTAAAAGTATCTCAAGGAGTTAATATCTCAATCTCTCAATTTGATCTTTACTCAAGCAAATAGAAATCTGCGAGTCTTTATCAAAGAGAGATGAACTTGGACGGTACCAAAGACCAATGTCCAAGGATCAATCAATATCAATCAACAACCGTTAGGTCGGATTTCCAATTGATTATATCAAACCCACAACCTGTATTATTTCTATTATATAACAAATATAATGCGGAAAAAAAATAACACAGACACCAGAAGTTTTGTTAACGAGGAAACCTCAAATGCAGAAAAACCCCGGGACCTAGTCCAGATTGAATACACACTGTATTAATCCGCTACAGACACTAGCATATTCCAAGCTAACTTCGGTCTGGACTGTAGTTGAACTCCAATCAGTCTCCCACTGATCCAAGGTACAGTTGCACCCCTACGCCTCTGATCCCAGCAGGATACTACGCACTTGATTCCCTTAGCTGATGTCACCCACAACTAAGAGTTGCTACGACCCAAAATCACAGGCTTTAACAATAAACAAATCTGTCTCACACAGACAAGTCTATCAAAGGATAAATCTGTCTCCCACAGAAAAACCCTAAAGTTTTTGTTTCTTCTTTTGATATATAATCAAGGTGAATAGAAACCAATTGATAATCCAGTCTTATATTCCCTAAGAACAACCTAGATTAATCAATCACCTCACAACAATCTTAATCGTATGGTAGCAAAACAAGACGTCGTGGAATCACAAACGATGATACGAAGATGTTTGTGATTACTTTTATATCTTGCCTATCGGATAACTCTCACGATCTCAAGCCAATCAATCTGATTGTACTCGTACGATAGAATATACAAGATCAGATCACACAACTACGATAAAAGTAGTATCGGTCTGGCTTCACAATCCCAATGAAGTCTTTAAGTCGTTAACCTGGTTTTAGAAGAATAAAACCAAAGGTTAAAGGAGAATCGACTCTAGCTTACAAACTAGTAACACACAGACGTGTGGGGATTAGTTTGTAGAGTTGCTAGATGTCCCCTTATATATTCTTTCAAATCAGGGTTTCGCCTTGCTCACAAAGCAAACACTATCCACCGTTAGATGAAAACCTGATTTAGATTCAAGCTAATATATCTCAACCGTTATATCAAAATCTTAGCTTGTCACACACAAATGAACTGCACGCTTCTAGGTTTGTAAACCGTACCCAAACGTGTGCATTATTGGTTCAATAATAGTCAACCAAAAGGTTAGCCATTTGAGCATTTCATAAATACCACTTTCTTCTTCACGATAACTAGTTCAAATGACTCACATGAACTAGTTAGATAGTTGTTCAATTGCAAGGAAATATCATGTACTACACAAGACACAATTGAAGCAAAGATGATTCGATTCACATGAATCGGTTCATGAACTTTATAGCCACGGTTTGCAAAAGCATTCCTTAGTCTTTATGAGTTAAGTTCAGAAATCATCTTTAGATATATAACCTATACAAGTTCGCAGACTAGGTTTGTGGACTTGAAGTACTGGAAAGAGTTTTCAAACTCCAGCAAAAATTCTCGGGTTCGAGAGCTTCGCTGGTTCGTGGACTTGGCTCACGCAACATAGTTTGATAACTCAACATAAATTCTCGGGTTTGAGAACTTCGACAGTTCGCGGACTAAGTTCGTGGACTTGGCTACTAGCCGATTTCCAGCACGGGACTTATGCACATATGTATTTCTTCAACATACTTATGTCCACTATGGTTATGTAATATAAACTCTCATTACAATCATTGAAACATTCTTAGAGGACGTTATATAGTTGTTACACTATTTCTCGTCAAAGCGATTTTCAAGATGATCAAAACATACATGACTTGCGTCACTAGGTAAAGAAAAACATGATCGAAGCAAAATGCTTACCAACACATATTTCGAGATATAGATAGGCGAGGTATACTCGGCTCGAAATACCAAATGTATAATCTAAGTATATATATATAGCATACGACTTTTATATTAAGAAGTAGGAGATAGAATAAATAGACTTTTGAGTGACAGATAAGTTCAAGTCTTCACATACCTTTTTGTCAGAAGTTCCACCGGTTCCTTGAGTAATTCTTCCTAGGGCTGTACAAGACCCGGTCCATTTTACCTGTACCGACCCGGAACCGGAAAAACCGGACTCGTACCGAACCGGAACCGGAGTAGACGGGACAGGTACCGGTTCTTAAAATTGAGAACCGGAGTAGACCGGTACTGGTTCTGGGGTGAGTCCCGACCTGTCCCGGCCCATATGTCCCAGTTAATTTTAGTCGTAGATTTTTTTGGGAATCTTACATCCTGACCGTCCCTCATAGGTATAACCCTATCTCTAATTTCTATCGACTTTCATTTCAGTTTTCTTTTTTTTTTCTTCTCTGAAGACTGAAGAGCAGCAGTCGTTCTTCACTACCATTCATGATTCACCAGTGACCAGTCACCACCATCATCGATTCGTTAAGGTATAAACTAGGATACTTGATCTTCTTCTTCTTCTTAGATTTGTAAGTTACTTGTAACTCTCATGGGATTTGAAATCGATTATGGAATAAACTAGGGTTTGAAACTTTGAATCGTGTGATACTGGGTTTTGAAATCGATTTAAACTAGGAGTAACAATTATTTTGTTACTATTAAGAATCTAAGATTGAAATAAGGTTTGATTTGAAATTGAATTAGGGTTTGATTTGAGATTGAATTAGGGTTTGTATTTTGTGTTGACTGATTTATATGATTTGTATACCCATGTTGAGATTTGATAAGCAGTAGACATGGATATATCATATATCATATATGTTAGTTTTTGTTTTTATCAATTCCATTCCCAAAATCTGTGATGTTGAGTTGAGTTATTGTATAGTTAAAATTACTTAAGCTAATTGTGTTCAGTGTCTCTGTTTCTGCCTAGTTGAATTGAGTGTCCTGTATCACCTACAATTACTTTAGTGGTGGTTCTTATGTTTTGGTGAAGCTATGTAAGAGAAATTTGGTTTATCGTTATATGGGGTTTATAAAAAAAACTATGAAAATCTAATGTACTGTTGGAACTGCTGTTTTTGATTGTTTGTTGTGAATTTCAATTTAGTTAGATTCTGAAGTATATGCAATTTATGCTATTGCTAGTGGTTGAAGATTATGTGATAACACAGCTCGGTGTGCTGGTAGTTACAAGATTTGAAGCTAGTGAAATGTTATTGGTGGGTAATTTTTCGTGTAGTTGTATTTGTTTGTATTATGTCTTTTCTGTTGCTGTGCATCCCATACCTAGGTGAATCCATGTAAAAAAGTTCATGGATTAATTTTGTTAGTTCTGTTTAATTGTTTTCATTGAAAGTATGCAATTGTGTATTTAGTATGCAATTGTGTGTTGTCTTTTTTAATTGTTTTCATTGAAAGTCAGATATGATGTTTTTATGTAGTTGTATGTGGTTAATTTTGTTAGTTCTGTTTACTTAACTTGCATTGCATCTTTGATCAATTTTGTTAGTCAGATATGTTGTTTTGAAGTCTATAAGGCTAATATACTGCATATAATGTTCTTTACTTCTCTTGCAGGCCTTTGAGGTGCTAAATGGGGAAGCGCAAAGCACCAGATGATTCCAGTAATAGCATTGTTGTTGTTCCTACACCAAGTTCAACTCAAACTCCAAATACAACTGAAGTTGGATCATCCTCTCAAGCTGCATCTAACACAGATGATGGAACTGAACCTACGCCAACAAGTACAACTGAAGTTGGTGACAGCAAAAAGAAGCATGGTAAAGTGAGATCTAAAGTTTGGTTGGAGATGACCGGGATAAGTGACGTTCAAGCTGAATGTCATCATTGCAAGGGATTGTATGCTGCTGACAATGACGTACATGAAACTTCTGGATTACATAAGCATTTGAAGAGATGCCTTAAAAATCCAAACAGGAAGGTAGAGAAAGACAAGGGACAACAAACTCTGTTGATGCCACGCCCAAAACCAGGTGAAGATGGTAAACTTGTTGCTCATTCTTACAGCTATGAAAAGTTAAGAAGGGCTCTTGTTGAGTGGATAATCAGGGATGAAATAGCTTTTAGAGCAGTAGAAGGGTCAGGTTTTGTGGCAATGATGCAGGTGGCAGAGCCTAGATTCAAGGTTCCAGGGCGTATGACAATTTATAGGGATGTATTGAAGATGTATGTACAAGAGAAGAATAGCCTAAAAACTTATTTCTTGACATCTAAGCAGAGGGCATCTTTGACAACGGACACATGGACATCACCAAATAATTATAACTATATTTGTGTAACCGTTCATTATGTTGATCAGAACTGGAAGCTACAAAAGAGAATACTCATGTTCTGCCAAGTTGAAGGTCATACTGGTAATGCAATCGGTGAGAAGCTGGTGGATTGTTTGAAGGATTGGGGTCTACAAGATGTATTTGGTGTCACTCTAGACAACGTCAGCGCAAACAAAGTGGCTATTGAGCATTTGAAGAATGTTGTCATTAAATGGACAGGATCACCAATTAGAGCCAAATATTTACATGTAAGTCCATGTTCTTGCTCTTGTCAAATATTTCTTTTTGTGCCAAATAGAGCCAAATATTTCTTTTTGTGCTGCATTTTTAAGCATTGAATTTGACAGTATACTTTTTGTTTTGTTCTTTCTCTAGGTGAGGTGTGCAGCCCATGTTCTTGCTCTTGTCATAAAAGATGCAGTAAGGCTCTTTAATGTATCAGTTAGAAGAATAAGGTCAGTTGTAAAATACGTTCTTAGTTCTCCTTCTAGGCACGAAAAATTTAAACAATGTGCTTCTCTAGCAAAGGTAGATTGTAAGAAATCTCTGATTTTAGATGTGTATACTAGATGGAATAGCACTTACTTGATGTTAGATGCTGCTGAAAAATATGAAAAAGTTTTTGCAATGTTAGCACAGATTGATAAGGACTTTCAACAGAGGTTTATCTTTGAGCAAGAAAAAGAATTTGTTTTACCTACTGATGCTGATATTGAAGAAGCTATAGCTAGTAATGTTGTCATAGAAGACGTGTTTGAGGATATGGAAGAAGAGGAAGAGGTTGAGGATATGGAAGATGAGGTTGAGGAGTTGGATCCAACAAGCAAGAACAAGGCAAAGCAGAATAAGAAGAAAAATATTCCTCGTCAACATGCTCCTTATCAAGAAGATTGGAAATATGCTAGAGGTATTGTGAAGTGTCTAAAGGTATTCTTCGATGCTACTTTCAACTTTTGTTGCATATATACAAGTCACTATTCATATGTTCTTATGGCAATTGTTACTCATCAATGAACAATTAGTAGAATTTAGAAACAATGTAGCATCAGATCCTTTTATTGCTCGTACGTCTCGTCTAATGTGTGCTAAGTACCATAAGTATTGGGGTGTGTATGAATCAATGAATTCTGTAATGTTTATTGCTCATCTGTTAGATCCAAGAGAGAAACAAAAGGGTTTGGAATTTACTCTTAATTGTTTGTATGAGAATAATACATGGGAGGTTGAAAGAGTTATGAGAAAGGTGAAATTAGAATTTGAGGAACTCTTTGAAGATTATAAGTCCTTGTATTCAGTTCATGAGGAGGGGTCAAGTAGTGATGCTCATATTGTTGCTTATCCAGTTAGTGTGCAATATGTTGGTCTGTTTGCTAGAATTAAATCAAGGAGGAAACAACATTGGGACACCCCAAGTTGTGTTTAAGAGGCAAGAACAACTGAGCTCGACAGGTATTTGACAGATGTGATTGAAGGTGGAATGCGTGAAATAGTTCAGCCTGACCATTTTGATATATTGGCTTGGTGGCAGGCTAATGCAAGCAGGTATAAGATACTTTCATACATGGAAAGAGATATATTAGCCATGCATGTGTCTTCAGTGGCCTCTGAATCAGATTTTAGCACCGGGAAGCGCGTGCTGACTCCATGGAGAGCTTCTATGTATACAAGGACAGTCGAAGCATTGCTTTGTACACAAAGCTTTCTTCAAAAGCCCATTTCTCTTGATCTTCTATGTGACTATATACCTGATGATGCTGTTGAAGATGAGGCAGGTAATATATTAGGTTTTCTTCTATTTAATAGAACTTACTTTTCAAGTTTTCTTGTATTGCTTGCTTACTTTCTTGTTTTACTTTTTTGTTCCATGTTGCAGCCATATGGGATTCTCTGCTAAAAGAAGCTTGATGTAAACTCCGTGTCAGTGCAGCCAGTGCCATTGTTCGAGAAGTCCCCCATCCTTTGCAAGGATTTCTTTTCATTTCTTGTCGCAGACTTATGGAAATGTTGTTTTTAGTACTATGTTTTAATGTTGAACTTTGAACTTAAAGTGTGATACACTTATTCTGTGATGTTTTAAACCTTTGTTATTTTGAACTTTGTAATGTTGAACTTAGTCTTAGACTCTTAGGTTGTTACTTTACTGTCATACATACTATATTACTGTGTGTTTTAAAATTCAGGTAAAAAACCGGTACCGGAGTGGAACCGGACCGGTCTTACCGGGACAGGTACAAGTCCAGGTACAGGTACAGGTACAGGTCCTCAAATTGAAGAACCGGTCAACTACGTGTACGGGTACCGGTTCCAACAGAAAACCGGACTGTACCGGCTCATGTGCAGCTCTAGTTCTTCCACTTGTATGATGAATCGCCATGAAGTATTTGAGCTCAACTACAGTTACTATCCTAGTCCGAGATTTAGCTATAATAGACTAGAATTCAAGACTTATAGTTTTGATCACTAACATTGAAAAATAATGCTTGAGATAGAAACGCATACGAGTTTGACCGAGCAGTGCTCTAACAGTTCACACTACAAATACATATGGTTTTCGGATCATTGTGTAAGGGGGAGTGGTTTCCACGTGAGATGGAGTATTGACTAAGGTGGAGTGATACATATCACCATAGTATTATTGTTGAAGTTGTGATACGATTGAACCTTGACATTGTGTAATAATACTATGACACTGTATAACAATGATCAAGACCGATACTTTCTCATTGTTATAGCTACGGATCTTCAACAACGGTGATGCTAAACTTACAACATTTGGGGATCATTGGAGTACTCGGAAGTGACGAAGATTTCGAGGAATGTTGAAGATTAGACATGTGGAATAGGATCTACTAAAGTTTCTTTATCTTTTTTGTATTCCATAGTATTGATAGTTTTGACACTAAAATTGACAAAGGGAGAGATTGTTAGAGCATTGCTCGGTCAAACTCGCATGCGTTGCTATCTCAAGCATGTTTGTCAATGTTAGTGATCAAAACTATAAGTCTTGATTTCTAGTCTATTATAGCTAAGTCTCGGACTAAGATAGAAAGTGTAGTTGAGCTCAAGGACTTCATGGAGATTTATCATACAAGTACAAGAACTACTCAAGGAACCGGTGGAACTTCTCAAAAAAAAAGGTATGTGAAGACTTAAACTTATCTGTCACTCAAAAGTCTATCTACTCTATCTCATACTATTTGAGACAAGAAGTCGTATGCTATATATATACTTGGATTGTACACATTTGGTATTCCGAGCTGGGTATACCTCGCCTATATGTATCTCAAAATATGTGTTGGTAAGATTTTCGCTTCGATCAAGTTTATCTTTACCTAGTATGTTTCAATCATCTTGAAAATTGCTTTGACGAGAAATGGTGTAACAACTATATAACGTCCTCTAAGAATGTTTCAATGATTGGAATGAGAGTTTAGATTACATAACCAATTATGGACATAAGTATTATTGTGGAAATACATATGTGCATAAGTCATATTCCTTGAACCAAAGTTTGCGAACTTTGTTGATCAAGAGAAACCGGAAGAATGGCTTGTTGCCAAGTTCGCGAACTCAGTCCGCGAACTGCCAAACTTCTCATCCCGAGAAATTCTGATGGAGTTGACAAACTAGTTGCGTTAGCACTAGTCCGTGAACCGGCGGAAGGTCTTTTGCCGAGATTTTCTGCTGGAGTTTGTAAACTCTTCCCGGTTGCTTAAGTCCGCGAACCTAGTGTGCAAACTTAAGAAAGTTATATGTCTAAAGATGATTTCTGAACTTAAACTTAAAAAGACTAAGGAATGAAGTTTTCAAACCGTGGCTATAAAACTTCATGAACCGATTCAAGCGAATCAAATCATCTTTGCTTCAATTGTGTCTTGTGTAGTACATGAGATTTCCTTGCAATTGAACAACTCTCTAACTAGTTCATTTGAGTCATTTGAACTAGTTATGGTGAAAACGAACATGGTTGATATGAAATGCTCATATGGCTAACCAATTGGTTAACTATTGTTGAACCAACAAGTGCATACGTTTGGCTATGGTTAACAAACCTAGAAACGTGCATTGTCAAGTGTGTATAACAAGCTAAGTTTTCGATCTAACGGTTGATAAATATTAGCTTGAATCTAAATCAAGTTTTCATCTAACAATGGATATTGATTACTTTATTACCAAGGAAAAACCCTGATTTGAAAGACTATATAAAGGAGACATCTAGTATTGTGCAAAACTAATCCCCACACCTTACATGTGATACTAGTTTGCGTGCTAGAGTCGTTTCTCCTTTAACCTTTAGTTTTCTTCTTCTAAAACCAAGTTAACGACTTAAAGACTTCATTGGGATTGTGAAGCCAGACCGATACTACTTTTATCGTAGTTGTGTGATCTGATCTTGCATCTTCTATCGTACGAGTACAATCAGATTGATTGGATTGAGATTGATATCTCCGATAAGCAATATATAAAAAGTAATCACAAACATCTTCGTCTCATTGTTTGTGATTCCACAACATCTTGTTTCGCTACCATATGATTAAGATTGTTGTGAGGTGATTGATAACTCTAGGCTGTTCTTCGGGAATATAAGACCGGATTATCAATTGGTTCCTGTTCACCTTGATTATTATGAAAAGACGGAACAAAACCTTTTAGGGTTTATCTGTGGGAGACAGATTGATCCTTTGATAGACTTGTCTATGTTGAAACAGATTTGTTTATTGTCAAAGCCTGCGATTTTGGGTCGTAGCAACTCTTAGTTGTGGGTGAGATCAGCTAAGGGAATCAAGTGCGCAGTATCTTGCTGGGATCAGAGGCGTAGGAGCATAACTGTATCTTGGATCAGTGGGAGACTGATTGGGGTTCAACTGCAGTCCAGTCCGAAGTTAGCTTGGAGTAGACTAGTGTCTGTAGCGGCTTAATACAGTGTGTGTTCAATCTGGACTAGGTCCCAGGGTTTTTCAGCATTTTCGGTTTCCTCGTTAACAAAATTTCTGGTGTCTGCGTTATTTCAATTTCCGCAATATATTGTTTTGTCTTTATAACTGAAATAATACAGATTGTGCGTTATATCATCAATTAGAGTAATCCAACCTTTAGTTATCGATTGTCATTGATTGATCCTTGGATATTGGTCTTTGGTACCATCCAAGTTATTCCTTGTGTTTGATTAAAGACTCATTGATTTCTATTATCCTGAGTTAATCAAAACAAGAGAGAGATATTAACTTCTTGATATACTTTAATCTAGATTGAGTCTGACTGTCTAGTTGATTCTCTAGCAAAGTATATTGGAGTTAGTCCATACAGATTGCTAAGCAAAATATTGGGTGATGTTGTTAGACCACCGCTTTTTCAGATTTAAATCAAGAGATAGAGATATAGACTCTTTGATATACTTTTCTCTAGATTGAGTCTGACTGTCTAGTTTATTCTCTAGAAAGAATATTTGAGTTTGTCCATACAGATTGCTAAGCGAAATATTGGGTGTGGTTGTTAGACCCCCGCTTTTTCACTTCTACTTATGCAGATAAGGTAAGGTATTTTTGAATGAGATAAATATTGCTGTCACTGAGACTGAGAAGAACTTCGATGATTATATGTTCCAGGACGCTCTGAAGACAGGGTTTTATGACCTACAAGCTCCTAGGGATGAGTATAGATTTTCGTGTGGAATCGCTGGAATGAACCGCGACCTATTGTGGCGATTTATGGATGTTCAAACACGGTTAATTGCTCCAATTTGTCCACACTATGCTGAATATGTATGAGTTGATGGTGGTTTTTAGCTTAGGGTTAAAATCGTAAAACCTTAGTCGAACAGTGACGTCGCACTTGAATAATAATGTCTCCACTAGCACATTTATTGAACCATTCAACATGTCTGCGTAAAATTACAGGGTACCTTTTTTATGTATATGCCATGCTCCACGACAGATCCCTCGGCACTGACTGGCATCATCTCTACACATGCCAGCCACGCATGATATCCAAACGTGCCAATGGCATGCTATGCCGGCCACATCTCCGTGCCAAAGGCATGCCGACCATACCAGCCGCACCACCGTGCCAATGGCATGCCATGCCAGCCATATCTCTGCCCCAAAGGCATGCCGACCATGCCAGCCGCACCACCGTGCCAATGGCATACCATGCCAGCCACATCTCCGCGCCAAAGGCATGCCAACCATGCCAGCCGCACCACCGTGCCAGTGGCATACCATGCCAGCCACATCTCCGCGCCAAAGGCATGCCGACCATGCCAGCCGCACCACCGTGCCAATGGCATGCCATGCCAGTCACATCTTCGCGCCAAAGGCATGCCGACCATGCCATGCCAGCCACATCTACGCGCCAAAGGAATGCCGACCATGCTAGCCGCACCACCGTGCCAATGGCATACCATGCTAGCCACATCTCCGCGCCAAAGGCATGCCAACCATGCCATCCGCACAACCGTGCCAATGGCATACCATGCCAGCCACATCTCCGCGCCAAAGGCATGCCGACCATGCCAGCCGCACCACCGTGCCAATGGCATGCCATGCCAGTCACATCTTCGCGCCAAAGGCATGCCGACCATGCCATGCCAGCCACATCTACGCGCCAAAGGAATGCCGACCATGCCAGCCGCACCACCGTGCCAATGGCATACCATGCCAGCCACATCTCCGCGCCAAAGGCATGCCAACCATGCCAGCCGCACCACCGTGCCAATGGCATACCATGCCAGCCACATCTCCGCGCCAAAGGCATGCCATCCATGCCAGTCGCACCACCGTGCCAACGACATGCCATGTCAGCGACATCTTCGCCCCAAAGGCATGCCGACCATGCAAGCCGCACCACCGTGCCAATGGCATGCCATTCCAGCCGCACCACCGTGCCAATGACATGCCATGCCAGCCACATCTCTGCGCCTAAGGCATGCCAACCATGCCAGCTGCACCACCGTGCCAATGGCATGCCATGCCAGCTACACCTCCGCACCAAAGCCATGCGGCCATGTCTCCATGCCGCTGGCTTGCAACAATCAACGTCCACCCTTCCTTCTGAGATGCAAATCTCAGCCATCCAAGTTCGCCACCAAACGAGTGGCAAATTTTGTCCCAATGCCAATCCCTAATTTTGGCCGCGCCTGAACTATGCCAAAACCCTAATTATTGGCCGCGCCTAAAACTATGCCAAAATCCTAACTTGGCCGCGCCTAAACCATGCCAAAGCCATGCCGTCCATGCCTCCATGCCGCTGGCTGCCAAACGGAAGGTTGCAAAAATCAACGGCTATCCTTCCTCCTGAGATGCAGAACTCAGCCGTACAAACTTGCCACCAAATGACTTGTGGAAATCTCTTGGCTACAGTGCCAACTCTTGGCCACGATGCAAAATCCCTAATTTGTCCACGCCAAAGCCATGTCGGCTATACCTCCATGCCGTTGGCTGCCAAATGGAAGGTTGCAACAATCAACGACTATTCTTCCTCTTGAGATGCAGATCTCAGCCGTACAAACTTGCCACCAAACGACTTGTGACAATCTCTTGGCTACGGTGCCAACTCTTGGCCATGGTCCCAAAGACCTAATTTGGCCACTCAAAAGCCATGCCAGCCATACATCCACGCCGCTGGCTGCCAAACGGAAGGTTGCAACAATTCACGACTATCCTTCCTCCTGAGATGCATATCTCAGCCGTACAAACTTGCCACCAAACGACTTATGGCAATCTCTTGGCTACGGTGCCAACTCTTGGCCACGGTGCCAAAGCCCTAATTTGACCATGCCAAAGCCATGCCGGCCATGCCTCCATGCCGCTGGCTGCCAAACGGAAGGTTGCAACAATCAACGGCTATCTTTCCTCCTAAGATGCAAATCTCAGCCGTACAATCTTGCCACCAAACCAAACGATTTGTGGAAACCTCTTGGATGCGATTCCAAAGTTCCACGGTTTGTGCCAAACCCTAATTTTGGCCGCGCCAAGAGCATGCACGAGCCGTGCTGGCCATGCCTCCATGCCGCTGGCTGCCAAACGGAGGGTTGCATCAACGGCCACCCCTCCTTATGAGAAGCAAATATCAGCTGTACAAGCTTGCCACCAAACGACTTATGCCAATCTCTTGGGTACACTGCCAACTCTTTGGCCACGACACACACTTAGCTATGCAAATTCTTTGGTCACGGCACCAAACCCTAATTAGCCACGCCAATAGCATGCGCAAGCCATGCCAGCACCGTGACCATGCCACTGGCTACCAACGGAAAGTAACCACAATCAACGGCTAACCTTCCTCCTAAGATGCAAAATCTCGACCGTTGAAGGTCACCACCGAGATGGCAAGCCTCCCAACCTCAACTTTCCAAACAATAGAAACATGTTACACAAAACACTCGAGACATCAAAACATGTCACAAACTGGGGGATGCTCATCAGGGTATTGGTCTGGCGGTTTACAACGTGCGGCGTACACTACGCCCGTTACAAGAAAGTGTCATAAGAGTGAGACGATTAGTAACTACAAGAAGTAATGGTGAAACGTTTCCTTCATTATGGAAACATCAATTTCAGGCGTTACCCGTTACCGCTTTCTTCCATTTACTCAAGCGTTTCCACTTCTTACGAGAACAGGGTATGTTTCGTTGCGACTTATATAAATAGGTCTCACCTATTTCCACCAAAAAGAGAAGAAGTTTTGGTCAGGAAAATACAACACTCAGAAATCACTTGTTAGATTTCCCATCTGTTAGCTTTCCACTTTCTGATACAAGTCGTCAAACAACTACTCTTCCCGAATCAATTATTCTGGTCTCAACACTCTCTTCGCTTCCCTCTCTAGACCAACCCTTCTCCTTCACTTTGTGACCGAAGCAAGTCTGGAACGGACATTTCTTGGTTTAGGCCAGATTTGTAAAGATTGATCTCTCGAATCAAAGTACTCCCTTGCAGTACATTGTTTAGGGTTTAGACTCGTTTCTCACCCACACACTCGAAATTACCAAAATCAGCAGAAACCTTTTTCACCCTCAAACAATTGGAGACCATAGAGATTAATCTCTTGGTTACAATATCAATTTTCAATTTTCAAATTTATTTTTCAAACGCCGTATGAAGATGGTAGAAGCAAACAATTCACTCGGGAATCAATGGCTCAGTTATCAGTTATCACACGAAGAAGAGTGACTGGGGAATTATCGCGGCGTAGCCCATAAAACTATGGCGGACATGCCCATGGCTAGGGTTTGCACCAACAAAAGAAGAGCAAACAGAAAGAAGAAACACGAAGATACGTACTTGGAATATGTTTGCCCGCTTTATTGCTACCACCCCCTCGTTAGCACCTGGACATGGAAACAAAGCCAATAATACGAGGTAAAGAGGATTGGTGACGCCTTTCATGGGCATAGAACTTTTTGGAGTTTGAATGGAGGAAGGTTTCTTGTTTTGGTCTATACACGGAAAGAGGCAGCCAAACCCGCGCTGGCAAAGCTCCACGACGCCAACATGCCGCGGCCAAGCTAGCGCCAACAACTTGCATCCTAGCTAGCACCACGACCGACGCAAACAAGCCACTCCCAACACCAACAGTCCACGTCATATCTAGCAGCCGTCCCTGCCATTTCATGATCTAGCCAGCGCCATCTTTTCGCTCCACATCCATCCAAAGTCCAGTGCCATCTTCTCCGCTCCAACCAGCCAAAGCAGCGCCATCCTCACTTTTCGAAACATCTTCATGGCTCAAGCACTCCGTGATTAAAACCGCGCCATCTCTGCACGATACACCTACGATCACCAGAACAAGAGCCGCTTCCGCCACCCCAACGTTTCTTCAAGTATGACAACTCCAACCGTCACTAGAGCCGCTGCTAATCCACCATCAGGGAAAGAGACTGGAGGAGCCGGAAGAAGCCGACCTCCTTTTACCACTGATGAATTTATGGAAAGACAAAAGGTTCTCGTAAGGCTCAGATAGACGTGTCTATAACTCAAAAAGACATACCTATTTCCTCAAGAAACTGACGAAGCGGGCACCATAAGAGTCACGTCAACCCAAGAGGGAGCTGACAAGGAATACTTTTAACATCCGGCGCAGGCACTTCAGTAGGACGTGCGTTTATAAATGAAGAGGCTTGCTTTTCTCTTGAAAGCCCAGTAGAAGAGAATCAGCAATCCAATTTCATTACACGTAAAGATCATGAACGACTTCTCCAAAATCGAGGCAAAGGAAATCAACAACCTTCCTGAGTTCACAGAGACCCTCTCCCCGTCAGGAGCTGCATGATTTCTGGGGACTTCGCCCACAAAATCGTGCAGTCTATGATGAAACATTTATGTGAGGTTCTATGTTTTTCCAAGGTGTAGCGTCAAGACATATTTGCATCCCTCAACCGCACTGCATAAGGAAAGCAGTTGTTTCCAGCCAGGGAAGCTGTTCCCAAACCCCAACCTCTCCTGGAAAGCATGATTGATAGATGAAACTGAGGACTCCTAACCACTGTTCGCTTGAAGGGTGTCAAGTTTGACAGCACGCTGATTGACACAGACGCTCCGCTTCAACGTCCTTCAGCAGCGGCTCCGCTTCAACGTTCACTCCAGCAGCCGCCCCACTTCAACGTCCTCCCGCAGCGGCCCCACTTCAACGTCCTCCAGTAGAGGCTCCGCTTCAACGTTCGCTCTGGCAGCCGCTCCGCTTCAACGTTCGCTTCAACCAGCCGCTCCGCTTCAACGAAGCTTCAGTGTTTGGCTCCTTAAGTTTCAACATCCTCTCCAAGAGCCGAAGCCGCTTCAACGCCGCTCCCTCCTGCTAAAGATCGTACCGTGGCAGCCACTCCTTTCTGCAAAGGGTCGTTCCACCACACTCCCCATGTCAAGGATCATGATCGCATCCAGCTAATCTTCGTAGTCATGGTCACCTTTTGATCCATCCCGCAAAAACTCGTGATCATGGAAAGTTTTCTCGCTTATGCATCCAGCCAATCCTTTTACTTCCATGGGTGCCCATACAATTCCATCCAACCTACTTTGTTCCCACGACAATGTAGTCTCTTATGATTACATCTGCTACCAAGAACTGTTGCTGCTCATTTTCCGATACCAGCTAGAGCTCCACTGCAGCAGAAATCACTACAAAGATCTACACGGAATCCCTTCACTGTCAAAGCTTAGAAGGCACAGTCAACCAAAAATCCATACCCACAACAAGGTCATCTACCCTCCAAGGGTGTAGCGCAAGAATATTATCACCTCTTTGTCTAGAAGACGCCTTCAACACTTTACGAGGCCGCGGCGGATCCTAAGCCTGCTCAGAGGAAAACGGCTTAAGAAACTAATGAAAAATGCGACTGCGGACTGCTCATCGCAGTCCATCCCGAGGATCATTAAAGACTCATGAGATAACTCCAGAGACGCAGCTGAAACATATTCTTGAAGAAATAGAGGGAGCCACGATAAACAACATAATTCTCTCATATATACCTCTTCGCTATCCAGATTATTTCGTCCATGTTATATCCTGAGCATCCCAGCGTCACATCCAGAAGAGTACAATAAGCTTGTATCAAATCCCGTGGACATGGATTCAAGGAGATGCAATGAAAGTATGATACACATGGGTACTACCAGCATGAGACGCTTTCACCCCCCTCAACCTGGTTATTTCTGATTTCAACATCATCACTGCCGAAGCTTTACGAGCCACATGAATTTCTCAACATGAAGTCGTACATGTGCATCGAAGACTCCAAATGCATGACACAAAGATACATTCACATATTCGGCCATGCCATCGGAAGTAACAGAAATATAACTGGGGATTTCTCACCACATCCCATTCCATACGATAGTCCAAGATTCAGAAGCTGGTTCGAAGGATGTCTATTGGAACAAAGTCCTTGAAGACTTGATAGCAGCACATCAGCAACAGATTGTCTCCCAACTCATTTATTTCGTCCCGTGGCTTCGGAAGAACTATACAATCATCCACAACATATCATCATCGCGATTAGAAGGTCTAGACACTGAACAACCTAAAGTCAAGGATGGACCGACAATGCAACCACAAGATCCAAGTTTATCCTGACATGATCGTTGCTGAACATATATTTCATCCATCCATCCCAAGAATGCAATGGAGTTTGGTAAATTTTGGAATCCACTGGAGAGACACTGCAGAGTAAAGCACGGATCAAGACGAGCAACAGAAAACAGAAGAGGGTCGATACCTCTTTTCGTGCGGATGGAGTTTCTAGAGTTTGAACAGAATAAATATTCCTTCTTGATCCATGAACGGGAATAGATGACTGGGCGCGACTATGCCACCTCGGGACCGCAACATCCCTACTGAATTCTTCATGTGTTTTATTATCGGGCTGTTTTCACCTCCTAATCGAGCTCAAAACCTAAATTTTCCACGTGGGGAGATAATAAATTCCTTTCTGACCGAAATGGAGGGTCGACCGTCAAAATCCGAGTTCGTACGAGAATTCTACAACGATTCTAGTAAGGGGCGCTACTTAGGTTTCGACACGACAAACCCTAATTTAGACAAAGTTGCCATCATTCCACGGAACTGAAGCAAGTCATCACCCTTCCACGGAACTGAAGCCAGTCGTCATCCTTCCACGGAACTGAAGCCGGTCGTCACCCTTCCACGGAACTGAAGCCGATCGTCACCCTTCCACGGAACTGAAGCCAGTCGTCATCCTTTCAAGGAACTAAATCCAGTCTCCACCATTCCACGGAACTGAAGCCAGTCGTCACCCTTCCATAGGATTGAAGCCAGTTTCCATCCTTCTACAGAACTGAATCCAGTTGCCATCGTTCCACGAGCCCGAAACATCTCTCCTGAATTCTCTCTGAGTTTTACTGTCGGACTGTTTTCACCTCCTAAACGAGCTCGAAACCAATATTCTCGCGTGTTGAGATAGGTAATTCTTTTTCGATCGAAATGGAGGAGCGGACCGTCAAAATCCGAGTTCGTACGAGAATTCCACAACGATTTTAGTAATAGGCGCTAATTAGCGTTTCAGCATGCCAAACCTTAATTTAGACAAAGTTGCCAGGCGCCATCACCACCGTTCGATAGCCAAAGTTCCAGCGCCAGCAACTTGCGTTATTTCCAGCGCCAGCATCTTGCGTCCTTCCAGCGCTGGCAGCTTGCGTCCTTCCAGCGCCAGCAGATTGCATCCTTTCCAGTGCTAGCAGCTTGCGTCCTTCCAGCGCCAACAACTTGCATCATTTCCAGCGCTAACAGCTTACGTCCTTCTAGGGATAACAGCTTGCATCCTTTCCAGCGCTAGCAGCTTGCGTCCTTCCAGTGCTAGCATCTTGCGTCCTTCCAGCGCAACTTCTTCACCCATAGCCCATGGCACCAACAGTCCGCATAACGAGCGGAAGCCAACAAAAGACCATGCCAAGCCTACACCGGCGGCTCCATATAACGCAAAGCCTACGCCAACAACTCCGCATTCCCTATCCTAGCCAAGCTGACGCCAACTGTTTGCATCCCGGCCAGCACCCACCTCTACTACTCCACGTCCTATCTAGAACCATCACGAGCAGATTTTACGCAGAGCCACCAACACAAGAATCACGAATTTTCCTTACCTCCCTAAAAAGGTTAGACGGATCTTCCTGACCATCTCTTCATGACTTGCCGTTTCGATTTTGTCCTTGTCTATCACTATCTTATGCTTACCTCGCAACAAAGCCCCTATTCCGAGCTAAGAAGAGGACTTAATATTGATGGTGGTTTTTAGCTTAGGGTTAAAATCGTAAAACCTTAGTCGAACAGTGACGTCACACTTGAGTAATAATGTCACCACTAGCACATTTATTGAACCATTCAACATGTTTGCGTAAAATTACCGGGGTACCTTTTTTATGTATATGCCATGCACCACGGTAGAGCCATCGGTACTGACTGGCATCATCTCTACGCATGCCGACCGCGCATGATAGCAAAACGTGCCAATAGCATGCTATGTAGGCCACATCTTCGCGCCAAAAGCATGCCGACCATGCCAGCCGCACCACCGTGCCAATGGCATGCCATGCCATCCACATCTCCGCGCCAAAGGCATGCCGACCATGCCAGCCGCACCACCATGCCAATGACATGCCATGCCAGCCACATCTCCGAGCCAAAGGCATGCAGACCATGACAGCCGCACCACCGTGCAAATGGCATGCCATGCCAGCCACATCTCCGCGCCAAAGGCATGCCGACCATGCCAGCCACACCACTATGCCAATGGCATACCATGCCAGCCACATCTCCGCGCCAAAGGCATGCCAACCATGCCAGCCGCACCACTGTTCCAATGACATACCATGCCAGCTACATCTCCGCGCCAAAGGCGTGCCAGTCACATCTCCGCGCCAAAGGCATTCCAACCATGCCAGTCGCACCACCGTGCCAACGGCATGCCATGCCAGCCACATCTCCGCGCCAACGGCATGCCGACCATGCCAGCCGCACCACCGTGCCAACGTCATGCCATGCCAGCCACATCTCTGCGCCAAAGGCATGCCAACCATGCCAGTCGCACCACCGTTCCAATGGCATGCCATGCCAGCCACATCTCCACGCCAAAGGCATGCCGACCATGCCATCGTGCCAATGGCATGCCATGCCATTCACACCTCTGCACCAAAGCCACGCCGGCCGTGCCTCCATGTCGCTGGCTGCCAAACGAAAGGTTGCAACAATCAACGGCCACCCTTCCTTATGAGATGCAAATATCAGCCGTCCAAGTTCGCCACAAAACGCGTGGAAACTTTTGGCCCAATGCCAAGCCCTAACTTTGGCCGCGCCTGAACTATGCCAAAACCCTAATTTTTGGCCGCGCCTAAAACTATGCCATAATCCTAGCTTGGCCGCACCTAAACCATGCCAAAGCCATGCCGGCCATGCCGGCCATGCCGATGGCTTCCAAACAGAAGGTTGCAACAACCAACGACTATCCTTCCTCCTGAGATGCAGATATCAGCTGTACAAACTTGCCACCAAACGACTTGTGGCAATCTCTTGGCTACGGTGCAAATTCTTGGCCACGGTGCCAAAGCCCTAATTTGGCCACTCCAAAGCCATGCCGTCCATACCTCCATGCCGCTGGCTGCCAAACGGAAGGTTGCAACAATCAACGGCTATCCTTCCTCCTGAGATGCAAATCTCAGCCGTACAAACTTGCCACCAAACGACTTGTGGCAATCTGTTGGCTATGGTGCCAACTATTGGCCACGGTGCCAAAGCCATGACGGCCATGCCTCCATGCCGCTGGCTGCCAAACGGAAGGTTGCAACAATCGACGGCTATCCTTCCTCCTGAGATGCAGATCTCAGCCGTACAAACTTGCCACCAAACGACTTGTGGCAATCTCTTGGATACGGTGCCAACTCTTGGCCACGGTGCCAAAGACCTAATTTGACCACGCCAAAGCCATGCCGACCATGCCTCCATGCCGCTGGATGCCAAACGGAAGGTTGCAACAATCAACGACTACCCTTCCTCCTGAGACGCAAATCTCAGCCTACAAGCTTGCCACTAAACCAAACGATTTGTGGTAACCTCTTGGCTGCGATGCCAAAGTTCCACGATTTTTTCCAAACCCTAATTTGGGCCGCGCCAAGAGCATGCACGAGTCGTGCTGGCCATGCCTCCATGCCGCTATCCGCCAAACGGAGGGTTGCAACAATCAACGGCCACCCCTCCTTCTGAGAAGCAAATCTCAGCCGTACAAGCTTGCCACTAAACGACTTATGCAAATCTCTTGGCTACACTGCCAACTCTTTGGACACGGCACACACTTATCCATTCCAATTCTTTGGTCACGACACCAAACCCTAATTAGCCACACCAAGAGCATGCGCAAGCCATGCCAGCACCGTGGCCACGCCACTGGCTACCAACGGAAAGTAACCACAATCAACGGCTAACCTTCCTCTCAAGATGCAAAATATCGACCGTCGAAGGTCACCACCGAGCCTGCAAGCCTCTCAATCTCAACTCTCCAAACAATAGCAACATGCTACACAAAACACTCGAGACATCAAAACATGTCACAAACTGGGGGATGCTCATCAGGGTATTGGTCTGGCGGTTTACAACGTGCGGCGTACACTACAGCCGTTAATAAATACAAGAAGTAATGGTGAAACATTTCCTTCATTATGGAAACATCAATTCCATGCGTTACCCGTTACCGCTTTCTTCCATTTACTCAACCGTTTCCACTTCTTACGAGACCAGGGTACATTTCGTTGCGACTTGTATAAATAGTTCTCACCTATTTCCACAAAAAAGAAGAAGGTTTGGTCAGGAGAATACAACACTCAGAAATCACTTGTTAGCTTTCCCATATGTTAGCTTTCCACTTTCTGATACAAGTCTTCAAACAACTACTCTTCCCGAATCAACTATTACCAACCCTTCTCCTTCACATTGTGACCGAAGCAAGTACGGAACTACCATTTCTTGGTTTAGGTCGGATTGTACAGATTGATCTCTCGAATCAAAGTACTCCCTTGCAGTACATTGTTTAGGGTTTAGACTCGCTTCTCACCCACACACTCGAAATTACCAAAATTAGCAGAAACTGTTTTCACCCTCAAACAATTGGCGACCACAGTGGGAGATTAATCTCTTGGTTACAATATCAACTTTAAAGTTTCAATTTCATTTTTCAAACGCCGATATAAGGATGGTAGAAGTAAACAATCCGCTCGAGAATCAATGGCTCAGTTATCAGTTATCACACGACGAAGAGTGACTGGGGACTTATCGCGGCGTCTCCCATAAAACTATGGCGGACATGCCTATGGATAGGGTTTGCACCAAAAATATAAGAGCAAATAGAAATAAGAAACACAGAGATACGTACTTGGAATATGTTTGCCTGCTTTATTGCTACCACGCCGCCGATAGGACCAGGACATGGAAACAAATCCAATAATACGAGGTAAACAGGATATGTGACACCTTTCATGGGCATAAAATTTTTTGGAGTTCGAATGGAGGAAGGTTTCTTGTTTTGGGCTATACACGGAAGAGGCAGCCGGACCCGCGCTGGCAAAGCTCCACGGCGCCAACAGGCCGCGGACAAGCTAGCATCAACAACTTGCATCCCAACTAGCACCACGATCGACGCCAACATGCCACTCCCAATGCCAAAAATCGATGTCATATATAGCAGCCGTCCCTGCCATTCCATGATCTAGCCAGCGCCATCTTTTCGCTCCACAGCCATCCAAAGTCTAGCGCCATCTTCTCCGCTCCACAACCAGCCAAAGCATGATGTAGTTTCTAAGTGGTAGTAAAGTTCATTCAACTCGGATTATGTAGACTCGATTTTAGACTCAAATTAAAATAGAAAACTTAAAAAGAAATTGTATTCAAGTTTATAAGAAGCACTGAGACTTTGGATTCCACCAATCTCCAATTTTTATGTGATTTAATCTAGTCAATATTTATGCAACTCTTTACGTTTAAAGTGATTCTAATATTTTTGCCTAGACAAGTAGATTCTCAAAACAATAGTTGTAAATCGAAAACATGGACCATCAAAAGATTTAACCTAAGCATGAACCATCAATTGAGAACACAACCACTTAATCAGAATCATATATTCGATTTCAGTTCAGTGCAAATAATCATAAAAGAATTACGAAAATTAAATAGAATTTACCACATAATAATTGGAAAAATGGCTTCCTCCGTCGCCTCAACAATGGGGTTTAGCTCCTCATATTAATCACTTGCTAAAAATATTTTTTTATGGTTCAAAAGTTGATTAAAAGATGAAAAACTATAACTCTGAATGTTTGCAACGGTGTATTGGAGTCGCAAAACGAATGACTGACTGTGACAAAGAAGTTACTGTAGAAGAGTTACAAATTTGAGACCCTGTTCTTATTTGCAACGGATGTTCTTCAGCAGCAGCAACAGAAATACGAGTTTCCTGCAACTTGATCAATTCGCCTCTGTAGTGTTACAAACTCCTCTGCGACTGCTCCAATAACTTCGTTTTCTTCCTTGGGACTTAAACACACCTTTTATACTACTCAGAAACCTAAAAATAGCGATTAATTCTCTCTTTTTCTTTTCGTGCAAGCCACGGAAATAATCTCTTCTGCCGACTTCCTTAATCGTTTCTGAGACTTTCAAACCATCCTAAACTCTTCCTTAGATAGAATACTACCTTAGGAAAAAATATCACGCGTTTAGTCTCCTGGAATTCCTAAAAAAATTCCACAAAGTTTCCGTGCAAAACTCAAACTCTGTTTCCTTTTTCCGGCTTATCCAGCCCAATTCGATTGATTCCAGCGCACATACCAGGCCTTTTTAGTTTAATCACGTCCAGAAAATTTCAGTGATTGAATCTCACTAAAAAATCTTCGAAATCCAATCGAAAGTTTGGTTCTTCGCTGGTTATTTCTTCCCGCCTTTTTCTGAATTTAAACGAAGAAGATGACCTCCCCCTATCCTGTGCTGGTATCCCTTTAGCAGCTGCCTGGAAATGGATGCCCCTTAATAATTGGTCAATCCTTATCCATTTGAGGGGTCCGAATAGCAAGTGTCCTCCGGGGTGCCCCGCGCAACTTTTAGAGCCGATTTTTCCAAAAATGTTTGTTGGCCAAAAATACCTACACACACATAAAACACCATAATAAGTACAAAAATGAGCACTATCAATATATAGAATCGAGACAAATTAGACACAAAAATGTGTCTATCAAATACCCCCAAACCTATTATTTGCTAGTCCTCGAGCAAAAATAAAATAAAATAAAATCCTAACTCACTGACGCAGGCATCATCGATTGCATTTAGCGTTTGCAATAAGCCTTTAAACCCCTAAGTGTCCCTAGTGGCGGAGTGTTGTCTCCGGAGGGCTTACAAGAGGTATACCCACAAAACCTTTACTCCAGACCTTAGCTATCTATGCAGAACCTTGGAAGGCACTAAAGAATCTCCTTGGTTGGCATACTTATTGACTACAGGAGGAAGTACCCTGATGCGAAATTCCAATTGTTGTACACGAGTTTGCACTCAAGCATACTAAAATTCATATAAAGTGACAGATCTCTACTCAGATAGTCGCACTATGGACATCAATATTCGGAGTCAAAACTAATCACATGGATAGATCAAGAAGATGGATATAGAGAAAAACATAGATGGTTTTGATGTTTACTAAGTGAACGGCGTTTCCCATATCTGTCTGAAGGCCTCCGCCAAAATGAACCTATCCTAATGGATTGAGATACTAGTCTGACTAATATCAAGACAACTGGCATATACAAGGGAACCAGTGATCGATAATCCTAATTCTATTTCAACACAACTGGCATATACAAGGGTACCAGTGGTCGACTTTATTCACTTTTTCTTTTCTCTTTTTTTTTTTCTTTTTTTTCTTTGTAACTCAATCACTCTAATTCACCCTAACATTGGTAACAACTTGAATCGTGGGCCCCACCTATCACTTAGAGAAACATGGTTTAAAAACAAAATAAAATAAAAAAAAAGTGAAAAGGACTCAACGAGATATGGTAAAACTATCATGTTATTTCTAACACCTGAGCTCTGTGCTTTTATGAATAGACTCTTCTAGATGTTTCCATCTAATCAGATTGGTTCCTCAACTCCTACTATCAAAATGGTTCCATCCACTTAGATTAGTTAGTGCAATCCTCAATAGGCATAAATTTCTAGGTTCTGGAGTTTATTTATTCATACTGCAACTAAAAAGTTTCTCCCATACCCCCAAACTTAAATCTAACATTGTCCTCAATGTTCTAAAGATAAAATTAAAAGCATGAACAAGGAGAAACTGTTACCATTTGAAGCAAAAGAGATAAGGAAAGATATTACCATGTTGCATGAGATTGGGTTACCTCCCAAAAAGTGCTAAATTTAAAGTCTTCAGCCAGACGTCAAATACCACAAAATGGCTAATTACCTTTCAAATCATATATCAATAGTCGAAACAACTGTGGGTCAACAAAAGCAAATAAAATTGCCACAATTATCAGACAACTGCACCAAATCAGAAAAATGAACAGACATAGCACATCCTCATCCAAGGTTTCCTGCAAGACAACTGGGTTTTTCTGTTGTGCCCATTTGGGCTTCATATGAGTGTCTTGACAAATTGACTCATTCGAACAACAAGTCTTTATAATTTCCTCCTGGACAATATCAGGAGGATCCGGTTGCGGAGTCGGAAGTGACTCTAGTAATACCTCAGGTACACTAGGCTCGAATCCCAAGTTAGGGACTTATAATGGAGATAATTGACCATTACTACCCCCAAACTTAGGGTAGTCAGTATTCTCGGACAAACCTCTAACTATTGCTTGAATTTCTGGATCCTCAGAGTTTTTAAAATACTCAATAGGTTCTTCTAGTTCAAAAGTTTGGTCACCTAACTGACTTAAGAGAATTTCCTCATCAAGTTCATCTAAGGAATCACCAAATAAAGTGTCGTCCCAATTATCCCGAGTTAGATCCTGAACTAAAGTGTTCATCATATTCACTTCTTCTAAATCATCGGAAGGTTGTCTATTAACATTAAAGACATTTAGTTCAGTGGTCATATTACCAAAGGATATGTTCATAAGTCCGGTCCTACAGTTGATGACAGCGTTAGCTGTGGCTAAAAATGGGCGACCTAAAATCATCGGTATTTGAGCACTAGGATCCTGAACAGGCTGAGTATCTAGAACAACGAAATCCACTGGATAAATAAATTTATCAACCTCAATCAGAACATCCTCTATGACACCACGAGGTATTTTGACAGACCTATCAGCTAATTGCAATGTCATTTTAGTCGGTTTCAACTTACCAAGACCTAGATGGTTGTATACATGATAAGGGAGTAAGTTCACACTAGCTCCTAAGTCAAGCAATGCCTTATCTACTGAATGATTACCGACCACACAAGATATGGTGGGGAATCCAGGGTCTTTATACTTAGGGGTTTTTTGGTTCAGAAGGATTGAACTTACCTGACCAGCTAAAAAGGCTTTCTTATGGACATTAAGCTTACGCTTTCGTGTATAAAGGTCCTTAAGAAACTTGGCATAAGCATGCATTTGCCTAATTGCTTCTAATAAAGGGATGTTAATGTTTACCTGCTTAAATATCTCTAGTATTTCGTTGAAAGTCGACTCTCTCTTTGTTGGAGCTAACAACTGTGGATATGGGGCTTTGGGTACAAAATGAGACCTGTCGGGAACCACATTGGCATCACTAGAAATTTTATCGGTTTCTTCAGTTAGTGGCTCCTTCTGGGGATCATCTTGGGAACTAGAAGTTGGATCTACAGTATGTCCACTATTAGGCATGGCTACCTTATTGTCTACCGTTTTACCACTCCTAAGGTTTGTGACAGAATTCACTTGATTAAATGGTTTTGCACCTACTTCATTAACTCCTATAGGGTTGGGTATCGGTTGACTAGGGAACTTACCTTTTTCTCTTAGAGACTCATTGATCAGACTAACCTGGTCTTTCAATTCAGAAATGGCCTGACTATGTTCTTGTCCTATCCTATTACTAGCTTCTATGCTTTGTGAAAGCAATTGACACATATTTTCAGTATTTTGAATAAACGAGGTGAGAGTTTCCTCTAGACTTAAGAGTTTCTTATCAGACTGATTCTGAAACTGAGTTGATCCTGAAGTATTCTTAGTATATCCAAAACCTGGGGGAACATTAGAATTACTAAACTGACCTTGGTCCTTAGACCATGAAAGGTTCGGATGGTTTCTCCAACCAGGATTATAGGTTTCTGAATATGGGTCAAACTTCTGACGGTTATCAAACCTAGTGTTATTATAGAGAGCATTGGCTTGCTCTTTATTATTCTGGCATTCCCAAAAAGGCTCTACTCTACCACTAGTGTGACCCAATTCTAAAGCTTCTAACCTTTTTGCTATAGCATCAATTTTTGCATCTGATTCATAGCCTCCTTCTACCCTATTAACGTTTCCTCTACCTAGAAGAATTGTTCTCTTGGGTTCCCTACAATATTCCCATTGCTGGGTCTTTTCAGCGATTTCATTCAAAAATTCCATCGCCGCATCAACAGTTTGGTTTTCAAAACCACCAGTGCATAGAGACTCAACCATGGTTGTTGTCGAATAATCTAAACCCTCATAAAGGATTTGAACTAGCCTAACCTTTTCTAAACCATGATGAGGACATTGGGCTAATAAGTCATTGAACCTTTCCAAATACCTATATAACGATTCTCCCTCCTGTTGAGAAAATGTGCAGATTTGCGTCCTAATAGACGATGTTTTGTGCCTAGGGAAAAACTTGTTCAAAAAGGCAGATGTAAGTTGTTCATATGTTTCTATTGAACCGGAAGCCAAACTATATAGCCACGATTTGGCTTTATCTTTCAGGGAAAAAGGAAATAACCTAAGTTTCAAAGCATCATCATCAAGGTCTCTAATCTTTAGGGTACTACAAATTTCCTCAAAATCCCTAACATGGAAGTATGGGTTTTCATTTTCTTTCCCTAAAAAGATTGGGAGCATCTGTAGGGTCCCAGGCCTAAGTTCATAATTTGCTTCAGTTCCGGCTAACCTGATACAAGAAGGACGAGTAGTCCTAGTTGGGTTCAACAAAGCTTTCAAAGTTGCCATTGCTGGCACTATCGGGATATTTGGGATTCTATGCAATCACAAAACAAGGCTGACTCAACCAAATCAAACCTAATTTTCTAGCAAACAAAAAGCATGATGGTTCCACTTAGATTGTTTCTAGACCAGCTTCTATTCTTTCGAAAAGGAACTCGTTACAATCTGAGCAAACCCCTCTGGAATCAATCTGATTCAAAGTAAGTTGAATCGAGGCGAGGGAAGCTCAGTGGAGCTTTGATACCCAAGGCCTCACCGGTTACAAGGCGGCGCAGTCACGCATTAAACTCACAGAAACCATCATGAACTTCGAAGTATGCTCAAAAGAGTAACCAATATTTTTCGAACGACTTTCCTATTAAGCTCGTTACCCTATCGGTCTCGTTCTAGTCAAAATTTTAGGCTTAGGTTCGCGTTTGGTTTCGTTTTCCTAAGGCGGGCAAGAAGAGAACGGTGATGAAATCCGAACTCTTATCTTGTATGGCCAGTCCTTGCCCTTTACTAGGAAATTAAAGAATCCGTTTCCAAGTCCTCAGCATATATGCAAACGAAGGAATACAGTAAACCCGCTGACAGGGGATTCACGGGTGTTTCGAAAAACTTACCTCCCGTACCAGACGGGCGAAGAACCGTTGAAGTCGACTCGGGCCACGACTCCTATGTCATGTACGAACCCGAGGGGACGAGGCGATATCTTAATCACCGTCCTTCTCTGCACACAGTTTTTATTTAAGCCAACCCTTCCGTAGGGTTTAAAAATAATAATGTCCCAGTCCAAAAATAAAGTCCAAAAAGTGTCCAAAAATAAAAAGAAAAATTACAAAAAATAAAACCCTATTTACAGTTTCTAAAAATAAACCAAAATAACTATATACAAAATCTTCTTCTTCACTCCTTTCGGATTCCTCTTTTCTTTCCTTCTTTGGCGATGCTTTCCTTTTATAGCACTTTTTCTTTCCTTGTAGCTTCGCTCGAAATCTGAAAAGAATCAAAAAATACCAAAGGCGTAAAAGAGAACAAAAATTCTAAAAGAGATAAAATAAATCTAAAACCTAAAACCTAATACAAATCCGCATCGGCGGCGCCAAAAATTGATGTAGTTTTTAAGTGGTAGTAAAGTTCGTTCAACTCGGATTAAAGTGATTCTAATATTTTCGCCTAGACAAGTAGATTCTCAAAACAATAGTTGTAAATCGAAAGCATGGACCATCAAAAGATTTAACCTAAGCATGACCCATCAATTGAGAACACAACCACTTAATCAGAATCATATATTCGATTTCAGTTCAGTGCAAATAATCATAAAAGAATTACGAAAATTAAATAGAATTTACCACATAATAATTGGAAAAATGGCTTCCTCCGTCGCCCCAGCAATAGGGTTTAGCTCCTCATATTAATCACTTGCTAAAAATATTTGTTTATGGTTCAAAAGTTGATTAAAATATGAATAACTACAACTCTGAATGTTTGCAACGGTGTATTGGAGTCGCAAAACGAATGACTGACTGTGACAAAGAAGTTACTGTAGCAGAGTTACAAATTTGAGACGTTGTTCTTATTTGCAACGAATGTTCTTCAGCAGCAGCAGCAGAAATACGGGTTTCCTGCAACTTGATCAATTCGCCTCTGTAGTGTTACAAACTCCTCTGCGACTGCTCCAATAACTTCGTTTTCTTCCCTGGGACTTAAACACACCTTTTATACTACTCAGAAACCTAAAAATAGCGATTAATTCTCTCTTTTTCTTTTCGTGCAAGCCACGACAATAATCTCTTCTGCCGACTTCCTTAATCGTTTTTGAGACTTCCAAACCATCCTAAACTCTTCCTTAGATAGAATACTACCATAGGAAACAATATCACGCGTTTAGTCTCCCTGGAATTCCTAAAACAATTCCACAAAGTTTTCGTGCAAAACTCAAACTCTGTTTCCTTTTTCCGGCTTATCCATCCCAATTCGATTGATTCCAGCGCACATACCAGGCCTTTTTAGTTTAATCACGTCCAGCCCAGCAAATTTCAGTGATTGAATCTCACTAAAACATCTTCGAAATCCAATCGAAAGTTTGGTTCTTCGCTGGTTATTTCTTCCCGCCTTTTTCAGAATTTAAACGAAGAAGATGACCTCCCCATATCCTGTGCTGGTATCCCTTTAGCAGCTGCCTGGAAATGGACGCCCCTTCCTAATTGGTCACCCCTTATCCATTTGAGGGGTCCGAATAGCAAGTGTCCTCCGGGGTGCCCCGCGCAACTTTTAGAGCCGATTTTTCCAAAAATGTTTTTTGGCCAAAAATACCTACACACACATAAAACACCATAATAAGTACAAAAATGAGCACTATCAATATAAAGAATCGAGACAAATTAGACACAAAAATGTGTCTATCAAAGCAGCGCCATCCTCACCTTTCGAAACAACGCCATGGCTCCAGCACTCCGTGGTCAAAACCTCGCCATCTCTGCACGATACACCTACGATCAATAGAACCAGAGCCGCTTCCGCCACCCAAACGTTTCTTCAAGTATGACAGCTCCAACCGTCACCAGAGCTGCTGCTACTCCACCATCAGGGCAAGAGACTGGAGGATCCGGAAGAAGCCGACCTCCTTTTATCACTGACGATTTTATGGAAAGACAAAAGGTTCTCGTAAGGCTCAGACAGACGTGTCTATAACTCAGAAAGAGATACCTATTTCCTCAAGACACTGAAGGAGCGACCACCATAAGAGTCACGTCAACCCAAGAGGGAGTTGACAAGGAATACTTTTAACATCCGGTGTAGGCACTTCAGCAGGACGTGCGTTTATATATGAAGAGGCTCGCTTTGCTCTTGAATGCACAGTAGAAGGGAATCAGCAATCCAATTTCATCATATGTAAAGATCATGAACGACTTCTCCAAAATCGAGGCAAAGGAAATCAGCAACCCTCCTGAGTTCACAGAGACCCTCTTCCCGTCAGGAGATGCATGATTTCAAGGGACTTCGCCCACAAAATCGTGCAGTCTATGATGAAACATTTATGTGAGGTTCTATGTTTTTCCAAGGTGTAGCGTAAAGACATATTTGCATCCCTCAACCGCATTGCATCAGGAAAGCAGTTGTTTCCATCCAGGAAATCCGTTCCCAAACCCCAACCTCTCCTGGAAAGCACGATTGATAGATGAAACTGGGGACTCCTAGACACAATTCGCTTGAAGGGTGTCCAGTTTGACATCATGCTGATTGACGCAGACGCTCCGCTTCAACGTCCTTCAGCAGCGGCTCCGCTTCAAGGTTCGATCCCACGACAATGTAGTCTCTTCTGATTACATCTGCTACCAAGAACTGTTGTTGCTTATTTGCCGATACCATCCAGAGCTCCACCGCAGAAGCAATCACTACAAAGATCTACACGGAATCCCTTCACTGTCAAAGCTCAGAAGACACAGTCAGCCAAAATGACATATCCACAACAAGGTCATCTACCCTTCAAGGTTGTAGCACAAGAATATCATCACTTCTATGTCTAGAAGAATCCTTCAACACTTTACGAGGCCGCGGTGGATCCCAAGCCTGCTCAGAGGAAAACGGCTTCAGAAACTAGAGAAAAATGCGACTGGGGACTGCTCATCGCAGTCCATCCCGAGGATCATGAAAGACTCATGAGATAACTCCAGAGACGTGGATGAAACATATTCTTGAAGAAACAGAGGGAGCCACAATAAACAACATAACTCTCTCATATCTACCTCTTCGCTATCCAGAGTATTTCTTCCATGTGATATCCTGAGCATCCCAGCGTCACATCCAGAAGAGTACGATAAGCTTGTATAAAATCCGGTGGACATGGATTTAAGGCGATGCAATGAAAGTATGCTACACATGGGTACTACCAGCATGAGACGCTTTTACCCCCCTCAACCTGGTTATTTCTGATTTCAACATCATCACTGCCGAAGTTTTACGAGCCGCAAGAATTTCTCAACATGAAGCCGTACATGTGCATCGAAGACTCCAAAAGCACACCACAAAGATACATTCACATATTCGGCCATGGCATCAGATCTAACAGAGATATAACGGGGACTGCTCATCGCATCGCATTCCATACGATAGTCCAAGATTCAGAAGCTTGTTCGAAGGATGTCTATTGGAACAAAGTCCTTGAAGACTTGATAGCAGCACATCGGTAACAGAATGTCTCCCAACTCATTTATTTCGTCCTGTGGCTTCGGAAGGTTTCTACCATACAATCATCCACAACATATCATCATCGCGATCAGAAGGTCTAGACACTGAACAACCTAAAATAAAGGATGGACCGACAAAGCAACCACAATCTCCAAGGTTAGCCCTGACATGATCATTGCCGAGCATATATTTCATCCATCCATCCCAAGAATGCAATGGAGTTTGGCAAATTTTGGATCTACTAGAGAGACACTGTAGATGAAAGCACGGATCAAGACGAGCGACAAAAAATAGAAGAGGGTCGATACCTCTTTTCGAGCGGACGGAGTTTCTAGAGTTTGAACAGAATAAAGATTCCTTCTTACTCCATGAACGGGAATAGATGACTGGGCGCGACTATGCCACCTTGGGTCCGCAACATCCCTCCTGAATTCTTCCTGATTTTTACTGTCGGGATGTTTTCACCTCCTAAAAGAGTTCAAAACCTAAATGTTTCCGCGTATGAGATAGGAAATTACTTTCCGATCGAAATGGAGGAGCGAACCGTCAAAATATGAGTTCGTACGATAATTCTACAACGATTCTAGTAAGGGGCGCTAATTAGGGTTTCGGCATGACAAACCCTAATTTAGACAAAGTTGTCATCATTCCACGGAACTGAAGCAAGTCTTCACCCTTCCACGGAACTGAAGCCAGTCGTCATCCTTCCACAGAACTGAAGCCGGTCGTCACCATTCCACGGAACTGAAGCCGATCGTCACTCTTCCACGAAACTGAAGCCAGTCGTCATCCTTCCACGGAACTGAAGCTAGTCTCCACCATTCCACGGAACTGAAGCCATTCGTCACCCTTCTACGGGATTGAAGCCAGTTTCCTTCCTTCTATGGAACTAAAGCCAGTTTCCATCGTTCCACGGGCCCGCAACATTTCTCCCGAATTCTCTCCGAGTTTTACTGTTGGACTGTTTTCACCTCCTAAACGAGCTCGAAACCAGTATTCCCGCGTGGGGAGATAGGAAATTCTTTTCCGATCGAAATGGAGGGGCGGACCGTAAAAATACGAGTTCGTACGAGAATTCTACAACGATTTTAGTAAGAGGCGCTAATTAGGGTTTTGGCATGCCAAACCCTAATTTAGACAAAGTTGACAGGCGCCATCACCACCATTTGGTAGCCAAAGTTCCAGCGCCAGCAGCCTGCTTTCTTTCCAATGCCAGCAGCCTATATCCTTCCAGCGCTGACAGCTTTCATCCTTCCAGCGCCAACAACTTGCATCTTTCCAGCGCCAGCAGCTTGCATCCTTTCTAGCGCTAGCAGCTTGCGTCCTTCCAGCGCCAGCAACTTGCATCCTTTCCAGCGCTAACAGCTTGCGTCCTTCCAGCGCTAGCAGCTTGCATCCTTTCCAGCGCTAGCATCTTGCGTCCTTCCAGCGCAACTTCTCCACCCATAGCTGATTGCACCAATAACACGCATACCGAGAGGGAGCCAACAAAATCCCTTGCCAAGCCTACGCCAACGGCTCCATATCACTTCAAGACTACGTCAAAAACTCCGAGTTCCCTAGCCTAGCCAAGCTGACTCCAACTATTTGCATCCCGGCCAGCAACCACCTCTACCACTCCGCGTCCTAGCTAGCAACATCACGAGAAGAATCTACGGAAAGCCACCAACACAAGAATCACGAATTCTCCTTACCTCCCGAAAAAGGTTAGACGGATCTTCCTGACCATCTCTTCATGACTTGTCGTTTCGATTTTGTCCTTGTCTATCACCATCTTATGCTTACCTCGCAACAAAGCCCCTATTCCGAGCTAAGAAGAGGACTTAATATTGATGGTGGTTTTTAGCTTAGGGTTAAAATCGTAAAACCTTAGTCGAACACTGACGTCGCACTTGAGTAATAATGTCGCCACTAGCACATTTATTGAACCATTCAACATGTCTGCGTAAAATTACCGGGGTACCTTTTTTATGTATATGCCATGCTCCACGGTAGAGCCATCGGTACTGACTGGCATCATCTCTACGCATGCCGACCGCGCATGATAGACAAACGTGCCAATGGCATGCTATGTCAGCCACATCTTCGCGCCAAAAGCATGTCGACCATGCCAGCCGCACCACCGTGCCAATGGCATGACATGCCATCCACATCTCCGCGCCAAAGGCATGCCGACCATGCCAGCCGCACCACCGTGCCAATGGCATACCATGCCAGCCACATCTCGGCGCCAAAGGCATGGTTGGCCGCACCATCGTGCCAACGACATGTCATGCCAGCCACATATCCGCGCTATAGGCATGCCGACCATGCCAGCCGCACCACCGTGCCAATGGCATGCCATGTCAGCCACATCTCCGCGCCAAAGGCATGCCAATCATGCCAGCCGCACCATCGTGCCAATGACATGCCATGACACCCACATATCCACGCCAAAGGCATGCCGACCATGTCATCGTGCCAATGGCATGCTATGCCAGCCATACCTCCGCACCAAAGACATGCTGGCCATGCCTCCATGCCGTTGGATGGAAAACGAAGGGTTGCAACAATCAACGGCCACCCTTCCTTCTTAGATGCAAATCTCAGCCCTCCAAGTTCGTCACCAAACGCGTGGAAACTTTTGGCTCAATGCCAAGCCCTAATTTTCGCCGCGCTTGAACTATGCCAAAACCCTAATTTTTGGCCGCGCCTAAAACTATGCCAAAATCCTAACTTGGCCGCGCCTAAACCATGCCGGCCATGCCTCTATGCCGCTGGCTTCCAAACGGAAGGTTGCAACAATTAACGACTATCTTTCCTCCTGAGATGCAGATCTCAGCCGTACAAACTTTCCACCAAACGACTTGTGGCAATCTCTTGGCTACGGTGTCAACTCTTGGCCACGGTGCCAAAGCCCTAATTTGGCCACGCCAAAACCATGCCGTCCATACCTCCGTACCGCTGGCTTCCAAACGGAAGGTTGCAACAATCAACGGCTATCCTTCCTCCTGAGATGCAGATATCAACCATACAAACTTGCCACCAAACGACTTGTGGCAATCTCTTGGATACGGTGCCAACTCTTGGCCACGGTGCCAAAGCCCTAATTTGGCCACGCCAAAGCCATGTCGGCCATACGTCCACGCCGCTGGCTTCCAAACAGAAGGTTGCAACAATCAACGACCATCCTTCCTCCTGAGATGCAGATCTCAACCGTACAAACTTGCCACCAAACGACTTGTGGCAATCTCTTGGTTGCGGTGCCAACTCTTGCCCACGGTGCCAAAGCCCTAAATTGACCATGCCAAAGCCATGCCGGCCATGCCTCCATGCCGCTGGCTTCCAAACGTAAGGTTGCAACAATCAACGGCTACCCTTCCTCCTGAGACGCAAATCTCAGCCGTACAAGCTTGCCACCAAACCAAACGATTTGTGGCAACCTCTTGGCTGCGATGCCAAAGTTCCACGGTTTGTGCCAAACCCTAATTTGGACCGCACCTAGAGCATGCACGAGTCGTGCTGGCCATGCCTCCATGCCGCTGTCCGCCAAATGGATGGTGGCAACAATCAACGGCCACCCCTCCTTCTGAGAAGCAAATCTCATCCGTACAAGCTTGACACCAAACGAATTATGCCAATCTCTTGGATACACTGTCAACTCTTTGGCTACGACACACACTTAGCTATGACAATTCTTGGTCACGGCACCAAACCCTAATTAGCCACGCCAAGAGCATGCGAAATCCATGCCAGCACCGTGGCCACGCCACTGGCTACCAACTGAAAGTAACCACAATCAACGACTAACCTTCCTTCCAAGATGCAAAATCTCGACCGTGGAAGGTCACCACCGAGCCGGAAAGCCTCCCAAGCTCAACTTTCCAAACAATAGCAACATGCTACACAAAACACTCGAGACATCAAAACATGTCACAAACTGGGGGATGCTCATCAAGGTATTGGTATGGCGGTTTACAGCGTGCGGCGTACACTACGCCTGTTACAAGAAAGTGTTATAAGAGTGAGGCAGTTAATAAATACAAAACGTAATGGTGAAACGTTTTCTTCATTATGGAAACATCAATTCCAGGGGTTACCCGTTATCGCTTTCTTCCATTTACTCAACCGTTTCCACTTCTTACGAGACTAGGGTACATTTCGTTGCGACTTGTATAAATAGGTCTCACCTATTTCCACCAAAAAAAAAAGAAGTTTTGGTCAGGAGAATACAACATTCAGAAATCACTTGTTAGCTTTCCCATCTGTTAGATTTCCACTTTCTGATACATGTCGTCAAACAACTACTCTTCCCGAATCAACTATTCTGGTCTCAACACTCTCTTCGCTTCCCTTCCTATACCAACCCTTCTCCTTCACTTTGTGACCGAAGCAAGTCTGGAACGACCATTTCTTGGTTTAGGCCGGATTTGTACAGATCTCTTGAATCAAAGTACTCCCTTGCAGTACATTCTTTAGGGTTTAGACTCGTTTCTCACCCACACACTCGAAATTACCAAAATCAGCAGAAACTGTTTTCACCCTCAAACAGTATGGAGAAAGCTCTTGAAGAAGGATGGCTTCGTCATAAAAGCAGGTTGGCCCATAGCTGGCATACCTGATCTTACTTTGAGGAGAGACAACATGTATTTACTAGACACAATAGCCACTATGAGAAAGTTGCTCGAGAAACATATATCATGGTCGAAAAAACATAATAAGAAGGAGTCGCCAGTTACCCTTCTAAGTACAGAGAACAAACCCACGAAAGGGCTGATCTATGTCAACGGGCATTATGACGGATGGAAAGCTGAGTGATTAAATATTCTCCGAGCCAATTTTAACACTGAAGCACACCAATTCAAACCTGATTTAGAGATTCAATTAGCTTTGAAGCAGAGTGATGTCAGACAGCAAATAAATTTTAAGCAAGTAGAAAAGCTTTGCATGCCATTTTTAAAGTTCAAGAAGGATGAGGCACTTTCAATTGGTATTCAGGCCTTGGATTTGAAGCTACCATTTGGAGAGATGGAGGTTCTCCGGGAGAATTTGGAGCTAATCAGAAGACACTTGGGTCTTTAGCAAGTAGAAGTGTTGGATGATTAAGATTTTCTGAATCTGGTGGTGTATCAGCCATGAGTGAAAATCTCATGTCTGTTAATGTATGTGATGGTTTGAGTTTTTTCATTCACTGCTTTTTTGGTTAATCTTAATGTACAAATTAGTGGTTGATTTTTGAATCAAAACATTTTTTTTGAATGTTCCAATCTAGGATGGGATTTCTGCTAGTATGGGTTAACTCACAACTGCTATACAACAGAAAAATGGTCAACAAAACATAAATCTAAGGATAGGATTTTTACTGAAATGCTTTAGCGCAAACCAACAGAATCAGCAAAATGGGTAGAAGGTATGAATTCTGTAGTGTACAATGTAGAAGAAAAATACAGTAATATGGTTTTGAGCAGTTTTGTTTGACAGCATAGATTCTTAGGTAGTCTAGGTTTCCTAAATTGGAGTAAAGTGTGGTTTCCTGATTGAAGTAGAACTTGGTTTCTAAGTAATCACCCTATTGTATAAAGAAATGGTATTGATCATATAAAGAAATCTTACAAAATAAAAACACTGACAGCCTTATTTATATAGATACACAGACACAAAGACAGGATGTCATAACTGTCTCAACAGACAAGAAACACTAAGCGCACCAGCTCACCTAAAGGGCTACCAACAGACTTATAAAGAAAAGGGGCACCACTACACATAACTAGAATACACACTCTCATTATCCCCCCTTAAGTTGAACTGGAGATAATACTTTCAACTTGTCACGTAAAATATCAAAACGAGAAGTGCATAATACCTTGGTGAAAACATCAGCAACAAGAGCATCAGTAGAGATAAAGTAGACTTGGAGAACCTTAGACTGAACTAGCTCTCTTATGAAATGAAAGTCAATAGCAACATGCTTCATCCTGCTGTGAAGAACTGGATTGGAAGCAAGAGACAAAGCACCTATGTTGTCACAAGCAAGGGATGGAGTAAGGGATTGAAAAACATGTAGATCCTTAAGAAGTTGACAAACCCAGAGAACTTCAGCAGCAGTGTGGGCTAAGGATTTGTACTCTGCCTCTGTAGAACTTCTTGCAACTGTAGGCTGCTTCTTTGAAGACCAGGACATAGGACAAGAACCAAAAAAGACACAGTACCCACTTGTAGAACGTCTATCATCAGAGTTACCAGCCCAATCTGAGTCTGAATATGAGGACAAAGCAGTCAAGCCCTTGTTTAAGACAATTCTATAATCAAGTGTACCCTTTAAGTACCTGAGAATCCTCTTAGGAGCCATTAGATGAACATCTGTAGGATTACTCATATGCTGACAAACTTGATTCACGGCATAACAAATTTCAGGTCTGGTCCAAGTGATGTACTGTAATGCACCTACTAGTGATCTATATTCTGTAGCATCAGATAAAGGAATACCATTATTTTTGCTCATTTTGATAGAAGCAATAGCTGGAGTACTACAAGGATTTGAAGCAATCATATTTATCTTCTTTAAAAGATCTAATATATACTTGGTCTGAGATAAATGCATGGCTGAGCTATTTCTCTTAATTTCTAGACCCAAGAAGTAATGAATATCTCCCAAGTCTTTAACAGGAAAAGACTTAGAAAGAGTGGATATTACCTTATTACAGAAAGATGGAGAAGAGCCTGTAATTAAGATATCATCCACATAGACTAAAATGATGCATAACAGAGGACCCTGCTTGTATATAAAAAGGGATGTATTAGCATAAGAAGTTTGAAAACCAATAGCTAGCAAAGAATCCATGAGCTTTTCATACCATGCCCTGGGTGCTTGTTTCAACCCATAAATAGACTTATGAAGTTTGCAAACATGATGAGGATGATCTTTGTCTTCAAAACCAGGAGGTTGAGACATGTACACTGCCTCCTGAAGATCACCATAAAGAAAGGCATTGCTTATGTCCAACTTCTTAACCTGTCAATCATTATGAACTGCAATAGATAAAATCAGTCTAATAGTAGTGGGTTTTGCAACAAGACTAAAAGTTTCATGATAATCCAACCCTTCTTGTTGATTGTAACCTTTCCCATTAATCTGGATTTGAACGTTTCAATACTGCCACCAGGATGATGTTTGATCTTAAAAACCCATTTACAACCAACTAAATTGGTAGCTTCAGATGGATCTACCAAACTCTAAGTACCAGTAGACTGAAGAGCTGAATGTTCAGATATCATGGAAGGAAGCCAATTTGGATGTTGCATAGCTTGCTTGTAGGATGCAGGAAGAGACTCAAATACTTTAGATAATAAAGCTATATTCAGAGCAGGGGCGGAGATAGAGTAGTGCAAGGGTGTGCACTTGCACCCCCTGCCCAGCTAGCTCCAAAGCCCTTTTAAAGCCCAATTAAACATACAGTGTCATATACAAGCCTATTTTTTGCTATTTTGCACCCCCTAAAAAAAATTTGTACCCCAAGGAAGATTTTTGCACCCCCTACTTACGAATTCTACCTCCGACCCTGCTTTGTGGCTCTCGAATGTCTTATTCCCAGTCCTCAAAGCTTCTTAGGTCTGTTGATTCTATCCCAAGCCATCCAACAAATTCTTTTTCTTTCTCTGCTAGCACCGCACATAAATTCCCTCATGATTTTCACATTTTCTTTTCTGCTGCCACTGGGATTTGTAATAGTGCCATGAAATAAACTGGTAGGCTTGCCAACGCAGTGTTAATTAGTATTTGATCTTTGAGCTCTTGATAGAAATCTTCTCCTCCATTTTGCTAGTATTTGCTGAAAATTTTCTACGATAGGTTCCCACACTGAAATCTGCTTTACTGTTGCTCCAAGAGGCATTCCAAGGTACTTGAGAGGAACCTTTTCTACCTTACAATATATAATGTTTGCAATTTCATCTACATTGTGGCCTGCACGTATGTTTTTTTCCAGATTTACTCTTAACCATGTAATGACTTCATAGAATTGAAGAATAAGCACTAGATTTTCTGCCATCTCCTCTTTTGCATCTAGGAAAATCAATGTGTCATCAGCAAATAGTAGATGTGACATACTGATTTTGTTAGGGTACCGACCCTAAACTCGTCATAAGCCCATGGGTAGAACTCAACTCGAAAACTGGTTGACTAGATGAGGGAACTCATTGACTTATAAACTACCAATTAAGCCCCATCTAACCAATGTGGGACTAGGATCCCAACATCCCGCCACGCTTCCAGAACCAACGTCCTCGTTGGCCCACTCTATCGACACTGACCCGAAGGTATCCCTTTTTCTTATGGCGGCTTCACTCCCCTATCAGTATTCAATGCGGGTGACAACTACGCCCATACATAGGTGCCCTAACACTTTAATCTAGCCTATAGGTCACCCCTTCCATGGAGAGGGCACGAGTCGTGGTGGTTGGATTTGATACCAAATATTAGGGTACCGACCCTAAACTCGTCATAAGCCCATGGGTAGAATTCAACTCGAAAACCGGTTGACTAGATGAGGGAACCCATTGACTTATAAACTACCAATTAAGCCCATCTAACCAATGTGGGACTAGGATCCCAACAGATTTGGTTATGAATATTAAACCCTGATATCATGTTAAGAGCTTCTCCTTTTCTTAATAGTTTTGTGAGCATTTGTGCTACAAGGATGAATAAGAAAGGGCAAAGGGCATCACCTTGTGTCAATCCTTTCTGATGTTTGAACTTTGAGGTGGTACTTCCATTAATTAGAATAGAAGATGATAAACACCAGTATATCCAGCTTCTCCATTTCCCCTCAAAACCAGAACCTTCAAGAAGTGAATCAAGACAATTCCAATTTACATTGTCAAAAGATTTTTATTTGTTGACCTTTGGAAGCACCCCGATGCTCTGAAATCAGTTTAGGTATCACTGTCTTGAACCTATTTGCCAGAGTTTTTGAGATTATCTTGTAAATACCTCCTACTAGACTGATTGGCATGAACATGTTTGGTCTATTTGAGTCTTCCTTCTTGGGTATTATCCAGCTATTATGCCTCTTTCTGCATCCTCTTACCAATACTCTTTGATGTTTTGATGGCAAGATTGATAGGCTTTTAGGTTGGGAACACATAAAACCTAAAACCAGATATTCCACCTGCTTGTCCTGGCAAGCCTGCAGCAGCACAGAAAGATGGTATAGGTGGAGAGGACATAAAGCGCATGCACGAAAAATGGGAATAGACACTGATATCTCAGCAAAAGCGCTGCGGGTGGATAGTGGCAAACAAGACTGAACGTGAAACTAAACTTCGGTTTTTATACTTTCATCACTGTAGTTCTTGTAATGTCTCTGCTCGATGTCTGGGAATTAAAGATCTTTTCCATAATCCATTTTATTTTCGTAGAATCTAACTTCAACTATTCACATCAAAAGAATAAAACAATATTGCAGAATCGAAGGTAATTATATCAACAACAAAAAATGTCCGAACATGTATTCTCATTTGGGTTTTGACAAACAATTTATTCATGGCTGCTCTTGGTAGTTCATCGAGTCCTAACTCGATGCCATATTCAAATAAGGTTAGGACTACATATCGAGTCCCTTAAGGTCGAAACATGATTCTAACACGTCACACACGCGCTTTCTTTCCAAGAGTCAGCTTGCTCGAACAGAGATAAAGCTGACAGTTCCTGAAAAGTCTGAAATGTACAATTTGATTCTTTCCTTTTCCTTCATATGCACCAATACATTACAGTATTTATCTAACTACAGATTGAGATTATGGTTTCCTAAAATAATTGCTGAATTCATAACTTGTCTGCAAGCTGTGGAAAACGCTGGAATAACCATGTCACACCTTTGATAGCTACCTGCAATTTTAAGCAAAACAAAAAGAAGACATAACTGACGGGAAAGAAGTATCACTGTACTTGCAGAAAATAAGATTGCATCCCTTAAAGTAGTAACACTAATACTCTAAAGATATAAACTAATACAATGAAGCATAAAACTGCTTGATTTCCGACAAGGGTGAAGAGGGAATTGGGGTACATACCAGAGCAGACTCCCCAGGCTTGATAAATGGTTCGACACTGTCTCTCCCGTAACTGAGTTCGTAAACAACAGAAAGACAGTTCAGATACAGCAACTAAGCATAAAAGGTTAAATTTATGATGATTAATGATTATTATCTCTTTCCTATGAAAGAGTCTGCTTAGTGGTATATGCATGAAAATGAGAACATATGGCAAAATAGCAATGAGCATGTTACACAGTTAGATTTAAATTGGTGGGACAGGAGAAATGTAATACACCTACATAAGCTTCGACTAATAAGATAAGTGATTATTATTGTTGTGTGAAGATGATGGTAATTGGTAAATCAAACAAAGCAAACACAGAGAGCAAACATAATGGAAAAGGGCAGTTGGGAACAAGGTTTCCGATTACACCAATTCTAATCATAGAAAGTTTCAACAGACCATATTCATTTTTATGGAATGTAAAAGGTTGAAAAGAAAAACGGAAACACCATTTTGCAACTTACATTATCTGCTTCTTCCCATTTACTACCTCCAACCGGTAAAAGCTGCACCCCTTGCTAAATGGGAAAGGCTTTCCCTGCCATGCTGTTCAATGAAAATATTTGTCACCATTAGCAGATTGATGTTCTTAGAAGTTAGAAACAAAAGGAGGTGAAAAACCCAAGGCCATATATATGCCAGATTTTTATTAAAAAACTAACTTAATAAGTTCCCATTTCCATTAAAAATACTTGTAAATTTTTATCACACCCTACATTAATATGTGGACTAGATAGGAAAACTGTGTCTTATGCTCTTCCTCTATTCCAGATAAAAATAAAATAATCTACAAGGTAAATTGCACAGGGTTATTTTAGATAGAATCGAGATAAAACTAAGATGGTTTTCCATTTAACAACTTCCCCTGCGGTAACAAATGCTAACAAGACAAAGTAATCCTGTACATACCTAAGTGCCATGTAACTCCAACAGCTAGAGAATCTTCATTAGATATGTCGTCAATAACAAACTGCAGATCTTTGCTGATAGAGTCGGTGAACTTCTTGAAGAAGTCCAGAATGGCCTACATCATTAGTTGGTTCAAATACTGTAGGAACCAGCCCATAAATAGCAAAAACAATAAAAAGGTAAGTCTTTGGCAGGGCTTACGCAACCTCAAGACAGTATAGGAGTAGCACTTCTCAGCCTCAGGGGATATGACATAAAATGTGGGACTCCAGTTGCATGGGTGGGTCTGGACTTTTAGATATCATATACACGGACACCTTTATCCCTCCTCACTGTATACACTATTTTGTGTCTCTCGCTGTTTTTTCTCTCAAATGCTTCCTTCACGGGAAAAAGGATTCATAGTAAATCAGGTCAGAGTGATTTCACATTGAAATGATTTTCAAACCTAACAATTCAGGCTGCCAACCTAACCGAAGCTACTTTTATAGAAGTCAATCTCTCTTTCTCTTGTTTTTTTATTCAATTGACAATCAACAGATTTAAAAGAACATAGTAAGATGTGAAGCATAAAGACTAAATAATAAGAAAGTTATTCTTTACCATTTATGTAAAGATGACCGTATGGGTGTATGCAATAGATTTAGAAACAACAACAAGGGATAGTGGAGCCAAGTTACCCTAAATAAGCCGACATGACAACTATTCAAAGCAAGACATTATTCCAGTTATAACCAAGACCTATTTGAGTTAGATGAAACAACTAAAGATGCTAAAAATTGTTTTCTAGGACATAACCAATATCAAAACAGCGAACGAGAACTGCTGGTTGCTCTCCAAATTGGTTACTACAGTTGCGTAAGAGAAAGAAATCAATAATGTTAAAATCGAACCATTTGGATATAACCATTTAAAGTGCTTCAGCTAAAACTTATCTCCCGTATTACTAATTTACAACAAATATCAGCAAGGAGATATCAAGGCATGTGCTACTAAGGCTAAAGGCATGTGTGCATGCGGCCATTTTCATGGAAGTTGAATATGTGAAGCCGTGCTTAGAATAACACAACATGCAGGGCTAGCATTCAGAATGTCTGGTCAGGCAGTGGGTAAACAGGAAAGAAGGGTGGTTTCAGATTTTCATTCTTTAGCTATTAGGAGGAGAGGGTCCAAATACTCCTTGATTGATAGCTGCCCCAGTTCCAATTAAAGATCTGGTGCATTTCAAAGATAAATATTGAAATGGACAACCCACTTAAATGTTTGGAACATTATTGTTAGTAACAGCAATTAAGACATACATAAAGGCTAAACACAAAAATATTGTTACTCGATATACACTCACTTAACAATTTCAAAGACTGCAATGCCTGCAAGGCTCCCACAGTTAGGATAAGCGTAACCTCAAACCTTTTTCAATATTTTCGAACTCATATGCCTACTTTAGGGTGAATACCCGTTGAAGACATGTGTTAGTAGGACACTGTAAGACTTCTCTACCTGGACAGTGTCAGAAGGTAGGAATATTAATGGGAAGTTTGGTTTCATGTGTACTTGATTGAAGTGTTTAACCAAACTCTCTTTAATATCAATTTTCTTTCACTCAGAGATACAAGTATAGCTTTGAATGATAAAGCACAGAAATTTCGGCCCCTGCGATGCCTATAAAGATAGCTTTCTCTTGAAGAATATTCCATACATATACCGGTTTTGCTAACTTGAGACCGGGGTCAAAAGCTAAGGAGAGTCGAGTAGCCCACCTTCTACATTGGTTTTTATTATAATCTATCAGCATCATATAATTCTATGTAACAGAACCGATGTGAAAGCACTGAAAGTTCTGCTATTTAATGCTCGTTATTGAGGTTTTTAATTTTTGTTGAGGACCTAATTTAGCAAGAATACTTGTAAGAGTGCAAGAACGGCACCATTAACAGTGTCAAAAAACAAACACTACCGAATCTAAAAATGCACCATTGATGACGCATAAAAGTCACCCTCAAAAAAATAGGATAAGCACCACTTATGTTGCAGAGAAACTACAAACCTCACAAGCACAAGATAGTCAACCATAAAAATATGAGTAATTTCGAGAAGCTCATCCATTGTGCTCACTTCTAACAATCAGTATAATCAAGCAGGAAGTAGCTAGCCTACAGGACCAGTCTACAATGGCGAGACTAACAACATAAATATGCTAAAAATCAGAGCATGGAGCACACCATAAGAGCTTTCCTGAGTCTTTCTCAATCGATAGTTGATACCAGATGCTTGCAAAGTTGACGGTCTCTTGGCATCATTGTATACTTCTTAACTACGTTCCTACTGGTGGTGATCTCTGTGACATTCATGACGCCTTTCCTACATCATTCAGTACCAATGTTCTCTGCATTACTAATGGCTTTCTCGCACCCTTACTTGTACTTGGTACTACTCCTAATCAACAACCCCATACTCAAACAGAAGAAAGTAAAACTAAACAGAGAAAGAAGAATTTGGTTTCATTCCAACTCCATAAAACTACAGGATAAGGGTGAAAACACTATTGTCAATACCCTAACTTCATAAATTTCTTTGTTCTAAGATACTTTACAACTAATTGGGAGCTTCCCTTAACATTTTCAAGTGTTGGCAATGAATTAAATTGCCACCAAATCTTCCTTCTGATTTACCTCTAATTTCTACCAAAACAATTTCCCAATTCATCCATAAAAGAGAATTCTAACAAAACAAAGCAGAATTCGTACCTATAAGATAGAGAAAAAGATAGGAAACAAAACCTTGCGTCCGACGAAGGGTTGAGGAAAGATAAGATCCTCATAAACACAGTTTTCAGCAATAAGACCTTCAACCGAAGCTAAATCATGTCTATTAATTCCATCATAGAATTTCCTCACAATATCTGAAGCAGGAGCTATTGACCCTTTCTCGTCTTCATCTTTTTGTACCGTTGTTGAATTTTGTGATGATGAAGCAGATAAAAATGTAACTAGCGTTTTAAAACCCCGTTTTCTCGACGATTCTTTGGTTTTAATTATAGAAGAGAAATTGCAACAAGAAAGGTTTCGTGAATTGTGAAGAAGAGATGGAGATGTGATGGAAGAAGTAGTAGGAAATAACGAAACACACTGAACCATCTTTTTTGTAGTTCTTCTGAGAAATCTAAGTCACTTAACAGTGTATGGCCGTCAAGCCTTCTTCAGCTGAGTCTAAAAAGAAACAAAAAGATTTTGGAGTCTGTCAGACAACCGCACGATCATCACAGCAGGCCAAGGCCAAGCTGAGAACGATCATCTACAGCCACAGGGCCTACAACATAGGCCTGTGGCCATTAATCACGCTCTGATCGTGCGGTCCTGTTTCATCAACCAGACTGTGGTTCCTGTCTCCTTAGAACTCAAGGATACGGAAGTACGAGCCTATAGAACAGATCCTGTTCAAGTAAGGTCGTGCCCAGATTCCAAATTCCACTTTCTTTAAACCAGTGTCCATTTCGCAGTGTTGTCAGTGTGGGACTAAGAAATGAAATGAAAGGAGTCTACTCTAGACACTTCTAGATAAACTTTACAAGGTCCCGGGTTCGAGACTTGCAAAGCCACTGTAATATACCAAATGCGCCTCACTCATAAATGTGGAATAGAGTTATACCAGATTTTAGTGACTGTGGCACAACGAAGCAGTGTTTTAACTGGAACCTTGGTTAGTATTTCCTCCATGATTAAATCATGATCAAGGCACTTATTTCTTCTGTATGCTCTTTTCTTCTTCACTATTGTTGTTGTTGGTGGTGCAGTACTGGTGGTGGTGGACATGGCTTTACTTCTTACAGGAACAAGAAGGCTAACTAGAATGTGTCTATTGTTTTGGATTGCTGGTATATATGATGCAAGCAAAATTGAGTGCCTGATAAGCAAAATAGAAGTTCAAAGAAAAGCAAAAATGCCCTAAGCGGACCATAAAAGGGGATAAGTGAGGCTGTAGCATGATACTTCCACTCAAACCAGAATCTGTTTTTTTTTTTTAAGATCATTCAAACCAGATTAAGTGTGTATAATAACATCACGCAAGTACAGAGTAAACAATGACAATTAATCATATTTGACTTGACTGCAGTCCTACATATCAGGACATCAAAACAGACGGATGATTGATCAATGCAAAAATATTTCAAGATAAATGAATCCTGGTGCAGATTCTGACCAGCTACATGTCATATTGTATGGTGTTCTGAAGACTTAGCAAACTATAACAAAATCGAGCTATGCTACGAGTTTAACCAATATAAACCTATCGCAATTTCATAATTCTAATCTCTTGTAATGATAGTAATCCTTTAAATTAAGTAAGAACAACAATTATTGCATGATCACCATATGCACATACATAAGTTTTAACACTTATAAAACCCTTACTTCCGTTTTACCAAAAGTCGTCGCAGGAACACTTTCCTTTTTCAAAACAGTGAAACCGCTTGGTGTCACGAGAGATGATTACCCTTCCGACAATCGTTGAGATAATCTTAAATGCGTTATGGCAATCCCCACAAGTTCTGAGATCCTTGAATATAAGAATTTGGCTGCGAACAGGGCTACTTAAGAGCCGAGAAACCAATGGCAACCTTTCACTATGGAAAAGAAGTATTGTGGCTTTATTTTCATCCTCAACATCATGCAATGCAAACCTTAATTCAGGTATATAACCACACTCTTTCATATGTGCACTCAGCGTCTGCAGGGCATATAATTCATCACTATTTGCTTCGGATGTATCCCCTGCCCGAAACTGTTGAACCTTATCTTCTAATCTTAAAGGTTTACCTGGATGCTTTTCGTTCTTCTCAGCTATGACATAATCAGAGGGGTTCACTGGCAGAAGACCTTCCTTCGATTCGACATTTAACCGTGAGGGGTCTAAGAGAGCAACGATACTATCACAAAGGTCCACAATTTCCAGGTTCCCATGAAGTCTGCAAAGATTCATCAAAGTTTCCCAAACATCAATACTTGGTTCAACTGGCATATTTTCAATGAACTCGAAAGCCTCATCTAAGTATCCTGTACTTCCCAACATTTTCACAACACCCACATAATGATCCATGGAGGGTGCAATACCAAAAACTTTACTCATCGACTCAAAGTGCAACATTCCTTCAGTAATGTCACAAAGGGTACTACAAGCGTAAAAAGCCCCAAGAAACATTTAGCCAATCGGGTTTTCCTCCTGCCTCCTTGAATTCAGTGAACACATCAACTGCGTCTTCTCCGTATCCATTTTCTGCCAGACCAACTATCATGGTGTCCCAAGAAGTCAGATTTCGAGCAGGTATCTTTCTAAACAAATCATGAGCATCAGACACTTAACCACATTTCAAATACATCTCTAATACCTTATTCTGTACGGTGGTTACCGAAGAGAGCTTTGTCTTCATGAGATGATTATGAATCAATTTTGCCTCTTCTTTAGCAACAACTTCCCCAATAACCTTCAACAACTGATAACACCGAGGCAAACCAATTTCAATACCCTGTTGATATAAAAAATTCAAAACTCTCAGAGCTTCCTTCACATTTCCCTCATTACAAAAACCATCCATCTTCTCAAGAGTACCCTTAAACTTAACTTCATCTTCCGCACTGTTCACTGCATAATTTCTATTGATAATGCGCTGATGATTCCTATTAGCTTTAAGTAAATGTTTTCTGTAAGAGGACTCATTTGGCCCCTGTGGAGCATAATTCCCTCTATAATGACCATTTAGATTCCGTTCAAAACCTCTGGAGTTATAAGGGTTTTGTTCTAAGTTATGTACCTCATTAGGGTTGTGTGCGAAATTACTATGAATATACGAGGAATTTTGGTTCTTCCGCGGTTCATTTTGATACCCATTAGTGTTGTATTGGAAATTATTGTGAACATAGTCCCTAAGATTACCTCTGTAAGCATTTGGTGTGTGATTTTGAATTTGAAACCCACCATATGTAGTCTGCTGAAAATCATCCCCCTCTAAACCATACCGATTATTAGTTGGTTGAGTTTGATAATCAGTTCTTCCAGCAGCAACAGTCCTAATGGTCTTAACTCTATTCAAAGAATTAATGTAACTAAAACCGAGATTTGATTGACAGAAGTTTCTGACCTTAGGTATTATACTGATAATTGTAGCTCTTTTCCTCTCCATTATTACAACGACGATAAAACAATCAAAGAGACAATGATGCTTGCAGATGAGATCAAACTGATATGATTATGATGTAAAGAATTGATAGGAAGAAAGATAACACAAGTAAAGAAGTTGTTATTAGGGTTTGTGAGCGAATAATTTCAATAATTTTAATATTAAAAGAGAAAAGAAAAGGGATATAGTAGAAAGGAACAGTAAACAAAAGAAGTCGCTCTAGTTTATTAATGTCGGAACAAAAGAAGTCGCTCTAGTTTATTAATGTCGGAATCCAATCTTGTCCACACTCTTGATTTGGGCATCCCAAATAGGGCCGGCTTTGGCCTTGGGCCGGAATTAATGAAGCCCAAGGGACATTATAAAAGAACCAATTTGGGACCAGCCTTTTTTTTTCGGACCATTGTTTTATTTTGGGTAAGATATTAGAAGTAAATCTAGGTCACCCCTTATCTAGATACTTATTATAATACCTAAATTACCCTCATGATAAATTTTGGGTAATGATTAGTTAGTGTTAATATTAGTCAGTGTAATGATTAGTGAAAGTGAAAAATACTAGAACCCTATACTATATGGGTTCAATATATAGAAGCCCCACTAAATGGATCATACATTGTCAACTCCATACTTTCAGAAAATGATATTACTAGGCCCAAGATATCAAATTTTCTTCAGATCTGGCCCATAATTAATTATTATGAACTATAATAATGGCAACACTACTCTTTAGTATATATACAAGAGGAATATATCAGAAGATATTTCATTTCTTTATTCTCTTTCTCTCTCTTCTCCATCTCTTTCTCTCTCGGCTCCAGCGTTTCAGATTTGTGAAGAAGAAGAAGAAGAAGACGAATCGATCCAGTAGTTTTTGCAGCTGATCATAAGTTAATCTTCAAATATGAATCAATCATTCAATCGATTTCATTTGAATCTAGGTTTTAGTTGGTTTTTAAGCTGCATCATGTTTGGTTTTTGTTGGATCGACTGTTTTTTTGAAGATTTTGCATCGAATCTAAGTTTCAGTTGATTCGAAGCAGCAGGAATCATTTCCGATTAGTTTTTTGATTAGGTTCATCATTCTTACTTTTCTTAGTTCGATTAGGTTTTTGATTTTTATTTTGATTGATTCTGTTCAGATATGAGAAGAAGAAGAAGAACCTGTTTTTTTTTTAAATCAATCGAAGATCTTCAATGTCGTTTTAAACCTAATTACTTACTTTTTATGCAGATTCAACAATGGAATTAATAAGATCTCCAACAACAGCAGAAATGAAATCGTCGTATGAGAAAAGATCTTAAAATCAATAAGATTTCTCTCATTTTTTATTGAATCAACAGGTTTTAAATCTAGGTTTTGTTGGTTTTATTGTTGTTGAAGCACTTAACTACATTTTGAAGCAAGATTTGAATCGATTCAAGCACTTAAGTAATGGCTAATAGTTGCAATTCTATGAATAAATTCTACTTTACCGTAGAATAAGTGGAGAATTTTAGTTTTGTGTTGTCAATATTAGCTAATGGAGTCAACTGATAACTTGTTGGTATTTTTATTTTGTGTATTTTGGATCTTGTCTTATACATGTTGAGTTTGATTAATGAATCTGTGTTGGTGGTGGAGGTGCAGGTTCTGGAGGAGGATGAGGAGGCGGTGGCGATAGAGATGGTGGTGTTGGAGCAGGTTTAGAGGACGATTTGAAGTCAGTGGTGGTGTTTTTCAGAATGAGAAACTGATGTAATGGTAGAATGAAAATTACATACTATATGGTCAAGGTTATTACATTACATCCACTACCTTGTTCTTGATGGTTCCCCAATGAAACAACTAATTCTCATAAAGTTGATTTTGTTTTTATTAATTTTTAGTTAGTTTTGGAGTATTTACTGATTAATTAAGACTGATTAAAGCAGATTATTTGCATTAGCATGTTCCTGAAGTACATAGCAAGGAACTAGTTTCCTTCACCAAGTACCAAAAGCATTTGACAACTATTTTTTTGGAGAAGTTGCTATATTTTTTGCATTAGCTTGTATGTATTGTTTATTTAAGCTTATAAAGACTGATTGCTTGTTGTGATATTTCAGGTTTTCGATAACTTCATAAAAGCTAATTGGTTATTTATGGTATTGGTCTTGCTGGAATTGGAGTTGAGCCTGAATACACAAGTCAGATGCATGTGTAACTCTCAATTATACTAGGTAAATGCATATATAACTTTCAATTGCACTAGGAAGATGAGTGTGTAGATGGTATGGTTAATAATATCGTATCTACTTGAGGCTTAGAAGACTTAGGGTATGTTGGTAAGAGTTATACTTGGACAAATAACAATATTGGTGCTGGAACTAAACACTCTAGAATTGACATGGCTTTAGGAAATGTAGACTGGAATCTTAACTTTCCTAATAGGAAGCTATATCACCTTAATCAAGTAGGGAGTGATCATAGCCCTATCATGTTAGTCACAGATGCTACCACACCTAGTTGTTGGAAACCTTTCAAGTTCTTTTTAACTTGGCTTAATGATTCTTCATGTAAAACTGTCATTTCCAATGCTTGGAATTCTTATGTTAATGGCTCACCTACTTATCGACTAATAAGTAAATAACACAACACCAGAAAGGAATTATCTCTTTGGAAACATTAATCAAAATGTAGACAAGCTGCAAGAAGATTTAAAAGTGCTTCAGGAGCAACTTCAAATTCAGCCAATAAAGAATAAATAAGCAAGTTAAATCATGAATTATGCAAGTGGCACAAGATCAAAGGAGAATATTATCATCAAAAGTCAAGGGACAACTTCATCAAAGATATGGACAACAACAGTAAATACTTTCATACCAAGGTCAACAGTAGAAAATGCAGAAATAATATAGATTCTATTCAAGACCATGAGAATAAATGGCTTCAAGCAAGAGAGGAGATTTCTGGTCATCTTACTATGCACTTCAAGAACATAAGTACTTCTGTTAATCCTATTCTAGATGAAAATCTATACAATGTTCTTCCTTCCATAATTTCAGATGAAGACAATTTGGCTCTTACAAGAATTCCATCAAATGAAGAGATTCATAACAAACTCAAAAGTATGGAAAATTGGAGTGCACCTGGTCCAGAAGGGTTTCAAGCTGGTTTTTATAAAAGTCAGTGGGATATAGTTGGGGAAGATGTTTGCCTAATGGTGAAAAAGTTCTTTGAAAGTAAGCACATCCTCAAACAAATTAACAAGACTTATATTTCTTTAATTCCAAAGAAGAAAAAGGCTACCAGTGCTGCTGATTACAGACCCATTGGTCTATGCAATACTTTTTATAAAGTTATATCTAAAGTCATTGTTAACAGAATGAAGCCTCTAATGGAGAAAATAATTTCACCATTTCAAGATGCTTATGTCTCTGGCAGATTGACAAGTGATAACACTGTGATAGGTCAAGAAATCATTCATTCAATGAAAAAAAAGAGAGGTGACACAGGTTGGATGGCTTTGAATCATGACATGTCCAAAGCTTTTGATATATTGGAATGGCCTTTCTTGATTAAAGTACTTCAGTCCTTTGGTTTTTCTGAGAATTTTTGTGATCTGATATTTCAATGCATAAGTACTACTTCTTTATCAGTTTTGCTGAATGGTTCTCCTTGTGAAGAATTTCAGCCAACAAGGGGTATTAGACAAGGTGATCCTCTTTCACCTTATCTTTTTATTTTAGCAATGGAATACTTATCAAGACATCTCACTCATGCAATGCAAGTTAAGTCAATTATTGGTATTAAAATGGCTAACATTTCACCAGCCATTAATCATTTGCTATTTGCAGATGATTGCTTGATCTTTACTCAAGAAAACCATACTTCTGCTAATAATCTACTGGAATTACTTCACAGTTTTAGTACTCAGTCTGCACAGGTTATAAATTTTGATAAGTCAGCTGTTCATTTCAGCAAAAAAACTAAACAAAAAGTTGTTGAAGCTCTAATTACTGGGAGTCAAGGTTATGAATTCTGAAGAGAGATACTTAGGTTCTCCTCTATTGCTTGGATATTCAAAGCAAGAATCCTTTAAGTCAATATCCTATATGCATAGAATTTTATATCATTTAGCTTCTCATATGCATACATATCCTACTGCTAGCTTAAATCCAACTATCTCGTGCATAAAAAGTTCTACTTCTAACTGGAAAACTCCTCCAGTAGGTGTTGTTAAATTTAATGTCGATGGTTCTTTTGATTATGAAACTAGCAGATATGGTATTAGCATTGTAATACGTGATCACTTAGGTCAATGCCTTGGAATCAAAGGGAGTCATGGAGATGGAGCACTAAATCCAGAAGCTGTGGAGTGCATGGCAGTACGAGAAGCTTTATTTTGGGCATTGAGGAAAAACTTTTCAAGTATCCAAATAGAAGTTGATGCCAGACTAGTTATAGAGTTCATCAACGAAAACAGTTCACTCATTCAATGGGAGAACAAGAACCTAATAAAGGAGATACAATATCTAATCTCCAAATTTTTATTTTGTGTCTTTATTTCTGTTTCTCGTGATGATAATCAAGTGGCTGATAAAATTGCCAAGACTGCAAGATTATCTTCAACTCAGTTTGAGAATTATGTAAACTTTGATTCCGATGTTCGGGGTCTTCTAACAAAAGATCTCGAACATAGTTAAGCAATAAATTTCTTTTTTATCAAAAAAAGGAAAGATGCGTGTGTAACTTCTAGTTACACATGCTAAGAAATTATTGTAAATAAATCTTAAAGTAATACATGTATTTTATTTTTTATTTTTTATGTTATGTCTATTTTTTTGATATGTAACTTCTCATTACACATATCATATGGATGTGTAACCTCTGGATACACATATGTCATATGCATGTGTAACTTCTGTTTACACATGTCATACGCATGAGTAACCCTTTCATTCCATACCCATGTGTAACTTCTGGATACACATGCTCGTTGCATGTGTAACTTCAGACTACACATCCATATATTATTGGTGGGAGGCGATGGTCGGTGGTGGTGGCCGTCGACGGCGGTGGTTGGTGGTGGTGGTCGTCGGAGGTGGTTGTTGTTGGTGTTGATTGGTGGCATTGGTGGTCGGAGGTGGTTTGACGGTGGTGGTTGGTGGTCAGAGGTGGTTGGTGGTCGGAGGTGGTTGGCGGTGGCTGTGGTGGTCGGAGGTGATTGACTATGTTTTAAAATTCTGGGCCTAAATATAAATTTTATTTAATGGTGGGCTTGACAAGATGCATAAGAGTATCAAGGTCTTTTAATATTTTGGGGCCTAGATTTAAACTTCTTTTAATTAAGGGCCTGATATTATGTGTTATCCATGGGTGGGGCCTTAGCATAATTTTCCCTTAGTGAAATGATTAAGTTAAAGATAATTAGTGAGATTAAAAAATTATATGCGTTCTTTTAAAAAGAAGTAGAATTATCGAGAGAGTAAAGTTGGAGAAGATGAAGAAGAAAAACATGGAAAATAAAAAAAATTTGAGTTTATTAAGCTTGAGTATTCAAATGATGATTCAATTGATGATAGCTCATCTGAATCTTCATCTCCTTCCTCTCCTAGAGTGTTTGTTAATCTTCACAATGATCCGGATATGAGTTATTTCTTAGATGGTGATAGTATTCTTCCCCAAACTCAATCTCAAGATGAAAACGATGGATTTTACCAACCACAACTGGAGGAAGAGTATTTGGGTACCCAGGTATCCTTCAAACTTAGATAATGTTGGTTGAATTGCTCCAAATTTTCAAAAAAATGTAAAATTTTAAAGTAGACTTGGGTTTGCTCGGTTACCTCATGTGAAGAATAGGTAACCGAACTCATCTGAAAGTATAGTTCGGTTATTTTTTTCCAAACACGCAAGTTATCGAACTCGCTCTTAATGGAGGTTTTCAGTCGTTCGGTTAACATACATGTTACCGAACTTTGTTTATAGGATTTACAGAGTAATGTTCGGTTTGCCCGCAATGTTGCCGAACTTTAGGGTCTTGAAGTTTGGTTAGTTCGCAACCAATAACTAACCGAACTTTACGTAAAATAAGATTTTAATAAGTGTACAAAGTTCGTTGGTTCGCAAACTTCATACCAACCAACTATCTAACTGAACTTTACGTAAAATAAGATTATACTAAGTGTAATAAGTTCGGTTGGTTCGCAAACTTTAACCCAACATCATATCTAATCGAACTTAACAAACAAAAAAAATCAAAATTTTCAGGGGGGATATTCGGTTACCTAGTATAAACTGTATACTTTTGTTGCTTGTTCGGTTACATGTCAAATTGCTTTCCCAACCGAACTTGTAATTCGGTTATTGCGATAAAATTATCTGTTGTCGAACTTGTTTATGATTGCAATTGATGTTGTTCCATTTCTTGTAGATTGAATGCCAACCTATACCTATGCATGATCAACCTTCTCCGGTTGATATGTTGTTCGAAGATACATCCCATCACCATGTCAATGCTTTGGTATTTGATCAACCTATTGATGCGAAGAATTGGGCTAGAGAGCATGCCTGATGCGTGTCGTAGGTGATCAAATTAATTCACTTATATTCTACTTTACTAATGAATAATATAACAGTAAATAAGGTTCGTTCCCACGAAGAGCAGGGAAATTTAGTTGTCAAAAAGTGTCACAATGGGGGGTTTGTTTTAGATTTTGGAACAAACTAAATAACAAAGCAATCGAAAGTAATAAAGTTTGCAAGCAATGGAGAGAAATATGATCATGGAATCCTTCTTCGTTACTAAACATTCATCAAAGTAGCATATCCAATCACAGATTATTACCAACCGTAGGAAAGCATCTAGCGCAGTGTTATCCTCAAAATTCCTTAAGTCACTGGACACTGAAGCGCTCGAATGCCAGATTCTATTATGTAAACCACCTAGAAGTAGTGCACTCTAAGTGTAATTTGGTCGAATGCTTTATATTTTGTGAATTTAGGTCAATCCTAGTAGTTGAACTCTTAGCGCAAGGTTCACTTTCTAGTGTTGTTTCTACTTGTGTTGAGAATTATTCAACAATTACGGATATCTTAATTCTCTAGTAGCATTAGGTTAACTAATGAACTAGTTCGATTGTCCACCTAAACAATTTATCAATCAATCATAATATATTAGTTATAGTAAAAATGATCAATAACCATGTGAAGAATTAAAATAGATGTATATGCTGAATCAAATCATGTATTAGAACTTAGAATTCATCCCCAATCACTAAGAAGGTTTGCTACTCATGGTACTAACAAAATCCATGAGTTTCTTATGATAAAAAGGAAAAGAAATAATCACGGTGATGAATTGCTCCAAAACCCTAGCTTTTCTTCTATTGAGTTCTCCTTTTCCAATGGCTTGATAAAAGATTAAAAAATATCACTCAAAAATATTAGAAGTTCTCTTAAATAGATCTCCAAATATCGGTGCACCCGTGCTCGGAAACCCGGTCAAAAACATATAGCAAGTTTGCAAGAACGCTTCACTCGGATAGTAAAATCCAGCCCAACTCCCACTCTCAGTTGTCATTATCCTGTCGGTTCCCCAAGACTGACAGCTTATCCTTCGCCTGATTCTCCCGCAGACAGATACCTCACCCGTGAGAAATAATTTCCCATGGATTTTCATTTTTCTCCCGTCAAAATCACGGACACACATGTCACCGTGAAATATAAAAGTTCCGGGATTTTTACTTCTCGACCAAAACTTCCTCGGATGATCTGGTGACCGTGAGTTTTTAATTCCCCTGGATTTTAAACTTAAGATGATAACTCCCGCGTATACCAGGGTCTCCGGGAAAAATATTTTCTTCTGGATTTTTACAACTCGATCACCAGCTTCAGCACTCTTACCTTCTTTCTCGTACTCATCTTCTAGCTGTCAATAGTCACAACAAACCACCAGCTCCATTATCTGTTTTCGACAAAACACATTATGCTCTCTTCTCAGTCGATCCATCCATTACAGACTCTTGCTCGAGTTCTTCTCGTTTCACTACCATCACTGTTGCAGCAGACTCGACTACATTCCATCCCTCTCTGATGTTTCTTCTCCGCTTCTCAGCAAACTCCAGTTCTCATTCATCGAGAACCACCCAACACCAGCAGCTTCATTTTTCCTCTATCTGCAATACTATCATTCTCTGCCATTACTCCAAGGTCAATGCAACGTCCCCTATTTTCACCACTGCATCATCGACTGCTCTTACTCGAGCTTCTTCTCTATTCCTCGGCTAAAGTCTCCCATTATTCGCAACCTCCATTAACAGCAACCTTAACTCGCTGCCATCATCCATCACAATAACGATAACTCACTTCTCGCTGCCAAGATTAAACACAACTCACCTTCATCTCTGAACTGCTCCTATATTTAGACGAGAAACTTTGCTAGCTGCACTGCAACTAACTTCTCCATCACTGTCACAAAAGCAGCGCATCAAAACCATTACCCTAACGGAAGCATTTCGATGCTCGAGCCTTTCTCCGCCTCTTCCCAACTTGTCTGCGATCATCCACAGCTCTGTACCTGACTGTCAGCATCACCAGAACTGTTATCAAAACTTGAGCAACACAATGTCTTTTCGATCTCTAAATCCTTCCAACTCGATCTGAGCTCATTCACAGCTCCATCGACCTGCAGTCGAGTTTTCCTGTCCATCAGTACCCGTATTCTCGATTCAAGTTGGAGAAGAAGATGATGGCCAGCCCTTATAATCATCCTGGTGCCTTTAACAATTGCCTTTCAACTGTCTGTCTTGCAAGACTGACAATTCAGTTTTCTGCATCATTCTTCTTGAACTGTCAGTACCGGGGAACCGACAAGCTCAACTTCTCGTCTCGCCCATAACTTCTTCATACGGCGTCGGAATGACTCCATTCTTTCACCGTCTGCTTCGTCTTTTCGTCCTCTTCAAGGTGATAGCAAGGACTCCCAGGTTTGGATGAGTTTACTTGGTCTTTGGTACTTCTCCAATTATAGCTAACTTCTTTCTTTGCACAATTAAGTGTTGATTCGCTTCTTTTGGATGATTCACCTAGCAAAACATAAATAAAACAAAACAAACGTAATATACAATAAATTTGCAAGAAACTAAGCAATTACTCGCATGGTTTCGACACAAAATATATGCAAAATATGCACTTAAAAAATTCCCACACACTTGCCTTTTGCTAGTCCCGAGCAAACTATCTAAAATAAAACAACTTATTATCGTCGAAGTCACGGTTGCACTTAGCATGTGCAACAGGCCTTTAAACCCCTAGGTGTCCCTAATGGACGAGTTATAGTCTCGTGAGGTTTTACCAAAGATATACCCACAAAACCTATTTTTCCAACTTAGTAGTTCTCCCGAATGACAGCATCCAACGCACTAAGAAGACATAGAGATTTTTTATACTAGTCGTACGAAGTTAGACATATATATGAACACAATCTCATCCTTAAAAGTTGAGAGAGAAATAACCATCCCTTATCGAAAAAATCCGGGTTCGAGAGTGATCGAAAGTCTCGATTCTGCCTCACCAGAAAGAGTTTTATGAAGTTGCTCTCAATAATAAACAACTTTTTTATGGGTCACACATGTGTCCAGGTAGGAATGAAGAGAGAATCTTGGGACACGTTGAATAGTAGTAAGGCAAAACCTTCCGAATTGTTTTGAAAACCCACATCTTTTATCATTTTGAAAACCCTTTTAATTTATTTTTCCGATGATCTCTAAGAAAGGAAATCAAACACTTAACGAAGGTGGGAATATGCTTACTTACCTCGTTATCCATTCGACGTGCAGTTAGCACCACTCTCACAGCATCCATAGAAACGTCTTCGGTCTTCAATCATTGTCTTCATCTTCGTCTTCGGTCTTCAACTCTTGAATTTCGTAGAATCTTGACAATGTAACTCTTTTTCTTCAAATCCTTATGGCTTGAAACTTCATTATGGATATTCCTTCTTTCCCATTGGCTTTATTGAAAGAACAAAACTAAAAACAAACCAAAATTTGATACAACACATTTTTCTTGTCTTGTCTTTTTTTTTTAATTTTTATTCTCTTTTTTTGTTTTAATTGGGACAAGAAAAATACACAAATACACAAAATGAAAACAAAACAAAAAGAAACAATAAAACTAATAATGAACCTAACAAAATTTTCTCTTGTCTCTTTTTTTTTCTTCTTTTTTATGACAAGCGAAAATAAAACAAATAAAGATAAAATAAAATTGCAAGTACAAAGGTCATGGTGTAAGTACTTTACCGTTTGATTCTTCACAACTTGTATGTAAACTTCTTGAACTCTCATCTTGATAATTATCGCTCTTGTACACAAGTCTTCAAATATAAAAAATTGATATTTAAAAGGAATATCCAGATGCTATATGAGAAGCCATATTCTTTGTTGTTCTCTTGAATACAGTTGCTGGGATTTCTGAGTTAGAATTGCATTATAAGTGGATTGAATAGAGAAAGAGCCATTTTTTGTAAGAGGCCATCTCAATGTATCTGTTGTAGGTTGAGGAGGGATCCTAATTGTATTTATCTGAGAAATCAGATCATGATTAAACAATTGTTGAAGAATATCTTGTCTCCAAACTATATTCTGATGATCAATGAGAGAAGAAACCTTTAGATCAGCCTGATGAATACTTGCAGAGTTCATAATATCTTGGAGAGATTGTATACCAGTCCAATGAGCTTTAGCAACTTCAATTCTAGACCCATCCCCTACCTCCCAGATATGAAATTTTCTTATCCACTGTAATCCCTGTTGAATTCCCTTCCAAACCCAAGTGTAGATGGTGGATTTTCGACAAAGGGTAAAATCGTAAAACCAGAATTATACATACTCCTGATCTGGTAATCAGATGAGTATTGAGGCTCATGTCTCTCATCGAAGCATGAAAGATCATGCCACAAGAATCTATGACTGAGAATACTGTCTCTAAGAGTATTTGTAGATGTGTAGTCTCTCAGCTGAGGCAAAGATATATCTCATGAGTACTGAGCAATTTCAGTAATTACTTCTATATAGAATCGAACAATTGGATGGCTCCTAGACAGCTTGCCTGCTAGTATAGAGCAATAACGTCTTCAGGATGTAACAATGTTTTCCCTGATTATATAAAGAAAATATGACGCTTCAACAAGCTCATATTACTCAATTCTCAGATAATTAATGCTCCCAGACAGCATGCCTGCTAGTATAGATCCATCAATTAATCATCTCTAATCCTTAAATTCATTAACTGAATATTCAGGAATATTACGTTCTTCATAATATTTCGTTACTTCAATTCGTGGTTCATCCCAGCAGAATTCCATGGGTTAGTGATAAATATTCAACGTACGGGCATCTGAGCCGCTATCGAGTAAGCCCCGACCAAAATGGTGCAAGTGTACTCAGAAATAATGCACTAACGAGCACCTGAATGCACGAACGAGCATTTAAAAATACGAACGAATGATGAACCTATGCAAAATAGAAAGAAAAATAATAATAATAATAATAATAATAATAAAATATTAGCTAAGGAGCTAGGAGACTGGGCCCACCGGTCGACCAGTCATGCCGTGGCCAGTCCCACACCCAATTCTATATTTATCATATTTTTATTGTTTCCCTTGATCTCATGAAAATCCCGTCATTTGAACAAATATCCTTCATTTTAAGGAAACTCCTCAGTTTCATGTTGTTTCCTCCGTATCAAAGAAATAATAAAAATTAGGAAAGGTATCGCAGGACCAAGCCTACTAGTCGGCCGGTGATGTCGTGGTTGTGTCCTGTCTCACACCTTGCATTCCTTGATTTCATGATATTTCTTTCACATTAAGGCTGAGTGTAGTGGAGGAGGGGACTCATGCGTTGTACAGTGCTTACACGTCAGTGGGAGGAGATTACTGAGTGGAGTGGTGAGGGGAGGAATTTGAATATGGGAGAGGTGGATGACATCGCCTGGGCGAGTCCCACCAGGTCGCCCCTCAAAGCGACGACAACCACATCTCTTGACCAGTCAACAAAAATTTAGGCGACGCTCGTTATTCACTATCTTGCGGAATTATTCTTCCTTCCCCTTCCTTCAACCTCGGTTTTATTTTCCCGTCCACGTTCTTCTTCTCTAGGGTTTTTAAGTTTCTTCTTCTCTAGGGTGGAGTAATTCTTCTCATTGATCTGTTTAGTTGTATGGGTTTTGTTCATCACGGGATGGTGAACATATGGTGTTAATCAATTTGATTTTAAAAGCTCATTGAGGTATGTATTTCAAATCTAATGTATGTTAATCCAATGGTGTTAATCAATTTGTTAACCAAATCTATTTTGATTGTAGTATTTCTTGATTAAAATTGATTATTATGATGTAAGTAATTGTATGGTTCTTGGTATGTTAGGGTTTTAGGGTTATATGAAGCATGAGAGTAATTGGGCTTGCAAATAACAATATAGGGATTTTTAGAATTGTTCTTTATATTTTCATAAAAATGTTACTGATTTAGAATTGCAAACACGATATGGGAAATCATTTGTGAACTATATAATGATTTTTGTAGTTTTAGATTTGTTCTTGATGAAATTTAGAATTGTTCTTGGTGTTTGTGGAGATTATTAATGATATTTGTAGTGCTTGTCAATCATATTAATTTTTTGAATTATTTTTATTTGAATTGTTCTTGTTATTTATTTTTAATTGCCAACGCATATTAGGGAGTTATTATTATGTTTATTATGTTGGGATGAAAGAATTATTAGTGGTTTATAATGCTTGTTTAAATATGGTTAGATGTAAATGAAAGAATTGATAATGGTTTACAATGTAACGCTTGGTTACCTTTTAAACTTTTCAATTTGGATGAAAAATTTATAATCATAAATGGAGAATGGGAGTAAGACATGTTTTGCTTGTTTTCATTGTAGTGAATTCCCATGTCTACAAGTGAGATTTTGTCTAGGAGGGGTGATGAAAGCCATGTAACTAAGGTTTGTTTGACACCAGATGCACCGGATAGGGGTTTGCAATTTAAAACAAATTGGTGTTTGGTGAAGAAATTTTATGACATAGTGGTGTGTGATAATCCTCAAGCCCTTGATGTTTTAAAAAAATGTGGTTTTTCTTTGTTGTTTGCATTGGATTTATCAAATGCGGATTGTAAATTAACGGAAGCACTTATGGAGATATGGTGGAAGAAAACTAAGTATTTTCATTTCCAGGAGTTCGAGTTAGGAATCACACCATTAGATTTTGTAAGGCTAACTGGTATTCCACTAGGTGGTGGACGAACGTTGCCAAAAATTCCTCCTGGTTTAAAGAAGATAAATTATTTAGGATATGATAGCACGTATCTTGCTGGTGTGAAGGAAAACCGGGATGCAAAAGCACTTGCCTCTAAGCAAGAGCCTATAGAAGTTGGTAAGGGTGAGAAAATTGGCAGGTGGGATTCTTTTGCTAGTGCCATCCCACATAGTTTTCTTGCACACTACATTAATAGTAGGGAAAATGAAAACAATAGGCATGTATGGGTAGAATTGACAAGAATTTTTTTATTATGGTGCATTGGTAGATTTCTAATAGGCAACACCACGACAAGAGTACATAAAGGATGGTTAGAATTGTTGAAGAATCTTGATAATATGGGCGAATATGATTGGGGTAGCGCCGCATTAGGAAATTTGTATGATTGCCTTGACAAATAGACTAGTTTTGAGCGAACTGAAATGGGTGGCATGTGGAATATTATAGAGTATTGGTACTACTTTTATTTCCGCAATTTCCAACCACTTTTGAGAATAGACGGTGCTTTCATCGATAATCAGTGCATGTATCCTGCAATTTCATTATTTAACAAGGATAATCTTCGTGATCAATTTGATAGCTTCAGGCATTCACTAACTTCAGCCCCACAACAGATAAACATGAGAAGTATAGAAGTTGTAATATGGCAGCCTCGGTTAGATGATCAATACACTAACTTTCCAGAGGTTGTGGTGGCAAATAACTTATCAAAGAAAAGACTTGTTTTCTATGGCTGCAAGGGTGAGAGGTTGAGTGCGTACCTTGGTGAGAGATTCATGCGGAAGATAACTGGTGCAATAGTTATCCCATTTGATCCCCCGAATTTAGATTCTGTCCAGGAGATTTACGTTGAGGCCGTACATCAATACTGGTTGAGTTCTTCCGATTTTTACCATGCATGGTGGAAGGAAAAGAGTTTCGGAACTTGGTATCGTGATGGAGTTACACACACGTACAGAATCATGATCTAGTTAATATTACGCGTCTATGCCGACCATCCAATCCACCACCCGACATGATGTCTCAGTCCTATGGAGATTATCCTGTTGAGGAGTCGGTGAATGAACTACCTTTAATCGATTGGCTCTTCCCTATTTACACGAATGGTGATCTTACAGACTTGGTGGTGCCGAGGCCCACACGTTATCCCAATAATTTTGATGGTATTACCGCCGGACGGGTAAGTATGTTACCTTGATTTTATTTAATTTTACTTATTTGTTGGAATAAAATTTATATTTGTTGAGGGCGGGGAAGATGGATTATTTTTTTTTGTTTTTTTTTTGTTAGGAGGAACTGTTGAGCAAATTATTCGAGCAACAAATGTTTATTAGTGAAAGTAAAAGAATTGTTCAGGAGCATGCAAGAAAGTATTACCTTCGTGGGAGCTCTTCTTCTTCTTCCGGTTTTACCATCGGCGAGACGCCGACTTGTAGTAGTTTACCCCAATTCCCAGAGGAACAGACAATACACGACACCTTTTCTCAACAACAAGGTGTTGCGTCAACTTCCCAACCGTCAGGTATGTTTAATACTGAAGGATGTTACTTTCCGGTTGAACAAACGCAAGACCCCTATGCAAGTATGAACACCGATTTGGGGGCTCATGAAGATGTTCCAACGGGTATGAATCTCAACATTGGTCTTTCGATGGATGGAACTTTTGATACGGTGTTGGATACCCCACCTAATTCATGAGGTTCGAGCGAAATAACAAGTTTGTTTAACTAGTATGTATGTATGTTAAAGAACTAACTTTTTATATTTGTAGTTTTCTTCTTTTCCATCTTTAGTTTGATGTTGACTAGACGTATTTGGACATTTTGGTATCTATATAATAATCTTGCAATACACCTTGTGGTAGGGGTCTTAAGTTGTTCTTTTGTGCGTTAGTGGATACTGATTTCTTCCAAACTTTCGATCAATATGGTTCTTTTAATAGTGTTTGCAGGGTATCCAATACAGTATTGTACTCAACAACGCCGACATGTGGTATTGAATTTGAAAAACAACCAACTTGTATCATTGTCGTTTACCCAATAAAAATGTTGTCTCTTTGCGTTTTTCGGGTTTCAACGTCTGGTGTATTCTCAATGATTCCTTTAATAGTGTTTGCAGGGTATCCAACAGAATATGGTAATGAATAACTCAAACCTGCTTTGTTGATTTTGCATAACAGTCAACTTTAATTTTTATCGGTATCCGAATAAAAGTGTTGTCTCTCCGTGTTACAAGTATAGAAACGTCTCCTTCAGCTTTTATAGCTTGTTAGGATTCCGAAACTAATGTAATTATTTATTGATATTTGTAGTTTTCCCACATAAAGTATTGTCCCTCCAACTTGTAAATTTTCCAACCTCTAGTTCGGTGAATATTGTTTGTCGGCATGCAGAAAAAGGGGTGTTACTTGGTTTAAAAATATAAGTATTTTTCCCAATAATCAGTACAACATTACAACTATTATTCAAATTTAAAGTTATAACCGTTTTTTCCTTTGTGTGTATATAAAGAGGATACCCTCTTTATATCATACACTACCTTATTAAAAAAAAATCTTTGTTCACTGTTAATTGTTTTAATTTTAAGATGTCAACTCCATCATCATCAACTATCGAAAACATACTTAGACGATGCAAGCGACCAACCAAATCAATTACTGAAATGGAAGAAGAGATACAGAAAAGAAGAAAAGAGAAAGGTTCAAATGCAACTTCTTCTTCATCAGCTAAGAAACGAAATCCTATAACTTATGAAAGCATAAATTCGACAGAGGCTATTAAAAAATATGAAGAGAAAATGACATCAAAGAAACGAGGTCAAGACCAATTCCAACTAAGGGAAAGAATGAAGCAAGTCGAGGAAGAGACGGAATGAGTTAAAAATTATTTCATAGTCAATGATCTTTCCGAAGAACAACAACACGGGGGTTTTTCTTGGCACCAGGTCCGGGACGGTCCTTTCGTATCAAGTTCGGGCGGTGACCGGATAAAACCACGGTTTGATTATGAAGCTTCCCACGTCTGTGACAGATTCAATCATGTTAGGAAATTGTGCACAAAGTACAATGAGTTTCTCACACGGCACAGAGATCACCGGTATGCGGCCCATGATGCATATACCAAGTGGAGGAAAGAGTCGTTTTATCATTTTTGAGGCTTCCCTGATTTTTCAATCTCGGAAAAATAATTAAAGAAACTTAATTTTATGTTTTTTTTTAAATAATATCAGTGTGGTAGTCTGGTACTGTTCTTGTTTAAAAACCCCACCTAAGTTATAAGCAGTGATCCTCTAAAAATATCGAGGTGGGGCTAATATGTTTAAGAGATTAGTTTTTTATATGAGTATTGAATGAGTATCTCTATTATAAGAGTTGTCATTAATTTTATGTCTTTTCCTCTATTGTTGCTTTGTATTTTGTCAGTACCTGGGGACCCACCTTATCATAAATATACTTTATTTTTCCTATTACAGTCGTGGTCCACCATTTTTGTAAGTCTCGTATCCTTTCTATATTAATGGGACTCTATGTAGGATGTCGGTCACCACTGTGTAGTTTTAATAATTCAAGCATTTTGTATTCTGAATTACCTTTATAGCATCACATCTATATAAACCCTTCTTCTCAGTGTAACATCCTCATCCTAAATTTGTGTTGTTCCATTATTTATTCCAGTAAGAATCACCACCGAAATGCCTGCCTTTACACTTGCGGAGGACTATTGTCTGGTCCAAATTTATTGTAGAGTATTTGATGAGGAACATACTCCAACGGGAAGGCAATTTTGGAGTCGAGTTACCGAAGGTTTTAATCGTACAAATGCCGGTGATACCAATATGAATCGCACGCAACTGCAGCACCAGATATGCGGTTAGGAGGTTTTGTGTGCTTTTTAGGAAGTATGTTGTTCTGACAAATGGTAATTTGGATCTTGCAATGGACATGTATGCAGCAGCTCAGATGCGTCCGTTTTTACATATTAGCTCAAATGAAATATTTGGTACCCGTATATAGAATCGAATAACGGGGTTTTTGGGTTTTTTATTTTATTTTAACGTTGTATTATTTAAATAACAGGTTTTGTGGGTGTATCTCTATGTAAGCCCTCACGAGACCCAACTCGTACTCCAGGGTCGCCTGGGGGTTTAAAGGATTGTTTCACTGGCTAAGTGCAACCGTGTTCCATGGTAAGCTGTCATGTTTTAATATATCTGTCATGTTTCTTTTTTCAGAATCTTTTTTCGATAAATGTACCAGATTTTTTTGCTTTAATCAAAAGTTGTTTGTTTTTTATATATATTTTTATTTATATCTGACTTGCGAACAGAACCCTTTGCATAATTGAAGGTGCAATGAGCAATTGGTTTGTGCAGCGTGACATTGTGTTGTCACAACATTGTATGGCCCGCAAATTAATAATGTATGTTACCCATGAGTTATTGATTAAAGATTTTTCGTGGGGTTGTAGTAATGAGGTTCAAACTCTCAGACTTGTGAAGGTGAAGGATTTTTAGATTTATAAAAATTATATACAAAAATATTGACAAATTGGTAGAGAGGTACTGAGACTAATGATTCGGCCAATCTTCATAACATAGGGCTCAATGATTTATTCTCAACAATAATCGCTCAAAACATAAATTATATGGACTCTTATTTTGCCAAAGTAGATTCTCAAAACATTGATTGTAAATGTTAAGCATGGAACATCAAATCACCTAAGCTAAGCATGACCCATCTAATCAAATAACAACCAATTTAATTAAATCATATTTCAATTAATTTTTAATGCAAAAGTATTAAAAAGAATTAACAAAATTACCCATGTATGAAGCTCGGCCTCCTCCGTCGTCCCAGTGATGGGTTCTAACTCCGCATATTGGAAACACGCTCAAAGGAATTTTTCATTGCTCAAAAGAGGTGTACAAATGATGAAATGGAGATAATAATGAAAATCGGGTGTTTGAAACGTTTATAATTGTTGCAAACACCGTTACAAAGAACGATAAATGAAAAGTGTTGTAGTATACAGAATACTACGACCCTCAGCTGACAGTCGTTGTTACTGTAGTATGAACGACTGTCTCTGGTTGTCTAATGTTCTTCGTGTTCTTGAGTTGCAGCAGCAGAAATGGTGGCTCTGCAACTCGATTTTTCTTCACTATGTAGCCTCCAAAGCTTCCCCAAACTCTCGACAACCTCTCTGTAGCACATTAGGAACATATTTATACGTAATTGAACCATTGAATCTCCTCCATTAACTCCAAATAATCTTCATTTACTCGGCCATTGAAGAAAAATATTCCGGAATATTTTCTTCCCTGAATTATCTCTATACACGTCTGGAGCTGTAAATGGTGAGTAGATTTTCTTTGTTTATCTCAAACACACTTCAGAATATAGCCAAGCCTCATCCAAACACGAGCAGCACACTTCCAACTCATCAAAACCCTGTGAAATATTTTCCATGCACGCGTCTGCTCTGATTTCATCTGATGGATTTTCCAGCCAAATTTGATCGCATCCAACACCCATATCCTTCCTGTCTATCCCAGCAGAAGATACCCAATGAGTTTCAGCCATTGAATCGAACTGAAACTCCTTCAAAAATCGATTGGAAAATATGCCAGTAAATAACCAAATTTTCCCGCCAATTTTGGAATTTGAATTTGGGAAGAAAACTGGCCTCCCCCTAATCCAGTTCTGGTGTCCCTTTAGCAATTGGGGCTGAAATAGTAATTTTTGGATGGAAATAGTAATTTTTCTTGGTTCCTCCGGGACATTTCTGTGACGTTTCCAGTGCATTTTTGGGGTTCCTTTAATACTTTATCTTGGGGGTGTAAAACACCACTTTTTGAGCCCATTTCGCCGCAAGGGCTTATTTCTCTAAAATTTCCTACAAGAACACCAAAAAACACAATAAGTACTTAATCGAGTCTAACAATACAGAATATTGAGAACAAAATAGACAGATAAATGCGTCTATCAGTTATATGTACTCAATAATTCGTATAACATTTATTGGTCTTTTGTATTTTCCTTCAATTATTTTTTGCATGATATCCATGAATAGGGGAATGACAACTTTATACGTTTTCACAGGTAATCCTATGAGGTAGTAATGCTATATAAACAAAATGACTCAACCATACTTTCTCATCCCAAGGTTGTCAAGTTTCAAAACTTTTTTTTGCAACAACATTCACTACAATGGCGTATACAATTGAGGAAGATAATGACCTGGTTAGAAGTTTTTGCAAAATTTCAGATCTGGTCCCAATGGCGGGAAGGAACCAGACCGCTATCCAATTCTGGGAACGAGTTAGGGATGAGTTTGTGCTGGTCAATGACAACCAAAACTAGAGGAGGGTGACCTCTCTACTGGCTCGCTTAAAAATACTGAAAAGAAATTGTATGATGTTTAGGTATTCTATGTTTCTCGCGAATGGTGACCAGGTGGTTGCGCTAACCATGTATGAAGCAGAAATGAAGCATCCTTTTATAAATTTTTCCCCAAACGAATTATTTGATACTCGTATACTATAATAAATACTGTAAGATGTATTTTTTTTTCCTCGTTGTATTCGTATAAAAACAGATTTTGTGGGTGTATCTCTAAGTAAGCCCTCACGAGACACAACTCGTCCTCCATGCTCACCTGGGGGTTTAAAGGCTTGTTGTACGGACTAAGTGCAATTGTGTTCCCCGCGAGAGTGGCATATTTTAATAAATTTGTATTGTTTCTTTTTTTGGAATCTTTTTTCAATAAACGTACTAGGCTTCCTAACTCAAACCAATAATACCTGATTTGGATCCTTATTGTGTTGTCAATTCATTTTGCTTCATAAAACAGTGACATCAATAATTCATAAACCTTGATAAATAGGATCGTTATTTTCACAATAACACACATCCAACCAGCACATCTTATAAAAAAAAAAATCACTCTACAAAATATGACATGATTACTCAAAATAATGCACGATAAATGATGACAACCCATGGTTGCAAATTCTAAATATTATTAATTTATTAACTCCAGCCTAAAATTACCCTTAAATCCATAGTGGATTTTTACTATAAATTTGTGAAACAAAACCCACAATTGAATTATCCCTGAAGGTGTAATGTTATGTACCATCTACCACCAAATCCAGTTTTTCAAAGGCACCCTTTCGAAGATTCATATATAATTACCACCAAAAAACATTGTCACGATGCCACGGTTTTCAATGGATGAAGATAATGCTCTAGTAATAAGTTATTGTAAGGTTTTAGATCGGGATCCTAATCCACAAAATCCTACAATGGGTAGAGCGTTTTGGCTTCGAGTTAGGGATGACTTTTTGATTCAAGTTGGGAATGATAACATTTGGTATTATGGCTTACGTATCCAACACCGCGTTAGCACGCTGAGAAGGATTTGTTGTCGTTTTCGGAAGTATCGAGTTCTTGCAAATGGTAATCGTGCTCATGCGATGGCCATGTATGAGGCGGAACAAGGGATGCCTTTCAAATATTTCGTGGCGATTTTTTTTTTGGCACTTACATTTAAAATCGTAAGGTGTTTATGATGTTTTGTGTGGTTAATCATGTTAGTCCATAAATGGGAGAAGAGGTAATAATTTTGATGTGTTTGGTTTTCCTACATATTGCAAAGATGTAATTGACACATTTTTAAATGACGACTTCCATTATAAACATCGCAGTACACTATAAAAAAATATTAAAAACCTAACTCACTTTCGTAGGAATCACGGTTACACTAAGCACGTGCAACAAGCCGTTAAACCCCAAATTTAACCCTGAGGACGAGTTTAGTCTCGTGAGGGTTGATAACATATTGACCCACAAAATGTACACTAAAGGAAATTATAGTTTTAGTCTCCACTGGATGAAGCAGAGGAATTGTCATGCGTTTCATACTCTGGGATTTTGGATACCATGAAATAATAGCTTTCATCAAATGTGAATGCTTCACCTTTTTCCTCTAAATAACCCGCTTTAATGAGTTCATGCTGCAACAACACAAGTAAATATACTTAATGTCATAATTTAAAATCAATAAATTTAACTCTATCCGAAAGATATTATAAAATACTTACAAATTATTTAGGTGACATTCTAACATGGCTATGTCTGGTGAGCCGTTGTTGAATCTCTATAATCACAAATGCCTTTTTGGATAATCTGGTATCTATCATGAATTTGTTCAAAACTTCTTCTCTTTGGATTCCCATATTCCCGTATATATTGGTTATATATCTTTGCCCAAAAAGTTTTAGGCTCTGGCGTTACAGGAGAGAGATCTGCTACTCGAGATTCTTTGTACCATGTTTTCGTGATTTGCAAATCTTCAGTTGAATCAAATGATCCCATTATTGTCTTCGTATAAAGAGTTATGAGCGGTTATGAAGTTCTTCTAATTACTGAAAAAGTTCTAGGATACCGAAAAGTGCAGTGTGTGAAATACATTTGGGTAAACCCTGCTTTTATAAGATCCAAATTACTAATCCGTGTGCAAATGGTTAAAACAGATCCAATTCACTTCTAAGAGAAATACTCTTTACACACCCTAGTTACTTTTCACTGACACCCCTTGTTCACGTTTATAAACGCCCTTTACTGTTTTAAACACCTCTTGGATGATAAGGAGAGACCAATCTCGTGCATATGAAAGATATTAGAACGACCCTTGGTTGTGTTAAATCAATATGTAGATATATGTTGTCAAAAAGAAGTGTTACAAACACATGAAAACTCTGCAGATGATTTGATCACTCAAAATAATGCACGAATAATTAGGACAATCCAGGGTGGAAATAGAACTGGGGAAAATAATAAAGACACTTCTCAAATATTTTACCACCATTATTCAAATCGCCCTATATTTTTCCAAAAGTCATTTACTGTGAACTAGGGACACTTACTATTTATCTAGCGACCTTTACTATTTATCGAAAACCACTACATTTCATTGACACAACATCGCGTCTTCCCAAAATATCAATAATCTGAAGAAAAAAATGGTAGTTTTGTGGTATAACCAAACACATGGGGTTACAGTGTAACATTTATTACAAAAGATATTGGTAAGAGTAAAAAGTTATTCGATGAAAACACCTTATACCCTAACTAATTTTGAAATTCCACTCAAACACCAACAACTATGAACAAAGCACCCTGATTCAAATCACCCAATCTTTTCCCAAAAGGGATTGACTATTAACTAGGGACCCTTACTATTTATCTAGGGACCCTTATTATTTCTCGAAAACCGAATGTCTCGAGAGGAGAAAATTTTTAAGGCTGAGTCTTTTGTACTCGGCACTAGAATACTCACCACTACATCTGTGGTGAGGTCGATAACATACTTTATGTCAGTGTTTTTTTCCCACTCATTATTCCTATTTTAGCCAACAAATTCACTCAGTCCTCTACAGTAATTAGGAAGACAAACAGATTTATACTCTATATGTAATTAAAGAATGTGCTTTAGTAATGAAGAAGATTTGGGGGTTTTGGATCATGGATTTCAGTTATAAATCAAGGTCCACCGGGAGAATATGAAAATGAACAATCATCTTTTTGGCGCCGTGTTTTTCAGTCATTCGAAGATATTACCGCGAACGAAAACAGGAGAACAAAGATGTCTGTCAAAAAAAGATTTGATTTGATCACGTCCGAAATTGAAACTTTTGTGACATTTTTGCTCGACGTTAACATTAGTCATACTCAATTGTCATATGAAGCTCGCGTAAGTAAACATATCACCTTAATAATCACCTCTGAATAATCAAAAAATTTCAATACTTATTCATTTTATGTTTTTACTTTTTTACAGAAAACAACAGCTCGCATTGAATTTCGTGCAGAATCAAAGAAGCCTTTTAAGTATGATCAATTGTACGAGCTCTTAAAGGACGTAGTCCCGGCATACAATGTAGAGTGAATACATATGTGTAATGACATTGTTGTTTTCAGCATCAATAAATTTATTAGATTTACCAGTAATCACCGTCATTGGTATTTATGATGGCCGTTGGTTGTGTTAAATTGTAAAATGTAATTTTTTTAAATTAATTTTGTCTGTAAAAGATATGACCTGACAAATTAAAGTTCCATTTTGTACCAAATAATACCAACCACATGGTAGGATAGGAAAATATAATTGAGATTATGTAAATAATATTATGTTTTGGATCGAGATCGGGATATTCACTATGGTTTGTTTATTGAAGGAAAATCATGCGAAACGTAGATATTCGGAGGCAACTAACAAATAATTCGAATTCTATGAATGTTATTTACTTCTCAAAGAAAGGATTTCTAAGTTCAATCCGAATGAAATATGCCGTGAACTAGGTGAATCTAGCGATGAAGATGATTAATTCCATTGCCGATGGAGTTAAGGTTTTGTTGTAAACCTCTTGTAAACCATCCCGAGACCCGACTCGGCCAACATGGACACCTATTGGTTCAAAGGACTGTTCCACCGTTAAATAAGAGTTGTCATTGGTCATTGTAGTGGCTAAATATACTATCTTGTATTGTTGTTAGAAATTATTCAATTAAGTTAAATTTTTTTTAGTACCCGGGACATAATATCATATGTTCTGCGTTGCGTTTTTAATTTTTATTTGATACTAGCGAGGAACTTAAATATGTTATTGGATGAGTTAGGCTTACAATTCTTTTATCGATACAAGGAGAGCACGAATTAGATACATAGAGCAAATTTTGCCATATGGTGTAACGGGGTGTAACATTAAAAAGGTCAAAGAAATATTTAAAATAGGCGAGGTGGGTTTAGTCGCTTGGACTTTCTGGGAGATGTCACTGTGGTCGCCTACAAGCTATGTCAGCAACATCGCTGAGTTCAGAAAAAGCGATGCCTTGTGCCTCGCTAAAGCACTTTTTCTGGCGATGTCCAAGACCTCGCCTATATTTAAATCCCCGCTCACATCCACTGAATTCGAGCAGAGAGAAAATCGTTGCATTTGAATTAGACTTCTAGCCATGTCGGGTTGTCACTATCATCCCCATGTTTCTCTTGACACCACTCAGTCTAAGGAAAAGATATAAAATTAGGGAAGACTCGCGGGTCCGGGCTCTAGCCGGCCGACCATGCCCTAGTCGTGGCCGGTCCCACACGCCCTTATTTTATTATTATTATTATTATATGTTTCCTTCAACCCTTGGAAACTCCTTCACTTCAAGGAAACTCCTTGGTTTCAACAAACTCCTTGATTTCATGATATTTTCCTAAAATCATGAAAATAATATAAAATTAGGAAAAGTGCCATGGGACCGGGCTTATTGGACAGCCGACCATGCCTTGGCCGTAGCCGGTCCCACGCTTCATGATTCCTTATTTTATTATTATTACATCTCACAGAAATTCCTTAACCTTATGAAACTCCTCAATTTCATGGTATTTCCTTCACATCAAGGAAATTACATAAAATTGGGAAAGGTGTCACGGGACCGGGCTCGCTAGCCGTCCGGCCATGCCCTAGCCGTGGCCGGTCCCACACCTTGTAATCCTTATTTTATTTATTATTTCCATCGTCTCATGGAAATTCCTCATTTCAGCAAAACCCTAAATTCTTCATATTTTCTCAAATGTTGCTCAAATGCGCATCAGAAAATATCAAAACTCTCAGAACTGAGACACGAACAGTTTGGTGACATGAGCATATTACCTTGACCGACCAAGGTTGGATTTTTGGCTTGCAAGAGGCCGGTCCCACACATTTTCATCATTTGACCTAATTTGTTCACATTAGGTTCAAACTCTTCCAAATCATTTGGAATTTCATAAGACGATTGTCAGTCGGTCCTTCATCTCTTCATAATTTATTAGGTTTTATCACCTAAGGTTCAGACGAGTATTATTTTCAATAAATGATTAAACCAGCATTTGATCATGTTTTCACCAACTGGTCTTCAAGAGACTTTGGTATTTTGCTCACTAGAGCATCTGGGCGTTACATGGTCGACTCATCATCCCATGTAGACGGTCCCTCCTTCACTCCGCGGTTTATTTTCAATAAACCATCAATTGATCAAAATTAGGGTTTCAAATCCAAAGCTCTGCAAAACATAATTCTGAGCAGATTCAAACACTAATAATTTTACGTTGATCCCGTGATCAACATTTTAATTAATTATACTTGGTTCAGTTTCTAGTATTCTAAATTAATATTTTATTTGGTTCTGTTACCAATAATTCATCAAACGAGCAATATTTGCTCAGACTAAGGAATATTGGTTCAATATCAATATTCAACAATCCATCGAATGAGCAATATTTGCTCACCTTAACTATCGAACATTTACTCCAGAATTATACCTCTGTCTCAACAGACACGTTCAATTCATGAGTCTTAGAACATTTCCAAATCACGTTCGACTCAGCAATACAAAGACTCATCGTCTCATCAAGTCATCAACTGACTAACTAAAATCACGAGACATCAATCGTGTCACACGGGGGAATATTAACTATGGTTTTGGTATCGCGGTCTACGACACGTATGTTCATACACACGGTGAGAATGTGAGCAAGTCGTGCAATCAGTTGGAGGAGTTAGCATAGTAGTGGATGGAAAATCAACTAAGTATCCGCAAGATGAGCAACTGGTTTTAATAAAATTTCCACTTCCCCACTCTTTGACTTCAGCAACTGTCACACTTCATGGGATCAAGGTGTTTACGATTCTAATAATATAAATAAGTCTCTAAATCATGATTGAAACAACGGACAATCTCTGGTCGAATAGACAACAAGAGATTAAGAACTCGACGTCTGAGCAACTACTCTCAACAGAGAAAAATTCAATCAATCATAACTTATCTTATTTATTTACGCAGAATACACAACACACCTACAATCTTTGATCACCATTGATCTCACAGATTTCTCAATTTCCCTCCTGCAGATCGACCCATCCTATCTTTTGACTGAATTGACTCTGGAACGGCCATTGTCTTGGTTTAGGCCGGAGTTATATAGATTGATCTCTCGAACTTAAAGCATTCCCTTCTTGCGGTGTATCTGTGTGAGGTTAGACAGTTTGCTTGGTTCAAGGAGCTTCCTCCGCACGGTCGTCTCCCCAATTCCTTAAAAAACAGTAAATCGTTTTTCCCCATCTACAGATTGGCGACCACAGTGGGAAATTAATCTCTTAGTTGCAATCTCAATTCTCACAAAGATGGTCGGTCTTAAGTCTGGTTCAGTTACCAATTCGGGTTCAACACCCGACTCTAACATCGCAAGTTCTAATAGTACTGCCACCGCAAGTATTACTCCTCTCAACGTTGCAGGCTCTAGTGGTACCGCTAATACCACTCCTCCAGCCAGCAATGTCATACCACATGTTACTACTACTCCTCCGAGTGTTGGTGCTCCAGTGATCACTCATGTCAATGTTATAAGTAATGCTACTGGCACTATCAATAATCCACCTCCTAGCGAATCTTCTGAAGAAACTAGAGGAAATCAGCCTACCATAGTTGATCTCATGAAGGTTCAGACTAAAATGGCTGCAAAGCAGAAAGAGTTGTATGCTTATCTCAAAACTCTCACGGACAAGCTTGCGTCTGAAAAAACTCAGACTCAACACGAGAAAGGAAAAGCTAAAGAAACATCTTCAACTGTTGATCGTGAAATCTCTCCAATCCATGTTTTAGATGATGAAGAAGTCTGCAAAGCTGCAAACGACCCACCAGCAAAGGAACCTGCAAGTTTCATCACTCGAGAAGACCTGAAGCGCTTTTTAGAAGATCGAGGAAAAGACAAGACATCATCTGTCCACCGTCACCAATCTCCGTACCTTGCTGCTACATAAAGGATTCCTCTGCCAAAAGGTTATACCTCTCCAACGTTCATTCTTTATGATGGAACGGGCAATTCTCGAGAACATGTTTCTCGGCTTCTGGAATCACTGGGTGAATATGAGCACAACCATGTCGTCTGTTTCAAGGAATTCTCAAAGTCTCTGACAGGCAGAGCATACACATGGTACAACAACATTGCACCAGGAAGTATCACAGGTTGGGGAGAAATGATTAATGCTTTCTACGGAAAATACTTCTTCGTCTAAGACCAGATTACTCTCTCTAATTTAGGAAAAATGTCTCAGAAGAACAATGAACATCCGAACAATTATGTGTAGAGGCTCACAGTGCAAGCTTTGGATTGTCATGACCCGAATGTCACAGAACAACAAATGATGGACTTGTGCATCAATGGAATGATACCGGACTATAGAGTCTTGCTGGAAAATATCTGGTTCCAAACTTTCTCAGAGCTTCATGAAGCAGCCAAACGATCAACGACTACTGCACTTGCTTTACTGGAAAGAGCAAAGTATGCAAGGTCGAGGAACCTCGAAGCAGCCGACACCTAGTCCACAATCAGTACAACCTCCACCCTTCAACAAACGCTGTTGCTGAAAGGAAAGCCGAGACACAACATCAGAATGCTTCTCCAACATTCCAGGCTCCTTTAAAGGAGTGATCAAGTTACTAGAAGTCTGGTTCAAGATGGTACAATCAAATTGTCGTTCATCGGGAGAGAGATAATTGAAGAAGAAATGGAAAATCTCCGGTATCGTCGCCTTCATAGGTTCATCGATCATCCAACAAGTAACTGCAATATTTTTAAGCACATCTTCAAAGAGAAAGTTGATCCCTGATAGCTTCAACTGGGGACTGAAGGAGTACACAAGAATCCTCTCCAGTCAGAACTTTTACACTCTGAACAACCAGTCAAAGAAGCAGTTCAATCGTTGATCGAGCATATCTGTGAAATTGCTCTATCTGTATAAGGCACAAAGGAAATACATGTCCATAACACCGAATTACATTGTGTCAGACGTCTGTCCATCCCGGAAATATTCCTTGAACCTTCATCCACAGACAATGAGATGCACGACCGAGGACTGCTTACCACATACCATATAAGAGTTAATGAGTTCGGAAGAATGCTGATCGATGCTGACACCACCATCAACATCATTTCACTGAAAACCCTCAGAGTCGCAAGTATCACTTGACAAGAAGTTACTTGTGATCTATCTCAATCAGAGACCTTGAAGGAACACTCGGAAATACTTATGGTTATATCAACATAAGTTCAACCTCGGCAGAAACCAAGTTTCACACATACTCAGGAAGATCCAGGATATGACATGTTCTTCAGACGAGCGTGGATTCATGCTGAAAAGATGGCTACTGACAAAGCACCTTTGGTCGCACATCTCTCCAATGAAGAAAATTCTGATCCAGAAGATTTGGCGGGTATTCCGTCATCAGAGTACTTGGAGGAATTTCGAACTTTGACGAGGTTGAAGCAAAAACCTGCAAAGATGCATAGACATTCATCAAGAGGTTGCGCATTCGTGCAAGTCTCATTCCTCCAATGTCTATGTCATTTATTTCCTCACATGTTATCCTAGCATGGAGACTTAATATGCTAGCAACTCTGCTATTGCAAGAAGAATGGTAGCTTCACCGCATTAGTATTTTACCAAGTGGTTGAATCTGACACTTCTCCGGATCGAACACCGAGACATTCATTACTGAGATGATGTCCAAGCCTGACAAAGAACACTTTGGACGTAGCCTTGCAGGAGTGTTCATGTGTGCCACAAAATCAGAAAGCTCTGATGTCTACACAAGTATTGAATCCCACTACTGCAACGAAAGGAGTGTTGAATCAACAGAATCTACTCAGGGCCGAGATGATCAAACCTAAGATCTTAAGGGATATGACGCTTCAACGCTCAAGCATCTAAGAAGCGTTCAAATTTTACTCCCAATCAAAGAGTACGCCTTCTATAATGACGCCTCTAGCTTCAACACAAATATCTCGACAATGACACACTGATTCAACACCAGCACGATCAAAGTGTAACTGAATTTATCCCATGATAAGACTTCTGAAGCAGATGCAACATCATTCATCCGTTGATGGCACAAACTCCTTCAACATACACCGGGGACTTGATCTTGTTGGAGAAATCAATTCTATTTCAATAAATGTTAACCACATAACAAGTTATTGCAACCTGATGTGATTCCATGCAACTTCATCAACGAGTCTCTCTACATCACAAGCCCCTGCACGACTGAGGAACTTCCTCTCTTCACCGATCACATCCAGAATGGAAACTGCCGCTGCTATCTACCGCAACAACATCGATTCCATGACAAGGCACTTCACAGTATAGGTTCGGGAGAATTTGGGTTAAACCCTACACCCTTATCTTAGGGACGCTCAATTCATCAATTAGTTCGTGAATGTAAAGGCTCACTGGATGAAGGAGTAAAGTCTATGGATCTAGCCTTTTCGGTCTCTGGAGCAACTCCGACCATAGTATCGGCATCAACAAGAATTTCTAGAGAAAATTCTATCGTGATCCAGCATCAACGACGGTCTCAGGGGAAACATCCTCATGACCAGCTTCATCAACTATCCGTTCTCTGGAGTGTTACTCGATGGATCGGACTTCTCCAAGCACTAATGATTCATATCAAGGTGTGTAGACATGAAATATGTTCACATAAATTCTTTCCGAAGCTTGCACAACAGGTGGGCACAATCCCAAGTCTTCTACAAGATGTTCTCATCACCTCTACAAATGAGATACAACATACTTCATCCCATGGGTTTACAAAAACGTACCAATGAGTGAGTAATAGGACAATACTTCCTCAACGAAAGATGTTCTTCTATGTCTCTTCTACAACATACCAAAAGGGCGCATCAATCAGACAAACGAGTTGAAAGATATGGCCTGCACACTCAAGTTCATGGAGTCTGAAAACTTGCACGGGATTACAAGTTACAAATGTGAACGATTCGTTGGATGACCTAGACAACTCCAAATTGGGTTATTCTTTTCTCATATGATAACTCAGTCTCTTGGCTTCAAAAATTAGGGTCAAGCACCAAATTCCGACGACGTATGAGGTTCCTACAGCCTCCAAAGCATACAATATGCAAGCAGAAATTCGTGGACGGGATTCATAACCTCTACAGTCGATCGATGTCCACTAGGTCTTTTCGCTAAGTCCTTCACCAAGGTACCTCCTACTTCGACCACCTAGGAGTTTACATCAAGTTTTTTGTATCTGGGTCATCTATCTAGGTCTTGCCAGAAGAAGGAAAAAGAAAGGGAGAGATTTAACAAAATACTGGGGACTGACAGTCCACTGATCATGACGATCAGTTCACAGTCCAAGACTCGTGACTGGCACCAAGTTCACATACGCTAATCATTCATCATAAAACAAATGCTACAACCAAGACATACAACCATGGTCATTACATCATCCCCTCTTGAGAGAAACCTCAGTTAAGGTCCCGTGACCAAGGTTTCAGAAGTGATGTTTCTACGACTGACATAAACAAGATGGCACTGCAAGCACCATGCTCATGTATCAATCACGGATCATGATCTCAAATGCGTCAATGACATTAAAATACTTCACCAAACGTTCAAGACATAAGCAAATGGTCTAAAAACACAACAGGAGTGTTTTACAACAAGCTCGTCTGAGATGATTTTACACTATCCCGTACAAAGCAGCGAGCTGGGAGAAACTGGTGAAGAATCTAGGGATGAGTCGTATACCTTTCTCTTCATATGGATGTCCTCTACAACATAACCAAAATTCACAACAATTAGATAAACGAGCAAAGAGATGTGGCTGAAACATTGGACTATATGCCAGCTGAAAATTTTCTGAAAGTCTCCTGAAAGTTTATTGTTTCGTCGATTTCGGCCCCTAAACGTGCTCAAAAGCCGAAACGCTTCTTTGATAAAGCTTGAAAATTTTCTAAGGATAAAGAAACATGGGTAGATAGCGAAATCCCGACATCGGACTACGAAGATTCTACAACAATTTTGCTAGAAGACCTAACTTCTGAATTTTATGATGACGAATTATGACGAAATTATTCATTCATCAACATCTGAATCAGGAGCTACACCATCAACGCGAAGCCGAACTTCATATTCAGACGATAATCTCACTTGCTGAAGTCGGCGGTGCTCCGTACGATGAGCAACTGGTTTTGACACGATTTCCACTTCTCCACTCTTTGACTCCAGCAACTTTCACACTTCATGGGATCAAGGTGTTTACAATTCTAGTAATATAAATAAGTCTCTAAATCATGATTGAAACAACGGACAATGTCTAGTCGAATAGAAAACAAGAGATTAAGAACTCGATGTCTGAGCAATTACTCTCAACAGAGCAAAATTCAATCAATCAGAACTTATCTTATTTCTTTATACAGAATACACAACACACCTACAATCTTCGATCACCATTGATCTCACACATTTCTCAGCTTCCTTCCTACAGATCGACCCATCATCTCTTGTGACCGAATTGACTCTGTAACGGCCATTGTCTTGGTTTAGGCCGGAGTCCTACATATTGATCTCTCGAACTTAAAGCACTCCCTTCTTGCAGTGCATCTGTGTGAGGTTAGACAATTTGCTCCATTCAAGGAGCTTCCTCCGCACGGTCGTCTCAATTCCTTAAAAACCAGTAAATCGTTTTCCCCATCTACACCAAGTACCCTTCTTCTTAATTTTCCCATAAAGAGGATCAATATTTCTGAAATATCTAGCTTGCAATAATTGAACCCATTTAGCTTTTGTCTCATGAATCATTTTCCATGCCAACTTTGTTAATAGAGCTTCATTAAAAAATTTGGTATCTTTAAATCCCAATCCTCCCATTCTTCTTGGTTTTTTTAATTCTTTACATCCTATGAATTTACAAACTTGTTTCGAAGCTTCATTCCACCAGCAATTCCGTCGTAGTGACACAAGTTGCTGATTTATCTGGAATTTTAAGACATCCCAATTGAAATTGTGCAATAGAAGCAACATCAGCTTGAATCTGAGTAGTTATCCCCGCCTGATTAACCAACTTTCGTTGCCATAACTGCAACTTTGAATCCATTTTCTTTGTTGTTTCTTCAAAACGAACATTCTTATTTCTCCCAATAAATAAGTTAATACCCAAATATTTCTCATGTAATGGCATGCGTTTCATCTTAGTCTCTGCAAGAATATTCTGAACAGCAAAATCACTCATATTTTTACTAAAGTGAATACTTGATTTATGAAGATTAATCATTTGACCAGATATATCACGGAATTAATTAACAATATCCATTAAATTATGCAGAGACCTCATTGAATCTTTTGAGAATAATATACAATCATCCGCGAAAAAAAGATGAGAGATTTTCGGACCTGTTTTAGCTGGTTATAGAGGAATAATGGATCCATTCTGTTGAGAAGTTTGCACCATTCTACTTAGAGTTTCCATGCAGAGAATAAAAATATATGGGGATAGAGCATCACCTTGACGAAGACCTCTTGAAGGCATAAAAGATGCAGACGGAGAACCATTTAACAGAATATAAATAGTTGAAGTACTTATACATTGGTTGATGAGATGACACCATTTCTCGCTAAATCCTAGCCTTTTCATAATGTTAATAATAAAGCTCCATTCCATTCTATCGAACGCTTTCGCCATATCCAATTTAATTTCCACTGCTCCAGGAAACATTTGAGTCCTCTTCATATAAGCAATAACTTCATGGGAATTTATAGTATTATCCAATATATTTCTTCCTGGAACAAAAGTTGTTTGTCACGGAGATATAATATTATTGATATGCTTCTTCAATCTATTAGCTAGTGTCTTAGAAATTACCTTATACGCAATGTTACATAGACTGATAGGACGAAAATCTGATGGAGTCTTTTTTTTAATTTAAACCCCCTAAATCTTCGACTATGGCTACGCCAATGAGAATGAAGTTGTTGTAAAGGTTTTAAATTTCTGAGATACGCCAGAAATCATTAGTTTTAGTGACATCAAATGAGTCCAAAGCTACAACTGTTGGAAAAGCGATTAATAAAAATACTTTTTAAAGATTTTAATTTAGTGTTTCTTTTGTGAATGAAAACTTATTAGTCCCACATAGTGGAGTTTCCACTCTTTAGTTGTTTTTAAGAGACTATATAAGATTTTTAGTCCCACATATGGGAGGAGCTCTTCTTAACTTGAGTTTGTCAATTATATAAACAAATTCACTTCTTTTGTAAATGGATGGAAAAAAGGGGTTGCTCTATATTCTAGAGGGACCCCTATATGGTAAAGGGGTTTCTCTATATTTTAGAGAGACCCCCAAGGGGATTCTCTATATTTTAGAGAGACCCCCAAGGGAAATATTTTGTATTGCTTTCTTTAGCATTCGCGATTTTCCTTAATGTTTTTTCGGAGTTGCCAAGCTCAAGTTGAGCATCTACTACATATGCTAGTAGTAGGTGTATTAGGGTGTTTTATCCTGGAGATATCCGTCCTGTGAGGGCTATGGCATCACTCTTGAGTGTAGCCGGACGCTAATGTCTTAAGGACAGCGTGTTGAACACGCGACTCACTCTGTTTTCCAAATTTTTGCCCTGTTGCTGTTGCGGAGATATGGGGAGCTTGTTCGTTTCGTCAAAGCAATCACTTCTACTATAAAGGAGCTAAGTATCAATAACTTTTTGCTTATTTGATTTTTCTTTGTTTTTGATTATTGCACCCAACAATCTTAAGACATTAGTTATTTGTAATAATCGAAAATGGTTGGTCCTGTGAATCATGGATGTTAATTGTGGAGTGAAAAACAAAAACGAATTTTTGGTCAGCTGTAGAGTTTCGAATTTATCTCTCAACATAGAAGGAATTTCGATGACCCCTTTTGACACAACGTAGTAGACATCCTGATAGTTACCCGCTTAAAATTTCAGAATTTTTAGAGTTGTAAAAATATTTTTTTGATATTTTACAAAACAGAAAAACGTTTCTGAAAAATTCTGACGAGCAGAAATTTGTTGTTAACTAAATTAATTTTTGTGGGGTAACCATGAGTTTTTTGAAACGCTGATTCAAACGAAGTTTGTATATCTAGATGTGATCTTCAAAACTCATATTTTACTTTCTGATTTGGAATTGTGATTTGTGAATAAAGGTGTCATCTCCGAGGGACATGGCTAATAGCCGTATGTGGTTGGAAACAAATCTTCCAAAGATGGCAAAGGTGAGAACATCGAACGCAACACTAAGCGTGGTCTTCATAATAAAGGTATGTTTCGTAAACCTGGATCTAGCATTACTTTAATTAAGGGTGATTTTTATGTTTATAAATTCCTAGCCATATGGCAGTAAATTGTAGACAACGTAAAAACCTTAATAAGTAGTAAGTTAATGCTAATTTAGTTGAAACAAACTAGAACGAGTTCAGTGGCATGTTGTCGGAAGCTATTTTAATAACCAATGTGAGAGATATTGATGGGTGGACTTTGAAGCCACTAAGCATGTTTGCTGAAACAGAGACCTGTTCACCTCCTATTAGAGGATAGGGGATGTCGAGAAACTCTATATGAGTAAGTCATATGCAACAGAGGTTGCATAAAAGGAAAAGGTCGAGCAGAAGCTCATATCTGTAATATTCTCACATTGAATGAAGTTTTCATGTTCCGGGCATATGCAAGAATCTTGTATCTTTTTATGTTGTAGATGGTAAAAGATTGAAGATCTTAAGTGAATTTAGAAAACTTGTTGTAACTAAGGGCAGTGATTTTTTAGGCGACGGTTATAAGACTTAGGGTCTTTATAAGCTTAAAATAAAATCTGATAAAATGAACATAGTTGATTCTTGTGCTTTCTTTTGTGTGACTTTGACATGTAAACTATAAGTCAATGCATAAACTGGATAGCATAGGCTACGTACCCAAATTTAATTTGGATATTGAACACAAAATTTAAATTCGCGTAGAATCAAAATATGATAGAAAACCTTTTAGCAAAATGTTCATAGAAATTCTAAACCCTTAGAATTAATTCACTCGAACCTAGTTGACATGAATCCGGTTCAAACTAGAGGTGGTAAGAAATGGTTTATTACTTTTATAGACGACTGTACTAGGTATTGTCATATATATTTGCTTAGAGGTAAGGATGATGCCTTAGAAGCCTTTAATATGTATAAAATTGAAGTTGAAAACCAAATGAATACTACCATTAAAACCATTAGGTCTGACCGTGGTGGTGAGTACAAAATTCCGAAAGGAGATTTATGTGTAAAACATGGCATAATACACGAAGTTACCCCTCCTTATTCACCTCAGTCGAGTGGTGTAGCTGAACGTAATAACCGTACCCTTAAGGAGATGATGAATGCCATGTTAATTAGTTCAGGATTACCTTCGAACTTGTGGGGGGAAGCTGTCCTCTCAGCCTGCTATATCCTGAACAGAGTACCTTTTAAAGGATCAGATAAAACTCCATATGAACTGTGGAAAGATAGACAACCTTATTATGCATACTTCAAAGTGTGTGGGTGTTTGGCTAAGGTTTCCATCCCTAAACCTAAAATATAGGACCCAAAAATATAGCTTCGTCCATAACATTTACCGAAACCCCACTCTGCTAAGAAGCTTCATTTAGTGAAATGGACTAAGTCCGTCTAGACCAGACTTGGGATCATGCTAGTTTACCTCCGGGGAGTAAGACCATAAGATGTAAATGAGTCTTTAAGATGAAACGTAAGGTAGATGAAACTGTGGAAAAATTATGAGGTTAGGTTGATATCTAAAGGATATAAACTAAAAGTAGGTGTACATTTCCTTGATTCTAATTCGCCCGTGACAAGAATTACTTCCCTTGAGATGCTAATTGTTATTACTGACATAAACAACTTAGAGATACATCAGATGGATATTAATACAAATTTTATAAAGCCGTGAGTTAGATAAAGAAATTTACATAGACCAACCTGAGGACTTTGTAGTGAAAGGTTGTGAAGACAAAGATTGCAAGTTGAACAAATCTTTGTATTGTTTTCAAATAAGCACGTAAACAGTGACATGATAATTTGATCATGTGATAATGAGTAATGGATTTAAGGTAATGAATCTGACAAGTATATTTGCAAGTAACTTGTTAAGGATGCCTATGTGATTGTATGTTGGTATATTGATGATATGCTTATACTTGATATAAACGTAGATATAATTAATTCCACTAAAACATATGCTGAATGAGAACGTTGACTTGAAAGACTTAGACCTTATTGATGTAATCATAAGGATGAGGATTATAAGATAATCTAACATTTATAGTCTTAGTCATTCTCATTATGTTGAATTTGTGCTTATGAGATACAATCAGTCTGATTGTAAGCATGCCTTACTCCATACGATTCTTCTTGTAGATTAGAGAAAAATAAGAGTAATGGAATATCTTAACTTGAATACTCAAGAGTTATAGGATGTATGATGAATTTAATGAACTGTAAGAGTCCAGACATTACCTATATTGTGAGTAAGTTAAGTATATATACTTGTAGTCCAGAACAAGAGCATTGGGATGCGCTTAATAGAGTATTATGGTACCTAAAATACTCTATTACCTTTTGTTTTATTTATGAAAGGTATCTTGTTGTCCTTGAGGGACTTTGTGATGCAAACTGGATAGTTGACTCAGAGGAGTCTAAGTCTACGAGTGGATATGTTTTCACTCTAGCAAGAGGGTTTATTTTTGGAAGTTTTTCAGACAAACATATATTTCTCAATTCATTATGGAATCTAAGAGTATTGCGTTAGATAAAACACGAGAGGGGGCCGAGTGCCTAAGATGCTTTTTAGAAGACATTCCTCTCTGGCATAGGCCTGTGCCAGCTATATCTATACATTGTGTTAGCCAAGCTATAATAGTTAAAGCTAAGTAATAACTAATCTCAATCGGCGTTATTTCCATTGATTGGCTAAAGTCCAAGGAGAATTTCGCGCAACCTTTGATGAAAGGTTTGTACAAAGAGATAGTTAAAAATGCATCGAGGGGGTTGGGGCTTAAGCTCATATATTAAACTTACCATGAAGGATACTCAACCTTGCTGACTGGAGATCCCATGATCAAGGTTTCGAATGAGAAACTAATTTGTGGTGGGTAAAGGTAAACACTATCAGATATTTTCATTCTCTGTCCCTTCCCTATGGTGTAGACGTGATAGTGTGACTGCATGTGGAGGATGACTTTTTAATAAGTCTTAATGAGTTCTATAGTTTCAATTTAAGATTGAAGTGGGGTGTAGCAGTAAACACTCTTGATGGATATCACCTATCTGAATGGGGAAGTGGGTCGCTTCCTATGAGAATATGAGCTTATACTCTAGAGCATTCTGAGAAACAGGATAAGTCCAGGGCCAAAACGGACACAACGACACGAGCTTGGCAGCAACCTAGGAGATATCATGCGTGGTTATTATCACAGATTACACCAAACACTAGCAGTTCAAGACATCACGTTCACTGTCTAGCAAGTAGTTCCGGTAATCTCTCACTAAGCAAAGGTTCAAGACCTCATGGACACCTCTGCCTATAGTGGTATTTCCTGTTTTTCGTTTTTATCTATTTTTAATTCATTTTGAGAAAATGAGTTTTATGTTGTTTTTATGGTATTGGTATTACTAGTTCTTAGGACCTAAGGGTCACTAAGGATTCACTAGTTCATGATTTTTCACTTTGGTGAAAGAAACCTTTAGTCTCACTTGTGAGAAACTAAAGATGAAAACTCTCTATACTATTATAATTTATGCAATCCATAGTATGACTCTGGGATCAACACACTACTGTGTGAAGGAGAGGACGTTGAAATGGCTAGTATGAATTCAACATGCACGATCTGTCTGTCTGTTCAGTCAGTTCGGGTCGTGAGATTGCGTTGTTGATTTACCAAGATCTATCTGTGTTTTTCACGTTTTATTGAGTTTTCATTCATGTGGGGGATTGTTGGAAAAGCGATTAATAAAAATACTTTTTAAAGATTTTAATTTAGTGTTTCTTTTGTGAATGAAAACTTATTAGTCCCACATAGTGGAGTTTCCACTCTTTAGTTGTTTTTAAGAGACTATATAAGATTTTTAGTCCCACACAGGGGAGGAGCTCTTCTTAACTTGAGTTTGTCAATTATATAAACAAATTCACTTCTTTTGTAAATGGATGGAAAAAGGGGGTTGCTCTATATTCTAGAGGGACCCCTATATGGTAAAGGGGTTTCTCTATATTTTAGAGAGACCCCCAAGGGAAAATATTTTGTATTGCTTTCTTTAGCATTCGCGATTTTCCTTAATGTTTTTTCGGAGTTTCCAAGCTCAAGTTGAGCATCTACTACATATGCTAGTAGTAGGTGTATTAGGGTGTTTTATCCTGGAGATATCCGTCCTGTGAGGGCTATAACTCTTGAGTGTAGCCGGACGCTAATGTCTTAAGGACAGCGTGTTGAACACGCGACTCACTCTGTTTTCCAAAGTTTTGCCCTGTTTCTGTTGCGGAGATATGGGGAGCTTGTTCGTTTCGTCAAAGCAATCACTTCCACTATAAAGGAGCTAAGTATCAATAACTTTTTGCTTATTTGATTTTTCTTTGTTTTTGATTATTGCACCCAACAACAACATCACCAGATCGTGCATATGAAATATTTGGCAGAATTCTTGAACTGCAGTGTTGGTTAGGAAGGTCATGGAATTAGAGTTTGGTGTTGTGGCCGGAGCTTTCTAATGGCTTGAGTTGCAGTCGCTAGTTTAGGTGTTGCTGGTGATGATTTGAAGTCTAATTTGATGGATTTGCAGGGATGCAATGCACACGGTGGTGATTGAGAAATGAACTGAAGGGAAGATGCGAACAGATATGAATCTATGGTTAATGGGGTTATTGGCTCGCTGTGTAATCGATGGTGAAAGGATTTAGGAGATGGATTCTCTATATTTTAGTCTGCAGGTGTGCATGAAAATAGAGTGAAGCTTTGATACAACTGTTGCAGTCAGTGAAAATGGAGATAGGTTATATGGGTATGGCTGAATGTAACCAGTAGTGATAAAGTGGTCTGAGAAGGAGAAGAAGGTTGACAGCGAGAGGCCGGTTGCAGACTACAGTTGAATTTGAGAACGAAGTGAGGTTGTGCTGGCTGTACTAGTCATATATGGGGTCAGTGAAGATGGAGTTCATGTTACTCTCCCTATTTCATAAGATTTGAGGCTATACAGAAGACGAGATGGATTGGAGTTTGATGGAGTTGAGGTTCTTGACCAAGAAATACACACAACAGGCGATGAAGAAAAGTGATTCAAGATGGTTTTGGGTTGATGCTGTGAACCGCAATCTGATCGGTGGTGATGGCTAGAGTTAGAAGACAGAAACTGGAGCTCAGGTGGTTGAGTTGACCGGGCATGGAGGTGTGACGGACAGAATGGCCGATGGCCAGACTTGGGCAATGTTCTGATTTGGAATTCGGTGGTGCCGGAAAGGATGATGTGGCATGCTTTCATTGGTTGGTAATTTATTTGTGACGTGAGGAAGAAAAGAAATAAAAAGAACTCAATCTTAAGGAGGAGGAGGAGGAGGAGGAGGAGGAGGAGGAGACGGCCACAGTGCCGCAACTAGAATATGGTTTGAAGTTTTCATTTCGATTTCGTTTTTTTGGCTTTGCTAGTTTTTATTCAGATATGTTTATGGTTTTTGAGAAAGCCATATCTTGCTAGAGCCATGTTAGGGTGTTGATAGAAACCAATTTATTTATATAAACTCTACAATGATATTTCTAATAATGATTTGATTGATTAGTATTTTCTCTTCATATAGCTTGGTACTCAATCGTTTATGTGATTTTCTTGATTACTTATGCTTTTCAATTGATATCTCGTGTTTTGGTTAAATCCCTTGACGTAGTATGCTTTAGGATTGATAGGTAATGCTTTAGAATCGCTACCTAAGAAGCGAAGGAAATTACAGCGGAGAAACTTTATAATTTAGAATTTAACATACCATCTTCCGAGACATGAGATTGATTTCAAAATTTGTCTTGAGTAATAAATATAGATTAGTAGAGTTGATATGATTGAATTGGTGGAAATCGAAAACCCTAATAACCCTCTCTCCATTTTGGTTACTTCTTGTTATTTATTATTTCATTTTTGTCCGAATTTCTGAAAACTCTCAAAAACATCGTATTGTTGATTACTTAGTTTTTGGTATAGTTGGTTGAGTATTTCACACTCCCTGTGGGAACGAACCGCATTTGCTATCTATATTACAATGGACCTGTGCACTTGCGGACACAACTACGTTTCATTTAATCATTAATTTTGGTTATATAAAATCTACATCAACGTACAATGTAATGTGTGTATCATAGTAGCAACCAATTTTCACATCAACTTTAATGGCAACTAGAACTTTTCCTGGCCAAATTTATGCACTTATGGAGTGAAACCACGAGACATAAATTCTCTAAACCATTGAGATATATCTGGATGAAACTTAACATATATTCACTCTAAAGTAATTGAGTTGAACCCGATTTTTGTTACGTAATAATGCTACACCACTTATTAAATTTCTCAAGACTCAATGTCTAAGCTCTGTATGTACTAAGGTCTAATTACACCAAAGGGTGTTCATGCATGAACTATTACCTAACTTTGTGTAAACTTACAGTGAGAATGAAGTTGATTGCATATATAAACTATTTCTAATGAATGTGGAAGGAAGCATATCCTTGGAAAATTAATATGTCAATCTAGTGAATTGTAAATCACTGGAACTTCAATTACTGAATTCATATTAACCCCAACAATGAACTGATTGAGATTGATTCATAAAGACTTTGACATAACCATAAGGCATATTGGTTGTGAAAAGATGTTCCGTTTTGAAGTACAAACACGGGCATAACTTCATTTGAGTGTACGAGAAACTGAACTAATAGAATGCTAAGTTACGGCATCTATCATAATCAGTGATTTCTAAAGTTACTAGATTTGCACTGCCTCTCCCTATTATGCTTTAGAGTAAGAAAGCACGTCACTCATCTTACAAAGTCTTTATTTACACGATTGAGACCATCCTGTTTTACTTAGATGCAAATGGTAAATAACTCATTTTTCAAAGAATAAAGTTTTGTTAATTAGTGAACATAAATCCATGCAAAATGCAGACTATTCAAGTGATTTATGGCTTTGATGGATGATTCGACGCATTGAATCAGTTATTGCTCACAACAAATGATGCATTTAATTTTTGTAAAACTCCTAGAACATATTATACAATGCAAAGTGCAAAGGCTCACCACCCTTGTTAATGCTAGAGAATTTATATGAAAAGGACTTGATGAATATTGCATAATGGTCTCGCGAGGTTACAAGTAGTGTCTAAGGAATAGGTTATGCGTACCAACGTACCTTTTTATTTCTCTGAGAATATGCAATATTACACGCATCTTTACTTAATTAGTTTTAGAACCAAATGTTAGTCAACCTTTTCTTCGTATTAGTTGGTAACTGAATGTAAGCCTGACATTCGTGTTCTTACGCATTTTTGGTTGCACTATATATGTGCCATTACAACTCCACATCATACTATGATGGATCTTCAAAAATGTTAAGTAGTTATGTTGGAAATGACTTCCCAACAATTATTCGCATTTTAAAACCTTTTTGCAGGAGATTTCTTGCCACTAGATTGGCGGGTTGTCACTTTAATGAGACAGTCTTCCCGTCGTTAGGGGGAGATAAGAAAAAGTATTTTCTAAGGGAACGACAGAAATTGTCGTGGTGTCTTCCCACTGTGTCTCATATTGATTCTTGTACTCCACAAATGTAAATGTGAAGTGACAAATAATAATCAATTATCAGAATGTACACTGATGTCTATAAAGTGATGAGATCACGCATACCAGCTGCAAACCTACCTGCAAGGTTACGAATCCTTAATAAGGGATATACACCACTAAGGTGTTACAACTACACTTAGTAGAAGTGTAGTTGAGGCCATGGATCCATAAAGGAAGTTGGAGAGACCACTTGGTTCGATCAATCCTCATCTAGAAAGGAAGTAGGTGAGTAAGGCACAACTTATTTACATCATCATAAATCATCTCATAAGATTGTCTCTGAATATGTCCATGAATCAAACTGGAGGACGCTCCGAAGTTTAATGATTCCAGAGAACAATGACATCCCAAGTGGATTATGAGAATGCGCACGAGTCAATGAAAAGATCATGTGAGCATATTGATGATTAATTTCATATACACTTGCTTAAGGTAATAGAGCAAGATGAGATCGAACCAAGCTCTTTGTTGCTTAATTTCAACGAAGAGCATATTTGGCATATACAATACAGGTAGAACTTGGTTCTTTGACAAATATACTGGTATTTGGTGTGGTAGTGCTAACCAACCAAGTGTAAAGCCTATTGGACATACATGATTAATTTTTCACAAAGCATAATGAGAAGAAAGCAGTCTTAAAGTATAAAGACTCTCCTTGTGGCGCGAGGTTTCTCATAAAGCCATGGAATTGTTCTCTTTTAATAAACTTCATAGTGTTCCGCTACTCAGTTAGCTTGGTAATTTCAAAAGGACTTGAAATGAAGCATATGTATGTGGTTGTTACGTATCTCTGAGAGAATCAAGAGATAGAGGATATTTACAAAAAGTACTTGATAGCCTTTTGTTACCCAAATCTAGTGACTCTAAACCACAAAGTGTGTTTACAGTCAGAAAGAACGCTCACTTATAGATAGAAGCAATCATGCAGATGTGGTATACCCATCTAAGTGGCTATTTGATTTGGAGGAGATAGAAAAGTAAGTTATTTTTCCTTGCGTATTCACAAGAAAGTTCCTGATTTGGAATTGTAGCTATCTGTGTCGATGGTACAGACATGATGGGTACTTTTGATGTAATAAGAGACCTTAAAATCTATTTAAACCCGAATTTGAGATGAAAAATCTGGGGAAAGCTCGACCGAATACTGAGCTTGTGGTATATTATTCCACCAGTTGCATATGTCTAAAGTTATCAGGAAATTTAATAAAGACATGTATCCTGATAGCAATCCCATGATTAGTCGAGGTTCAAATGTAAGTAAGTGACCATTTCTTCTAAAGGAAGATGACGAAGATGTGTTGGGGATGAAATTCCTGTATCGAAGTACAATATATGCATTGTTGTACTTAGTATAGTAATATACTCGATTAAATTTTACATCCTCAGGGAACTTGTTAGCTAGGTATAGCTTAGCGCCGACGCAACGTCATTGAAATGGTATGGTGAACGTAATCATGTACTTAGAAGTAACCATTGACATGAGTTTATTTTATCCCTGCAAAGACATAAAAAGAAATGCTAAAAGAACTGCAATCCAAAGGTTGTTGATTCTAAAGGAAGAATAATCTCTTCTCCGACGAAAGTAATCAGGGGGAGATATGGTAGACTATTTTCTAAGTCATTATCGATATTCAGTTTCGAAAAGTACGTGACTAAAATAACTATCTGGAACAACTCTGAAAGTAATCAGAGGGAGATGTCGACATCAGGGGAAGGATCAAAGGATATGATGTCGACATATTTTACTTCGAAATTGAAGATGTGTTGTACTATTTTTCCCTTCGATTGAGAATAGTTTTTCCCAAAGGGTTTTGTTACTCGACACGGTTTTTGGCGAGACAACACTAAAAACATCAAGTATGTTGAACGTTGAAGACATAAATATTGCGTTGATATTACTGAAAATATCTGAATCAAAGAAATGAAACGTGATAGTATGTTAAGCAACGTAACTTAAGGAATCAACAACAAGGTCTTATAAACATTAAAGTCACCAAAGTAAAGTATGATAAATTTCTTTTGACTAGATTAGACTAATGGAAATTGTCTGTCATCAGGGGGAGCATCTAATGGTGTGTTGCACTATTTTCCTTCACCGAGGTGGCTTTTTCCCACATGGTTTTGTTACTCGGCACAGTTTTTAATGAGACAACAACAAACACCGGGAATGTAATTTCCCAGCTAAGGTTATTGTCTTTACCGTGAGGATTTTCTTCCTTAAGAGTTGTGAAGCAACTAGTCCACATCAACAGAGCAAAGTGATCATCTGTAACTGATCACCTACTTGCATCTGTCACGTTGTACTCTTTTTCTTTCGTCAAGGTTTTGTCTCACTGGGTTTTTCCTTGTTAAGGTTTTAATGAGGCAACATATTCAAGTCGAACTATATTCTAAGTTTGCTTAATATTATACTCTTTCTCTTTAGTTCAGGTTTTGTCCCTCTAGGTTTTCCTGACGAAGTTTTAACGAGGAAATTATATTAGACTCGTTGATCTTTGAAAATCTTATTGCATGTGATGAACTATATGAAGTACGTGACAACATGTTAAGTACTACATGTGAAGAGTTTTACTAAGGTTTTATCCCACTGGGTTTTTCCTTGTCAAAGTTTTAATGAGGCGATCGATTTCGGCACAAGTCATCAAGAAGAGGATGATATTTGAAGAACTACATTTAAAGCACTATATGTGAAGTACTTTGTGTAAAGCTTTGTTATTGAACCGCACAAGGGGGAGTGTTTAGGACTTGTGGCCCATGGATGTGTGGTTCATTAGATAACTAGGTTTTCCCTTTTATATATATAAAGAACATTTGTATGTATGTGACCCCTGATGCCTCTTTATCAATAAAAGTATCTTCTCCTTCTCCATCTCTATCTCTTGCTTTAACCCAATTGATACTACAAAAACAATGAGTTTCTAGTAAGGACTTTAAAAGGTAAAATTAACCAGGGTATGACTGCACATAAAGTGCGATTGTGTTTGTTTACTAGGTATGACCTGGGAGTTAGTTGTCGGTAGTAAGTGATTGCCAAATTTTCTTTTTACTTGTTGTGGTGACGGCACTGATTTCGGCTTTGCATTTTTTGTGTGGATAAGCAAAACAAAGAATCCAAGTTTTAAGCATTTTTAATCATTCATGGAATTGGAATCAGATTTATTTTATTTTTACTGTTGTTACGAGGAGACGTAAAAAATCTGGTATAAGTCTCCCAAAATTTCTTTGAATCTTTGAATTCCATTATAAACCCGAAGTTTCTATCCGTGTAGGTACAATATTGTATGTTGATGCTGAGGCATTGTGATATGTAATCAGGACTGTATGTATGAATTGAAATTCACTTTTTTCTAGGGGAAAAAAGAGAGCTGAGCTTAGTGTTGGAAGACCATACTACAATATCTTTTTGTGCTACGGCGTAAAAAGTAACGTAAGATTTATCTAATTGGACCATCGCTCAAATGGTTACATAATAAATGCTACAGCGAACTCTAAGATCACCGAAAGGACACAATGATTAGATAACCAATCTCAATAAAATCTGTAGCTTTTTAGTGTTGTAATCAACACTTCCTAGTTTGTTCCTAAGTGCCAAACCAACCGTGAATACGCGTCAGTGAAGAATCCAATTTCGACATTGTATAAATATCACAATCTCATCAAATTTAGTAGTAAGGGTGGTATTAGACTAAGTCCTATGGTCATCTAATCTAGTAGTTTATCTAGTAGTCCACGTCAGTTTGGGTAATCTCTTAAGTCCTATGGAATTGTTAATCTAGCCGATAGTCCTTGAATGGAATAGCGCTTGGCGCTGAATAGTACAACGCAACATCCTGACGCTGTACTATTTGGCCACTTTTTGAGCGTTTCAATCTCGCTGCTAGTTGAACTGCGAGCACTTGCTAGGAGAGAGAAGTAGATAGAAGTAGTGTTAACTTTTTTCCCACACTTTTTTCTTGATTTGCAACACTTTTTGGCCAATCTAGCAGCTCAATCTAGCCCATAGGGGTTAGCATTACCGTTGCCACTCCCGACTTAAACTAAGTCCTATGGGCTAGATTGAACTGTTAGATTGGCCAAAAAGTGCTGCAAATCATGAAAAAAGTGTGGGAAAAAAGTTAACACTACTTCTATCTACTTCTCTCTCCTAGCATCTGCTCGCAGTTCAACTAGCAGCGAGATTGAAACGTTGAAGGATTCAGCGCTCCAAAAGTGGTCCCAACGCTGAACAATTCAGCGTTTACCTGGACGTTGTTCCATTCAGCGTTAGCTGTCGATGCTGCACCGTTCAACGCTTGGCCTTTTTTTTCACCAGCGACTATTTTTTTTCCAGAATTTCATTTTATAAATGTTTGGCAATTTTTTCCAATGGTTGTTTGTTTCAAATTTGAGAATTTATTCCATTACATTGCAAAACAAGATTATTTTTTGAATAAATTAAAAAAATACATTAAAATTAAAATAAAATGGCTCGTGAAATTGAAATTAAAAAAAAATACATTGAAATCGAAATCTTACTTCTAAATAACTTAAAACATACAAAAAAAGTACATTGAAATTGAAATTCTACTTCTAAATAACTTAAAACATAAAAAACTACATTGAAATTAAAATCCTACTTTTAAATAACTTAAAACATAAAAAACTACATTGAAATTGAAATCCTACTTCTAAATAACTTAAAACATAAAAAACTACATTAAAATTGAAATCCTACTTCTAAATAACTTAAATTATTACTAATATATCACTTTAGTTTACGGGATAAGGTCCAATCCATAACGGGATAAAATCTCGTTCTTCCATATTTTGTAGACGGGTTTCTCCCATTCCTGTAATTCATCCAAGGGTTGTCGTAGGATCTTCATGTCCGATTCTCTTTGCTGCGTTTGTGCCAAGATTGAAGAGGTTTTCATGTTCTTCTTCAGATACTCTTCCTCTGTTTCATACTTGGCCACTCTTTGTGCTTGTGCATTTTCAAGAAGTTCGATGAGTTTATCCATTTTTTCATCTGATTTCTGCGATGCTTTAGACTCACGAGCCCTTTTCTTTGCTTGATCTCTCCCTTCACTTCTAACGTCATCTGTTTTTTCGAAATAGCGTCTTCTCTTTGATATGTCTGAGGTTTCAGAATTATGAGTAGATGAAGTGCTACCAAACCTTGCCATATTTTCCAAATCTTCATCCATATTATCAGCTTCATTTTTTTGAGTGGCTTGAGTCTGTTGATTAGGTTGATTGGAAGTACCAGTTCCATCATCATTATTCACCGTTGGGTTGTAATAGAGTCTAAGAAGAGATCTAAATCCGATTGTATAGTTGATCTAAATCCCTTTTGATTCAACTACCAGAAGAGTTTGCTATTTTGACAGAATTAAATGAACACATGGTTGACTTACATCAACACTATAGATCGTCACATTCACTTCTAGGTTTCCGCATGTTCCACGGTTTTTACAATAACACGAACTAATGTTACAGCCGCATCAAGTAACAGAAACAAGTATATATATATATATATATGACATATTGGGTGTGCATCGCCCGGCTCTTTTTATTGGCCATCGGATTGACCTTTATTCTTCTTGGTTAGTTTCACAGGAAATGTAACTGAAAAGCGAAGTGAGTTAGGTATTAGGTATTATCACTTCAACGGCTGCGATTCATTGTTGGATAGATGATATAAGGGTTAGGGAATCCTGGGCGGGTGTGCGGGTTGGGTTGGGTGACAGAAGTTTCTACCTGCAACCGACCCAAAATATGGTGGGTTCTGGCGTGGTCACCCACTGGCAACCCACGCCTAGGAAGGTTGGATCAGGTGTGGGTATTTTTCGGCGGGTGTGGGTTGGATCGGCGGGTTGGGTCAGTTTTGTGCAGCCCTTCACTAGAGAGTTTTTTTCTTAAGTTTTTTTTTAACACGGCACGTGGGGTTAAGGAGACCCCAACCAAACTAACAGGTTACAAAAGAAAACAAACAAAAAACCAAAACAAAAACTCTAAAGAAAAATAAATCAACTAGAAAACACAAGTCTATTACTAGACCTTCTACACCCTATAATACACCCTTCCGGCTTTGTCATCTTCAAGAATCTTCTTAAAATCATGAGAGAACTACTCAAAGCAAGTCTTATGGTGGAATAATTCTATCTTCCAAGTTCCATGACACACCCTGTAATACACCATCCCACGAATTCATGGAACATATCTTGGAAAAATTGTGGAAGACTCCAATTTGGAAGCCACTAAACTTGACATTCCACAATTTTTTCGCACTTGGAATAGGTTGGATTCTACCATAAGACTTTCTCTCAGTGGCCAACTCCACAAATTTATGAGTAGGGTGGCGTTTAGAAAGGAGATCAGATGTCTGGTTATTTTCACGAAAACAATGAGTAATCTTCACAGAAGTGAACTTCGACAATAAAGCCATAACCCTTGTCCAAACTTGGATGCCATTCCGGGGGGTTGGGATCAGCACTATTAAGCATCTGGCAGACAATCAAAGAATCACTCATCTTGATCTATCCCTTCTCCAAATTTATATCACTCATCTTGAGCTAGACTTCCTGGATAATAATGTAACTAACAACCTCAATAGAAGAAAATTTGGAGGCAAAGATTCTAGAATTCCTTTCCTTCCGAATATGATAGATGAAACTATTCAACACCATTCTTCTAACAAAAGAAACTAAGTTGTTACCTTTGAAGTTCTCAGCACATCAGGCCACTTCTTCAGTCCAATTATGACAAGCATTTCTACTAAACCCCATCTTGAGAAGAAGTCACAATTGATATATTGTTTATGGTATTGGAAATTGGACAAAAGGTAGAACATGAAAGTGAATGGATATATATATATATAATATATAATCCTTATTCTACAAGAAATGCACTTCTCCGTCTATATATTAGGGACGGAGAGAGTATAACAATGACTTTCATCTTCATCTACCACCGTCCTCCTTCTCCCATCTCTATTTTTCCCTCGGATCAATACCTAATAGGCTATCTAGATAACACATCAGAAATAGCTTTTCGACTTTTAGAAGTCAAAAGTCAGAGTCAGTTTGGTATCAAATTTCAAGACGGCTTCTAGAAATCGTAAGGTTAACTTTTTGTGAAACAAAAATAATTTTGCTTATGATTTTTGCTTTTTGAGAAGCAAAATTCGGAAATAGATTTGTATATCCAAACACACTATAAATTGAATAATCTACCTATTCGAAGCTCTGTACTACGATGAACCTTATATATTACCATCATTACTAGTATATATATATAAGATGTATTGTTATTTTTTTTTTGATCGGTCAATAGGAAAGGATTTATTGAAGAAAAAAGGTATTTAAGGGGGTGGTACCTTAACCCAATAAATGCAACCGACTCAAAAAAAAAGGAGACCAATTTTTTGAAACGATCACCCAAAGAAAAGGAAAAAGAACAAAGAGTCAATTGAGAACAATAGAAACAAACATCAATCGACACTTTTCCATAATTGTCCCCCTGGATTTTACAAAATAACTATAATATGCTTCATTTGTTTAACTATTTACGTACATTTCAAAGTTTCCTATAACAAATTTTAGCACTAGGTTTTTACATACTATAAGGTTCTATGAAGTATTGATGATATTTTGTGGAGATTTGAGGCAAGTTCTGTTCTTTTTGTCACAAAAGACCCTAAAAATTCGTGCGGCCTCCGGCCGCCATTGGTGCTAGCTTCCCCTTTATATATTTGTCCTTCCAAATTGGAAAGTCTGGCTTGGCTAGAATACATTCTAGAACTAGGAGGACCATTCATCTGGGGATCCAAAGTATATTTGAGTTCATCTCCAATCTCCTAACAGCAATACTTCTTTATAATATATGCAGCCTCTTTTATTCCCTTTCAAATCCAAGAGGGTCTAAACCTGAGTTGGAAGGCTGAGACCCGCAAAATGTTTGTGTTTCGATATGTCAAGCAGACACCTTTGGAACCCACCAGAAGTTCATTCGGAGAACCCATTTTCCTAGTTAACCTCCTTGGTATAGGGAGGATATGTTTCTCAAACCATGGCGTGTATCATTTACACATTAACGAGGCAATTTGTGTTGAAAAAGGATTTTAGGATGGTAAAAACTTTTTTATTCGGACGCAATCAGTCAGAGAAGTGATGAGAAATCTGTATTTGGTTGTGGTAATTGCTACGAATGGAGATTTCCCATCGTAGATTGAAGTTGCTAAAACCTCGAAAGAGTATCCACTAAGACATTATGCTGCACCTCGATCAAGATGCCCTAAGTTTCGTTGTCTCTCTGTTCTAACCAACCATGTGCACGTAGATGTGGTCAACTGCCAAATAAAAAACGCAGAAGGAAATTTTTGTGCTGGTAACAGCATCCACAGTGGGCGAGTATAACCAAAAATTTGGGATGAGATCGTAACGCAGTGGGACGGAGTAAAGATTAAATCCCACCCAAAGATCAAATCCCAGATCATATTTGGTCGCGACCAAATACCAAATCCTAATATAGTCGGGCGTAAATTTAAAGTACGCTTGTTGCTGGGCGGACACCCAACCATCCGCCCGTTCACTTACTCATCAGGCGGGCACCAAACCATCCGCCCCATTCAAAATGAAATTCATCAGGCGGACACCCAATCATCCGTCCGTTCACATTTCGTCAGGCGGACACCAAACCATCCGCCCCATTCAAAATGAAATTCATCAGGCGGACACCCAACCATCCGCCCGTTCACTTACTCATCAGGCGGACACCAAACCATCCGCCCCATTCAAATTTCGGGCGTAAACCAATTTTACGCCCCATTCAAGCGTACACCAAATTTACGCCCGTTTTCGTGCGGTGATTAATTTTACGCGCGACCAAATTTGGTCTTCTCCCCATAACGTCACAGTACAGATTAAACTCATATTTAGTCTTTTTTTTTTGGTCTTTGATCTTTGAGTTTAGTTGTACCATTGCAGTCGCTCTAAATAACTACATCTCTATCTCTATTATTCGCTGATTACCGTAAAATATATTGAGACTCAATGGACCCATACCCTCCTTATGCCCAACCTTGGGGTTTTCTTTCCATTCCTATTTCATTCTTGCTCCCTAGATTTGTGAGCTTTGATGTGAACATATAACCTTCACCAGATCCCAGACTGATGATCCGAAAACAACAACTTTTAAAGAAGGTCGTTTTTGGTTCTATCTAAATCTTTCCGGTCATATAAAACAATAGTCCCATTTTGGGTGATTTTATAAAGGGTACCCTATAGATAGTTCAATTACCTATATATTCTTAATACAAAAATTTAAAATCAGTTTTCTAAAAAATCAAAATCAGTTTCCCTTAACATCTCTTCTTCTTCCTCCTCTAGCCGAACTCTTCCCCTCCCGCGAAAAAAAAATTCATCACCGTGATTAATTGTCGATTCGTAAAAATTTGATCGTCGATTAAAACTCAACTACATAATGACTCGTACAGAGAAAAGAAGGGACTAGGCAAACCAAATCGTCTTCTACTCCATCAATTGAAGAAGAAAAACCAATTGAAAATGAAGGTGTAGAAACTGAAAATCAACCACTTGAACCAGAAATTGAACCAACTGCATTTCCAACTCCGGAAATGAGGATAAGAAAGTAAGTTTTACAAACCCAATTTCCTATTTGCTGTTTTTCATCGATTAAATGACAGTTACGGTGTTGGGTTCGGCTCAAAATTGAGTTGCGTTTTTAGCCGAACTGTACTTCACAAAAGCTTCATGTAAGTGTATATGAACAGTTCGGCATGAAATTTCATGAAATTTCAAGCCGAACCTAGTCACAAATAGAGATGCATAGGGGTTCGGCGTATTCGATAATCATAATATGTGTCGAACCTAGCACATTTAAGAGGATCGGCTATTACGATATTCACATTATGTGCGGAACCAATACAAAATTCTTACCCCAACAATTATCAGGAATATAAAGGATCAGGTTCGGCTTATACAATACTTATGTAAATAGCCGAACCATATACTACCAAAAGGTTCGGCGCTTACGATTTTCTCAATATAAGCCGAACCTCACATAATTTTTCTTCCAGATCATACATGATTAGGTTCGGCTCATTATGACATTTTTAAACAAGCCGAACTAGGGCTACAAAGTGGGTTCGACTCACAATAATAACAGTTTCAGCTTGCCGAATTGTTCATTAGTTGTCAATATCCAGGTGGGTTCGGCTGATAAATTAAGCCGAACATATTCCAGACTCTCTGAGCCTTGGTGAAAAAACACAAATTTTTTATGATTTTAAGCTACAAAAGTGAGATTAAACATAAGATAGAAGTGTATCCTCCTCATCCATTGAATCAAATACAAGCCTTTTTTTCTCATTTTCCCCTTCTCCTTCTCCAAAAAAATATAACTTTTTTTTCCTTACTCAAAAATTTTCATGTACACAAATTTATAATTAAATAATCTTAAAACTAATCACTAATTATTAATCACTAATTAGAATTATTTTGACTAATCATTAGTATTAACACTAATCCTAAAAGGGTAGATTTGTCATTAACAAAAATATTTGGTTAAGCGGCTTCTGATTTTGCTATTTACAACCATTTTTTTATCTTTATTCAGTATGTCCCGAAAATTTTACGTATGCCTAAAACCAGCCATCCTTATAAACAGGTTTTATTTTCTTTTTCTATGCCAGACTAATTTTGTCATCTTGTGTTAACCTAGAGCTGACAATGACATTTTCTGGATTGCCTCATTCATCCTTGGCAAAAAGACCCCACATCCATCTTCAAACTCTACTATTATTACTGGACACACTACTAGTCTTACTCTAGCTAGCTAGGATCCAGAGATCAGAGAGAGAGAGCGCATTACAACACGCGGGAAAAGAGACAATTCTAGATGTACCGGCGATCAAATCCCGCAATACATCCCGCACCTCACATGTTTTGTGGGACCCACCCCTGCAGTTCTCCAACGGGGCTCTCTCTCGGGAGAAAGCCCCGGTACTCGTAGCATTACTCCGGGAAAAGAAAGAAACACTTTCTTTTTTCTATAAAGCCTGAGTGCGGACCGGAGGAATGGAAATTCTTGTTTCAGGTTTCCTCATCAGTATTCCTCAGTTGAATTTTTAGTAAAATGTGCAAGTGGGAATTATATAATTGTCCTTCCTTTTCACGAGTTTCACAAATATCCTTATAAAACAATAAAAATATCCCTCTCCATCCAAAGCCCATTAGGGATCCATTAAAGATTGTACAACATTACAAATTTATCCTCATGTTAATTATGTTTTTAAAGAAAAACGTTTTTCATTTTTAATATCAATTTTTTATCTTCATCGTCTCCACCTCAAATCCAGCGCCACCTCCACTAATCACGCCACCAGTTCTATCATCACCTCTTATACTTCCCCCAAATCCACCACCACCACCGGTTCTATCACCACCACCTCCTAAACAATCTATGTAGATCGATGAATCAACGGGAATTTCCGCAACTACCACCACCAGCTCTGTCGCCGCCATCGCCACCACCACGTCCTCCACCATTAACTGCAGATCTATAAATATAATTGATTTAGGTTTTGTCCCTGATGGATTAGTAATGTTTTAAAGAAAAATCGCTCAATTTTTTTTAAACTCAGATCTCAAAATCGAATCTGCACCACCATCATCTTCATTGCAGCCACCAGCACTAACACCATCATCTGTATCTTCGACGCCATCACCATTAATTACTATCACCACCATCAACATCACCACCATCACCATCTCTATCTCGATCTCCATATTTTTGTTTATTTTTCATATCTTGGAAATTATTGATATGGTATGAATATCGATTTTTTGAAGATAAATATCTGTGATCTTAATACCAATCAACGTGAAGATTAAATGGAAAGGTAAACAATTAATTTAATTTTTAAACCTTGTGATTTTGATTTTGATTTTGATTCAGCGAAATCAACGATTTGTACATGATTGTGTTTCAATTGTTTACTGGTAATAATTTAGGTGATTTTGTGTTTATTTTTGGTGGTGTACTAGTGGTAGTGGTGGTGGTGGTGATTTGTGGCAGGTGTAGTTGTAGTGGTCTTCAGTTTTTATGGATCAACTACAGTTATGGGATCAACTCCTGTTGTTGACAACATTTCTTATGGGATCAACTACTGACTCTTATTGTTTGATGTGGTGATGGATGATGTTATAGTGGAGATGATGGTAGTGGTGGTTGTGAAGGTGCTAGTGGTGGCTTTTGTTGGGATGGTGGAATCAACAATGGAGATTGACTTATTTTGCAACTATTTTGGCTTCAGGAGAAGATTTGGGAAATACTACATTGGGGATTATGTATGTATCAGGTACTGAAATCGCCAACAATGCATGATATTGATAATTTATGGGATCAACTCCTACTATTGATACCATTTTTAAGGGATCAACTACTATTGTTGATACCACTTATGGGATCCACTCCTGTTGTTGACACCGTTTTTATGGGATCAGCTACTGTTGTTGACAGCATTTCCTTGGATTAGTATAATTATGCCATACATTCTGATTTTTTTTTATGAATGTTATTCTTGTGTTTCTTAAGGATATGTCAGTTTGCAGGTTTATTGGTTTTTACAGGAAACATGCTTATATGAATATGCTGATCTCATTTTTTTTGGATCAACTTCCATTGTCGATCCCACTTAAAGGGATCAACTTTTGTTGTTGACCCATTCACTGGGATCAACTTTGATTGTTGACACAATAAAAGAACTGGAATATGTATTAATAAACTTATTTTTGAACTTTTAATTTTTGGATCAACTTCGGTTGTTGACGCCAAATTTTGACGGCGGTGATGGTGGTGGCGGCGGAAACAGCGGCGAAGGCAACAACGGCGACAGCAGCGGTGACAGCAATGATAATGGTGGTGGTGAAATATTAGTGGCGGTAGGGTGGTTGTGGTGGTGGATTGGTGGTGGTGGCGGTGCTGGTGGTGGTGGCAGTGCTGGTGGTGGTGGAATGACGGTGGTGGTAGTGGCCGTGAAATAAGAAAAAATTTGTTAATGGATAAGGATAAGGTTTGTAAATGAAAATAATTATAAGTGAGAGTGTTAATGTAATCTATATTTTAATGGATAAGGTTTTTAAATGATAGGGGTATTTTTATTGTTGTATAAGGGTATATTTATTGGGTGTCAAAATTAAAGGTATTTAATTAATATACTCAATGTACAATTAGTCATGGACCAGACGTGTACGAATGAGATACATGGAAAACAAAAATGATGCATTGACTGAAGGTGGACACCGAGTTGTGCACCGTAAAAAATTGTGTGAGGCGGTGGTGGGGCCCACTCATGCCCCACCCCTATTCCAATGCAGAGAGGGTGACCTTGAGACCGTCAGATCTCCTCTCGGTGCACAGCTCGATGTCCATCTTCGGTGGATGTATCATAACCGCAAGGAAAAGAATTTAAACATGATAAAATCAGATAATATTAGGTGTGTTTATCACAATTTGGTTAATGACGAATCATAATGTAAAATTTTTAATATATCGGGCGGCTCTAAAAGAATTGCACCAATGGCTTTGAGATTCTGGAGATTTGGTTCGGAATACAAAAAAAAAAGGGCAAATTAATAAAGTGTCCTGCTTCAAACCATATAATTAATAAACCGGCGAAGCTTTTAAATTCTTTTAGAAACTGGCCTTTCCGTTAGAGTTGACACCTGGGCCCACCAGATCAGTCAGCTGCGTTGAATAAGTCAAACTCGGCACGAGAATTTACTACTGTGCCCTTGCCCATTTAAAGACGCGTGTGGTGTAATCTCTCACCACACTTTCTATTTCGTCCTCTCTTCTCCCTCGTTCTCTTCTCCCTCGTTCTCTTCTCCCAGTTCTGAAACTAGGGTTAGGTATTGAAGCTGTTTGAAAAGAAAAAGAAAACTGATGTTATTGAAGTTGTTTTTGTTGAAGACATAGATTTTAGTGAAAGACCATAGTGTATTTGGAAGAAAAGTTCTACATATTTAGGGATTCAGAGATAGTGGTGATACAGTGAAGATGAGGTACAAACCGGAATTGAAACTGTCTGAATCAAGGTAAGATTAACGAAACCCGTGACTTAATATATGATGAAAATCATTGTATTGATAGTTAATTGATTTAATTGATCGATTGATTTTTAGGGTTTCTGTTTTTTTTCCTTTGTAATTAGGGTTTATTTGAAACCAAATTTTTATTGTTTAATTGGGGTTTAATTTTCGTGATTGGGTGTTTTATTTTAAGTAGTATTGATTAATTAGGTTTTCATTGGGTTTTCATAGGTTTATATCTGATTTTGTTTCATTTGTGTTGCAGTCAGTTCAAATTTAGGAATATCAGTGTATATGCGGAGCCAAAGAATGAGACTTTGGTATTTCCTGATTGCCATAGAGATGAAACAGAGTTGATGACACTTAAGTATATGGTGTATAAGGGTTTGTCTATGGATGTTAAAGAGAAGTTTAATTTATATTGGTTTAAGGAAGAATGTCTGCCACTGCCATTGTTAAACAATGATGATTTTGATAATTTTTGGGAGGATTCTTTTGTAAATGAGGATGGATGTATATGTTTGTGGATGGGGATGAAAGACATAGTGTTTGAGACTCCAAAGACTACACCAAAGAAGAAGACAGTTAGTAAGGGAACCACCCCTAGAAGATCCCCAAGGCTAAAAGTGTGAATAAATCAGTTGAAGGTGCATCAAGAAAGCTAAGTTTCGTGGATGTGCCCATGTCCAAACATTCTCAGGCTAGTCGCAGTGGTTGCAGTCAGTCAAAAGCTACAAATGAAGTTAAGTTTGTTGAAGATGTGGACAATATTCAGCTGGAAAACACCAAAGAAGATGAATGTCACCCAATTGAGAATCCAGAAGCTCCTACAGTATATGACAGTGATGAAGACATTGAGTATGGGTCAGATGAAGAAGAACAAGAAGAGAAAGAAGAAGAAGAAGAAGAAGAAGAAGGCAAAGAAAAAGGTATATTTCATTTATAACTGATTTCATTTATTATAATTTGTAACTTATTATATGGTACTGATGTTGATCTTGAATGTGCAGGTAAGGATGTGGATGAAAGACCTGCTTACATGGATGACTTTGATGATGATTTTGGTCAGTACATGAAGGGTGAGCATGATGTATATCTTTTCCCTGAAGAAGAAGTTTTTACTCCAGTAGATCCTAGCAAAATGGAGGTAAAAACTAGATTTTCAAATAAGGAAGCATTTAAGAAACATCTCAGGGGTTATTGTGTTCTTAATAACTGTCAATTTATTTTGGATAGAAGTGCTCCCTCTAGAATTAAGGCTGAGTGTAGGTTTAAAACAGAACATGATTGTCCTTGGTTTGTGTATGCTAGCAAGAAAGAGGGTGAGAAGACTTTTGTTCTTAGGAAAGTGAATTTGGAACATAAGTGTGAAGGGGATCCCCAAAATAGGAATAGATCTGCTGATCCTCATTTTGTAAAGGATTTTGTTCTTGGTCAAATGAAGAATAAGCCTAAAAAAGTTGTTCCAGACCCTTATAAAATCAAGGAAGACTTCTTAGCTGAAAAGAGAGTAAATATACCATATCAGTGTGCATGGAAGGCTAGGAATCTAGTTTTAGAGTCATTATATGGGAACTATAAAGAAAGTTACAATGAAGTACCAGCATTCTGCAAGATGTTTACTAAATGCAATGATGGGTCTGTTGCTAAGTTCACTTTTGACACAGTGAATAACACCTTTGAAAGCATGACACTCTCATTTGAACCTGCAATGAGGGGTTGGCGAAAAACATGAAGGGGAGTTATAGGGCTTGATGCCTGCCATCTAACAGGGGAATATGGGGGAGTATTGATGGCTGCAACTGCACTTGATGGACAGAATGGGTTAGTAATGTTAGGAATTATGGTATGCAGAGCTGAAACAAAGGAAAATTGGATCATTTTTTTGAAGCATTTGAAGGATGCAATATTAGCACATCCAGTGAAAGTGGCTTTCATTTCAGATAGGCAAAAAGGTTTATTGGAAGCTGTTGGTATAGTGTTCCCTGGCCATCACCACAGATACTGTTGGAGGTAACTTTCTTGTCTAACTTTGTTTCTTGTTTCTTTTGTTTGTCAGATCAGATAAAGGCCTTATGTTAATTGCAATGTGTTAAAATGCAGACATTTATACAAAAATTTCAAGAAGGATTACAAGGGTCTTGAATTATATAGTTCTTTGTGGAATGCAGCAAAAGCATACAAAGAAAAGCATTTTCAGGTTTGACAGTTCACAACAGTTCTTTGTTATTGGTTTTATGCACTGTTTGACAGTCAAGTTAAGCTAGTTTTTGATTGGCTGTGCAGGAACATTTTGACAATATTGTGAAACAGAGTGCTGCAGCTGGTGCTTATCTCAGTAGAGAAGATCCTGCTACATGGTCCAGGGCCTTTTTTAACCCTATTCACTGTTGTGAACATATGAACAACAATTTTTCAGAGTCTTTTAACAATATGATCAACAAGATGAGAAATAAACCAATTATAATGATAGGAATAATGTATGCTAACTTAGTGATGGGTACATGGTACAATAGGAGGACTGAATCTGCATCATGGGTAGATGGTAATTTGGTTCCCCTGTATGCATGCAGTGAGTGCATTGCATAGCATAAGGCCACAATGGAGAAAGTAAGATTTCTCTTTTTTTAAATCTGTACCTTGTCTCAGAACTTATTTATGCAATTTCTAGGCCTTAAATGTATCTAGCACTAACCTTTACATACTCTGTTTGAGCAGGTACTGCAGTGATTACTATTCAGTGGAGAACTATAAGGCCACATATGCACCAACTTTTGCACCACTAGATGATAAAAGTGAATGGGTCCAGGTACTTTTTCTTCTTAAATTTGTAACTATATGCCCTATTTATATTCTCAACTACATTGATATAAGTGCATTTACAAGAAGAAGGGAATGACATCATTTGTTCTTGCAGCCAAACATGAACAAGAAGATCTTGAACCCTCCTCACAGTAGGAAACCAGGAAGACCCAAGAGCAAGAGGGTAAGAAGTTATGATGAACCTCGTGTTGAGAAGACAAAAAGGAGGTGTGGGAAATGTGGAAATGTTACTAACCACAACAAAAGAACATGTGCTGGTGGTGAAGTGGGATCTAATCCAACTGCAAAGAGGCAAAGGACTGAATGTGATGCACAAAGCTTCACCTTCAGCAACATAGAGCCAAGTCAGACCACCAGAGTTAGGGGTGCAGCTAAGTCAAACAAGAAGAAGAGAACGACATCATTTGTTGGTGAATGTTTTACAGGGCCTGGCAGTCAGCCTTTGGCAACACCATCTTCTACTCCAGCTTTCACAACACCTATGAGTCTGCCATCTATATCACCATCTTCTACTCCACCCTCTACAATAAATAACCTTTATCAGAACTTCTTTGGCATTGGATCTGTATCTCAGAATATAAAACAAGGAAAGGGAAGGGGAAATGGAAAGGCTAAGAAGAAATGATTTGAGATCCGTTTTCTGATTTTTTGTGTTTAAGAAGACAATATTTTTTTATTTTGTAGACTTGAATTAATGCTGAATCAAATACTATGGTTCATGTCTTATTTATTTTTATTTTTTTGATCCATTGAGTATGACAAATTCCGACCATTGCAATGAGTCACCGAGTTGACTCGATACTGGTTTGGTTACGAACTCAGACGAGGGTTAAGTCGTCTTTTACCTAGCAGGTTAACTTCCACATAGCCAGTTAACTACCTAAATCCGTTTTTTGAAAAAAACGGGACGAAAAATGTCAATATCGGCCAGTTTATATAAAGATTCAAAAAAACGGCCAGTTTCTTAAATATGGTTCAAAAAGGTGGTTACTTTATTAAAAATCCCAAAAAAAAATGAACAAGAACAACAATAAACAGAGGAACAATGGATAAAAATGTAGTACTAATGTATATATCTCTTTGCACATAATAGTACTCCCTCCATTCCTAAATAATAGGTTGGTTTTTATAAATAGATGTTTCAAAAAAATAGGCCGGTTTCCTAATTGGGAAAGTCAAATGTTACTTTAATTTTCTGACACCACTTTTCTCTTAACTTCTTTTGATAACAAGGGTCATGTGGACCATTTCATTTCACTTCTTTTATTGACAAGTGTCATGAGGACCACTTTCAATGATTAGTTCTCTTAATTTCCTTAATTTTTTCTAAAAACAAAACCAATCTATTAAAAAGCAACGGAGGGAATAGTAATTACAAATACTTAATATTGATTATGTTATGTTTTTAAAGCAACCAACTAATAATTAATCGAAACAAAATTTAGCAGACATGAAAGAAATGGGGTACTTAAAAGAGTTGGAATATGTAAACCTAACAACTTGACTATTCAATAATGGCCTCCCATTGTTAATCTCTTGAATACATTAGGATTAACAATCTTCGCTGATGCAAACCAACCACAATGTACATGTATATGCCTTGGTACACAGCTTGATGACATACATGTATTCACTATTTGTACTATGTATTGCGGTATTCCTGTTGATGATGAATCTTTGCTTTGTGATATACTTATGTCTCTGCTTGTACAGTGTTCTATAAAAAAAAAAATTACTAGTCAAACTTCAAATTCATCAAGAGATTTCCATTTTGAGATTACCAGCACAAAACAAGATGAGGATTTTGTTTACCATTTGATAGAAGCTTCCTGTTTCTTGAATGTGTTGGCATTGACTCATTATAAGCTTGCTGTGAAAGATGAAGGTTGCACCATCTTTGTCTCGTACCCTGAATAGAAGATGTACCCTCTCAGTCCAAGATTAATTAAGCTATTTGTAATTTGCACAAATTTGAAGGCAAGGAAGAAAGGGACTATATTTAAGTATATTTTACAATTATGCCCTCATATATAATAACTGGTAAAATTTAGAAATGATTTATCTCCTAAATTATACCACGGTTTTTCGTAAACTTTATACCGTTGGAAAGCATTTTAAGACACTTACTTAACGAGTATAACCATGCCTATCAAATTATACATATTTCTTATATTAACAATAATCAATTAAAAAGGTTTTTGAGAAATGACCTCTTGATTAGTGAAATAGGAATCTTCATCAAGTTGCAGTTGTAGTGAAGTAAGTGGAAGATATTAGAAGCACCCATATGATGATTTCTTTATGAACGAAGAACAGCAGAACGTAGATAAAAAAAGACTAAAGAAATGAGTTCTGTTCTTGTTGTCAAGACAAACAGTAAAACGTTATATGTTGTGATTGTCAAGTCCTTGTTGTAGCTATAAAGCTTTTTCTTATTATTGTCAAACATGTACGACTCTCTCTCTAATTTTTTGATTTCTCTCCGGGCGACATCTTCTCTGGGTTTGTCTGGTAGTGCCATAATGGCTAGTTTAAGCGGGAATTCCTAGTCGGAATTCATGTTCCATTACTGTTCTTATTTCTCTATTTTCAAATGACAAATTCTCAACCCACTTTCTATCAATCTAGTATCTAATTCTCCCTCAAATGTTTGGTCTCTACGTAATCCATGCTGCTCCGACAAGTTTACCAAATTCTAAAACTAATCAGTTCACCTGTAATCCAAAAACTACCAGTAACATTGAAATCATTAAAGGTTTTGTTCTGGCTCAAATCACTGAAGATACAAGTTTGGAAATTGGAACTTCCCCTTTCATGAAGAAAAACCACCAACAAATTCATAACATAAATGTCAATGTAACTGTCTCAAACTCAATGTCACTGCAATATCTAATAAATTTGGAAGAGGAGAATGTAATCTCTACCATCTCAGTACTTTGGAGCAGTACCCAAACAAGAACCTCAAACACCCAAAGACACTCTCTCTGGATTCTTTGAAAAGCTTTTGCAACTGGAGTTTGAACAACCTTCGTTATTAGCTACACTTTCAGTGGAAGTTCCTAAACAGGTTTGATTTGGTATGTCCTCCTCATAAGTCAAACTATATTTCTATGTATCTAATCTCTAAGGCCTTACCACAAGTTATTCTCAACTTACTACAAATCTTATTTCGTCACAATTCGCTCTTCATCAGTAGTCTCAATCCTAACATTTCTCTATCTTGCCTAAGAAATTACAATAGCAATCAAAACATTCTTTATTTCCTAACTAAATTTGTTAATCATGCTCTAATAGGAATCATAATTAATCTATGGTTTGGTTCTCAGGGAAACTCTAATATTTTCAAAAAAAAACATAGATTAACCAGATGTTTCAATTTCAATACCACATTCAAATTAAGATACCAAAACATCATCCATTACCTGTCTTAATATAGTCATACCCATCAAAACATCATAACAAAAATTAACAAAGTCACATGTTTTTCAAAAAACACCCTAATTGGTAGTACTATACTTTGCAAAATTGAAAACCCTCAAATCCCTTTGCAATTTGTTGCTAATCTTACCTTTCTAGATAGATCTAGACTGCCCAGATCCCCCATTGCGCCTCCCTTGGTGAGCTCTCCCGGCATCCCTTCCTATGAGGCGCATGGGAGGATAATCTCGACCCCGTCTTTCTCTTGTAAGTACTCTTGCAGGGACATGGAACTCTTGCAGGCTCCATTATTGGTGCTGGAGGTATTGGCTCTGACTCTGGTCCAACTTGAGGAGGATTCACTTTCCCAAACCCAGCATTTGCAATGACAACAACTTCAGTAGCAATTAGACCAACTAAAGGACACAACATGTCAAGTTAAGGGAATATCACAGCCTGAGGAGGAATGAGAATTGGAGCATTTCTACGAATTGCATCTCTGACAGGCTAAGGCATTACATCTGCAAAAAAACCTTGACGCACTCCACCACACACCACATATTGATCACCAACAAGTACTACGCCTTCATTCACCACAAAATTCTCATGCCTGGGATGAGTGGGAAACACAACCCAACCACCATCCACACTCCACATTGGATTTGCATTTGTAATTGGAGAAGGTTTTTGTTCCTCTTTGCCACCAGCGGTAGGAGTTGTATCATCCTCAGCCTGAGAACCGCTCCCACTTCCAACTTCATGAACACTTTCATACCTTCCTCCGCTTCCTACTCTCCCACTCCCACATTTTCTTCTAGCATTTCTCTGGCCATTTGGTGAAATGGTGGATCTCTCAACATGCAACTAGACAGTGTTGAACACAACTCATTATAAACAAAATCTATTGATACACATGATCTTATGTGATAAAGTTGCTTACCTGATCGGGATAAGGAAGATTAAATCTTGGTCTCATCACAACTTGCCCTTGACCTGGAGGGATTTGATCATACATCTGTTCCAATTTCACTCTTTGATTATGACGCAAAATTTCCCAATGCCAATGAAGTTTCGAGTGTAGTTTATTGCCTCCCTTCCATTTGGGAAGCCAATTCCATAAGGAAAACTAGAAATGGGTATATTAAGATTATACCAATCTAAAGTATGCTCCATAAGTATCTCTGGTTCCACCTTGTAACCAAACTTCGTTGACTTTCATTAGGTTTTTGCTTTTAATTGTATGACGTCTCCACTCTTGGTCTCAGCAAATTATTATACAAATAAGTCTCGAGTACGTCCTTTGGAGTTCATGAAACGACGAGATTCATGATTCTCGCAAAGCATCAAACCATTTACAAGCTTCTCCCTTTAAGCTCACGGGAAATTACTAGCACAAGACTTTGTCTTTTCGTTACCATTGTAATACCGTAAGTTTTTAACATTCAATATGTTGCACAACATTTCCTGTTCCATCAAAGATGCTGGACAAAGTAGGCAAAGTGCATTTCAGAGGTAATTCTGCATTTGAGATCTCAAAACTGAACTATGATCGTTTTGCTACTTCAAATGCCTATGCTAACTGCACTCCACTTTCACGGCCTCGGGATCCACTCATCACATCTCAAAGACCTCTTAATATCGCTTCATTCATACTTTTCTCCTTCGCCTTTTTTGTTTGTTTCTTAGACCTTCAGCATGTTTTCTCGCGGCTCGCTCTTCGTCGTCTTCGCTATGATCATCTCGTCGTTTCTTCGTCAAACTTCTTTGACCACTCATTCTCAATTTGTAATCATCATAATTCGTGCTTCGTTCTTTATTGAGCTTACGGTTCTCGTTGATCAATTCTGTATTTTTATTTACGAGGTGTGCTCGTTCTTACGTTAACGTCTTTCCTTTATCTTTGTACTCTCTTCTCATCATCCTTATGAACGCTTTGAGCATGATTGTCTCTTGGTTCTTCAGCCCGGCGTCCTCCTTGAAGTTTCTGCGTTGGCATGCTTCTTTTTCCTCATGTTTTCAACTCGCGTGCTTTTTTGTGGCATGGTTGGATTTTCTTTATCTATTTTTGATGCCATTTTTACTTATCAATACCACCCTCAAACAATATATTCAATAAAATGACGTCTGAACTTAGATATGATACTAGAATCAGTGTGACTGCAGATCTAAGATTCTAGAAAAAACTTGATGATATGTGAAAATTCTTTACACAAACTTGATAAAATACAAAGCAACACACCTAAGAAGTCAAATATGTATCCTCACAGTGAAATCAGATAAGAAACCCGTAGAAAAACCTTAGATTTATACTTATTTCGAAGAACAAAGAACTCATGTAGGATAAATCCTTTATAAACTCCAAGCTGTTTCTAGCGCCAAAATATAGTTGCAAGAAAACCCAAAACTACACCCAAAGAACGAAACACAAGATGTAATTCATACATTAAAACACATAAAAGAACACTTCAACACATGATTTCACTATTATGTATGACGATTACCAAAGAATGAAATTTAAAACTTAAACACTTAGACTCTGTCCCCCACTCTTTCACATATGCCTTACAAAAACACTCAACCCTTACTTTTCCCTTTTTCCTTCCTTATATACAAATTGGATAGTGGATGACAACTAATAAATTTTTCTACTTTGCCGGTAACCCCGACGACTGTGTTAGGAGCTTGTCTGCTCTCACGTGCAACTCTTTTCTTGGGAAACAATTTACTCTCACTGTTACTCCTTTTTCTTGTATAACAATTTATATTTGCCAATAACTTCTTCTTGCTTGTCGATATTCCGAGCTTCGTTGAATACCTCCTTCTCGCTAATTCATGTTTCTTCACTGGAGTTATGACTCCTCTGTTCGCTCATTAAATGCTCAACCGCCAATTAGTATTGCCTTGTCAATCCTTCATCAGAGCTTTAGACGCATCTCTCATTCGTCAGTTTCTCGAAAGTGACAAAAGTGCTTTACAAGAATTTTGCTAGTGCTCGCCATGAATACTCCTCACAGTTATTTAAGTTCTCAAATTCATCACGTGGCGAAGTGATTTTATACACTCGCAACTTAAATCATATGTATCGAAGAAAATATGTTTGGCGACTGTGCAATCATATATATCCATGCCAGCAATAAATAGATTGTTGGTGTTTTTTACCCCTGAGTATACAAAAATACTAACAACTTTTCTGCAGCGTAAAGACGCAAAGGTGAATGTGCTGGTACACAACATAAATGGCAAACCAGAGGTGATTGTTACACATAATGCCAAGCCAGAGGAGCATCAGCAATCACTCCGACCATTACACACCTACAAAAGAAGAACACATAGACCTCCTGCAAAACTGCCAGAACATCTCCAACTCCCAAATACTCCAGATTTTGCAGCATCATCACCATCTCCAAAAATCATAAAGTATGTCTCGATTGCGGATTTAGAACAACACAATGAGAGGATCAATCAATCAGCACCGGCGTTTGAGGTCCCCACAGAAAGATGAAGGAAACCAAGATCAACCATGGCTCCTCTAGCCAACCAGCAACACCAAACCACTATCTCGACACCAATTGGACAACCAACGCGATTTGTTGAACCAGCTACACCACCATCTAAGAACAATGGAAACAACAGAGACACCAAGGGCAAGAAACCTGCGTGGAAGCTTTCTCTCACTGATGCGATTGCAACGGCAGAGGAATCGAACTCTAAGCGAGTTGTTGGCTCAGGCCAACACTCGCGCGAGACATGAATTACTTGGCTTGGAACTGCCAGGGATTTCACAACCCACTGACAGTTTCGAAACTGCGTGAATACACACGCAAGTTCAAACTTGATTTACTGTTTTTATCGGAAACCTTAGATTCTAGTTCTCATATGTCTTTTTTGCAAACTTTTCTAGGATTTCAAAGTTGTTTTTCTGTATCTTATAACGGGCATAAAGGTGGCCTCTGCTTTATGTGGACATCCCACCTTAATGTCTCTGTTTTAGTGGCTAACCAAAGTATTTTGCATGCTTACATTGAACCTATGCAAACTCAATCACAACAACCATGGTTTTTTATTGGAATGTATGGACCTCCACAACCTTCTGCTAGAAGGGATCTTTGGCAGAATTTCAATCACTGCATCACAACTCCAACATTGCCTTGGTTACTCATGGAGGACTTCAATTAATTCATCGTCCAGCATGAAAAAAAAAAGCAGACCTGTCACCAACAACCAAGTCAAGCACTTTACCAATTTTATTAACACATATGCTCTCATTGACATGGGGTTTCAGGGTGATCAATACACTTGGACAAATAAGCATACGAACACCAAATTCATTATGGAACGTTTAGACAGGGGTTTAACGACACAACAACGGACATACCTACACCCTCAGGCACTTATATGACATTTGCCAAGAATTGGATCAGATCATACACCGTTACTTTTGCAAGAGAAAGCCATGTCTAGGGCAGCAACAAAAAGTTTTCGAATGGAGCATTTGTGGTTTCTTCATCCGCATATGAAAGATGTAGTGTTGGCTTCTTGGCATGAAAGGAGTGAAGAGAACCTGTCTCGAAACCTACAGGTAAAAATGGAAAACACGGCTCAAGCTTTACAAAAATTGCACAAAGAAACCTTTGGCCACCTACCCCAGCTGATACGAGATGCCGAATTTCAAATCAAACTAGCACAATCCAAATGTGCAACAACTATAGGAGCGGAGCTTCTCTTCTGGCTTCAACATGAACATGAGACTCTTAATTCACATCTTATGTTACAGAACTGCCATGAAACGTATTGGAAACAAACAACAAGGATAGATTGGCTTAACAATGGATATCTCCATACAACCTTCTTCCATACCAAAGCAACTATCCGCCGAAGAATCAACCACATCCACCAAATACAAGATGACAGTGACTTATGGATACATAATCAACAGAACATTGCAACCATTTTTGTGAACTACTTTGAACATCAATACAGGGCCCCACCGACAACACTAGAAATGGAGCTATTCAATGGAATTTTGACAAGAATATCTATCAATCAGTGCATGGCTTTAATGAAAACTCCCACACATGAGGAAATACACAAATAATTACTTAGAATTGGATCAGAAAAGGCACCAGGGCTTGATGGCTACACAAGTAAGTTTTTTAAGGTTTTTTGGGACACTACCAATCAACAAGTCATTGCACTAGTGCAAAACTTCTTCGAAAATGTAGAACTTGATCAACCTTTTAACCACACCATAATTACATTGCAACCAAAAACTGAGAACCCAACCAAACCAAACCAGTTCAGACCGATTGGAATTTGCAATTTTGTATACAAGATCATCTCAAAACTACTTGTGGACGGAGCTAGACCTTTACTTCAATTCATGATTAGCCATTTTCAAAGTGCTTTTGTGCCAAATAGAGCAATTCATGACAATATTTCCATAGCCACTGAGATGTTCCACCACATAAGAACTTCACCACCGACAAAGCATCCCAAAATTGCTCTAAAACTAGATATCCAAAAATCATATGACAGCATTGATTGGGGATTTGTTAGACATGCTCTATGCACTTTGGGGTTCCCGGCCAAGTTCATTGAATATATCATGTTATGCATAACAACAGTTACATATTCTGTGAATATTAATGGCAGGACTCATGGCTTAATCCGCCCGCAAAGGGGGCTAAGACAGGGAGACCCCCTATCACCATACATCTTTATCTTATGTGCATAAATTCTATCATCCAATCTGGCACGTTTAGAATCACAAAAGAAATTGAAGGGGCAGACAATCTCCACAAAGGCGCCTCCAATTCTGCACTTGATGTATGCAGATGATTTGCTCATCACATGCTCTGCAGACCAACAAACTTATGACAACCTTAACCAAATTTTAGGCTCATATTCATCTTCCGCAGGCCAACACATCAACAACCAAAAATCCATACTAATACACCACCCCAACACTTCACCACATACAAAAAATTGGCTTGCGAGCACTTTCAACAATCAGACCAACCATGATCCACCAACATATTTTGGAGTGCAGTTTAAACAAGGTCGAAATTCGTCACAAATTTTTGCACAGCTACTTCAGAGATTAGAAAGAAAAGCGAGAGGATGGATAGCTAAGTGTGTAAATCAGGTTGGTAGACAACTGATCATAAACACTTCACTACTTCCAACGGCAAATCATCTGATGATGACCCAACTGTTGCCATGTCATGTGCATAAAAATATAGATAGAATTTCAATAAACTTTCTTTGGGGACATGACAAGGATACAAGGAAACTACATTGTTTTGGATGGGATAAAGCAAACTTTCCAGTGGAACGCGGAGGTTTAGGGATAAGGAATAACAAAAACCAAAATTATGCATTGTTAGAGAAGCGTATCTGCAAAATTCATACAGCACCAACAACAATCTGCAACAGCCTCTACACTGCTAAATATCTGGGAAACCAACTGCTTTTCCCAATCACCAATTCACCTTCACCGGCAGCGAGTGAAGCTTGGAAAAACTTGCATAAGGTGGCTCTTTTTTTCAACAAAACAGTGTTATCCAGATTGGAAATGGACAGTCTACGAGAATAAAAGATAATTGGATTCAGTTACACGAAGACAACACCATAATGGGAGGTTGGGCCAATGATATGGTAAGTACTCTTATTGATCCATACGTTTTTTCTTGGAAACTAGATTTGGTGAACCAATACTTCCATCCACCTATCAACAATGCAATCAAAGGCATTCACTTACCGACTCCACCAATTCCGGACAAAAGAATCTGTATGCATGAAAGATCTGGCAACTATACTGTTAGGAGTGGATACACGGTGCTGATTTCATCATCAACAACAATAACCACAACAACAACCAATCAAAACAACACCATGGCATCATCAGTCCAATACAACACCCAGGACTACAAAAAAAAATCGGAAAGCAAATTGCCCGCCAAAAATCAAACTTTTCTTGTGAAAATTCAGTCACAATGGTATACGCACGTTTGAAACTCTATGCACTCGGAAAATCACCAACACCAACATCTTCCCAATCTGTACAACTCAGGAAAAAACGGTGCAACAATGCTTGTTCGAATGCCAGCTTGCAAAACAAACTTGGGACATTTTGTGCGATTATCTCAACAACAGGATAGGAACAAATGAAACCAATCCATACGACGGATTGAAGCTCCCACCACATCCAGAACCTAACACAATCTATCACCAGTAAGGAAATGTGTTAGGCACAAATGTTGATGGGACACAACAACGTCAACAGAGAGGCTACAATCATACCCGCAACAGATCCATCATACATTCTCCGAACCACTTAAAATACGTGTTGAAGCTGTCAGATACAACGGGTAATAACTTTGGTTTATGCTGCTATACAATATGGAACATATGGCCGTCCAGAATCGCCAGAGTATACAAAAAACAATCCAAACGGCAAGGCAGATATTCCAGGTAGGATTGATCTTACACCAAGAATACAACTGGGAAAAGAAACACAAACTCATACTAAACACCACACTATGAAATAACACTTAACCATCAATTAAAAAGGTGTTATGGATTAAGTGGAAAGCACCGGCAAACTCTTGGCTCAAGATAAACACTGATGGGGCAAGCAGATCAAGCCCAAATGGAAAGCCAGTAGCAGCAGGAACGGGGTGGATATGTAGGAACTCTCAAGGAGGGGTGATAATGGCTGCGACATTACCTGTTGGAGCGGTAACAACATTGGAAGAAGATACATGGGCAATGGTACAAGCAACAAAAAAGGCGGTCACTGAAGAATGGGTGCATATATGCTTCGAGACAGATTCATAGATATTATTGCGATTACTCCAGAAAGACAGCAACGCCAACACAACACAACACCATGGATCATTCACAACATGATAGATGAAATCCAAAGGCATCTACAGCAAATTGGCCAATACACATTAACACACATCTATAGGGAAGCAAACCAAGCTGCAGATGGACTGGCGAACTACGCTACGGATATCCAATCACAGATAGGAGGCTTAACAGGAACATACATATGGGAGAACTCATGTCCGACCTCCATAAATGTAATTCTGTGGGGCGTTTGTACCCCAGAGCAGTCACCTATTAATAAAATTGACATCTCTTTTAATTTTTATTTTTTTATATATACGGTTAGATTAAGCGAGTGTTATAAATAAAGAAGCATTTTTTACTTATTTTTCTTCCCCGCAAAAATTCTTAATCGAATATTAAATATCCAAAAAAAAAGCTTTCGAGAAATGGGTTGTTCTTCATTATTGGTCCACCATAATTATTGACATGAAAATGAAGCTAATATTGAGGCATTTGATGACATTTTGAACCCACTTTCTTCACTTGTAGTTTGGCACATCGATTTCACCAATTTTGATAACTTTGGGTGGTTGTTTAATTTAAACCATCGACCTAACCAAATAGATTTCTATTTAATATTCATATTATGAGATTATTAGTTTCATCTAGTTTGATGGGGTCGAAATTTATAAGTTCAGAAATGGAAAGATGTTGTACTTTTACAATGAATCGATAGACATAGTTTAGTAGTTTCTTAACCTGGCTAAATTGGGCCTAGGCCAATTAATTTGGGTCTACGATTATAGGGCAAAAAAAATTATTAAGAGATGAAACAAACCTTTTATCAAGTACTAATACTATAAATGTGTCCCCATTAAATTCTAATAATAAAATTAAAAACTTAAAAACTAAAATCAAAATAATAGCTTTAACAAAATCAAAACTAAAATCAAAATCACAAAACTAAAAACTTAATTCAAAATCAAAATCAATTTAATTTCCATTTCCAGTTCAACTGATTCTTCTTCTCAGCCAAGTCCTCTAGACTAGGTTTTGGTAACGTGCAATCGCTCAAAAATTGAAACTCTTGAAACCAAATTTTTCCGAGTTTACCAGAATCGGTTAACATTAATGTACATGTGATCTGATTGCAAATAGAAACGGTTTATGTTCATGCCCACAAAGACTGATTGTCCTGGATATGTTTTCTAATTCGAGAATTTGAACCAGAATCGGTCAATGTTAATGTCCACATATCCCGATTCAGTTACGGTAGGGATAACCATTTTTCTGTAACTATTTTCTGTTGGAATCGGATTATATGTGTGTCCACAAAAACCGATTGTGTACTATTTGAATTCGTAACTCCTTAGTCCATAATCGAATTACATTAGCACTTATAAAAACCTATTGTTGATGTAATGCTAGAATCGGATTTTATATGTGTGTCGAGTAAACGATTGTTGTAAGGAAAAAAATTTCCAATTTTTCTGTATCTTTTTTTTTGTTAGAATCGGGTTACATGAGCACTTTTATAAACCGATTCATGTTGTGCAATGTCAATAATCAGTTTTTATGTGTGCAATATCAATAATTGGTTTTTATATGTGGATCGTGTAAACCGATTCTGGTTATATCCGAATTAAAAATGAGTATTAGTATGATTTTACACAATTTCAAAACGAGTATGATTTCATATTCAATCTCAAAATGAATAAGAAATTTATACGCGAACTAAAATCGAGTATGAAATCATACTCATTTTTTGATCGAGTATGATTTAAATTATTATTATTTTTTCAATAATCGGTTTTTTGTGTACATGTGTAAAAAGCGATTCTGTTTTTTTTTTTGTGAATTGAAAAAATCAACCTAAAATCAGCTTATGGGAGCATGAACATATATCGATTTTGGTTTGATTTTTTTCGAAAAAATAAATAAAAAAAATTCATGTTTTTTTGATGATGAATCAAGATTAGTTGATTTCTAGTTTAATTTCATTAAACCTCAATTAATCACCCGATTAACACTACTTAATTTAGAGGTAAATTAGCCATTACGTAAAATATTTGGATAAGGGGTTACTCTTGTTGTCCTATAGTCATAGGTCCAAATTAATTGACCTATGCCCCAATTTAGCGCATAAAAAATAAGTAAAGAAAATAAAAAGGTTGAAGGTGAAGGCGGAAGTAAGAAAGTAACTTGAACAAACCTAATAAAAGAAAGAAAAAAAAAAGGTGATGTTTAGGATCAAAGCCATTTTCGTGATATCATGATAGAATTTTTGGATAATCTAAAAAATGCTGTTCCAAGAACAACTGAAAGCAACAAGAGAAAACTAGATAATTAAGCTTATACCCTAATGACTGAAATAAAGATAAAGTGGAGTTCACATTGACACTCCTATTACACTTCCTACTTAATGCAGTTAACAACGACCTATAATATAAATAGATAAAATATCGAGAAGAGCCCAATATGTAAGAGTTAGAGCATCCACAGTGGGCGATCAAATCCATTTATTTGGTCGAGGAACGAGACACAGTGGTACGGACTAAAGACTAAAATCTGGACCAAAACCCAAATTTCAGACTATATTTGGTCTGGGACCAAGACCAAAACCAAATTTGGTCGAGCGGAGATTAAAAGTTCGTCGGGAGTGGGGCGTAAGTATAAAATGCGCCTGACGAAAGTTTTTGAATTAAAAAAAGAAAAAAAAATGAGGCGGACATTATATGTCCGCTCTTTGAATTTTTTTTTTTTTTATTAAAATAGAGAAAATGGGGCGGACATACTAGAGTCCGCCCCTTGAAAAGTTGTTTTCAAATTTTTTTTAAAAAGAATTGGGCGGACATACTTAGTTCGTCCCATGAAAAAATGTTTTATAAAAAAAAGAGGGACGAACATATAGTGTTCGCCTGATGAAAGTTATGTGGGACGGATATTTGAGTTACGCTCGATCAAATTTTAGTCGGGTACCGTTGCTTGTTGCCACGGACTAAACCTAAAATTTGATCTTTTTTTTGGTATTTGGTCTTTGGTTTTGATCGCACCATTGCAGTTGCCCTTACATACACGCAATGGTCTATTTTTCACTTTTTCAAAAAGCTTAACCATGTATTCCGGATGTCCAGTAAAACCATATGATATCATGAACTGCTCTAAAATATTTTCTCGGTTCACAAATCCTTGTACAATCCCCATTGAATGAATTATCTTAATAATGTCCGGCCTTAGTAGATTTTCACAGGAAACCACAACCATAAGATAGATATCTGAATTTTTAAATGGTTGCTTATGTTCGTACCTCATGTCACAGAATGTTCTGAGAACATTTTTGTATTCTTTATGAATAAACTGAGAACTCATTTTATCTTCCAAATTGTTTTCATTGGACTTGGAGTGAACCCACTGTCGTCGGTACCTTCACCGTATGAACAAATCGTAAATATCATCATTATAAAAATTAGAAAGAAAAAAAAACAACAAAAAAACAAACAAATTATAATCTAATTTTGGAGTGAACCCATTGTTGCCTTAACCTCTGTGATCGATTAATTTAATTTCTTAGTTAGACAAAACAAAATATAACCATACCTTGAAGAACAAGATAGTGCTGAAGAAGGAAGAAACGGCTTCCGCAAGCTTGAAGCAACATAAAGCATCATTGTGTGAGAGATTCGTGAAGAACAGAGTTGCAACAAGGGAATTTTTTTTTTTTTTGCTCTTCTCTATCTCTCTCTTCACCTTTCTCTAACTCGTTTACTTCATCTCTCGTTCTCTGGTGTTTTTTCTTCTTCTACGTTTTCTTCATCTCTCGTTCTCTAGTGTTTTTTCTTCTTCTACTGTTCTACAGCACTTCAATAATTACTCCCGTAATGATATACGAACTCAAAACTGCATCCGACGTGGCGCCTAACGTGGCAATGAAAGAGAAGCAAAGCGTCTGAATAAAATCCGTTGATTTAGATTGGTTACTATTTCCTCTTTCACTCGCTCTAACCTTCAGTAATTCTAAACGGGACCACCACAAAAACCGTATCCTATGTGGCATATAAAAAAGCTGAAAACACACGTCTGATATTTTGGCAGGTGATTCCGAAAAACTGTCTGTTGATCTAGATCCGTCCATTTAACAACACTAAAAAGCAACAAATGTAGTCCATTAGATCTAGATCCATCTACATCTCCCCAAGTGTCTGTAATCTCTTGCGGTAGACAAACAAGACTACCTCTCTTTATTCCCCAGTTCCATACAAATCACCATGGTTATGTGCGTTTGAATTTCCAATACAATTTGCTACAATCATTCTTAAGATAGGTCAAGTAAGATAGGTCATACTTTCGAAATCGTGATTCAGGTAAGAATAATTAAGAACCTACTAATTCGTTAGATCGTGTGGATTAATTTATTATTGTTGAAGATTTTTGATTCATCTTCAAAATTTCTCCTCTTTTTTTTAATTTGTTGAATCTAAACATATTAATTCGATGTCTGTGTAAATTGATGGTTCGTTTTGCATTCCTGTTTTGTAAGATATGTGATTTGTTGTTGTGCAATTTCTGTTCTGAGAATCTAGGGTTTAATTTAGATCAGGGGTTTTGACGGATTTGTATGATATGATTTCGTATGTGTTAGGCTTAATTTCTTAGTTTGACTGTTTTTTGTTAGTGGGAAACTCTAAAGAGGTGAATTAATGCTTGATTCATTGTATGTTTGGCTTTTATCTCTGTTTCAGTGAAATCAGTGAAAAATTGAGGTAGAAATCGTATGTCACTCTAACGTAGTTTGGATTACCTGTAACTACATTAGGTGATTAGAAATTGTTCCTTTGTGGTACCTAATGGTGACTTGGCTACTGGAAATATACCTGTTGATGATGAATTTACAGCTTTTGGATATGTAATACTCTTAGATATGATTTACACAATATACATAACACTATGGAATTATAATTTACATGAAATTTTGATTACATAGCTAATGATTTCCATTTCTAAAGAGAAGACAAAAGTAAGTTGGAATCTGTTCCCATTGATGATTATGAACAATAAGTTGCCAGTTCTATTCGTCTGTTAATACGGATAGGATAGCTGATTATTGAAATACATGTGTGCATTAGATTTGACACCCTGACCATTATGTATTATTTTACTCAAACATGACCAATTCCAATTCAATTTCCTGTTTCACCATTATACTAATTTCCATCAGACTATTTAACTAATGCTGCACTTCCTATCTCAGGTTGCTTGTGCTTTATCTGATAAACCAAAGGAGGACCTCTTTGTGTACATAGATAGAGGAGATGATGATAATCAGTTGGAAGCCGTGGAGTACGTCGAAGAATTGTACAAATATTAGAAGCTCGCTGTGGTAGTTCTCTCTAGTTTTAGTCCAAAAATCATACTTTCTCTTTCGGTTCCCATTTCTATGTTAAATAATGATTTCTTAATTAGCATCAAGTACTGCTGTAGTTAGTGTATCACTGGAAGTCTTTCATTATAAAGTCGTAACAAATAAATTTACTCCAAGTCCCAACTTTATCGTGTGTGTTTTCCCATGGAAAGGTATAAATGTAAGGTCATTTGACAGCTCTAGCTTTAGTAGCTGATTTGTCACAGGTACCTTGTCGATTCTGCTTCTTCTGTTATCTTTTGTTCAATACCACTGAAAAAGGCTGACTGTATTCTGTGTGCCAAATCTATGGAGTGCGTTAGGTTGGTTGAAATTAATGTTGGGAATTATAAGTTCTGAGATAATGCTTTTTGTACGATCTCAGTTCATTAAGATAGTTATGCCAAATAGTGACTCAGAACCATATTGTAGTGATAAAAGTAGTTGTATGTGGCTTACAGTAAAGGATGATGACCATTTTTGTTATTACGAGCCTATCTATATGATAGAACGTCAGACAGACTTGTATATGAACCTATCTATATGAGATTTTTCTCAGTATTACGAGCTATATCAGTGGTTTACTTCTCTATGGTTCACCATTTCACCGAAGTGGCTAATATATTTACTCTGTGATGCGGTATGGTGTTGTAGGCATCTCGGAAACCTCGTTATGTTTCACAAAATCTTAGGGCTCCAGTGTATTTACATAAACCATCAACATCATTGGTGGAAGAAGCAGACTGCAGTATTCCTTCTCTACTTCCCTTGTTTCTAGCGAGGTAGATTTCTCAAAAACTCCATTGTCCTGTTTCACCATCGTACTAATTTCTGTTAGACTATTGAAGTAATGCTTTTGAATCCTCTGTCTCAACACTCTGACCAAGAAATTTGAGAGGTATAATCGTTGCTGAAATGATACATTTCAACAAAAGCAAAGAATCTTTTACTGTACAAACTAGGGCTGCACAAAACCGACTCAACCCACCAACCCACCTGAAATTACCCGTACCCGATCCAACCCACCTGGGAGCGGGTCGATTATGGGTCACAACATCAAAACCCATCGTATGGTGGGTCGATTGTGGGTGACAGCTTCCCTCACCCGACCCAACCCACCTAAATATTTCTAAGTTAATACTAACCCTTAGATTACCTGTCCCAGATGAATCACAACCGTTGAAGTAATGATATATAATGCCTAAACCTAATCATCGCTAACTTCTTTTCACTGAAAACTGAAGAATCTTCAATCAGTTGAACTCATTTCTTGTCATTGTTAGTTTTATCACTTTGCATGCAGTTTGCAACTTTGCACCTACTTCTTACTTCTTTGAATTTTAATTGTCATTTGTTTACACTTGACTTGGGGTCAGCTTTTTGATAAAAGCTATTACATCCAATCTGTAAGAGTCATAGTTATTTGTATACAGGTAAGTCTATAACTGTAATGTAATGTTCATTGTATTTTATGGTGGGTAACCCACCACCCACTCGATCCAACTCACTGTAATGTGGGTCGGGTGAAAACCGACCCATTTTTATGTTGGGTTGGTTGCGGGTGACAACTTCTGTTACCCATCATCAGTGGGTTGGCTGGTGGGTGAGGCAAAAACCGACCCAAACCGACCCATGTGCAGCCCTAGTACAAACACGAATGATTTGTTTATCCAGATGTTTGCTGAACGATTTGTTCATCTATTTGAGAGATATAATATTTGCTGAACGATTTGTTCATCTATTTTGAGTAAGTTGCATATTAGTTTATCCAAATACTTCCGTAGTTTATTGGTTTGCATTGTTCCACAGGAGGTTTTGGCTGTTGCAATTGGTAAGCATGTTTAAAAAATAGATACAACTGGAGTTGGAAAGGGTCAAAAGAATTCGGCAGAGGAACCTCTCAAGTGTTCTGTTGAAAATTTCTGGATGGTGTCCAATTGTTCGGTAAACATGAAACTGATAAATGTGCTGCTCGTGCATTGATGTCACTACTTAGTGGCCAGGGAGTGAAACTTGTCCGTCCTTTGCTCTTAAGGTGAAAATTTTAGTGTCTATACTCTTCTGTTGTTGTCGGGGTTGCTCTATGTTTAATAATTTATCTTTTGTATGTTCCTTAATTCTGGTCAATGTACTTGTCTGTCTGTCTGTCTCCGTCTCAGTTCATCAATACGTCTCTGTTAGAGTTTTTGGTATAATGCCTTGCCCTCTTTTGAGAGATAATGGCCATATATATTATTATAATTTTGGTCAATTAAGGAGAATATCCTGTGACCGTAAATAAGGTAGAGTATCTTCTATTACACCCCCTTAGTCTGAGCGGGAGAGGAACAAACGCTAAGACTAGAACAAAAATTAATAAACAATTGTCTTGGAAGACCCTTGGTGAAGATATCAGCGTATTGATGTTCGGAAGGAATGTGTAAGACACGAATATCACCAATACGAACCCGTTCACGAACAAAATGAATGTCAATCTCCACATGTTTTGTGCGTTGATGTTGGACCGGATCACCAGACATGTAGACATCACTCACATTGTCACAATACACTAGAGTGGCCCGTTGTAATGGCATATGTAACTCAAGAAGTAAATTCCGGAGCCAGGTCGTTTCAGCCACAACATTAGCGACACCCCTGTATTCTGCTTCAGCACTGGAGCGAGACACCGTTGCTTGACGTTTGGAAGACCAAGAGACAAGATTGTCTCCAAGGAAAATGCAGTAACCAGATGTTGATCGGCGTGAGTCAGGACAACCCGCCCAATCAGCATCAGAATAGGCGGTGAGGCCAGAGATGTTCGAAACCGAGAGAGACAAACCATGATCAATAGTGCCCTGTAGGTATCGAATAATGCGCTTAATGGCTTGCATGTGTGGCTCCCGAGGGTCATGCATAAATAAACATACCTGCTGAACCGCATAAGAGATATCCGGTCGAGTGAAAGTGAGATATTGTAACGCTCCGGCCAGACTACGATATAAAGTAGGATCCGAAAGTGCTGGTCCAGAAGTAGCACTGAGCTTAGAGTGCGTGTCAACCGGAGTTGCTACTGGTTTGCAGTTCGTCATGGATGCACGAGCAATGATGTCCTTTGTGTAGAGTGACTGAGATAAAAACAACCCTGAAGAAGAACGAGAAGCAGTAATACCCAAAAAATGATGTAACGGGCCAAGATCAGTCATAGAAAATTCCAGTTTCATCAGGTCGATAAACCGGGCTAGGAGAGCATCAGTAGAGGCAGTGAGTATGATATCATCAACATATAGTAATAAGTATGCAGTTTCCCGGCCGGACCGGTAGATAAATAGAGATGGATCACAAACACTACCCCGAAAACCACAACCTGTGATGAAAGTCGCAAACCTCTGGAACCACGCCCGAGGCGCCTGTTTGAGACCATAAAGAGAACGGTGAAGGCGACAAACATAATCAGGTCGAGCAGGGTCAACAAATCCCGGAGGTTGATGCATATAAACTGTCTCAGATAAGTCCCCATGTAGGAAAGCATTCTTAACGTCCAATTGGTGAATCAGCCAAGATTTTGATGTGGCAATGCTGAGAACGGTACGAATGGTGGCAGGCTTAACAACCGGACTGAAAGTCTCAAAACAATCAACCCCAACCTGTTGCGATTTACCATTGGCAACAAGACGGGCTTTGTATCGCTGCAATGTACCATCTGCATTAAACTTGTGACGAAATAACCACATGGAACGAATAACATGAGATCCAATAGGTCGTGGTACTAGATCCCAAGTGTTAGTTTTTAACATAGCAATAAACTCATCTAGCATGGCCTTGGTCCAGTTGGGATCCCTAAGAGCATAAAGGTGAGATTTTGGCAAGTTGGAGATGTGATGTTGTGTCTGAACATTGAGGTTCAATCTGTGAATGGGACGGAAGATTCCACGAGATGCACGAGTGACAGGACGAGAGGGGTTGGCTGAAGTGCCAGGCTGAGCAGAAGATGAAGGCGTGACTGCCTGGATAGTGCAGTCAGGCGCTGAAGTGGTGCAGTCAGACGCTGTTGCTGGTGTTGAAGAGGTGCAGACAGGCGCTGAAGTAGTGAAGTCAGCGCTGTTGCAGGTGCTGAAGAGGTGCAGACAGGCGCTGAAGTAGTGCAGTCAGGCGCTGTTGCAGGTGCTGAAGTGGAACGACGATGAGGAGGTGTGTAGAGCTGTATTGCAGGAGACGGAGTATGTGTAGTGGCGGAAGATGGTGGAGCAACGTCAGGGCGTTGTTGTGCAGTAGATGAAGAAACTGATGTAGCAGCGGAAGGAGGCTGGACAGTAGGATTAGGAGAGGTTGGGTAACTGAAACGAAAGGGAAGGAGAGTGGAAGATGTTGTAGAGGAAGAGTCCTGACAGTTTGATGAAGTAGAGACAGTGTTCTTGAATGGAAACACGTTTTCATCAAAAGTCACATGACGAGACAAGATGATTTTGTTAGTGGCTAAGTCGAGACATCGATAGCCACGGTGACGGGTTGGAAACCCAAGATAAACACACTTAGTAGAACGAGGAGAAAGCTTATGAGTAGTGGTAGCGGAAAGATTGGGGTAGCAAAGACAACCAAAAGTACGGATATGAGAGTAGGTTGGTTGACGTTGATAGAGAATGGACACCGGAGAAGAGAAATTTAGAATTTTGGAAGGAAGAATGTTGTGGAGGTAGACGGCCATGTGTAAGGAGTCGGCCCAATATTTGGGAGGGATAGATGCATGAGACATAAGTGTGCGAGTGATGTCATTGACACGACGAATCATTCGCTCAGCTTTGCCGTTTTGAGAGGAGGTATGAGGGCATGAGAAACGGAAAACTAATCCATGTTTGTGAGCAAATTCATGAAACGATGAGTTGTCGAATTCACGACCCATGTCACATTGAAAAGATTTGATTTCACGTTCGAACTAAGTTTTGACGAAGGAACGAAATTCCAAGAACTTGGTATAAACTTGGGATTTTAATTTGAGAGGAAAGATCCATAGATAATTTGTGAAGTCATCTAACAAGATAAGATAGTAATTAAAACCAGTCTCAACATGTAATGGTGAGGTCCATAAGTCGCTATGAATGATATCAAAAGGAGCAAAAGTAACAGAATTTGATTCAAAAAATGGCAGACGAACATGTTTACTAACTTGACAAGAATGACAAAGTTTGGTAGACTGAGTTTTATTACATTGAATGGAAGAGTTTGCACGTAAATTATCTAAGATAGCTTTCCCTGGGTGGCCGAGACGGCTGTGCCAAATGTCATGAGAGCACACGGCAAGGGATATAGGATGAGACAGAGACGATGTTGAAGGTGATACGGCAGAGGCAGTAATAGGATAAAGCTCCCCGGAACTGTTACATCGAAGGAGAATCTTCCTCGAATTCAAATCCTTCACAGAAAAACCAGACGGATCAAATTCAACAGACACATGATTATCAGTGGTGAATTTACGAACAGAAACCAAGTTTTTGATTATGTCGGGAGCAACAAGAGTATCTTTGAGTTTTAGGGTGCGGGACGGAATATCTATGAACTTGGTACCGGAGGCAGTGACTGGAATACTGTGACCATTGCCAACCAAGATGGAATGAATATTACTAGTATTAAAAACAGTATTCAAAGTACCTGAATCCGCAGTGAGATGCGATGTAGCACCGGTATCCATATAGAAAGCATCGTCAGGTGAGTGTAAACTCATGGAGCTGTATGCTTCGGCAATGTCACTTGGTTGAAGATATTACGTGGATGGAGTAAGGTATGCCTGTGCACGTCCAACTCCAGATGTTCGACCGCGTGACTGACTAGGACGGCCACGGCCTTGGAAGGAACCGCGGCTGGAAGGTTGCTGCCAATGTGTTGCCGGAGGTGCTGTAGGATACGGACAAGGTGGTACTGCCCATTGTGGTGGACAGTGGATGTTGTACGTAGGATGAGGTGCACCGTAGAGCTGATAAGGGGACGGAGGTGTTGGCAGCAAGGGTGGTTCGGTGGCTGGAGCAGATGAACGATGACCACCACGTCTGGTATGACCACCACGCTGTGAGCGCTAGTTGTTGCGATCTGTGGTTGGAGCTGCAGCGGCAAGAGCCGTAGGTGCAGACTGTGATTGTTGTTGGGAGCGTCGAATCTCTTCGGTACGCAGCTGGGATCGAGCGGCATCAAACGTCGGCATTGATTGTTGGATAAAAGATGCTACCGTGTTGTATTCCTCCGGAAGGCCGTTGAAAAGTTGGATCACAAGGCGTTTGTCATCCATGGGAAAGTCAAGATCAAGTAATCGATCGGACAGGGATTTTAGCTTATCGCAGTAATCATCAATACTATTGCAATCAATAAACTTAAGATTGACAAACTTACGTTCAAGAGTCGCAGCGCGGTTACCTTTGTTGTCTTGAAAAAGCTTCTTAAGATGATCCCAAAGTTCTTTAGCAGTTTTGCCAGATTTGAGGACGGTAAGCATTAAATCCTTGGCCATGGTGGAGAACATCCACTGTCGACAGAGAGCGTCGAGTTGGAGCACGGTGTCGGCGTCAACATCTGCAGGGGGTTTGTCTTCGTTGATGAGAAAAAGAAGGCGATGAGCCTGAAGATGGAGTTCAAACAGAAAAACCCAAGATGAGTATTCATCCTGTTTGATGTCTAGGATAATAGGGATTACGATTTTGATGTTGTTGATAGCAAACGCCGGATGGATTGTCTTTTTATCTCCTGCCATTGTTGATTTTGGTGAGGTAAGTGAAGAAGAAGAAGAAGAGGATCGGCTATTAGGTCGATACCATGTTAGAGTTTTTGGTATAATGCCTTGCCCTCTTTTGAGAGATAATGGCCATATATATTATTATAATTTTGGTCAATTAAGGAGAATATCCTGTGACCGTAAATAAGGTAGAGTATCTTCTATTAGTCTCCATGTTAGAGATCAGTGTATCTTCTTACTTATTTTTATCAACTTCATTCTCAATAGGGTCACTTGTGCGAACTTATTATTGTGGTAACCATGATTATTTATGATTTTGATATTGCAGGATAGTGAAGGTTAGCTACAGAAGAAGGCGTACAAAGTACTCTTCCATTAGTCTTGGGCTTTTCAGATTTAACTTCACTCTACAGCGGTCTGAATGTTGTAAAGCTTTTAGTCCGAGTAAGATAACTTAGATTTACCACTGTTGAATGTCTTGTAATTAAAGAACACTTTTTTTTTGCTCTTGTTTAGGAATTGGATTGGGTGTGTGTAGTTAAACAAGTAGACTCAGCAAAAATATGTATCTTCTCTATTTTGGTATATTTTTTGTACAATGACTTATTTCCCATTTATGTAATTTTGGATTGTTTACATTAATTTTGAATTTCAATTACACGTGCAGAAATGGAATATACTGTTTGTTTAAGGTGGAGTTGGGTTGAAAATTTAGAGGAAATATCAAAACTTTTAAAACCTTATCTTTTAAAAACATGGTCTTTAGATCTCAACTTTTCAAAATTTATGTTCTTTGCATAGGGTAAGATCACTCTTTAGATAACGAAAAAAGTCAAGGAGAGAGAAAGAGTGGAATGGGCGATTTTCTGGCGACGCCGACTTTAGTTAAGGGTTTTTTTCTTCAGCTTTTCCTTCTGATCTTACTTGCCGTTCTTGGTTGATCTCTTCTGGTTTAGGATTAATGATTGGTGTTAGTTGATCTCTGCTCTCCTTTCTTCTTTTTTCCTGTTTGTTTTTCTAATTTCATGGATTCAAGTTCTGGTGGTGGTTTAGGGTTTGTTAATCAATTGGGTTTGAAGTTTTCTGATTCTACTATGGGGAAGGTACCAGTGGTAGTCGTCCTCCTAGTACAGGAAGTTGAGCTTCATTTGTTACTAAACAGCGAGTTTGAAAATTTCCTAAGCAATGATATTTATATCTATGGCGATTGGGAATGTTTTAAAACATCAAGAGGGAGTATGCAAAACTACTCAAATTTGGATTCAGGATAGGTACGCATACCTAGTACGCGTACCATGGATATCCGATGTTCTGGAATATAGTTAGGTACGTATACCATGAATGTTCTGAATTCGTGAATGGGGGGAGGTACGGATACCCAGTACGCGTAACTCAAGGGCCTGAGTGCATGAATATCCTTAGGGTATGCGTACCTAGTATACGTATCTTGGACATCTGAATTCACGAACTAGTTAATAGGTACGCGTACTCTTTCGCATACCTACCCAGTACGAACTAAATAGATGCTTATGACTTTCACAACTATGTTTAGCATTGCTACAACTCTCTTGAACACCTCTAATATATCTTTGATCACTAAAACACCTTGAGTATGTGCATCATTATTTAAGTCTTAAGTGTTTAAATAAACACGATATTGCTTATTAGTTCTTAAAGCATACTTGCCATGAACTATCATTATGCACAATTCTGGTACTTTGGACCATAGTGTACATTCTTTTATGTGATTTCAAGACAAACTTCATACATGCTTACATGAACTCCTAGCAAGAGTTCCATCTAAACAGATGAAGTGTTTGTTTGAATCTCAAGTTATCTTGGCTTGGATTCTTAGCAACCATAGTCTTGAAAGTCTATAAAAGGAGAGACTCAACTAACCAGGAAATTTAATCCCCGACACTTTTGTGTCCTAGTTGTTCGCTAGAGTCGTCCTCTATGAACCTAGGGTTCCTATGAGAAAGATAATTAATTTTATGACTTAAAGACTTCACTTAGGGATTCGTGAAGCCAAGTACGACTATCTTTATTACCTTGATAATTCGTGTACCCTGATCTTGTTTTTTCTATTATCGAGGTTATAGTAATCTCTTTCAGGAACAAGATAAATAGAAATCACACAGTTCTCTGGTCTCAGACTTTGTGATTTCTCAAGATAGAAATCTAAAACTCTTCTTGTTAATCGGTTTAATATTGTTCTTGAGAGGTGGTTAATAATTTGGGCTTCTCAGCTAACTGAGTGTAGTGTTCTTGATTTGTGGGGTTTGCTAGCTTTGTTTATTGCAAATAAATTTCCAAGCCTTGATCAATTCGATCAAAAGGGAAATAAAATAGGCTTATCTGTTAGAGGCACATTGGTATCAAAATTCTTCACTTTGGCTGAAACAACTCTTACGATGTAAAGGACGTCCGCTAAGGGAATCAATCGCGTCCAACCTTGCGAGGTTCAAGAGATGTAAGGAGCACGACTACAGCTGAATCGCTTGGAGGGTGAATGCAGTCTAAATTATTTTGTAGTCCAAATTATAATAATAAACTAGTGTCTTTAGCAACTTAATACAATTCAGTGTTCAAATTTGGACGACGTCCCGGGTTTTTTCGGCAGGTGCAGTTTTTCTCGTTAACAAAACTCCTTGTATGTTGTGTTTTTCCTTTCCATATTATATTGTTCAATCTTTATTGTATGATTAGCACAAGTAGTACATAATCAATCTTATTCGATAAGTTCGTACTAATTATGGTTTATTATGAGATTCGTTCTTGTACAAATTCGTATCTTGAAAGGATAGATAACAAGTTTCGTACTAGCAGAATTCAGTTTCTATTTATTTGGATACGACTAGATTGATCTTGGATATTAATTTTTGAGATTGTCACAATTACTATTAGGTTCACGAACTTTATTGTCTTCACTTTCTGATTGTGAAGAGAAAGAGATATAAAGTATATATACATATTATTTAATGATCTTTAATTAGATCCACTTGTAATTGTATTAGGTTTTCTCCATAAAAGTTGCCGAAAGAAAAAGTTGGTGGTGTACTTAGTACCCTTTCCTTTTCAGCAATATCTAGCTAATCCCAAAGCAAAAAGAGGTAAGCTTGAGAGGCTAACTGCAATGATGAAATTCTGATTGATAGACTTGAAACTAGTATTTTGAACAAATATTTATTTTAGCACTTGAATTTGGTGTAACCCAAATCCCTTGTGAATATATACTTAGTATTTTTGATTTTTTTCATATTCATGAACATACATTTAGAAATTTTTATCAATCTCATTAAGTTCATATAAAAATATTGAATTAGAGAATGCTTCTCAATTTTTCAATGAGGGGGAAGAAAATATTTAAACAGATGAATGTAGCTAACCACACAGACAAAGTGGTGAATATTTTGGATTTTGTGTTTTGATTTTGAAAATAAGATTTTGAAAATAATATATTTTCGGTAATGATTAAGGCGTGGAATTAAAAGGTAACGTTGTTGTAAAAAGAACTTAGAGATTTTCCTGAAATGGTAAATGTAATTATATCATTTCCAGATTAAATTGATGTTTCCTCCAAGTGAGATTGTGAGTTTTTTAATTGATGTTGTGATTATGATTCTCAATTATGGTATGTGGATGAGAACGATTATGGCTGTGACTAAGATGCAGGGAGCTAGGTTTACACATTTTCTGAATCGATTTAAACTCATAACGACTTAGGCCTTATATAAATAAGCTTAAAATGTTAGTTACCATGCTTTGAACAGTAAAGATTTTGCTTCTAGAGGATTGGCAAAAACTAATCACAAGAAGGCTTCTTTGAATCTTTCTAGGAAATGGTTTTCTAGAGCCAAAGGTCAATGGTTAGATAATGGTGAAAGAAACTCTAATTTTTTTCATCAAAAGGATTCTTATAAACACTAAATAAACTTACTAAATTCATTGTTGATTGATGGGTAATGTGTCATGGTAAGGAAAAGATTAATGAAGAAGCAAAAAACTTTTATGTGGATATTTTCAATGAAGCGGTGAATGTCAGGCCCTCTTTTGATGAGCTTGATCTTCCTAGTCTTAGAGTACAACAAAGTATTATGTTGGAGAAGCCCATTGAAGAAGCTGAAGTGAGGCAGGTAATTTGGAGTTTTGGTAAGAAAGAATCTTCTGGTTCAGATGGATATATTATGGAATTTTTTAAATTTGTCCGGGACATCATCAAAGTTGATGTAATGGAAGTGATGAAAAAATTTTAGCACGTTGGCAAATTAGACCGGAGGTTGAATTGCCCAAATATAATTCGGGTCCCAAAATGTGATAGTGCTTCTTCTGTGCACTCTTTTAATTAATGGAATTTACAAAATAATTTCAAAGTTACTTGCTGACAGACTAAAACAAGTACTTCCTTCAAGCATTCCGGAATTTCAAGGAGCATTTATTTGATTTTTAGTGCATCTGCCTTTATTTGATTTTTTAATACATTTATCTTGTTTTTTTATGTTGATGGATCGGTGGTTTTTTTTTGTTATACCATACAATGATTGATCTCTTTTGTTATCCTTTTGGATATATATGTTAGATCTGTGTACCCCAGGCATGTTAGTTTGGACTGGATCTTTGAAGCATTTTTGATTTGTTTTGTTATCTTTTATGCGTTTGTTTACTTTTTTTATACTAGCTATGTTGTGTGTGTCTGCATGTAATATGCGTTGATATATTGCCCCTGTTTGATGATGATTTTGAATTTATATGACAAATAGTCATGTTTGATGTTGATAAAGTATTCTTGGTTATCCAGTAAAATTTCATTTGTTGGTAAATGTAGGTAGATATTGTTTCCTACTAATTGGGATGTAGTTGCATGGTTGTGTTGTATTGTTGTTATAGTTTTTTGTTAAGCTAAATTATCCATGATATCCATGTCGTATTCAGAGAAGGAACCATTTAGGAATCAATAATATGAGAGATAACTTGCTCTATAAAGACTTTTCAAAGAGAATAACAACACTTGTAGGAATATGCTTAGATTTTGTAGATATACATTCCATAGAATATATCAAATTTTAGAAAGGGTGAGTCAGCGTACCAGAGCAAGTGGCTATATTCCTTCTTGTCATAAGGCACGACACAAAAATGAGGCACATTTCGTACGATGTTTTAAGGTCAGCTGATACAGTACATCGATACTTCCATCATGTACTGCTTGCCATATTAAGGCTTGGTACAAAATAGGTAAAGCCTACTCGCGTTATTTTTTGACCATTAATGGGGATAGGAAAGATTGGCCATGACATACTTTAAGGTATCAATTCAGTAATTTATTTACATAGACACACGGCTGGGCCAATACGGGAAGCAGGGAAAGCCCCACTTCTGGGGAACAAGGCCCAGGGGAAAAAAATAGTTGTTCTGCTATTTGGGTTCTTGTTCAAAATAAAAATATTTTAGGAGTTGTGTTGTATACCAGACAGAATACTGAATAGTCAGTGCTAAAATGGAAGTGTTTTACCTGTTCCATCAGATAATCATTACCGACGGGATTACAAAAGAATAAAAAAATAATCACAGCTATTAGGATTTAGGAGCGAAGTTGTAAAGGTTTTATAATTCCCATCTTCAATCTCTCACTCTTCTTTTTTATGCTTGTATATGTCCATTCTCTTGATAGTTCGCTATTGTTATTGTTCGATCATTGTAGAAAGAAATGATCATTGATGTAATTATGGGGGCAACAAAAAAAACTGTACGCCTCAGAGAAAAAACAATTCAGTACCGTCCTGCGTTAATGTATGAAGATCGATATTTGACTAATTTCAAATGTTATATATATGATTGCGTTGGTGTAATACACGGTATATACATGCCCCCAGCCGTCCTGGTATGATCATGATTCTTTTTCTTTTTTTTGCTTCTCTTTATCAGGAGCAAAGGTTGAGATGCTACTTTCATCTAGGGAGTTTCTATTTGAAGCTTCATTTAGATCGAGATCGACTCTAGTCTCCACTATGTCAGGTTGTGATTTTCTTTTCCTGCACAAGGATTCAAAACTAGAATTTTTACATAATCGTAAAAATTTGAATGATATGCCAAACATAATAGGGAACTTCAAATAGGGAATTCATTATATTTCCACGAATTTTTATTTGGTTCCCAAACACGTGTGGAATTCGCATAAATCCGAGAATTCCAAATTCCATGGAATTAGAATTATAGGTCCCAAGAAAATACAATTTCTGCATCCAACCCCACCGTTATCTTGCCTTTTTGAGTCACGAAAGACATCCAAACCCACCGTTAATAAATCTTTCTCTTTTGAGCCACAAAAGAAAAGAAGCTAGCTACCAGGGAAAAACCGACAACTGACGGCTTGATTTCCAGCTGAAATTAGCCGTAGGTTATTGAACTTGTAGGAAATACCAATTGGTCCTAGGAATAATATATTAGAGAGAGTCTAGTCCAATGGACCTAGTCAATTGTCTGTTTGGTCCTATTTGGTAATATAAATTATAGTTTGGTCCTAGAAATTATAGTATGGTCCTAGGATGATGTCATGGATGATGTAATTGTCACCTTGTAGTGCCAAAAAACCCTTTTGGGATCATATATATACAAAAAAGGAGTAGAAAATATCTTATTTTCAGATTTTCTTTTTCTCTCCTCTATAATTCAATTTCAGATCTAGTTTTTTTTTCTCCATTTTTTTTTCTTTTTTCTTTTCCGCTGTTGTTTATGTTGCAGACAATGAATCTTGATATGAAGATTTGATCGACTACTGTTTGAAGACGACGAAGATGATAAAAACTTTCTCGAGATCTGCTGTTGTTGAAGACGGTGATTGTTGTTGTTGAGGACGAAGATGAAAAACGATGAATATGATAAAGACGACGAATAAGATGATGAACGGCTGAGTTTTAGGGTTTTTTCTTCTCTGCTGGCGTTGATGTTGTTGATGATAATGTTGAATTCGATGAAGATGATGAAGACGATGAAGTTTTGTGTTCTTTTTTTGCATTTGTTATTTGTTGCTGCTGTTAAAGATGATGAATACGATGGTATTGTTGTTTGAAGATGAAGATTTATATGTTTTGTTGTTGCTGCTGCTTAAGATAAAATCGATGAAGATGATGAAGAAGATGAAGATTTGTGTGTTTAGGTTTTTATATGGAGTTCATTTCTGGAATGGACTCTGTTTTTTTAGGGTTTTATATGGAGTTCATTTCTGGAATTAACTCTGTTTTTTTAGGTTTTTATATGGAGTTCATTATGGAAATAAATGAACTTTGTTTTTTTAGGTTTTTGTATGGAGTTCATTTCTGGAATGAACTCTGTTTTTTTAGGTTTTTTATATGGAGTTCATTTCTGGAATGAACTCTGTTTTTTTAGGTTTTTTATATTAGCTCATTTCTGGAATGAACTGTGTTTTTTTTAGGTTTTTTTATATGGAGTTCATTTCTGGAATGAACTCTGCTTTTTTAGGTTTTTATATGGAGTTTATTTTATGGAATGAACTCTGTTTTTTTTTAGGTTTTTTATATGGAGTTCATTTCTGGAATGAATTCTGTCTTTTTTAGGTTTTTATATGGAGTTCATTTCTGGAATGCACTCTGTTCTTTTAGGTTTTTTATATGGAGTTCATTTCCGGAATGAACTCTGGTTTATATGTTTTCTGAAAAAATAAGTAGAAATTAACAGAAGTTCATTTTGACGAATGAACTACTACAAGAAAAAAAGTAAAAATTAACACGAAAACGTACTTTTATCTGTTTTATATTTTTAAATTATGGACCAAACAGTAAAGACATTTTCCAAAAGACTAAACGGACATGGGCCCAACTAAAAATGACCGAACGATATTTTCACGTTGAACTTATCATGGTAGGGTAAGTTATTGAACTTCATCATGGTAAAAATTAAGAACGTACAAGTAAAACTTACACCGAATGCGGTCCCACACCAAAAAGCTAGTCCTCCGAAAATTGTGTACCAAAAGAAAGCCATATCGAAACGAAATCCGTCACTGACCTAATACCGAATCTAGTCCCACAACAAAAAGTTACTTCTTATCAAATGTGTACCGAAGAGAAGACAAATACCACCAAAACCTTTCTCCATCAAAACGTGTATTTGAAATTCTGCTTCCTAACGTAGGTGCATGCCAACGGTGGTATGGCCATTATCACCGCCCTTCACCAAGCTTCAAAATTCCTTATAAAGAATACCTGTCGGTCAATCAGCGTTCTTTCCCCCGAAACTTAAAAAGGGAAAAACCGGTCAAACATGATATCGATTCGTAAAGTTTTTTTCTTCATTATTATCTAGTTATGATAATAACCAGTCTTGTTCACTTTACAATATTCAAATCAATCATCATCTGACAACATCAGTTGAGGAATCTTGTGTGCGCGTGTGCAGCTGTTTTCCTCTCCTCTCCCAGTCCTAACTCCTAATCATGCTTAGCTAGCTTTTCCATGAAATTCTTTTATAGTCAGTGCTGCTACGTACTACAAGTCTACATACATAGTCCATCACTATTTCGCACAGAAAAAACTGAACTTGGTAAACTTCTCTAGCTCCATCGACTTGCGTACGGGCTACCAAAAGGATCCTGTAATGATACCAGCGTGATTGTGATTTGCTGGTGTGAACTAATTCCATTACCTTATTAAAAATGCTTCGATCGTGTCTTTTGAATCCTGCATAGGGACATTTTTTTCCAAAATTTTCATAGCGCATCTGGATATTAGAAGTAACAAAGATAATTTATTTCATAAAAAGTCAACTTTTTTATTTTTAAAAGTTGTTGTGAAATTCTACAGACGAACTGCATAACGTCGTAATTTTACGAATTTTTCTTTTATCAGTGAACTAAATATCATCTTAGGCAGTGCCGCTGAAAATTGAATCAAAATTTAAGCTATCACGAAAAAGATATTTTTATCTATTATTACAATGTATCGAGCCCATATTTCGTGACCTTTTATGGACATAATATTTGAGAAGAGTAGTATATTAGCACCATATACCCCATGATCGATACTCCCTTAATTAGTAAATGTATTTTATCTGTGAAGTGGAGATGATGATGATGCTAATTTTGTGATTAGATTAATTCCAAACCTCACTTTATTATCCAAGATGGATGTTCCTAATTATCACTTAGGAAAGCAGCTCCTGTCGGTGTTACACGTGTCCCTCGAACAAAAGCCACATTTGGCGTCCAGCTGGAAGTATGAGAATCTATGAAGCTTCGTGACACGTGTATTCCTGTGCAAGTATGAGACTGACGTTTCATCAATAATAAAGGAAAAAAAGTACCATGAGACTGAGGTCTTGAGAAATTTCGTCTTGTGCGAATGTAGGTCCTTCCTGTTAATTGGTTACCAGCCTTTAACCGAGTATGTTTTACTGCGCACTTGAACTATTCAAATTTGACTTCGTGAAACCGTTAATCGACCTCAGTTTCGCAAACCGTTGAGGGCCTTCCCCGTCAGTCACTACACTTGCTAGCAATTGCACAAAGTCGACCTCAGTTTCGCAAGCTCACAACCGGTTACTTGAAACTTGAGACCCGAGATGGGTATTCGGCAACTGTTGGATATCTGGTTAATTTCATTTTTGGTTTCATCTGGAGACAGACATCTTCTAAAGTTGCATAGCACTAGAAGATCCCGTAAAGATGTAAGCTTTCTTTCGGAATCAAAATGTTGAAGCTGTAAAAGGATTAGTTACTTCATTTACGTAATGTCCTGTTTTGTTCAGCGCTCTAATCAGGATTTGATGTTTTTAGCTTTTGGTCGTAATCTCTTTGTTGATTTCTGGTAAGTATTAATATAACATTACTTTTGCCGATCCCAAAAAAAATTCTTGATATGGACTTATGGAGTGCCTCCTGTGTGTTACCTTTACTTGGAATGGGGTATATATTATCTACTCTCTTTTTCTTCCCTGCTTTATTTGGTCTTTCAAGTTTCTTTATCTTTGAAGAAATTATTCATGCTTTACATTTCCACTAATTTTTGAGCTAATTTAAAAATTATTTACTGTAAAAGATATGTCAAAAACCGTTTCCTATCCAGAAACATGATCAATTACTTAGAGAAAAATGAGAAGAAAGAAAGGCGACCACTTATGCATCACGATGGCATATTATTGGAACCCCTCTTTTCCCTGATATGTGATATTGCTTCATCTGATATACGTCTCTTTTTCAGCCAAAAACAAAAAGTGGTATATCGCTTCACTTGAAAAGTAGGCCTAAGTAACCATCAAACTTTTACGTGACACCCACCGGATTCCAAACTTTGCATGTCAAGGATCCGGCCTGTCAAATAACCAAAGGGTTCTGAGATAGCCACGTATGTCTTTTGATATGGTTTTGTTATTGTTGCTGACACGGTCAACAGGTAGCAACCGGTACACGTACATTACCACAGGCATGAGTCAAACTTCTTTTTTCTCACATAAGGTGACGTTGAATTGACATGAGTCACCACCATACCCAAAAATGGAGAACAGTAGTAATCTAGCTGGTTTATCAGAAAGGAACTGATTTACCTTAAAACACGTCAAATAACATCATCCACCTTTAAAACTCCAAAACCCTAAATATTATAATAATATTTCTCGACACAGAATTTAACACCACGCACCAATTACAACACGTTCACTATTTTCGTTATATTGATTGATAGATTTTGTTTCAGATTCGTTCTCTTCTATTTCTTCCTAGTACAACAAGTACTTACGAGGAAACACGCTTCATCTCACTCACTTCCGCCCCCACAGCCATATCTCATCTCCACTACTCACTTCCACTGTTAATCTTTCTCACCCTATATATTCAAATCAGTTTTCAATCCAAACACAATATATCATCATCTCATCAAGTTATTTCAATATCCATTAAACAGAGCAACAAAGGACTTCACCATTTTATTTATATCTTACTACTACATGGATCATTACGACGGCAATGTCATTGGAGGCAGTATGGAAAATATACCAGAAGGTCGACAGATTGGAGTACCAACTTACAGAGGAGTTCGAAAAAGGAAATGGGGGAAATGGGTATCAGAAATCAGAGAACCTGGAAAGAAATCAAGGATTTGGTTAGGAAGTTTTGAGACACCGGAAATGGCAGCGACTGCTTATGATGTTGCGGCGTTACATCTTAAAGGCCGTGAAGCTCGGCTTAACTTTCCTGAGTTGATTGATATTTTACCTCGTCCGGGTAGTTCCAAAGCTGAGGATATTCGATCGACGGCTCATGCAGCTGCTGCAAGGCTTCTAGGAGATCGGAATGCAAAAGTGAATACTAGTAGTACTAGTTGCGGCAGCAGCGTGAGTCACTCGGTTCCAAAAACGATTCGGCTCTCACCCAGTCAAATTCAAGCGATTAACGAGTCACCACTTGACTCGCCAACAATGTGGTGCAATTTCAATGATACAGTACTGACCGAGTCGCCCTTTAGTTGGACTCATGATACTGGTTTGTTTAGTGATTGGGAAGAAATTCAACATGAATCTCTCTGGAGCTAAGGACTGGACTGGACTAAGATGATTCACTACTCCTGGAAACAAGATAGTTACAGTAAACCTTATCTAATTCGTTTGCCACTTGGCATATTCTTTGCAATCGTGATTGATGGTTAGCCATTGGTTCGATTGGATATGTATTCCGTTCCTTCGTGAGCTTACTTTTAGCAGCTCATCAAAATATCTTCTTCTGCTTAATCCACTGCATTTTTTCTAACTAATTTATGGGCTTGGTGGGGCCATAATAAGGGTATAATATTATGAAGCCCATTTGTATTTTTGCTTTGCTTCCTCTCTGAAAGAGAGGTGCAAGAAGAATTTGAGAATTATTTTAATTTTGTAGGACCAAATTGAATTCTTAACCAAATTTATTTAGATGTTGTTTTCATCATAGTCTTTTTCTTTAGCTCTCAATCTTTAGGCTTATTCATTGTATCATGTAATGGGAAATGAAGAAAAAAAATTCTTTGATATGTTTGTATTGTTAATAACAAGTGGATATTTTGCTCAATCGTTAGTGAATATTAGTTATTAAAATTTTAGTAGTTGGTTAAGGGGGTCCACAACGTCAAATCACAATATGGTAGAGTGTTGAACTTTGAAGAAGCTGCTTGGAAGGGACTCGACTTCTCCTGCCTGCCCCAACTTATAAACCAATCCTTTTAACAGCTGTGTCAAATTCACAGTTTTCAAACCAGTGTTGTACTCTCTTTGGGTATATCCCTTTTCTTGTTGAATAGGCCGTTTGAATTTCTGTCCAGATAGGTGTCGCACTTTTTATCTTTCTTCTTTGAGAATATTTGTCAAGGTTTGGACTTTGGAGCAAAACAAAGATCGTCCATGATATGAAAACTTATTTTCTCGAACCAAAAATGACATTCTTGTAGATGAGTTACTGGGGAACTACTGTCGGAGTCCCAACATCCCTCCTCCCTTCAGACACTTCTTATTTTCAAGCTGAAAATTGGGGAAAACGGAGAATGATGTCATTTGCATCCTCCCGGATAGACTCGTCAGTAAAATGACCCTTCCATTTGATGAGCCAGCGTGTGATAGGCTAATTGTTGTGCTTGAAAATTCCCATTTCAAAATGGTCAATAGTTACAGGCAAGTTATCTGTAATAGCAACATTTGCTCCCAGTTCATGCTTCAAAATTGGAACATGAAAAACTGGATGAATTCGGCAATGTGTAGACGAGGTCAATTTATAAGCAACATCACCAATCTTTTATAGAACACATAATGGACCATAAAGTCTTGGCGATAGCTTTCAATAGGATTGGTGTTAGAGCACTGCTCGGCCGAACTCGCAAACGTTGCTATCTCAAGCTTGTTTGTCAAGTTTAGGTGATCAAAAATATAAGTCTTGATTTCTATTCTACTTATAAATATGTCTCGGATTAGGATAGAATGTGTAGTTGAGCTTTACACTTCACGGCATTCATCGATTGAAGACGAAGATCTACTGAGGAGAGCCTGGAGGAACTTCATCAACAAAAGGTATGTGGAGACTAAAGCTTATTTATCACTCATAAGTCTATTCTATTTTATCTCCAATTGAGACTAAGTCGTATAGCTATATAGACTTTACATTATATACATTTGATATTTCGAGCTGAGTTTAACTAGCTTGTATCTTTCTCGAAATATGTGTTGAAAAGCTTTTTTCTTTAACTACGTTCATCATTATACTTGACGAGTTTAGTTGGAAACGATTTATTTGTTGGAAACTGAACAATGAGTCAAAAGATGATCATGTGAAAATTGCCTTGAAACATCTTACATGATTTGTGTAAGATGGTCATTTGATGTAGACTCAGAATATTTCGCATTGATCATTAGATCACTTGAAAATTACTTATAAGTTAATAGTTTGTGTGAGACAGCTATTGTCGTCTTCTAAGGATGTTTCAATGATTGAAATGAGAGTTTAGAACAAATAACCATTGTCTGGATATAGCACAGTATGCATACCAGTATGCAAACTGTTGTAGTGTGATTTAGGTCCGGGTACCAAGTAAGCATACCAGTATGGGAACGGTTTTTACTGTCAAAATCCGGGAACCAAGTTTGCATACCCATTTGAAAGCGGTTTCACCTGAGTTGCAGTCCGGTACGACAGTATGAATACCCGTTTGCGAACTGTCGGACAAGACCAATGTCCGGAACTTAAGTTTGCGTACCCGTTTGCAAACTAAGTTGGTTTAAGTTCTAAAATCGGTTAAGTATGATTTCATACTCATGAACAAATACATATATAAATTAGGGAATGCAATCTTTGCAAACCATGGCTTAATATTCATGAATTGATTCTCTTGAATCAATCCGATTTTGTTTTAATTGTGTCTTGTATACTTCTATGAGAATATAAACAACTCTATGAGTAACACAACTAGATTCATTTGATTATCATTTGATCTAGAAGTGTTAGATGAATGTGGTTAATACAAAAGTGTTCATATGGCTAACTTCGGTTAACTATTGTTGAGCCAACTCAATATACACGTTTAGGTACGGTTACCCATATCTAAATGAAATTATATTTCATTTGTGTGTAAAAAGCTAAGACCATCTAACGGTGAAGAGATATTGCTTTGGATTTAAGCAAACTTAGCATGAATCTTAAATCAGGTTTTCATCTAACGGTGAATATTGATTGCTTTATTTCAAAGTTATCAAACCCTGATTTGAAGACTATATAAGGGAGAACTCTCAAATGGGAAACCTAATCTCCACACCTTCTATGTGATACTAGTTGACTACTAGAGTCGATTCTCCTTTAACTTAGGTTTTTCCTAAAACATTATAGGTTAACAACTTGAAGACTTCATTGGGATTCTAAAGCCAGACCCAACTATTTTCTCTGTAGTTGCGTGTTCTGGTCTTACTTGTTTTATCGTATTGAGTACTATCTTCTCTAGGATTGGCTCGAGATTTATCTTCGATAGGTAAGATATAAAAATTAATCACAAATCTCTTCGTCTCATTCTTTGTGATTCCTTAATAACTTGTTCTACTACCATATAGTTAAGTTATTAATTGATATTTCTAGACTGTTGTTAATGATGGTTTTTAGCTTAGGGTCAAAATCGTAAAAATGTACATATGACATAACGTCACTATGACCATTAGCACATTATTGAATCAATCAGCATGCTTTCGTAAGAATTACCGGGGTACCCTTTTTTTTACATGGGTCATGTTCCACGGCAGAACACTTAACACTGACTGACATCATCTATGCCAAACCGTAATTCGCATGCTATCGCGCCAAGGCATGCCAACCATGCCAGCCGCACCACTGTGCCAATGGAAAACCATGCCAGCCACGTCACCGCGTCAAGGCATGCCAACCATGTCAGCCACACCACTATGCCAATGACATACCATGCCAGCCACATCTTCGCGCCAAGGCATGCCAACCATGCCAGCCGCACCACTGCGCCAATGGCATGCCATGCCAGCCGCACCTCCTCGCCAAGGCATGCCAACCATGCCAGCCGCACCACTGCGCCAATGGCATGCCATGCCAGCCGCACCTCCGCGCCAAGGCATGCCAACCATGCCAGCCACACCACTGCGCCAATGGCATGCCATGGCAGCCGCACCTCTGCGCCAAGGCATGCCAACCATGCCAGACGCACCACATGTGCCAATGGCATACCAACCACCTTGCTGCGCCATACCATGCCGGCCTTCCCTATGCGGCTACCAAAACGAAGGCGTGCGATGATCAACGGCCACCCTTTCATTTTAGATGCAAATCTTAGCGGTCCAAGGTCGCCAAACAACGCATGGTAACCTTTGGCCCAAACCCTAGTTTTGGCCACGCCAAACCGCGCCAAGGTATGTCATGCCACATGTGCTAATAGCATGCCAACCACCTTGCCGCACCATACCATGCCGGCCTTCCCTATGCGGCTACCAAAACGAAGGTATGTGATGATCAACGACCACCCTTCCATCTTTGATGCAAATCTTAGCCGTCCAAGGTCGCCAAACAACGCATGGTAACCTTTGGCCCAACACCAAAACCCTAGTATGGTCGCGCCTAAACCACGCCAAGGCATGCCGACCATGCCACATGTGCCAAGGGCATGCCGCGTCATCCACCTTGTCGTGCCTAAGCCATGCCCGCCTTCCCTTCACGGCTGCCAAAACGAAGGCGTGCGACAATCAACGGCCACCCTTCCATCTTAGATGCAAATCTCAGCCGTCCAAGGTCACCAACCAACGCATGGTAACCTTTGGCCCAACGTCAAAACCCTAGTTGGCCGCGCCTAAACCACGCCAAGGCATGCCGACCATGCCACATGTGCCAACGGCATGCCGCGCCATCCACCTTGCGGCGCCTAAGCCATGCCATGCTGGCCTTCCCTTCACGGATGCCAAAACGAAGACGTGCGACAATCAACGGCCACCCTTCCATCTTAGATGCAAATCTCAGCCGTCCAAGGTCACCAACCAACACATGGTAACCTTTGTCCCAACGCCAAAACCCTAGTTTTGGTCACGCCCAAACCGCGCCAAGGCATGCCGGCCATGCCACATGTGCAAATGGCATGTCAGCCACCTTACCGCGCCATACCATGCCGACCTTCCCTATGTGGTTACCAAAACAAAGGCTTACGACGATCAACGACCATCCTTCCATCTAAGATGCCAATCTTAGTCGTCCGAGGTTGCCAACCAACGCATGGTAACCTTTGGCCCAAAACCCTAGTTTTGGTCACGCCCAAACCGCGCCAAGGCATGCAGGCCATGCCACATGTGCCAATGGCATTCCAGCCACTTTTTCGCGCCATACCATGCCGGCCTTCCCTATGCGGTTACCAAAACAAAGGATGGCGATGATCAACGGCCATTCTTCCATCTAAGATGCAAATCTTAGCCATCCAATGTCGCCAACCAACGCATGGTAACCTTTGTCCACACCCAAACCGCGCCAAGGCATCCAGCCATGCCACATGTGCCAATGGCATGCCAACCACCTTGTCGCGCCATACCATGCCGTCCTTCCCTATGCGGCTACCAAAACAAAGACTTGTGAAGATCAACGACCACTTTTCCATCTAAGATGCAGATCTTAGCCGTCCAAGGATACCAGCTAACGCATGGAAACCTTTGGCCCGACGCCAAGCCCTAATTTGGTCGCGCCCAAGAAAAGCCAAAACCCTAACTTTTGGCCGCGCCTAAACTAGGTTATATTAAAGCCGTACCGGCCATGCTTTCATGCCACTGGCTACCAAACGAAGGGTTGTAATAATCAACGGCTACCCTTCCTCTCAAGATGCAAAATCTCAACCGTCGAAGGTCACCACTGAGCCGACAAATCTCTCAAGCTCAACTTGCCGAACAACAACATGCTACATGTTTTCCATGAAAACACTCGAGGCATCAACACATGTCACAAACTGGAGGATGCTCATTGGGTATTGGTTTGGCGGTTTACAGCGTGCAGCGTACACTACGCCCGTCATAAGACAGTGTCATAAGGATGAGGCGGTTAGTAAATACAGGGAGTAATGGTGAAATGCTTTCTTTTATGGGACATAAATTCCAGGCGTTACCGGTTACCACCTCCTCCCATTTACTCATCCGTTTTCCATTTCTTACGAGGCCAGAGTACGTTTCACTTCGACTTGTATAAATAGGTCTTACCTATTTCCACCGAACAACAAGTTCAGGTCAGGAGGATACAACACTCAGGAAATATTTGCTAGATTTCCATCTGTTAGCTTCCCACTTTCTGATACAAGTTGTGAAACAACTACTCTTCCAGAATCAACTATTCTGGTCACAAGACTCTCTTCGCTTCCCTCCCCAAAACTAACCCTTCTCCTTCACTTTGTGACCGAAGCAAGTCTGGAACGACCATTTCTTGGTTTAGTCCGGATTTGTATAGATTGATCTCTCGAATCTAAAGTACTCCCTTGCAGTACATTGTTTAGGGTTTAAACTCGTTTCTCACCCACACACCCGAAATTACCAAAATCAGCAGAAATCGTTTTCACCTTCAAACAACTGTTCATCTGGAATATAAGACAGGATTATGAATTGGTTCATGTTCACTTTAATTTATCAAAAGAAGGAACAAAAACTTCATAAGTATTTCTGTGGGGGACTGATTTATCTATCATTAGATGATTTAATAACATCGGAAGACATGTCCATTTTAAAAATAGGTAAATCACTAATGGAGAAGGAAGAAATAAGATTGATAACTAATGCAATATTAGCTGTTTCCTCTTCTTCGGAATCATATAAATCGGAGCTCTCATCTAGAGTTACAGCCAGATCCTTGCTTCCAATGTATTTCTTAAGATTGGGACAGTCTTTAGCAATATGACCAAACCCTTTACACTTAAAGCACCGCGGCTGATATTCATCATCTATTTCATGATCCTTTTTGACAGGAACTCGATCATGTGGACGAGACGATCGATGCGCATCTTTTATGAACCTCTTATTTCTTTTCTTTAAGAGATCTCGGAACTGTCTAATAATCAATGATAATGATTGTTCAATTTCATCATCGGAATTTTCTGCAATATGTTCATTTGAATCATCCATCTGTCTATTCCTCTACATTGGAGCTTTCGGAACTTTTGCAGCTTTAAAAGTGATTCCTTTTGTTTGAATAGACTGTGATTCATGATCAAAGATCTTTAACTTTTCCAACAAGTGTGCTTCGTGAGAGTGTTGAAAGATAATTTGCTTCTATAATTGCATGCTTCTTAGAATCATATCTAGATGGCAACGACCTGAGAATTTTGCATATTATATCCTTTTCATAAATAGTCTTTCCAAGAGAGAAAGAAGCATTAATTATCTCAAAGAGTTTAATATGAAACTCTTCAAAAGTGTCGTTGTCATCCATTCAAAGGTTTTCCCAATCGGATGTGAGATTTTGTAGTCTAGCAATACGGGCTGGCTCCTATGGGCGTTCAGGAGCAATACGGGCTTCTTCATCTAGATAGGCACGTCATGCTGAAGCACTCGCGCCAGGCGTGTTTAAGGTACTCCTTGTTGGTTCCAGGGGATGTCGTGACTCCTGTGGCAATCGTTCTGTTAATGTATTGAGAAAAGTAAGCACATATTTCTGAGTTGTAGCCATGTCCGTTTGAGCCTTAGCAAGAACTTATTGCCCCTCCATCAAATCAACAATGTTAATATGGGGTTGGAATCCTCTGATTCCTCCAGCCCCTCGTCCTGATAGGGGAGTAGCAGCTGCTCTGGTGATGACTGTAGGCGTTACACTTGAAGAAATGTTGGGGTTTGCGGCTGCTCTGGCTCTGGTGATAGGAGATGTCACGCCCGAGGGAATATCTCCTGCTCCGCTGGCATTGGTGGTAGAGGACGTAGTTCCACAAGATGCATTGATCGTATTGACAGGCTGTACGGTAGCGCCACTGACAGGGACATCAACGCCAAGAGTGTTGTTAGTGCTAGTTCCATCGAAATTGGTTGCCGATCCAGACCTAAGATCCATCATTTTGAAATCAGGAAAATCGAATTGGGCATTGGAAAATTGACTTCACGACCGAGAGATTAATCCTCCCACTGTGGTCGCCAGTTGTTTTGGGGTAGAAACTGATTCTGCTGTTTTTGGTAATTTTGGGTGTGTTGATGAGAAACGAATTCAAACCTTAAACAAATGCACTGCACAGGAATGCTTTTAGATTCGAGAGATCAATCTGTAAGACTCTGGCCTAAACCAATAAATGGTCGTTCCGGATTCAATCCGGTCACAAGGTGAAGGAAAAGGGTTGATCTTAGGGAGGGAAGCGGAGAAGGTGTTTGAGATCAGAGTGTTGAATTATGAAGGTGTGTATGTTTATGACTTGTGTATCAGAAAATGGTTTCTTGCTACTTGTGTTGATAACACTTATGTTATCTGTGTTGAAATAAGTCTAAAACCTATTTATACAAGTCATTGAGCGCACCCTGATCTCTTAGGAAGTGGAGAAGTGGGTTTGTGCCAAAGGTGGTGATCATCGTGTTTCCGTTATGAGGGAAGACCGACTACACGTCCGCCGTCTACTCTCATTACTGTTAACTGTCCGCCTTTCCTGACACTTTATCGTAATGGGCGCGTTGCAAGCCGCACGTTGTAAATCGCCGGACCAATACCCCAGTAAGCATCCCTACAGTTTGTGACATGTTTGATGTCTCGAGTGAATGGGTCAAGTCATGTGACTTGCCGCTAAAATCAGCACGTAGTGCGTTTAGGCCAAATAATGAATTATTCGCAAAACCGATATTTAAAAGGCGTTGATTATAGTCGATGTATGTAAAGCATCGCTTTCGAATAAGCAGCTGAAAGTAATCGATGTGTTAGAAGCATCGCTGTTTTTGAGCTCGATCGAATCAGTCACGGATTGAGCGTCTTAAAAGCAGCACGACCGACCCTCTTTGGGTGATCGTTTGAAGACCCTAGGGGTGAGTTATCATCTAGTAAATCACTCCCTGTAGAGGAACGGCGGTCGTTTACCACGATGCTACCTTGTTGGTTTTCTGAAAATGAATCTACACCATCCAACTAGCTAGGCTAGCAAAGTTGAATGGATGAGATGATTTGCGGCATCTTCATGATGTTGTTGACGCAACTTAGGGTTTAGGGGCTGTGCGACCAACCCCTTTTGGGTGAGCGATTTGAAGCATTGAGCGTTCGTCGACCAGGTCGATCGATCATGTACAAAGGTGGGTTGTCGGCGAGCATGCTGACATATCCTGGGCCACCTAAAATTAGATCTAAGTCACTCAATTTGGTTGGTGAAGATGGATGGTCGTGATCGTTTTGCGGCGGTAACATATTCCGCAAACACCAATTAGGGTTTTAAAAACGGCCACGTACACCCTTGTTTGATCGAACGACTTGATGCATTGAGGACTTGTTGCGGGTAGGTCGATATACCAAGAGAGGAGTTGGGCCGCTAATGAACTCTTTGGTATTTCTCCGCTCGTTCGAGATGTGATCTACGCCGTCCAATTAGGCTGGCTAAGTTGAATGGTCGTGATTTATTTGCGATAGTTATATAATGCCGCAACTCGAATTTAGGGTTTTAGAATAGCACGTTTGCCCTAGTTTGGGCAAGCGATTTGATATCCTCTGGTCTTTCTACAAGCAAGTCGATCGAGCAGGAAAGAAGTTGGGCCGCCGGTGAGCGCACCGGCACCCTTTTGATCGTTCCAGAAAAGATCTCAGCCGTCCAACAAGGCTGGAAAAGTTGGACGGTCATGATGTATTTAAGACCCTTTTTAACGGTCTTATCTCGTTTGAGCTTGCGCGAACACCCATTTTAGAGTTGACGTTCGGAGTGCTTGGGAGTTAATTGAATAGAACTCGATCAATTAGGGAATTAGTGGGCCCTCCAGTGGTCACTACGGTGATTGCCTAGTTCTGTCAGCAGTGGTCTAGGCTTGCTGAAATACGCGGCTAAATTTTGTGGCCGTGATCGTTTCTGAGACTGATATTAACAGTCTAGATTTTCTCTAAGGAATTCAAGCGTGATCGAGCTAACTTAAAAGTGCGCCGATACGAGATTCTCATTGTCAGACAGTGATGCAGCCTGTGTGAGTATTTTCATGCAGATCTCAATACTGGCACTTCGGGAGATTCATGCTACTCTGCTGAGAGTGAACACTTCATCGTCATGTGATATCAATAATGAGAGTTCGGCTGAGAACATAACATATACAAATACTAGGAAAGTCATGTATTAGTTGATAATGCTGGCAAAAATATAATTCACAGAATATCTGGTATTGCTAGTATGAGCACTATTCTGAGTGAATTTCATATATATATATATATATATATATTGAATTTCTGAAGAGGTTTTTTGCACTTGTAACTTTTCAAATGGCTTTTGTTCCTTTGCAGGACAACAAAGTATTAACATACAGGGTTTTACAGTTTTGACCCTGAGCTAAAAAACCATGATCAACATTAAGTCCCATGCTTAGCACGTAATGGTGAAACTATTGCGGGGTAAGCACTAGATGGTGATAGACGAAGAAATTCGTAAGAAGAGTCCGGCGTACATTACCCGGATAAAGGCTGACTCGGTTCTTGAGTAAGACACATTTCCTTTCAGCGCACGTCTGTTGTCTTCGGATGGATAAGTATCTACTTTATTGCCATCCCGCACCTGGAGCCTTTATACACGGCAAGTAGAGACTCCTTTTCTTCCCGGGATCTTGCTGATTTGCAGAATATAAAGAAGACGCTGAGCCTCTCTCCCATCGCAGAATTGTTTTCTTCTTTGTTCCAGCTATTGCTCCATGTTCATTATGCGGTTTGGTTTTGATTGATGATAACGAATTTTTTTTATACATATACCAGCTGTTGGTATAATCATAATGTCCCATTTTGCAGTGTATGATGGGAACTGCCGGTGATGATCACTCTTCTACTTCTCCAGAGAAGAGCTTTGAAGTCGAAAAACCCAAGGATAGTGCGTCTGAGGAGGTGATGGCCAAAATAGATCCTCCGTTTCGTGAAGATGGTCGTGCCATTCAGGGTATGTCTCTTCTGCACCTACATCTCATTCGGGAGCGTGTTCAGGCTTTCTTGGCTTCAGTTGGCATGGAGGAAAAATGGAGGCGCGATGAAGCGTTTGAACCGCCAAACACGAGAGCTGAAAGGTTTGCAGCTCGGCTAAAGCGAAGAAGGATCGAGCATGAGCGGCACTCCAGTGAAAACAAGTATGATTACCCTGTCCGTAACGGGATCATCATCCTCGATTCTGATATGGACGAACCAGAGTATCCTCAAAAGGATGTTGTGGCAGTTCCTGAGGGAGAGGTTGAATTAGTTTCCGTGGAGGGTATGGAAGCATTTGCCAGAGGGAACACTGAAGTGGCTGCCAAGGAGATCATGGTAGCGGCATCTAGAGAAGATGTCGAAACAGCTTCCAAGGATGATGTCGGCGCATCTCCTGGAGGGAATACTGAAGCAGCTGTTGAGGAAGGCGTCGCAGCGGTATCAATAGGGGAAGTCGATGCAGCTTCCGGAGAGGATGCAGTAGTGGCTCGCGATGAAGGCATTGAAGAAGATTCCAATAACAGCTCCGGTGAAGATACTGTTGATCCCTCCGATGACTAGACTTCCCTTTGTTGCTTTTATTCGCACTTTTCATATTTTGTAGACATCTCCCTTTATACTTAGTAGTTTTGTAGCTGAGCTTAGTTTTCATTGGACGATTGATTTTGATATTTATTTATTTTTTACGATATCTTGAGAACCCTAGTTGTAGCATTTCCAGTAGGGTTGCAATAGAATCTCTCTGTTCCATCAAGTCGTACGGCCGAAAAGAACGCAATTATTCATAAATGGTGATGCGTCCTTATGTGACCCTTCATGATGATTGCATGTAACCCTAAAAACAATGAAGGGGAAGCAATAATGGAAATTATAGATTGATCACGAACGTGTCTGCCATCCAATTAATAAAGTGTTGCAATCCACTTAACCGTGTAGCGATTGAGAAGTTGTTTTATTGTTGGAGTGGAATGTTCTTCAGAGTACGAGGTTCTTTCCCTAATAATCATACGACTCCTTTGCCTCTTTTCTCTATGCATGTACTCCTTTAATGTTTTCTCAAAATATATGAGATGTTTCTTTCTGATTTGAACTGATGGGTAGGTGAGGGTTTTAGGTTTGTTCAAGGCTTTGTGTCATGATTCAGGAGTAAAGAGATTTCTAAAAGGAAATAATACTTCGATAACTGACAAATTGAAACCCTAATTATGAATGCAAGCAGTGCAATCATTTTGGAGGAATTACAAATATTGCATGAAAGAGGAAATTGTTGGAAGAAATACTAAAGAGAACGCTGGAGAAAAAGGTAGCACAACGTTTTAGGTATTGAAAGGTTTGAGCCATCGTGAGTGGATTGTCACGCCCTACAGTTTTTTGGCATTGATGAGCTTGCAGTACCCGCCTGAGATAACGTCTGCCACCAGGTATGGCTTATCTTCCCTTCTTGTAGGTGAATCAGACTGAGCGGTCACCTTCACTGTCACATCCACAACTTGAAATGTGGTCGCCTTCATTACCAAATCTCCAATTTGAAATGGGTTTGGGCGTTGTACAACTACTTGATCCTTGGGCTTGCCGTCTTTGACCGAGACAGATTCTAAACTTTTAACAAAGCGTTTGAAAGGACTAATATCCCATTCACATCTCCTAGTGGCGGATGGGTTGTTGATTGGAGCGACTCCCCGAGACTTAGCGGAATGAGGAGTGACTGGTTGCAAAAAGGGTTGTTCGATAATACTTACTTGGGTTTGGAACCTTCTAACGTATGCTGATGGACTCTCTCTAGGTAATTGCGTCACACTGGCCAGTTGTCGATACGGCAACAGATAATCTTCGGGATTTGATGACTTGTTGGTAATCCTTTCAGGTATAGACACTGGCAAAGGATACACCCCTAACTTTGCTTTGTTGTCGTGCACCCACGTGCGCCCCAGAATCATATGATAGTCTGGGTAATCTTTCACAAGATGAAAATTACCGCGTGTTAGAGTGTCTCCTATCTTGATTTTGAGGTCGATGTACCCATAAGCGTCTCTAGACTGTCCTTCAGAATTTTTAATTATGGTTGGTCAATGAACAACTTCGTGCTTCAAAATCTTTGCATCTTTCGGGGCCTTGACAGAGACAATGTTGAAATTAGATGCTACATCAATCAGCGCGTTGTCGAACTCGACATCCTTCAAGCAAGCGATGGTTAGGAGTTCCCAGTTACATCTCGCGTTTCCCGGGAAGGATTGGGGTTCAGTAGCGACTTCCTTAACTGGAAAAAGACGCCTGCCTGATACGACACGGTTGAGAGCCCCAAACATGTCTTGACGCGGTGCCTTAGAGAAATACTGAATTTCACATAAAGGTTCCATCATAGACTGCACAGTCTTGTGAACAGAGTCCCCAGAAATCATGCAACTCCTGACAGGAAGAGGGTCTTTATTGACTCCTTCATTTCCTAGTTGAAGTTCTCCCGCGTCCACATTCTCTTTGAAAATGCGCTTCAACTTGTTGCAGTCACTGGTTGGGTGATTGACGAACCTGTGATAACAACAGTATTTGGGATTCGCCATCTCTTCTTCTAAGAGGAGGTAGATTGATTGCGTCATCTTGAATCAATGTTTCCAGGAGTTCAATGACCTCATCTATTGGAAATGGGAAGTCTGGAGCAGCATCTCCAACTTCAGGAGTCTTATCCGCGGTTTTCCGGGATGGAGTCGTCTGCGCTGGCGCTGCGCTTTTGGGTTGTTGCTCCGTGATGGAGATTTTCTTTTTCCTCCTTCACCTACACGCTTACAAAAGGACCGATGTTGTATTGCTTGTTGATAAGACGCCTATTTCCTCGAGTTCCGCGTGCATCCTCACCCCTGGTCGGTCTGGCTCTTTCTAGAAGTGCTGGTGCGGTCGTAGCCGATCATTTAGCAGCTTCATGGAGTTCAGAGAATGTCTGAAAGCGTAGGTTTTCCAGTAAAGCACGATAGATGGAAAACATACCATTAATGCACGACTCCGCCAATTGTTGTTCGGTCACATTTGGGTCGTGACAATCCAAAGCATAAATTCTGAATCTCTTGACGTAATCATTCGGATGCTCGTTGTTTCGCTGAAAAATTCTTCCCAAGTACGAGAAAGTGGTTTTCTCGGACACGAAGAAATACTTTTTGTAAAAAGCGGTGACCATCTCACACCAGTTTGATATGTTGTTTGGTGTGATGTTGTTGTACTAGGTTTATGTTATTGCAATAAGCGACTTTGAGAACTCTTTCAGGCGGAGAACGTGATTGTATTAGTGTTCTCCCAAAGATTCCAGAAAACGAGAAATGTGTTCGTGAGCGTTACCAGTGCCATCATAAAGGGAAAACTGGGGATAGGAATATCCTCTCGGTAGGGGAACTCTCTGCACATCAGGAGGATACGGAGGTTGGTGCTGGTGCAGGTCCACCGGGTTTTCCTTGCTTCGATTTTGGAGAAGTCGTTCCAGATCCTCACGAGTGATGAAGTTGTATGGCTGGTTCCTTTCCCATAGGCGTTCAGGAGAAATACGGGATTCTTCATCTAGATAGGCACGTCCTGCTGAAGCACTCGCGCCAGGCGTCTTGAAGGTACTCCTTGTTGGTTCCAGGGGATGTCGTGACTCTTTTGGCAATCGTTCTGTTAATGTATTGAGAAAAGTAAGCACCTCTTTCTGAGTTGTAGCCATGTACGTTTGAGACTTAGCAAGAACTTATTGCCTCTCCATCAAATCAACAATGGTAATAGGGGGTTGGCCTCCTCTGATTCCTCCAGCCCCTCGTCCTGGCGGGGGAGTAGCATCTGCTCTGGTGACGACTGGAGGCGTTACACTTGAAGAAATGTTGGGGTTTGCGGCTGCTCTGGCTCTGGTGATAAGAAGTGTCACGCCCGAGGGAATATCTCCTGCTCCGCTGGTATTGGTGGTAGATTACGTAGTTCCACGAGATGCATTGATCGTATTGACAGGATGCACGGTAGCGCCACTGACAGGGACATCAACACCGAGAGTGTTGTCAGTGCTAGTTCCATCGGAATTGGTTGCCGATCCAGACCTAAGATCCACCCTTTTTGAAATCAGGAAAATCAAATTGGGTATTGAAAAATTGACTTCACGATCGAGAGATTAATCCTCCCACTGTGGTCACCAGTTATTTTGGGGAGAAACTGATCTTGCTGTTTTGGTAATTTGGGGTGTGTTGATGAGAAACGAATTCAAACCCTAAACAAATGCGCCGCACGGGAATGCTTTTAGATTCGAGAGATCAATCTGTAAAACTCTGGCCTAAACCAAGAAATGGCCGTTCCATATTCAATTCGGTCACAAGGTGAAGGAGAAGGGTTGATCTTAGGGAGGGAAGCGGAGAAGGTGTTTGAGATCAGAGTGTTGAATTATGAAGGTGTGGTTGTTTATGACTTGTGTATCATAAAATGGTTTCTTGCTACTTGTGTTGATAACACTTATGTTATCTGTGTTAAAATAAGTCGAAAACCTATTTATACAAGTCATTGAGCGCACCCTGATCTCTTAGGAACTGGAGAAGATTAAATTAGTGGAGAAGTGGGTTTGTGCCGAAGGTGGTGATCATCGTGTTTCCGTTTTGAGGGAAGACCGACTACACGTCCGCCCACTACTCTCATTACCGTTAACTGTCCGCCTTTCCTGACACTTTCTCGTAATGGACGTGTTGCACGCCGCACGCTGTAAACCTCCAGACCAATACCCCAGTAAGCATCCCCCAGTTTGTGACATGTTTGATGTCTCGAGTGAATGGGTCAAGTCATGTGACTTGCCGCTAAAATCAGCACGTAGTGCTTTTAGGCCAAATAATGAATTATTCGCAAAACCGATATTTATAAGGTGTTTCTTATAGTCGATGTATGTAAAGCATCGCTTTCGATTAAGCATCTTAAAGTAATCGATGTGTTAGAAGCATCGCTGTTTTTGAGCTCGATCGAATCAGTCACGGATTGAGCGTCTTAAAAGCAGCACGACCAGCCCTCTTTAAGTGATCGTTTGAAGACCCTAGGGGTGGGTTATCACCTAGTCGATCACTCCCTATAGAGTAACGGAGGTCGTTGACCACGATGCTACCTTGTTGGTTTTCTTAAAATGAATCTACACCATCCAACTAGGCTAGCAAAGTTGAATGGATGAGATGATTTGCGGCAGCTTCATGATGTTGTTGACGCAACTTAGGGTTTAGGGGCTGCGCGACCAACCCTTTTTGGGTGAGCAACTAAACAATTCCTTTTCAACCCAGTGATATGAGTTTGAAAAAAGGCTCTTCCGTTTTTCCCAATAAACTCCTTTTTCAGGTACTTAGATTTATCCAATAACAATTACCAAAGTAATTGTCAAGATTTTGCAATCAATACTTTGAATCACAAAGAATTGTATTGATGCCGATCTACTCAACTAATCAATCAAATCTATCAAAAAGATAAACCGATTATAGTTGGATCCTTTACCAGCCGAAAAAAGTATTGTGCACACCAAAGATTATGAACCCAAATATCGTATTTGTCTTCAAATCTTCTTTGATCTTCAATAAACACCTGCACACAATCAACTTGAATCTCTTGTGATCAAATACACACAGAACGGAGTCTGTTAACAATGGACTATCACAAGAAGTCTTTAGATCTACAAATAGTATAAATATCCCCGTCGAAACTTCGATCTAGTTTGAGTGAATCTTATATCAGAAGAGAAGATTCTCAAGCATAAAAAAAACTAGGTATAATCAAAGTTCAACTACCATTAGTCAACCAAATCAATCGGAAACTAATAATAAACTGCAATTATCTAGTTTCCCACCAACGGTACTAATAGAGCTTCTCAATCCAAAGAAGTCTTTAAACCGAGCGGCCATAAGAGATTTCGCCTAATTAGGTTACTTTCCTCTCCGAATAGGCGGCTCCACCAGTAACAACACAACTAGGTAGTTTTGCTGGCTCTGAGGATTAGTTTGCTCAAAATGCAAACTTCAATATTTATAGACAAGGAAGTTTGGACACCAAGGAATTTCCAAAACCGAATATTCTCAAATATATGCAATAAACAGAAAATCGGTTTTCATAATTCCTGTAAATGCTCTGTCCAATTAATGACCGAAATCTCAGTAGAAAATCTCCAATTAGTAAATGCACATTACTAATTTTTATTTTCTAAAGATATGCATTTTAATTGCTGGAAATTAAAAGCATATAAAAACTAAAAACCTTAATTAAAAGATTCTCAATTTATTTCGATCTGGGATTCTGCTTTATATATTAAGGAATATCTTTGAACAATAACAGATAAGAGTTACTTCACATGTTCAAAGTATGTCGACATCTTTACTTTGTAAATCCTTTTTCATAGTTACAATCTTGGAACCGATTTGCCACACTTCCAAACAAGTTTAAAATTGGTTCATATGACTTCCAAGAACTATGTGATTGATTATCCTATCAAATAACCATTAATGGGTTTCACGGTTCTACCTTTATAAAAAGTTTCGGTTCTACCTCCAAGTGGGTACTAGGATCGGTTACACTAGTTACCATAAATTGGCTAACTAAGTACTAGGATCGGTTACCACTTCTGATGGTAAAACTTGTGATTGGTTGACCAAGTTATAGGATCAGTTACACCAACTTACTAAAACTTGTTAACCTCTTACAAGGATCGATTACACTCTCTATTTTGATCGCTCACACCTCTTACTAGGATCGGTTACCCAATGGCTAGTATTTAGTCACACCAAATTCAAGATATCGATCTTACCATCTCAGATGATTACTTAAGATCGGTTTCACTAATAAAAGTCATACCAATACCAAAGTCAGGCCTTGTGAATAGTTTTACCAAGATACGTAAACAATTTATGAGCGGTTATACTAAACACACATATTGGTAATTCAAATGATTTGCAATGAATAACAATACCAATAATCCTAGCGATTTCCCTTTCGATTCGTAAAACAAGTTTATGAATTTACTTCCTTTAAACGAATGTAAAACATTGTTTCCTATGACTAAATCTTCACTCATACCCATACATAATCACAATACCATTCATACGATTATGTCGATGTCTTATATACGAAGTTCAAAAGATAGACGTTATACTTCGTATTGTATTCCTTAAACTATTCTAACTAGAGTATAATCATTCACAGATCCACAGTTATGTTTTCAATATGCACGACTTGAAAGATATGTTAGGGAATGAAACAGTTCAAGTCAAATATTACTAATCTCAAGTGGAAGGATGATGTCGTCGTTGTAGCTCCTTACTTCTTCACATTCTCCAAGTCTTCACGTAATACTTATAATGTCTCATATCCTAATAGTTTCAAGCTAACCTATACGAAGTTGACTCTAGTAAACAATCAGGCGACTCTTTAAATGAGTTTTGGTTCACTAAAATATGACAACCAAACTTGACATATCAACGCTTGGTAGGTTCAACCGAGCTATGCTCTAACAATCTCCCCCTTTGTCAATTTTAGTGACAAAACTCTTACATCATATGGATAAACAAATTACAAAAAGTCATTACACATACGCTTGATTCCCAAATTCAACAACACAATCACATGTATACATTCAATTCATAAATGCCAATGTTGACGTTATAATAACAAAGCTAATATCCCCCTAAAGGTAAGATATGTATCTTTTCAATCCGCACGTCTTTGTTATTTCCATCATCATATGATATGTTACTCCCCCTTAGTCTATGCTTTACTATTTCGTTAGATATAATGTTTAAGCACCATTGTCCTTTTCTGAGTGATACCAAATCAATATCTATATCACTTGTTTACTCCATATATTTCTCCCCCTTTTTTTCACAAAATGACAAAGGTACGAGAAAATAAAGGACAAGCCAAAAGGATCTTACAAACCTTACAAAGAGACTTGCAAAACCTATAAGAGTTAAGCACGAGGGTTCCACACATTATTTTTGATAACCAATATCAAAACTGACACTACAAAGTAATTTTGTTTTGATATGTTACCAAGGAAACAATTACCAGAAGCAATTTTCCCTAATAGTTTAGCAAACCAAAAATCGACTAAGCACCTTAGTTCCTTCGCTCAACCGATTATACAAATACAATCGCTTGTTCGATAAGACCAAAATAAATATCAAAATTAACTTTATTTTTCTCATCAGGCTCTAGTTATTCTCATCAATAACTTAGACCTTTCACTTTTAAACAATACAAGTACTAGGTTAGTTAACTAGCATTTCTTGTTAAGGCATTCGATTAGACTTGAATAATCGAAACCTCCACTTTGATAAGTCTAACTAAGATCAGAATTAACTTAGTTTCTCTTATCCGGAATCGAATTGGACTAAACAATTCATCCCGAAAACTTTTTCTTTTGTTAAGACATAAACAATTCATACAAACCAAATACATCAACTTGCATAATCATTTACCTCAACCGGAAGCAATTGAAACAACATAAACATTAAGTACTGCAATTGCACCGTAATTTCATAAGCCTAAACAATTGATACCAAACCATAAAGTAAGATAGCAATAGTTTTTCTTAACCGGAAACAATTGAATCACACACACATCCATACACAAATAATGGAATAAAACATCAATTGTACCAAAATTTTGTTAAGCAAAAGCAATAAATATATGCAATAAAATCAGTCTTTTCTTAAACAGGAAAACGATTAACTAACAAATTTGTTACCTCAAGCTCCACATCCTATTCACCCCAGAAAGATATTTCATTAAGCGCAAGTTCACATAGAACTCTCCCCCGTTGTGTTGTCATCCTCTCGCAAAACCAAATAACAACAACAAAAAGCAACCTTTACCTTAGAAAGGTTGAAAACCGGTTTTAGCTATTGCAATGCAAAAGTTGAAACCCTGAAACACATATGTTTTTATGATAAACCAAATGATTCAACATATTGTGACTTTTTCACATATTGTTTCAATCAAAACCCCTTATGATCCTTTGATAAATCCTACCAACATGGGATAGAACTTAATCCCGCTAAACCAAAAAGTCACCCAAACCATAAGGGTTCACATAATATGAGATCAAATATTAAGGTCATGAAAACCGAAATCAAACATCCCATAAACATACATAGCAATAAGATAAAGCTTTCAAGCACAGGCTATGTAATTGAAAACTATTACAAGAAAAATTATAAAATAATAATTTTATTTATAAATAAGATAATTTTATTAATAATCTTTGAATTTATTGAAAGAAATCAACAACTGATGTCAATTTTCCTTGATTAATCCTTCATGTCAATGTTAAAGGAAGGTAGATTATTTCTTTCAGTCTTCAACTTGTGAAATTCTTCAAGTAGATAACCTTGTTGTTTGACCAAAATTTCTTGCGGTTGAGAAATTTTCGTGAAGGATTCTGCAAGAACATGTAATTCGGTCTTTGATTGAACACAGAAGTGTGTCAATGCTTCGATACACTGATCTTTCTTCAGCATATTCTCTGTTTCCTTCTTGCTAAGCCAATCTCTCTTTTTGATCTTGCTCTTTGATTTCTCTATATCAATAGAAGATGCAGACTTATTCTTAAAGTGATCTTTCTGATCTAGCATATTATTAAGAGATGACATTGGATCCAGACTCATAGTTCGGACAAGGAATGACCAAAGAAAAAGAAGGATCTTTTTATAATTTTCATACTTCCGAAAATATAATATTCCTACAAATACGAATATCTCAAATATTTTCAATTACTAGATTTTATTCTCATAATCTACACATAAGTTTCTTGATTTTTCTTCTTCCTCACTCAAAGATTAGGCACACGTGGTGAGGAAAGAATTCTAATACCGATTAGTTGGTATTAGTATGAGATTTTCTCTCATTATGGAATTTTGAACAACCAGAGTGTTCTTGATCTAGTATAGTATGAAAGGATCTCCTTTTGTTACCTCGAACTAACGAAGTATCTTGAGATTGACAGGAGTTCCATATGCAACTTTTAGCAATTATGTTTTTGAGACAGTTTTTGTATCTTGTCTTATTTTTCCCTTTACCATTAGATGATTTAATAACATCGGAAGACATGTCCATTTTAAAAATGGGTAAATCACTAATGGAGGAGGAAGAAATAATATTGACAACTAATGCAATATTAGTTGTTTCATCTTCTTCAGAATCATATGAATCAGAGCTCTCATCTAGAGTTACATCCATAGCGTTGCTTCCAGTTTATTTCTTAAGATTGGGACAGTCTTTAGAAATATGACCAAACCCTTTACACTTAAAGCACTGCGGTTGATATTCATCATCTTCTTCATGATCCTTTTTGACAAGAACTCGATCATGTGGACGAGACGATCGATGAGTATCCTTTATGAATCTCTTGTTTCTTTTATTTAAGATATATAGAAACTATCTAGTAATCAATGATAATGATTGTTCAATTTCATCATCGGAATTTTCTGCAATCTGTTCATCTGAATCATCCATCTGTCTATTCCTCTCCATTGGAGCTTTCAGAACTTTTGCAGCTTTAAAAGTGATTCCTTTTGTTTGAATAGACTGTTATTCATGATCAAAGATCTTTAACTTTCCAACGAATGTTCTTCGTGAGAGTGTTGAAAGATCACTTGCTTCTATGATTGCATGCTTCTTAGAATCGTATCTAGATGGCAACGATCTGAGAATTTTGCACACTATATCCCTTTCAGAAATAGTCTTTCCAAGAGATAAATAAGCATTAATTATCTCAAAGAGTTTAATATGAAACTCTTCAAAAGTGTTGTTTTCATCCATTCGAAGGTTTTCCCAATCGGATGTGAGATTTTGAAGTTTAGCTTCTTTCTCTGATGTGTTTCCTTCGAATACGATCTGAAGATTATCCCAAGCTTCTTTCGAAGTTTTGCATGTTGATACATGATATTGTAGATCACGGTTTACAACATGTATTATAGCATTCAAGCCATCTGAATTCTGCTTTGCAAGAGCCTTTTCTTCGTTTGGAAAATCTACTAAGCGTTTAAACTCAGTTTCCGAATGTTCTATCTTTGGACTAATGTAACTATCGACGAATAATATCCATGTATTAAAGTCTCGTCATTGAAGAAAAGATCTCATAGCAGATTTCCACCATAAATAGTTTGTTTCGTCAAATCTTGGCGATACGTTAATTGAAGTCGATTCATGAGAACTCGAGTTCATTCTTATAGGTTGGATCGCACCAAACACAAATTTTTAGATATTTTCGTGTTTGCCTGCTCTAATACCAATTGAAAAGACGAGGGTACCCAAATATACTTCAATCTAAAACTTTTCCACCCATAAGTCCTTTCTCCGAAATTGATTTTCAATGGACTGAGTCAAGACAATACAACTAATCGGTTCACACTTCGTGTGGTCGTCTATGGATACGAGATCGAGACAATACGGCAACAAGATAACTTGTGTGATTGACTATGGATACAAGATCGAAACAATGCAACAACGAAGTATGTTTACTTGATAAAAGGTTCGGACTTAACCAAACACAATAGGATTGCTATCAAGTAAATAGGAATTAAAGTTTGTGTATTTTACTTCTAATTATAATAAAACAATTATAATTGTGGAAATAGAAAAGTAAAAGACACAACAAGATTTTGTTAATGAGGAAACCGCAAATGCAGAAAAACCCGGGACCTTGTACAGAATTGAATACTCTCAGGGTTAAGCCGTTATATAAAATCAAACCAACTTCGTATAGTTGAGACCAAGAAACTAAACCTATAGTTCACTTATTTCCGTCTGTGTCCCTGCGCCTCCAACTTGCAATAAGTCACACACTTGGAACAATTCCTTTGGTTCGTATTCCAAACAGTAAAGAAACAACAAATATGTTCGGTAACAACTCTTTTCAATCCAGTGATATGAGTTTGACAAAAAGATCTTATGTTTATCCCAATAAACTCCTTTTTCAGGTCCTTAGATCTATCCAATAACAATTACCAAGTAATTGTCAAGATTTTGCAATCAATACTTTGAATCATAAAGAATTGTATTGATGCCGATCTACTCAACTAATCAATCAAATATATCACAAAGATAAACTGATTATAGTTGGATCCTTTTCCAGCCAAAACAAGTATTGTGCACACCAAAGATTATGAACCCAAATATATTCTTTGTCTTCAAATCTTCTTTGATTTTCAATAAACACCTGCACACATTCAACTTGAATCTCTTGTGATCAATTACACACAGAACGGAGTTTGTTAACAATGGACTATCACAAGACGTCATTAGATCTACAAACAGTCTAAAGATCCCCGTCGAAACTTCGATCTAGTTTGAGTGAATCTCATATCAGAAGAGAAGATTCTCAAGCATAAACAAACTAGGTGCAATCAAAGTTCAACCATTGTTAGTCAATCAAATCAATCGAAAACTAATAATAAACTGCAATTATCTAGTTTCCCACCAACGGTACTAATAGAGCTTCTCAATCCCAAAGAAGTCTTTAAACCGAGCGGTCGTAAAAGATTTCGCCTAACCAGGTTACTTTCCTCTCCGAATAGGCGGCTCCACCAGTAACAACACAACTAGGTAGTTTTGCTGGCTCTGAGGATTAGTTTGCTCGAAATGCAAACTTCAATATTTATAGACAAGGAAGTTTGGACACCAAGGAATTTCCAAAACCGAATATTCTCAAAGATATGCAACAAACACAAAATCGGTTTTCATAATTCCTGGAAATGCTCTGTCCAATTAATGACCGAAATCTCAGTAGAAAATCTCCAATTAGTAAATGCACATTACTAATTTTTATTTTCTAAAGATATGCATTTTAATTGCTGGAAATTAAAAGCATATAAAAACTAAAAACCTTAATTAAAAGATTCTCAATTTATTTCGATCCAGGATTCTCCTTTTGCTATTAAGGAATATCTTTGAACATAAAAGATAAGAGTTACTGCACATGTTCAAAGTATGTCGACATCTTTACTTTGTAAATCCTTTTTCATATTTACAATCTTGGAACCGATTTGTCACACTTCCTAACAAGTTTAACATCTGACTTCCAAGAACTATGTGATTGATTATCCTATCAAATCACCATTAATGGGTTTCACGGTTCTACCTCAACATAAAGTTTCGGTTCTACCTCCAAGTGGGTATTAGGATCGGTTACAGTAGTTACCATAAATTGGCTACTAAGTACTGGGATCGGTTACCACTTCTTATGGTAAAACTTGTGATTGGTTGACCAAGTTATAGGATCAGTTACACCAACTTACTAAATCTTGTTAAACCTCTTACAAGGATCGATTACACTCTCTATTTTGATTGCTCACACATCTTACTAGGATCGGTTACCCAATGGCTAGTATTTAGTCACACCAAATTCAAGATATCGATATTACCATCTCATGTGATTACTTAAGATCGGTTTCACTAATAAAAGTCATGCCAATACAAAAGTCAGGACTTGTGAATAGTTTTACCAAGATACATAAACAAGTTATGAGCGGTTATACTAAACACACATATTGGTAATTCAAAATATTTGCAATGAATAACAATACCAATAAGCCTAGTGATTTCCATTTCGATTCACAAAACAAGTTTATGAATTTACTTCCTTTAAAAGAATGTAAAACATTGTTTACTAGGACGAAATCTTCACCCATACCCATACATAATCACAATAGCATTCATACGATTATGTCGATGTCTTATATACGAAGTTCAAAATATAGACGATATACTTCGTATTGTAATCCTTAATACTATGTCTAACTAGAGTATAATCATTCACAACTTCTCAGTTATGTTTTCAATATGCACGACTTGAAATATACGTTCGGGAATCAAACGGTTCAAGTCAAATATTACTAACCTCAAGTGGAAGGATGATGTCGTCGTTGTAGCTCCTTACTTCTTCACATTCTTCAAGTCTTCATGTAATACTTGTCATGTCTCATATCCTAATACTTTCAAGCTAACCTATACGAAGTTGAATCTAGTAAATAATCAAGCGACTCTTTAAATGAGTTTTGGTTCACTAAAATATGACAACCAAACTTGACATACCAACGCTTGGTGGGTTTAAGCAGCGGCTTAATAAAGTGTGGTGTTCAAATATGGACTAGGTCCTGGGGTTTTTCTGCATTTGCGGTTTCCTCGTTAACAAAACTTCTGGTTCCAATCTGACTCTATGGACAGAAGTGTTATCTCTGACAAATGCCTCACCAGAAATAAAAGTTCTGTTTCTGTGAATTTTATTAAAGAGAAATACTTGTCGATCTTGGATATAGATGAACATTTTGTTCCTACGAAACATACAAGTATCGATATATGTTACCCTGATTATATTACTGACGAGTTTGACTCTGAAGTAGAAAGGGAAGCAGCCCAAGAGACTGCAGCAATTCTAAGTCGTATTAGAATCCAAGATGTTGAAATCAATATGCTGAAACACAAAGTCAATATGATCATTGGTATGGTAAAGGATCGTGATTCCCAATTAAGGATTCTTCGTGAGGAAAACACCTTAGTTTGTTCATCTCGAACTTTACTCGAGGCTAAACTCAAGGAGGATGCCTTGGAAATCGAATGCCTATTGAGTAAACTATCTATTCAAGGAAAAGGATATTCTGAGGAGTCCACTATACCATTTGCTTCTGACCCAACTGTGATGTTAGAAAACGTGACTGCGTGTAATCATGTTTCTCTGATAAAACCAGTTCCAGAAGCTAAATTGCATACCCTTCCTATTGCTAAAGATGTGCTTGTAAATTCCACTAATCAAAGAATCACCACATCTCACATAAGGAAGAAATCTTCTAACGATTTTGTTAATCCTACTCACTCTAATCACTCCGGTGATCATAAAGTATGTCTCTTTTGTGATTCAAAAGGACGAGTTCAACGGAAATGCAAATTGAGGTTGAATGACAACTATTGTGGTCGACTTCAACACACCTTAGATTTAATGTTCAAAGGTGTAACTGACATTCAGATGTCTAAACCAATTGATTTTAGTACTCACCATGTGAATACCTCCAGGAATGTCAATTCAATCTGCTCATCCAATTTTAATACAAATCGGTCAAGGAGATTTCAAAATGGTTCTTCTCAATCAGAGGTGAAGGATGATGTTCAAGATGTGAGAAAGGTACCAGCAGGTGAAGACAACAATGGAGATATATAGGACAACCTTAATCTGATGATTGAAGGATACAAGGATCTTATCAACAATGATACTTTTTCACATCAAAAAGGGTTTCCTCAAAAAAATTAGAAGGAAAAAGAGGATTAACCATGAACATTTTTCATTTGATGAGCATAAAGCTCATACTTGTGTTAACTAATCACAAGGATTGAATTCTTACTCATGAAAAATCTTGTTGAGTAAGATATGTTAATAATCGAGTATGCTTATTGGTAAAATGCTTTATGAATAGTTGAGTTATTTTCTTATCGTTCATAACTAAAATATTGTCTACAGAGAGCTTTTCCTAAGTATTGTTTTTGTTTCAAGAATCACTTTGAGTTTTTTTTTTTTAGATATGTTTTTTTTTGGGAGATTTTTTTTTTGATTGAGTTGTGAGCTACCTTTGTGCTCTAAACTTTTCCTCCTGTGAGAATATAAAGTTTATTGAGCCAAAAATTGTGAAAGAATATTTTCACGTAGCAAAATTTTGTTGTGTTCTCTTTACCTTTTAAAGAGATAAGTTTTGTTTTGGGGGACCATGTTGGTTTTCGTACGGGTATCCACATTGACATGCCATGAACCAATGGTCGAAACCCTAAAGTTATTCCATAAGAAACCATTTAAATACCGACCTATTAAGTCATGTATGCATACTCTAGGTTATTTTCGTTTATGCCAAGAATGTCATCACCTTCTCGCACTTGTGATTTTGCAAGAGGTTTTCTTGATAAAGGTATCGGTTTCGGGTCCAAAGGGAGAAGAAAAGAACCCTAGTAGAAGTTGATGATATTAAATATCAAAATCCTGATGATTATTCTGATATCTCATGCTACTATGCTTATACTCATCAATATGTAGAGAATGATGAGATGGTTTCGGCCGAAGTGGTTCATGATTTTCTTAAATACTTTGAGGAAGCGAAATGGTAACTCGTTGATACTATGAAGGGTCTCGATGTGTTACGAACTGAGTTGAAAAAGGTTAACTCTGACCTTGTTCTCATGAAAACACATGTTAAAGATATTCTCAATGAGGTTATCTTCTCCGAAGAAGCAGTAGATGTTGTCAATCACAAGCTCAAAGGTCTCAAGACCCGTGATGGTTCCGGATGTGTTCTTTAACTCCTATTTTGAGTCAGTTTCTTGGTTTTTTGGGAGTTGTTTGATAATGTCTAGGAAACTTCTTATGAGAATTTATTTTTGTGTTTTAAGAAGGATAATTAGGGTTTGGAATAACAAATATTGTGATTACATATAGCTATTGCCAACGATTTTCATCTTGCAATGTTTTAGATTTATTTATTTAAATTATAAGTTATTTGGAAGATGATTTTGTAATTTTAGTCTTTATGGTTTTATATATTGCAAAAAAAAATTATGGGATATGTGTGTTTGCATCCGTGAACTATGATTATCTCATATATGACAAAAATTAAGTATATGGTATCATTATGCAAATATTGTTAAAAGATAGAATGAACTTTTGTATATTCCGCAGTATTGATCTTTGCATGATCCACTTCTATGTGAAAGTACTGTATGGATCCGTAAGTTTTCTTATGTTGAGAATTTCCGGTTAAACTAATCATTAAGGTTCTCTTGTGGTTAATTTTTTCAAGTTTACTGGATACAAATTCATGTTTCATGTGATTTGTTAATGTCCAAAGAAATCTTTCTTTTCTTGTAAAAGTAAGGTCGCTCTTGTTGTTCTTTCGGGAATGACATTTTATGGGGGAGAGTTCTTAATTGAACTTGTGCTTAATTGCCAAATATTTGTTTGGAGTGCGGCCGTGGAATATTATAGGAGTTTTCTTGTATCTTTATAAACTCTTTGATGAATACACTAAGTTTCGACTATGTGAAATCATCGAAACAAAGTTGATATGTTCTCTTTTAGTCATGAAGTGTCTCCATGAGAATTTCATTATGATCCCGTTAATATTCGTACCTTTACCAATTTATATTGACAAAAAGGGGAGAATTATTTTGTAGTTCACACTACATACATATGGTTTTTGGATCATTGAAAAAATGGGGGTCTAACAACCACAACCAATATTTCGTTTAGGCAATCTGTATGGACAACTCCAATACAATTCCAAGAGAATCAACTAGACAGTCACACTCAATCACGGAAAAGTATCCAAGAGTTATATCTCAATTTCTCAAATCAATATGCAATCGGACAGATAGAAATCTGTGAGCTGGATCAATATGAGAAATAACTTGGATGGTACCAAATACCAATATCCAAGCGTCAATCAATTTCAATCCACAACCAAAGGTTGGATTTACCAATTGATTGAACTATGCACAACCTGTGATATTTCAATTATAATGCGGAAAAGAAATAACACAGACACCAGAAGTTTTGTTAACGAGGAAACCGCAAATGTAGAAAAACCTCGCGACCTAGTCCATATTTGAACACCATATTGTATTAAGACGCTACAAACTCTAGCCTGCTACAAGTTAACTTCGGACTGGAATGTAGTCGAGCCCTAACCAATCTCACACTGATTAAGTACAGTCGCGTTCCTTATGCGTCTGAATCCCAGCTGGATTCTACGCACTTGATTCCCTTAGATGATCTCACCCACAACTAAGAGTTGCTACGACCCAAAGTCGAAGACTTGATAAACAAATCTGTCTCCCACAGACAAGTCTATTAGAATAAATAAATTTGTCTCCCACAAAGATACCTTCGTACGAAGTTTTGTTCCGTCTTTTGATAAATCAAGGTGAACATGAACCAATTGATAATCCAGTCTTTATATTCCCGAAGAACAGCCTAGAAATATCAGTCACCTCACAATAACTTTACTATATGGTAGTAGAACAAGTTATTGTGGAATCACAAAGAACGGGATGAAGAGGTTTGTGATTACTTTTTATATCTTACCTATCAGAGATAAATCTGGAGCAAATCTTAGAGAAGATAGTACTCAATACGATAGAACAAAGTAAGATCAGAACACGCAACTACAGAAAAAAATAGTTGGGTATGGCTTCAGAATCCCAATGAAGTCTTTTAGTCGTTAACATATAATAGTTTTAGGAAAAACCTAGGTTAAAGGAGATCGACTCTAATCGGAACTATTACACAAGAGGTGTGGGGATTAGGTTTCCTAGTTGTTAGAGTTCTCCCTTATATAGTCCTTAAATCAGGGTTTGATAACTTTGGAATAAATCAATCAATATTCACGGTTATATGAAACATGATTCAAGAATCAAGCTAATATCTTTCCACCGTTAGATGGTCTTTAGCTTGTTACACACAAATGAAATATACCTTCATTTAGATATGGGTAACCGTAGCTAAACGTGTATATTGAGTTGTACCAATAATAATTAACCGAAGTTAGCCATATGAACACTTTTCTCTTAACCTTGTTTATCTTAACACTTCTAGATTAATTGATAATCAAATGAATCTAATTGTGTTACTCATAGAGTTGTTCAATTGTTTATATTCTCGTATAAGTATACAAGACACAATTGAATCAAAATCGGATAGATTCAAAAGAATCAGTTCATAAAAATTTTAGCCATGGTTTGCTAAGATTGTATTCCTTCATTTATAAATGTATTTGTTCATGAATATGAAATCATACTTAACCGATTTTAGAACTTGAACCACTTAAGTTTGCAAACGGGTACGAAAACTTAAGTTCCGGACATTGGTCACAAGCCGACAGTTTATAAACGGGTACGCAAACCTAAGCTCTGGACCGAATTCAGTTGAAACCGTTTGCAAACGGGTAGGCAAACTTAGTTCCCGGACTTCAACAGTCAAATCAGCTTGCGAACGGGTATGCAAACTTAAGTACCCTGACTTAAACAGTTAAATAAGTTTGCGAACGGGTATGCAAACTTCCGGTCCTGAATTCCGTCAAAACAGTTTCGTACACTAAGTAGTAAGTACACAAACCATAATGTATCCAGACATGGGTTTTAACTCTTAATTCCCATTTCATCATTGATTTCAATCATTGAAACATTCTTAGAAGACGAAAATAGCTGTCTCACACAAACTATTATATTATAAGCAATTTTCTAGTGATCGAATAATCAATACGAAATATTCCGAGCCTACATCAAATGACTGTCTCATACAAATCATGTAAGATGTTACCAGGTGATTTTCACATGGTCATCTTTTGAATTTTGTCAAGAATAATGATGAACGTGGTTAAAGCAAAAAGCTTTCTAACACATATTTCGAGAAAGACATAAATGAGTTAAATTCAACTCGAAATATCAAATGTGTATAATGTAAAGTGTATATAGCTATATGACTTTGTCTCAATATGAGATAAAATAGAATAGACTTCTGAGTGATAGATGAGTTCAAGTTTCCACATACCTTTTGTTGATGAAGTTCCACAAGCTCCCCTTAGTAGTTCTTCGTCTTCAGTCGATAAATGCCGTGAAGTCTAAAGCTCAACTACACATTCTATCCTAATCTGAGACATGGCTATAAGTATCCTAGAAATCAAGACTTATAGTTTTGACAACTAAATTTGGCAAAATAAGCTTGAGATAGCAACGCTTGCGAGTTCGACCCAGTAGTGCTCTAACAATCTCCCCCTTTGTCAATTTTAGTGACAAAACTATCAATACATATGGATTACAAAATAAATAAACTTTGTAGATTCTCATCCAAATGCTTGATTTCCTTGGTTCTTCAACATTCCTTGAATTCTTCGTCACTCCAAGTACTCCAGTGATTCTGAACGTGTTCAACTCAACATCATAGTTGTTGAAGATCCGTAGCCATAACAATAATCAACAAGATTGTTTTCATATTGTTATACAGTGTCATAGTATTATTACACAGTATCAGAGTTCAATTGTATCACAACTTTGACAATAATACTACGTATATGTATCACTCCCCCTTAGTCAATACTACATCTCACAATGAAAACCATTCCCCCTTACATAATGATCTGTAAACCATATGTATATGTAGTGTGAACTACAAAATAATTCTCCCCCTTTTTGTCAATATAAATTGGCAAACGTACGAAAACTAGCGGAATTATAATAAATTCTTAAAGAGATAATTCATGACTAATATAGAACATATCAACTTTGTTTCGATGATTCACATAGTCGAAACTTAGTGTATTCATCAAGAAATTTATAAAGATACAAGAAAACTCCTACAATATTCCAAAGTCGCACTCCCCACAAAGATTTGGCAATTAAGCACAAGTTCAATTAAGAACTCTCCCCCATAAAATGTCATTCCCGAAAGAACAACAAGAGCGACCTTATTTTTACAAGAAAAGAAGGATTTTTTTGGACATTAACAAATCACATGCAACATGAATTTGTATCCAGAATACTCAATTAAATTAACCACAAAGGAACCTCAATGATTAATTTAATCGGGAATGCTCAACATAAGAAAACTATGGAGCCATACAGTACTTTCACATAGAAGTGGATCAGGGAAAGATCAATATTGCGGAATATTCAAAGATTCATTATATTTTTCATCAATATTTGCATAATGATACCATAGACTTAATCTTTGACATATAATTCTAAAGTTCATTCTATTTTCCATCAATATTTGGAAAATGACACGATAAACTTAACTTTTGACATATATCGGACAATCATAGTTCACGGACGTAAACACACATATCCCATAACATTATTTGCAATATATGAAACCAATAAAGACTAATACTGCAAAATTATCTTCCAAATAACTTTAGAATTTAAATAAACTAGTTTTTCATTCGTGCTACGCACGAGTCTGTTTTATAACTTTGTTAAGTAGAAAATAATTTTATTTTAAATTTAAATAAACTAAATGTGCATGATCCTAAAAACTATTAAATATTTAATAAGAAATACTTACCATATATTATTTAGAATTAACATAGATTCAATGTTCACGATCCTTAAAATAATATTTACCTTTTTAACGTACTTTTGGTTCATTCAGTTCACCAAATCACTATATGCCTTCATTTCATCAGCAAAAGTATTATCGACATAGTGATACCTTTCGAACACTTGATTTCCTATAAATTCCTCCATTTTGATTATACGTGTCATGTGATTTTGTTAACATTTTAGTAAAAAAATGGGTACCAATTTTCTTTGGTAGCTTAATGGTATTATTTTTGATTAATTTTGCATTTTTCTACACGAACATAAAAAGACATCTACATTGAAATAATCAAATACAAAATAAATTAGAATTCATATAACATAACATAGGAAAAATAAAATTAATAAAATGGGAACAAAATGCATAGATAATTATAAGAATTGCATGCACAGTATGTTAGGATGTCTTTCTTTAATGCTTCTGTTTTATGGATGTTGGATACTCTAACTATTTTTTATAACTTATGGATGTTCCCATAAATAGATTCAGATTACCCAATGTGCCTACGAACTGAAAAGCTCTTGTTTTATGAGTTTAAGTTTTGGGTGCAAATAATACCCGAAAATACTCGATCTGCTTGTATCCGTCTGAGCTTGTCTATATCCGAATGAGCCCAACGCTTGTTGCAGCCCATCACGGGGCCGCCTGGCCTGGTTAGTTTATATGGGAGGTCTCGGGTTTTCCTTAAAATATTAATAGCCTGGCCTGGTACCTTCTCGAACAGCCCTTTCTGATACTCGTTTAATGTTTTTAAGGATTTCTGTTCTATGTTAGAGCAAATTGTTACGTGTTTTGGTTATATTTTGGATTAACATTCTTATTTTCATTTATGTTTTACATTTAGAAGATTAATTATTTAAGATTATTTTAACTTATAGTTCATTCAATCTCCAAATTATAATATAAATTTAGGTTAAATCAGTTATTTGAATTCTGAAAATTCAAAAAACCTGAAGCATGTTTGGCATGCTTAATAGATCGGGCTTTCGGCAAGCTTTGGGCTTCAAAATAAATGTTTCTACCTGGCCTGGCCAGTCTGAAGGGCTTTTTGGATAGCTGATTATGAGGCATGTCTGGCCTGGAGCCCGGCCTAATTTACACCCCTAGTGTAAGTACTCTAACGTTTCTACTCCCTCTTTATCATAATTTTAGTCCGCTTTGCATAAAAATTATAACTAATAATTACCTAAAGATACTATAAATTTGGAAACTTAAGATTTCAGTACCATATATAAATTTGGAAATTTAAGACTTTCGTATCGTATGGAATAATTATATTCATGAAGAAATTTCGTCATTAAAGAATTCAATATTGTTTTGTAACCAAAAATAGAAGAATTTAAATAATATGAAGATAAAAAAAAATCATATTTTTTGTTTTTATTCAAGTAAATAGTCTTTATGATTTTAAACAGATCCCACTAAAGATGAACTAATTAAAGGATAGTTGATAGTTTATAGAGCATAAGTAACACTATTTGGTACATTTATAACACTATTATAAAAAAATAGAAAATATTATAAAGGACGGAAATTATGAAACAGGGGGAGTAGAGGGTAAGGACGGTATGGCATATTGGTTATGCTAGATCATCTATTTTTGACCACCCGTAAGTGTATAGGGCAGTATAATTCTTTTTGCATTGAGTGTCCCCTTTCAGCAATCCATCTTTCGATTCTTTGGTTACCATAACTCACTCGTATAATAGTTGATCATTTTACAAACCACATCGTCATCAGAGTTGGAACTTCCTACGTCCTGTTTCTAATACGCACCCCTACAGGTGCAGAATCTTCAATTTATATATGCTACTCTGTCCAACAAATCCACCAAACCAAAACAACAAAAATGTTCATAGCAACAAAATATAAAATGGTGTGAATTGTATACAATTTAACGGTGCACAAAAACTAAACCTGCACTAAAATCAAGGCTCTGGTATCTGCTCCTTGTGCACACATTTCTACATACACGGTTCTAATTCCACTCCTTTTCTTTCTGAGAAGTATACTCCGAAATGTAATTCTTCTATAGGCACTAAAAAACATTTTCAAATAAAAATGAAACCGCCAAAATATAAAAGTCCATGCTCATGGATTGAATAATCATATAAATAGAAACGATCCAGAGGTATTCCATGCCTTCTCTTTTCAAGTAAGAAAAGGATAGAGGAACGCATTGGCCAACTCCATTATAGTCTTCTATCAAAGAAAAAAAAACTCTGTTATAGCCTAGCTCTTTACACATAAAATGACATTGATAATCATAACGTTTTAGCGAAGTTTTAACGAAATATGAAGGTGGCCCCATGTTTTAAGCAAGAGACATATAATCGGTCAACTTATTACTTGCTAGCTGCTATATCTTGTAATAAAACATGAAAGTAGCCCAACCAAAATTCCATATAATTATTTTAAACCACTAAAATTTGCTTGGTGCAAATATCCAGTGCTTGCATAACTATGTACTACTACACCGGGACTCCTTGTTGCTCCTTCCAAGTTAAAACAATGTATAACAATCACTCCACCAAAATAAGAAAGCCAACTATTTAACTTAAAATTTCAAAACGTCAAAACAATTATACCATTCATTCATTTATCAACGCGTCAAAAAATAAGAATTCGATATACTGAAAAATACAAACTACAAAAATACAAATTATAATCTCTTATTTTATGTAAGTTGCTTGCTACATACCAGCGCATTTTGAGGCCCGTGATGACTTTTCTGTTCACGACATATATTTCCATTGGTACTTTTTCTCGGCGATAACATAATAAACATCTTATAAAAATATGAATAAAATCTTCTGAATGTAATGCAATACCGAAATTATTCTGATTCCAAAATCAAATTATTCTGATTACAAAATCCATAATAGTTAATGTTCCATTGTTGGTATCCTCCGAGAAATTTGTATTTCTGATACCAATGTGGTGACCTTCCACCGGGATTTTTTTAAGCACAGATAATATTAAATTTCTTCTCCGCCGAACTTTTGTTATACGATATAAACCCAGAGAAACACAAGTTGCGCAACCCAGGATGATCGAACTCTCTGCAACATCTAAGTACTTATTTCCATGTATTATTCTAATTAATTCATGTAACTTTCTATCTCCCTGAATCAAACTATGCCTAAGAATTCTAGGATATATATCCGTAGGAAAAAAAAGCAAGAGCTAAGCATGAATACCACCATAAGCTTTCAATTAATACCTTTATCTGGAAGTCCATCGACAATTTAGAGACTCTATATCCTGATATTCAGAAGTTAGTTAATAACCTATAAAAACTGCAAGACGGGGCTGCATTGGTAATCTCTTCTGGGGAGCGCACCCAATTGTCGATCCCATAAGCCTGCATAAGATCCATATGCAGATAATCATTAGATTGGGGTACAAAAAAAGAAAAAATACAATCCAAGAGTATTAAATCAATGCAGTCGAAACCTAATAAATAACCATCAAATGATAAGTCTTTTACTTATCACTATAAGAATTTTAATAGCTAATTTCAGTAAACATAACAAAAAAATCTTTAAACAGTGAGTTCTAGGTTGTAAAAAAATTGTAATAACATGGCTATAGATCAAGACTAACAAAATCTAAACAGCAAGTGTCAAATATTTATAATACAACTCTAAGTACATAAAAGCAGCAACGCTAGATGAATATGTCAGCCAAAATTTTCTCGTTAAGCTTCACTATGAAATAAAAGACAGAAAAAGTGAAATAGATCAAGAATAGAAGGGAAATATGAGTATTAAAATTATAGGGAAAAAAGCATAGGAGAATGAAGAAAAATTTATACCATCATCCATGTATATGAGTTCCCTTCTATTTTCAGATCCTCTAATTTTCTATAGACAACTAAACAACAAAAGTAAAGCAAGATAATTAAAATCAAACCAAGAAAATAATAAGACCTAAAAAGGAAAGAAACCAACGAAAAATTAGTTCCATGACTCACTCATAAGCACCGATAAAAGGTATCACCAACAGTTGTTGTAAACAAAACTAACGAAAAATCACAAAACACAAATCATGATTTCATTATACCTCGCATCAATCTTTCTCATCGTCGTAAAGCTTCAAAAGAATTAACCACCTCCCATTACTGTAATCATCAGCATCAACATGCAAAGCAAACAACAACAAAAGAAAATAAATCAGGAAACGAAACCCAAAAGCGCAAGAAACAGAATTTGCTGAAAAGAAGAAGGGAAAAAAAAACCTAGCAAAGATGGCATTCACTAGAAAGCTTTAAATAGAGATTCACCAAAATTATGTTACCACAAAAAGAAAAAATCTCATTTTGGAAATAATATCAATCAATATCTTAAAATTGATGCAACTTACAAAGTTTGAGATAGCCACCATATCTTTTTATATCTCCAAATCTTCATATTGTGATATTTTTGATCCAAGAAAATATATCGAGTATCATTACATGTTTTGAACAAAAAAAATTCATTTTCTTTTTTTTGAAAGAGCAATATTAAGGAAAAAATATTGAAACTTATTCGCTTTTTTTTTCTCAAAATTTCAATTACTCAATACCGTGTTTTACTACCTCCACGATTTTCTACTAATGATTCTATATTTCTACAGCAAGATTCAAAAGAGATAAAAAGGGATCTACCAATTTCCTCCAGACGACAGTATATATTAGATTAGAATCTTGTTGCAATAATATTTGCAGTGTCAATCACCGCGCTTCCAATCAAATCCAGAAAGAAGCGGTGTGCAAACCATGGCCGAGGTTAGCTTTTGCTCTAATGATTTATATAGAGACACTAAACCCATAAATGAAATGATTTTTTTTTGGAATATTATCAATTAATATCGAATTTTTAATATTTTTGGCAAGCTCCAGCACGGAAATTATGGATTTTCCTTATTGTACTATCTTTTTACCAATCAATATTAATTTGTAATAAATTATTAAGAGAACTAAATAATATTGAGAGAATAGTATCTGTTATTGAATAATAATATATTTTCGATATTAATTTGTAATAAATTTATATAATTTTTATATTTTTGGAAAGTCAATTTTTATTGCGCGATATTTTCTTCCAAAAAAAAATATCTTTATTATCGCGCTTTATATAGAAAATATCTAAGGAATTTTTTTCCTATTAGTCAGAATCTGGAAATAGTAAAAAAATAGAAAATAATGACACGATATTGATGAAAATTAGATACTCTCTTATTGCCGCAGTTAATGTCTTCAACTATTCTTGCGCACATAATATCTAAACTATTTTCTATTCTGAACATATTTTACTTTTAATTATGGAAAAACAAAGTTAAGAAAAATAATAGTGAAATTAGTACTATTTTTTTTCATGCTCGTTTGTTTTGTATTAGCTTCTTTTTGATTATAATCTTTGATATCAATTATTTATCCAAAATACCAAAAATTCCAGCTGATGTGCAGGACCGCTAACAAAGATTCACACAAAAGAGATTCATTTCCAGATCAAAAGGTTAGTACCCATGATATTTTTTTCGATTTATCTATTTTGGAGAGTTTTGGGTTGTAATTAGGAAAATTCTTTTTATAAAAACTGTAAACGGACATTGGACATTTGACGCTATTTATTTATAATTTAACAACCATTTGATTTATTGTGGGATCGTGGCATAACTCGTTGATTATCATGATGCAATCGTGGATTTTGTTATTTAATTTGTTGATTATCACGATGAAAAAGTGGATTTTTGTGATTATCTTGATTGAGAAATATATTTAAGATATTTTAATTTTTTCATCAACATAAATTTGGCATGTTATGAGATTTTTAAAATCTAGTTATTCTAGGTTAGAAGAATATTTTAGATTTAGCTATTTTATTATTGGAATAAAAAGATATTATCCGTGAATTCTATTGGCTTAAATTTAATAACTTTACAAAAACAAAAAAATGGTGGGGCCAGAATCAACCAGAAGCGAGAATTAATGTGGAGCTCCGGTGAATGAGATCGCGTTAAAAACTCCGTTATTATATAGAGAATAAATCTAAAAACATTGCAAGATGAAAATCGTTGGCAATAGATATGTGTAATCACAATAATTGTTATTCCAAACCCTAGTTATCCTTCTTAAAACACAAGAATAAATTCTCATAAGAAGTTTTCTAGACATTATTTAAGCAAGAAACAAAGATCATTTCAATTACTTTGAAGAATCTTCTCATATTCCCTATAATCATCAAGCTCGTCTTTAATTAGATCAATCCTGGATTCGAAATTATCCATCTTGTCCTCAAGTCTTTTGGTTGAAGATTCGAGTTCACTCTTCAAAGCACGTACTTGTTCCAAGACAAGATTCATAGTTAATGAGAGTTTTTCAAAATGAGAGACAATAAGATTCACATCAGACGAGGAATCACATTTGTCTTGAAATATCTCATTATCGGAGGAACCAAAACGAACTTTCTTAGAGGGAAAAAGAACAGTCCGGACATCATCCTTTTTACTGGAAAGACTTGAAGATGACATGATAGGATATAGAAAAATGAAATGCTTTCTTAGAGGAATGTAATATTCCAACTTAAAAAGAATAAGAAATAGATCAAATTCCTAAAAAGACCTTTGACCAAAACACTAACAGAATTTTGGATAACCAAAAAACTTTATTAGGAAAACCGTTTAAGCACAGAAACGGTATTTGACTCAGAAAATAGAGTTAAAAAAAAAAAACAGAGACAAGACAAAAAATAACAAAAATCTTTTCACACCCTTCTTGAAGATTATAGTCCTTGTCCAAGGGAAAAACAAGAACAATTTCAGAACCTATTACAGATTGTAATTTCTCCCATCCAATAACGGATCAGGTGGATTCTTATGAGAAGAGGAAAACTTTGTTATTCCTTGTTTCTGATATCTTTTTAAGGGGAGACGATCACGGGTAGACGTATTCCTTTCCTGCAATGTTTCGAAAGCCTTGTTAATTGATTTTCGTAAACTACGAATGGTTCTGAAAATCTCTTTCGAAAGTGATGTGGATTTCTTATGAGACTTTCTTTTCTCCTTCTGATAACATGAATTAGGGGAAGGAGGTTTTTCGAGAACCTTTGTGCACATCATATCTTGGTGATCCTGGTTTTTATACAAGATACACAATTGATTTTTGTGCCATTGTATTTTATGTCTTTCTCATTACAAGAGAGATTTGAGTATGACATAACTTCAGGAGTAATATGCTGATTTAGTTTAAAAGAGTTTATCGAAGATAATCGATTCGTCTTCTTGAAATCACGATTGCTAGATGTCGCTTCTTGTCTTAATTTTTTCAGTTGACTTTCAAGAATTTTAATACTTTTAATCCAGACTTCCTTCTCCAGTTGGAAACTACTCTTCATTGAGTACATATCTTTGGTTAAAAGATTGATTTTCTTTTCTGGGGGAATTTAAATCATTTATCATGGAACAATCAGAGTTGTTATAAGGATAAATGTGATTATCAACAAAGTGGGTGAGAGAAATTTCACAGACATCTTCCTCAGGACAGTAGTCAAGAGTTTGCATCCATGCTTTGGTTAACTCACTAACCTCCTTATTAGAATAACCAGAGCACATGGAACAAGTTCCATTATCATAGTTTTTGTGAACTTTTCTATCCTTTTTATTGATTGAAGACAAATTCCTTTGAGACTTTCTTTTTCTCTGTCTTAGACTTTTCTTTAACTGTTGTACAAACAACGAGAGAGATGAACTAAAGCAATTCTCATCCTTTGTATTAATCAATTCAGGACATAGAGACTTAACATCCTATGTAGCAACAGGATTGCAAGACATGCGAAGTTTTTCTCTTCTACTCAGTTCAAGATCAAAAATCCTTATCTTTCCAACAAGAGTATTTATGGAAAGTGTATCAAGGTTATTCTCTTCAACGATGGCGTGTTTCTTAGAATCTTATCTAGCTGGCAATGATCTGAGAATTTTCATCACAATGTCCTTTTCAAGAATAGACTCATCAAATGAATTTTCATCAGCCATACGAAGGTTTTCCCAATCAGAATTTAGGTTTTGAAGCCTAACTTCTTTCTCAAAGGAATTTCCTTCAGATACAGTTTCTAAGATATCCCAAGTATATTTAGACTTAGTGCATGTAGTCATGTGGTGCTGAAGATCTGGGTAATGGCATGGATGATAGCATTTAATCCGTCAGAATTTTGCTTTGCAGCAAGAATCTCGGCAGGATCATATGCACCAATATCCTTTGGAACAGTTACATCGCCTTCTGTAACAACCGGAGGATTATAGCCATTAACTATACGAACCCATAATTGAAAATCACGTGCTTGGAGAAAGGCACACATATCAAATTTCCACCAGAAGTAATTCAAGACATCGAAGACTGGTAGTACGTTTATAGAGATAGTGTTTCTGTCCATAAAGTCAGATTGCTACAAACACGGACTTATGAGGTCTTGAACGTGTTTGCCTGATATGATACCAATTGAAAAAACGGGGGTCTAACAACCGCACCAAATATTTCGTTTAGGAAATCTGTATGGACAACACTACAATTCCAAGAGAATCAACTAGACAGTCAGACTCAATCACGAAAAAGTATCCAAATGTTATATCTCAATTTCTCAAATTAATCTGCAATACAACAGATAGAAATCTGTGAGACGAATCAATATGAGAAACAACTTGGATGGTACCAAAGACCAATATCCAGGCATCAATCAATTTCAACCAACAACCAAAGGTTGGATTTACCAAATGATTGAACTATGCACAACCTGTGATATTTCAATTATATAGAAAATATAATGTGGAAAAGAAATAACACAGACACCAAAAGTTTTGTTAACGAGGAAACCGCAAATGCAGAAAACCCCGGGACCTAGTCCAGATTTGAACACCACACTTTGTTAAGCCGTTATAGACTCTAGCCTATTACAAGTTAACTTCGGACTGAAATGTAGTTGAGCCCTAACCAATCTCACACTGATTAAGGTATAGTCGCGTTACTTACGCCGTTGAATCAGCAGGACTCTACGCACTTGATTCCCTTAGCTGATCTCACCCACAACTAAGAGTTGCTACGACCCAAAATCGAAGACTTGATAAACAAATCTGTCTCCCACAGACATGTCTATTAGAATAGATAAATCTGTCTCCCACAGAAATACCTACAAAGTTTTATTATGTATTTTAATAAATCAAGGTGAAAAGGAACCAATTGATAATCCGGTCTTATATTCCCGAAGAACAATCTAGAAATATCAATAACCTCACAATAACTTAACTACATGGTAGTATAACAAGTTATTGTGGAATCACAAAGAATGAGACGAAGAGCTTTGTGATTACTTTTTATATCTTACCTATCGGAGATAATTCTCGAGAAAATCTTAGATAAGATAGTACTCAATACGATAGAACAAAGTAAGATCAGAACACGCAACTACAGAGAAAATAGTTGTGTATGGCTTCAGAATCCCAATGAAGTCTATAAGTCGTTAACCTATAATAGTTTTAGGAAAAACCTAGGTTAAAGGAGAATCGACTCTAGTCGGAACTATCACACAAGAGGTGTGGGGATTAGGTTTCCTAGTTGCTAGAGTTCTCCCTTATATAGTCTTCAAATCAGGGTTTGACAACTTTGGAACAAAACAATCAATATTCACTGTTAGATTAAACCTGATTCAAGATTCAATCTAATATCTTTCCTCCGTTAGATGATCTTTATCTTGTTACACAAAAATGAAATAAACCTTCATTTGGATATGGGTAACCGTACCTAAACGTGTATATTGAGTTGGCTCAATAATAGTAAACCGAAGTTAGCCATGTGAACACTATTAACCTTGTTCATCTTAACACTTCTAGATCAATTGATAATTAAATGAATCTAATTGTGTTACTCATTAGAGTTGTTCAATAGTTTATATTATCATAGAAGTATACACGACACGATTGAAAAAAAATTGGATTGATTCAAAAGAATCAGTTCATGTACATTTTAGCCATAGTTTGCGAAGATTGCATTCCTTAATTTATTAATGTATTTATTCATGAGTATGAAATCATACTTAACCGATTTTATAACTTGAACCACTTAAGTTTGCAAACGGGTACGTAAACTTAAGTTCCGGACATTGGTCACAAGTCGACAATTTGCGAACGGGTACGCAAACTTTAGCTCCGGACCGAACTAGTTGAAACCGTTTGTGAACGGGTATGAAAACTTGGTTCCAGGACTTCAACAGTTAAATCCGTTTGCGAACGGGTATGCAAACTTAAGTACCCTGACTTAAACAGTTGAATATGTTTGGGAACGGGTATGCAAACTTCCGGTCCTGAATTCTGTCAAAACAGTTCGTACACTATGTACACAAACCGTAATGTATCCAGACATGGGTTTTAGATCATAACTCTCATTTCAATCATTGAAACATTCTTATAAGACGACAATAGGTGTCTCACACAAACTATTAGCTTATACGCAATTTTCAAGTGATCGAATGATCAATACGAAACATTCGGAGCCTACATCAACTGACTATCTCACACAAATCATGTAAGATTTTACAAGGTGATTTTCACATGATCATCTTTTGACTTCCGTCAAGAATAATGATGAACGTGGTTAAAGCAAAAAGTTTTCCAACATATATTTCGAGAAAGATATAAGCGAGGTAAACTCAGCTCGAAATATCAAATGTGTATAATGTAAAGTCTATAGCTATACGACTTTGTCTCAATAGGAGATAAAATACAATAGACTTTTGATTGATAGATGAGTTCAAGTCTCCACATACCTTTTGTTGATGAAGTTCCACAAGCTCCCCTTAGTAGTTCTTCGTCTTCAATCGATGAACGTCGTGAAGTCTAAAGCTCAACTACACATTCTATCATAATTTGAGACATAGTTATAAGTATACTATAAACCAAGACTTAAAGTTTTGACAACTAAACTTGACAAACAAGCTTGATATAGCAACTCTTGAGAGTTCGACCGAGCAGTGCTCTAATAATCATTATGAAAGGGGGAGTGGTTTTCATTGTGAGATGAAGTATTGACTAAGGGGGAGAGATACATATCACCGTAGTATTATTGTCAAAGTTGTGATACAATTTAACTTTGATGTTGTGCAATAATACTATGACACTGTATAACAATAATTGAGAACATATGTTTTCTTATTGTTATGGCTACGGATCTTCAACAACAATGATGCTGAGATGAACACGTTCAGAATCACTAGAGTACTTGGAGTGACGGGAATTTGAGGAATGTTGAAGAACCAAGGAAATCAAGCATGTTGGATGAGAAGCTACAAAGTTTATTTGTTTTATAATCCATCTGTATTGATAGTTTTGTCACTAAAATTGACAAAGGGGGAGATTGTTAGAGCACTCCTCGGTCGAACTCACAAGCGTTACTATCTCAAGTTTAGGTGATCAAAATTATAATTCTTGATTTATAGTCTACTTACAGTTATGTCTCGAATTAAGATAGAATGTGTAGTTGAGCTTTATACTTCACGGCGTTCATCGATTGAAGACGAATATCTACTGAGGAGATCTTGGAGGAACTTAATCAACAAAAGGTATGTGGAGACTAAAACCTATATATCACCCAGAAGTCTATTCAATTCTATATCCTATTGAGACTAAGTTGTATAGTATATAGACTTTAGATTATACACATTTGATATTTCGAGCTGAGTTTGACTCGCTTATATCTTTCTCGAAATATGTGTTGGAAAGCTTTTTGATTTAGCTACGTTCATCATTATTCTTGACGAGTTTAGTTGGAAACGATTTATTTGTTGGAAACTAAACAATGAGTCGAAAGATGATCACGTGAAAATTTCCTTGAAACATCTTACATGATTTGTGTGAGACAGTCATTTGATGTAGCTCGGAATGTTTCGTATTGATCATTCAATCACTTGAAAATTACTTATAAGCTAATAGTTTGTATGAGACAGATATTGTCGCCTATAAGGATGTTTCGGTAATTGAAATGGGAGTTTAGAACAAATAACCATTGTCTGGATATAGAACAGTATGCATACCAGTATGCAAACTGTTGTAATGTGATTCAGTTCCGGAAACAAAGTATGCATACTAGTATGCGAACGGTTTTTACTGCCAAAGTCCGAGAACCAAGTTTGCATACCCGTTTGCAAACGGCTTCACCTGAGTTGCGGTCCGGTACGAAAGTATGCATACCCGTTTGAAAACTGTCGGACAAGGCCAATGTCCGAAACTTATTTTTGCATACCCGTTTGCAAACTAAATTGGTTTAAGTTCTAAAATCGGTTAAGTATGATTTCATACTTATGAACAAATACATTTATATATTAAGGAATGAAATCTTTGCAAACCGTGGATAAATTTTCATGAATTGATTCTCTTGAATCAAATTTGATTCTCCTTTAACCTAAGTTTTTCTTAAAACCATTATAGGTTAACGACTTGAAGACTTCATTCGGATTCTGAAGCCAAACCCAACTATTTTCTTTGTAGTTGTTGTTCTATCGTATTGAGTACTATCTTCTTTAAGATTCGCACGAGATTTATCTTTAATAGGTAAGATATAAAAATTAATCACAAAGCTCTTTGTCTCATTCTTTATGATTCCGCAATAATTTGTTCTACTACCATATAGTTAAGTTATTGTGAGGTGATTGATATTTCTAAGCTGTTCTTCGGGAATATAAGACTGAATTATCAATTGGTTCCTGTTCACCTTGATTTATCAAAACATGGAACAAAAAATTCATAGGTATTTCTGTGGGAGACAGATTTATCTATCAAAATAGACTTATCTGTGTGAGACAGATTTGTTTATCAAGTGTTCGACTTTAGGTCGTAGCAACTCTTAGTTGTGGGTGAGATCAGCTAAGAGAATCAAGTGCGCAGATTCTTGTTTGGATTCAGAGGCATAAGGAACGCGACTGTACCTTATTCGATGTGAGACTTGGTTAGGTCTCAATTGCATTCCAGTCCGAAGTTAACTTGTAGTATTGCTAGTGCCTGTAGCGGCTTAATACAGTGTGGTGTTCAAATCTGGACTAGGTCCCGGAGTTTTTATGCATTTACGATTTCCTCGTTAACAAAACTTCTGGTGTTTGTGTTATTTCTTTTACGCATTATATTTGTTTATATAATTGAAATATCACAGGTCGTGCGTAGTTCAATCAAATGGTAAATTCGACCTTTGGTTGTTGATTCAAATTGATTGACACTTGAACATTGGTTTTTGATACCGTTCAAGTTATTTCTCATATAAACCGGGCTCACAGATTTCTATCTATTCGATTGCAGATTGTATTGAGAAATTGAGATATAACTCTTGGATGTTTTCCTTGATTGAGTCTGACTGTCTAGTTGATTCTCTTGGAATTATATTGGAGTTGGTCCATATAGATTTCCGAACGAAATATTGGGTGTGGTTGTTAGACCCCCGCTTTTTCAATTGGTAGAAGCTTTGGAGTGACGATAAGGTTGTAGACGAAGAAAAACCTAATCACCATTAATAAAACTTCTTTCCGTACGATGGGTGTCAAAATAAAACTTCATGTGATCTTGAGCAGATTATAGACGGGCTTTGAGAAGGCGCAAAGTGCGATCTCGTGCTCGTAAATCTAAGTCAACAGCAACAACGGTAGAACCAGAAAAGTATGTAGAGATGGTTGGAGGTAGCCTGCTATATAATGCTTCAAATGGAGTCATCTTAATGGAAGAATGGTAAGTCGTATTATACCACCATTCAACCCATGGTAACCAACGTGCCCATTCATGAGGTTTCTCACCAGTGGAACAATGAAGATAACATTCGAGTGTTCTATTTGTAACTTCATTTTGGCCATCAGATTGCGGATAATAGGCTAAGTTTCTACAAAGTTGGGTTTCTTTGGAAGAAAACAAAGCTTCCAAAAATTTACTGAGAACAATGGGATCACGATCACTTACAATGGTTCGTGGCATTCCATGAAGACGAACAATATCACACAAAAATATATCAGCAACCATAGAGGCCTTGCATGGATGAGACAGGGCACTGAAATGCGCATACTTGGAGAGAGAGTCAACAACCACTAATATGGAATCACGTCGTTGAGAAGAAGGAATCCCATCTTTAAAATCTATGGAAATATCAAGAAAAACATCGATAGGAATAGGAAAAGGTTGGAGAAATCCCGAAGGAGAGATCACTTCAAATTTATTACGTTGACAATATAGGTTTTATCTGAAGTTTTCATTCTTTGCTAATAATTCTTTTTGGTAGACGTTTGTAGGTGTGAACAAAACCTGGATGGACAGAACTGGGAATACTATTTAATTCATGTAAAAGATTGCCATACCATGGAGAAGATGGAATAACAATAACACGGCCCTTGTAATGAAGTAACTATATGCATAAGAGTAATCCTTTTTGTAAATTGGATTACTAATAAGAGCAGCAATAAGGTTGCTCATATCAATATCAAGGTGAGACTCTTGAATTAATACCAGAAAAAATTGGAGTAGTAAGAGCGAAAAAACTTGAATTTGAAACACAAGCTAGGGCATCCGCAACAACATTTTCCTTACCATGAAAAAAAAAATTATCGTAATCGTAGCCTAATAATTTAGACAACCATTTTTTTTTATCCGAGAAATACTTAAAATTACGATGATCCGAATATATTTTAAAATACCGACCGTGTAAATAAGGTTTTTATTTATGAACCGCAGATACAATAGCAACCATTTCCTTGTCATATATGGATAAATTCAAATTTTTACCAGTAAAAGGCTTGGTAAAATAGGAAATTGGTTTTCTTGGTTGCATTAAGACATCACCCAAACCATTTCCAGAAGCATCACACTCCAAAACAAATTCCTTTGAAAAATCAGGAAATACGAAAACTAGGGTTGTAGTTAGGGCTGTCAATGGGTATCCGATTACCGGGAACCGAACCGGAAACGGGTATTTCGGGTCCGTTTCCGGGTCCTAATATTAGACCCATTAGCATTTTTACTACCCGACGGGTAGACCCATTAAAGAACCGATTACTACCCGGTCCTAATCGGGCAAACACGACGGCTAACCGCGGGTATCAGGTACCCGACATAAAATTGTTATTTCAGTTTTTTTTTTTTTTTTGCTAGGAAAAAGATAGATATCATTGCATTAAAAAGAGTTTACAATATTTTGAAGAAATTATGGGCTGTAATCCCCATACCATTCTCCTGTGACATTCATGACTCTATTATGCTTAGCAGCCATATCAGCTAGACCATTTAAGTCTCTTTTAAGATGTTTGAAACTAATATTAATGTCTTGCAACAAGAATAAGAAATCATCTAAAATATAGAAAGAAGACCAACTAATTTTTCCCTTGTCCACAACATTCTTGGCATCACTAATTAAACAAATATCTTGATAGTTCTCCTCTTTAATCCATTTAGCAGCTTCTAGTAAGGCCATACTTTCAACTTATTCTGGATTGTTTGCAGCTCCTGAGATCAATTTGCAGACTTTGAAATCCCCTGTAAAACTCATAGCCACAATACCAGTGCCAAATTCGTCGGAGTCTTTATCATAAGAAGCATCACAGTAAATAAGAAGACAGTTTTGGGGAAAATTCAAAGCAAAAGATGACTCATGATATGGGATATGGGAATTAGAGCTAGTAGGAGAGTTAACAACTAGAGAACTAGTAGTTTCCTATGAAAATCTAAGAGTTATCCTAGTAGTGGCTTGAGGGTTCAAAGACTTGTCTTGAAAGACTTTGGTGCATCTGTCTTTCCAGATGCACCAGGCAGTGGTCATGACAGTGACAAGATGATCTTGAGATGATTGGTAGAGATACATTTACTAATACAATCATTTATACTTATATTTGTATCAGATTCTTGTAAAACAAGATGACTCACAACAAGAATATTAGACCAGTCAGCTTTTGCAAAAGCACAGCTTCACATTCTACAGCTTTTCCAATCCTTTATGCTTATGTTTTGGAGTTTTTGAGATTCCAGAGTTACACATTCTACAACTGTCATCATGAGTATTGTTATATATAGCAAGTTTGCTACCTGTAGGGAGGATTTTTTCCACACATTTCCAAAGAAACAATTGAGTTCTTGGTAAAAGATGTGACTTCCAAATAACCTTATAGGTTTAAACATCAGGATGGACGACATAATTATGTGGAGGCTCATTAGCTTTGTAGACATATTTAACAGTCAGAATGCCATTCTTATTAAATGGCCAAACTAGAGTATCTCTACCATATATGGGGATTCTCATGTTACAAAATTTTTGACTGTTTTCACTAGTGAAAAAATCCTGAACTAAGGGAACATTCCAACTTCTAGTATCTTGCACGATAAAATCATAAACTTTATAATTAGGGTTTGGATAGTTGGCAAAGATAGGAATAGTTGGATTTGTAATCCAATTATCAGTAAAAGAATGAACACTACTACCATCCCTAATATCTCATATAGCATGCTGCTTAATAACATCTAACTCATGACAAATATTATACCAAACCCAAGACTGATTTCCAAGGTTTTTTTGTAGTGAATGGGTTGAAATTTTTTAAAGTACTTACACTTTAATATTCTCACCAAAAGTTCATCAGGAGAATGAATTAGCAACCAAGTTGTTCTAGTTAGAAGAGGTAGATTCATTTTTCATATATTTCTGAAGCCTAAACCCCCTTGCATTTTGTGAGTGCAAACATTATCCCATTGTTTAAAATAATACCCTTTATGACCATTCTTACCCCACCAAAAGTCCCTTTGGGATTTTTACATCTTGTTAATAATGAACCAGATGTAAGTGAAAGGAATTCATATGAATTCCTATCGGGGAGAAGAAATGAATTTTTAAATCTTGTTAACTATCATATGAATTCCTATCAGGAAGAAGAAAGGAATTCATATGATAGAGGAAGTTTTAATAGAGTATTGAACCAGGACAGCTCTTCCTGGTTGAGCTCATTGTTTACCTTTCTATTTAGACACTCTAGAATCATGACGAGTGTTTAAATGGGATATCGACTCTATTCTATTTCTTTTGAGAAAGAGTGGAATGCCAAGGTAGTTTTCATTAAGCTCAATCTTTATAACATTCATAGCTTTAATAAGTGAAACACACTGATCTGGATGGACATTTTTACTAAAAAAACATCCAGATTTTTCAAAGTTGATCATTTGACCAGATCTACAACTGAAATCCTTAATCAAAGACATGAGGTTACTGGTCTCATTATGAGTAGATTTTGTAAAAAGCATACAGTCATCTCCAAAAAGCAAGTGAGAGATGCTTGAAGCATCTTTAGTAACCTTTAGACTATGGATGAGATGAGATTGCTCAGTATGGATGAGATATCTGGAGAACGAATCCATACATAAAATGAGCAAATAGGGAGACAGAGGGTCTCCTTATCTTAACCCTCTTGAGGCTTTAAAGGAAGAACAATGAGAATTATTCAGTAGAATAGAAATATTTGTAGTGCTAATACACTGAAAAATCAGTTGACACCAATGATCAGAGAGCCCAAATATCCTAAGAGTAGCTATTTGATAGACACATTTTTGTGTCTAATTTGTCTCGATTCTATATATTGATAGTTTTCATTCTTGTATTTATTTTGGTATTTTATCTCTTTGTAGGTGTTTTTGGAGAAATAAGCTTTTGCGGCGAAATTGGCTCAAAAAGTGGCATTTGAACCTCCGTAGCAGACGTACCAGTGACATCCCAGAAATACCCCGGAGGAACCCCGAGAAAAGTGTTGAAAACGTCCCAGAAAAATTACTAAACGCACCCAAGGGACAAGTGTTATACGGACTCCAGAAGCGGATAAGGGGCGACCACTGGATAAGGAGTAACCTTTCCCCTTCACGTTCAAATTCTGAATTTGGGCGGGAAAATAGAAACTCTCCTGGCAGTTTTGGCAATCGTGATTTGGAGGAGTTTGAGGTCGATTAAACCTCTGATTTTCATAGGATAGACTCCTCATGGGTCTAAGAATCTAATACGGGTGTTGAAATCGATTATACTGGGCTAAATCGACGGATTTGTATCACAACAACAAAATATGGAAAGTCGCGCGTGTGACCTTTTTGGGGAATTTTAGAGAGATTAAAGTGCTATAAACCTTCCCAAAGATTTGTATCTATCTAAGGAAGAGTTTAGGATCAAATGGAAAGCTCAGAAACGCGTATAAATTCTAAAACAAGAAATTGCCTCAACTTGCCGTAAAGAGAAAGGAAGATATTTTGGAAGATTTTGGAAAGATTTAATCGGCCTTTTTGATATAAATAGATTTGTTGGGTCATATAGAAGGGGTTTCGAGAGTTTGGGAACCTGAGGAGGGCCAGAGAAGAAGAAATCAGAGTTCGATCAAACTTTGTTTCTACTGCTGCTGCTGCTGAAGAACACGAAGAACGGACGTCTAAGACAGTCGTTCTTCAACAGTGTTTACGACAAAGTTGTGGGGGTCGCAACTACAGTCTCAACAGCACTTCATATATATCGTTTTTCTTGTAACAGTGAACAACGCCTTTGCAACAGTTATTTCTGTTCAATTGTTTTACTCTCTTTTAATCAACTTTTGAGCTTTATACATGTATTTTGAGATCATGATTAATATGAGAAGCTAAACCCCAACACTGGGATGACGGAGGAAACCCTATTTCACGCATGTGGTAATTTTAATAATTCTTTATGACTTTTTGCACTTATTTTAATTGATTCATGATTTTCACTAATTAGTTGTGATTTCGTTTGATGGTGTATGCTTAGACGTAAGAGCTTTTGATACACCATGCTTGTGATTTACATCTAACGTTTTAAAAATCTATTTTTGGCAAGAATAAGAGTCCATATTTTTAAAATTTGAGCTATAATTGATTGGAGCTATTAATTGAGTCACATGAATGGAATTTGGTGGAATCCTGAATCTCAGTACCTCTCGATACTGTGACATCTTTCCTTGTACATATTATATTAAGTCTAAAATCGAATCTCAACAAGTCCGAGAAACGAACACTTTACTTACCACTACAAAACTACATCAATTTTTGGCGCCGCCGACGCGGATTTCTATTAGGTTTTAGGTTTTAGATTTATTTTATTTCTTTTAGAATTTTTTTTCTCTTTTACGCCTTTGGTATTTTTTGATTCTTTTCATATTTCGATCGAAGCTACAAGGAAAGAAAAAGTGTTATAAAAGGAAGCATCGCCAAAGAAGGAAAGAAAAGAAGAATCCAAAAGGAGTCAAGAAGAATATTTTGTATAAAGTTATTTTGTTTTATTTTTAAAAACTGTAAATAGGGTTTTAGTTTTTGTAATTTTTCTTTTTATTTTTGGACACTTTTTGGACTTTATTTTTGGACTGGACATTATTTTTTCTAAAACCCTAAGGAAGGGTTAGGATTAAATATAAACTGTTTGCAGGGAAGGACGACAGTTACGATACTGTCTCGGCCCCTCGGGTTCGTACACTGACATCATAGTCGGTGGCCTGAGTCGACTTCAACGGTTCATCGCCCGTCTGGTACGGGAGGTAAGACTCTATCCACCCACGAATCCCCTGTCAGTGGGTTTTATTTTGTGTGACAACTCACACCCCTGCAATATAATGTCGAACTGGTATTACAATAGCCAATACAACGAATATCCGACTGAGTTTCAAAATGGACGTTACTACTTTGACCATAGTGTGAATAGTGGTTGGGAACATCAGCCTTTTCAAGGTTATGGCTCATACCTTGATGAGCCCAATTACTATCCACACACGCACCGGTCATACGAGCAAAATTCTTATATTTCTCCTATAGAAGAGTCCCTCAGGAAATTAGAGGAGTCGACACGTAAGTTAGCTGAGATGAATAACTTAGTTTATGACGAAAGAGAACTTTCTATAGAGGAATCCTTCAAGCTGATAGCTGAGACGAACGAAAGAATTGCTCGAAATAATCTTAATTTCCAATATAGTGTTTCCAATAATACCCTTGAAACTGAGGATAGTAATTTTCATAATCAAGATGACGAGGATAAAATTGGTAACACTACTTGTTTAGATGAGGTTCAACCATTTTCATGTTATTATAATGATGATTATGATGAGGATAGTGTTGAAGAAGAATTTGAAATAAGTATGCATAGCGATCAGGAATTTGTTACTCCAATTGTGATTAATAATAATATTATTTCTAGTTCAAATCCAAATAATTTTAATAATTATTCACCTATTCAAAAGGACGAGGATTTGACTAGAGATACCCCCGTTTTAGACGATGTAGTATTTCCTTTTGATTACGAAGCCGATAATGGTTTAGAGGAACGAGTTTATTCTGAGAAAATATTTTAGAGTCTAGCGATTTAGAAACAATAGTCTTAGACGAAGAAGATGAACTCGTAGAGCATTTAAACATGTGTGAGGAGGCATCACCTGAGTATAACCTAGAAGAAGCAATTGACCATTTTCATGATTCTGATGATCTAGAAATTAGGGAAATTGTAGCTAGTCTATCTAGAGACACCCAAAACTCCAAGTTTGGGGGTGATTATCATTCTCCATGTGATTTAACTCTTAGAAAGGTCCCTCACTTGGGTCTTAACATATCTGCCTCAACCATTTTACAAGATTATCTTCATACACGTTTTCCTGAACCTAGTGATGTCCATAACGAAGTTCAGTTATTAGAAACCTATCCTCTGATTGATGTGGTTGAACCAGGCTATGATACCCAGATTGACTTTGTTTTCCCACCAAATACTTTTCTTCCAAATGTGGGAATTTATGATTTTCAAATGTGTCGAATATTAAGTTTTGAGACTAAGCCTAAGTACTTTAGGAAAATAGAACTGACACATTTGCTTAAGATTGACCTCTAGTTTCATTGTGATCGATTGTGTGAGTCAAATCTAATTGACTTAGAGGATCCTCGATTATTCAGGTTATTATTGTATGCTACTAAGTTTTTAGTTGAGTTTTTCCAGACTCTTAAGTTTGAAAATTTGGATCTAACTTATGAGGAAACGCAACCCATGAAAATATTTTATCTAGACCCAGTTATAGAACCTGAACCTGAACCACAACTAGATGTAGTTGTCTTAAACAAGAAACTAGACAAGGGTGTGCTTTATTTGATTTTCTTGGCATGTTGCAGATTCCTTTTACTCGTGATAGCTCTATTTGGTTTCGATGACCCACAATTATTCCGGCTATGAATATATGATTCTATGAGGTGACTAAATCTTCCAATGTATGGCTGAGGACTTTAAACTTAGCACTTCTTGGGAGGTAACCCAATTTCATGCAACACGGTAATATTTTTCCTTAACTCTCTTGCTTGAAATGGTAACAGTTTCTCCTTGTTCATGCTTTTAATTTTATCTTTAGAACATTGAGGACAATGTTAGATTTAAGTTTGGGGGTATGGGAGAAACTTTTTAGTTGCAGTATAAATAAACTTCAGAGCCTAGAAATTTATGTTTACTAAGGGTGGCACTAACTAATCTAAGTGGATGGAAGCATGTTGGTTGTAGGAGTTGAGGAACCAATCTGATTAGATGGCAACATCTAAAGAGTCTATTCATAAAAGCACAGAGCTCAGGTGTTAGAAATAACATGATAGTTTCACCATATCTCGTTGAGTCCTTTTCACTTCTATTTTTATTCTGTTTTGTTTTTAAACTATGTTTCTCTAAGTGATTAGGTGGGGCTCACGATTCAAGTTGTTACCAATGCTAGGGTGAATTAGAGTGATTGACATACAAAAAAATAAAAAAATTTGAGACCAGACCACCAGACCAACCGGAATAAATTCAATAAAGTCGACCACTGGTACCCTTGTATATGCCAGCTGAGTTGACATAGAGTTAGGATTATCGACCACTGGTTCCCTTGTATATGCCAGTGTGTTGATATTAGTCAGACTAGTATCTCAGTCCATTAGGATAGGTTCATTTTGGCGGAGGCCTTCAGACAGATATGAGAAACACCGTTCACCTAGTAAACATCAAAACCATCTATGTTTTTCTCTATATCCATCTTCTTGATCTATCCATGTGATTAGTTTGACTCCGAATATGATGTCCATAGTGCAACTATCCGAGTAGAAATCTGTGACTTATATATGAATTTTAGTATGGTTGAGTGCAAACTCGTGTACAACAATTGGAATTTCGCATCAGGGTGCTTCCTCCTATAGTCAATAAGTATGCCAACCAAGGAGATTCTTTAGTGCCTTCCAAGGTTCTGCGTAGATAGCTAGGGTCTGGAGTAAAGGTTTTGTGGATATATCTCTTGTAAGCCCTCCCGAGACTATAACTCGGCCACTAGGGACACCTAGCGGTTTAAAGGCTTATTGCATACGCTAAATGCAATCGACGACGCCTGCGACAGTGAGTTACGATTTTGTTTTCTATTTTAGTTTTGCTCGAGGACTAGCAAATAATAAGTTTGGGGGTATTTGATTGACACATTTTTGTGTCTAATTTTTCTCGATTCTATATATTGATATTTCTCATTCTTGTATTTATTTTGGTATTTTATCTCTTTGTAGGTGTTTTTGGAGAAATAAGCTTTTGCGGCGAAATTGGCTCAAAACGTGGCATTTGAACCTCTGTAGCAGACGTACCAGTGACATCCCAGAAATACCCCGGAGGAACCCCGAGAAAAGTGTTGAAAACATCCCCGAAAAATTACTAAACGCACCCAAGGGACAAGTGTTATACGGACTCCAGAAGCGGATAAGGGGCGACCACTTGATAAGGAGTAACCTTTCCCCTTCACGTTCAAATTCTGGATTTGGGCGGGAAAATAGAAACTCTCCTGGAAGTTTTGGAAATCGTGATTTAGAGGAGTTTGAGGTCGATTAAACCTCTGATTTTCATAGGATAGACTCCTTATGGGTCTAGGAATCTAATACGGGTGTAGAAATCGATTATACTGGGCTAAATCGACGGATTTTTATCACAACAACAAAATATGGAAAGTCGCGTGTGTGATCTTTTTTTGGAAATTTTAGATAGATTAAAGTGCTATAAACCTTCCCAAAGATTTGTATCTATCTAAGGAAGAGTTTAGGATCAAAAGGAAAGCTCAGAAACGCGTATAAATTCTAAAACAAGAAATTGTCGCAACTTTGCCGTGAAGAGAAAGGAATAGATTTTGGAAGATTTTGGAGAGATTTAATCGGCCTTTTTGATATAAATAGATTTGTTGGGTCATATAGAAGGGGTGTCGAGAGTTTGGGAACCTGAGGAGGGCTAGAGAAGAAGAAATCAGAGTTCGATCAAACTCTATTTCTGCTGCTGCTGCTGCTGAAGAACACGATGAACGGACGTCTGAAGACAGTCGTTCTTCAACAGTGTTTACGACAAAGTTGTGGGGGTCGCAGCTGCAGTCTCAACAGCACTTCATATATATCGTTCTTCTTGTAACAGTGAACAACGCCTTTGCAACAGTTATTTCTGTTGCGATTTTTCTGTTCAATTGTTTTACTCCCTTTTAATCAACTTTTGATCTTTATACATGTATTTTGAGATCATGATTAATATGAGGAGCTAAACCCCAACACTGGGATGACGGAGGAAACCCTATTTCATGCATGTGGTAATTTTAATAATTCTTTATGACTTTTTGCACTTATTTTAATTGATTCATGATTTTCACTAATTAGTTGTGATTTCATTTGATGGTGTATGCTTAGACGTAAGAGCTTTTGATACACCATGCTTGTGATTTACATCTAAAGTTTTAAAAATCTATTTTTGGCAAAGAATAAGAGTCCATATTTTTAATATTTAAGCTATAATTGATTGGAGTTATCAATTGAGTCACATGAATGAAATTTGGTGGAATCCTGAATCTCAGTACCTCTCGATACTGTGACAGATTTCCTTGTACATATTATATTAAGTCTAAAATCGAATCTCAACAAGTCCGAGAAACGAACACTTTACTTACCACTACAAAACTACATCACTATTAAATATACCATTCTACTCTATCAAAGTCCTTGGACATGTCAAGTCTAAGGCCCATGATTTCACATCTATTATTCTTATTTTTCATAGTGTGAACCAGCTCATGGGCTATCACCACTTTATTTTGTGTACTCCTACCAAGGACATATGCATCTTAAAATAGTGAAATTATTTTACCTACCGATGGTTTCATTCTATTGACTAAAATATTAAAGATGGTTTTGTAATTTGAATTGCAAAGGGAGATAGGTCTAAAGTCAGATGGACTTTTGGGGCTATTCACCTTAGGAATTAAGGACATGAAAGTGTGATTCATTTCCTTAAGCAGATGTTTGGAGTTAAAGAAATTTTTAACTTTTTCCAGAATATCATTCTCAAGCAGAGCAAGATTTTGTTTATAAAATCCCGGAGGAAACCCATCTGGACCAAGAGCAGTCCACGGGGCCATCTGTTTGATAGTATTCCTAACCTCATCAAGAGCAATGGGACTCAAAAGTTTGTCATTGTCCTCATTGGTGATACAACTATCAACGCAATTCAAGAATTTTTCATTTGAGAGGGGATTAGTGGTAGTAGAGATATTTTTAAAATGAGAAATCAGGAGGTCCTCAAGAGTATCTCTGTCCTCATACCATTGACCATTAGGAAGTTTTAAAGAGTTGATATGATTAAAATGCCTTCTCTTATTTACGTTAGTATGATAATAGGAGGTATTTCTATAGTAGCTATTAATAAAATCAACTCTAGATTTTTGAGCATAAAAAGATTCCTTGGGATTTTTGAGCAAGATCAAGATTATGTTTTAGTTCTCTTATGACATCATTATTCTCTATAGAGTAAGGATTTCTATTCAGAATTTTGAGTTGATCAGTTAAGGTGTTTACTTTATAATAAATATTACTATAATGAGATATATTCCATTTTTTAAACTCATATTTGACATTCCTGAGACAATTGACCATTTTTTAAGCATGAGACCCTCTTATATTCAAATTATAACCATCACTAATGACCTGCTGACAAGTTGGATCCTTAAAATAGCATTTAAAATATCTATAAGGCTTTTTACCTTGATGTGGGTTGGTATTGGTAACTAAGAGAATTGGTAAATGGTCGAGCCTATAACATCAATGTGAAATAATTTTGAATAGTTATAATGACGCAGCCAATTTCCATTTACAAGAGACATATCAAGTCTAGCTCTAACAATATCTATCCCAGTTTTCCTATTGGACCAAGTAAACTGAGACCCTATGTAGCCTAAGTCACTGAGATCAGATCTATCAATGACTTGTTGGATAATTGGGAACTTAAAAGTAGTTGGTCTAGTATTGGAAGATCTTTCAAGAGAAAACATTGTGATGTTTAGATCACCAATGAGTACCCGTGGAAAATTAGCTTTAGCTCCAATACTATTAATATGTTATCATTGCTCCACTCTCTCATTATGATATGTAGAACCAAAGAGAAAAGTAGCTAGGAACTCAGAAGAAATAATGGTATTGACCATTTTATCAGTAGACTGGACAATATCTAAAGTGAAACCACTCTTCCACATGAGAGAAATTCCACCAGAGATACCCATAAAAGAAGATATCCAATTATTAGGATAGTTGAATCTCTTTAAGAATTGCCTCATTTTTTTGGAGTCATTTTTGGTTTCATATAGGAAAATAACATCAAGATTTTGACTTCTAATTTGGCTCCACAGACTATTTCTGGTGTCAGGGTTGTCGAAGCCTTGACAATTCCACGACAATATTCTCATAATTGAGATAAAAAAACACTGACCATAAATGATGTGGAACTTTTGATGATTTGGGCAGCTAAGACTACTAGTGTAGAATTTAGAGTAGTATGAATACACAACAATGGAAGAATTAAAGAATTCAGATGGATAACAGTCACCAAAAAAATAAATAAAGATGATGAATAGATTTTTGATGCTATTAGTTATCATATTAGAAGAACAATGGCTTTGGGAACAATTGGGACTTTTAAACAAATTATCATGCACACAAATTTTAAATATGAGACCTAATTGGTTATTATGCAAAAAACAACAGTAATTATTGAAGAAATAACAATTAGAGTTTAAATTAGGGTTTCAATTAAAAACCTGATTATAAGTCGCAATATTTCCATAGTGATTCTGTGAATACGTTCCATTGAGTACAGATTATGCGTTATCAAATGCCTATGAGCGGTTACCATCATCCATATTGTGTTGGTATTCCATCATGCTTTCTTCGGGAAAATTATTATAATTTATTGATTCTTCAGCTCCATTAGTTGCATCTTGGAATATGGGGTTGTTATGGGTGTTGGGTGAATTGAGATTATAGGGTAATGGGTTGATCTGTGGACCTCCATCTCTAGTTATCTTATTTTTTTCTCATCTAAATCCACATCGTTTTGGAACAAGATATCATATTGACTGTTTTGACTGAGTTTTTGAATTTGAAATAAAGATAAACTTTCCCACTGAATGCGCTACAATCACGGCATGAAGATGTGGCCGATTCAATTAATTAACTGGGAAAACTGGTGAACTTGATAGATCTAAGTGTAAACATGATGAATAATCAACTAGAGACTGAATGTGGAATCACTGGTAATAGAGTACTACTGATGGATGGAATACCCAGATTTCAAACGACCTTTGAAACCACGATTATGATGATGATACCATAATAAAACCAATGTTACTGTTGAGCATACACTACTATAACAAACATCAGATGATCTGTACTAGTTGTAACCACTACTGATTACCACCACTGGGAACAACATAAAAATCGACTACGGAAACCGGCAAAACATATTAAAACAACATAATATTAGAACTGTGAGAGTTTTTTTTTAAAAAAAGAAAGAGAGGTCTGTGTAGGAGTTAGTTTCTGAAAATTAAAAACCTTCTACAAGTGTTTGCGAAGTTGCACCAAATTAGAAATTTTAACAGAGATTAAGAAATTAAATATGAATACGAATGTGTAAAAGATATCAAAGAGAAACTCAAAGGACTAAAAGATTGAAATCATGGCAGAGAGGAAAAAGAGATTTTCGAAAATACTGAGTTCTTATTTCAGTTTGAAAGTCTAAACTCTAGCAATATATTACGTAATCTTCATTGGAAGCCTCACGAAATTCTCTATATATATATCTCTGCTCAATGGAAACTTGTTTATTTTTATCACTTCTCTGTATATATCTCTACTCAATGGAAACTTGTTTCTTTTTATCTTACGATGTTTCTATACGTGATGATCAATCTTCTTTTCAAGCTCATGCTAATAACTAATTAACACATTAGTCATCTTAACCATTTTATTTCTTCATTTTTTTCCATTTTGTAAATTATCTCCGTGTGATTTTAAGACCCCACAATGATTTCGACATGTATAATAAGTGTTTTCATTAGTATATAACATTTTGTTTATATTATTGGTATCTTGATCATGAGTGTTGTTCTTTGGTGAGTAGGTTAATTAGGCGTTGCAGTACATCGTACTAATAGATTTACATTTAGAAGAAATGACAACTCCATTGAAAATAAGACGAACATGAGGGTCCCGTATCCGCTGGTTATGGTATGTATCACCATCGTAATGATATTTTGTTGTTCAATCGAGTTATCTTTGATGGTAGTTGAAGATGTGAAAGCATAATTTATATGGAACTAAATGAAGCACTTTTAATATAAAAAAATATTGAAGTATTGGGTAAAGATATAATGATGTTTGTTTTTCTTGATAATCATCTTGTCGACAACATGATGTTGTTAAAGCTAAATTTATTTCAAATCGCCAAATATAGAAGATTAAGCACGTCGTCGGTGTTATTATTCTAACTGTTAGAGCATTGCTCTGTCGAACTCACAATTTTGCTATATCAAACTTGTTATCAAATTTATTTGAGCAACACTATATCTTGATTTCTAGTATACAATTAGTTAATTCTTGGATTAGGATAAAAGTGTGTAGTTGAGAATCAGACATCATTGCGTTCTACCGTTTGAAGTCGGAGATCAACCGAAGCTTTTGGTGAACTTCTTCAACAAAAGGTAAGTGAAGACTGAACCACCTATTTCTCAAGTTATATTCATCTTTCTATCTGTGATACATTGTCGCATGACTAATTATACTATTGCAAGCATATCAAGAATTTAGAGTCAAGTTTATCTTGGTAATTAGTTCTCAAAATATATATGAGTAAGCTTAATGAACATTTGTTCATACTTGATGAATTTCGGTTAAGAGAAATTTCTTGTTCATAATCTAAATCTTGATTCAAGATTATCATTCGAAAATAGCTTAGAATAGTGATATGCATCATTGATGTTATTTGGGAATGCTTAAAATTGATTTAGAGAGAAATATACAACTACTGTGAATATGGATACAGGAAAATATGTAAACCAGTTCACATACTGGTGAAAACTGTTATAGGTTCGGACCGTAGTACATGTACTCAGTACACGTACCGAAGTAGTTATATGTCGACAGTAACTTATTGCATACCCAGTATCCATACCACAAAAAGTCTGTGAACTCGTGAACCTGGATTGGTACGCATACCTAGTATGCATACAAAAAAATGTTGGTTTTGAAACCGGTATGGTATCCATACCCGGTACGCAAACCGAAAAGGTTATGTAAGATCCGGAACTTATTTTTATCTTAAGGGTACACATACCTGTTACATGTACCATGACAAAAATAACCGCGAACAAGGTAGAGTACACGTACTTTCCCTGTCAACTATTTTACAGATGCACATAAAATTATTTCTGTGAGATAATTAGCATTTGAATTAATCTCTAAAAACTCTATATAAACATGATTGATCACATTATAACTTATGGTTATGATTCAAACTTAAAAGTCTTAAGTGTTTATGAAAATGATTAAGCTTATGGTTCAATCGGCTAGTCTCGGCTAACCATCCATGAACAATGTCTTTATACACGGTTCTGTTATGGTTCATCCTAACCAGAGTGTATATCTTGTTATGTTAATCTCTTTTCAAATATTCATCTAAAGGTGGATATTGTTTGCTTGGTTCCAAAGCTATCTTAGCTTAAACCTAAATCAACCTATACTTTGAAAGTCTATATAAAGGAAACCTCAAGCAACTGGGATCTTTGAATCCCGACACTATTCTTGTGTGTCCTAGTTGTAAACTAGAGTCGTCCTCTTCCTAAAACACTCATGGGGTTTAACGACTAAAAGACTTCACAGGGATTCATGAAGTCAGATCCAACTATCTTTTATCTTGATATCTCGTATATCCTGATCTTATTTGATTGTTGAGTTACTCACTCGAACATGATAGATAGAAATCGCAAAGTTCTCTTCGTCTCAGACTTTGTGATTCCACAAGTTTAATACTTGTGAGGTGAACAATAATCTAGGCTGCTATTCGGGAAGCATAAGTCTGGATTTTGAGTTTAGCTAGACTTTGTCTATTGCTATCGATTTCCAGTCTCACCTTGATCGACGATCAAAAAGGAAATCACACATATAGTCTTATATGTGGGAGGCGTACTGGTTTAAAGTCTCCAATTGAGTTGAAGTAACTCCTAGGCTGTAAAGGACGTCAGCTAACAGAATCATTTGCACGGAGTCCTGCTGGGATCCAAGAGGCGTAAGGAGCGCGATTGCTACTGAATTGCTGTGAGGGTTTATATCGGTCTCAACTAAATTCCAATAAGAAGTCAATTGGTAGTAGGCTAGTGTCTGTAGATGTTTAATACAGTTTGGTGTTCAAGTCTGGACTAGGTCCCAGGGTTTTTCTGCATCTGCGGTTTCCTCGTTAACAAAATTTTTGGTGTCTGTGTTAGTTCTTTTCCCGCATTATATTTTTTGTCTTTATAATCGAAATATCACAGGTTGTACATAAATCAATCAAAGTAGATACGTACATCCTTGATTGTTGGATACGACTTGATTGATTCTTAGATATTGACTTTTGAGATCGTCTAAGTACTCTCACACATAGTTAGGTTCACAGACTTGGTTCTGTAAACTTTTTAATTGTGAGAGAAAAATATATAAGCTCTTCATATAATTCCTTGATTGAGATTCATTAAGTTGAACTCTCTGAATTGTATTTGATTTTAGTTCATACAGGTTTCCTAAAAAAAAGTTGGTGGGGTATTTTGGTACCCCCACGTTTTCAGTTGGTATAAGAGCAGGCAAACACGTGAAAGACCTATTAAGTCTGTGTTTGAAGCAATCTGACTATATGGACATGAGTAAAATCTCTGATAAGCGTTCCACCAGTTTAAGAGAAAATGTTGTTATGAATTTTGTAAAAGAGTATGAATTCTTAAACTCTCATATAGATGAACATTTTGTTCCCATAAAACAGTTGGATATTGATAAATGTTAGCAATATTATATTAGGGATGAGTCTGACTCAGAAGTAGAACGTGAAGCAGCCAAAGAAAGTACTGAAATTTAAAAACATGTATGATTTCAGTCTTCTGAGGTCAATCGGCTGAAACACAGAGTCAATACTCTCATTGGTATTATTTCTGAGCATGATTCCAAAACAAAGATTTTTCTTGAAGAACATGCCAAAGTGAAATAGGATATTTTTTCACTCGAGGCTAAACTTAGAGATAATGCCTTAGAGATTGAAAGATTGTTGAGTAAAAACTCTACTCCATGTTGCGATAGTGAATCCAAAGAAACTACCATGAAGATAACTTTTATACAAGGCGATGAGTTAGAAAAAGTAAGAACACTTGCTATTCATGATATGCTTAGAAAACCGCAGTCAGAAACTGATAAACAGAGTACTATTACTTTGACATAAGGTGATTAGTTAAAATTATCTGACCAAGAAAAAACTGTATCTTCAAGGAGGAAAAGTTCTTTACAAGACGAGTATAATAAAACTATTTATTCTGATTTCATCGAAACTCAGAAAGAGTGCTTCTATTAAAACATTAAAGGGCATGTTCAAAGAAAGTGTAAATTGAAATTGGAAAACTATCAGTTTGACCGTCTCCAAAACACCTTAGATTTAATTCTGAAGGGTGTAACTGATATTCGGATTTCTGAACCTCTTGGGGTGAAAATACATTCAAGCAAATCTGCTTCTAGGAATGTTAGTTCTTTATGGTCCACGAATATTCGAACAAGTCAAAAAGGTAGTATGCAAAATCGGTTAAAGAAGAACTCAGTAAAACCATCATAGATATGGGTTTGTAAGGATACTCATACGCCTCCTGATAAAATTGGTGTTTTCACCAATGAAACAATTCAAGAAGCTAACATGAATTTGATCATCACATGATATAAAGATCTTACTGATAAACCTTCATCTTCCAGACAATCAACCTCGGGTGTGAAGGTTCTAATTTTGTCTCCTTTCATGATGATAATAATTTCTATGATCACTTCTTGTGTCCCAAAAGGATTGTCTTAGCAAAATAAATAGGCAAACACAAGAGTAAATGTCGGGAAAATTCATCTGGTGAGTGTACGGCTCACGCTTGTGTAAACTAGGCACAAGTCTGAGAACCTTGTCCATAAAAATCCTGCTGGATAAAGATTGTTGTATAACAGGTGTATTATTTGTTTCAAATAATACTTAGAAGTGATGAGCTATGATTTTTCTCATATTACAACCTTTACATTTTCTCTATATTTATATCAAAAGAGTTCTAGAATTTCTTGTTGAATCGTGCTCCAGAAATCTCAAGCATTTAATGATGAAACCTTTTTTTGAATACTAATACTCTCGTGCTCTAAACTTTTGTTTATTGAGCTAAGGATGTATTGATGTTCAAAAAGGGAATATACATCATAGTAAAAGGTAGAGAATTCACAGAATTGAAAAATGTCTTTGTGATCTCTAAAAATTGTTTATTATCCTTAAAAATATGTGTTTAAAACTCTTTAGGGACGTTGGTTTGCGTACCATGAGATAGTACCCGTACTTTCCTTTTATGACCGTACGAAAACCCCAACATCAAGTTAGGTCACAAACCGACCATCCTGTGATTGAGAAATTCTTATCCAAAAAGTTTCGCAACCAAGCATGTCTTCTATGCCATGAATCCTTGAAAGCATGGAGAAAGCTCTTAATTGCGGTGGTATTGAAACAATAGGAAAAAATAGAACTCCGGATGATGACGAAGTTGTTGAATCATCTGAAGATTTTCCTGGCATGAATTGTTATTTTGCAAATGATCATCAAGATGTTGAGCTTGAAGAGATGATCTCTGCCAGTGTTGTTTATGATTTTCTTAAATAATTTGAGGAAGCAAAACTGGAACTTGTGGAAACTCTGAAAGGTCTAGACATGTTACGAACTGAGTTGAAAAACGTTTCTGCTGACCTTGTTCTCATGAAGTCTCATGTTCGTGATCTTCTCAATGAGGATAGGTTCTCGCAAGAGTTCGTGAACACAGTTGATGACAAATGCTAGGGTCTCAATACCAATGAAGAGTCTGAAAAAATCTAGTTTTTTTGTTTACGCTTATGTACTAGGAAACTTCTTGTGAGGATTTATCCTTGTGTTCGAGAAGGATAAATAGGGTTTGGTATATCATATATTGTGATTACACATGGTATTTCCAACGATTTTCATTTTGAATGTTTTTAGATTTATTTATTTAAATTCTAGAGTTTTTGGAATATGAGCTTGCAATATGTGATCATTATTGGTTTAATATATTGCAAAGTCTTATAAGATATATGTGTAGCATGGAGACTAACCCAATTCCCATAGGCATTATGGAGTTAAGTTTTAAAATCCAAATTTAAATGATGAGGGTACCAAGTACACCACAAACTTTTCGATATATCAACCTATAAGTCCGATACTTTATGTGGTTGTCTACGGACAAAGAAGTCGAGACAACAGAACAACAAGAAATTCACTTGATAATAGTTACAGGAGAAGACCGATTTAACTATATTGATTATTATCAAGTTCTTGATTAGCGTACAAGTGTAATTTACTTTATTATAACTAATCAATAACTATAATGCAGAAGTAAAGTAAATGACACAACAAGATTTTTTTAACGAGGAAACCGAAAATGTAGAAAAACCCCGGCTATACAAAGACACTTCCAACTTCGTATAGTTGAGACCAAGTAAACTACCCCTAGTTACCTAGTTTCCTCATTATCCTGCGCCTACAACTAATCTGGCCAACGCATATGAGTTTTAAGATAGAGTCCACTATCTTAAGTTGTTCCAATCTCTCTGAATACCTTAAGCACTCAATCCTTTCGATCATCTTCCAAACAATAAATGACTAGATAATCTGTTTGGTATCCACTCTTCTATCTCAGGAAATCAATCAGAGATATTGATGTTGAGTGTGACAAAGACTTTTATGTTTAAATCAATAAACTCCTTTATCGGGTTTTAGATCTTCCAAGATCTGGATTAAACAAGTTAACCAGATTTAGTCAAACAGAACTACCAGATTCGGATACTGAAGAGTACCACCAAATGATAACTTGTTAATCTAAATTACGACTAGCAATAACAAGTCTATCAAAAGATAAACTAGATCTAGTTGAATCCCATACGATCAAGTTTGTGCATGAAGCAAATCAGGAAGAGACAAAACCAAAAAGAAACATATTTTTGTCTTCACTCTTCAATTGTCTTCTGTACCTGCACAATAATAAACTTGATTCCTGACTTATGATCGATCATACACAGAACGGAGCCGGTTAACGATGGATGATTACAAGTCAATGTTAAACTCATGATATAGTTTAAGTGACCTTATGTCAGAAGAGAGGCTCTCAAGAATAATCAAACTAGGTGCATATCAAGAGCTAACCACCGTTAGTCAATCAATTTAATAATCAAAAACTAAAACAATAATGCAATTCTAGTTTCCCACCAACGGTACTATTAGACGCTTCTTGATCCCAAAAAAGTCTTTAAACTAGCGGACATAAGATATTTCATCTAATTAGGTTACTCTCCTCTCCAAGATAGTATTACGAGAATACTATTAGTCGGCTACACTAGAAACAACAAAGATGAAGGTTGCCTGGCTCACGATAGGTTTGTACGAAGAACAAACTTCACTATTTATAGACCAAGGTAGTTTGCACACCAAGGAATTTCCATAACCGAAGATATTATTAAGATTGCAATACAGAACCTGAATTCGGTTTAATGAAATCCAACCAATATCCAACTGTATAACCGAAATCTTCATGGAAAACTCAATATTGCTAGCACTTAACTTATATATCTTTCCAGAGACATGTTTTGATTGCTGGTAAAACAAAACATATTAATTTCAAAAATCTCAAAAATATTTTCTACTATTTCGGTTTGGGATCCCACATCAAGTAATATCTTTGAACAATTAAGAAATAAGATTTCACCACATGTTCAAATTACTCAATATGTCAACAACTTGAACTTTCCTATATTGCAAACCCAATTTCAAAATCACACAAATCCTAAAGTGTACGTGACTTGGAGAAATCAAATTTGCCTATTGGTACTGGTTCCACCAGGATACCTAGAACAAGATAGAATCGGTTCTACCTTAACTCCCAATATAGGTAGGGATCCGTTTTACCTTGACTCCATACATAAGCTAGGATCGGTTCCACCTTGATTCCATATATAGGTTAGGATCGGTCCAACCTTAAGATGTTCAATGAAAACCGGACCATCAATCTTTTGATTTTCTTTCGACTACGAATCAAGTTCGTACGTCTACTTCCTTAAACTCATGTAATTAAACATAGTTTTCTAGGTATGAAATCAAGCCTATGTTCACTACACAATCTAGTAACGTGTTGCAAAGATTATGTCGATGTCACAATTCCAACGTTCAAAAGATCAGCATTATACTTCTTAGTTCATACACCAATATAAAACACTTATCACTATTGATATATTGTTCCTTGAAACTTTGATCACAATACGATGATCGAGTCTATTATACTAGAGTTTCATATATATAACTTCGCATGTTATGTTTTCAATCACCAGCAACTTGAAAGATTATGATATAGAAATGGAAACAAGTCAAGTCATGTATTACTAACCTCAAGTGGAAGGATGATATTATCGTCAATGTCGATACGTCTTCGGAATCTTTAGGTCTTCAGAGTAATACTTGTTGAAAAACCGGGGGTCTAACAACCACACCCAATATTTCGTTTACGCAATTTGTATAGACTAACTCCAATATATTTCCAAGATAATCAACTAGACATTCAGACTCAATCAAGGAAAATACATCCAAGAGTTATATCTCAATTTCTCAAAACAATTTGCAATAGAACAAATAGAAATCTGTGAGCCGGATTAATATGAGAAATAACTTGGATGGTACCAAAGACCAATATCCAAGCGCGAATCAATTTCAATCAAAAACCAGAGGTTGGATTATCTAATTGATTGAACTACGCACAACCTGTGATATTTCAATTATATAAAGAATATAATGCGGAAAAGAAATAACACAAACACCATAAATTTTGTTGATGAGGAAACCGTAAATGCAGAAAAACCCCGGGACATAGTCTAGATTTGAACACCACACTGTATTAAACCGCTACATACTCTAGCCTACTACCAATTAACTTCGGACTGGAATGTAGTTGATCCCTAACTAATCTCACTCTGATTAAGGTACAGTCGCGTTCCTTACGCCTCTTGAACCACGCCAGTTTCTGCGCACTTGATTCCCTTAGATGATCTCACCCACAACTAAGAGTTGCTACGACCCATATTCGAAGACTTGATAAACAAATCTGCCTTACACATAAAAGTCTATTGAATAGATAAATTTACTCCCACAGAAATACCTACGAGTTTTCGTTTCGTCTTTTGATAAATCAAGGTGAACATGAACCAATTGATACACCGGTCTTATATTCCCGAAGAACAGCCTAGCAATATCAATCACCTCATAATAATCTTAATCGTATGGAAACGAAACAAGATATTTTGGAATCACAAACGATGAGATGAAGATGTTTGTAACTACTTTTTGTCTTGCCTATCGAAGATTAAATCTCGAGCAAATCTTAGAGAAGATAGTACTCAACACGATAGAACAAAGTAAGATCAGAACACACAACTACAGAGAAAATAGTTGGGTCTGGCTTCAGAATCTGAATGAAGTCTTTACGTCGTTAAATTATAATGGTTTTAGGAAAAACCTAGGTTAAAGGAGAATCGACTCTAGTCGCAACTAGTATCACACACGAGGTGTGGGGATTAGGTTTCCAAGTTGCTAGAGTTCTGCCTTATATACTCTTCAAATCAGGGTTTACAATCAATGCTACCTTGGTAACAAATCATTCAATATTCACTGTTAGATGATAACCTGATTAGAGTCAAGCTAATATCTTTCAACCGTTAGATCGAACTTAACTTGTTATACACAAATGAAATGTGACTTCATTTGGGTATGAGTAACCGTACCTAAATGTGTGCACATGGTTGGCTCAACAATAGTTAACTGAAGTTATCTATATGAACACTTTCATATCAACCTTGTTCATCTTAATCACAACTAGATCAAATGACTCAAGAACTAGTTATGGAGTTGTTCAATTGTTTATATTCTCATAGAAGTATACAAGACACAATTGAAGCAAAATCGATTTTGATTCACTTGAGTCAATTCATGAACATTAGCTACGGTTTGAAAAAGATTGCATTACTTATTATATAAATATATTTGTTCATGAACAAACCGATTTTAGAACTTAACCCACTCAAGTATGAAAACACGTACGCATACTTAGAGTTCCTGACTTGGTTTGAGTTTGCCAGTATGCGAACGGGTACGCATACTGTCCTACATGACCAACCTCAGTTGAATTCTCGAAATTGAATTTTTAAGCCGGTGCGCATATAGGTATGCACACTAAGTTCCCGGACTTCAACTATCAAACCAGTACGCATACGGGTATGCACACATGGTTCTCGGACTTTGAATAAGTTGCAACATTTAGCATACAAGTACGCATATTGTATTGTATCCAATCAATGGTTAATTTTCCTAAGCTCCATGTTAATCATTGAAACATTATTGGAAGACGGGAATAGCCGTCTCACACAAACTATTAGCTTCAAAGCAATTTTCAAGTGATCAATAGATCAATACGAAACATTTCGAGTCTACATCAAATGACTGTCTCACACAAATCATGTAAGATTTTACCAGGCGATTTTCACATGATCATCTTTTGACTTTTGTCAAGAATAAAGATAAACTTGGTTAAAGCCAAAGCTTACAACACATATTTCGAGAAATATGTAAGCGAGTTAAATTCATCTCGAAATATCAAATGTGTATAAAGTAAAGTATATACAGCTATACGAATTTTATCTCAATAGGAGATAGAATAGAAATGGGATTCTGAGTGATAGATGAGTTCAAGACTCCATATACCTTTTGTTAATGAAGTTCCGCAAGCTCCCCTTAGTAGTTCTTCGTCTTCAATGATAAACGCCGTGAAGTCTAGAGCTCAACTACACATTATATCCTAATCCGACACATAGCTATAAGTAGACTAGAAATTAATACTTATAGTTTTGGCAACTAAACTTGACAAACAAGCTTGATATGGCAACGCTTGCGAGTTCGACTGAGCAGTGCTCTAACAATCTCCCCCTTTGTCAATTTAGTGACAAAACTATCAATATATGTGGAATATAAAATAAATAAACTTTGTAGCTTCTCATCCAAATGCTTGATTTCCTTAGTTCTTCAACATTCCTTGAATTCTTTGTCACTCCAAGTACTCCAGTGATTCTGAACGTGTTCAACTCAGCATCATAGTTGTTGAAGATTTGTAGCCATAACAATAATTACTCCAAGTACTTCAGTGATTCTCAATCATTGTTATACAGTGTCATTGTATTATTACACAACATCAAAGTTCAATTGTATCACAACTTTGACAATAATACTTAGTCAACACTTCATCTCATAATGAAAACCACTCCCTCTTACATAATGATCCGCGAACCATATGTATTTGTAGTGTGAACTACACAATAATTCTCTCCCTTTTTATCAATATAAATTGGCAAAGGTATGAAAACTAGCGGGATCATAATGAAATTCTCATAGAGATACTTCATGACTAAAAGAGAACATATCAACTTTGTTTTGATGATTTCACATAGTCAAAACTTAGTGTATTCATCAAGAAGTTTATAAATATACAAGATAACTCCTACAATATTCCACAGCAGCACTCCCCACAAAGATTTGGCAATAAAGCATAAGTTCAATTAAGAACTCTCCCCCATAAAATGCCACTCCCGAAAGAACAATAAGAGCGACCTTACTTTCACAAGAAAATAAGGATTTCTAATTTGGACATTAGAAAATCACATGAAACATGAATTTGTATCCAAAAAACTCAATTAAATTAACCACAAGAGAACCCATGATTAATTTAATCGGAAATGCTCAACATAAGAGAACTTACGAAGCCATGTAGTACTTTCACATAGAAGTGGATCATGGAAAGATCAATACTGCGGAATATTCAAAGATTCATTCTATATTGCATCAATATTTGCATAATGATATCATAGACTTAATATTTGCAATTTAAAAGTGCATTCTATTTTCCATCAATATTTGCATAATGACATAATAGACTTAACTTTTGTCATGTATGGGACAATCATAGTTCACGGATGCAAACACACATATCCCATAATAATTTTTGCAATATATAAAACCAATAAAGATTAATACTGCAAAATCATCTTCCAAATAAACTTTAGAATTTAAATAAATAAATCTAAAAACATTGCAAGATGAAAATTATTGGCAATAGCAATGATGGTTATTTTTCAATTTGTAGTAAGATGATTCGTTCACTCAGATTTGTTGAGAATTTGTTTTAAGATTTAATAAAGAAAATAAGGAAAAATATATATACAAAATTTGTCACAGGATGAAGAGATACCGGGATTCGGGATTCCACTGCTTTTCATATTGTTGTGGTTCAGTCATTAACTCTAAACAATATAGCTCAAACAAAAGAAGTTCTGACTCTAGTTCTATGCCAAAAATAGATTTCGTAAAATATTATTTGTAAGTTAAAAGCATGACGCATCTAAAGTAATTAAAACTAAGCATGCGACATCTAACAAAATAACAAATAATTAATTGAAATCATAAAACAATTAAATCTATGCAAAAATTCAATAAAAGAATTAATTCATTTACCACAATCATGAAAAGTTGCTTCCTCCGTTGTCCCAGTGATGGGGTCTAGCTCCACATGGTGAAAACACTCTCAAAATAATTTTTCATTGCTCAAAAAGGTGTTTACAAGGAGAAAAGGTATAAAACAGTGTATTTGCAACAGTTATAATTGTTACGAAACCCACTGTTACAGAGAACCTAACAGAACTGTTGCGAACTCAAAATAATTGTTGGAAAAATTGTTACAAAGTTATTGAGTTTGAAAGTATAGGTCACGGTTTTTCTGCGACTGCTTTTAACTGCTGTTTCGTGTTCTTCTTCTTCTTCAATGGCAGCAGCAGAGACAAGCTCTGCAACTCCCAATCCTCAGCCTCTGTTCGAACCCCTAACTCTCCATCCCCACTCATAACCCTTAGAACCCTTTATATACTCTTCAGAATTAAAAATACTCGCCAATAACTCCGAATAATCTTCATTACTCGATAATATTCTTCACTGCCAGTCACGGGATTTCTTCCATTTTTACAGCTTCTCACGCGTCTGTATCCATCCAACATACTCTTAACGGACTCATACACATCATAGAATATGATATACATGCTCTGACCTCGTGCAATCTTTCCAAGAATAAAGAATATCCCGAGAATAACTCATGGGGATATATGATGCTCTGTTTTCTTCTAATCGGTGATACAACCGTACTTTGACGAGTCTAAGAGGATTACCAGCCCTGTTTGCGGTTAGCAGGCCCAAACCAAGCTAAAACTTCGATTGAATTTCACCAGAAACTTTCCAAACCAAATCCAGAATATTTTTCCCGTGAACACGCAACTCTGTTTCCTTCTCACCGATTATCTGGTCCAACTGGATTGATTTTGAATATCACACCACGTTTGTTAAGCCCATATGAACAAATCCAATCAAATTCAGCCGTTTAGTCTCACTGAAACGAGCTCAAATCGCAACCCTAATTTCGGCAGCTGAAGGTTGGTTTTTCCCACCGGTTTTCATAATTCAAATGAAGAAGAAAGGGTATCCCCCTAACCAAACTGGGGGTGCGACTAGCAGGTGCCCAACTGAGGTGCCCCTTAGTAATTGAGGTGCCCCTTAACCAACGGTGAGAGTCCGAATAACACTTGTCCTCCAAGGATGCCCCGACTTTTCGAGCCGAAATTTCCAAAAATATTTATTTCCAAAAAAATACCTATAAACACACAAAACACCATAATAAGGACGAAAACGAGTACTAACAATATGAAACATTGAGGAAAAATTAGACATATATATATATGCGTCTATCAAATGTGTAATCACAATATAAGTTATTCCAAACCCTAGTTATCCTTCTTAAAACACAAGAATAATGATGAACGTAGTTAAAGAAAAAAGCTTTCTAACACATATTTCGAGAAATATATAAGCGAGTTAAACTCAGCTTGAAATATCAAATGTGTAAAATGTAAAGTCTATATATCGATATGACTTAGTCTCAATAGGAGATAAAATTAAATAGAATTCTGAGTGATAGATAAGTTTTAGTCTCCACATACCTTTTTTGATGAAATTCCTCCAAGCTCTCCTCAGTAGATCTTCGTCTTCAATCGATAAACTACGTGAAGTCTAAAGCTCAACTACACATTCTATCTTAATCCGAGACATAACTATAAGTAGACAAGAAATCAAGACTTATAGTTTTGATCACCTAAATTTGACAAACAAGCTTGAGATAGCAACGCTTGCGAGTTCGACCGAGCAGTGCTCTAACAATCTCCCCCTTTGTTAATTTTAGTGACAAAACTATCAATATATATGGATTACAAAATAAATAAACTATGTATCTTCTTATCCAAATGCTTGATTTCCTTGGTTCTTCAACATTACTCGAAATCTTCGTCACTTCCAAGTACTCCAGTGATTCTGAACGTGTTCAACTCAGCATCATAGTTGTTGAAGATCCTAGCCATAACAATAAGAAAACCATTGTTTTAATTATTGTTATACAATGTCATAGTATTATTACACAACATCAAAGTTCAATTGTATCACAACTTTGACAATAATACTACCCCACCCCCCCCCCCCCCCCCCCCCCCCCCCCCCCCCCCTTAATCAATACTTCATCTCACAATATTCAAAGATTCATTCTATATTTCATCAATATTTGCATAATGATATCATAGACTTAATCTTTGCAATTCAAAAGTTCATTCTATTTTCCATCACTATTTGCATAATGACACAACAGACTTAACTTTTGTCATGTATGGGACAATCATAGTTCACGGATGCAAACACACATATCCCATAATAATTTTTGCAATATATAAAACCAATAAAGATTAAATGCAAAATCATCTTCCAAATAAACTTTAAAATTTAAATAAATAAATCTAAAAACATTGCAAGATGAAAATTGTTCGCAATAGCAATGTGTAATCACAATATATGTTATTCCAACCCTAGTTATCCTTCTTAAAACACAAGAATAAATTCTCACAAGAAGTTTCCAAGATGAAAATATAACTCCTAAGAAGAACAAAACTGAAGGTCTTCAAACATAACCAGCAACCAGAGATCGAACAAAAACAAGTTCATCAGTTGCTTTCTTCAGTTCGTTTTTCAGAAATTCAAGATTCTTTGTTGCAATTTCAAGTTGTTCACGTAAAACCCCAAAATCTCGAAGAAGATTTCCCAACAATTGAGATGACATCTGAACTGGAAGTTTGTTTTCATGATCAACTGCATGGTAGCAGGATATGATAACGGGGTTCTCATGAAACTCAAAAACCTTGGCCTATTCAACTTTGTCTTCCTTTTTGCATTCATCTGTTGTGTACACATCAAAAAATTCAAGAGAACTCTTGAAGTTAGGGAACGTTTATATATCCGGAGAAGAGTACAACCATGATACATATATGTGAGTGCTTCATAGGGAAACCCTAGGGTTACTCGTTTACGTTATGTAAGGGTCGGGTGCAGGCTCAAAAACCAAAAAGCCAATGGAGCCTATTTTATAAATATGTTTTGATAAAAACACATTCTAATAACAGAACAGTTTAGCTCAGAAGTGAGCACAAGGTAATTTTTGAAATCAACAAATCAACTATCATTAGGAAGAAAAACGAGGGTTTTTTAAGGTACGCAACAAAGAGAATATTCTCAAGAGTTATTGATCAAATATAATCCATTACGTAATAATTAACCGGCACAAGGCTCAACAGTAAAATGATCATTTTATTCTTAAACCGAAAAACAGATACAACAAAGACCATTTTGTCAAGAAGAAGATCTTCTTGAGAATTATGAGCATCCTCACACAGTCTCAAAGAGGATGCTCACTTGTAAGCAGTCAAGTTGTAACTTGACGAGCATATAACTCATCAAGGGTATTGACATTTTCCCTTTTTCTTTCTTGAAAATTTTCAAAAAAGTCAATAAGGTTAGTCACAATAGAATTAACAAGAAGAGAACAAGTGATACCCGAAGCTGCTGCCTTCCTTACATTCTTAATGTTGTGCTTGAGTCTGTTTATAATGGTCTTTAGTTCCGAAACACGATTATTGATATGAATATACTCAGGAACGATTGACGCTTTTGATCCAACACTTCCTTTATTCACAGAGGAAAAGTTCGAAGAAGTTTTCTTGCTCATTGGATCAACAAGGCGGTCATTTGGTATAACAAATTTCTTTTTACAATTGTAGAAAGACTTTGTGTTATGTTTACAGGCAAGACTTGGCTCATCACAACACTTTTCTTGTCTGAGAGTTGGACAATTAAGACCAGTAATATGAGAAACTGGTTTGATTACTTCCTTAGACATCCAAATAAGAATGTTATGAAGTTTTTCATTCCATAAACGAAAACGACATCTCCTCTCAAGATGACCTTTGTTTCCGCAATAATAACATTTCTATGAAGAGTTATTAACTTTTCTCATATGACTAGTTTTAGGAGGGAGACAACCTTTTTTTGTTACGACTTCTGCTGTCGAAGGTAAAGTTTCACTTTTTCCATCAGTGGAACTCTTTTGTTGGAGGTTGTCATTGGCGCAGACAAATTTGATCATACCACAGCTTGGAGCATCTATTCCTTCATAGCCCAAACCTCGTGTATGACGAGCTAGCATTGAACTTTTTCAAGTTCTCCTGCAGAGATTTGACCTTATTAAGAGCATATTTTAGGTCAGTCTCTAATTGTTTTTCTTTAGCGAGAAAAACGATTTCTCTGTCACTAAAATAATTTTGCTGAGAGTCACATCTTGCTTCAGATTCAGCAAGTTCTTCTTTCAATTTAAAAAGATTTCGACGAATATTTTCACATTCATAATTCTTTGAACGCACATCTTCTTCTCGGTCTTTAAGAAGGGATTGTAAGATATTATATCCATAATCAAAACCTTTAAAGAGCTTTCTCATTTTCTTGTTTTCTAGACAAAGAGGAGTCAGAAACTCAGCCAAACAAGATGTTGACTTCTTTTTCTGTATGAGATGGTCAAAAAGATTGAATATTGAGACTTCCTCATTAACATCGTATCTTTCGTATCAATCACTTTCATCAGAAAGATCATCCAACTGTTCATCTAGGCGCGTTTCGCAGTTATACACAGTTTCCGACCATGGAGAGGATGAGGAAGATTTCTCAGGAGAAGCAGAGCTTTGAACCAAGTCAAAACGTTTCTGGACTGGTGATAAGTTGTTTGAGACAGCACTACGGTCCATATAGTCAGATTTCTACACACACAAACTTATGAGGTCTTGAACGTGTTTGCCTGCTCTGATACCAATTGAAAAACCGGGGGTCTAACAACCAAACCCAATATTTCGTTTAGGCAATCTGTATGTACTAACTCCAATATATTTCCAAGAGAATCAACTAGACAGTCAGACTCAATTAAGGAAAATACATCCAAGAGTTATATCTCAATTTCTCAAATCAATCTGCAATCGAACAAATAGAAATCTGCGATCCGAATTAATATGAGAAATAAATTGGATGGTACCAAAAGACCAATATCCAAGCGCCAATCAATTTCAATCAACAAACAAAGGTTGCATTATCTAATTAATTGAACTACTCACAATCTGTGATATTTCAATTATATAAATAATATAATGCGGAAAAGAAATAACACAGACACCATAAATTTTGTTAACGAGGATTACGCAAATGCAGAAAAACCCCGGGACCTAGTCCAGATTTGAACACCACACTGTATTAAGCCGCTACAGACTCTAGCCTACTACCAATTAACTTCAGACTGGAATGTAGTTGAGCCCTAACCAATCTCACACTGATTAAGGTACAGTCGCGTTCCTTACGCCTCTTGAACCATGCCTGATTCTGCACACATGATTCCCTTAGATGATCTCACCCACAACTAAGAGTTGCTATGAACCAAAGTCGGAGACATGATAAACAAATCTGTCTCAGACAAAAAAGTCTATTGAATGGATAAATCTGTCTCCCACAGAAATACCTACGAGTTTTTGTTCTGTCTTTTGATAAATCAAGGTGAAAATGAACCAATTGATACATCGGTCTTATATTACCGAATAATAGCCTAGTAATATCAATCACCTCACAATAATCTTAATCATATAGAATCCAAACAAGATATTATAGAATCACAAACGATGAGATGAAGATGTTTGTGACTACTTTTTATCTTACCTATCAGAGATTAAATCTCGATCAAATCTTAGAGAATATAATACTCAACACTATAGAACAAAGTAAGATCAGAACACGCAACTACAGAGAAAATAGTTGGGCCTGGCTTATGAATCCCAATGAAATCTTTAAGTCGTTAACCTATAATTGTTTTAGGAAAAATCTAGGTTAATGGAGAATCGACTATAGTCGCAACTAGTATCACACATGAGGTGTGGGGATTAGGTTACCAGTTGCTAGAGTTTTCCCTTATATAGTCTTCAAATCAGGGTTTGCAATCAATGCTACCTTGGTAACAAAGCATTCAATATTCACCATTAGATGAAAACCTGATTAGAGTCAAGTTAATAACTTTCAACCGTTAGATCGAACTTAGCTTGTTATACACAAATGAAGTGTGACTTAGGTATGAGTAACCGTACCTAAACGTGTGCACATGGTTGGCTCAACAATAGTTAACCGAAGTTAGCCATATGCACACTTTCATATCAAACTTGTTCATATTAATTACAACTAGTTCAAATGAATCAAATGAAACTAGTTATGGAGTTTTTCAATTGTTTATATCCTCGTAGAAGTATACAAGACACAACTGAAGCAAAATCGATTTTGATTCACTTGAATCAATTCATTTATTATAGCCAAAGTTTGCAAAAGATTGCCTTCCTTATTATATAAATAAATATATTTGTTCATGAAAAAACCGATTTTAGAACCTAACCCAATCAAGTATACAAATGGGTACACATACTTAGAGTTCCGGACTTGGTCTGGGTTCGCCAGTATGCAAACGGGTACGCATACTGTCGTACATGACCAACCTCAGTTAAATTCATGGACTTGAACTGTAAAAACGGTACGCATACGGGTATGCATACTAAGTTCCCGGACTTCAACTATCAAACCAGTACTCATATGGATATGCATACTATGGTTCCCGGACTTTGAATAACTTGCAACAGTTAGCATCCAAGTACGTATATTGTGTTATATACAATTAATGGTTAATTTTCCTAAACTCCATGTTAATCATTGAAATATTCTTGGAAGAATGGAATAGCTGTCTCACACAAACTACTAGCTGGTAGGCTCGGAAACCTACAATAATATACTGCAAGTGCACAACGTCTAACTAGTAGACAATGGCAAGTACAGGTCGTTCCCACGAGGAGTGTGAAATACTCTACCAATTAATACCAAAAATTAAGTAATCAACGAAATAATGTTTTAAGGATTTTTAGAAATTCGGAACAAAATGAAATGATAAAATAATTTAAAGATAAACAAAATGAGTGTGGGTTATTAGGGTTTTCGGTTTCCACCAATTAATTATGCAAACTCTACTATTTGTTAAAAATATATTCCATGCATTTTCAAATATTGTTTCTCCGCTATAGTTTTCTTCACTTCATGGATAGCGATTCTAAAGCATTACCTATCAATCCTAAAGCATATCACGTCAAGGATTTTAACCAAAGCACGCCATATCAATTGAAAAGCATAAATAATCAATGAAATCACATCAACAATAAAATACCAAGCTATATGAAGAAAAACTACTAGTCATTGAAATCATTATTGAGCATATAAATATAGAGTTTACATAATTTATTGGTTTCTACCTAAACCCTAACATAACACTAGCTAGAAATGGCTTTCTCAAAAGCCATAAATATTAAAATTAAACTCTAGCTAATGAAAAATGAAGAATCGAAAACAAAACTTCAAAACACTTCATTCGTTGCGGCACTGTGGCCGGGTATGAAACAATTTTAGGCTGCTGATATATATGGAGATACCAGGCCAGCTACATTTTGTCATTTTTTTCATTGTGGTTGCTGATATATGGAAATACCAGGCCAACCTGGTTTCATCATTGTGGTTGCTGATATATGGAAATACCAGGCCAACCCCATTTCATAACTGTGGTTGCTGATACATGGAAATACCAGGCCAACCCGGATACTGATACATGGAAATACCAGGCCAGCATAATAAGTGCTGCTGATATATAGAAAACCAGGCCATCATAATTGATCATTGTGGTTGTTGATACATGGAAATACCAGGCCAACCACATTTCATCATTGTGGTTGCTGATATATGGAAGTACCAGGCCAACCACATTTTTCCATTTTCGTCGCAAACACCATTAAGTCTCACATTTTGTTGTTTATTCGATGGATGGTCGAATTCACTTGTACTTTCTACAAAAGCACTAAAATAGTATTAGTAACTAAAATATTGTATCATAGCTAATATAAATATGGGTATAAAATGTAGCATATACATGCTTATCATTAGCTACAAAGCAATTTTCAAGTGAGCAATAGATCAATACGAAACATTCCGAGTCTACATCAAATGGCTGTCTCACACAAATCATGTAAGATGTTACCAGGCGATTTTCACATGATCATCTTTTGATTTTAGTAAAGAATAAAGATGAACTTGGTTAAAGCGAAAGCTTACCAATACATATTTCGAGAAATATGTAAGCGAGTTAAACTCAGCTCGAACTATAAAATGTGTATAGAGTAAAGTCTATATAGCTATACGACTTTTGTCTCAATAGGAGATAGAATAGAAATAGACTTCTGAGTGATAGATGAGTTCCAGTCTCCACATACTTTTTGTTGATGAAGTTCCACAAGCTCCCCTTAGTAGTTCTTCGTCTTCAATCGATGAAAATCGTGAAGTCTAGATCTCAACTACACATTATATCCTAATCTAAGACATAGCTATAAGTAGATTACAAATCAAGACTTATAGTTTTGGCAACTAAACTTGACAAACAAGCTTGAGATAGCAACTCTTGGGAGTTCGACCGAGCAATGCTCTAACACTTGTATGTCTCAACATTTATAAACTTCCTAATCTAACCTAACAAATTTGACTCTAGTAATATAATCAAGCAACTCTAATTGAGTCTTGATACTAAAATATGACAACCAACCTTGACATACCAACGTTTGTTGGGTTCAACTGAGCAATGCTCTAACAAAAATATTTTCCTAACTATAAACACCATCTTGGAACCAAGTCAAGACCTACGAACTTTTGGATATGAAGCCGTGTTCGAAAAGGTCTAACCATAATAAAAACTATTGAGAAGTTTGAAAAAGAAATAACATTCATATTCGGGAGGATTACTGGGTTCCTAACAACGGAAACCAACTAGCCAGACTTTTAGAGACTATGGACTACAACTACGTGAGTGATGTTATTGGTACCAATGGAGATTGGGATGTCAACATTGTACAATATTTTTCCTCAAGATGTTATCTCAAAAATTCAGTGCATTCAACCTAACATAGAGAGAGAAGATAGATTAAGATGAAACCATACTTTGACAGGAGAGTTCACAAATAAATCCTTGTACCCACTCTTAAGGGTACTAATTCGTCTAACAATAGGTTAAGGTATGTGGATTGGTCTCTAGATGTTGCACAAAGAATTAAATTTTTTGTCTATAAAGTTCTCAATAATATGTTGCATATGTAGGTGATAAAAGAACTATAATCATTAGCAAGTGTCATGTTGTAACCGCAATGGAAACCTGACACATATGCTAATCACTTGTCCTTTTGCCTGGAGTGTCTGGTAACTAGTTTATTTTTGCTTATAACCCATTTCTTCCAGATGTTCAAAACCACCAACTTTTACATATTGGATGTTAAGTTAAATAATAAAACTCATTGGATGGAATGAGGAATGTAGTGATTGGGAAGCAATATGACATTATGAAAAGGCAGATGTACAAAAGTTTTTAGAGACCAAAATCCAAATATCAAACAAGCGGCCTTTGAAATAAATCTTACACTGAAAACATACACAGGAAAGAACGTCTCAAACCACACTAATCATCATGTATCCAATTTTTATGTAAACCATGCAATGTAACTTTAAAGGGGTCTTTAAACGTCATCACTATTGGAATGGTTACGCGTTATTGGCTTGGAAATTACAAGGAAGCCAAGATATAAATGATAGAAGAAACGAAAGAAATGTTGTGGACAAAATCTCTAAGGCTTAATGGAATGGAGCAATAAGGGGACTACAAAGATGATATCTCATAAGATTCAAAAAGCAAAGACAAACCAAGATCTATTACACTAATGTAAAAATTATTCAAGCTCAAATATAGTAAAATTTAATTTTGTGAATGGAATGTAAACCAAGTGTATGCTTCTTTTAGCTGAACCAAAAATATGGGCTTCTTAAGAGTTCATCAAAAAACTAAGGCTCCAAGGTATGCATTAAAATTTTATTCATAATTCTTATGATGTAAATAAAAGAAATATTTGGATTCTATGGAGCTCTTCAATAAATACTCCAAAGATTTTATCAAATACTAAACAAGCAATAACAGTGGAAGTAGGTGATGCTGTAATTACTGGTGTTCATGCTGCCACACTCACAATAAACAAAAGAGAACTATGGCAAGAAATGGAGAGTGTAAGTACCATAAATAAACCATGTCTTGTCATTGGAGATTTCAACATATTAACAAGTGTAGAAAAAAAAAGAGGAGGTCTCAGTCCTCTGAAAATATCCATGAGAGAATTCAATGAATGTTTGAATAATTGTGGACTCATTCAAGCTCCAAAATCTGGTTTGGAGTTTTCTTGGTGCAATAACAGAGCAGGAAAAAAGAGAATACTTTGCAATCTAGATAGAACAGTTTTTAATGATAAATGGCTGGAATTATATCCTAGTTGGGGTTACAAAGTTGGAGTAAGAAGCATCTCAGATCATGAAATACTTTATAGAGTAAATGTTGATATTCTAAAACCTAGGAATATTCCTTTTAGAGCTTTAAAGGTTTGGAAATCTCATCCCGATTTCTTGCAGCAAATTCAAGCTTCTTGGAATACAATGATTAGAGGTAATCCAGTCTTCATCTTCATGAGTAAATTAAAAATCTTAAAGAAAGAGATACAGTTGTGGAATTGGAACACCTTTAGGGATGTTACAAAAAATTTGAAGCAAGCTGAGGAACAAGTATTGCAAGCTACATTGTTGTTTGACAAAAATCCTGAGAATACAGTTCTTTTGAATAATTTAGTTACAGCAAGAGGAAAGCAGGAGGTTCTTATTGAACAACAAAAATAAATAAACCAACGGAAATCAAGAGTGAAGTGGTTGAAAGAATGAGCTTAAAATTCAAATTTCTTTCATATAAATATGAAACTAAGACAAACTCAGAATACAATAGTTGAACTGGAAGATGAAAATGGGAATATAGTAGTTGATCAACAGAAGATTGCTGATATTTTTATCAACCATTTTGAAGAGAAATTTAAATTTCAAGAGATAAGATATAATCAAGATTTTTTTTCAAGACATACCACAATTGGTGAGTGAAGAAGAAAATATGTTCTTAGATGCTATTCCATCTGATAAAGAAGTGAAAAAAGCAGTTTTTGATCTTGATCCAGATAGTGCCCCTGGACCAGATGATTTTGCAGGGTGGTTTTATAGATATGCTTGGAAAATAATGGGAAAGGACTTAACAAAATCTATTTAGTATTGCTGGACAGGTTTATTCATCCCACAAGGATTCAATGCAAATTTTTTATTACTTCTTCCAAAAGTCAAGAATGCAAAAAAAAAACTGGACAATTTAGACCAATTGGTTTAATTAACTTCAGTTTTAAAGTGATTACAAAGATTATATCCTCAAGATTTGGAAGTTTAATACAAAAAATAGCATCACCTCAACAAGGTGCATTCATAAAAGGTAGAAACATACAAGAACAAATTGTTCTTGCTTCAAAATTGGTGAATGAACTTGAAATTAAAAGAAGAGATGGAAACTTAGGCATAAAGCTGGACATTTCTGAAGCTTATGATTCACTCAGTTGGGAGTTCTTATTTCAAGTAATGAGGAATTTTGGCTTTTCAGAAAAAGGAATAAACTGGCTTCATACCTTGCTGAAAGTTGCAAGAATATCAGTTCTGTTGAATGGTGGTCATGTGGGGTACTTTCAAGTAGGGAGGGGACTCAGACAAGGTGACCCCTTATCACCTCTTATATTTGTAATAGATGAAGACTTATTGAGCAGAGCAATATCAAGAATGATTCAGTCAAGACATCTCCAACCTATGATATCAAGAAATGGTGTACAACCATCCCATATCCTTTTTGCAGATGCCATATTTTTGTTCTGCAATGGTGACAAGAGAAATGTTAAAAAGCTAGCTGCACTGCGCAAAGATTATCAAGATGCATCAGGTCAAATCTTAAATTTTGCAAAAAACAAATGTTTCATTGGCGGAACTAGTGATCTGGGAAAGCAACAAATTGCTAATTAATGCAGAATGCCTCTCTCTACATTTCCAGACAAGTACTTGGGTGTTACGCTAACACCAGGAAGAATCAAATCTCAACATGTTTGGAATTGTGTTGAACAAATACAAGCAATCTTAGCTGGATGGATGGGTAAGCTCTTATCATTTCAAAAAAGATTGATATTAGTCAAACATGTGCTCTGTAGCATTCCCATCTACAGTATGTCAGTATATAAATGGCCACAAAGAGTGCTAAAGGAATGTGAACAAATTATAAAAAAAATTATATGGTCAGGAGACCCTACAAAAAGAAAGAGTATTACCCTAAAATGGGACAAGGTATGTTCTCCATTTGAAGAAGGAGGTCTTGGTCTGAGAAGATTGGAAATCATGAATAAATCACTCCTTATGAAGCTTTGGTGGAAAATGCTGAATAGTAAAGAAGAATGGGCAAGATACTTTCAAGAAAAATTCTTAACCAAAAATGGTGAATGGATTGGGTACTATAAAAAATCTTTTATACTTCCAGGATTGAAATGGATTTCAGAAGATGTGAATAATTTCACGAGATGGATAGTGGGTAATGGTGCAAGAATATCAGTTTGGTATGATATATGGATAAAAGAAAAACCATTGTGTGAATTATATCCAGAAAATGCATATCTTAATCAATTCCCTAATATGAAAGTTGAAAATTTAATAATTGAAGGTGAATGGGTTATGCCTACTGAATTATTGGAAATGGTATCAGTTAATCAGCTACCTGTGATCAGTATGGTGGAAGACAAAAGAATATGGAGTGGCACAATTGCTGGGGAATTCACTATCTCTTCTGCTGTGGAATGTATCAGAAAAAAGTATCCTAAAGTGAGATGGTCTTCTCAGGTATGGAATCACTCAGTACACCCTAGTGTTTCAAGTAATATTTGGAAAATTATTAGAAACATTTGCTTCAAGATGTTGTTTTTTTAAACTAGAAAATTCCAATTAGCTTCAAGATGTTGTTTTTTTTTAAAAAAAACTGAGGAATCTCTAGAGCATATACCGTGGAAATGCAACTATAATGAGATAATATGGAACTGGTTAAGAGGCATGTTCAGTTTCAAAAACCCAAGATCTTTTGAATAAGTTTTTAGCTTTGCAAAACATAAAAATCCAGCAATAGGTGAAATCTGGAGAAATGCTGCATTTATAACTCTCAAAGAATTGTGGTTTCAAAGAAATAAAAGTGTGTATGAGGATGAAGTATTCAATAAACACAACATAAAGATAAGAATCTTGAAGCTTACTGCAGAATGTGAAGTAAGAATGAATAAATGTATGTGGAATACAGCTTATGATCTGCAAATATTAAAATGCTTTGGTCTGAAATGCAGAAAGGTCAAAACTTGTATTGTTCAAGAAATTTATTTCAAGCTACCACAAACAAATCAACTACTTCAATGTTGTGATGGAGCTTCAAGAGGGAATCCAGGTTGCTCAAGATATGGTGTTATATCTAGAAATGATAAAGGAGAAGTAGTAATAGCCATTGAAGGAGGTCTGGGGGTTGCAAAAAATTTCTTTGCAAAAATTATGGTAGTCTTATGTGCAGGTGAATGTGCAATCCATAACGGTTTCAGAATTCTTTTATTCAGCTCTGATTCAAAAGCAGCAATAACAACATTCAAAAATGCAAAAGTTCCTTGGTTTGCAATATCTAGATGGGAGAAAATCTGCAATTCTGTTAGTAAATGGGACTGTATTCATAACTACAAGGAAGTGAACTTTTCTGCTGATGACTTAACAAAAGGGGGAGCAAACTTACAGAGAGGAGAATAAAAAATTTACACTAGTAAACCTCCCTTGTAAATCTGGAAAATGAAAAGAAAAAGTACATAGGAGAATTTAGTCCGTAATTCTTTGGTTTTCTTTTGTTCTTGTTTTGAATTTCTTTTTGTAGGCTTGTAACCTTTAGTTGTTTTGGTTATATACTTAGTAAAAAAAAAAAAGAAAATCTCCTCACCATCTTTAATTTTTAGCTAGACATCTTTGCTACGACGCTTGAAAATATATTAGGCATCAGGCATGGGCCAGAGATCACATCTTTAGATCAATAACAAATTATCTTTTCTGATAGTGAAAAATACTAGAACCCCCTACTATATGGGTTCAATATATAGAAACCCCACTAAATGGATCCTCCCCTATCAACTCCATACTTTCACTTTTTGATATTTCTAGGCCGAGAACTTTAGATTTCAGGTCTTGGTAATAAAGTTTAGGGATTGGGGGAAATTCGTAATACCAAAAATGCCCTTTACTATATATACCAAATGAAATAGGCTATAGGTTCATTTTCAGATTCATTTTCATTTTCACTTTCTCTCGCTTCTCTCTCGTCTTTGCTCTGAAGAAAATTAGGGTTCTTTTATCAAACCGAAGAAAACAATTGCAGAGAACAAAAAAAAGATTCTCGCTCCATCGATCTTCGCTGAGGACGTTTACGTATTACAGAAGAACGAAAGTAATCGATTTATAGATTTAATTGATTTGATTCAAACAGGTTTAAGAACTGATCATCAATCTACAAGTTCGAATCAGAGGACGAACTTCAAATCTCTAAAACTCCGGCACAAATTCAATTTGAATCTGAGTATAAAGATAAGTTTATCTTCTTTTGTGCTTCATTTGATACATTTAAGTTGTTCGATTTTGAAAAAGAGGGAGAGAGTAAAAAGCTAAGGTTCCAGTGAAGAGGTCGATTTCGAGAAATTTCAATGACAGAAGTTATTAAAGCAAGTAGTGGAAAACGAAGGGGAAAGACAACAACTGAAGCTTTAAGTACCGAGAAATGAAAAAGAGAAGAGGATGATTTAGATCTTAATCTTTCTAGGTTGTAATCTTTATCTCTTTCAGTAATTTCAATTCTCGGATCTGTTTATGAAAGATCTATTGAATAATATTTTGTTTTCTGAATTTTATTTTTTTGATATTTTTCAGTGATATTCAAGGTATCACTGAAAAGCTCATAAAGATATAAGAAGAAGAGTGAACAAACGATTGCTAGGTAATATCTCTTTTTGTTTGAATTATTTTCAGATATGAAAACTGCGATAAAGGAAAAAGACGATTTCGAATTTGATTTTATTTGATGAATTTAGGGATTTGATGTGTTATAATTTCCTCTTAAGTTTTTAATGTTAATTCGCAAATATCTGATTTCTATTGAACAAATTGTGGTGGAATTTCATGGTTTGAACTTATTTTCTGAATCAGTGTGTCTTCTGAAGTCAAGACAATACTAAGTGATGCCAAATCAAAACTCGAGAAAGAACGGTGAGAGCTTGAACAATTTGATGTTCTTTTAGACCTGATTGTGTATTTGGTTTCGTCACTCTCTTGTAAATTGTTTTATGATGTTTTTAATTACATGCAGACTTTTGTGAAGGCACTTTCAAATAGCTCTAAAGAGGTATAAACACATAACAAATTTGTTAATATTTTGGGTTTACAGACAGTTAGATTATGAGTAAAGATTCTGAGTATGCTGGTTCTGGTGGATTAAATGGTTTGTTTGAATTGCAGTGTGAGAACTCTCTCAAGGATGAGTTTGCCAAGTTCCAGTCAGTTTATGAGAAATTTTCTAAGAAGAAAGCAGTACATTTGCAGGCATTTGAAGGTAACTGTCTTTAAGAATAGGAGATTTCATTTGCTGGTAGATTCTTGTTTGAACTCTTGGTAATGTCAAATTAACACTACAGTAGCAAATATTGGGAAAAAATTATCTGACTAGGAAATCATTGTTGTTCATATCAAAATGTTAGCCTAACTCGTTTGGAAAATGAGATTCATTAATAACGGCACCACTTATTTTGGAATCACACTGAATGTTCAACTAGCGGAGTGTACTCATTGCTTCTGACCAACTAGCGGAGCGTACTCCCTGGGCAAGGCCTGTAAGGTTAAACAACTCGGTTGGTATTCCTCTATAGATTAGTATAAGGTACTTGGAGTTTTGGAACATGTCTAAATTTCGTCATCTGTGCGAACAAAGATTCACTAGTGAATCTTTGAGATCGAACTGTATGTACAACTAGAATGGCTTCGCAAATTTTTCCAAAAGGTATTAGATAGATGAACTAATTATCATTTCGATCCACTTAAAAATACTGAAACTTAAGAACTGTATGATTTACTCAGGTAAAGACATCCTTTTTGCATTTTAGTGTTTTTTGATTCAAGTTGCTTGATGTTTGATGTTTCAGGTGGCTGTTTCACGTGGTTTGAATGGGATTGGACTTGCTATAGTTATACCAGCTATTCAGTCCCTTGTGGCTGACTCAACTTATGACCATAATCGCGGTGTAGCTTTTTGGTGGCTTCAGGTAACAGGAAATATAGGGACAATTCTCGGTGGTCTGTTGTCAGTTCTTCTAACTTCCACATCATTCATGGGTATTGCTGGTTGGAGAATTTCCTTCCATCTTGTTGCAATTATTAGTGTTATCGTTGGAATTTTATTGGGATTGTTTGCCAAAGACCCTCGGTTTGTAGATAAAAGTAGTACAAATGGTTCAAGTTTTGCAAAATCATTATTGTTAGAGTTCAAGGAATTGTTTCAACCAACAAAATCGGTGATGAAAATCCCGTCCTTCCAGATTATTGTAGCACAGGGAGTTGGTGGATCATTTCCATGGTCAGCTTTGTCGTTCGCACCAATGTGGTTGGAACTTATTGGCTTCACTCACAAATAAACATCACTTCTCATGGGTATGTTTACAGTTGCTAGTTCTATTGGGGCACTTCTCGGAGGAAAGATGGGGGATGTACTCTCCGTCCGTTTTCCGAATGTAGGCATGATCATTTTATCTCAGATAAGTTTTATGCTGCTAGGTTTGCCTGATGATACCAACACTGCATTCAGACACGACCTAATTTTGTTCATCATGGGTTTGTTCATAACCTGGAATGCTACTAAGCTGATTCAATAAATCATTATATAATCATTTACGTTGTTGCATTATAAGTTAAATATTTAGTGTTTTTGCTTTATATGTACAAAGATATTTCAAATTTACATGCCATATGTATATGTAATTGTTGGTTACACATGCCATATGCATGTGTAACTCCTAATTACACATTCTACATGCATGTGTAATTCTCGGTTACACTACCCATATCCATGAGTAAGTCCTAGTTACACATGCTAAAATGAACAACAAAATTATTTTTTGCATCAATTGATTTTGCATTTCTGAATCTAAGTGCATTGTTGGATATCTTTGCTTATGCATTTAATTTTTGTTGATTGCTTCAGAAGGGCTTAAGCACAAAGTGTTTGAGGTATGTTTTGCTGATCTACAGAACGATGAGGATCAGTCCTACATAAAGATGCGACTGAGAGTGGAGGATGTCCAAGGAAAGAATGTTTTGACTAACTTTTGGGTAACCATTATAAACTTAAGGTCTCTCGTCCTACTTAAAGAGTGAAGGATCAGTCCCACATAAAGAATGGTTTGACTAACAAATTAAGGTCTCTTTTCTGTAAGTGGCGGACTTTGATTAAGGCTCATGTGATGTGAAGACAACCGACAACTTCACTCTGAGGATGTTCTGTATTGGCTTCACTCAGAGGACCACATATGCTCAATCAAGCCAAATCTGTCAGGTAAGGGTTTCAGCTTCACTTTACTCTCTTCCTTGAACTGATTGGCCCTTGCTTGTTGTTCTTCTGGTGCATCCATTTTATTTTTGTGGAAATATCACATGTACTAAAAACGTTAACCGATACATGTACTAATATCTCCATTTTATTATACTGAAGTATGCCATACGTTGTTGTTGTTGATCCTCAGTTATGTCCGAGGATATACTAACTGGATGTGTAACTGCTAGTTACACTAACTGATTGGATGTGTAACTTCCGATTACACATGCCATATGCATGTGTAACTTCCGGTTACACAAGTCGTATTACACATCTATTTAAGCTTTTATTGCAACTGATCTCTTAATTGTAATCTATTCACTTAGTTCCTGCAAATTAGTATATTTTTTTTTTTTCCTTGACATTTTTTTTCCTTTTTAAGTTTCCTTGTTATTGGGATCCGACCATAAAACAACTTTTTCGTAGTGTGATTGCAATTCAGGAGATTTCATCTAACAAGAAGAGCAAATAATACATTTTAATCTGATATTATGATACCTTTTTATCTTATTACTTTTGCAGGAAAACTATAGGTCTGGAATGGTTTCACTTAACTCATACATCTGTTTAACTGCACATCACACAAGCCATATGCATGACAATTTGCACACGTTTAACTAGCATTGGCAGACTATGGATGTGTAACTAGTAGTTACACATGCTAATTAAATATGTAACTTCTAGGTACACAAGCCAAATAAATGTGTATCTACTAGTTACACATGCAAATTAGATGTGTAACTTATAGTTACACATGCTAATTTGATGGGATATGCATATGTAACTTATAGTTACACATGCTAATTTGATGGGATATGTTATAGTGGTTATATTTATGAAATTGAGAAAAGAACATCAAGTCCTAGTAGTAGGGAGTAGTAGTGGATGCAGATTAGACTAATTAGATGCAGGTTATACTTATAGTTACACATAATAATTAGATGTGTAATTTCTAGTTACACATGATGATTGTATGTGTAACTTATGCTAACATGCATGTGTAACTATTGTTTACATGTGTAACTACTGATTACACATGCATTTTGTTTTCCTGGGTTCATATCTATACCCTGCTGAATCAGTTGTGTGATCATTTTTTGCGATATTAATGTGCTAGCACAAGGTTCCCAGGTGTTTGTATTATTCTGCCAGTATAATTACTGTCTGAAGCTTTACTTTCTGTTGCTTAAAATGTCCTTCGTCATCGATAATATGAAAATGACTTAGGTACATCTAGACTAGCGCTGTAAAACGTCTTTCTGTTAATACAGTGCTAACAACGTCTTTCTGCTGAAGCAGTGATATCTTAATTAAGAGCTTCTCATTCACTTGCAAGGTTAACTGTATTATTTTATGACTGGTAATTGCTTGATAGTCACCTCTCGTTTTTGCTAGTGTTATTCATTTAGAGATGGATTTGCTGATTTTATGTTGACATATCTAAGTCAGATGCATGTGTAACTCCTAGTTACATAATTCAGATGCATGTGTATCTACAAGTTACACATGTTAATTAGATGTGTAACTTTTACTTACACATACTGATTTTGGGTACACATATCATATGTATGTGTAACTCCTAGTTACACTAGTCATATGCATGTGTAACTGCTAGCTACACTAGCCAGATGAATGTGTATCTCCTAGTTACACATGTTATATGCATGTGTAACTCTCAGTTACACAATTCAGATGCATGTGTAACCGCTAGCTACACTAGTCAGATGCTTGTGAAACTGAAATATACATTGTTTTATGTACTGTTCATTTAATCGTATAAATACTGATTGCTTGTTGTTATATTTCAGGTTTTAGATAACTTCATAAAAGCTAATTGCTTAAACGTGGTAATGGTCTCGCTGGAACTGGAGTTGACGCTGAATACACAAGTCAGATGCATGTGTAACTCTCAGTTACACTAGATAGACACATATGTAACTCTCAATTACACTAAACAGATGCGTGTGTAACTTCTAGTTACACATGCTAAGAAATTATTGTAAATGAATATTAAAGTAATAACTTTTTTTTTGTGTTTTTTTCTTGATGTCTATTTATTTGCATATATATACAAGTGTAACTTTGCATTACACATATCATAAGGATGTGTAACTTCTGGTTACACATGCCATATGCATGTGTAACTTCTGTTTACACCTTCGCACTGTATTTTAATAATTTCGGGCCTAGATTTAATAATTTTGGGCCTAGATTTAAATTTTATTTAATTATGGGCTTGACAATATGCATAAGGGTATCAAGGTCTTTTAAAAACTCGGGGCCTAGATTTAAACTTTTTTTAATTAAGGGCCTCATATTATGGGTTATCCATGGGTTGGGCCTGCGCCTAATTTCCCCTTTCCGATACAGCATGAGAACTGCACTGTTAAATTCGTGAATGAAATACTGTTACTTGGTCAGGATGGTGGATCCAATGAAGGCCGTGAGGGTCCAATTGCCCCCTCTTTGTTTAACTTTGGTTTTGTGCATTTGCCCCACTTGTACACAAAAGTGTCCCATATTAATAGAAGAAATCGACTTGGATGGGCGGTTAGTTATGGTTTTCACACTATTGATCATATAGACTATTTGCTCCATGGACCATGGTAGTTCCGTTTTCAATTTTGGCACTTTGTTTGTTTTTCTCTAGATCCTCTATCGGTCGACCAACTAGAGTGAGTATACCATACGTAGTTGGTTAAAATGAGTTCAAATCCCAAGTGCCCAACCCATAGAGGATAACTTTTCCCAAGGAGCATATCCCAAAACTTGAAACCGATACAGAGGGTTTTAGGTATTTTCAAAAGACTCGGGGAGGATTAACTAAATACACAAAGTATATAAAGAGAATGAATAGGATATTACAGTCATTTAAAGACAAGTAATTGTTCCCGGTGAAATCACCGCTGTAATGATGATACTATACTCTGTCATCCACTATTATTTCAGTGTTTTACGTCATTCAATCCACGTGTCATGTTCTCGAACCAATCCCGAGTAAAATCAACGGTAGAAAACCACTTTAATGAATTGGGCCAGGGTGGATAAGTAGGACCCACTAGATTGCATAACTGGCAAAGGAGTAATAACTTAGGCTCCGGATCCTCTACACCCAAAATCCTCTACAACTGTGCGCCTACCAATAAGGGAACACCATGTAATTGCATTTAAACATACCAAAATCATACATTTTTAGTATATTAAAGTTGTTGAAATTGAAAGATTTTCACGGAGATAAAAAAGGAAAATATTTATCCTTCCTCAATTATCTCTTTTCACTTATCCGGTAGTCCTTAAGCTAACTAATTTTTGTGTTTGGTGGTTAATTTTTTTTTTTTTGCACGGGCTAAGAATCTCTGATGTCAAAATTGTTGTTCATCTTAAAACATGTTTTCAAACCTCCTACTTCCGTAAGAATGGGTTGCTCCTCTTTCATTTTATGTTGATTCCTTCCCTATGTGAAATTCCGTCTGTTATTGATGCCTCTAATTTACATAAATGGCATAGTATTCGTTTTTCAATTTCAGCCGTAACTATGAACATCTGTACTGATACTGCGAATGAATATTTTCTAAAAGTCAGTTTTCCAATAGTATGGACTGAAAAACCAAAATATAGATAACCATGAAACATTTAACTTATCAGTATGCAAAGTCATTGACATAATATCCATTATAAAGCATCCAAAGCTCATGCTGTGACAAAAGAGAGGTGTTCATATTGCATGCTAAAGACTTACTGTTTACAATGAATCACAAAAGAATACTTAATTTTAATGATAGAAAATGGAATAGTTCATGTCCAAGCTTAAGCAGCAGGTCCGGATTTCTTGTGTACGTCGCAACCATCAACATCACTGGCGTTTGGTATGGTGACAATCCTAATGTGCAGATACTTAAATCTCTTGTAAAACTTAAATGCTTCATCCCCTATCTCAAATTCCATACCAATTTCCAGAATAAGTTCCTTAAGTATTCTAGAGTGAAAAAGTCAACACGTTTGCTAAAACTCACAGGATTAGTCTTTTCATCGTCGTAGCATTCTTCAGGTGCAGACAAATTTAGATCTATGTCGCTATTAAAATCTAATCTACGACGTATCTTAGACCCAGCACTGTGGCATTCAGAAAACGAGTTCTACAATCAAAAGAAAAAGGAAAAAGAAGAAGGTTATCAAGTATGAAACAATAAGATGTAAATAATTAATTTAATTGGACTGACAAAATTAAGTAAGATGGAGAACATTACCTTTAGAGGAGATGGAGGCTCCATATGTATTTAGAACCAAAACAGAACAATCATAAACCGAAAATGTTGAACAGACTCAATAATGTTCGTCAAAAAAAAAAGGTCAATTAGTCTGTACAGGAAGATAATTGAGGAAGGATAAATATTTTTCTTTTTTATCTCTGTGAAAATCTTTCAATTTCAACAACTTTAATATATTAAAAACGTATAATTTTTATATGTTTAAATGCAATCACATGGCGTTCCCTTATTGGTAGGCACACAGTTGTAGAGGATTTTGGGTGTAGAGAATCCGTAGCCAATAACTTATTAATAACGGAATAAGTCACAGCAAATCAAATCCCTTTTTGTTATGGACAAAGAAACAACAAAGCAGAACAGTGCCAGGTAGATCCGGTTAAACCTCCGAGCCTATTTTTGTAGATTTCCGAACCTAATATTATTGACACACGAACCTAAAAGCTAGCTGGATACAGGCTGTCAGCAACCCAAAGCCCTCCTTCTTCCTCTCTCTCTCTATTCCCCCACCTTTTCTCTCTTCCTCTCAGCTTTTTTGTTTACTCCCTTCTCTCTCTCTCGAAATCGTTTCTCTCCGCTAGGGTTTCGATTTTCTTTACAGAGATTACGAATCTGCATTGGAGTTTTACAGATCGAGGTTTGTTACTAGATAAGCTTTCGATTGGTGTTTTTTTTTGTTCGATTTGAAGCTCGTTTGGTTGTTAAAACTACAGGCGAAGAAGAGATCGGGTTATTGAACTGGAATGCTGTGAAGAATCATAAGGTATTTTACGAACTTTTGTTTTGTTATCGATTTTGTTTGTTTATTGGCTCGGATGATTATAAGGTTTGTGGATGAAGTGGTAGAATTTGCTTTTGTGAATGTTTTAGTTAGTTTAATCCATGTTTAGACGTTTAGATTCAGAGGAATTTGAAGTTAAGATGAACATGAATGTAAAAACAAATCCTGATATTTGAGTTTTTTTTTTTTTTTTACTTTGATAATTCACCGTTGAAGATTTAGATTTAGAGCCAAAAAACGGTCAGATATCGACTGTGTATAGAACTTTATGTGGAATCGTCTTTTGATGGAACTTTCTGCTATAGATATTAAGATTCGATGGAAGTATGTAATGTATGTGAAAAGTTAATCTTGTCAGTGATAATTTGTGTGTCAATTTAACTCTGCTTGAGAATTGACCTCGATTCTCCAAGCAACTTGTTTAGCTTTGGTTGTTAGTGATTTAGTATTCATAATGTTAATTTTATATTTATTATTGTTGCTTTGGTTTTCATTTAAGCAATTATAGTATGCGTTGGTCTGATGTTGGGTGCTTGAAAGGGTCAAGGAAGTTGGCTTGGTCCTGCGTAGTTTCAATATATGGGTTTGAATTTTCTTTTCTTTTTTCTGTTAATTGGATTGCGTCTAAGATTGTTTGCTATTTCAGTTTTAGGTTCATGCGATGAGCAATTGATTCAGTGCTGGACCTGAAGTCTACTTCAGATTTTAGATATAAGTAACACTCAGTGACGTGATAGGAAGGGAGTACAAATTGGCGGTACTGGGGTTTGTTGACAAAGCATTAATGGGATGACTAGAGTTGTTGACTGGGTGTTGCACTTGGGTTTTGAACACGCAACGAATTCGAGTTTGTGTTGATAATTGGCTGAAGTTGTCACATGTATGGTTCTTTTGTGCTCCAGAATTGTTCAATATAATCTGGAAGCTGCTGCCTCATTCTTATTGCATTAAGAAGTAGGCTTTGACGTCTCTGTAGGGCTCTTCCCGTCTCCATGCTGGCAGAGAGCATGCGTGGAATCTGTGCTTCGGGTAATGCCCCTGACCATACTCGTCGCCGATGCACTCGGTGTGGTGACAATTTGTCTAGTCTCTCTGTTAGTACTTCTGGGATTATTCTGCATCCTGTACTCAATCTACTTCCGCACTTGTACAAGAACGCAGAGTTTAATTCAACTAGGTTACTTCAATAAACCTTGGGTCATCCGGATTACCCTTATTCTGTATGCGTTTTGGTGGGGTTTTGGCGAGGTTGCCAGGTTAACTTTATTGAGACGAAGGGATAAAGTAGTATATGATCTTGGCTTGAAATGGCAGCAGAATATTTGCAAAATCTACGTCCTTTCAAATCTTGGAATTGCAGAACCATGCTTTCTTCTGACCATTGTGTTTCTCCTTCGCGCATCCTTGCAGAAAAGGGAGTCTGGGACTTTAAGCCGGCAGTGGAATGCGAAGACAGCCGGTTATGTTCTTTTGAATTGCCTCCCATTATTTCTTCTTCAGTGCATCTTAGTTTTAGCAGGTCCAAAATTCAACGAAAAGAAGAGCCATGTATGGAAGAAGGTGCCTCATTACTTTACAAGCACATCTACTCTTCTTAATGATGACATTGCCATGTGTACGTACCCCTTACTTAGCACAATCCTCCTAGGGCTGTTTGCCACTGTCTCTACTGGTTATTTGCTGTTGCTTGGTAGGCGAATGGTCTCTTCGGTCATAAACAAGGGTTTGCAGAAGAGAGCTCTCTTTCTCATATGCATGGTCTCTGGTGTCTTTCCATTAAGGGTTATTCTACTTGGATTATCTGTTTTATCCCTTCCAGAGCAGAAGTTATTTGAGGGTCTTGTTTTCTCTGCTTTCCTTGTGCTATTAGTTTCTGCCTGCTTGGGTATCTGCATGCTTGTTTATTGTCCAATTGCGGATTCTTTGAGACTAAGAAGAGATTTAGGAGATTTGGAAATTGGAAGAAGAAGAAGGTCCTTGGATGATCAAAATGATACTGCATCTCTCATCGCGAACCAAGTACTTCTTGAGGCAAGCTCAGTTACTAGTCTCGAGAGAAATTCTGATGCTTCTGCGAAGCGTGGATCAATCTCTTTTCGGACTATGCTGAAAGATGAAACTCCAAATGCCGAAGCGTTTGAAGAAGTCAGCCTCTTCTCTTCTGCTCATAGACGCCAACTTGAATCTCCACCCGCCTCTCCACCAGCTCCAGGCCAGCCCATGCTTCCTCTGAAACAAAAAGTTCCAGACGTATAAAGAAGTCAAGGAAAGACTTAAAGTGACGGCCCTGGTGATGCTTAAATCAGTTTTGTGGTTAAGGTTATTATATGTAAATGGCCAAGTGTTTAACGATAATGATTTAATAAGGGATCGCTGTGCATAGGAAATTCAGTAACTGGTGTTCTAATTCTTTTCTTTTTTATCTGATGAGATGCCCCTTATGTGTCTGCATTTTCAATCCCTCTTGTTTGCTTTTTTTTTTTTTTTTTTTTTTTTTTTTAACTTTCTCCAACTTGGTTGTAGGTGTCTTGATGATTTACGGCAGAATAACTGTTGGGCTAGATTAAAAGTCAAAACCACCTTTTTTTTTATTTTTTTGCAAGTTAGAAAAGCACTGGACCATTTTATTTATTTTTTGTGGAATTTTGATAAGGTACCCCGTATTTTTAAACCCATAACATTAATGTCCTCGTTGTTTTCAAACTTTCTAAACTGCCATTACCGTTTTACTTTCATATTTTGGACCCGCATAATTTAGTCACGGGCCGTTTATTTAGTCAAAAACTGGGTTAAATTACCATAACTCCATCACTTATCCTAAAAGAAAAACAAACATCGTTTTCAACGACATTCTTTCCCTTCCTCCTTCTCTGCTGTTTCAGAAGAAAAATTTGGCGATTCAATTGAATCGATAGGATTGTTAAATCGATAGATGAGTCTGGGTTGATTGATTATTTTATTGAAGATTAAAGGGACTGATTTCATCGATGGCGACGACTAGAAAGGAAAAGGTGATGTCCAGGTAAGAGATTTTGAAACCCTAAGTTTTGATTTTGTTAGATCAGTACTTGCATGATGTAATAAAATGATTTCGAAGCTTTTTCAATGAATATAAAGTGAAACCCTCACTTTATTGTTTGAAACCCTAACTTTTGCATCATTGTTTATCTGTTTCTTTTGTTTTGTCCGTGAAAACAAAAATCAAATCTTTTTTTTTTATGTTCTTTCTTTTGTTTTTGTCTGTCACTTTAATCTGAAAACACATGATGATTTAGAAGAATCTGCACTCGAACCTGATGAAACACTTTTATTTAAGAAAAATTAATTGTTTAATTTTGTTAGAATTTCTGTCTGTATTTGTATGTGTATTGGGTCTGTATTTGTATGTGTATTGAGTCTGTATTTGGTTTGTATTTGGGTCTGTATTTGTATGTGTATTGAGTATGTATTTGTATGAATGCTTTATAATATTTTTTTGTATTTCTGTATATTTCAGTGGCAACATTGATAAGGGAAAAACCAGGTTTAGAGATATAAGTTGTTATTGTACTGACATCAACATTGAGTTTGCTTTCAAAAAGTTACAAAGAGACAAGATGAATCTGAGGATGTTTCAGCAAATGGTTCACAAGAGGTTATGTTTGGAAGATATAGATGAAGTGATTTTAATGTGGATATCAGAACATGGACATCCATGGACTCTAAAGAATGATCAAGCTTTTTTTTTGGTTTTGGGACAATGCTGTGGTAAATGGAAATAGTTTCATTCAGTTGGTTGTCAAGATTAAAAATCCAGAATGGGATGTCACACCTAAGAAATCAGCATCAAAGTCACCTCAAGTGAGAAGAATCTCAAGACTTGGAGGTGAGAAGAACAAAAGTGATGGTGGTGCCACTGCTAGGAAGTTGTTTGGGCAGGGAAGTTCACAACCTACTCAAGAAAGTGTTGTTGGTGATAATTTGAGAGAAGGATCAAGTAGTACACCAATTCAAGTAGATGAGGAACCACTTTTAGTTGGTGATGAATTTTTTGATGAAGAATATTGGTTGAAGAAAATGAAAGAAAATAAACTAGATGAGACTGTAATTCAACTTGAGAACAAAGAACTGAACGAGTGCCATCCTGTAGAAGATCCTGAAGCTGCAGCTGCTTATAATAGTGACGAAGACAATGAAGATTCAAGTGATTCTGAAAGTGAAAATGCAGATGAAGGTGCTTATAGCCTAAAAACTTGATTTACTGTTTTGTACTTTTGTGCATTTAATATGTATTGATGTATTAGTTATTGTTGTACTAACTGATTCAAGTTATTGTTATGCAGATAATGATGATTCAAGTGATGTAGTGCAGAAGTAAATGACCAAGGTAGAAAAATGACATGTCACTTTAATGTTCTTGCTTTTATGGTTTTAGCATATTATTATTGGGCTTCCATGATTCTTATATGAGTGATGAAGGTGTAGAACTAAATACAACTCTTTTGTTTTGTACTTGTTTAGGTAAAAAGGGTGACGAAGACCCACAATATTACAAGGATTTCCAAGCTGAGAACCCTGAGTTTGAGGATGAACCTGGTGAGCTTTTTGATGAATCAGAATTTGTTCAACCACTGAATCCTTCACAAATGATAGTAGGTACTACCTTTCCTGATAAAAATGCTTTCCAAAGACATCTAAAGCTTTTCTGTGTAAAAAATAAATGTGAATTTAAGGCTGAAAAGAGTGACAAGAAAAACTTAGGGTTTGGTGTGAAAATAGGTTTGATGATAGAGGAAAGGTTGAGTGTGAGTGGTTTGTTTTTGCTTCAATACTTCCAAAGCAGTCTACATTTAAGGTTAGGTCTGTGAACTTAACCCATACTTGCAAGGGTAGGATTGTAGAAGACAAGATAATGAATAGATCTGCAGACCCTCCATTAGTAGCTGAAGTTATACAAGACCAGTTGAAGAATGGGTCTGGAAATGTAATCCCAAGACCAAGACAAATTCAAGAGGATTTCAAGGCTTCTCATCTCATTGATATTACTTATCATACATCATGGAAGGCTAGAAACTTAGTGATGGAAGCTAAGCATGGGAGTTATGAAGAGAGTTACAAACTAGTTCCTCAGTTTTGTAAGATGGTGTGTCACTCCAACAAGAATTCAGTTGGAACTTTATCATATTGTAATACTGACATGGCTTTTGAGTCAATGACAATAAGCTTTGCTGGAGCTATCAAAGGATGGAAGGATGGGTGTAGATCAGTTGTTGGATTATATGCTTGTCATCTAAATGGTAAGTGTGGTGGTGTGTTGATGGCTGCAACTTGGTTAGATGGTCAAAATGGTTTAGTCACATTAGGAATTGGTGTTTTTCCTGCTGAAACAATTGAGAATTGGACTATGTTCCTCACTAACTTGAAGCCATTACTCTTAAGCCATGAAAAGCCATTGACATTCATTTCAGATAGGCAAAAAGGGCTACTTGAAGCTGTTCTTGCTGTGTTCCCAGACTCACATCACATATATTGTTGGAGGTGAGCTTCTCAACTATTTTATTGCTTTTGAAAATTAATTTTTTTATGGTGTGCTAGCTATTTATAAGTTTTTGTTGTTTCAGGCACTTGTATAACAATTTCAAGCAGCACTTTAAGGGACAAAAGTTGTATAGCTTAATGTGGAATGCAGTCAAATGCTACAAGAAGAAACATTTCTATGTAACATCTCAGAAACATTTCTTATTGTTGATATGTTTATGGTTTTTCTATGGTTTTTATATGTGTTATAAACTGCTAATTTGTTTATGGTTTGTGTTTGTTGTATGCAGAAACATATGGAAGATAAGAGAGGAGAATCCTGCTGCTGTGGTGTACCTTGAAAAGGCTGGTTTTGAGTCATGTTCTAGAGCCTTTTTTGATGACACTAGTAAGTGTGAACACCTAAATAACAACTTTAGTGAGTCATTTAATTCCATGGCAAAAAACCTTAGGGACAAACCAATATGTAGACTAGGAATTCTTTATAATCAGTTGGTTATGAGTTTGTTTCACAAAAGGAGAAAGGAAAGTGAAAAATGGAATCCAAATGGATTGGCTCCTACTGCTATGAAACTGATTGGTAAATTGTGTAAGTTGGTTGGTGCATTTAAAGTAGACCCACGTGTGAGTGGTAAATTGTATGAAGTTACAAATGAGGGTAGCAAGGCAATATTTATTGTCAACTTGGAAGAAAAGGAGTGCAGTTGTCTACAGTGGCAACTCAGAGGGTTTGTTTGTCAACATGCTGCTTGTTTTTTGAAGCCACTCAGACCTGATTGGACAAAGTAAGTATACACTTAACTGCATCTCAACTTTACTATGTTTTTTTGTCAACATGTTGTCAACTTTAAATGCCTTGTTGGTGTTTTTCTTTTTGCAGGTATTGCTCTCATTATTACACAGTTGCTGCATACAGAGCCACATATGCTTCAGTTGTCTTTCCATTTACTCCTCAAGAAGATTGGCCTGAGGTATTTGCAGACTTATTGTATTTCCATTTTGTAACTCAAATGTATGTTATTTATACCTTCTCAAATGTATTTCCATTTTGTAACTCATTATTTATTTTTTTAGTTGGAAGAACATGAAAAGGTTGATTTGGAACCTGCTATCAAGATTAGGAAATCAGGAAGGGTTAGAGTTAAGAGGAGGAAAGCATGGGATGAGCCTAAAGCACCTACAAAGGAATATTCATGATCAAGATGTAAATCTACTGGTCATAAAAAATCTACATGTATGGGTGGTGATGTTGGAAAGAATCTAAAGGCTAAGAGGCAAATAACCCAAGTAAATGGTGCTACCTTCAAATTTTTTGACAGACCTGCTTCTAAGAAGAAGCAATCATCTTAACCATCTACTATTAGAAAAAAAACAATTACATGTTCTTCTAAAGCTAAGAGAGCTCCTTCTAAAGCTAAGAAAGCTCATGCTAAAGCTTCTACAAGTTCAAAGAAGCAGTAGTTAGGGTTATGACTTTTTAGTAATATTTTGGAACATCTGTTTTATTTTGGAACATCAAATGTTATTTTGGAAGATCTTTATGTATGAAATTAGTACTTTTTAAATCATGTGTTACATATGAAATGAAACATGTTTACATGTTAAGTCCTTTTCCCAATTTTGTAATTAAATCAATCATTTGTTGTATAGAATCTCTAACTCTCTCCTTTGCAGCAATGAAGATAACATCTGTAGCCCATCTAAAAGCATCACATTTTTGGCAGGTAAGGTAAGCTATTCCCTTGTTATGTTGATTGTTGCATATCTTCAGGTACATTCTGGAATTGCAGGTTGAAGAGAAGCAAAGTTGATGGTGAAGTGGACAACTTTCAAAGCAGTGATCATCTTCTCCACAAGCTTGGAAGCTTTTAACTGATGGTAACAATATCAACTTGGATTTACAATGGTCAGAAGCATCTTCAAACCACTCAAAATAATTGCAGGTAGGCAGTGTGCACTTTAATAACATTTTTCCATAGTTTTCATTTTTTGTAGATTGAAGAAATGCTCTTACACCATTACAGGGAACATGCTTGCACCTGGAATATAGCCAAGGACACATTTTTGTGTCATGATTACCTTGTTCACACATTGCACACTCACTGAGAATATTTTTTTTTCATTCTCACCTTATTGTTGTTGTTGTTGTTACTACTACTACCTAAAGAGTCTTTTGCACCTCCACCCATCAATATTTCTGAGTTTTCTTAGCCTATAGTGAACTTTTTTGAGTTGCAGAAACATATGAAGATCATTTGTATATATAGAGGTTGAAGAAGATGGAATTGAGAATAAGACCGTCGGGAGATTAGATCTTATTGTGGGCAGTTGATTTTTCTTTTCTATTGATTGTTAGATGGATGCCACGTGTTTCTTATTAAATCGAGTCGAATCGGCGTTTCAACTGGGCAATTCAAGTAGGATTCAACTCTATTTAGTTGGAAGGGGTTTTTAGACTTTTTTGTACTGCCATCTAAGCATTAACGGCTGTTAAATGATGTTTACTGTTTTTTGAATAAAACGGTCAAGGTAAGGGCACTTTAACAAATTGCAAAAAAACGGGGGCATTTTTTTAGTGTAAAGTGAAAAGTAGGGGTACTTTATCAAAAAGCCCTTTTTTTTATGTTGATCGATAAATAACCTAGTGGAGAACCATCAAGTGGCCTGACAGTTATGCTCCCTCCCTCCCTTAGAGGACATAAGGGTTCAAACCATGGACCTTATAAGTAGTATATAGGTGCCACAATTAGCCACTATACTAACCCAAGAACCAAAACCCATTTTCCAGTAGCAAGTACCGGGTTTGGGTAGGAGACAATGTTAGCTCCCAAATATAGGACATAGTTTTTGCGCCGACCTGACCAAGCACTGCACAACCCGTAGGAAAAGCCACTATACTAACCCATCAAAATAAAATAAAATAAATAGGCTAGTGCAATTGGGGACTGATAAGGCCTATTCCTATGCACATGCCAAAAAAATGATGTTTGGCATACCAGGTGGCATGGAAAACCGATTGCGCCACTATGGGAAAACCGGTAAGAGATAGACATTCTAGCGAGCGATATTCATAGTATCTCCAGCGATTATGACTTTTCCACTGGCGCTATTCCCTCTCCCGCGCGATTTAAATAATAACTCTCGCGATACTATGATTATCGACCAATAATTATTCTACAACAACTATTTCCCCCTATGGTTCCTATATATACGCCCTTTTACTTCTCCAGATAACTCACACCTACTTATACAGATATTTCACCTATATTCTCAATTTTAAATTTCATAATCATCAATGTCGAGATCCAATGAAGAAAGGGATATTATTATGAATTGGTTCAGATTACAGTAAGAAAGGTATCGTATGAGGTTGCAATAAATTTACGAAGAGGAAGCTGAAGATAATAAACTAATCGAAATTTTGATGCTTGTACATACGGGACAAATACCAAGAGTTCCAGAGCCCAAAGAAGTATTATCAAGAAGATATACGTATCGAGGGAGGGAATTTTGCCACCAAAAGCTGATGCACGATTATTTTCTTCCAAATTGTGTGTACTCTAATCAAAATTTTCAAGGTTGATTCCGCATGCCTCGTCATCTAGTGAAAAAGATTATTGAAGAGATTTGTCGAGTAGAACCTCAATTCAATTATCAGTTTGATGCACTGAATATTAGAGGTCATAGTCCTGAACAAAAAGTTACTCCGGCTTTAAGGATTCTAGGTTATGGCAGTACCTTCATATGGGTAAAACAACTTCTTACACTTACCTTTCATTGTTTTGTGAAGTAAAAATTAATCATTTTGGTCCAACATATTTACGAAAACCAATCAACGAAGATGTTAGACAAATATTGAGGGAGAATGAGGAAAGGGGATTCCCAGGAATGTAAGGTAGTCTCGATTGTATGCATTGGGTATGATAAGGAGGCCGTGTATGTTGGGATGGTCAATATAAGGGTCATTATGCAAGACCAACAGTTATCCTTGAAGCTGCCGCTTCTTATAATTGTTGGATATGACATGCTTTTTTTGGTCTTCCGGGTTCCAATATGATATTAATATTTTGCACAAGTCGCCTCTGTTTGAAGATTTGAAGTATGCAATTTCCCCCAAAATCCGTTTCATGATCAACGACCATCAGTACACTCATGGCTATTTTCTTGCAGATGGTATCTACCCAAAATGGTCCACCTTGGTTCAACGCTACCGTCAGCCTCCTGCTGGTGCATTGGGTCGTTCATATCGAAATTTTAACGATGCCCAAATGGCCTTGAGGAAGGATGTGGAACGCGATTTTGGAATTTTGAAGAGAAAGTTCGCTATCATTTGTGGCCCATATTTTGAGTTGAGTCCTCGTAAAATGCACAAGACTATGCTCACTTGCATATTTCTCATAACATGGTAATTCAGGAAACCCGTCATGATTCGGATTGGACTAATTATGAAGATGAAGATTTAAGGCCGGAGATTCGACCACAAAGAGGCATCCCTGCAAGGAATTATGGTCAAATGACTAACTACATTCAGAACCAAAAATTTGTATGACATGTTAAGAGATGATATGAGATTGAGTCTTTGGGCAGAGCATGGAAGACAATGATTAAGCTATGTATTTTTTTTTAGTTATTTATTTTTAATCTTTAGGTTATTTATTTTTCTTAAGTTATGTATTTTTAAAAGTTATTATTAAATGTAATGCAAAACTTATTAAAAAAAACATTTCTAATTAATAAACTTCAACATTTCATTTCAAAACAATATTAGATGGAATGAATAAACTAATACATATCAAATTAAGATTTAAACTAGTACATTAAAACTTAAACTAATACATTAAAACTTAAACTAATACATTAACCATCTAGAGGAACTACTACATCAAACTCATCATCAGTTCCATCATCATCATCATCATCATTGGATTGGTTGTTAGTAAATCCAGCTTGCTTTTCAATATGTGCTTGTATCCTGTCAAATTCAATTTTCCATACATGTTTTTGTTGGGAGTTCATAATTGAAGTGTTATCTTGAAGAATTTTATGCTTGTCATAGTCAAATCCAAATTTTTATTGAGAAAGACGACTTTTCATACTCTCCGTTTTTGAAATTTCCTATCAACTGATCTTTTCTTCTCGACGGTCTTTTGATGTTCCATAAACTCCGCCATGTTAAATCCTCCGAAACTCCTTCCTTCTTGAGTTAATTTTCTATCCAGTTTTGCATTGTTCCTCCCAGGAAGTTTTCCCTTATTATTACCATCACCATAATTATTGAAAACTACGTTGGCATTTGAGCTTTTAGGGGTATCTAGTGAAAAATTTGATGGACCTGGTGAAAATGGTGAAGAATTTGGTGTTGAGGGAGAAGAATTGTATGACGACATTTCAGGTACTTGTTGTTATTTGATAAGTAATATAGATTATATTTGTTCAACCCCTTCAAAATATGATAACAACTTTCGTAAGAGAACTGTTTACCATGTTTTCGTTGCCAATCCGTACGAACCTCTCTTTCAAAATCAACATCAGTCTAAGCACTGTCCTTGCCTTTTCTCTTGGCTTGCATTATTAATGCAACATAAGCGGCCACTTCCCGGTTGATTACAATAAAGTGTTCTGCCAATCCTTTTGCATAAGGACCATGGATGTTCATGGTTTGATCTCCATATTTCTTAAACATGTTATCCCACATGGTGTTACCATGTTTTTGTGCACCATCAATACAATCTTGGGTAAAAAAAACATAATTACGACAAATACATTCATCTTCTACCATGTTGTATTTTGCACCACAGACTCGGGCCTTTTTACCTTTGCCTTGACTTTCAGATTGTGAATCTATTTTACAAGAAAATATAGAATTGTAGAGGAGGTGTGATAGTTTTAGATTTGAAAAAGATTGAGAGATTTAGAAATTCAGGTGTGAGTTGATATGAGTTTGAAATTAGGTATTTATAGAGAGGGGAAATTGTAGCGGTTGGATACGGAACTGATAAGCGTTGATCTTACCATCGAGCGACAGCTTGACTATCGCTGGCGCTGGAATGACCATCGAGCGATGGACACTCTATCGCTCGCTGGAAACTCTGTCGTGTAGCCTATATGTCAGGAATAACATATATGCATACGAGTTTGGAAGTTTGGCATACCCATAGTAGGCGCATATATGCCAAATATCAGTTTTTGGCATGTGTACAAGAATAGGCCTAAGGGTGGGTTTGAAATGTCCACTCTCATCCTTGAAACTAATTTTCCTATTTCATTTTCACAAAGCCTAACATGTAATTCGAAACTAATTTTCCTATTTCATTTTCACAATGCCCAACAACAAAAATGACATGATTGCTAACGAGGGGTATCAGTTTACTGGGGTATCAGTTTCCTCTGTCTTATATTTGTATTGGGTATCAGTTTCCTCTGTCTTATATTTATATCGATTTCGGTACCGTTTTTAGTAACCTGGCACCCCATTCACAATGGTGAAGAATTAGGCGGCCGCCAATTCTTTCTTCATCTTCTTCATTTTTTTTTTAACTTCAATCTTTGATTTAAAGACCAATTTATTGTCTATTTTTCTACATAAATATGACTCAATATAAGGAAACACCTAGAAAAATAGTGAATCTTATCTAGTTCTTTTACGATTAGTAACACCGAAACAACTTTTAGTTAATCCAGCAATTGAAGAAAAATATGAAGCTCAATGACCACCGAGTGATTCTGACGTATAAAACCCGAGGGAACAACAGAAAATGGAAAGAATTATGTAACTCTCTCAACCCATGCATTATGATTTTGTGTTTTAGGAATTTCAGTTACTATGAAAAATTGAGGGTTATAAGAAAAATTTTCCATCGCTCTAGGTTATGTTCCTCATAGATGAAAATGAGAAGAGAAATCAGCCATTGTGAGACAATCCTTCTACCGATTTTTCTTCACTTTCTTCATCTGGGGTAGGAATCGACTATAATTTCTAAATGAACCGTCAATATTAGATGTCCAGTTCTTCAAATGATCAGTGTATAAATATGGTTAGAAACGGCGGTAGTTTGTAAATGAACCGACGATAATAGATTTTCATTTCCTTTAGATGTTTTGTATAAAACAATGGTAGAATCGACCATTAAGAAAAATAATTTCCGATTACGTTTTGTTAATGTTAGAATCAGTCGTCGAGTATGTCCATATATGACGATTCTAAACTTCGTTGAAAATTCTTACAGATGATTTTTTTTATCTATTGTAGGAGAAAAGGAGAGGTTACCAAGTGCAGTACACCAACGTTTTCGTTCGACAACATATATGGACAAAAAATAATATTATTACAAGTAGATCTAAACTAAAAATTCTTGAACAATATGTATATAAAGTTTTTTCTCTTTCTCTTCCATAATCAATATGTCTAGACTAACAAGTCCATGAACCTGATTATGTAGAAAAGTTCTTAGAAAATCTCACAAAACAATATCCAAGACCAATCTAGTTGTATATAAATCAAGAGGATCAAATTCTGCCAAGTATGAAACTTGTTATCTATCTTTCAAGAGACAAATTCAACAAGAACAAGTTTCATTATTGGTCACAATTAATAAGGATTTAAACTACCTAGATTGAACACGTATTACTTGTGTTATTCCTATTATAAAGATAAAAAAATATAATGTAGAAAAAGAAAAAAAACAAGACAACATAAGTTTTGTTAACGAGGAAAACCGCACTTGCAGAAAAACCCCGGTACCTCGTCCAGCTTTGAACACCAAACTGTATTAATCTTCTACAGATACTAGCCTCCTATCAAACTCCGGACTTGAATATAGTTGAAACCGAATTAGCCCTCCAAGCAATTTAGTTGTAGTCGTGTTACTTACATCTCTTGAACCTCATAAGGCTCTATGCAATTGATTCCCTTATCTGACGACCTTGACAACCTAAGTGAAGAATTTTGATACCAATCTTCCTCTTAAGAATAAGCCTATTTGATTTCCCTTTAGATCATTTAGATCAAGGCTTAGAAATCTGTTTGCAATAGACTAAGCTAGCAAACTTCACGAATCCGTAACACTTATACTCAGTTAGCTGAGGAGCCTGTATTACTAACCACCTCTCAAGAAAAATATAAACCTATTTATATATCTATCTTGAGGAATCACAAAGTATTAGACGAACAACTTTGCAATTTTTATCTATTTCCGTAGGTTTGTTTTTCTCCCCATGTTCTTGAACTGATGAGGAGAAAAAACAAAAGTAGTCTGTGAATCCGCGAACCTTCTATTAGCCTTAACGGGCTTGACCGGTTACGAGATTGATAACTATTTTAAAGGAAGTATCTAAATCATCTAATAATTATTAAACTTCAAAAGTGTACCTTTTTGTGTAACTTTTCTCGATAGAATCGATATGGAAAATTAGATGCTATCACTGAGACTCACAAATAAGTCTTAACTGATGATAATAAATTAATCAAAATTGTGATATGAATTGGTTAATTGATACATAATCCGAAAATAGTATGTATCTTACCAAGTTGAACTGCATTCCCAAGTATTTTCAGTAACCAACGTGGATAACGTTAAGATGGTCGGTTTCCTTTCAAACACAAACCTAAGTTTAAATATCAACATGATGTTTAGAAAAGTATAAGAGCATTCTTAACTTGGATAGTTATCAACCATTCCCATGGATCATGTTCTCATCTCTTACTTAGTATCAGATATGCATAGAGAATATGTCGCTAAGACCACAAGATTTGTTGATACCCACATCGAGTCATTACATTTTAGACTCACTGTTAGCAATGTGGTAGCACCCAAGTTGTATTGACTCTCTTTTCACAGTTACATGTGTGTAGGAGACAATCATGACACAACATAGGGATTTACGTCGTGGAGACACATCTTTACGGAGCAAGGCTCAACATGAAGATGATCTTTTAAGTCTTTAGTACTTGAGAGAATTCACTTTCTTTATTATCTAGTGAATAGTATCAGAAAATATTCAAATTCCACTATAGATACCTGGAAAAACACAAAATGGAAAAAACACAAAAAGAAAAAAAAAATACTTATCCGTCTCTTTCCCCATATCAAGCTATGTACATAATAGGGTGGAGCCAAAATCTTGTTACCAAGAAGTTGGGTAAGCAAGGAGATACTCACGAACCATCTCAGAATGATAGTCTCCGTCTCCCATCCTTGGAGCATGACCAATTGGGTAGAAATTATTGATCAGGATCGGTATCCTTCGTTCAGCTCTGTTTCCGTTAACGAAGTGACCGATCAATTGAATTCCATAACTAATTGGAGTATTCAACATATAGGCAGTCTTATTTTGAGGAATTGTGCAATACTTCCTAACATGTCCAATTTGTCCGCACTGAAAACCGATTTTATCAGAATCAGAACAACGCAAGGAATTAACCTTTGTTGTTGATCGAAGCAAGACGTTCCAAGAACTCAAGAGTATTCTTAATGGATTTGAAGAGATCTTCGTTTATACACTATTTTTTGTTGCATTCCTTAATAAGATTGAGATACAACATTTTAAAATAGCAAAGCCTAATACTCTTGACAGATAGTTCTTGACATTTTCCCTTGCCAAGGGAACTTTTATTTTTGCTTTAAATTCTTTATTATCAACTGAGAGATTGGAGGTCCAAGTTGACTCGAGAGCGTCTAGCGAGATAAAATTAATTGGTCCCCTAGTTAAAAGACTCTGAAGAATATTTAAGGTACACTAGTGTACGTTATAGGTGAACGAAATAAGCCAGCCAAAGCAGTTTCCCATTAGCGTAATCCTTTTAGGATCACTTGGAAACACATATTTGTTAGGTCTACGGTGTTTTCCTACTCTTATACCAATTGAAAAGGAGAGTGTAGAAAGTACACTACCAAATTTTTTGTTCGGAAATATGTATGGACAAAACCTAATACAATTGCAAGTAGATCTATCTTGAGAAATCAGAAAGTCTGAAACGAAGAGAACTTTGTGATTTCTATCTATCTCATTCTTGGGAGGATATTGACAAAAACCTCGACGATCAATAAGAACAAGATCAGAATACACAAACTATCAGGTAAAATATAATTGGACTTGAATTCAAGAATCCTTAAGTGAAGCCTTTAAGTCGTAAACCTAGTTATGTTTCTCAGAGGAAACCTAGGTTAATAGAGGACAAATCTAGCAAGAAACTAGGACACAAAATTATCGGGGATCAGTTATTTGAGTCTCTCTGTTTATAGACTCTCAATACTATAGGTAACTTTGAATTCAAGCTAAGATAACTTGAGATTCAAGGAAACATTTTATCAGTTTAGATATAATTCTTTTTAGGAATTGGTGTAAGCATATGAGAAGTGTGCCTTGAAATTACACATAATAGTATACACTTTGGTTCAAGGTTCTAGAACCGTGTACAATGATAGTTCATGAGAAATATGCGTTTGTAAGCATATTCGTGTTCATTAACACTCAAGACATAAACCATGATTCACAAACACAAGTGATTTAGTGAACAAAGTTGTTGAAGTGTTCATGATAGTTGTACGCTTGTAGTAATGCCAAATATATTTGTGAAAATAGTTTACGAGCATATGCTTAGTTCGTACTGAGAAAGTATGTGTAGGAGTGCGCATACCTGTTTTTTAGACCGGAAAATTATGCCTTTGGCGCGTTGCCTCGCAGGCCGTAATCTCCCGGACACGCTATGATAAAGCTATGATCTGGGCCTTAAATCTAGGAGAATGCACGTTCATTCGCCTTTGCAAGCATGCTCGTGGAGCATGATGCAACCAATTTAGCTTCCACACCGTTCCAACTCACCCTTAATCCGCAAAGGGTTTATTAAGAAAATAAAGACTTTCCTAAAACGGAAAAAACGGCCTTTTGAGGCCCTAAACGATGGAATTTGGCTAAATTCTGGTGACCATGTGGATCTATAGATCAACATGTCTTGATTTTTGGGCCGTTTCCCATCAAAATGAAATCCTCTTGAGCTAAATTACGATACTCGGGTTTTTATCCTATGTCGAACGCCTTGATAGGAAGTATGAGCATCCAGTGAATGGAATGCAACTTGCCTCATCAAGTTTGGCCATAATCATCTTTTGCGTCGAGCTACCGAGCCAGATGTTATGAGATGCCAGAATGTCGCAATCATCTCACAATTAGATGATATGAGCGACAAAGTGCTGGACCGGCAATGCTGCAACTCATTGTGGCTTCCTACGTACCCTTCCCTACTCTAAAGGGATTAAGCACAGACCGTAGTTCATCCTCGAAGGGACCGAAAACTTAAGACAAACTCGTTTGCAAGGCCGTGGCCTAGCTCATTACCTCGTCCGTATAGGCCGTTTCCTCAAAATGCACAATGATTATGCATTATCGAGTCCGCGGCGTGGCATTATGATGCCTAATCACCAAATTCCCTCTTGGCAAGGCTACACAACTATAAATGAGCCTACATTTATACTCTTCCGTCTAAGCTAAGAAGCTTACTTGGTACATAGTTCGCATATGCACCTTTAACCAACTACCCCTCCCTATATATGTTAACTTGCAATTTCTACAAGTATGGAAAGGGGACCAAGTTGATATGCCTGCTTCACTGTTCATTCGCAATGATTGCATTTCTTTGCAATGATTGCTTTTCTCCGTAATGATTGTGTTAGTTCGTAATGATTGCGTTACTTCGCAATGATTGTGTTTATTCACGATGATTGCATATAATGATTGCATAACACTCGTTCGGACAGCCCTCTCTGGCCTGATGCACAATGATTGTGCAATATTGGCTTTAGGACAATTGCCTCCATAATATGCAATGATTACGCTGCGATCTCGAGGCCACCTACCCAACTGGCCTAATGCATCATAATGACGCAACATTGGACTTTTTCCAATATTCCTACGTAATGTGCCTTCCTTGGCACCAAATATGGCCCCGGGCCAAATGCATCTCACTATGCAAAGGAAGCTTTGGATGAAGCTTCACAAGCAAATGGCACATCTTTTAGCATGCACCATGCTAAAAACACAGGGTGTCACAGGATGAGTGCGTGAACTCAGGCTGCTAGGGTAGGCGTACTAGGTATGTGTACCCTTAGCCGCTCTCGAACTTAGGCCCTTCGGTACGCGTACTGGGTAAGCGTACCTCCCACCTTTTCACGAACACGGAACCTTAGAGTACGCATACCAGGTATGTACTCCGCTACGTGTACGAGTACATGTAATACGGCTTCAAACATATAACAGTTTTCCCAGTTTGTAAGACCGATAACACTGTCTTGTATTCCAAATATAGTAGTTCTATATTTTTCTATAAATCAATTAGAAATATTCCCAAATAACATCAATGATACATATCATTGTTCCATGCTATTTTAGAATGATAGACTTGAATCATGATTTTGGTTCCGAACAATGAATTGTTCTCCACCGAAATTGATCAAGTATGAACAAATGTTCATTAAGCTTAGTCATTATATTTCGAGAAATTCGTAAACTAAATAATTAGTTCTCGACTCGAAATTCTTGTTTATGCAAGCTAGTCTAATTAGTTATATGACAAACGTCTCAAGGATAAAAAAGTGAATATAACTTGAGAAATAGATGCTTCAGTCTTCACTTACCTTTTGTTGAAGAAGTTCTCCAAAAGCTTCGGTTGATCTTCGCTTTCAAACGGTAGAATGCAAATGATGACTGATTCGTTTCTCAACTACCTCTATCCTAGAATGATACTTAACTAATTGTAGACTAGAAATCAAGATATAGTTTTGACAACTAAATTTGACAACAAGCTTGAGACAACAACACTTGTGAATTCGACCGAGCAATGCGCTAAAAACAAGTAAGATCAATCTATTTACCTAAGTTAATCACATGAAATATCATCATATGATGTTGCTGAATTTTCAAAATCTTATTAAAAAAATCAAGTTAAGTTTTAAAGCATATTTTGGTCCTTTTTCTTTAAAATTATAAAATGGTTTTATTTTGATCCCTGAACAAACTAAAAGCCATATCCTTTTATTTTTTTGATGACAAACATGCCCCTGCTTAATCAATGTTAATTAATCATATTACTTATTATATTAAGTTGTAGTTAGTGCTAGAGGATTAAAAAAACTAATTTTTAAGAAGAAAAATAAGTTGGGGAAAGTAAGAAAAACTAGGTTTTGCTTACTTTTTTAAGAAGATGAATAGCCATAAGAGGGAACTTAGATTTGTAACTTATATAATCGTGAAAAAATGGGGGGAAATGATTTAAAACAAGCACTTTTGAGTTTCGTATGACATAAAACCGGCAAGTAAATGAAGAACACCTTCCGATTTTGGTTCGGTATTGATACAATTTAATTAAGACACGATCGTCATGTATATATTTGTACAACTGCCGATTATAGTCCTTTTTGGAGTTTGAAAACCTGGCTAGTTTTCCATCATAATTGTCAGCCAAGGACATTTCCATATCCGTCGATTTCACCGCTTGACAATAGTTCAAGTAAAATGAAGTGTTGCAATCGACATGTACAGAACTGTGCAACTGCCGATTATAACGATTCAAACTTAACAATCGATATATGCAGATATCTGCCGGATTCGGCTAAAAAAAAACAATAGGAAAATGTGGATTTACCCAATGCTGCGATCGGCTGATACGAATATCTATATTCGGATATTGAATACTTGAAGATTTTTTAAAATCATGAAGCTTACCATTGGCAGGTGTATATGTCCTTATTTGCATATTTTGGCTGAAAAATCTACAAGAAACTTGTGCCTTTCCTTCGTTATTAATTGAAAAGTAAGGTACTTAATATGATTGATTCTAAGTGTAGATGGGGAAAAACAATTTTCTGGTTTTTACGGGATTGAGGAGATGACCGTAAGGAGGAAACTCCTTGAACCGAGCAAATGCTCAACCTCACATATATACACTGCAAGAAGGGAATGCTTTAAGTTCAAGAGATCAATCTGTAGGACTCCGGCCTAAACCAAGACAATGGTCGTTCCAGAGTCAATTCGGTCACAAGAGAGGATGGGTCGATCTGTAGGAGGGAAGCTGAGAAATGTGTGCGACCGATAGTGATCGAGATTGTAGGTGTGTTGTGCATTCTGCGTAAGAAAGTTCTGAATGATTGAATTTTACTCAGTTGAGAGTGATTGCTCAGACGATGAGTTCGTGTAGACGAAAGATTATCTGTATGAACTTGTCAAGAAATTCTTGTCTGTTTCAATCATGATTCAGAGCCTTTTATATTACTGAACTGAAAACACCATGATCCCATGAAATGTGGCAGTTGCTGGAGTCAAAGAGTGGGGAAGTGTAAAATCGTGTAGAAACCAGTTTCTCATCGTGCGGAGACTTGGTTAACTTTCCACCCACAACTTTTCTAACTCCTCCAACTTATTGCACGACTTGCTCACATTCTCATCGTGTGTAAGAACACACGTGCCGTAGACCGCAAGACCAAAACCCTAGTTAATATCCCCTCATGTGACACGATTGATATCTCATGAATGTGGAGTCTGCAAGACATACATGTATTTAGTTAGTCAGTTGCTGACTTTATGGGACTATGAGTCTTTGTATTGCTGAGTTGAACATAATTTTCAAATGTTCTGAGACTCATGAATCGAACATGTCTGCTGAGATAGAAAATATCATTGTTGAATAAATGTTGATAACCTGAGCAAACTGTGCTGCTGAATCGTTGAATATTGATAGTTGAATCAATATTCCTTAGTCTGAGCAAATATTGCTAGTCTGAGCAAATGTTGCTCATCTGATGAATTATTGAATATTGATAGTTGAACCAACATTCTTCAGCGTGAACAAATATTGTCCATTTGAGCGAATGTTGCTCATTTGATGAATTTTTGAATATTAATAATTGAACCAATATTCTTTGGTGTGAGCAGATGTTTCTCATTTGAACAAATGTTGCTCGTTTGAGCAAATGCTGATTTAAGATGCTGGCATCTGAGCCGAGCATAATTATTAAAATGTTGACCACGGGATCAATGTAAAATTGTTAATGTTTGAATCTGCTCAGAATTATGTTTTTTGCAGAGCCCTGGATTCGAAACCCTAATTTTGATCAATTGCTGAATTGATGATTTATTGAAAACCGTTCATGATATGAAGGAGGGACCAGATACATGGGATGATGAATCGACCGTGTCCTGAAGACCAGTTGGTGAAAAGATGATTAAATGCTGGTTTAATCATTTATTAAAATAGTGCTCTTGTGAGCGTCAGGTAGTAAAACCTGATTATGGAGAGATGAGGGACCGACCAAGGGGCATGAGACCGGCTCTTGGTGATCATGGGATCAGCTGATGGTCGTTTGAGCAAACTCCAAGTTGTTTGGGAAGAGTTTGGACCCAATTTGAGCGATTGAGAAAATTAGGTCAAAATTGTTAAAACACGTGGGGCCGGCACTTTGCAAGCCTCAGGTCCAGCCTTGGTATGGCAAGGAGACATGCACGTATCACCATAATGTCTGTGTCTCAGTCCTGGGAGTTTCAATATTTTCTGATGCGCGTTTGAGCAACATTTTGAGAAAATATGGAGGATTCAGGGTTTTGCTGAAACTGGGGAATCTTCATGAGATGATGAAAAATAATTAATAAAATAGGTGATTTGCAAGGTGTGGGACCGGCCACGGCTAGAGCATGGCTGGCCAGCTAGCAAGATCGGTCCCGCAACAATTTTTCCAATTTTATGTAATTTTTATGTATTTTCCCTGATGTGAGGGAAATACCATGAAACTGAAGAATTTCCATGAGATTAGGGAAATAATAATAATAATAAAATAGGGAGTGATGAAGTGTGGGACCGGCTATGGCCAGGGCATGGCTGGCCGGCCAATGGGTACGGTCCCAAGGCACTCTTCCCAATTTTATGTAATTTTCCATGATTTTAGGGAAATATCATAAAATCAAAAGGTTTGTTGAAACCAGGAAATTTTGTTGAAATCAGGGAGTTTCCATAAGATGAGGAAACATAAAATATTAATAATAATAAAATAAGGGATGTGTGGGACCGGTTAGGGCATGACCGGACGGCTAAGGCCCGGTCCCACGAGTTTCCCTAATTTTACATTATTTCCATGACTTGAGCGAAATTTCATGAATTCAAGGAATTTTCATGGGATGAGGGAAATAATAATAAAATAATAAAGAGTCATGAGGTGTGGGACCGGCCACGGATAGGGCATGGCCGGCTGGCTAGTGAGCCCGGTCCCATGACATCTTTCCTAATTTATTATTATTTCTTTGATACGAGGAAACACCATGATACTGGGGAGTTTCCTTGAGACGAAGGAGATTTGCTCAAATGAAGGGATTTTCATGAGATCATGGAAAATAATAAAAATATGAGAAAATATAAAATTGGGCGTGGGACTGGCCACAACACGACCGGCCGGCCGGTGGGCCCTGTCCCCCAGCGTCTCGATTAAAATTTTATTATTTATTATTTTCTTCCTATTTTGCGTAGGTTCATCATTCCTTCATGTTTTGGAATGCTCGTTTGTGCATTCAGGTGCTCGTTTGTGCATTACTGCTGAGAACACTTGCACCATTTTGGTCGGGGCTTACTCGAGAGCTGCTCAGATGCCCGTAAGTTGAATATTTATCACTAACCCATGGAATTATGTTGGGAAGAACTACAAATTGAAGTGATGAAATATTACGAAGAATTGTAGAATATTGTTGAATATTCAGTTAACGATTATTGATAATTAACTGATGGCACTATGATAGCAGGCATGCTGTCTAGGAGCATTAATTATCTGATAAATTGAGAGATATGAGCTTGTTGAAACGTCATATTTCTCTTATATAGCCATGGAAAACTTTGTTGCATCCTGAAGACGTCATTGCTTTATACTAGCAGGCATGCGGTCTAGGAGCCGTCCAATCTTTCGATTCCATATAGAAATAATTACTGCAATTTCTCAGTACTCATGAGATGTGTCGTTGCCTCAGCTGAGAGACTACACATATTCATATACTCTGAGAGACATCCTTCCCAGTCAGAGATTTCATGTCATGAGCTTTCATGCTTCAATGAGAGACATGAGCCTCAATACTCATCTGATTGCCGGATCAGGAGCATGTATAATTATGGTTTTACGATTTTAACCCTTTTTAAAAATCAACCATCTACATTAAGTCCCCTGCTTAGTGAGGGACAGTCATGTTCCTCAGTCAACACTGAATGGTGATTTTCCAGTTGCAAATAAAATAAGTAATTGAACTTAGTCATAAGATAAGACGTTACCGGATTTTTACTGAATGAGAAAACCATGATTCGAATGAAAAACCTCAGTGGCATAATAGAGCGTCATCCAACGAGCATAAATTGGTGTAAAACCGCTGATTTGATGGTGGAACCTTGGTTGGCCTAGGATTCACGGGTCGGGCCCGAAAAGGAAATCCTAATTGAATTAGGTTTTGGAAATAAAATTGATATAAAAGGGAATTAATCCATATTTTTTTTTTAATTTATTCCCACGACCGACCACCACCTCCTCCCTTCATCATCTTCACTTCCTTTACGTCAACAGCAGGAGAAGGAATAAATTTTCCGGAGCGTCGTCCAACCGGAGCAACCGCCGTCAACTCACACCTTCATATGCAGATGGGGAGAGTTTAGTATTACCTTGGAGGATGTATTTGCTTTGTTGCATCTCCCAATCACAGGCAACTTCCTTGAAGAGCTTTCATCAGAGGAGATAACAGTTTCCAATATCTTGACAGTCGATTTGGAGAGAGTTAGTAAGGTGTCTGGCAAAGGTTGTTAAGCCCACTGGTTAACACACACTGGTGGCCACGAGATATTCCTCTTGACGAGCCTGATGGTATGTTATCTATTGCCGCTTTCTTATGTTTATAGATGTCTAGGGACGTGTTTGAAGACATTAGAACTATGCTAAAACCATTTGTAATTCCCTTTGCTATTAAGATGGCACAAGGTGAACAACTTCCCATAGGTAGTTTATTCTTGGGTTCTTTGTACTCTAACCTGGATTCCTTGGTTATAAACTCCAGTGTTTCGAATGACTTTATGAAGATTGAATGCTACGCCAATACGATGTTTCTCCAGGCCTTGATGTGGGAACGCTCCAAGAGTTATGCACCTATTCCCCGCAGCATCTTGCAAGGGCTGAATGCTGCTGATTCTCCCCGTATTTTTCTTGAAAGGGATAATGCCAGGATTATGCGCTGGTCTACGAAGCAACCTCAATCCAAGACACGCTTCATTGATGTGTTAGACAATGAATCTGAGTTTAATTTTCTCCTTTGGGTGCTGATTCCTCCTTATGTTTCTCAGTTGCAAACTTTCAATACCGGAGAAAGTATGACTTTGAAATCTGGCGTTGACTTGAGCGATGGCGAGAGATATTTTATGTTGAGTTGTACTCCAGGTCACTTTATATCAACAACATATGGAGACTTTTCAGTAGAAGAATACAACATTGATAGAGCGGCTCGTCAGATGGGCATGGATCAATGTGTTCCAACTTTTCGAAGGAAGAAACCACTAGTGGAACAGCTTAAAACCTGTTTAGATCGCACACGTGTGGAAGGAGGTTCTTACTGGTTCCCTGGTTCTGAACGAATTACGTATGTAACTCCGGGTTGCATAGACTTCTGGGATCAGCAGATTGAGCGTTTACACGACTTCGTAATGGTCGGCCAACCTTTAGTGAAAGAGCCTCCTTCTGCTTATATGATTGCTTCTCGACCAAGATTGAAACACATCTCCGGCGGCGATAAGCGAAAGACATCTCCAGGATGTTCACCAGTATGTATCTTTTTCATATTCTTCATAAAATTAAAATAATTGCCTTTGATTATCATATCAATTTCATTTTGCAGGAAGGTCGTGCTGTGAGACCTCGTCTTGAAGTGAATTTATCGGAAGCAGAAACAGTCATTCACGGTGGAGAAGGTAGGAAAAAGAATTGTAAGATGCTGCATAACACCATAAAGTCCCCGGTTGTTTCTTTGGTGAGTTATCAACACTTTTCCGTCGTGACTTCTTCTATCCGTATTACCAGGATTGTAAAACCAATATTTGTTATTTGGTTACAGAACTTTGCTCCTTCAAGTATTGACGGTCTTCAATTCTCTGCTGCTGGGCAGAAAATTTCTGACTTGAGCGTTGAAGAAGAAAATGATGTGAGTACTCTTCCACATAGCCAAATATGATGCTTCATATATAAAATGTTAATTGTTTGAGAATATGTCCAGAAGAATGTCGTTACGGAAGTGGAGAGTGCTGATGCCCGTTCATCCTCGGAGATTAGAGATAAAGAAAATTACCAAGGTTCGAAACCGAATGGAAGTAATGAGCCTCTTGATGCTGACACGGGCAATTCCAATTCCTTGAATACTTTGGAGACTCCCCAAGTAAGTATATCTCCCATAACCTATTCACAGGAGTATGGAATTTATGATTTGTGAATGAATGAATGAATGATAATCCATGTGAGTATACAAGTAATTTTGTCCAAATACGTCACCAGAAAAGTTCAGACTTCAGATTTTAGTAGAACGCCGTAGAGTCTTCGTTTGAAGTCGGATTTTCATGGTATGAATATGTATCTTTAAGCCCGGAGAATTTCCAAGATTAAGCAAAGAATATTTTTAAGTTTTGAGCACGTTCAGGGCCTGAAGAAGTCGAAACAGTAAACTTCCAGGAGACTTTCAGAGCTTTTTCAGACTGTACATTGTCTAATGTTTTGACCACATCTCCTTGCTCGTTCATCGGATTGTTATGAAATTTTGATATGTTTTAGAGCACATCCATAAAAAGAGAATGGTATATAACCCATCCTAAGAGTCCTTTTATATTGCTCCAAGTTCGTCATCTTGTACAGGGCAGAGTAAAATCTCTTCAGACGAGCTTGCCGCAAAACGTGTTTTTATGACTTTCACGCTATTTGTTCGCGTCTTGAGTGCATAATAATTAACTTTACGACTTTGGAATGATTGTATGCTGTATTTTATGATCCTATTTGGTTTCCATGTCTATATTTCTCTAACCTCATGTAATCTTCGTATTAGGTACCACCGAAGTTGAGGATACTGGAATCAATAATGATAAAGCGAGCAGCCTTGGAGTTATTGATGAAGAGACAACCATCCCTGCACTTCAAGGCCATGAGAGGGTTGTTACTTAAGTTATGGAAACCTCGATTGTTGCTACTCCAGTAGTAGAAGAAACCGAGCCACAAGTAGAGGAGACTGAAGAAACTGCTGCCATAACCGTAGAAGTTGCTCCAGTAATTGAGAACCATATAGTGGTGCATGAATATCCAAGCGCGGGAGTTTCTTTTGATACTCCATTTGATGTATCACTTCCATATCATGAATTAGTTGGTGGATTCAGCGTTCATATTGGATATGCAGGCTTGTAAGAGAAGATATGGAGGAAGTTTGGTCACATCATTGTTTCCAGAGACCCTGGACGTGCTTATGATTTAACAATGAAAGTAAGTGTCATCTTGCGTGTTGTAAGTGATATATGCGCTAGGGCAAGAATTAATGTGACTCCAGATGTACTCTTTGATTGGAAGTTTAACTTGGAGAATCTGAAAGACTTGGCTTCAACGTGAAGTGGCTTCGTAAGAAAATAGATGCAATCAAGAACTTGTGTGAGAATAACATACCCTTTCCCAATGATGTTGTGATGGAGAAGGAGGAAAAAATTGCTAAGCTGATTGAGGCGTTGAACCTGGAGAAGGCGGCTTTGCAAATATTGAAGGATGCAGAGGAGCAAAAGTCTTTCTTTGCTGATTTTCTTTGATTTATTTTCATAATCTCTTGAACTTCTGAACAACCAAAGGTCAGATTACTACCAGTGGAACAACTTAAAACCTGTTTAGATCGCACACATGTGGAAGGAGGTTCTTACTGGTTCCCTGGTTCTAAAATAATTACATATGTAACTCTAGGTGACATAGACTTCTGGGATCAACAGATTGAGCGTTTACACGACTTCGTAATGGTCGGCCAACCTTTAGTGAAAGAGCCCCCTTCTGCTGATATGATTGCTTCTCGACCAAGAATGAAACACATCTCCGGCGGCGATAAGCGAAAGACATCTCCAGTATGTTCACCAGTATGTATCTTTTGCACATTCTTCATAAAATTAAAATGATTTCCTTTGATTATCGCATCAATTTCTTTTTACAGGACGGTCGTGTTGTGAGACCTCGTCTTGAAGTGAATTTCTCGGAAGCAGAAACAGTCATTCACGGTGGAGAAGGTAGGAACAAGAATTGTAAGCTGCCGCCTAACACCATAAAGTTCCCGGTTGTTTCTTTGGTGAGTTTTCAACACTTTTCCGCCGTGACTTCTTCTATCCGCATTACCAGGATTGTAAAACCAATATTTTTTATTTGGTTACAGAACTTTGCTCCGTCAAGTATTGACGGTCTTCAATTCTCTTCTGCTGGGCAGACAATTTCTGACTTGAGTGTTGAATAAGAAAATGATGTGAGTACTCTTCCACATAGACAAATATGATGCTTCATATATAAAATGTTAATTGTTTGAGAATATGTCCAGGAGAATATCGTTACGGAAGTGGAGAGTGATGATGCCCGTTTATCCTCGGAGAATAGAGATAAAGAAAATTCCCAAGGTTCGAAACCGAATGGAAGTAATGAGCCTCTTGATACTGACACGGGAAATTCCAATTCCTTGAATGCTTCAGAGACTCCCCAAGTAAGTATATCTCCCGTAACCTATTCATAGGAGAATGGAATTGCTGATTTGTGAATGAATGAATGAATGAGAATCCATGTGAGTATACAAGTAATTTTGTCGAAATACGTCACCAGAAAATTTCAGACTTCAGCTTTTAGTAGAAACGCCGTAGAGTCTTCGTTTGAAGTCGGATTTTCATGGTGTGCATATGTATCTTTAAGCCCGGAAATTTCCAAGCTTTAGAAATTGAAGCTTTTTAAGTTTTGAGCACGTTCAGGGCCTGAAAAAGGAGAAACAGTAAACTTCCAGGAGACTTTCAGAACTTTTTCAGACTGTACATTGTCTAATGTTTTGACCACATATACTTGCTCGTTCATCGGATTGTTATGAAATTTTGATATGTTGTAGAGCACATCCATACAAAGAGAATTTTATATAACCAATCCTCAGATTCCTTGTAGATTGCTCCCAGTTCGTCATCTTGTACAGGGCAGAGTAAAATCTCTTCAGACGAGCTTGCCGCGAAACGTGTTTTTATGACTTTGACGCTATTTGTTCGCGTCTTGAGTGCATAATGATGAACCTTGATGACGTTGGACTTCTTGTATGCTGTAGTTTATGATCTTATTTGGTTTCCATGTCTAGATTGCTCTAACCTCATGTAATCTTCGCATTAGGTACCAAATACCGAAGTTGGGGATACTGAAATCAATAATGATAAAGCGAGCAGCCTTGGAGTTATTGATGAAGATACAACCATACCTGAACTTCAAGGCCATGAGAGGGTTGTTACTAAAGTTATGGAAATCTTGATTGTTGCTACTCCAATAGTAGAAGAAACCGAGCCACAAGTAGAGGAGACTGAAGAAACGGCTGCCATGACCGTAGAAGTTGCTCCAGTAATTGAGAACCGTATAGTGGTGCATGAATATCCAAGAGCGGGAGTTTCTTTTGATCCTCCATTTGATGCATCACTTCCATATCATGAATTAGTTGGTGGATTCAGCGTTCCTATTGGATATGCAGGCTTGTACGAGAAGATATGGAGGAAGTTTGGTCACATCATTGTTACCAGAGACCCTGGACGAGCTTATGATTTAAAAATGCAAGTAAGTATCATCTTGCGTGTTGTAAGTGATATATGCGCTAGGGCCAGAAATACTATGACTCCAGATGTACTCTTTGATTGGGAGTTCAACTTGGAGAATTATGAAAGACTTGGCTTCAACGTGAAGTGGCTTCGTAAGAAAATAGATGCAATCAAGAACTTGTGTGAGAATAACATACCCTTTCCCAATGATGTTGTGATGGAGAAGGAGGAAAAGATTGCTAAGCTGACTGAGGCGTTAAACCTGGAGAAGGCGGCTTTTCAAATCTTGAAGGATGCAGAGGAGCAAAAGTCTTTCTTTGCCGACTTTCTTTGATTTATTTTCTTAATCTCTTGAACTTCTGAGAGATGTGAGGTTTTATTTTGGTTTTGATATTGATTGGTTTTGGATTGGTAGATGATTGAGGATTTTCTTTTGGATTTGATAGAGATTTTCTTTAAGTAAAATAAATTGAATTTTGATAAATTGTTGAATTCAAATACTGAATGAAAGTATTGCAAACGTTTTGGAGAAATTGAAATACAGTGAAAGAAAATCCTAAATGCCAAATCCCAGGCGTCATGAATGCTCAAACGCCCAGTACCTCAAATGCCCAATAATTTCTGGCGTCAAATGCTTTAAGCCAATTCCTGTGGATCACTGGAAGGGTCCTGCCATCTGTGTTGATCAATTTGTAGTAGCCTCCAGTTATGGATCTTGCAATTGTAAAAGGTCTTTCCCAATTGGATCTCCTTGCAGAATGGAGATCACGCTTAGTTTTCTTAAGAACTAAATCACCTTCCTTGAATTTGTTAGGCTTGGTAGTCCGCGCCTTGAATATATTTTGCTGATTCGGAATTCCTTATGTGATGGGATTTCATGGTTGAGGCACATATGGACACTCGTGCAGAGGGGAGTATCCAGCATACTGTCTGTCATGCTTAGCCATGTCTTCAGCAATGAATCTTTTGAGAGAATGCTCAGTTTGAAGAAACTCTGTATTCAACCATTTGGTGTAATATTGCTGTGGTGAAGCTATCCACTCGTAGATCTTTGCGACGGCTAAGTTGTTAGTGAGAAGAAGTCCTCGAACTAGAGCAACATAATTAAACATTGGTATTATAGGCGCATGAAGAGGAATCGGACTTGCCTGAGTATGGAATCTTTTGATGAAAGAGTGTGCACTTTCTACAGGTTTTTGTGCTAATTCCACCAAGGCTTTAACTTCCTCCAGATGCTCGAATGATGGAGTATCTTTCATTCCTTCTGAGTCGGAGCTTTTTTCAATCGAGGGCAATAGAGTAACTTTTCCGATGTGAATCCAAGGTCGTCCAAGAATCATGTCATACCCGGTATCTTCCCGGATTATATAAAACTTGGCCTCAGTGTATAGCGAATTTTCTCTGACCTTGAGAGTAATGTGGCCATATGCATCTCTGAGTGTCCCTTCGTGATCTCTGATTGACATGGGAGCATCTGTAGATTCTTGTCGAGTAATGCCAGCGGCTCTGAGAGTTTCCAAAGGAATGATGTTGATGGAAATGCCAACACCAACAAATGTTCTCTTGAATTCGTTTCCTTTAATATGCACTGTGGTGAGCAGTCCCCAGTCATACATTTCCTTGTCAGTGGAAGGAGGTTCAGGAGGAACTTCTGGAATCGGTAGACGTTTCCCAGACACTATGTGGTTCAGATCCATGAACATGTCTCCCCTCTGCGCCTTCGACAGATAGAGCAATTCGCAGACATGTTCGATCAACTACTGGACTGCTTCTTTGACTGGTTGTTCAGAGATGGAGAAAGTCCTGACTGGGATAGGATATTTGTGTACTCCTTCAGTCCCCAAATTAATCTCTCCCGATTCAACCTTTTCTCTGAATATGCACTTTAAGACTCTGTAATCACTTGTGGGATGATTGACGAACCTGTGGAAGCGGCAGTAACGAGGACTTTCCATGTCTTCTTCAGTTGGTTCTTTCTTAACATGTGGAAAATTGATAGCACAATCTTAGATCCAAGCATCCAGGAGTTCCATCACCTCTTCAATGGAAAGGGGAAAGTCAGGTGCATCTTGATCAGGAGCCTCTGTGCGTTGGTCAGGATCTTGTGCATCTTGCTTATCTTTTCTTTGTGTTTTTGCAGGAGCTGAGGTATGTTTGCGCGGAGGTTCGGCTTTCCGTTTGATCTCTTCTGCAACAGCATTTGTGGAAGGCTGAAGGTTGTACTGCTTGTTGATCAGACGTCTGCTACCTCGAGTGTCTCGCGGTTCTTCAGCCTTTCTAGTTTTTTATCTTTCCAATAGAGCAGGCGCAGTAGTTTCCGATCTCTTCTCCGCTTCATGAAGCTCTGAGAAAGTCTGGAAACGAAGATTTTCTAATAAAGCTCTGTAGACCGGGATCATGCCGTTGATGCACAAGTCCACCAACTGTTGCTCCGTGACATTTGGGTCATGGCAGTCCAGAGCTTGGACTCTGAATCTTTTCACGTAGTCATTGGGATGTTCATTGACCCTCAGAAACATTCTTCCAAGATCATAGAGAGTAACTTGCTCTGACAAAAAAAAAGTACTTTCTGTAGAAGGCATTGATCATTTCCCCCCAATTTTTGATAGTTCCTGGTGCGATGTTGTTGTACCAGGTGTATGCATTGCCTTTAAAGGATTTTGAAAATTCTTTGAAGCGAACAACATGATTGTGTTCATGTTCTCCCAAGGCCTCCAGAAAATGAGAGACATGTTCTCGAGCATTTCCTGTTCCATTATACAACGTGAAGGTTGGAGAGGTATACCCTTTTGGAAGAGGAATCTTTTGCATAGCAGCAGGGTATGGAGGCTGGTGACGATGGACATATGATGTCTTGTTTTTTCCATGGTTCTCCAAGAGGTGTTCCGAATCTTCCCGAGTAATGAAATTTGATGATTCCTTCGCTGATGGATCGTCTGCAGCTTTCCGAACTTCGCTGTCATACACTTTATGAATTGGAACTACTTCAGGATCAGTATCTGAGGATATTTATTTTTCTTTTCCTTTTCCTTGAGTCTTCTCTGACATCTTGTCAGTGAGAGTCTTGAGATAATTGAGAAGCTCCTTCTGTGTTGCAGCCATGTCAGTTTGATTCTTTGCAAGAGTCTCTTGCAACTTGATGAGATCAGCCATGGTAGGTATTGGATTCCCCCTGACTTCCTCAGGGTGTCGTACAAATAGGGGTGACCTTCCATGTTAGTGTGAGGAGGAATAACATCATCACCGTTAGTGTTAGAAGCTGGAATAGTTTCCAAGATATCCTCATTGTTATTGTTGCTAGTGCTAGCGTCGTTTGTGTTGGAACCTGTAACTAACCCAGACCAGCCATCTTTGTGAATACTGAGATTGAAACCGAGAGAATGATCTCCCACTGTAGTCGCCAATCTGTAGATGGGGAAAAACGATTTGCTGGTTTTTACGGGATTGAGGAGATGACCGTGCGGAGGAAACTCCTTGAACTGAGAAAATGCTCAACCTCACACAGATGCACTGCAAGAAGGGAGTGCTTTAAGTTCGAGAAATCAATCTGCAGGACTCCAACCTAAACCAAGAAAATGGTCGTTCCAGAGTCAATTCGGTCACAAGAGAGGATGGGTCGATCTTTAGGAGGGAAGCTGAGAAATGTGTGAGATCAATGGTGATCGACATTGTAGGTTTGTTGTGTATTCTGCGTAAGAAAGTTCTGAATGATTGAATTTTACTCAGTTGAGAGTGATTGCTCAGACGATGAGTTCGTGTAGACGAAAGATTGTCTGTATGAACTTGTCGAGAAATTCTTGTCTGTTTCAATCATGATTCAGAGGCCTTTTATATTACTGAATTGAAAACACCATGATCCCATGAAGTGTGACAGTTGATGGAGTCAAAGAGTGGGGAAGTGGAAAATCGTATTGAAACCAGTTGCTCATCGTGCGAATACTTGGTTAACTTTCCACCCACTACTTTGCTATCTCCTCCAACTGATTGCACGACTTGCTCACATTCTCATCGTGTGTATGAAAACACGTGTCGTAGACCGCCAGACCAAAACCCTAGTTAATATCCCCCCATGTGACACGGTTGATATCTCATAAATGTGGAGTCTTCAAGACATACGTGTATTTAGTTAGTCAGTTGCTGACTATATGGGACCATGAGTCCTTGTATTGCTGAGCTGAACATAATTTGCAAATGTTCTGAGACTCATGAATCGAACATGTCTGCTGAGAAAAAAAATATCATTGTCGAATAAATATTGATAACCTAAGCAAACTGTGCTGCTGAATCATTGAATATTGATAGTTGAACCAATATTCCTTAGTCTGAGCAAATATTGCTGGTCTGAGCAAATATTGCTCATCTGAGCAAATGTTGCTCATCTGATGAGTTATTGAATATTGATAGTTGAACCAACATTCTTCAGCGTGAACAAATATTGTCCATTTGAGCGAATGTTGCTCATTTGATGAATTGTTGAATATTAATAATTGAACCAATATTCTTTGGTGTGAGCAGATGTTGCTCATTTGAACAAATGTTTCACATCTGGGCAAATGTTGATTTAAGATGCTGGCATCTGAGCCGAGCATAATTATTAAAATGTTGACCACGGGATCAACGTAAATTTTTTAATGTTTGAATATGCTCAGAATTATGTTTTTTGCAGAGCTCTGGATTCGAAACCCTAATTTTGATCAATTGCTGAATTGATGATTAATTGAAAACCGTTCATGATATAAAGGAGGGACCGGATACATGGGATGATGAATCGACCATGTAGCTCCCATATGCTCAAGTGATCAAAATACCAAAGTCTCTTGAAGACCAGTTGGTGAAAAGATGGTTAAATGCTGGTTTAATCATTTATTAAAATAGTGCTCGTGTGAGCGTCAGGTAGTAAAACCTGATTATGGAGAGATGAGGGACCAACCAAGGGGCATGAGACCGGGCCTTGGTGATCATGGGACCAGCAGATGTTCGTTTGAGCAAACTCCAAGTTGTTTGGGAAGAGTTTGGACCCAATATGAGCAATTGAGCAAATTAGGTCAAAATTGTTAAAACACCTGGGACCGGCTCTTTGCAATCCTCAGGGCCATCCTTGGTCGGTCAAGGAGACATGCCCGTGTCACCATAATGTCTGTGTCTCAGTCTTGAGAGTTTCAATATTTTCTGATGCGCGTTTGAGCAACATTTTGAGAAAATATGAGGGTTTTGCTGAAACTGGGAAATCTTCATGAGATGATGAAAAATAATTAATAAAATAAGGGATTTGCAAGGTGTGGGACCAGCCACGGATAGGGCATGGACGACCATCTAGCAAGCTCGGTCCCGCAACACTTTTCCCAATTTTATGTAATTTTTATGTATTTTCCCTGATGTGAGGGAAATACCATGAAACTGAAGAATTTCATGAGATTAAGGAATTTCCATGAGATTAGGGAAATAATAATAATAATAAAATAGGGAGTCATGAAGTGTGGGACCGGCTATTTCCAGGGCATGGCCGGCCGACCAGTGGGCACGGTCCCAAGGCACTCTTCCCAATTTTATGCAATTTTTCATGATTTTAGGGAAATATCATAAAATCAAAAGGTTTGTTGAAACCATGGAATTTTGTTGAAATCAAGGAGTTTCCATAATATGAGGAAACATAAAAAAAATAATAATAAGGGGTGTGCGGGACCGTCTAGGGCATGACCGGCTGGCTAAGGCCCGGTCTCACGAGTTTCCCTAATTTTACATTATTTCCATGACTTGATCGAAATCTCATGAATTCAAGGAATTTCATGGGATGAGGGAAATAATAATAAAATAATAAGGTGTTATGAGATGTGGGACCGGCCACGGCTAGGGCATGGCCGGTAGGCTAGTGAGCCCGGTCCCACGACATCTTTCCTAATTTATTAGTATTTCTTTGATACGAGGAAACACCATGAGACGAAGGAGATTTGCTCAAATGAAGGGATTTTCATGAGATCAGGGAAAATAATAAAAATATGATAAAATATAAAATTGGGCGTGGGACTGGCCACGACAAGACCGGCCGGCCGGTGGGCCCAGTCCCCCAACGCCTCGATTAATATTTTATAATTTATTATTTTCTTCCTATTTTGCATAGGTTCATCGTTCCTTCGTGTTTTGGAATGCTCGTTTGTGCATTCAGGTGCTCGTTTGTGCATTATTGTTGAGTACACTTGCACCATTTTGGTCGGGGCTTAATCGAGAGCTGCTCAGATGCCCGTAAGTTGAATATTTATCACTAACCCATGAAATTTTGCTGGGAAGAACCACAAATTGGAGTGATGAAATATTACGAAGAATCGTAGAATATTGTTGAATATCCAGTTAACGATTATAGATAATTAACTGATGGATCTATACTAGCAGGCATGATGTCTATGAGCATTAATTATCTGAGAAATTGAGAGATATGAGCTTGCTGAAACGTCGTATTTCTCTTATATGGTCAGGGAAAACCTTGTTGCATCCTGAAGACATCATTTCTCTATACTAGCAGGCATGTTGTCTGGGAGCCGTCTAGTCTTTCGATTCCATATAGAAATAATTACTGAAATCGCTCGGTATTCATGAGATGTGTCATTGCCTCAGCTGAGAGACTACACATCTTCATATACTCTGAGAGACAGCCTTCCCTGTCAGAGATTTCATGGCATGAGCTTTCATGCTTCAATGAGAGACATGAGCCTCAATACTCATCTGATTGCCAGATCATGAGCATGTATAATTATGGTTAAGTTGATGTTCTTCGTATAAAAAAATCAAGAACAATCAGCTGTCGTGTGTGTGTTATATCAATTCAGAAGTACCAAATATGACACATGAATAGCAAATGATTTGAGTTCAACCTAGAAGCCTAATTTGCTATATTTTTTTTTTAAAATTATGTGTGGATAAATCAATCAAAAAAAACACACACGACATCTAATTGATGGCAAGAGATGGTTAAAAATTATGTGTGGATGAATTAAATGGGTAATTCCTGAAGTTAATGAAGGTAAGAGATGGTTAGTTGGTGATGGCAAGAACATTTCAGTTTGTTATGACAAATGGATTAGTTAATATGCTCTAATTGAAAGACATGAAGAAGATGACCTTGTGATGCAACACCCTGATTTAAAAGTGGAACATTTGATAGCTAATGGAGTATGGCAAATTCCAGAGGAGATGTATATGTTCTTTGATAAAAATGAATTACCTGCACTAGGTGAGAAGCATGACAAGTTGGTTTGGGCAGCAGATTTAAAAGGTAAATTCACTGTTTCCAATGTTGCTCAATTGGTGAGAAAATAATATCCTTAAATTCCTTGGGTAAACAAAATCCGGAGTCCAAGTATGCATCCTTACACTTCAGCAAACTTGTGGAAAATATTGAGGGGAGCTTGTGCAACTGAAGAAGAAGTCAGGAAAAAAGGTTTCACAACAGTATCCAAATGTTACATGTGTGGCAATGGGCAGGACATGATAGAACATATTTTATGGCACTGTGATTTCAGTAATAGAATATGGCATTGGTTGGGAGGCATATTCCACTTTGTGAATCCTATAAATTTTGAGGAAATACTACACTTTGCTAAAGGCAAGAGTAAAGCAACAAAGTCAATATGGTACAACTGTGCATTTAATGTGATGGTGGAACTACGACATACAAGGAATAGAGTAATCTATGAGGATGAAGAACCAAATTTTAACAAGTTTAAGCAGAGAATTTCTACCTTCACAAGAGAGTGTGTTGTTAGGATAGGTGGTACCAAATGGGGGAGTATGTATGATTTGAAGATCCTTTTATATTTTGGTATCACTGGAATTAAAACTCACATTATTAGAGTGAAGCAATGCTTCTTTAAGTTGCATACTGGAAATCAAATTCTGATATGTTGTTATAGTGCATCCAAAGGGAATCCTGGGAATGTTGGTGCTGGTTTTCTGGCCAGAAATATGTATGGTGATTGTGTGGGAGCGGCTTCTGGAGGCCTTGGAGTGGAAACAAACTATATAGCAGAGGTGATGGCACCGGTTATAGCAGGAGAATGGGCAGTCAAGAAAAGGTTTACAGAGGTATGTTTTAGTCTTGATTCTATTGCAGTTTTAAAAGCTTTTAGCAATGGCAACATTCCTTGGATTGTTTTGAACAAATGGAATAATATTAAGAGATATATAAGTAACATCATCTTCAGACATTTCTATTCAGAAATCAACTTCTCTGCAGACAAGATGACCAAGAATGGAGCTCTGTTTGCAAGATGGACTGTTTTCCACTGTGAGGAGAAACCTAGTTTCTTGGGAGAATTAAAAAATGAGGATGGAATGTATTTCAGGTTCATCTACTAAATGCAGGGTATAACAGTTTATTTCCTTTGTAAGCTTGGTTTTTTCTTGTTATTTTTGTAATTTTTTTTTTTTGTGATCAGACTATTTTTGTAATTCAACCCTAACGAGGAATACTCAAGGTTATATGGGGTTGGATTTTGACTAAGGGGGTATTTTGTATCACTCAAAGCTAACCTCTTTTTCTCTTCTTATAAAAATAAAACCTAAACCGAAACAATTTTAGGCAATCCCGGTGAGAAGAAGATGAGTGATTACCATTAATTTTCATATTGTTATGATGGAGTTATTTAGATGTTAAATCAAAAATTAGGTCAAAATTAGAGTTATAGTCACAGTCAGTACTGATATTAGTTTGAATACAATACCGATTGTTATAGTCTTTTTCTTCTAACAAAACCAATGCCGATTGTTTTTAGATGTACCGTACAATAAACACACAATAAACATCTTCTGATGAAAATGGTATCTAACCAAAAATGTGAACGGGATAAAACAAAAGAAACCCTTTTTTTATCACCACCTTTGGATGGGAGATGAGTGCACTCTTTACACTTGACCTTTTTCACTAGATGTGATGATGGCGAAATATTCCGGTCTAGGTAGTAGATCTTAGAAGCCAGGAACGTGCAAAGCCATCACGAGTCTCTGTGAGAACCGTGAATTTGCGTTCCTCACTGAAAATCGTGATGGGAACGCGATCCTAACATGGGTGAAACGCGCTCCAAACAGGAGAAAATCGTGTCACTGGAATCCCCGTCAATCTATCTAATTATTTCTCTGTGTTAGTTTAGAAAACAGAGGAAACAACGTGTTAGAAAAGAAGAAGAAAGAAAGAAATAAAAATAGATAGAGATGATGATTAAAGATGAAGAAGAAACAAAATGATCATATTAATGCTTCTTTTTTTTTTCTTTTTCTTTGGTGTGAGATCAAGAGAGATTGAAGATGTGTGAGAGAGGACTCAGAGGAGGCGGAAAGAGAGAAGGAAAATTTAATCTAAGATTTCGTTTAGGGTTTAGCATAAAAAAAGGGACTATTAGTTAATTCTGGGCCTATGTTAGCTTATATTAGGCCCAACTGTACTTTCGTAAGAACAAGAAACACAAGCACCAAGTCAAGTTCAGGGTGCTCGTAACAAAACAACAAAAAAAGTGAATGAACGAGATATTGCTGCACTTAATTAAGATATTAAGATTTTTTAAATATTTAATGTTGTTGTCTTATTTCTTGATTATAAAATTGAAGAATTCGTAATATAACTAATATTTCTATAAAATTAGTTTACGTTCCCCAAATTTCATTTTTACAAAATTTTACGATTCTCGTTCTCGTATTCGCTTTCGTTCCCATCCTCGTTCCTGCTCGTGGCTACTAAGTAATAGATACACCATGTCATTACCTCGTATGAGTAAAGTCGAAATTAATGCTTTCAAAATGGGATTCAACTTACAATGGTCTAGTTCATGAGGGTGAGTAATATTTTAAAATCTTGATTAATCATATTGCAAATTTGTTTTGTCATCGTTTTATTGGAGAACAACTGTCGGCATTGTTGGTAGGTTGGTTTCAATACCGATGGTTCTTTGCACATTTGGGGAATATTCAAGAGTGGTACAGCCATTACAAATTCTTTTTGATAGGGGAACCTTCAAATTACTTCATTTTATTTTTATTTTTATTTTTGTAAGTATCCCCCGATTTACATTGGTATCCCTTAACTGTGGTTCCTTATTAGCCTGAGATGTATCTTTGGATTAATTTTTAGTAATAAAATTACATGATTTAGAAAAAAAAATCAATCAAAAAACAAAATCTCGTCACGTATGTTCTTAATTTGTTGTTCGCAGTGGGTGAAATTATTGTTTTTCTTCCTCGATTCGATTCGGAATGAAAAAAATTTAATCGACATATAGAGAAATAAGATTGTGTTATGATGAGAGAAAATGAGATATATCAAAAGCATTAGGTTTTAGCAGTGATGGTAATTTAGTTTTTTCAATCCACCTAGTCGACAGTAGACACTCCATAACTTCTTTTTCTAGGTGGGTGCAAAATTCCGCTATCAATCTACAATGATTCCAGTCTATCGGGATTAAATCACGTGAGAAATATCGGAAGAGACAAATCATATGGGATCCATGATGGGTGAAGCACACTCCTGCTAACTCCAAGGGGCGCGTTGTTTCTCCCCGGATTTTGTCGGGTAGAATTTTTATATCAACGTAGGAACGTCGATTAATCAATTGATAGGACCGATTCAAGATCGGGATCATTACATGGTTGGGGGTAATTTTAATACGAATGTCGGGGGTAAACAAAATCAAACGTGAGTGACAAAACTTTCTTACTAAAAATAACTAAAAACTGAAACAGAGCAAACTGAGTGATAAAGCAAGGACTAGAAATGGTGAAAGCAAAATCAGAGTTATGGATGGAAAAAAATCAGAGAATTAAATTTCTATTGAAGTTGGAAGTTGGGGGTAGGAAGACTGTATAGTACTTGTCTGATCATGTTAGGAGAAAAATTTAAAGTTCATAAATTAAGATTACTACTACTTCTCATAGTGAAAAAAAGATAAAGAAAGAGCAGAGTGTGAGCTTCAAGGGTTTAGAGATCGGAACTATTAAACAATCATGAAACTCAATCAACGAGAACTACAACTACTTCCAGCTTCAGGGTCCTCTCATCGTGCAAATGCTCAAGGAATGGGTACTGGAAATACATCATTTTCGAGATTGCAGTTGGAGGTTTTTAAAGGAGATAGGTAAATGTTCGATCTTTTCTTGATCTTCCTTAAATTGGGTTTAGGGTTTTATACTTGATTTAGCTGATTCTTTAACAAAACCATCATGGGTTTCTCAAATGGGTTCACATTCTATGCTCAAAAGCCCTATCATTTGAACTGATATCTGTGAATCTAGTATCTTAATGTGAGCTGTTTTTCTTGTAGGACTAAAATGGGAGGAAAGTGTGAGGATTGTGAAAAGTGGGAAGAAGAAATGTATTGGTCAAAGTTTAAAGTGGTGCATTTCTTCTCTGTTCTTACAAACAATTTCCGCTACCAACTTGTAAGTAAATAGCTCTATTTATCCTAATTGTGTTTTGCAATAGATTTATCTGGGATCTTGATGATTGAAAGTATATGAATGCAGAAATTTCCAGAGAAGTTGGTGAAGAAATGTTTGAGGAATGAATTATCAGAGATTAGTGTAGTTACTCTGAAAGGACCAAGTGGGAGAACTTGGACTGTCCAATTGATGAAATATGGCAGTGAGGAATTGTATTTGAAAAAGGGATGGGAAGTATTTGTCCAGGAACATAATCTCAAACAAAATGATGTTTTGCTTTTTAAGTACAACTTAGGGACTTCAGTTTTTGAGGTCTTAATATTTGATGAGGCAAACTTTTGTGAGAAAGAAAGGTCACATTCCAATAGCAACAATGAAGGTAGCCATAGGAGTACCAACAAGGAGTGGTTGAATGAGGGAAGAAAAAGAGTGGAAAGGGAGCCATGGATTGATGTCAAAGGTTGTCATAAGAGTAAGGGGTTGAATGAGGGAAGAAAACGAGTCGAAAGAGAACCTTCTTTTGAAATTATTGAGACTAAGACAGTTCGTTACAAGAAGAAAGCAATGACCATTAGCGATAATGATGAGGAGGATGAGCAAGTTTACGGAAGAGTCATTGTTCATCCAAGATTAGAAAGACAATCTTCTTTTGAGATAATTGAACATAAGAAGGTTCATTATAAGAAGAAAGCAATCGCCATTAGTGATGATGAAGAGGAGGAGGAAGTTTATGGAAGAGTTATTGTTCACCCACGTTCGTCTAATCCACTTCCAGGTAGTAAAGGCAAAGCTCTAGTTCCTGTCAAGCCCGAAGAAGGTGAATTCTCTTCGCTGCGTAATTTTTCTTTCCTGGCTCATGAGTTCATTTTGTGCATTTTGTGTTTTTAGTCGATGGTACATATTGGTTTCAGTATCAGAAGATGATGAAGTCACCCCAGTAAACCCGTTGGCGCTTGTGTTAAAAAGAAAGTCCGGAAAAGAAGAACATGAAGTTTTTGAACAAGCTGTTCGTGAAGGTAAACGAAGGAGAGCACCACATTTCGTTGTAAGCATGAAACGCTCACATATATCGGCCATCTACTACATGGTAATGTTGTTTTCTTTCCTTCTTTTTCTTATGCACATTGTAAAAGTATTTCATTCAATCATTTCTGGCTTCTTCACATTTAACTGACAAATGAAACCATATTATGCAACTGCAGACGATTCCTGTTGATGCAGCAAGAAAGCATATATCCCCTGGAACTAAACGTATATATCTGGAGATGAATGGAAAAACATGGAAAGCTAAGTATGTATGGAAAAAAGAGGGAGTAAATTCAGGAATTACTGGTAGGGGTTGGACTGATTTTGTACAAGAAAACACCATAAAAGTTGGAGATGCCTGTTTGTTTGAGATTACTTCTCCATCGGCTACAACTTTAAAGAAATCAGTTCGTTTTAAAGTCAGCATCTTTGAAACCGATGAAGATCTACTGTAGAAGGCGGAGACATCCCACAATGAAGAGATGGGGAAAATCACAGAGACTGTTGAGTCAGACATTTCTTATCTGTTTGATTCTTGTTTATTTTTCTCAAAAAATTCTCGGTTTACTCTTACACACTAAATCTAGTTTAAAACTAAGGTTCAATTTCGGATTCTAGTTGTCATGTTACTAGTTCTTAATATGAACTTTAACTTAGTTGCTGCTGAAAATTTGGAATCAGAGTATTTCTGAAAGATGTTTCATGTGTTACGTTCATACTGAACCCAAAAGATTGACAGAAACAACTCCAATGGAAATAAGTAAAACCTTGTCCCAGAGGGAGGAGGGGATGTGACCTTTTATTTGAGTTGTGGTCTACAAATGTCTTTACTAGTTGGTATTTGTTAGGAATGAATTGACTCTCAGAAACTGAACATCAGAATTGCCAATTTTACTCTTGGAAAGAAATATCTGAACAGGCAAAAGACATCCTCCCCAGCCAGACATTTTCCCAACTCACACTAAAGAGTGCACAAATTGGGGAAGAGAGTGTAAAGGAGGCGGTAGAACAAGCTTACACGCTCCAGCATTAGCCAAAGTCTGTCACAACAGCTATAAGACGATCACGGAGGTTTAAGAAGGATGTCCATTGACATCAAAGCTGCTGACAGAACAGCAAATTGAAAAAAATCTCAATTGACCTATGATAAAAAAAAAATCATAAAATGTGCATCTTGACTATAGCACAGCTAAAAGATTTAATAAAGCAATCAGTCAGACTCCATATTTTGTTATGGGTACTATTCAAAGAAAACTACAAAATCCTCCAGGAGGTAAATTCCCCTCTTAACAGCATTCACTAAACAGACTGACAAGTGAAGCAAATGTGATCACTCTCAACTATAATCAACCTCTTGCCATCGTTTAAGAGGATTATCAGCTGTTATTGGTTAACCACCATCGGATTCCAACAAGGTGTTGGAAACCAACTGGCTAATGTTGCAGATGGTTTACCTCCAAACAGAGTCAGTGTTTTGTCTTTTCTGATCCACGCTGAATCTGACTGGTGATCAGTAATTAAACAAAAGGTATATTTACGTCCATTACAACATTCCAAACCAAAGCCGTAAATACAAAATAAAAAGATGGCTCCCAAAAGACAGAACCACAGACCCAGATTTTGTAAAATGTTACCAAGTATACAATGTTTCATGTGTCGAGTGGATGTTCGGAGATTACAGAAGAAAAATCAAGCAAGGGAAAACTAAAGTTGAAATTCTCAGGGAATAATGATTTTCTTCTCCTCTTGATTACTCAGATTTGTGACTGAACTTTTACTTTTGTGGACGAGGAAGCCCTGGTATCTGCAATTCATTATTATTAAACATTGTCAAGGTAACGCGCGCGGACAGATATATAACGATGTTAGGAAAGAACTGTTATAAGCACAACAATGTAACACTCTGTGGCCGTCAATGTCATAATGGTTTCAGGTGACGAAGGACTAAAAATGAAGTAAATGTACCGGACCCGCCATGACAGTTTATCCAAACAAACAAAAATCACTACCTATAGTAGTACATAACATAATAACAGTCATTTTTTTTACGTTTTTTCTAACAAGATCAGTCCTTATAACCATCTTTTCAGCCAGTAAAATGAAAAGCAGTTCCTAAAACATTGTTCCACTAAAGCAACTCAACTCTACTATTGTGCAACTAGGATTTGCAAAAACACTCAATTTTTTTGTTGTATCTTTACTTTCTGCGCACCCAAATGCAACCAGAAATAATAGGAAAGGAAAATGATACGAAGAAGAAATAAATGGAGGGTGATGATCTGTAATATCATTGAGAGAAAATACAAGAATGATAAGTTCAGTCGTTATAACCATCTTTCAGCCAGTAAAATGAAAAGCAATTTTTCAAACATTGTTCCATCAACATAACTCAGCAATTCTATTGTGCAACTAGGGTTTACAATAACACTCTATTTAACTATTGTTTCTTTACTTTTCTGCTCATCCAGATGCAACCAGAAAACAAAAACTGAAATGAAGAACAAATAAACGGAGGCTGATGACTGTAATATCATTGAGAGACAATACACGAATGAAATGATTGCAAGTTCTCTTTCAGGGGGCCTAAAAATGATAATGACAATAGAGAAGACAACTTCGAAATTTAACCAAATGAAGATATTCAATATGTCAAATGGGTTTGTTTGGATATTATCAGAGATAGAAAAAGTTATACAGGACACAAACCTCAACACCATGTGGACCTATTCGATTGCGAGATATGAAATTGCTTATAAGAGAAGCAAACTCATCTGGTACGTCTTCCTGCAACGTTAAATGGATCAAAGTGAACCAAATGAGCTCAAGAAATGCTTCAGGAAAGTGTGAAACTGCAAAAACAGCAGAACTTACCTGTATAGAATGACCAGTATGTCGAACAACAATCACTTGAAACTTTCCTTGCATTTGACCAATTGTCAGAGATCTGTTTAAAGACGGATAGGACAATCAAATAAGAAAACAGATAGGATAGTTACTCCAATTGAATCCATAACAACATGTGTTGGATATATAGGAATTGCAATCCTGGTATTCTCTACAAACTATTTTTCCAGTCTTTGTTGATACTTGTGCTCTGCAGATTGGTATCTTGGTTTTCTTAAGCCATATCATTCTCTTTAATTCGTACACTAAGAATGCTTCATCCAGCTTGTTCTAGGAACATTACTCTACCTTTCTTAATGTATGTAATTCAACAACACTGGCATGTATATAAATATCCTTCAAACTTAGTTACATTGTTCTTTAGAGTCTATGGATGGTTTCAGCCCAAGTCTCCAACAAGTCATGTGAAATTCATAGGTGGTTTTAGTTAGATTAGCAGGATTCCTGCTCCAGCATTAGTCATTATTAGCTAGGTAGCAGACTTCTACAGTTCTACCTAGAAAATTATTGAAAATAACCCTATTTTTTCTTCTCTATATATTAAATCCATAGCATTCTTTCTTCTTTTCCTCTGTAATTGTTGCATTAAAAGTATATATTGGTAATTTGGCTCAAATATCATCCCTAAAGGCCTAAAGTATATGTAGCTTGGTTCAATTACCATCTCCAGTCGGACATAAATCACAAAAATAGAATACACAGCTAAAAGTTTGAAAGCTAAGATGAAGCATAAAACTAAGAGGATCCCATGCTAGTTTCAATAACCAAACATAGAAGTAGGCAGTTAGATGCAAGTGTCGGAGATTACTTGTCTAGTCTGTCTGTTCCTGCCAACAATAGCAGCTTCGGCACGGGGGAAGCCAAAAACAAATCAGAAAGGCCTTCATACCTGAACAAGTAAGAAAAGACAGAATATCAGTATATGTATCACGGCAGCACTACACCACATATAAGACAGCATGTTATAATATTATAAGCACAATTTCAATCTGAAATAGACAAACAAAACAAACTCTTGCTTTGAGAGATGACAATTAACAGAACATAAGTTACTGTTTATAGCATTGCAGGTGGTATATGTCCAGAGAACCACCATCAATATGTTAATTAAGATAGGAAATGAATTGGACAACCACTGAGAGGTATTTAAAACAAACTCATAGTTAATGTCCAAAAAATTGGTATTTCGCTAGATTCGCTTCTTTAGAGCTGATTTAATAAAAGCATCAGGAATCATTATCAGAGTAATTCTATCAAACGAAAATTACTAAACCAAGCAGTACTTACCATCCTCTCCAATATGTTTCTGACTCTTCTAGCGGCGTTCGGTAAATATAACTGCAACACACCTTCAAAATCAGACACATGTATTGCTTAACATGGGCGTTTTGAAATAGACTAAATTAACCATAAAATACATGAAATTCAACTTTTACGAGGTTTAAAAGGAACAAGTAATAGACACTTTGTGCACCAATATGATCCATAACTATCAATTGCGGTAAAAAGTACTCACCAGTTCCTTGAGTCATCAAATTTTAAAGTGGATGGAACGGATATACGTGCAGACTCAATGTTCCGTAAAAAACCTCCTCTCACACTCCATTCAACCTGATGTAGCACGGCCATTATTCAAATTAATACCTCAAACAATAGATACTAAACGGCTATAAAACAACTCCCTAATGTCTATATTGAACGTCATTCAAGCAGATGTTATATGTTTATAATTAGTTCATCCAAGTACTACATTCGATAAAAATTATACTACACTACACTCAGTATCCAAATGTGAGAAGAATTATACTGTCTCAGAACAGAATATATTTACTATAATAAAATAACCCCAAACAGCAGAAGCATAAGTTTTTAGGGAAGTCCAGAATGATTTAAGGATGGGTAGGTACCGCTTTTTCATAAGTGGGGAAATGCTGCACTCTGCCCGATAGAATTTTTTGCATATGCATCAGTGAAGCCATAGCTGTTCCCTGAAGTTTCAAGTATTATCATTATGACTGTGAACACCCATAAACAATGTGCTGCACATTGGAATGGTTTGTCCGAATTAGAACTAACCTCAACAACATCAACAACAACCAGCCCAGCCAATTTTGATATAGCTCTCTTTGCAGCTACATGCACAGCAACTGAACCTCCCAAGCTGTAAAATACAATGATGAATCTAACTTAAACCGTTGATAAGATTATCAGCATTATTATTTAATGCAGGCTGTAAGAGTACAAGTAAGTCTAATGAGATACATTTATGTTGTATATAACAGCTTTTGCACCTTAGAGGATAAAGCTTATAGCAGTACAGTTTTTTTTTTGGTCGACAGAAAGTGTATGAAACAACCCCAAAACTAGTATTAGTATTGAAACAAAAAGAAAAGATACTCCAACCATTAACGAATGTACCTACAATTAGAATAATAAGACAGATGGAACAAAAACCTAGACCATGTAGGAGTATGAAAAGATAAAAAAAGAAACAATCTTTTTGAATTTCAAATTCATTTATATACTTACTACACATGCAAAATGTATAACCTAAGCAAACATGATAAATCAACACTACTAAGGGGCACAAACCTGTGGCCAACAAGTACAATTGCAGGCGGAGAATCTCCATACATTGCGTTTATAACAGCTAATACATCACTGCGAAGAGTCTGCAAATGGTATATTAAAGTTGATGACATTTCAAAAGCAGCTTCAAGAGTTAAAGAAAAACCGACAATGAAAATGGTAAGTACCCAGAACCGTCAACATTTAATATGAGTTTACCTCTATGGATAGATCTGAATCATCTTCTGTGAATGACTTGCCATGTCCTCTAAGGTCCATGGCTACAACCCGAGCATTGGCCTTTATTTTACTTGCTGACAATGCAAATGAAAGCCTGAGAAAATGAGCAGAAAAATGCGTACCTTGTTATATACCAAAAAAAGAAGCCAATAAGTATTTTATTATATCAAAAAACATCCTTGCCTGAGTGTCACTAGCACGAGACAGTTAGGATTCAAGAACCTTAAGACTGCCCTTCTTATATAGTTCCACCTAAAGAACGACAGGTCCACCATGTATGGCATCATGAGGTAACGGTCAATGAAACTATATGGGACTAAAGAAACTGATTCACTAATAGGGTGAATAGTCAATTATGCGTGGTGCTAAGGATTGTCACATAACGAAGGAAATCATTTCTTTGAAAGCCACAAAGGAAAACATAAGTGCAGATCCAAAAATCCCGTCTTCGACGCATATATGGTTCAACATAGAGTAAAAGAAACTTGGATGATTCCCAATGCTAAATACCCGGACTCATTACAGAGAAGATGATTTATCCTAAGAAAATGTGTTCTCACTTCTTCCTCAAATTATAACTAGCATCCTGATTTTGAAAAACAATTACTGATTATTAAAAAAAAAAAGTGAACATTCTTTAGATAAGGTATACCCTGAGAATCCGCCTCCATGCAAACAAAAAACAACTGGCCCTTCAGATCCCGCCATGTACACATGGAACACCTAATAACAGCAAAACGCATGAGATTGTTTTTTCTTTTTCAAATCCTTCAAAAGAATCAATTGAACTGATTACTTACATCATTTGAATCAGGAATCTTAATGTCTTCGTCTTTGTCAAAGTAGCCTAACCATTCTATAGGTGCATACTTTTGTTTAGAAGTTCTACACATAGAAAATGGAATATGGTTAGATAACAAACAACCAGATAAAATGAACATCTATAGTCATGTGCTTCGGCACAATGAAGAAAGAGAGTCAGAAGTTTTGCTCGCTTTAACAAGATTTCATATAAGCCGTATTATGGATGCACCTCCCTCACATCCCACTTACTTGCACTTGACTGACACTTCCATCTAGGGAAATGCCCTAATGAAAATACAGAAATTTTGGTGCAGTTTGATGTTTGATCTTTGAAGTAACAAAATATCACCCAATGTTCTCTAATTATTCAAGTTCAATTCAAAATCCAATTTCGTAACCATTTGAACTGAACTTGATCATTCAGTTCCGCTATTAAAACTGAGATTACAAAATTCAATCAACATATGATATGAATGAATATGATGAGAATTGGTAGAGGCAATCTTACTGAGTTGCTGGACGAATAGGGATCGATGAGTAAACAGAAGGAAGGGTTTGAGTTCCAGCTTCTTCTGCTTCTTCTACTCCTTCCTCTGGAAGAGCTGTTAGATTTGCATCTGAATCCGTCATTGATAGATCAAAGTTTGTGGATTTTTCAATGAAAAGTTAGGGTTTTCTTTTCTCATCAATAATATATGCGTAAAATTTTCTGTGAAAGGAGAATGGAGAAAAAGAAAGAACGAAGAACATTTTCTTCGATTCGCTTTTACTGTTTTACACGTGTAGCGATACCAACAGTCTATATTTGGCAGTCTCAAAATTAGCGGAAACCAACAAATGACAAAATGGCATTTGTCATGTTCACAAGTTTGAACTGGGCCTTTGCCACGGTAAAATGTTTGGCGGTAAAGTCAGTGGAGGATGACGTCAGTGACCTGACGGCAAAACTAGCTTCAGTTGAATTATTGGAGTCGCCATAAAAGAAGAAAACATGTACCAACCAAAAACAATCATGTCGGTATCAATGTAGTACCGTTATAAAATTATTCATTGGATGATGATACAGTGACCTGAGTTCGAAGTTCGTCAGCATCAAAATTCTCACTGACCAAGAAAAACAAAGAACCAAATAAATTTGAAAAATCATAAACATAGAACCCATGATAAATGAAGTCATCTAGAACCCATGATAAATGACTAAAGTTGGGCGTTGAGGATGGAGATTAATGGAGAGACCATCCGTCTGGATATTAATGAGACAATGAGATATCCCATAGAATTACATAACTCTTAAAAATTAATACAAAATGTAGTTGTTGATTACTCTACATCGTTAGAAGCCATATTTGTTGCGAAATCTCTAGATCTATCCTTCTTCACCGTTTTGTTTTCTCCATTGGTTACAATAATTTCAACCTCATCAGCTTTGTATTCTTTGAACCTAGACAATCGCCCCAACTCTTCTACTTGTTCCGTGACCATATCGAGCCTAGCCGCCATCTCTACAAGCAATGACGCAAAGGCCGCAAAAGGAAGTGCTTCCGAGAATTCAAGGCTAGTTATATCCAGCTTACTCAGTGTTGGCCTTAATACTTTCCTTTCTGAATCCTTATACTGATCAGCTGCACGTTTCCTTTTCCACTCTAGTAACGCTGAACTGTCGGTTTTAACCGTTGCTAATGAAACAGCTGACGAATTCGTATTTGGTGGTTTTTGGTGGGCGCTGGCAGTGGCGGCCGTTAAAGCTAACATTTGAGAGGCGTGGTGGTTGTGGTGACGATTCTTGGAACTCAGGAAGAGTCGAGGTTGAGATTTAATGGCATCGTTCAGATCTTGTAATGCTTCGTGAAGAGGATCGGATACTAAGATTGGGGCTAGAAGACGTCTGTTTCGGATGCTGTCTGCGAGTTCTTTGAACGTTTTCGAGATTTCTCTTGCAACTCTGGTACATGGTGCTTTGAATAGGTCCCGAACAGATCTTGGTGCCTGGATTTCCGATTGCAGGCAGCCATGTAAAGCAACAAGTGTATAACCAAAATGACGGAGTACAGCTCCTAATCTTACATATTGCTTCCAGGGAGTTTTGTAGCAGTACAGTGAATGCCTCGGCTCCCAACTTGCATGTAATGCCTGATTCATTTATCATCTCATCAATTGGAAATTTGTTTTGTTATAGAGCCTGTGATGATGCATGGCAAAGACAAGATAAATCAATCAGCTAGCTAGGCCGTACTTACAAGCGTTTCATCCATAGTTTTGGAGTCTAAAACTGATTTGTAGCCTCTGTAAATAGGATCCTCATCATCTGAGGATTTTTCGTCTTCAATAATCTCCGAATCCTTGAAATACTTATTAACACAAGCTGCAAGAATTTAACAACAATGCAATTAGAAGACTTATTGTAGAGGCTAGAACCCGAAAACTGGCATATAATTACCTTCAATTGATTCAGCTAAGCCTTCAAGTTTTGAGACGGTTGAATTATGAAGTTGTAAACCAGACCAATTAGGAAAAACCAATAAACTCATGAGTAGACAAACTCCACAACCAATCGCGATCGTGTAGAATCGTTCATGTGCAACTTTTAACACATTATGAACCCGAAAACTTGATACAGCTATCAAATTAAATGTTAGTAAAAATATTACGATCCCGTAATCGTAATTCTTTTTTATATGTGGAAAAAATCTCATATATGTCGCTGCTGATCCGGTTAGAAATACAGCGACACCGACAAAAATTGCTCTGGATGTTCTACCGGATTTATCAGCTACAAATTCAAGGAGAAACACAAGTGATCCGGCACAAAGTGTACCGAGTCCTCTGTTCAATCCCTTGCACAAAGTTGCACCTGCGATAATATTAAGTAGATTGATTAGCACCAAATCATGGTTTGCATGCATGAATACATCTATGAAATGAGCATATAAATAGCTAACTTCGCACCTGCGGTGAACTCAAGAACTACAACAACAGTCATGACGGCCCAAATTGCATTATCTCCAATTCCATCAAAGAGTGGTTCCAACAAGTACAACAATGAAACTAATGTTAGTGAAAAACCAACTTTCAAAGCATGAATCACTCTTCTCGGATCATCACGGCCAACTTTCCATATCTTTTGTGTCGCCATTCCCGGCCATCTTCGAACCTTGTCGACCCATACGTCAAAAACTGTTCCCTTTTTCATGTCACCGCCTCTGCAGGAAACTCCGTTACCGTAGCTGCTGCCTTCCATCTCCATGATAATCTCTTAAACGAAACTCGACAAAAACAGGAGTTTATGTATATGGATACAAACAGCAACTAGAGTTTATGCAGTATGGAAACACAACATTCTAGGATACTCGAGAAACTAATGAACGAGCGATATATATAATGATATATACGAACTTCAGGAGGAATTAATTCGCAGTTTGACTTAGCAAACAAATATGTGATAAAGAGTTGAGAAGATGTGTGAATGTCATTAAGTAGTTGTAGAGATTTTTGTTGGTGAGTGTTGGGAAGGGAGGAACTTTTGGAGTTATTATGCGTACCTTTCTCAAGGCTTAACATCGTATAAAGGGTTCCAGTCGACGTCCAAGTGTCTAGTTTTTAATATATTTTCAACTTGGATCATTACTTCACTTCACATGGCCATCCGTTAAAGTAATGAGTAACACTCCCTAGTCACAAGACAACCTTTGAAAAATTGAGTAGAAAACACGAAAAAGATCTGAGAACCCATATTAGTACTGGCATCAGTTTCACCGTCTCATCTCATGACAGCCGGCGTTATTGTAATACAGTGATAAAATTATTAGGTGATGATAACAATAATTTGAATTGGAAACAAATTCTTTACTATTAAAAAAAAGAAAAAAAGAAAAAAAAAATCTTCTGTTTTTCACACTGGTTGTTAGCACCACATCGATTAAAATGTTTGGGGTTCGATCCACTATTCCACTCAGACTCCATCAAGTAATATATAATCTCCCGTGGTTAATCCAACTATACCACTCAAAGTCGATCAAGTAGATTAGCACTAGCCGACTAGGCCAAAATGCTGGTTAGCAACAAAATTGGCCACCATGTGTGGGGAATGAATGAATAACAAGGACCTAAAGTCTATCAGATTGTATATATTTATTATTACATCTTTGATAATTTCACAAATCATGACACTTGTTGATTTCATCAGTTCCACATATTTACGATATTTAACTTATTAACAGCAACTCCTAATCACTCTCCACTTCACGTAATTTATTGGAAGTTGGAACTGTCACTGCCTCGGCCAGTTACGGAGACTCTAGCTAGCTCATTGGCAACCACCAACTACGTTATTACTTTATCATATGATGTTTGTAGAAATAAATATATGTATAGAAGATGTCAATTGTTATCCATCTCCATCTCCATACATTTTAAACCTCAACAACACACTGGCATAAGATAATATACATATATTGCAAGAAACCCGCCACACTAAAGTGCTTTGTTTGCACATTGTATATGCTTCAAAAATAAAGGTCAATTGAAAGTAAAAGTAACATTTTTCCAGAAACGGAGGGAATTTTCTTTTTTTTTTTTCTCTTAGAGAAGAGTTTACAAAGAGGACTGACAACTCAGGTAGGGGACTTGAGTGTCCTTGTGTTCAGCAAAATAAGTTACAGTATGATGATAAAATACTAGGGCCTCCATCTCCAGATGATTGGGCAACAATGTGTGCAATAGTAACAAGTTTTGGCTTTCAAACATGCCTTAAGGAATTACAATTAAAATGACTGAAATATCAGAATAAGTACATATTTTCGATAATTATAACATTTTTTGTTGATCTTTGAGGATATTTCCATTTGCTTGTCAGTTTCTTTATCAGCTTCTTGTTTTCAATTTCGATGTTGCATATCCTTTTCTTGTGTTGTTGGTGTTATTTCATTGTTGTTATGACGCCTAGGATATTGCTTTCCTTCAGTGAGCTCACTTCGCATTGGAAGGCCCTTCTTTGCTGTGTGTTTTCTGATTCATCTGTTAAAACAATTACCACAATAGTTTTGGTTGATTGATCTGTCCATACACTATGACAAAGTATGGTTAGCCATTCCTGTTTGGTTCTTATCAAGGTTTGTTGAAGTTGGACTGGATTTGGGTTTCGATTGATTATCAGTTCTAAGTGTTTTGAATAGTATGTATTGATGTGGTCTTTCATCAGTTTGATGGTACCTGCAGGTGAGGGCTTAGTGTTTTCGAAGAACCTAATACATCTATCCTTCCATATGAACCAGGCTGATACTGCATACAGTTAGTTCAATCAACACCCTCTATTGGACTGGTTTTCCTATTATTAATCCAAGATTTTATCCGTTGTTGTACATTGTCGATATGGTTGTCTAGCCTGCAGTTAAGACCAAACCAAGCTGCTTTGCTAAAAGGACACTTTAGGAGAGTATGTGTATCTCTTACAGAGGGGTTGTTACACATGGTACACACGGAGCATATTTCAGGGACATATCTACTCAAACTATTATTAACAGGCAAGATTCCACGGTAGCACTTCCAGACAAAAAACACAGATTCGCGGGAAGCATTCTAGATCCCAGATTTTCCCCCATATTGGGTTTTGGTGCGCCTGATTGAGGTTTTGGGTTGACTGACATTGTAGGAGGTATTCATAAGTCAGGTTGACGATGTACTCTCCATTTTCACTTGAGAGCCAAATTAGCTTATCAGGGCTGTTGTTACTAGTTTTAAGACCGTACCTACAGTGTATTGAACAATTGGGGGGGGGGGGGGGAGTGAGACTGTTGCAAAATGTGCACATTCTAATCCCTTGTAATGACTTCACTGGCAGTTGTAACAGTGTTAACAACAATAGGTATAATTTCATGTCTTTGTATGATGTTCAGAGTGTTAAGAGGGATCCAGTTATGTTTCCACAAGAGGATGTCCTCGTCGTTTCCAACCTTCTACACGACCACCTCTTGAATTATTTTGATCTCATTCCACAGACCCTTACAGAATCAAGAGCAGTTTTGTTTCTGTTTTAGGGTGCACATAATTGAAGTATCTTTGGAATATTTGACCGAATGGACTTTATATCGGAGCAAATAAAGATTTTTTATTATCCTTCAGGCAATTCTTGCAAGAATTACATGGTTGAACTTTTCAATATGTTTGAATCCTAGATCGCACCATTCCATACCATTGTCTTTAGTCTGATCCCACCAGAAAGATCTATATAGGGCATCCATTTTCTTCGTAATTCCTTTAGGAATAACAAGACAAGATATTTGGTAAGTGGATAGAGTGTCATCTATGTGTTTAATCAGAACCCCTCTCTCTGCCAGAGATACAATTTTACTTCTCCAACCTTTAAGCCTACTCCTCAACTTGTGAACTATTGGCTCAAAATATTTGACCTTGGATTTTAGGTGAAGAGAGGTACCCCTAGGTATTTATTGTCCAGTTTAATTCTAACCACTTTAAGAATTTAAAGGATCTCCCTAATTTCCCAATTGGTGACCGATTTGCTATAGAAAGCTCCAGATTTGTCATAATTTATTTGTTGGCATGATCCTGGTCTGAACATATCTAAGATTTTAATTAGATTTATGCATTCTTTTTTCTTTGCCTTTGTGAAGATGAGACAATCATTAGTAAACATGAAGTGAGATATAGATGGGGAAATCGAAACAAATGTTTATCCACTCATAAGTTTTTTATTTTTCGCTTCTAACAAGACTCTGGAGAGGGTTTCCATGCATATTATGAAGAGATAAGGGTATAAGGGATCTCCTTGTATCAGTCCTCTTAAAGGTTTGAAGAAACCAGTCGAGGATCCATTAAGTAAGACTGCACTCATGGTGGTTCATATGTATTGACTGATTAGGTCTATCCAATATTTACCATTACCTTAATCAAAAAGTATGATTCCACTCTGTCAAAAGCTTTTGACATGTCAATCTTCAGCCCTAGATACCATTTTTTTTTATGTATCCTCTCAGTTCTCATTGTGTGGGTTATCTCATGAGAAATAACAATGTTATCCGCTAATTTGTCTCACTGGGAAAAAAGATGATTGGTAAGGGAAGATAATCTTATCTAGGAATAGTTTTATTCTATTGGCTAGCAATTTTGATATGATTTTGTAGATAGTGTTGCTCAGCGAGATAGGTATGAAGTCTTTTAGGGTGGACGTGGATTCAATTTTTGGAATAAGAGTAATAAAATTAGAATTGAATTCTTTCAAAATATGCTTTGTGGTGAAGAAGTTCTGAGAATTATTTTGCTTACCTTATCTTTGAGGAGAAACCAATTTTTTAAAAAGAAGATGGATAGAAAACCGTCAGGCCTAGGGGACTTATTAGGGTTCATTTCGAAACTATGAGTTTTATCCCTAGTTCTATTGGTATTATCATTATTTTGGTATTATCCATATCATTAACGCATGAGGGGATAATATTCAATATATCTTGATAAAATATAGGGTCTTGAGGAAGTCTTCATATTGGCAAAGTGAAAAAAAAAAAAAGGAGTGTGTAATTCCCTGCTTGTCACTACACCAAGTGCCATCTTCTATTTTTACTGACTCCATTTGCAGCTTCCTAGTCCTATACATTGATGTGGAGTAAAAGTACCATGTATTTTGTGCCATAGCCGAAGGTTTTTTCCAGAGGCCTTAGTTTTCCAAAAGGCTTCTTCATACTTGTACCATTTTTCTAAATCAAAAACCAGGTTTCGAACTTGGAGAGAGTTATCTTGGAGTTTTAGATTGTTTTTTTGCATGACTGAGGTCCAAAGTGAGTTTTTTTTTATGTTTTGTTGAATATTTTCAAAATGTTCTCTATTCCAGATTATTATGTTTTTTTTGACATTTTTTTTAGCCTAGATACTATTCCAAAGGCAACCGACCCTCCAAGGGTCAAAGTTCCACAAATATGCAACAATATGGAAGCAGGATGGTTCTTCCATATAGACACCAAAAAACTTGAATGGCTTAGCTCCATCTTTCCAACAAGGTGCAGTTCTTAAGAGTATCCTATTGTACTTAAATGGTAAATTAAGCTCTGGGGAATAGGTTCAGAAATCCTGAGTTAGCCAAGCATCTCAATGAATTCATGTCCATCCCTTTTGTTGGACCAAGTAAACTGGTAACCAACAAAGCCCAAGTCAATGAACTCGGTAGCATTGATTAGGTTAGAGAAGAAACGCAATTATTCCTGATCAGTTGGGTTAACCATGGGATATTAACACTTCTAGACAACTTCTTAAAATATTTCCAACTCACACGTTTCCTGATTTTGTAAGGACAACCATAAGTACAAGATAAAATCCAGACCTTTAAGCTAAATAGGCAATTGACTATGTTAGCGCACTGCATGGTCGAACTCGCAAGGCGTTGTTATCTCAAGCTTGTTTGTCAAGTTTAGTTGTCAAAACTATAAATCTTGATTTTTAGTCTTCTCATAGTTATGTCTAGGATTAGGATAGAATGTGTAGTTGAGCTTTAGAGTTCACGGCGTTCATCGATTTAAGACGAAGAACTACTAAGGGGATCTTGTGGAACTTCATCAACAAAAGGCATGTGGATACTTGAACTCATCTATCACTTAGAAGTCTATTTCCATTCTATATACTATTGAGACAAAAGTCTTATAACTATATAGACTTTAAATTATATACATTTGATATTTCGAGCTGAGTTTAACTCACTTGCATATTTCTCGAAATATTGAGATGAGGGAAACATAAAAAATCATTAGTACAAAACAAAGCTAGGTTAAGTTAGCCTGTGTTAGTGGTGGTCAGGATTTGTCCAGACAAAGATAAATCAAGGGTTGTGGTTCTCCTTACCACCCCCTACAACTCGCACGCGTGGCATTAATTCCAATATTATGAATGAAAAATGAATACTCAAGTCAAGATATGGATTTTCAAAAATTATAACGGGGAGGTTCGAACTCATGACCTATTGTGTCATAAGAGTGGCCTCTAACCAGTGTTCCACCTTGGTTGGAATTAATAGAAAAGATAAATCAACGATGGTGGTTTGTTCAACTTAAATATCATAATTGCTTTATTAATTATTGTTTCACTAATCGCACAGGCAAAAACGTCAATTCACAGGCGAGCTATACTTGGAGTCGTATAGAATGCGCAAGAAGGAGGTGAAGATGAACTGTCAGTTCACTATGACTGACAGTTGAGCTGAACAGAGGATTAAGATGTCGGTTACCTGGAACTGACAAGCCAATAATGCTATGGTGGCCCATATCCATCAGTGGGTGCCTGTGTCCATTCTCTTTCCTACAAAACACATAGGAATCGGAGAAGAGTCGTTTCTCATCATGCATTACTTTTGCATCTGAAATTGAGAAAAGGAGGCGTTGTTCTGTGTCAATAGAGATGCAGAAATTCAGAGAACAGGGAAGGAAGGTTGATGATGGCTGCGATGAATCGAGCGATGATGATCAGAGACTGGTGAAGATTACTGTTAAAGTGATGGTGGAGATGAAGCTGTTGTCATTTGGTCGATTCAATCAGGGAAGATGAATTAGGGCTTAATGCTGAAAATCAAAAAGAAATTGAAGGAGACTATGAACGGGTTTTGTCTGAATTAGGTATTGAGATTGAGAAGATGGTGATACTGTGATTATCATGGGTATGAGATGTCGTGAATCTGGTGTTGGTTGATGGGATTTAGGGTTTGTATAAGTCGAGAACAAAAGGGATTTGGTGGCTGAATTAGGTGGAACTGTGGGTTCGATTGGAGAGAAGAACTGAAATGGGAGTTGCTTCTGGTGGAGGAATTCTGAAGCTGCTGAGAGTATGTATGAAACTGGTAGGTGGCCGATGAGGTTTTGGACAGAGCTCTGAAGTTAGATTAGAAGATTGTGGAATTGGTCTGAACTGGTGGTGATACTGAGAAGAAGAGCAGGTGCTGGTGGATTGCAGGTGGCCTGAGCTGAGATAGAAATTGCAAATGTTGCTGTGTTGATGGGATTTCAGAGCTAATGGTTTGTGCAAATGGAAGCTGAAATGGGATGGATTTGCTGGTGCTGATGGAGTGAGGCAATAGTATGTTACAGGAATGTGTAGCAGAGAAGGAGCTGTGTGATGCTGAGTTGCAAGCTGGTTTGAACTGGAACTAGATGGTTGAGAGTATTTCAGTGAATGTGTGCAGCTGAAGTGGTTTTGCGGTGACAGGGAATGGACTGAAATGGCAAAGAAACTGGTTGAAGCTGCAGATTGTTGGACTGTTGATTGTCATGGGTGCAGCTGGAAATGGGAGCTGCAGAATTGAAGTATTACAGATGCAGTGGTGGAGTTGAAGCCGAAATGGGGAGTAACTAGGAGCTACCTTTGCTGCTATTGTTTGGTGACTGATAACTGGTTGCGGTTCAGTTGGTGTTGCTGCTGCTATAGCTGAGAGAGTAAGTAGTGACAGAGATGGTGGTATAGAGGTGGCCTGGAAGGGATGCTGAATGAATGCTAGGAACTGACTTTTTAGTTGCAGCTGCAGACTAGTGTTGATGCAGCACGGAAAAGGCTAAATGGTGGTTCGCAGAAATGTGAAACTGCAGGGAAGAGTGTGGTTCAGATGGATGAAAGCCTTGCCACATTATTGGTTTAAATGGCAGTCTGCTTGGTGTTGATTGGAGCTCAATCTGAGCTGGGAAGTGCAGGAGATACAAATGGGGTGTTGCAGGAATTGAAACTGCATTGCAGGTGATGTTGCAGACAGGAAAGCAAGAGGTGACTGCTGTCATGGCAGTGACAATGGCAGTTGGGTTAATGATCACAATGGTGTGGATGGAGATCAGTGAAGGTGGAAGGCCGAATATAGCAGCTGGATTCAGTTTGTAGAGCACGTGGTGATGCGATGCTCGTGGTTGACTGGGTTGTGGTGGCAACGGAGTTTTGCTGTTCTTAATGGGTACATCATGACGTAGAGAGTCTGCAATGAAGTGCTGGTAGTTCATGGAAGTAATGGAAAGCTCAAGTTGTTGGTTGCTGCACCAGCCGAGAATAGCAGGAAGGAGATCATTCGGTACTGCTGAGTCTCGTGGCAGAGTTTGGTCGCAGCTAATGGATTGGCAATGCTTGAGATAATGGAGCTGTGGCGTTGGGTCTGGACTCTGGATGACTTCTGCCATTAAAACCAGTTACGAAGATTGAGAGTTCGAGTCTGTCTTGGCTGTGAACTCGAGTAGCAAAACAGGTCGCTGCTGCTATTGACGAGCTCGAGAATGGAGGAGAACGAGTAGGAAGCTGCTGGGTTAAGCCTGTAATAGCAGTGACGACAAATATGGACTGGTGGTTTGTTGAGGAGCTGAATTTGGGTTACTGCACTGAGTTGCTCGAGTTTGAGTTCAAGTTGCAGTGCTGCTAAATGAATAAGGAGCCACAGATGGAAGAATGTTGCTTCCTGGAGAAACTGGACTATGGGTTTAGCTCGAGTCTATGGTTATCACTGGTGTTGTTAACAGGCTCGAGTAGACAGAGTCAGTGCATTGACGGACTGCTGATCGATATAGTTGGATGCTGTGAATTATCGAGAAGCAAGAGAGCTGTTGGTGGGCTGTGATGATGAACTAATGGTGATGCTGGAAGTATATAGTTGCAGATGATCAGGGACGAAATGGAGCTGTGAGATGCCGCAACCAAAAACTCAGAAACTGTGCGAAAAGTGAGCGAGAATGGCGAGCCGGTGGTGCTACTTCCGGTTGTCGGATTTCGGAAGTTAAAGTGCGGATTGTAAAGTTTCATTAAATCGTGAAGGGGGTATGAGTCGGATGCAAGAGTCGGCGGCCGGAAATATGAGCTATGGATCTCACTTTTGGGCACGTTTTCGCAAGATTCAAGAATTGGTTTATATGGTTCATTTGTGATGTATGGCTCTAAATTGTGAGTGTATGAACTGCAGAGAAGGATAGTGAGTTGCTGGGAGTTACGATAGTCGGATACAGGCTCAGTTCGCCGGAGACAGTTTCCCGGTGCCGGATTTCGGCGATGACGTCATCAATCCGGCGACCCAGTTTTGGACCCAGAATTTTCAGAAGAGATGTTTTAACTGATGGGCTTGGTGGACCATTTGGAGATGGACTTTTGAGAAGAATGAAGCGTGACTTAATTGAAAAAGAGTATCCTTTATGGAAATTGAGAAACATAGAAGACTTATCTCTTAATCTTATATCTCTTCTTCTACTTTTTGCCTAGGATTTACAACATGATAGTTTTTCTCTTTCTTCTTGTTATGAACTCCACGAATATGAACTTAGTTTTCTTATTGGTTAAAGATATAGTTGGATTTTGAAAACAAGTTATGATCTTTATGAATTAGTTTTCTCTCAAAACCATCGTTCACTTTCTACGGTTTATAATAATTGCATGATTGATGTATTGCAATATGATTGAGTGTTTGTTTGGTTGAGTCTAGAATTGATTGAACATACATCCATATCTATAGCTATTTTAGGGTTCATCATCGAGCGATAACCTTAAATACGAGTAGCATGATGTGATTAGGGTTTGTAGTGATACACTCTTGTTGTCATATGTAGAAATTGACCTTTGTCCGAATTGTCATTGCGCAATGTATACAGTTGCATTGATTAGCCTATTTCTGAAACTTAATGCTCCTGGGAATTGAACTTAATTAGCGCAAGGCGTTAGGTTATTCTTTAGGTAGAATTCACACTCGCAACTCTAATGTGTGTGTTGATGAACTTAGGAAATTTATGGAGTATTCTTGCAATAAGGTATTCTAGGGATTTTGATGATAGCTGAGATTAAATACGAATTCTATTCATACATTAAAAAACTTGTTCACAATTGAAGATGAAACCTTTATCCAATATTTTCACACCCTTGATTTGCGTGTTTGCTTTATTTTATTTTAGTTTATTAAAAATCAGAAAAATCCCCCATTGGTATTTATAGGAAACCGAAACAATTTGCCAACCTTAGTCCTCTCTGTGGGAACGATCCTTTCTTGCCCTTGCTATATTTTATATTATGAGTAGTGAGAAAGTAAATTTATTTTTGACGCATACGACAGCGATCAGGTACCTACATTCCAAGCATACAACGGTATCTCAGATCCCGCAGCCCACCTACGGTATTACACTCGTGTCCTTGCCCATTGGGAAAGAGATGAGGTAGTACTCTATAGGTACTTCCCTGCAAGCTTGACGGGATCGCCATTAGCCTGGTATGACAACTTACCAACAAACTCAATTGACTCCTTCGAGCAATTGTCTACGGTGTTTTTTGAGACGTACATGTACAACAAATCAACAAAGGTAGGGTTAGATAGGCTATTTGATTTAGCTATCGGACCCCGGGAGACATTGATGCAGTACACAGACAGGTGGAAAAAGACATGCCAAGCAATTGGGAAAGTCAATCCAGAAATTAGCATTAACTGCTATAAGTACGGACTTGATAGAACCTCAACCATCTTCGTGGAGCTTCATAACAGAGCCCTCGATTCCGAAGGCGAGCTCAGGGTTGTCCAAGACCGCTACATCAGACTCGAAGAAATCCAGAAGGACAACCCCAGGGCACAAGCAAAGACGACAACAGCTCCGCAACGAACTAACTCTCTGGAACCAATTCCGGAGGTACCTAAGCGACAAATGAAGCCCGGGGCAGAACTAGCTCTCGAGACAAACGATCCAAATACGGAGACGGAAAAAGAGGTAAAGGAAGAGAAGAATTTATGGATAAAATCTACACAAAGCTAAATACAAATTTCTCTCACATCCTAAGCAAGGAGGGAGCAAAGCCAGGCTTTCCTTACCCTAATACTAGAGGAAAGCAACCAGAAAAAACGAAGGAGGCCAAAGAGTATTGTGCATACCACCAATACTATGGGCATACAACTGATACGTGCTACCACTTACGCAATGTGATCCAAAGATTCAATGAAGAAGGAAAATTCATGGAGTACATACAGCTACAACCTGCGGAAACTGAGGAGACCCCAAAGAAAAGGGAAGAACTACCTCAGGACGGCAAATACATCAACATGATCACCTTCTCCAACGGAGACCAAGAAGAAATGCTCGAAGATATCCTCGAGTTAGCTCGAAATAAAAAGAAGATAGAATCCCATGAGGTGTTCAAGCTAAGTGGACCACCTACTAGCACTTGGGAGGAATGGATGGCCGCGCCATTAACTTTCTCAACAAAGGACGTCAACCAGGAGGTTGAAATGCACAATGATCCGTTAGTAATCACTATTCCAATACACGGATGGAATGTTACGAAGGTCCTCGTTGATGGGGGCAGTTCGTTAAATGTGCTATTTTACGAACCCTACCTACGCATGGGTTTGACAGCGGAGCAAATGGATTCCTCCACTTGCATAATATACGGTTTCAATGGAGCAGTCTCTAGACCAAAAGGAGAAATTGTCTTGCAGGTACATGCATGAACTTTAGTAACCAATACACGGTTCTGCATAGTGGAAGCACCTTCACCCTACAATGTCATCATGGGCAGGCTATGGGTCCATAGATTGCGAAGAACAACTTCGACATATCACCAATACCTACGCTTTTCTACACCTATGGGTCAAATGGAAATCAAAGGCGGCCAGCAAGACGCAAGGCTATGCAATCTAGCAGAATTCAGACTCAACGAAGAAAGAACTGCTACTCAACAACACGAAAGAACGAGACGCAAGGCAAACACCAAGGAAATACAGGATGAAGCGTCCTTAGTACCCAAAGTCGTCTCAGCACCGGAGACAAGTACCTCCGCCATTCCAGGCGCAGATGTCTCCGCCAAATTACAATTACAGAAAAGTACTCCTCAACGACCTCAGCAACAAATCTGCTCACCGGTGGAACCAACGAAGAAAATCAACATCGGGATGGAGGAAGAACCAAAGATGCTCAACATCGTAACTTTGCTTGGAGAGGAAGAGGAGGTGCAAATACAAAGGTTACTAAAAGAGTACGTAGACGTCTTTGCGTGGTCAATGGAGGACATGCCAGGAATTGATCCGAATTTGATCTCACACCACCTTCGGCTAAGACCGGAAGTACCACTGTTCAAACAACGCATACGTAAAGTGGCAGACATCTACCACGAAGGGGTAGAAAAAGAGTTGCAAAAGCTACTTAAAGCTGGATTCATACGAGAAGTCAAATATCCCACGTGGATATCCAACATGGTCATTGTTCCTAAGAATAATGGAGGCGTGCGCATTTGCATCGACTTTAGCAATCTCAACAAAGCGTTCCCCAAAGAAAGCTACCCACTGCCAAATATTGATCAGCTGGTCAACGCAACCAAATGCCACCAAAGACTATCTTTCATGGATGGATACTCAGGATACAACCAAATAGCCATCGCAGAAGAAGATCAGGAGCATACTGCGTTCTTTACCCCACGAGGCCTATATTGCTATACAAGGATGCCTTTTGGACTAAAGAACGCGGGTGCAACATACCGACGATTAGTAGACAAAATCTTCAAGCCATGGATAGGCAAAATACTGGAGGTCAACGTAGAAGACATGCTCGTCAAGAGCAAAGAAGCAAAAAACCATCTCTCAGACCTAAGGGAGATATTTGAAGCCATGAGGAACTTCCACATGAAGGTGAACCCGTATAAATGCACGTTCGGAGTTACCTTAGGGAAATTCCTGGGATATCTGGTGACTAAGCGAGGAATTGAAGTAGACCCCGAAAGGGTCAGAGAAATAATGGAGATGCCATCTCCACAAACCCTAAAAGGAGTATAAAAGCTAAATGGAATTTTAGCCTCCATGGGAAGATTCATAGCAAGATCATCAGATAAATGCAAAGCATTTTTCGACACGCTAAGGAAAGGAAACAAGTTCATGTGGACCGCAGAGTGCGAGTAAGCCTTTCACAAAATCAAAGAGTACTTAGCATCAATACCCATTCTGCAGAAGCCGGAGCCAGGTGAGATACTCACCCTATACCTAGCAGCAACAAGCTACGCTGTGAGCGCAGTGTTGGTACGAGACCAAGGGAAGGGAGAAAAGCACGTATACTACATCATCAAGACACTCAGTTCAGCAGAGCGAAATTACACCAAGGTGGAGCAACTCATATATGCCTTAGTAGTGGTAACACATAAACGAAGGATATTTTTCGATGCGCACACCATTCGAGTTTTCACAAAAGCTCAAATAAGTCAAATCTTCGACAGCACGAAGAAAATTGGAAGGGTGGCAAAATGGAATGCCATGATCAAACAGTTTCACATAATCTTCGAAACCAGGAAAGCGGAGAAGTCACAAATCTTAGCAAACTTCTTAGCGAACCTACCTCTGAATGAAGAAGCAGAGATAGACGACATCCCAAGAATGGAGGAAGAAAAGCCGGAACCAGAAGACCTCTTGGAACCGCAAAATTCACGAAGGTGGGAAATATTCGTAGATGGCTCCTCAAACGGAGAAGGAGCAGGAATAGGGATTGTGATAACAACCTCTACCAAAGACCGACTCATCTATGCATTCAGGTTAGAATTCGAACAATACACTAACAACATCACGGAGTATGAGGCGATCATACATGGTCTACGCTTAGTACAAGACCTGGGCTTATCGGATGTTCGTTTAACTAGTGACTCACAATTGGTCATTAGACAAATCGAGCTCAAATATCAAAATCTAGATCCAATACTATATTCATACCTAAAGCTATCACAGGACCATGCATCAAATATCAACAAGGTCATGTTCAGGCATGTCTGCCGGAAAGACAACAGGCACGCAGATGCCTTAGCATTTATATCATCAATGCTGAGGGACATAAATACCACCTCTGTCCAAATTGGGAGAAACCCTCAGCAGTTGAGGAAACCCTGTCCGTCCAGACCAGGGCCATGAGAGAAGCAGAGAAAGGGAAAGAAGATGAAGAAATGGAAGAACCAGATTACGAAGCCGACAAGGCTGACAAAGATCAATCCATGTCAGACGGAAGCAACGAAGACGAAGCAGAACAAGATTGGAGAATCCCAATTCACCAGTACCTTGACAAAGGTACCCTCCCCGCAGATGTCAAAGAAGCTCGAAAACTCGAATCAAAGGCGGCAATGTACAACCTACGAGATGGAATACTGTATAGAAGGTCATTTCTTGTACCTCCGATGCGGTGCCTCTCACAAACCGAAGGTAGAAGAATACTACATGATATACACAACGGAGAAGCTGGCAATCACAGCGGAAGAAGGTCTCTGGAAATCAAAGCCAAAATGCAAGGATACTATTGGCTAAGCATGGACGAAAATGAAAAAACGTAGCAAGGTGTTGCGAAAGATGCCAACGCTTTGCCAGAAAGATTAAAGCACCATCAACGTAGCTTAACTCGGTCATCAGCCCATGAACATTTGCCAAATGGGGAGTTGACATTGTTGGACCCTTGAAAGAGGGGACGTCGAAAATAAGATACCTTATAGTAGCTACGTATTATTTCACCAAGTGGGTGGAAGCAAGGGCTTTGGAAAGAATTAGGGACACGGATGTCTTCAAATTCTTGTTTGAGCAAATCATCTGCAAGTTCGGGATACCAGCAGCCATAGTCTCTGACAATGGAAAACAGTTGGAAGGAAAGAACATGGACATGTTATTTAACGCTTTCAACATTCAGAAAAAAAAGTATACTCCAATATATCCTAAGAGCAATGGACAAGCGGAGACCACTAACAAGACGATAGCAATGAACTTAAAAAAGAAGCTGAGGGCATACAATAAAAGATGGTGCGAGCAGATGCACAATGTCCTATGGGCCTACCGTACTACGAGAAGGACGGCCACGGGAGAAACTCCATTCTTGTTAACCTACGGAGCCGAAGCAGTCATCCCAACGGAGGTAATACTGCCAACGACGAAAACAGAGGCATGGGAAAAGAACCTGACAACAGATTTATGCTAGAAAAGCTTGATGACCTTGAAGAAAGGCGAGAAGTGGCTTTGCAAAGGATGGTGAACTACCAACGAAGGCTGGCTCGTGAATACAATAAACGGGTAATTCCTAGAAACTTTGTGGTTGAAGAGTGCGTACTACGTCAAATACCACCATATCAAAGGAAGAAAGAGTGGGAAAAATTAGCTCCGACATGGGACGGACCCTACATCATACACGATATTGTCGGGAAGGGTTCATACTACCTAAGGAACCTCAAAGGAGAAGTATTGCAACACCCTTGGAATGCAATGTACCTAAAGAAGTACTACCCGTAAGTGAATGGTTATCACTTAGGAGAAGAAGGGAATGGGAAATGGCCCACCATGTTCTATCCCTGATCAAAGGTATTATAAACCTAGCTAATCAATGAAAGAAACTTTTTTCTAAGAAAAAGTACATGTTGATTAAATACAAATTGGGTTAGAATAGACACCCTCCGTCAGAATTGACGATGTGGAAAGGCACGACATAATTGCGTATATGTCAAGCTCCGATCCTAAGGGAAAACGAATCCCACTAAAAGGAAAATAATAAGCAATGTATCTCAGAAAGAGAGATACCTTGTCTAAGTAAAGCATCCATCGCGCTGAACGCGTAGGGTTACAGGAAAATTATTACCCACGTAGGATCCCTCGCCACCATGGTACCTTCTGGACAAATGATACTTGGGTAGGATGATGAATGTTCCACCAAAGGTTAAACATACCTTAACACCTTTTGATGACTCGAATGTGCAAATGATTAGACACAACACATCTACATATACTCATATAATAATAAAGGTACCATAATTGTGTTACCAAAATACGACTAACATGTCTTAAAAGTTGCAGATGACAAAGGTTCAAAACGTAACAAAGAGTTGTTTCAAGGAAATGAGACAGCAAAGGCCCCTCAGGTGAGGGCATAATACAATAAATAAGTTCAGTTGGAAACAAAGCCAGCGTAACGTGATCATGGGTAAGGAAGACGGAGAAAGACAACTCCCTCAGCCTGGAGCTCAGCCTTCGTAAAAGCATTATTGATATAATCAAGGGCAGAATGCTAAAATTGCACCTTCATCCGTGAAGCCTGAGCCTCTAGATCCGAAGCCGACTTCTGATGGAGCTCCCTAATCTGAGAACTAAATTGATCATTAGCTTGCTGAAGTGCCTCAGCTTTAAACGTAGCATCAGCATCAAACTGGCGAGATATTTCCAACGCAGATATCTGACCCTCAAGACGGCTAATATTGGCATTTTCACCCACCAACTGCTCCTGGAGACCTGCGGATACGAAGGGTATCAACAACAATAAAAAGCAGTTGAAGACACAAAGGATTCCACCGAAAAATAATTATTCTAAGCTACCTCCGACATGGCTAAGGGATTCTTCTAAACTATGTTAAGCCTCAGCAAAATCCACCTCAGCCACATCGAGATCTTCCACAAGGGTATCCCTTTCCATCCGGAGATCATCAACATCTATCCGGAGCGAAGCATTCTCAGAGGATAAAGCTTGGTGCACACTCTCTAACTCTTCAAACCTTTTTACTAAGGATGTATGAGACATGGAAGAAGGCACGTAGCTGGCACCGACAAGTTTGTTCTTAAGAGAACAGACCTCAGAAGTTAAGACGTTACGCTCCGTAGTAACCTTAGATAAGGAAGCACAATCATCTTCAAAATCGGCATGATACTTCTTGCGAGTAATTTCTTGAGCTGAGAGACGTTTCTCGACTAAGGCAAAATCCTCTTTTTGCTTTAAAATGAGACTCTCTTTCCAACTAAGGGCTTCGTCACACTCCTTACGAAGCAAAGCCATCTGCTTCACTAAGTCAACATTATGGGCAGACTCGAGGGAAAATTGGTCCTCGTTATGGACGGTTACGTTCATCAACCTATCAAATTTCTTTTGATAATACCAAACGTCGGAGGTTAACTTGGCCACTTGATATTAGAGATATCTAAGTTCACTAGAGCTACCGGCTGGAAGATAAAGGATGTCTCAGGGCTATAGACCCAAAAACAAAGAAAAAGCTAAGGAGAAGAAGAAACAAACCTATGGATTTGGAGGACTCAACGGCTAAGGCAGTATCAGAAGATTTGCGACCATCCTCGAGAGCCGACAAACAAGCTTCCAGAGACCTCTGAGTCTTCCTCAGATCATCCTCCAATGAAGATATCTTAGCAACAGAAGCAACATCACTAGACGAAGGCTGTTGTGCAATAGCAAGTGCATATTCTTGACGAGCACGTTCCAACAGGGCACTCAAATGAGTACACTTAGCTCTATAAACCTTAAATAAGGTGTAGCCAACATCGATCTGCTTGCAAAGCTGCAAACAAAGGAATGTATAAGCAGACGGAGGATCAAATTAAGAAGAAAAGCAATAAGGTAAGAACCACTTACTGAGAATGCTGAAAGACGAGGGAGGAAATTGGCATAGGTATCCATGAAAGCCTCCATCTCTTGAATACTACCCATGCGGATCTCACCAAAGCTCTGACTGGAGCGAAGACAATCAGGGTCAAAGAACAAGTCTTTTTTAGCTGCACGATATTGGGCAGATAACACATCCAGCTGCGAAGCTATCTCGAAAGAACTACTAAGATGATGATGGTCAACTCCAACAGAAAAGGGACCCTTGGAGTCCCGCAGGATGGCTTCGAGAATAGCGTCATCAGAACTACCTAAGATCAGGCTCTCCGACAGCTTACCCTGGCTAGATTCAGCAGCAACTCCCTTGTTCATTTGAGCACGAACATGGGGCACGACTTATGAAACCTCACCACGACGAAGAGACAGCATGGTGAATGATCTAGGAACATAAGGAAGAGCTTGAGAACCGCCCAAATCCATGTCACCGGCAGAAGGAAGATTATCCAGTCTGGTGACGAAGGTGGGGGTCCAATAACTTTGCTAACAGGCGCAGTAGAGACAGACTGAGCACTCCCTAGTGAAGGAGAAGCTAGATAGTGAAATCACAACCTTCTTCTTCGGCTGTGAATCCGAGCTACCAGCCCTCACCATGGAGGAAACAACCTTAGCAAACGAACCAGTCGATTGAAGGGAGGTAGCAGGAGACGAGGGGATACTCTTAGAAGCAACAACATCAGCTCCAGCAGTGGCATAAATAGCGGGCAAAGATTTACTAGGAGCAGAAAACGAAGGCATCTTCAAAGACAGTGTAGGAGCAGGGGATTGAACGCTAACAGGCTCGACCAACTGAGCACCAGTACCAACAAGAAGGTTCTCACCTTCAACTGAGGAAGATCAGACGGGACTAGGGTTATCTTTGGAAAAATTCTCCTCAATATCATCTGAATAAGGACTGAGTCCAGTATCCTCGATATCCTCCATGTCTCGTCACCTGGTACCTCGCCAGCAGCCTTTGGATCCTCATCCAAAGAATCAAGATCAATAACAGCCTTCAATTTACCTTTCCTCTGGGAAGACTATAAAGAAACACATGCGTCAGCTAAAAATCAGGGGGAAGGCACTAAGGAACTTACAAGCACAAAGGTACGATAATGATCCTTACCTCCGCAGGCGTTTTAACCAAAGCCTTCCTCTTCCTAGTCCTTGTGGATACAGAGCTACCAGCAGAGCCTGGAGCAGTCCCAGAAGAAGAAGCAGGGGCATACTGCAAAAGAAAACCATCAGAAAAATAGCTTGCGCCTAAGCAGCCAAAGACACCTAAGCAGACAAAGATGTCAAAGCAAACAAAGATATTAAAAGCAAAGGTACCTCATGAGAAGCAACGGGATTAAAAATCCAAGGTCGATACCCATCATACTTCTCAGGCAAAGAACGAGCTGAACGAGGGACAGAGGGATCTGCGATGGTGAAACCATAGGCCCAAGGACCAACTACACAAAGAGGAGTACGAGCCCAACGATCATCATGATCAAGACGGATGTGATCAGACTTAGGCAAAGGAAGCCTAGCAGAATAAGGGATGGTAATCAAACCAGTCTTATCGATCTCCTCCAGCAAGTGAAGGTTGTTACCCTCCCTAATCTGCCTAGCAGTAACATGAATATGACGAGGGCCAACACTCCAAGGAAGAAGGTTAATTTTCCGAATGGCATCGACATATGTAGCATTGAAGTTGGCGGGGGTATAATCCTCCTTCTTAGATCTTCCTTTAACAAAGGGGTCATAAGACTTCAAAGTAGTCTTTCCCTTGCTACGATACCAACTCTCACGAAGGGCACGCCAGTAATTACCAGTATACTGCATGACTCCTCGGACCTGAGTCTTATTTGTCGGGTCATCCCTGGTAGACAAGACGTCGTAGTAAAAAGGATGCTTTCTACTAAACAAAGGAAGGAGCATACCTGCGGCCAATTGTCCAACACTAATCAGAAGATTATTTTCATCATAAGGAAAATATCGAATAAGAGACTCGGTGAGAACATCAGGGCCGTTGACAAAGGAAATCTCAAATTTGTGAATACTAAAAGACTTAGCAATCTCATCCAAAGTCAGATGGGAATAACTATCCTTATCACGAAGTGTCAGCCTTTGCAGTTCATAATAAGGAGTAGGAGGTGGAATATCCTCCATAACAAATCCTTCAACATCAGGTGTCGTAGCCACCTCAGTCCCAGCAGGCACCTCAGAGTCCTCAGGAGGAGGGGATGGCGAAGCATCAGGATGATCCATTCGCGGAGGAGGATCAGTCGACGAAGACATCTTCGGACCCTTACGCGTAGGCTTCTTCGGGAGCCTCATAATTCCTAACATCAACAGGAGGAACTTCTCCATCAACAATGGCAGGGGAAAATTGTAGTTCACTCAAAAGCAAATTAGGGGTAAAAACTGACGTACTTTGGGCATGGGTTTTACTTAACCAACCAAAGGGGACAGTTTAAACACATCATGGAGCAAAATCAAGGACAATTAATCACATGGTCGAAGTTGTAGACGAAGAACAATCATGGAGAAATCACCATCAACGGTCAAAATGGAACAAAACCCAAGTTCCCATACAGTACGAGCAAGTAAGAAAAAATAAAAGTTCTCACATGCAAGAATAACATCAACATCAGTAATCCCCTAGTCAAAGAAAGAGACACAGGGCCAAGCACGAAGAAAATCAAAACTAAAAGGCAAGTATCACTTACTTGTACGATCAACTGTGGAGCCAAAGCACTCGAAGAATTAAAGGGAAGAAAGAGCAGTTAGCAGCAGGAGAGGAATATCAATAAAAGAGATAGAGAGCGACAGTTCGAAGAAGAAGAAAGGGAATTAATAAAAATTCCTTCTCTTTGTTCCCCTCTTATAGGCGGCTGAAGAATCCAAAATTTGATGTCCCGGAATTCAAGGGGAAGTTATTGCATAAAAAGACGTGTAGGGACCACCCAATCAGTACGTGCAGAAATGGCGGCGTAACGGAAGTTTTCTTCCACTTCTACCAAACGGTAGAATATGAAAGAAAAGGGGCAAACTGTGAATACCAGTATTCTGTGGAGCACGCGTCACGATCTTAGTGGTCGCATACAAATACAACTATGTAGCCTTCGCTGGATAGAGAAACCTAAGTAGCAAAGGATACCTCCACATATCTACTTTATCTCTCCCCAAGAAAGGAGGCCTCGACGGTTGAGATGAGAAGATTAAAATCCTAGTCTACAAAGAGGCATCTGGCGAAGGAACAAAGGTAGATGACGCATCTAATCAGCATTAAATGCACAAATCTCTTATCTACACACATGAATCAAGGCACGTGAAGAGAGAAGGCGTGAAAGAACCCGATTGGAAGAAGCTGGCGGTGAACGAAGGTACAACCTGTACTAAGGTTGGGTAGTTCCCGAAGGAACGTGTGACAGCTGAGGTGGCGGAATGCGACTGGAGGAAGCATGCGGTGGATGAAGGTACAATTGGTACGAAAGGTATATCAGCAAAGGATGGACTCAAAGATAGCAAAGATATACCTGGAGCGGAAGGGGCTATAAATACCAAGCCTCACTAACAAACTAAAGGCATTCAATATTTAGGAGAGAAGATCTAGTCTTAAGCTTATACCTATTTAATGTTTATAACTTAAGTATTACTTAAACTTGAGTTCTCTCTATTATTTTGGGAAGCATTTAAGATCTCTTGTAACCACCACAACTTAATACAAAACAATCACTCATTACCCCGTGGACGTAGACAAATGTCGAACCACGTAATCTCTTGTGTCTCATGATAACTTAGAAGCTTTTACATTATATTTGTGTTCTTTGTTATTATTGTGATCTTGAATAATTCTTGTTACTTAGCATTATCAGTTCAACAGAGGTAACGATACTACTTAGTATCAGATTCTATGAATTGTATACATTACGTAGTCTACGGGAAAACGAGTAGTCACATCTATGCATCAGATCCCCTTTTTATATTAATAGCAGCAGAAATTCTTCCATTTCAAATCCACCACAAACCCTATTTCGAGAACCCTTGAGCATCACCAATTTCTCGTTCTTCCTCTCCATTAATTCTTCACCCGTATCAGTAGCTCTTCCCCTTACCGATTGCATCTCGAATTACTCCAACAACAGTTGTATCTTCTTTAAACCATATCCCCGGCATAAACACACAGAAACCCATATCATATTGTGATTCAAATCTTCGTCTTTCTTACCCGAGACTCTCACGGTCTGCAATTGCTCCACCATTTCTTCAACTTCAAACACACAAAAACCCTAATACTCAATTTCTTGCTCAAGAGTCCTTCTCTGTTATTCACCATCTTCACACATGACTGATTCTCCTTCTGATGCTTCAATTGATAAAACAAAACCACCATTTGCTCTTCAATCTTCCATATCTGCACTCTCTCATTTAGACTCAGCCGCACTCTTCTATTTAGACTCAGCCGCACTCTCCTCTGAGTTAGAAATCAAATGATTGAGAAATGAATTCTCTTCTGAATTAGGGTGTGGTAATGATAAGAATTACTCGAGGCGCATGTTCTTCTGATAATGGCTACCTAAAGTGGCAGCCCCTACAATAGAAACAACTAGGTTTCGCCGAAGTAAACGATTATTGTATTTAGTGATTCCCACAACAGCTCCTTATCCTTGGCCTAGCTCCCAATAGCATTTTCTCGTGAAATGATGCGTTTGCCCTGTTTCGTCTATTCTTCTTCTTTTGATTCAAATGACTCCAAAGTACCTAATGAGATCAAAAGCAGACATAAGATACATAATTTACAAGAAAAATCGCAAAGAAAGCATAAACCACAGATAAATATCAAGGTGTTTTAGACATCTATCACTCTATAGTGCAATATGCTATTCCGATAGCATAGAAAACCCATAATGAGGCAAAAGTTGCAACTTATGGTGAATATACTTTCATATTTGATTTAAAAAAACAACAATGGAGGTTAGTCTTTGAGGAGGGTGTATCCTTCATTTTTAATAGAATGTCAATTACTAGGCCTTGGAACCCTTTGGTTGAGCAGTCAGTAGCCTAAATGAAGACTTTTCATGTTTGGTCAAGAATATTCAATTTTTTTTTTTCATATATGCGATTGCTAGTTTGATTGGAAAGCCTAAATGGTAGATTATGTTACTTTGAACAAAAAACTAGACTTTCTTATGCTAAATAATTTATCGAAGTTTAAATTTGATCTCTCATTCCATAATCATGTTCCTATAATGATTAATAATGTTGTCGCATTGGATAATTACCATTGGAATCCCAATGTAAACCTACAAAGTTGTCAACAAGTTCTTTTTTTGGTCATACTTAAAATTGTTCTAAGAAGGTTCAAAGAAGAAGCTGCATTGGACCCTAAATATATACCAACAAACCATCATTTTTTATATTAAGAAGACTGTTGTAGTAGTGAATAAAGAGCATCTTGTCACGACGGGTGAAGGATTAGAGGAGAAATACAATGTTCAAGATTCTTTGATTGTCTCTTAAACAAATAAAGTGGTTTCTAATGATATTCGAGCTAATGCTCGTGAAGGGAATGATATTAAAGGGTATTTGGTTACGACTATAACATCTGTTACTAGTGACAGTATCAACTTAATTAGAACTAGTGAGAATTTGGAGCAGTCTCAAGCCAAGGAAAAACATATAGCAAGAGAAATAAAAACTATATTAGAAAATATGATCAATAATTGAAAGTTCCAACTAATTAACAAGAACCTTTTTTGTATTTCAACCGAAGAATCTGAACGTGCAAATTCTGGATTGATTGGTGTCTTACCAAACAACTATGGTGAAGACATAAAATAATAAGAACAACGTGACGATTATGATGATGCATGTGATTACTCTGAATATGAGACTCATAACGAAGAGAGATGTATTGAGAAGTTGAAACCTCTTGAGTTTGTCTCTCGTAAAATGTAAAGTCTTATGAAATCTGGTTTCTTACTAAGAGTTACTCATGGGGGTAAAAATAAAAATATGAAAAACATTTTGGGAGGATTATGGATAGACGTATGAACTGGATAACTGATAAAAACCTAGTTAAGTTTGATTGATAGATAGTCTTGTAATGAAAACCTGGTCGCGAGAAACAAACTCATACCAAAAAGTTCTAGAGTCTTAGATGTATGTGGTTTTGGATGGTTTTTTATTTTGGGTTTGTTAATAGGGGTGACCGTTTGGCACCCAATACACAGATCCGATCCTGTTTATCCGTTTTTTTTTCATGTGGGTATCCGTCCATTACGTTAATATAATAGACGTGAGTGTAACTCACATGGTCCAACTAGTTTTATATTGGGTGCGAATATTATCTTAAAACAATATTGGACACTTATATCCGTTACATAAGGGTACATATAGAATTTTTCATAAAATATGGTGCTAGTATAGTATTTACACATGATTACTATCAATTTTATCTCTTCAACATTTACTTTCATCAAATTTTTAGAGATTGAACTTGAGAGGTAGAGAGAAAATAGGCATAACTGCATTTTGCTCTTTGTAATAATAATTTTTTGTGTTGATTATAGTGATTATGCATTGTAGTCCCTTGTAATATTCATGGATTTATTGTTTTCCATGGCACTTGTAATTTATGGGAATTCAAGTCATTAATGTTTGTTTTTCTCTCTATTCAAAATAATAATTATAAAAAATAATCCATCGAATTATCCACATCCAATCCACTGATGCAAATCCGTTGGATGCTAGATTGAATACGAATGTCAAACTCAAAATATATCATGTATTGGACTGGATGTGACTGAGGCTAAAAATTGTTTAATCAGTACCATGCTCACCCATAGGTGGTAGGGTTGTTGCTTTGTCTCTTTTATTTACTGTGAGTTTTGGATCCTCAACCATTTGTCTTAGTAACAACTTTTAGTGCCTTTCTATTTGTTTTTCCTTTTTTTCTTTTTAATAAAATGTCAACATTTCATCTAAAAAATAAAATAAAAATCTTAATGTGTGGTCTGCAATGGTGGTTGATACCATATGTAGTATACCACTGAAACATGTTCTTTTATATTGAATAGAATGTGAGTAATTCTTATTTGAGAAGCGACAATATATATCAAGTTCTTTTTTTTGTTTTTTTCATCTTCTAAGTTGATATTAGACATCAAGCTTCTTGTATTTCCAAGAATCAAATATTTTTTCATCGTACCATAGATGCTCATGTACTTCAATAACTTGTGCAACGCTGTATGTACAAAAGGAGTATAAAGTTATATCAACTTATCGCCGTTGTATATTGAGTTCTATGTATGCCATATAATTTTTTGGGTTAGTTCGTGAACTTACTAACTAGAGGCTCTTGGTCAATCAATAGTCTTAGAGTTTGAGAATGATTTTATCCAAAGTTCTGCATTCACTAATATGGGTTAGTGATATTGAACCTTGGAAAACCACTCATGATGATTATTGTTAGAGCATTTCTCGGTCAAACTCAATCTTGTTGTCAAATTTAGTTGTCAAAATTATATCTTGATTTCTAGTCTACAATTGGTTAAGTCTCGGATTATGATAGAAGTGTAATTGAGAAACGGACATCACAACAGTCAGCATTCCGTTTTACCGTTTGGAGGCGAAAACCAACCGAAGCTTTTGGAGAACTTCTTCAACAAAAGGTAAGTGAAGACTGAATAACCACATATTTCTCAAGTCATATTCATCCTTCTATCTATGATACATCGCCGCATAAATAATTAAACTATTGTAAGCATATCGAGAATTTCGAGTCAAGTTTATCTTGGTAAATTAGTTCTTGAAATATATATGACTAAGCTTAATAAACATTTGTTCATACTTGATGAATTTCGTTTAAGAATAATTTATTGTTTTTAATCTAAATTGTGATTCAATATCATCATTCGAAAATAGCCTAGAACGGTGATTGTGTGATTGATGTTATTTGGGAATGTTTTGAATCGATGTAGAGAGAAATATAGAACTACTGAAAATCTGGATACATGACAGTATGCATACCAGTTTCACAAATTGGAAAACTGTTATAGGTCCGGAGCCGTAGTACATGTACCCAGTACACATACCGACGTAGCTATAGTTCGACAACGACTTAATAATACGCATACCCGGTATCCATACCACAAAAATTCTATGAACTCATGAGCCTGTAATGGTACGCATACCTAGAATGCATACCGAAAAATAACTGTTGGTTCTGAAACCGTTGTGGTATCCATACCCGGTACACAAACAGAAAAAGTTTTGTATGTTCTGGAACTTATATTTGTCTTAAGGGTACACAAACTTGGTACATGTACCATGCCAAATATAGTCACGAACAAGGTTGAAGTACACGTACCTGGTACACGTACTTACCCTGTCGATGCACGTAAAATTATTCCTGTGAGATAATTAGCTGTTTGAGGGCAAAAACTGATTCTGCTGTTTTTGGTAAATTTGGGTGTGTTGATGAGAAACAAATGCAAACCCTAAACAAATATACTGCACATGAGTACTTTTGAGTTCGAGAGATCAATCTGTAAGACTCTGTCCTAAACCAAGAAATGGTCGTTCCAGATTCAATTCGGTTACAAGGTGAAGGATAAGGGTTGATCTTAGGGAGGAAAGCGAAGAAGGTGTTTGAGATCAAAATGTTTGATAATGAAGGTGTGGCTGTTTATGACTTGTATCAGAAAATGGTCTCTGATTATTTGTGTTCTGTCAGTTTGAATAGGTTGAAAACCTATTTATACAAGTCATTTACCGCACCCTGATCTCTTAGGAAGTGGAGGAAGTTCAGTAGCGGAGAAGTGGGTTTGTGCGGAAGGTGGTGATCATCACGTTTCCGTTATGATGGATGACTGATCACACGTTCACCCACTACTCTCATTACTGTTAACCATCTGTATTTACTGATACTTTCTCTTAATGGGCACGTAGCACGCCGCACGCTGTAAACCGCCAGACCAATACCCCAGTGAGCATCCCCCAGTTTGTGACATGTTTGATGTATCGAGTGAATGGGTCAAGTCATGTGACTTTCCGCTAAAATTAGCACGTAGTGATTTTAGGTCAAATAATAAATTATTTCTAAAACCGATATTTATAAAGCATTGCTTATAATCGATGTGTGTAAAGCATAGCTTTCGAACAAGCAGCTGAAAATAATCGATGTGTTAGAAGCATCGCTGTTTTTTGAGCTCGATCGAATCACTCACGGATTGAGCGTCTTAAAAGTAGCACGACCGACCATCTTTGGGTAATTGTTTGGGGACCCCTACGGTCGAGCTGTCTCTTGGTCGATCACTCCATGTGGAGGAGGGATGGCCGGTGACCAAAATGCTACTTTGCTAGTTTTCTAAAAATAAATCTGCACCATCCATCTAGGCTGGCAAAGTTGGATGGACGAGATGATTTGCGGCAATTGTATACTGCTATTGACGCAACCTTAGAGTTTAGGGGCCGTTCGGCCAACTCTCTTTTGGGAGAGCGATTCAAGGCATCAAGCGCTAGTTCGAGCATGTCGTTTGGTCACGTGTAGATGTGGGTTAACGGTGATCACGTTGACATCTTCGGGGCCACCTGAAAATAAATCTAAGCCTCTCAACTATGCCGACGAAGATGGATGGTTGTGATCGATTTGCGACAGTAGGGCGTGGCTGCAAACATAATTTTAGGGTTTTCAAAACAGCGTGTTCACCATACTTTGGGCAAGTGTTTTGATGCGCTCTGGTTTTTCCATGGACAGGTCGATCGACCATATGCAAAGGTGGGTTGCCAGTGAGTATGCTGACATCTCCTGAGTCATCTAAAATTAGATCTAAGCCACTCGACTCGGCTGGAGAAGATGGATGGTCGTGATCGATTTACGGCAGTAACATATTGACGCAAACACCAATTAGGGTTTTAAAGCGATTAAGCCTACCCTAGTTCAATCGAAAGATTTGGTGTGCGATTGACTTCGCATGAGCAATTCGATTGGTTGGGGATAATATTGGGACGGTGGTGAACTCGCCGGAACTTCGTTAATCACTTGTGGGAAAATCCAAGCCGTCCAACTAGGCTAGCGAAGTTGGACGGTCGTGACGCTTCTGAGACCATGTTGTCCGGTCTAGCTCGTTTGAGCTCTCTTTTGAAAGCGCGATCATCCATGTTTGGGTCGGCGTTTGAAGCACTTGCGGATGAGAAAAATAGGACTCGATAGACTAGAGTACTAGTGGGCCCGTCGGTGGTCACTATGGTGATTGCCTAGTTCCGTTAGGAGTAGTCTAAGCTTGTTAAAATCGCGCGGCCAAATCGTGTGGCCGTGATTATTTTTAAGACTGATATGGACAGTCTGGATTTCCCTTAAGGAATTTAAGCGTGTTTGATCGCGCTAACTTTTAATTAAAAGGTGTGTAAACACGCTAATCCCTTTGTCAGAGGGTGGTGTAGCTTACGCGAATGTTTTCATGCAGATTTCAGTATTGACACTTCGGGAGATTCGTGCTACTCTTCTGTGAGTGAACATCAATCGTCATGTCATGCCAACATTGAAAGTTCAGTTGGGAAACATAGCATAGGAAAATACTAGGCAGGCCATGCATTAGTAAATAATGCGATAGGTTGAAATTTATAGAAAATATGGGGTCGCTGCTTCACGCACCATTCCGATAAATTTCATAAATATGTTGAATTGCTCAATACATATATAAGTAAAGATGTTTGAACACTCATTACTTTTAAATGGCCTTTATTCCTTTGCATGATGATAACGCATTAAATACAAGGTTTTACAATTTTATCCTTGAACTAAAAAACCACCATCAACATTAAGTCCCCTGCTTAGCACGTAATGATAATGCCATTTCGGGGTAAGCATTAGATGGTGACGTTCAAAAAGTAAAAGGACGAAATAGAGGTGACTTACTCGAAGGATCTTGATCGACCGCCCTCGACCAGTTCATGCAGCGGTATCGACGTGGCCACGTAGTATCATCGGACCCAGTTTCTCTGGCGCGGCCATGAAGTGTCGGTGGGCCTAGCTGCCCTTCTTTGTGTTCGAGTCAAAGGAGGAGGCCTTCTCCTATCTGGATTCCGCAAGCAAGCTTCTATAAAGGAGGTCGACCCGTATTTTTTTATTATTATTTGCTCGTTCGAAGGTCTCGTGGCAGCTGTGTTCTCCCATCGTCGTCGTCAGCCGTTAGAGCATCCACAACCAACAAGGTACTTGCTTCCTTCTCTTATTCGTTTTTTTTTTTTTTGTGGATGTAAACCCTAGCTTTTAATGAAACTCTCTTGATCTTGAAATCGTCCCATTATGAATGAAATTTTTTTGTAGGTAATATTATACTGAACTACAGCAATAGAGTCAATAGCAGGGTGGTTAACATGGCTAGAATTACCGATAAAACAATCAAAGAACCCTAGGTAGATGCCATCCATTTGTTCCTTTCCTCTCTTTTTTTGTTTTTTTTGCATGCGAAACCTAGCTTTAGGTTACGGCCATGAGTGCAACGCCCGCAAATTTATTTATTTTTCGCCCTAGTGGGTGAAGACTCTATTGGGCCCTGGCTGCGTGCGTCCGTTCTGCGACCAAGAGGATGATTGAGCACGAGAGGATGATCGAGCATGTGACGACCAGGAGGATAATCGAACATGTGACAGCCTTATTCGACCTGATGTGCATGTGGATATTTATCCCGCGGCTATTTTTTTTTAATCGTCCTTGCTAGCTTGTTCATCCACACACTTATTCATCCATGAGCTTCGACTATTAGCGACCATGTTGAATTTTGATAACAGATTGTGCATGATTACCCTTTTAGCTTGAAGTAGTGAATCTTTTCCATTATGCTTCATTGTAGTTATTTGAGAGTGAACAAAGAAGTTCTCGTTAAGATGTCACTTGAAAATACTTCTTTCGCCAACCCAGGAGGTGCTAGCAATGCCAAAAATATGTCGAATACGGATGACGAGATTTTTTTCGTGCCTTACCCGAATGTTAGAACTCATCCTGGTCATAAGATAACCTTGCTTACAGGCTCATAGAATAAGGAAGCTTCTCCGTTAGTTTCTCCAGCACGTGTGATGAGGTTCTGTCTCCAAAAGAAATAATATCCAGCTTCTCCTATTGAATTCAAGGTTTTCCATACTCTGCTACGCTCTTATGAAGGATGGATGAGGCACATGATGGGCAATGAGCGTGTCAAAAACAACTTGACTAAGGCAGATCATTGAGGATATCATGGCGTCTGCAACAATTCATATCAGGAAAGACGTTGCAGGTTTGATCACTTTCATCTCTCGATGGTGTCCTTCCACGTATACATCCATATGTAGATGGGGGAAAATGATTATTACTTTGGAAAGTGTAACTGTGTTTCTGAGTCTTCCAATTGCAGGAAATATTCACTTTGTGTTGTCCGCTGAATAAGAGGTGATGTTCGACGCTCTAGTTAAGAAGGCGGAGGGATATAATCAGAAGGAATGTGATGAAAAATGTTTTTATACTTGGTGGGTGTCTGAATGGTTTCCTACGCGACCGAAAGCGGGCCAAGTGTTGGATGATGTACTCAGTGTTGCCGCGTTTCTATCTCTGTGGATGTCTAGAGATGTTTTCGATGATGGATCTGGTAAGAATACCATAAGAGAGAAACTCATCATGTTTGCTATTAAGCTGGCGCAAGGCGTAGTGCTTCCCCTAGGTAGCTTGTTCCTTGGGTCTTTGTACTCTCATCTCGATTCCCTGGCAGCGGACATGTACGTTTCCAATGGATATATATGAAGTTGGAGTCACATATTCACATCGCTTTTCTCCGGGCATGCTTATGGGAGCACTTAAAAGGTTATGCTCCCGTCCCTTCGGTTTTGTTTTCCAGTTTATATGGAGGTTTCAGAATACTTCGTTGGCAGAAGAGGCGTCCAAAGCCCAGATTGAAGCTTATTGATTTTCTCGATAATGTGCACGCCATAGATTTTCGTCCGTGGGCACCGGTTCATTCTTCTGTGGTCCAGACAAAAACCTTTGTTATTGTTCCTGATACGGTGTTGCATACTTGAGAGAAAATGAGTCTTGGAGAGATCATATTTATGCGAAGCTGCACACCAGGATATGTTCCATCTTTCTTTAATGAATCTGTTACTGTAGTTCCGTATAATATTGATAGGCCTGCTCGTCACATGGTATTTGATCAAGGTATTCCGTTTTGTCGTTCGACCATGCCTCCAACAGAGCTTTTGCTGCCTGTTTTTGATACCAACCTCTTCGCCGCGAAGAAAAGCCTCCAATTCTTGCTCCTAGGAAGGAAACCAGTGGCTACTAGAAATTATAATGATTTCTGGAGAGAAGAGCTCCTAGATTTTCAAAAGTTCGCTGATGAAGTTGTGTTAGTCCCGCATGACATGCCTTATCCTGAGATCTTGAAAACAACATAGGTTGTTGAAGCATCTTTCCTCGGGTAAACGAACCCGCAATTTTAAATAAGGCGCGAGCGCGACAAAGAGGTGCGGTCAAAGAGTCTTGCAAGCGGCGCTCGAATGACTGCGCCGGTAATTTTCAACTCTTTTAATATGCAGGTGCTTACGTGCCTTTTCCCAAGTAATCCGAACTTTTGTTTTGAAGCAGTCTTACCAGATATTTTCCTTTCTTTGGAATCAAGGTTTTGGGACTGTGAACGCCTTTGCTAGACTTGCTCGTAGCCATAACATGGTGTCTCCATAAGAGAGGTCTAGTGATACTGAGTCTCTCGAAGAGGAAGATGAGGACGAAGAAGATTCAGGCTCTAATAGTTGTTGATACATGAAAAATAACTCCCCTTAACCAGGCTAGGGTGCCCCAAAGAAGGGAAATACCACACATGGAACATGGGGACTAGGTCCCAATTCCACCAATAAAGTATCTATGAGGTGGAAGGGACAATGAAGGAATTAACAAGGAAGAATAAGGTTATATTAAAGAAGGGATGGCATTAGTAGTAATTAAGGAGGTTTATGACACATGACAAGATGTCATAAAAAGAAGGGGCTTTTGGAAAGTCTATATAAGGAAGTACAAGGTACAATGGAAAGACAACTCTCTCTCATACTATTCTAAGAAAAATGAGGTCATCTTGGAACACTAGGACGGGTAGAACCTAACGATAATTCCGGTATTAACATTTGGCGACCACACCCGGAGGATCGTGCCTAGTCTATCATGATGCAGCCGAGTGGTACTAGCCCAAACACGACTAGCGTCCAGTTGAATAATTCGCCTTCTAATCTAGAAGGAGTGCGGATAGGGATAGTGACGGACCCAATCTTACAAGCGAGAAGACCTAAAGCGACGCAGGAGAAGGACAAGCAACTAGAGGGCGGAAGCACGTCACTCGCGCAACCTATTTTAAAGGAAATGCAGAAAGAGTTGGAGGAACACATCTGCGGGGAAAGAGAGTTGAGAAGATTGCTGAAAGAAGTGCGCAACGAGCAACGCGCCAAGGAAGCCTTAGAAAGCGCCGAGGATAAAGGAGAGGATCACGGAATGATGACACAGGAGGCGACGGCCAAGTTTTTCTATACAAACTACAAAGTGGTAAAACAGAATAATTACGATTTTATGGCAAGCCCGTACACCCCTGAGGTCGTGGATTTTCAATATCTGGATGATTATACTTCACTAAAGTTCAAAGTGTATGATGGACAAGGGAACGCGCGAGAACATCTTAGCCTATTCATCGCTTCTATGAACGATCGAGCCTCTGATGAGAAGTTATGCCTAAGGGAGTTCCCGAAGTCGTTGACTGAGACGACCTTCTCTTGGTATGATAACCTAAAGCCCGGAAGCATCAGCTCATGGATGGACCTGTCCACACACTTCCTCAGAAATTTTTACTCCGCAAAAAGGAAAGTCACGACCATCGACTTGAGTAAATGTAACCAACGGTTAGGGGAAGATATAGGGAAGTATATCACTTAAATTCATCATCTCGCGCTGGATTGCCATGAGGACGTTAAAAAAGATGCACTAGTGGAGATCTGCATACGCGGAATGATACCATGTTTCTAGAAAAGCCTAGTGAACTTCTGATTCCCAACCTTCGTCGAGCTAGAAGAAGCGGCAGCAAGAATCGCCGACTGTGTTGAAGAGAGCAACTCGGATTATGTCTGGCCCAACATAGTCAACATTGTCTTAACAACACCAAGGAACACCCACGTAAACAACAACCAAAAAGGTTGGGGCATGCAAACAAATCAGTCATACAGGAATCAACCGCTTCCTTCCCAATTGCCTTGTAGTAAAGAGCAGATCATCGGGCTCCTAGAGCAGTGGGTGACGAATAAAGAAATTTAGTTGCCTCCAACAAGGGTGGACCCCAACGATATCCTGAAGAGCAATGCCATGTACCGTCACTTCCATCACAGAGTACAGCATCCCACGGTCGATTGTTATAACCTAAGGAGAATGTTTCAGAAGAAACTGAAAGTGGGAGAAATCGAAATGGAAGATTCCGAGGAAGGAAAAGCAACTCAAAATCAGGTAATGATGCTTTCTCAGGATTCCAGCGAAGACGAATGGAAACCCTGTGAAGAAAAAGATGAAGAAGCATGCGAGGTCGCCATAGAAGGCCACACATTTACAAATACAGACGGCGTTGTACAGTGTTGGCCCAACAGTTTTTTGACTCGCTAGGTTTTAGCGAGGATCAAAGCAGGGAAGCGGCCAGAGCTATTGCGGCAGGAAATCCTTACAATTCCCTCCAAAAAGAAGATATTGTATTCACAGACGAGGATATTTGCTATCCGGGAGAGCACCTTAGACCTTTATATTTGACTGCGTATATCAATAAGGTTCCTTTGAAGAGGGCCTTCGTAGATGGGGGCGCATCTTTAAATCTAATCTCTACACACACAACAGACTTTCTTGGAGTACAACAGTCGACAATTAAAATGCGAACCACGACAGTGAAAGGATTTGGATGGCACACTCAGACGACAATTGGGATTGTCCATTTGGTTATGAAGATTGGTCCTATTCATGGGCTTACCCATTTCTATGTATTAGAAGACGAAATGACGTTCCATGTACTGCTAGGGCGAGGGTGGTTACTCAACCATAAAGTGGCAGCGTCAACATACCATCAGTATGTCAAAACTAACATAGGAGGAAGGAAATTTCGGATAGCAGCCACGAGCCACCCCTTTGACCCGGAAGAAGCTTACATGGCAAATATGATTTTTTATGATTTGGCTAAGGAGGCGGATGAAATCCCCGACGTGAAACTTACCCCGCTACCAAAATGGAGTGAGGAAGAGAAAACGGAGCCGACCAAGTCAGTCTCTATCCCTTCCAAGATGACATTCCCAGCGGAAAGAAAGCGGAAACACGAAGAGCAACCTACGTTCCAGCGTTTCTCAATACCAGACAGGAGGCACGTGTACCATTTATAGCAATTAACCGAGGGAGCGTCTACAAGCATGCAAAACTCCGAAACACTTGATGTAGGGCCCCCCTTGGACGAGCAAAACCTAAGCGAGCTCTCATACAATAAAATCGATGATGGGGAATTACGGGAACTACTTAACAAGAGCACGCAGTCTGCAGAGGAACGAACCCTCGAAGATCTCACAATGGACGACATAGAATAAATTAACATCGAAACAGAAGAAGACAAACGACCGATCATGACCATTAAAAGCTTGGACGCAGAAGAAAAGGAAGCATTGATCGCCTTGCTCAGGGAATACAAATATGTTTTCGCTTACGATTATAACGAAATACCGGGTCTAGATATCATCCTCGTAGCCCATAACCTCGGAGTATCTCCTGAATTCCAGCCAATAAAACAAAGAAGTAGAGAGTTCCCGAGGGATAATGCTCTCGCAATAAAAGAAGAAGTGAAACGCTTGTTGAAAGCCAAGTTCATCAAACCTATCCAGCACCCGACCTGGTTAGCCAACTTCGTCCCAATGATGAAGAAGAATGGAAAGATCCGATGCTGCATAGACTATAGGGATCTCAATCGAGCCTGTCCCAAAGATGATTACCCACTACCCAATATCGACCTAACTCTGGACGCGACTGGAGGCAAGACACGCTTCTCTTTCATGGATGGGTTTAACGGATATAACTAAATAAAGATGGCGGAGGAAGATGGAAAGAAGACTTCTTTCCAAACTCCATATGGGAATTTCTACTACGTTGTGATGCCCTTCAGCCTAAAAAATGCCGGTGCCACGTACCAGCGCGCCATGACATCCATATTCGATGATCTTCTGCATCAGACGATAGAGGTATATGTAGACCACATCGTTGTTAAGACATCAGAGACTGAGAGCCACGAATATCACCTGAAGACAGTCTTCGAAAGATGTAGGAAGTACCAACTCAAGATGAACCCGCTCAAGTGCGCCTTTGGGGTAACATCTGGAAAGTTATTGGGATTCGTTGTAACCAATGAAGGGATTCAGGTGGAGTAAGGTCGAGGCGATTACGACTATGGTACCACCAACTAATACCAAAGATCTCCAAGCATTTATAGGACGCATATCTTATATACGGTGCTTCGTGCCTGGTTTGGCTCAGATATGTCGGCATTCTTGCCCCTACTAAGGAAAGGGACTATCTTCAAATGGGAGGAAACTCAACAGGTCGCGTTTGAAAAACTAAAGAAATGCCTCGTCGTCCCCCAAGTTCTCAAACCACCAATAAAAGGGGTGCCTCTTTACTTATACACGGCGTTCACGAGCTCAACCATAGGGGCAGTCCTGGCACAGATATGGGAGGAAACGAATTCTCACCATCTATTACGTGAGCGAGGTTTTAATAGACGCGGAATTGAGGTACCCACAAGTGGAACAAGCATGCCTATACCTCATCTACGCTACACGGAAACTAAGGCCGTATCTTCTGCCGCATAAGACGATTGTTGTAGCCGCGACAAACCCCATAGCTTACCTCGCCTCTAAGCCTTTCCTGACTAGGAGAATAGCCCGATGGCAGTTAAAACTATCAGATTTCAAACTCGATTATCAGCGACTTAAAGGATTTCGAGGACAAGCGATCGCCGACCTAATGGCTATGTTTCCTGGGGAAGGAGATGACGATATTCACGACCGGTGCCGGGAGAGGTAGCTGCCGTCGATTTTAACAAACCTTGGATCATTTTTTTTTGATGGATCGTCATATGATACCGTCGGAGGAGCGAGAGTAGTGTTCGAAGCACCACAAGGATAATTGCTCTCATATTCATTCAAGTTGGACTTCCCCTGCAGTAATAATGTCGCCAAATATGAAGCTTTGATCCTAAGGCTCAGAATGGTGAAGAATCTTGGCTTGGGAGGCGTCGAGATAAAAGGTAACTCGAGGTTGGTAACTAACCAAGTCAACGGGGATTTCCACGTCAAATAGCCATATTTAGCTCCATATCGAGTAGAGTCTCAAAACCTGATAAGTCAAACAGGGTCGACCCTAGATCATACAGGTAGAGGCAAGAACAAACACGCAGACACCCTGGCAACACTAGCTAGAAAGATACATCTAAATGATAAAGAAGAGGTACGGTAACAGTTAGAATGAAGGAGCTGCCCAGCACCTGGAAAGAAGACATGGCCTTCGAAGAGGCAGATGATTGGAGGCGGACTTACATCGACGATCCGACCAAAACGGAGGACGATCGTGTAATACCTACCCAAGCTCTGAAACAATTCGTATTGATCCAAGGAGATCTTTACTATTGAGCAACTGGGGAATCTCTTGCCAGGTGCGTAAATAAGAGAAGCGAAAAAAATACTCCAGGAGCTAAACGCGACAACATGTGGGCAACCGCAACAGTTCACCTCTACAGAAAGCTCCAGAGGAGAGGGGTATACTGGCCTAGAATGTCAGCACAAGCAGCGGCCCTCCAAGAAAGTTGCGCCGATTTCTAATCCCCACCACAACTCACCGAGGTTTGCACAGTCGACGGGGTATATAAGAGACAACCATGCATGTATTTCATCCAAAACGGCAAATTACCCAGCGACAGGCAGGCGACCCTAAAAATCCAAAAGAAAGCGACGTGTTTTTTCATGCATGAGGGGATCCTCTACCGCAGAAGCTATAGTAACACCATGTTAAGGTGCTTATCGGACGAGGAGGCCGCTGAAGTAATGACTCGGTCACACAATACAGAACATCAAGGAATGCGGAAGTTGTTTCTGCAGCTCTATGAAGGAGGGTTTTACTGGCCCACTATGGAAAGCGATACTGCAGAACATGTGAGAAGATTCCTCAACTGCCAAACACACGGAGACCTAATCAGAACACCCCATACCCTGATGCATAGCGTGGTAACACCATGGTCGTTCAACAGTTGGGATTTAGACATTATAGGGCAGATTAACCCGATGTCCTCGAAGCGCCACAAGTACATAATAACCGCCACCTAGTACACTATGAAGTGGGTCGAAGCGATACCTCTCAAAGATTATGCCAAGAAAACTATTGCAGCATTTGTCAAAGAGTATATCATCTGCAGATTTGGCGCGCCCATGATTATCAGGGAGGATAATGCAAACGTTCGTAAACAAGGACGTGATAGATTTTCTATGCCAATATAATTTGAGGCTTCATACGTCAACCCCCTACTATCCTCAAGGAAATGGGAAAGCCGAGGCGAGCAATAAGACGCTCATCCGGATCTTGAGCATGACAGTGGAAGACCACCACAGAGAGCGGCATGAGCAGCTCCCGCTTGCGGTATGGGCATACAGAATCTCGAAACGAAGTTCCACGGGGGCGTCGCCATATTCTCTAGTCTACGGGGAGGACGCGATATTGCCGGCGAAGATTGAAATTCCATCCGTGAGGGTAGCAATGGCTAGTCATACGACACCGGACGAAGTAAGCCGCTTTTCCCATTTAGATACAATAGAAAAAAGGAGATCCCAGGCAAAACGGTTTGTTGAGGCGTATAGGAAGCGCACAACAAATTATTATAATCAGAATGTAAAAGAAAGGAATTTTAGGTAGACGATTTGGTCCTTAAGATCGCTCCTCATGTGCAAAGAAATGCTAGTGTATGGAAATTCCGCAAACTGGGAAAGACCTTTCTGAGTAAGGAAGGTAGCAGAAAGCGGGTATTACAAGCTCAGACGCATGAATGGCACAAAGGTCAAGTCACCAATCAATTGTAAATGGCTAAAAAAGTTCTATGCATAAACAGATTAATGTAAAAACTCTCTTTTCGAATTAAAGGTAACTTTTGATATATGATTCGTAACATCTACAAAGGTCGCGGGGACGCCAATGGCACCCGATCGACTGAAAAAAGGCTGCAGGAACGCCAATGGCACCCGATCAGATGACAAATTTACTAAAGGTTGCAGGAATGCTAATGGCGTCTGATCGACTGACAAAAGGTTGCTAGAGTGACAATGGTGCCCGATCGACTGACAAAAGGCTGCACGAACGCCAATGGCACCCGATCAGCTGACAAATTTACTAAAGGTTGGAGGAATGCTAATGGCGCATGATCGACTGACAAAAGGTTACGGGAATGCCAATGACGCCCGGTCCGCTGAAAAAATTACTAAAGGTTGCAGAAACACTAATGGCGCCTGATCGACTGACAAAGATCACGGGAATGCTAATGGCGCTCTATCGACTAACGCAAGGCCATGGGAATGCCAATGACATCCGATTGGCTGACAAATTTACTAAAAGATGCAGGAGCGCCAACGACACCTGATTAACCAATTGAAAGACTGTGGGAATGCCAAAAATGCGCCTACAAATTAGGCGTGTTTAATATACATACATATCGCCCTCCCAGTTCCCTGTTGAGAAAAACAGATGGGGGAGTAGGCGCGTTTAACAAACATTGCGCCCTCGCAGTACCCGTTGAGAAAAACAGAGGGGGGAGTAGGCGCGTTTAACATATATCCCTTCCTCCCAATCCCATTGAGAAAAATGAAGAGGGGAGTGGGTGCATTTAACATACATGCCGCCCCACCAATTCCCGCTAAAAAGGGAGGAGGAGGGGAAGGGGAGAGAGGGAAAATACGCTTTATCACAAGTTCCTACCCAGCGTCCATGTTGAAAGGGGGATGGAATAAGCATATCCTTAATTAAACCATTACAAAGAGAGGGAGAGAAGGAAGGCAGACGGAGTGAAATACACTCTCTAGAATAAATACCCGAGGGCAAATACGCTTTGTCACTCATTCATCATTTGATAGTGACGCGCGACAATGAGCAATGTATGCATCTACGGACTGCACCATTAAGAGCGCTTCCTCACGCTGATCAATAACATTAGCCAATTCAGCGAGCCCCTTTATTTCGCCGGGAACCTTTGATTTACTAGAAGCATCTAGCATTTACTCTCGATCATGATAAATCGTGCGCATTTTGTCCATGTGCACTACCCGAGAAGCCAATAACATATCTATCTCCCCCCTCAGAAGGAGCAAACTCCTCAATTTACCAGGAATATCAAAGGAGCGAACAAGCGCGGAAACCGCTGCAAGGGTTAAAGTACACTTGTGCAAGTGAGGAAAAGCCCGCTCAGAGATAGACAGACGACAGTCATCTACGACTTGATCTATACTTGCCGTCATAACAATGGACTCTTCAAATAGCTGATTTGTAGCTTGACGGATATCAACCGTCTCTTCTAATGCACGTTGAATCTGGAGGTACACGCGCCCCTTCGCCCGAATCCTTTCAGCCATCTGGAATGTATCGTATTGATCAGAAAATTGGGATCGTTTGGAATCCTTGTAAACTTCCCTTCACGCCTTGAGCGCTTCAATCTCTGCTTTTACTAACAAAATCCTCGCGAGTTCCTCCTCCTTGTATCGAAGGTCAACCAGCGAGGGTATTGGTGCCAACGAAAGAACGTAACGGTGAAGAACATATGCCATTTAGAACAAAAGAAAGAAGTAGACAAGTTGGAGCTTAAAAAATCCAATATTGCACATTTATAAAGAACCATGAAAGTATGAACGATTACAACGACCACAAGAACCATGGCTGACACGTGGATATCATTAAGGCGGGGAGGGGGCGTATCTTGAGAAACCGCGTCTTTGGAAAATCGGATACCTTCACAATTTCAAACCCCAAAACTCTAGAGAAATACTAACAAAAAAAAAGGGAGAGAAGCAACAAAGAAAATATATAGATATGATAATCTAGTATGCCAATAGCGAACGGCAGCGAGAAATATCCACGTCTAGAGCCTCCACCATCAAGCGTTTGTCGCTGACTTGTGCGTCGGCCAAGCGTAAATCTTGATCAGCCTCTTGAACTCGTTTAATAATTGCCTGAATGATCTTATCCTCGGACCCATCCCCTTTGGCGAGTGAAAAAGTATCCTCATGTTCATCATATTCTCTGCGAGTTTTCTTCCGGTGGAACCAAACGGAGAGTCCATAACATTCCCGCTTCCTCCCTTAGAACTAGCAGACGAGCTAGTTCGTCCTCGATGTAAATATGAGGTATGAGCAAGGAGGTGGCTGCTAAAACCAAAGTGTGACCGAGGAGCGGACGCATCACTCGGTTGGAAATCCAGAGGAGACAATCTGAAATTTCCCGGTCTATCGTAGCTACCATCTCCAGGGAATCTGCATACAACTGATTAGCCACGCCATATGCGGTAGCAGCATCATTGAGAGCGCGTTGAGCCTATGGCGACACACGACCCGATGGTTCCGTTTCTAGCGCGGTTTGATAAGCTTCAGACACCTCCCTAAACTTAGTATTCGCGCCATGTCTGCTAGTAATTCTACGCTCCCGTAGCGCTTCGACTGCAGCCTTCATGAGCAGTAGACGCTTCAGTTCATCATGCTTGAACATCGCAGAGGTTAATACGGGAATAGGCGCTAAGATTAGTACGTACCCGCGAAGAGAGTCAGCCATGCGAGTCGGGTATCTCACAAAAGGAAAAGTAGAGAAGAAAAAAATCACGAAATCAGATGGGAAGGTACCATTTGTATATATATGTGTGTGTGTATGTATATATAAAGGAGACACCATTTACGAGGCAGTAACCTGCGATCATCTTCATGCGCAAAGGAATGCGTATGCTGACTCGATCATAGAAGTATGACTATAAGGTTATCTTACGACTAACCTCATAGTCAGGGGACTAATGTTGATACATGAAAAATAACTCCCCTTAACCAGGCTAGGGTGCCCCAAACAAGGGAAAGGCCACACATGGAACATGGGGACTAGGGCCCAAGTCCACCAATATAGTATCCATGAGGTGGAAGGGACAATGAAGGAACTAACAAGGAAGAAGGAGGTTATATTAGAGAAGGGATGTCATTAGTAGTAATTAAGAAGGTTAAGGACCCGTGGTAAGATGTCATAAAAAGAAGGGGCTTTTGGAAAGACTATATAAGGAAGGACAAGGTACAATAGAAAGAAAACTCTCTCTAATACTAATTTGAGAAAAGTGAGGTCATCTTGGTACACTAGGACGGGTAGAACCTAACGAGAATTCTGGTATTAACAATGGTGATGAAGGAAGTGTTTCTAAGCGTAGTAGAGGATCTAACTCTCCTAGAGAGCCCGGACTGGTACGTCTTCTACATATTCTTTGTAGATGATTCTCTCTCTTTTTTATTTGTCGTAAAACAAACATTAACCAATGATATTGCAGGAGGAGGCCGCTATAGAGAATAATCTTGAGATGGAGGTGTCTAATGATGCAGAGAACGCCTCTGCCTCTCCTAATGAGAACGGAGACACTGCGTCCACGGACGTGGTTGTCCCAAAATAAACTCTCGAAAATGGTACAAAATTAGTTGTACATTATGTCGTTGGAGCCATTTTGACCCCCTATTTGACGCCCCTTACACATACCATGTGCTGGTTGGAGGATTCAGCGTGTCGTCTAAGTATGAGGAGTTGTACACCAAAATATGGAAGAAACATGGTCACATTGCCACTTTCAAGAAGATTGAGATTCGCTTTTCATTGGTTAAGCGCGTTGAAGAAGCCCTATCTTCCATTCATGATATGATGCAGCGTGACTGGAAGCACCGTTTCTGAGGAGGTAGTCCAAAGCTGGGAATTCCATCGAGACGTGTTTGTAAAGTTTGAGTTTAATGCCTCCTGGTTTTGTGAAGGATTTTCCAAAGTCCAAGAGCTTCAAGGAGAAATGATGTTGTTCCCTCCATGGACTTTATTACTCAGCAAGAAGCGGAAATCGAGAAATTTTCCCAGGAGTTGAAGCTGAAGCTGAATGCTCTCCAAAACATGAAAGATTCCCTTACCAAGAAGGATGAGTTGTTTCTGGACGATTTCCTTTGAATCATTTATGCTTTCTCTTTTATTTCTTAGGAGTCTTTGAGTGACGTGAGGAATTCCTTTCATGGTTTGACTTTTTCTGGTTTTTGAACTAGCAAGTGATTGCTTTTATGAAGATATTTGAATTTTCTTTTGGGATAATTCATGAGTAGTTTTCTGAAAGGAATTATGCTTGGGTCGACTATTCATACTGAAATTCTGATTTAAGTAATGTAACTTAGAGAAATTGTGCATGTTGCATGAAAATTCCAAACATTACACGAAAAGGGAAATATAACGTGGAGATTGAAAATGATATTAGCTTCATTCTGAAAATGCGACGTGTGCTAGTCCCCAAAAAATTTCCAAGAGGTCTCTCGCACACAAATAATCGTTTAACGAGACTTACTTGTTGATAAGGTTCGGACAAACGAAATTGGGCTCTCCCAGATAATTGCCTAAAGTCCAGGTTGCGACCTAAGTTATTGTAATACGCCTCTGCTAACGACTCTGCTAATGAAAAGTCCCCAGCTAATTCGACCTCTCTTGTGAAACTACGTACGTTGGCTTGTGGAGAGAGGAAAGATTCCCAGTTCTTAGGCGCAGCTCCGCTGAATTAATTTTCTTGCATTCACTGGTGGGATGATGGATGAATCTGTGTGTCAGAGCACTATTCGGTCAAACTCGCATGCGTTGCTATCTCAAGCATGTTTGTCAGTGTTAGTGATCAGAACTATAAGTCTTGATTTCTAGTCTATTATAGCTAAGTCTCGGACTAGGATAAAAAATGCAGTTGAGCTCAAGGACTTCATGGTGATTCATTATACAAGTGGAAGAACTACTCAAGGAACCGGTGGAACTTCTCGACAAAAAGGTATGTGAAGACTTGAAATTATCTGTCACTCAAAAGTCTATCTATTCTATCTCCTACTTCTTGAGACAAAAGTCGTATGCTATATATACATACTTAGATTATACACATTTGTCATTTCGAGCCGAGTATACCTCGCCTATCTATATCTCGAAGTATGTGTTGGTAAGCGTTTCGCTTCAACCATCTTTTTCTTTACCTAGTGACGCAAGTCATGTATGTTTCGATCATCTTGAAAATTACTTTGACGAGAAATGGTGTAGCAACTATATAACATCCTCTAAGAATGTTTCAATGATTGGAATGAGATTTTAGATTACATAACCATAGTGGACATAAGTATGTTGTGGAAACACATATGTGCATAAGTCCCATGATGGAAATCGGTTAATAGCCAAGTCCGCGAACTGCCAAAGTTCTCAAACCCGAGAATTTCTGCTGAGTTATGAAACCGTGTTGCGTGAACCAAGTCCGCAAACCAACGAAGCTCTTGAACCCGAGAATTTCCGCTGGAGTTTGAAAACTCTTTCCAGTACTTCAAGTCCGCGAACCTAGTCTGCGAACTTGTATAGGTTATATATCTAAAGATGATTTCTGAACTTAACTCATAAAGACTAAGGAATGCTTTTGCAAACCGTGGCTATAAAGTTCACGAACCGATTCATGTGAACCGAATCTTCCTTGCTTCAATTGTGTCTTGTGTAGTACATGAGATTTCCTTGCAATTGAACAACTCTCTAACTAGTTCCTGTGAGTCATTTGAACTAGTTATGGTGAAGAAGAAAGTTTTTGGTATGAAAAGCTCAAATGGCTAATCTTTTGGTTGACTATTATTGAACCAACAATGCATACGTTTGGGTACGGTTTACAAACCTAGAAGCATGCAGTTCATTTGTGGATGACAAGCTAAGATTTCGATCTAACGGTTGAGATATACTAGCTTGAATCTAAATCGGGATTTCATCTAACGGTGGATAGCGTTTGCTTTGTGAGCAATGCGAAACCCTGATTTGAAAGACTATAAGGGGACATCTATCAACTCTACAAACTAATCCCCACTCGTCCATGTGATACTAGTTTGTAAGCTAGAGTCGATTCTCCTTTAACCCTCTGGTTTTCTTTTCTCAAACCGGGTTAACGACTTAAAGACTTCATTGGGATTGTGAAGCCAGACCGATACTACTTTTATCGTAGTTATGTGACCTGATCTTGCATCTTCTATCGTACGAGTACAATCAGATTGATTGGATTGAGATCGTGAGAGTTCTCCGATAGGCAAGATATAAAAGTAATCACAAACATCTTCGTCTCATCGTTTGTGATTCCACGACGTCTTGTTTTGCTACCATACGATTAAGATTGTTGTGAGGTGATTATAAGACCGGATTATAAATTGGTTTTTGTTCACCTTGATTATATATCAAAAGACGAAACAAAAACTTTAGGGTTTTTCTGTGGGAGACAGATTTATCCTTTGATAGACTTTTATGTGGGGGACAGATTTGTTTATTGTTAAAGCCTGCGATTTTGGGTCGTAGCAACTCTTAGTTGTGGGTGAGATCAGCTAAGGGAATCAAGTGCGTAGTATCCTGATGGGATCAGAGGCGTAGGGGTGCAATTGTACCTTAGATCAGTGGGAGACTGATTGGGGTTCAACTACAGTCCAGTCCGAAGTTAGCTTGGAGTAGGCTAGTGTTTGTAGCGGCTTAATACAGTGTGTATTCAATCTGGACTAGGTCCCGGGGTTTTTCTGCATTTGCGGTTTCCTCGTTAACAAAACTTCTGGTGTCTGTGTTATTTCTTTTCCGCATTATATTTGTTATATAATAGAAATAATACAGGTTGTGCATTAGATCAATCAATTGGATAGTCTGACCTAACGGTTGTTGATTGATCCTTGGATATTGGTATTTGGCACCATCCAAGTCTATCTCTCTTTAATCGAGACTCGCAGTTTTCTTGAGTAAGATTAAATCGAGAGATTGAGATATAAACTCTTTGATATATCTTTTTATTGATTGAGTCTGACTGTCTAGTTGATTCTCATAAAAAGAATATTAGAGTTTGTCCATACAGATTGCTAAGCGAAATATTGGGTGGTGTTGTTAGACCCCCGCTTTTTCACTGTGGTAATGGCAATATATTGGATCGGTCATCTCCTGATCAGTTGGTGGACACCATACAGGATGTAATTGAACTACTCCATCTTGCACCCAAACTTCTAGCAGCTCCAGAACTTTCTTCATAGGAAATGGGAAATGGGAAATGCGGTACCCCGAGTCTAGCTTTTATTGTGTTTGCAGTTGTTGTCGTGAAAACTCTTGCGGGGTTTGATACGAGGATCTTTTCAAGAGAAGAGTTAAGGCGTGAGTATGTGTCGACATAGACGCAGATCGCTTAGCTTGGAGGTTTTGCTGAAGTGCAACTTCTCTCGAGGGACCTGCATCGATGACCACAATGCTGCGACGTGGTTGAACCGAGTATCGTTCATTAGTGAAGCTCTTGTTTCCATGGGGGTCATTTCCCCTTCCTCAAGCGCTTTTCTGCTCGGTAAAATCAGGGCGGTCGTGGCTGCGTACTGTTGAACAACTCTCTAAACTTCCGCAAGGGTCTTGAGATATAGACTCTCCAACAGAGTTTCGTAAGCCGGTTCCCTGCCCTTATTCTGCGGATATTGTGATACTCATGATGAGTTCTTTTCCTTGTGAAACTACTTCGGCTCTTTGTCACCGGATGGATTTTGTTGATCGTTTCCTTTCGGTTCATGTTCGATGTGATTACGTATTCCGTCTGCATCACTGTTGGCAGAAACACGGACTTCAGATAAAGATCCAATGTCATCTTTATCGTCGATGGTATTCTCCAGGTGAACGCTTGCCGACTCCTTCTACAACCGGTTTACTATACTCCTTAAAAAACAGAGCGTCTCGTCTTGCCGTCTTACGATTTTAGCCTGGTTTGCGTGGACATCTTATAACATCCTAGTCATGCCTTCCATGGTGATTGTGCTTCGATCGTTTACGTCTTTCGGAGAATTTGGCCGACGGAGATACATCAGAGATTGGAATTTGAAATTGGTGATTGAAATGAAATCGGGTTAACGAATGTGTTTAGACCTAAGATCCGCCCTCTTGAATTCGAGAAAATTGAAATGAAATTAAAAATAGATCTTGCAACCGAGAGATTAATCTCCCACTGTGGTCTCCATTTGTTTGAAGCCAAAAACTGATTCTGCTGTTTTTGGTAAATTTGGGTGTGTTGATGAGAAATGAATTCAAACTAAACAAATGTACTGTACAGGAGTACTTTTGAGTTCGAGAGAACAATTTGTAAGACTATGGCCTAAACCAAGATATGGCCGTTCCAGATTCAATTCGGTCACAAGGTGAAGGAGAATGGTTGATCTTAGGGAGGGAAGCGAAGAAGGTGTTTGAGATCAGAATGTTGGATTGTGAAGGTGTGGTTGTTTATGACTTGTATCAGCAAATGGTTTCTGGTTACTTGTGTTAATAACACTTGTGTTCTGTCCGTTTGAATAAGCTGAAAACCTATTTATACAAGTCATTGAGTGCACCCTGATCTCTTAGGAAGTGGATGAAGTTAATTAGTGGAAAAGTGGGTTTGTGCGGAAGGTAGTGATCATCATGTTTCCGTTATGAGGGAGGACTGATCACACGTTCACCCACTACTCTCATTACTGTTAACCGTCCGTCTTTCTTGACACTTTCTCGTAATGGGCACGTTGCACGCCGCACGCTGTAAACCTCCAGATAAATACCCCAGTGAGCATCCCCCAGTTTGTGACATGTTTGATATCTCAAGTGAATGGGTCAAGTCATGCGACTTGCCGCTAAAATTAGCACGTATTGCTTTTAGGTCAAATAATAAATAATTTGTAAAACCGAATTTATAAAGCATTGCTTATAATCGATGTGTGTAAAGCACCTCTTTCAAATAAGCAGTTGAAAATAATCGATGTGTTAGAAGCATAGCTGTTTTTTGAGCTCGATCGAATCAGTCATGGACTGAGCATCTTAAAAGTAGCACAACCGTCCATATTTGGGTAATCGTTTGAGGACCCTATGGTCGATCTGTCTCTTGGTCGATCGCTCCCTGGAGGAGGGATGGCCGGTGATCACAATGCTACTTTGCTAGTTTTCTAAAAATAAATCTACACCATCCAACTAGGATGGCAAAGTTGGATGGACGAGATGATGCGGCAGTTGTATACTGCTATTGACGCAACCTTATGGTTTAGGGGTCGTTCAGCCAACTCTCTTATGGGGGAGCGATTCAAGGAATCAAGCGCTAGTTCGAGCATGTCGTTCGGTCAGTGTAGACGTGGGCTGACGGTGATCACGTTGACATCTTCGGGTCCACCTGAAATTAAATTTAAGCCTCTCAACTAGGCTAGCGAAGATGGATGGTTGTGATCGCTTGCGACAGTAGGGAGTTGCTGCAAACACAATTTTAGGGTTTACAAAACAGCGTGTTCACCATACTTTGGGCAAGTGTTTGATGCGCTCTGGTTTCGCCATGGACAGGTCGATCGACCATATGCAAAGGTGGGTTGCCAGTGAGCATGCTGACAATCAAATTTCAAAGATTCATCCTAACCAGAGTGTATCTTGATACGTCAATAAAATTTCAAAGATTCATCTAACGGTGGATATTGTTTGCTTGGTTCCAAATCTATCTTAGTTTAAACCTAAAGCATCCTATACTTTGAAAGTATATAAAAGGGGAACCTCAAGCAATTGGAATCTTTGAATCCTGACACTACATTTGTGTGTCCTGGTTGTAAACTAGAGTATTCCTCTTCCTAAAACCTTTTTTAAGGTTTAGCAACCAAAAATACTTCATAGGGATTCTTGAAGCCAGGTCCACTTATCTTTTTCTTGATAGTTCGAGTATCTTGATCTTGTTTGATTGTTGAGCTTGCTCCATCAATCAAGATAAATAGAAATCACAAAGTTCTGTTCGTCTCAGACTTTGTTGATTCCACAAGTTTAATACTTTTGAGGTAAATAATAATCTAGGATGCTCTTCGAGAAGCATAAGTCCGGATTTTGAGGTTAGCTAGACTTTATATATTGCTACCGATTTCCATTCTCACATTGATCTACGTTCAAAAAGGAAATTAAACATATAGGCTTATTTGTGGGAGGCATATTGGTTTAAAGTCTTTAATTGAGTTGAAGAAACTCTTAGGCCGTAAAGGACGTCAGCTAAGAGAATCAATTGTGCAGAGTCCTTCTGGGATTCAAGAAGCGTAAGGAGCGCGATTATAACTGAATTTTTTTGAGGGTTTAACGTGGTCTCCACTATATTCTAGTACGAAGTTAATTGGTAGTAAGATAGTGCCTGTAGCGGCTTAATATAGCTTGGTGTTCAATCTGGAATAGGTCCCTGGGTAATCTGTATTTGCGGTTTCCTCGTTAACAAAATTTCTGGTGTCTGTGTTATTTTTTTCTGCATTATATTGTTTATATTTATAACTGAAATGTAGCGCCCCCTAAGCTAGCAACTGACTAATCCGAGAGATTAACTAAAACAAAGAGGCGCTAAGAATCGAAACATTTACTTAAACTTTCTGTTAAGAAAACTTCTACAAAACCTAGCCCCGCTCTGAAATATATATATATATATATACAAGAAATCCTCTCAAATGATACATATACATTAATGTTATGGTGTTCAAATAGAATATAAACATAAATCAAAAACGACAGAAGTTATCTATCGTAATTAAATCCTCGAAGCTTTAATCGCCACATGCACATCTTGATCTGTCACTGAAAACTGAAAGTGGAAATGGGTGAGCACATCATCCCTAAAAAGGGTACCCCGCAGGAATAACATTTAACTTTTAAGTAATCATTGGCATGATTTGGAAAACAATATATGTTTTCCCAAACGTTAAATGACAGTACACTGAAATTAACCACATGTATATGGAACTAACTCCTTCTTTATTTATTTCAGTGGTGACATTTACACACCAGATTGATGATAATTACACACCAATCATTATTTCTGTGGTGACATTTACACACTGTAATATTGGTGACAATTACACACCTAGATAGTTTGTGGGTGAATGCACACACCCGTAATATTGGTGACAATTACACACCTAGATATTCTGGGTGACAATTACACACCCGAATGTGCATGAAAGTATAAATGAAGAAGAGTATCATATACACCAAGTAATAAAATTCTCATTTCCAAAAAAATTCATAAAGATAAACAAAGCATTTCGATTCCTTCCAAGCAATGGAAAGATTAAAAGAAATAACAGAACTTCCGCAGTTCAAAGCTAAACAATGCACTCCTTTCCAAACAATAGAAAGATTATCATAATCAACATAACTTTCGGAACTTAAATTAAACAATGCATGAAAAGCATAACCAAATAATGCATGAGTTTAATAAACGTAAACTTTTGTAAAAGAAAATAATAATAGTCACAAAAGAGTTAAAAGTATTCCCACCTTTTTTGATGACAAACCACGCCTACCTCGAGATCCACGATCCACCGGTTCATCCTTTGAATCGGTCGTTGTTAATAACTAACTGTTAATCATACAAGTACTCTAAGAGATTAGCCAAAAGGCTCATACAAGTCTAACTAATGGTTCTAAGCCCATTAACTAAGTCTCATTCTCTATCTTTAACATACCCAAGAGTTTACTAATCCAATTAGGTTGATTCCCTAGCCAAGTCTTATGATTATTTACAACTTTGTAGAAAAAGTCAAAGTCTAATTCAGACCATAAGTAGTCCAAACACTAATTAAGATTGTTGGCCTTAAGCCCAATCCCATGGGCTTGATCCGACACGGCCCACTACACAAGGCCTGACACAACTGGGTCAAACTAACGGTCAAAAGTCAACTAACAGTCAACGTCCAAAGTTGGGTCAATGTCCGGTCAAGGTCTAAATCGGTCAACTGAGTTAACAAGGTCATATCTTCTCATTCAAAATACACCTGCACCTTTAGACTCTAGAAGCTACAACCAACCCACAAACCGTTTCTACTCAACAACGTACACTTCGGCTACATGTTTCTCTTCTATCTTCATTATCTACAGTTTCAGCTCAACAAAAATTACTACTATCTAATCAACACTTCTCTGCAGCTCAATCTAGCATCCACATTTCAGTTCTCTCCTGCATAATCTATAAACTCCATTTCATCTCCCTTTTATTTCGCCTACCAAAACTAACACTCTGTTCTATACATCCCTGCAGTTCTCATAACTTAACAATCATATCTCAACCAATTCACAACTCAGATAATACCCATTCACCAAATTCATTACAACCCCTGTGAACCAGAACAAACCTTCACCTACAGTTCTTATTTTAGTTTAATCAACTCAACACAATTTCTTCAAATCACAGTTCAATATTCAAATGTCACAAACATTAATTACATCCATACTTCAATAAATACAACAATCCTACTTTAACGTTATATCCACAAACTCAACAATGAAATTGAATAGTTTACTTAAACTAACTTAGCAAGACAATTACCTCAGATATCTGCCTCTTGTTTGAGCCTTATTACTAAACTCATCCTATCCAAATTGAATTCATAACTTCAATCAAAAACAAGAACCCTTCATCACTGGGATTTAAGAATTAATTGTCAATTCTTCTTCCTTGACCTCAATAATCAAAACCCATTTTACAAATTAAATCTTCTCAATCTTTACCAATTCGAACTCTATTCAAACATGCAGAAACCCTAATTATCAGATTCAAACACCAAAATGATTCTACAATTCCAATTAATAATCAACCCTCTTAACCTTCATCTGTCAGCAACCCAATACACTGCTCAATTCCACAAACCTCAAGAACCAAATATAAAAACCCTAATTATGATTCTCTGATTCACCTTTTCTCTCGAGTCTTAATCGACCATGCCATAATCTTCACCACCAATAACGCTTCGTGAATCTTTTCCACTTACTAACAAACTCAAGATCATGAATTTATTCTCAAATTTCATCAACTGATGATGAACAGGAGGAGAAGAACGAAAAGAAGAAAGAAGAAGAATGAAGAAGAAAGAAAAAAGGTGAATAAGCTTATCTGCTCGCTTGGTTTTGATAAGGCCAGCGATATATGATAAAGGTGCTCTACAAAATAATATGGGGATCCCATGTCGGCTATTTGATAAAATGACTATTTTACCCTTCTCATAATTTCGATGGTATCTTCTTCGTACGGTATCCGATTGACACGTTCGAGCAGTCTATTCCGCATATCTTTCCGAGATCTATCTAACGATACTAATTTCGTATCTAATTTGTATTAATTAACATTCATGTTAGACTAATCGAGTTGTTAGCGGCTAAATCGTCTCTTGACTAGTCTAATAGCGTTGACGATCTCGAGGGTCTTTACATTCTCCCCACCTTATATATTTCATCCTCGAAAACCAAACCATCTTTCTGGTCTTCAAAAAACTCACCACCTTATAAATTAATTTCATCTCTTATCTAAGCACAAACAACATAAAACAAAACATAACCTGAATGACTTTCTACAACTAAAATCTAAAATTTGTAGCTCTAGGTTTAAAATACTAATTTCCCATTTCAACAAGTTACTGGTTCTAATTACGAGATAAAATACTCTATACTAAAGTTTCTAGATAAAATTGGGATCTATCAGTCCACTAATAGAAGCAAGTCTCCCTTCAATGCATAGTGATACAAGAATGCAGTTGCCATGTCTAGGTTCATGACCCTGACAATGCCTACCTAAGTAAAAAGTATCACCCGAACACATCAGAATTACCAACCTCACTATTCCCCAGTGTTGTATTAACTAAGTACAAACTTATCACGATTAACTAAGTGCTAATTTTATTTTATTAAGATTAATTAGTCTTTCACTTCTATCTTAACGGGTGTAATTCTTTCACAACATTTTAAACAATTTAGTTATCTAAATTATTACATATTATCTTCAATGTATCTATTTGTTTATTTCATTATGTGACTGGATATAAGTAAGTAACCATTAACAATTTGTCATAATCGTTTGTAAGGGTGCACAGGGTACGGTTCGGCTCGGTTCTTGAAGAGACCGAGTATCTGTACCTCCCTAGCCTCGGTTCCAAAATTTTGGACCGGTACCTGTACCTTGTACCTCGGTTCCGGTACCATTCGGTACACGTCCGGTACCAGGTACGGTTCCGGTACCAGTTGGTACTTTTCCAGACATAAATATGTCTTTTTCTCTCACAACATAAGTACCTGTTTTTCAATATATTAAGTAATATCTCAATCAAAAAACAAAGCACCAACTAATAAGTAGCAATATTACTAGCAAATCAAACAAACAAAGTCTTGAAAATCTGAAAAAAGAAGTAGCAGTGGGCAGTAGCACACAAACTGACAAACACACACACTAAAGTCTTGAAAATCCGAAAAAAGAACAAGTAGCAGTAGGCAGTAGCCACAAACACACATACTAAGTCTTGAAAATGAGAAAATCTGAAAAAAGAACAACTAGCAGTGCATCTAGTGATGCAGTAGTCTTGAATCTTGATCTTCTAATCCATGTCAGCAGCACTTGTGGTGGCATCAGTGTTGATAGGACCAAGTAACGCTGCAAAAACAAATAATCGCAGTTAGTAACTATTAGTCTATATCTATTACTACCAAACACAAGTAATAATGTAATATGTATATCAACAATGTATATGTTTGTACAATTGTATGTTACCTTCTTCAAGTTCAACATCATCATCTGGTATGTAATCAGATAGAAGATCAAGTTGTATTGGCTTCCTTAGCCAGCTTTGTGTGCAAAGCAATGCCTCAACTGTCCTTGTAGATAAAAAGCTTCTACAAGGACTTAAGACCCGCTTTCCTATACTAAAAGCAGACTCAGAGGCAACATAAGACACAAGAATGACTAATATGTCCTTAGCCATATGTTCAAGTATCTTATACTTTGTATTGTTGGTCTTCCACCAACCCAATAAGTCAAACTCCTCATCATCATCTTCTCCTTCACCTTCCTCATACTTGTCAATGAAATATCTATCCAACTCTATTTTTCCCATGTCATCATTTGGGCTACTCTTGAACCTCTTACTCCTTGACATCAACTCTTTCATACGATTTGGCCATGCCCCTGGTTTACTTACACTGCTTTGGCTTGTCCCTGGATAGAACTAAGTCTAAGGCTCTAAGCCTAGTGCTTAGCATTAATTATGCGATCTCTGTGGGGGCATCTCTTAAAGTGCTTCCACAATGTTGTTGATCCATTTATGCAGTTGTGAGCCCTATATATCCTTCCACATTAATTGCAAGTGGCTTCTGCAACATTTATCCTAGTGAAATGACTCCATATTATGTTACGATCCCTAGCTGGACTTGATGCATCCATGAATGATTGGTCACTGACAAACAATATATACACAATTCAAACATGAATCATTGCTGGAAAAAAATCTAAAGAACACAAACAACATGCATTCAAGACACCAAGCTGAATCCATAAATCCAAAATCTAATTGGTACCCATTGTCTGTTGAAACTAGATGTTACCAAGATTTTTAACTTGAACCAAATCAGCAAAACAATTGGCATAAAGAAGAGATTCTTACCTTGTAAGACCGGATCTCAACGATTTTTTTCAGTGAAGGAGCAGCACATGCACATCGATATTGCTAATCAGAACAGCCTATTAAAGCCAGCAACAAATTCAGTCTATAACATCAGATACATATGTAATCAAAATGATACTAGCATTTCAGAAAACACAAATTCAATTAAGAAATTTTCTGAAAGGAGATTGAATTATCCAGTGAGAAGAAATGATTCATAATAAAGGCAAAATAGGGCTTTAGGGTTTCAAAATGATAACACTAGTAATTCATTCATGTCATCAGATCAATATAAACTTTCAGGATAGACAAAAATAACATCAACTAATTTTTTTTTCATTTCATTAGATCTGGAAACGACAAATCTAGATTGCATCTTACCAAATCGAGATTTAATGAACCCAGTAGTCAAAAATCAAAATCGAGAGGTGGTGTAATGAAGATCGTGGAGTTGAAGTCTTGAATCTTAATACAATGATACAACAGAAAAAAATTCGTCAATCACAGACATAAAAGAATTAAAAGCAAATTAAACAAAAAAGATGAAACTAATCAAAAGAAATGACGAACCTGATTTCTAAGAGTGAGAAATTAAGAGATGATTGAATATTTGAAACAAAGAAGATGGATTTAGTAATGGGGTTCTTCACTTCTTGTCCTTCTCAGAGAGAGGAGACGGACAAAAAAAAGAGAAAGGAAACTGATAAGAGAAACCCTAGCTCTGTTATGTTGGCTTATATACCCCCTCTAATCTAACGTCTATTACTAATCTATGATCCCTTAAATCTAACGGCTCTTAATATTCGGTATTTTCGGTCCGGTACGACACGGTACTTGTAGTGGACCGTGTACCTGTACCCCCAGATCCCGGTTCCTATTTTTTGGACCGGTACTTGTACCCCGTTCCTCGGTTCGGTCCAAAATCAGGTACGGTTCTACCGGGTCCGGCGCGGTCCGGCTCGGTTCCTGTGCACCCTTAATCGTTTGGTATTTATATTTTATTATCATTATAACATTTATTTCTTATTTCTTAAGCCGATAAAAATTAATCGTATTTAAAATTTATATTATTGCTAAATAATACTGTTGTACTATTTATAAAAATTACATTTTGTTGTTACTATCTTACAATTATTATAATAATGTTTTTATTATTAACATCGATGGTCAATTCTTATTCTAACTAGTCTTCCAATTATTATTGAGTCCCAAAAGTATTATTAACATTTATGTGATAATAAATTATTGACCCTACATATAAGTCAAGGTGCTTAAAATGTGTATATATGTGACTTTCAAGATTTATCAATAATACTAATCTCATTATTTTTAGTATCGAATTGTGTACATGTTCATACTATTTAGATCAATTCTTCTCAAATCCATATCAACTAAATCTATTGGTGTACCCTACAATTTTTGCTTCATTACAAACAAACAAATCAATCAATCAAATAATTCTTTTTATTATTGATAGATTTTAGTAATTAAGATTTATCTCACAACCCAACCCAGTTTTAGACTAATCTAGTTCATTAACTGGCACTGGCTATTTCTATCATTCCCCGTATAAGATCTAACAGTGATCCCTGATACCAACACTGTTGCGCCCCCTAAGCTAGCAGCTGACTAATCCGAGAGATTAACTAAAATAAATAGGCGCTAAGAATCGAAACATTTACTTAAACATTCCGTTAAGAAAATTTCTACAAAACTTAACCCAAAAGCTAGCCCCGCTCTGAAATATATATATATACAAGAACTCCTCTCAAATGATACATATACATTAATGTTATGGTTTTCAAATAGAATATAAACATAAATTAAAAACAACAGAAGTAATTAAATCCTAATTAAATCCTTGAAGCTTTCATCGCCACATTCACATCTTGATCTGTCTCTGAAAACTGAAAGTGGGAATGGGTGAGCACATCATCCCTAAAAGAGGTGCCCCGCAGGAATAACATTTAACTTTTAAGTAATCATTGGCATGATTTGGAAAACAATATATGTTTGCCAAACTTTAAATGACATACACTGAAATTAACCACATGCATATGGAACTTTCTCCTTCTTTATTTATTTCTATGGTGACATTTACACACCATGTTAGAGAATTGCTCGGTCGAACTCGCATGCGTTGGTATCTCAAGCATGTTTGTCAATGTTAGTGATCAAAATTATAAGTCTTGATTTCTAGTCTATTATAGCTAAGTCTCGGACTATGATAGAAAGTGTAATTGAGCTCAAGGAATTCATGGAAGTTCATCATACAATAAGAAGAACTACTCAAGGAAACGGTGGAGCTTCTAGAAAAAAAGGTATATGAAGACTTGAACTTGTCTATCACTCAAAAGTATATCTACTCTATCTCCTACTCTTTGAGACAAGAAGTCGTATGCTATATATATAGACTTGGATTATATACATTTGGTATTTCGAGACGAGTATACCTCACCTATCTATATCTCGAAATATATGTTGGTAAGCTTTTCGCTTCGATCAAGTTTATCTTTACCTAGTGACGAAAGTCATGATATGTTTCAATCATCTTGAAAATTGCTTTGACGAGAAATGGTGTAATAACTATATAACGTCCTCTAAGAATGTTTCAATGATTGAAATGAGAGTTTAGATTACATAACCAATGGTGGACATAAACATTGTTGTGGAAACACATTTATGTATAAGTCTTATTTCTTGAACCAAAGTTTGCGAACTTTATTGATCAAGAGAAATCGGATGGCAAGTGCCAAGTCCGCAAACTCAGTCCACGAACTTCCGAAGTTCTCAAACCCGAGAATTTCTGCTGGAGTTGACAAACTACTTGCATGAGCCAAGTTCGCGAACCTAGTCCAAAAACCGCCGTAGTTCTCATTCCGAGAATTTCTGCTGGCGTTTGTGAACTCTATCCGATTGCTTAAGTCCGCCAACCCAGTCTGCGAACTTAAGAAGGTTATATATCTGAAAAGGATTTCTGAACTTAAACTTATAAAGACTAAGGAATTCAATTTGAAAACCGTGGCTATAAAGTTCATGAACCGATTCAAGTGAATCAAATCATCTTTGCTTCAATTGTGTCTTGTGTAATACATGATATTTCCTTGCAATTAAACAACTCTCTAACTAGTTCATTTGAAGTCATTTGAACTATTTATGGTGAAGAAGAACATGGTTGATATGAAATGCTCATATGGCTAACCTTTTGGTTGACTATGTTTAAACCAACAATGCACACATTTGGGTACGGTTAACAAACCTAGAAGCGTGCAGTCCAAGAGTGTATAACAAGCTAAGTTTTCGATCTAACGGTTGAGAAATATTAGCTTGAATATAAATCAGGTTTTCATCTAACGGTGGATATTGATTGCTTTGTTACTAAGGCAAAACCCTGATTTGAAAGACTATATATAGGAGACGTCTAGTATTGTGCAAAACTAATCCCCACACCTTACGTGTGATACTAGTTTGCATACTAGAGTCGATTCTCCTTTAACCCTATGGTTTTCTTTTCTCAAACCGGGTTAAACGACTTAAAGACTTCATTGGGATTGTAAAGCCAGACCGATACTACTTTTATCGTAGTTGTGTGATCTGATCTTGCACCTTTTATCATTCGAGTACAATCTGATTCATTGGCTTGAGATTTGATTATCTCCGATAGGGAAGATATAAAAAGTAATCACAAACACTTCGTCTCATCGTTTGTGATTCCTAAACATCTTGTTTCGCTACCATATGATTAAGATTGTTGTGAGGTGATTGATTAATCTAAGATGTTCTTCGAGAATATAAGACCGTATTATCAATTGGTTCTTGTTCACCTTGATTATTATCAAAAGACGGAATAAAACCTTAGGGTTTATCTGTGGGAGACAGATTGATCCTTTGATAAACTTGTCTGTGTGAGACAGATTTGTTTATTATCAAAGCCTGCGATTTTGGATCGTAGCAACTCTTAGTTGTGGGTGAGATCAGCTAAGGGAATCAAGTGCGCAGTATCTTGCTGGGATCAGAGGCGTAGGAGCATAACTGTACCTTGGATCAGTAGCAGATTGATTGGGGTTCAACTATAGTCCAGTCTGAAGTTAGTTTTTAGTAGGCTAGTGTCTGTAGCGGCTTAATACAGTTTGTGTTCAATCTGGATTAGGTCCCGAGGTTTTTCTGCATTTGCGGTTTCCTCGTTAACAAAATTTCTGGTGTCTGTGTTAATTCAATTTCCGCATTATATTGTTTTATCTTTATAATTGAAATAATAAAGGTTGTGCGTTCGAACAATCAATTGGAGAATCCTACCTAACAGTTGTTGATTGATATTGATTGATCCTTGGATATTGGTCTTTGGTACCATCCAAGTTATCTCTATTTAATCGAGACTCGTAGTTTGCTTGAGTAAGATTAATCGAGAGATTGAGATATTATCTTCTTAAGATACTTTTATCTAGATTGAGTCTGACTGTCTAGTTGGTTCTCTAGAAAGTGTTTTGGAGTTTGTCCATACAGATTTCTAAGCGAAATATTGGGTGGTGTTGTTAGACCCTCGCTTTTTCAATTGGTATCAGAGCAGGCAAATACGTTTAAGACCTTACAAGTCTGTGTTTGTAGCGATCTGACTCTATGGACAAGATTACTATCTCTGATAAATGCGTTACTAAAAACAAAAGTTCTATCTCGTCTAACTCTATTAAAGAGAAAGGTTCTACAATCTCGAATATAGATGAACCCTCTGTAGTGACGACACATACTAACACTGACATGTGTGTACCCGATTTTTCTTCAAATGAGAGCCTTTCCATAAATGAATGGGAGTCGGCTGAAGAAATAGAATTAATTCTAAATCTTGTTAGAATCCAAGCTGATAGATTCAATCGGTTGAAGCACCATGTCAATAATCTACTTGGTGTAATAAGGAATTGCAAATCCAAAGGAAATGTTGAAGATCATTCTTCATGCATGACTCTTGAAGATAGCCTCAAAATAGATGCCTTGGAAATTGAACATCGTTTGAATAAGCTCTCTATTCAAGGATTCTCAAAGCAGTCTAATATGCCAAGTACTTCTGACACAACTAAAGATGGTTTATGCTCAGAAGTAAAAACATATGTGCCCAAAGTCTCCATCAATCAAGGATGTTGCACATCTATTAAAGAGAAGAAATCTTCTAACGATGATATTAAGACTGTACTATGTAATCATTGTGATGATCATAAAGTATGTCTTGTCTGTGAAACAAAGAGTTCAGTAAAATGAAAAGAAACATCTAGGTTGAAGAAAAACTCCTTGGGTCAACTTCAACACACCTTAGATTTAATTCTTAAAGGTGTAACTGACGTTTGTATGTCTAGACCAATTGGTTTTTATACCTACTTTATACCTACCCTGTGTATGTTACCAGGAAATTCAGTTCAGTAAGTTCCTCGAACACTCAAAGACAGGACAAATGTCTTAATAAACATCGTCTGAAGGAAGACCGTGTCATGATCTCTGGAAACAATGTTGCCTCTGATGAAAAAAGGAAAATTGATGAGTTGAGAAATAACTAAAAGAGTTATTTGAAGGATATAAAGAAATTGTTAACAGGATGTCTTCTTCCTCATGTCAAAGCTCTTCTGGTAAGAACTCCAACTATGTCTCGTATTTTGATGACAATAAGTTTTATGATAATTTCTCACATCAAAAGGGATCTCGCCCTAGTATTAGGAGGAAAAAGAGACTTGATCATAAATACAAATCTCTTGATGATCTGGTTGCTCATACTTGTGCTAATTAATCACAAGGTTCAAAGGACTTACTCATAAAAATCCTCTTGAGTAAGATGTGTTAATAATTAGGTATACTTTTGACTTTTGTGTTTGTTAAGTTAAGTTATCTTCTAATCGTCTATAGCTAAACTATTGCTTGCAGACTTACTATGGTCAAAGTATTGGTTGTTGTCTGAAAGTTGTCTCTTGTTTTTTCCTTTAGAAATTTTTCCTTCTCGAAAGTTGTTTCTAGCTACTATCGTGCTCTAAATTGCTTCTTTGAGTTATGAAGTTTATTGAGCCCTATTTGTGTAACAAAAGTTTTTTACGGATTTTTTGTTTTGGGTAATGTTGTACTCGAACGGATACCTGTTCTGGCCCGAGTCAACGGTTATAAGAAACCCTAGAATATCTTCCCCAAGAATATATATCCGACCTCTTGGTTACTAGTCACGTACGTGTACTCCAGGTTGGATTTTGGGTTTTCAAGAATGTCTTCCTCCTCATCTTGCTACGGTGGTTTTGCAAAAGGATTCATTGACAAAGAGATTGTTGTTGAATCTAAGAGGAAGAGAACAATTGTAGATGAAGATCATCCTAATGCTTCATGTTTCTTTGCCTATGTTCATGAAGATGCTGAGAAGGATGATATGATTTCTGCTGAAGTTGTTCATGACTTTCTTAAGTACTTTGGGGAAGCAAAACAACAGCTCGTTGAAACTCTAAAAGGTCTTGATAAGTTGAAAACTGAGTTGGAAAAGGTTGTCTCTGACCTTGGTCTCATAAAACATCAAATCAATGATCTTCGCGAAGAGAATCATCTCTCTGATGATGCAATGGTAGTTGTTGATCACAATCTTGAAGACACTATGCCTCGTGAGGTTCCTGAACAATCCTTTTGATCTTAGTTCGTGTTCAGGCTTAGCGCTAGAGTCAGTTCTCTTTAGCTTGTTGCTTTTTATTTTTTCCTAGTATATCTTCTTCTTGGCTTAGTTGGAAGAATAACTAGTGCTTCAATAGCAATGATTGTGACTAAACATAGCTATTATTGTTTTTCATCTTCTTGTTTCTTTTTAGGTTTTTGGGTTTAAAAAATTCTAAAATATTTGGAGGATGATGGTTTGCAGTATTTAATCTTTTGGTTTGTTATATTGCAACTTGTTATGGGATTTGGTGTTTACGTCCGTGAACTATGTTGTCCCATTTATTGTCAAAAGTAAAGTCGTTCATGATCGGTATTCCTATTGATTAAAGGATGAATAGACTTTTGACAAATACAAAAGTTAAGCCTATATTGTCAAACTCTTGATGGAAGATAGGTTAAAATATTTTGGTTTTCAAGGATTATGTTTAATGTTGTTATGAATATAATGATGGAAGATATAATGAATCCTTGAGTATTCCACAGTAAAGATCTTTATTGATCCATATCTTATGTATTACTGTGAGACTCCATAATAAATCTTATGTTGAGCACGATACAACGAAGCTTTGATTATCTTTGTTGGTTATTCCGTGAGATATGTTATGTCGAGCATATTGAACTAAATTAATCATCTTTTGGTTATTTAGTTATTGCTCTGTAAGTTCTCTTATGTCGAGCAAAACAATTGACAATTAAATTGATTACTTTTGTGATTAGTTTGATTGTGTATTCCAATTAGATTAATTATGGGTTGTCTTGTAATTAGTCTAGTTGAGAATTCGTATATTCCATAATCCTTCCTTGTATTTGGTATATGAACGGTTATACTAATCATTTTTTTAATGGTTATGTTAGTCACATGTTCCGTAAGTTTACTTATGTTGAGCATATTCAATTAAGTTGACCAATTTTTGTGTTTAATTTGATTGTGTATACCGATTAAATTAATCATGGGTTTACTTGTGATTAATTTGATTGAGTATTTTGGATATAGAAAATCATTCTCATGGTTTTTAGTGTCCAATTAAATCCTTCTTTTCTTTTCGGAATTAAGATCGCTCTTGTTGTTCTTTAGAGAATGCCATCAAATGGGGGAGAGTTATTTTGAACTTGTGCTTAATGGTCATATATTTGTGGGGAGTGCGGCTATGGAATATTAGAGGGGTTATCTTGTATCTTTAAACTCCTTAATGAATGCATTTAGCTTCGGTTTTATGATTGCATCTAAATTAAGTTGGTATGTATTTTTTTTCTTTTTTGTATCTTGAAATGTCTCTTTCGGAAATTTTATTATAATCCCATTCTTGTACCTTTGCTAATTTTATTGACAAAAAAGGGGGGAATTAATATGTAGTTTCATACTATAAATACATATAGTATTATTGTTGAAGTTGTGATACAATTGAACTTTGACGCCGTGTAATAATGCTATGACACTGTATAACAATGATCGAGACCGATGCTTTCTCATTGTTATAGCTACGGATCTTCAACAACGGTGATGCTAAACTCACAACCTTTTGGATCATTGGAGTACTTGGAAGTGACGAAGATTTCGAGGAATGTTGAAGATTAGATTATGGAATAGGAGCCACTAAAGTTTCTTATCTTTTTTGTATTCCATATGTATTGATAGTTTTGTCACTAAAATTGACAAAGGGGAAGATTGTTAAAGCATTGCTCGGTCGAACTCGCATGCGTTGCTATCTCAAGCATATTTGTCAATGTTAGTGATCAAAACTATAAGTATTGATTTCTAGTCTATTATAGCTAAGTCTCGGACTAGGATAGAAAGTGGAGTTGAGCTCAAGGACTTCATGGCGATTCATCATACAAGAAGAAGAACTACTCAAGGAACCGGTGGAGCTTATCGAAAAAAAAGGTATGTGAAGACTTGAACTTATCTATCACCCAAAAGTCTATCTACTCTATCTCCTACTCTTTGAGACAAGAAGTCGTATGTTGTATATATAGACTTGGATTATACACATTTGGTATTTCGAGCCGAGTATACCTCGCCTATCTATATCTCGAAATATGTGTTGGTAATATTTTCGCTTTGATCAAGTTTATCTTTACCTAGTGACGTAAGTCATGATATGTTTCAATCATCTTGAAAATTACTTTGACGAGAAATGGTGTAGCAACTACATAACATCCTATAAGAATGTTTCGATGATTGAAATGAGAGTTTAGATTACATAACTAATGGTGGACATAAACATTGTTGTGGAAACACTTTATGTATAAGTCTTATTTCTTGAACAAAAGTTTGTGAACTTTGTTGATCAAGAGAAATCGGATGGCATGTGCCAAGTCCGCAAACTCAGTCCACGAACTGCCGAAGTTCCCAAACCCGAGAATTTCTGTTGGAGTTGACAAACTACTTGCGTGATCCAAGTTCGCGAACCCCGTCCGCGAACCGGCGTAGTTCTCATCCCGAGAATTTCTGCTGGAGTTTGTGAACTCTATCTGATTGCTTAAGTCTGCGAACCCAGTCTGCGAACTTAAGAAGGTTATATATCTGAAGATGATTTCTGAACTTAAACTTATAAAGACTAAGGAATGCAATTTACAAACCGTGGATATAAAGTTCATGAACCGATTCAAGTGAATCAAATCATGTTTGCTTCAATTGTGTCTTGTGTGATACACGAGATTTCCTTGCAATTGAACAACTCTCTAACTAGTTCATTTGAAGTCATTTGAACTAGTTATGGTGAAGAAGAACATGGTTGATATGAAATGCTCATATGGCTAACCTTTTGGTTGACTATGTTTAAACCAACAATTCACACGTTTGGGTACGGTTAACAAACCTAGAAGCGTGCAGTCCAAGAGTGTATAACAAGCTAAATTTTCGATCTAACGGTTGAGAAATATCAACTTGAATCTAAATCAGGTTTTCATCTAACAGTGGATATTGATTGCTTTGTTACTAAAGAAAAACCCTGATTTGAAAGACTAGATATATGAGACATCTAATATTGTGCAAAACTAATCTCCACACCTTACATGTGATACTAGTTTGCATACTAGAGTCGATTCTCCTTTAACCCTCTGGTTTTATTTTCTCAAACCGGGTTAAACGACTTAAAGACTTCATCGGGATTGTGAAGCCAGACCGATACTACATTTATCGTAGTTGTGTGATATGATCTTGCATCTTCTATCGTACGAGTACAATCTGATTGATTGGCTTGAGATTTGATTATCTCCGATATGAAAGATATAAAAAGTAATCACAAACACTTCGTCTCATCGTTTGTGATTCCTCAACATCTTGTTTCGCTACCATACGATTAAGATTGTTGTGAGGTGATTGTTTAATCTAGGATGTTCTTCGGAAATATAAGACCGGATTATCAATTGGTTCCTGTGCACCTTGATTATTATCAAAAGACGGAATAAGATCTTTAGGGTTTATCTATGGGAGACAGATTGATCCTTTGATAGACTTGTCTGTGTGAGACAGATTTGTTTATTGTCAAAGCCTACGATTCTGGATCTTAGCAACTCTTAGTTGTGGATGAGATTAGCTAAGGGAATCAAGTGCGCAGTATCCTGCTGGGATCAAAGGCGTAGGAGCATAACTGTACCTTGGATCAATGGGAGATTGATTGGGGTTCAACTTTAGTCCAGTCCGAAGTTAGTTTATAGTAGGCTAGTGTCTATAGCGGCTTAATACAGTGTGTGTTGAATCTGGACTAGGTCCCGGGGTTTTTCTGCATTTGCGGTTTCCTCGTTAACAAAATTTATGGTGTCTGTGTTATTTCAATTTCCGCATTATATTGTTTTACCTTTATAATTGAAATAATATAGGTTGTGCGTTAGAACAATCAATTGGAAAATCCGACCTAAAGATTGTTGATTGATATTGATTGATCCTTGGATATCGGTCTTTGGTACCATCCAAGTTATCTCTCTTTAATTAAGACTCGCAGTTTGCTTGAGTAATATTAATCGAGAGATTGAGATATTATCTTCTTGAGATACTTTTATGTAGATTGAGTCTGACTGTCTACTTGTTTCTCTAGAAAGTGTTTCAGAGTTTGTCCATACAGATTCCTAAGCGAAATATTGAGTGGTGTTGTTAGACCCCCACTTTTTCACACCAGATTGATGACAATTACACACATTTACACACCGTAGTATTTGTGACAATTACACACCTAGATAGTTTGTGGGTGAATGTACACACCCGTAATATTGGTGACAATTACACACTTGGATATTCTGGGTGACAATTACGCACCCGAATGTGCATGAAAGTATAAATGAAGGAGCGTATCCTATACACCACATAAGGAAATTCTCATTTCCAAACAAATTCATAAAGATAAACAAAGCATTTTAATTCCTTTCCAAGCAATGTAAAGATTAAAAGAAATAACAGAACTTACGCAGTTCAAAGCTAAACAGTGCACTCCTTTCCAAACAATGGAAAGATTATCAGAATCAACATAACTTTCGGAACTTAAATTAAACAATGCATGAAAAGCATAACCGAATAATGCATGAGTTTGATAAACGTAAACTTTTGTAAAAGAAAACAATAATGGTCACAAAAGAGTTAAAAGTATTTCCACCTCTTTTGATGACAAGCCACGCCTACCTCAAGATCCATGATCCACCGGTTCATCCTTTGAATCGATCGTTGTTAATAACTAACTATTAATCATAAAAGTACTCTAAGAGATTAGCCAAAAGGCTCATACAAGGCTCATACAAGTCTAACTAATGGTTCTAAGCCCATTAACTAAGTCTCATTCTCTATCTTTAACATACCCAAGCGTTTACTAATCCAATTAGGTTGATTCTATAGCCCCTAGCTAAGTCTTATGATTATTTACAACTTTGTAGAAAAAGTCAAAGTCTAATTCAGGCCATAAGTGGTCCAAACACTAATTAAGATTGCTGGTCCTAAGCCCATGGGCTTGATCCGGCACGGCCCACTAGTCTGGCCCACTACACAAGGCCTGACCCAACTGGGTTAAACTAACGGTCAAAGGTCAACCAACAGTCAACGTCCAAAGTCGGGTCAAGGTCTAAATCGGTCAACTGAGTTAACAAGGGTCAACTTGACTCAGTTAGACAACTGAGTCAGACAAGGTAATCTGACTGGTAATAGGATTCAGGTACAGGCCAATGAACAAGCCAAACTTCTAATGCATGACAACCCTAGTTATTTTACTTGCAACCATTACAATAATTTACTTATGAAACAAACTTAATAAATTGTCTACAAAATAAATTGTCTACTTATGAAACAAACTTAGGCTTACCAGCAATTGAAGCTCTAAGCAAACTCAGATCATCTCAATACACACACTTCCTGTAATCTACATTCACTTCCACCAACAAACCAACACTCATCTCATCTTCTGAGTTACAACTTCACTTCCAAAACCATATTATTCTTTCAATTATAATCTCCTTTCAGTTCTTCTTGAGCAATCAACATTACAAATTCAGACAATTCTACAGATTCCACCTAACCTCAACAGCAAAACCATTATCACTTCAGGCAGTTCCTGACCTTTTTAACTAACTGCAAGGTCATATATTCTCATTCAAAATACACCCGCACCTTTAGACTCTAGAAGCTACAACCAACCCAGAAACCGTTTCTACTCAACAACGTACACTTCGGCTACATGTTTCCCTTCTATCTCCATTATCTACAGTTTCATCTCAACAAAAATTACTACTATCCAATAATCTACACTTCTCTGCAGCTCAATCTAGCATCCACATTTCAGTTCTCTCCTAAATAATCTATAAACTCCATTCCATCTTCCTTTTATTTCGCTTACCAAAACTAACACTGTTATATACATCCCTGCAGTTCTCATAACTTAACAACCATATCTCAACCAATTCACAACTCAGATAATACCTATTCACCAAATTCATTACAACCCCTATGAACTAGAACAAACCTTCACTGACAGTTCTTATTTCAGTTTAATCAACTCAACACTATTTCTTCAAATCACAGTTCAATATTCAAATTTCACAAACATCAATTACATCCATACTTCAATAAATACAACAATCCTACTTTAACGTTATATCCACAAACTCAACAATGAAATTGAATAGTTTACTAAAATTAACTTAGAAAGACAATTACCTCAGATATCTGCCTCTTGTTTGAGCCTTATTACTAAACTCATCCTCTTCAAATTGAATTCATAACTTCAATCAAAACCAGGAACCCTAATTCCTCAATTTATCACTGGGATTTAAGAATTAACTGTCCATTCTTCTTCCTTGACCTCAATAATCAAAACCCATCTTACAAATCTATCTAAATCTTCTCAATCTTTACCAATTCGAACTCCATTCTAACATGCAGAAACCCTAATTATCAGATTCAAACACCAAAATGATTCTACAATTCCAATTAATCATCAACCCTCTTAACCTTCATCTGTCAGCAACCTAATACACTTCTCAATTCCACAAACCTCAAAAACCAAATATAAAAACGCTAATTATGATTCTCTGATTCACCTCATCTCTCGAGTCTTAGTCGAACATTCCATAACCTTAACCACCAATAACGCTTCGTGAATCTTGTACACTTACTAACAAACTCAAGATCATGAATTTATTCTCAAATTTCATCAACTGATGATGAACAGGAGGAGAAGAACGAAAAGAAGAAGGAAGAAGAAAGAGAAAGAAAATAAGTGAATAAGCTTATCTGCTCCCTTGGTTTTGATAAGGCCAGCGAAAAATGATAAAGGTGCTCTACAAAATAATATGGGGATCCAATGTTGGCTATTCGGAAAAATAACTATTTTACCCTTCTCATAATTTCGATGGTATCTTCTTCGTACGGTATCGGATTGACACGTTCGAGCAGTCTATTCCGCATATATTTCCGAGATCTATCTAAAGATACCAATTTTCTATCTAATTTGTATTAATTAACGTTCATGTTAGACTAATCGAGTTATTAGTGGCTAAATCGTCTCTTGAATAATCTAATATCGTTGACGAGCTCAAGGGTCTTTACATGAAATATCATAGGTTGTACGTTAATCAATCAAAGTAGATACATCCATTTTTGTTTGTTTGATACAACTTGATTAATTCTTGGATATTTATCTTTGGAATAGTCCAAGTACTCTCACATGCAAATCAGGTTCACAGACTTGTCTTTGTAAACTTCTGATTGTGGGAGAAAGAGATATAACTCTAAATATTATTCCTTACTTGAGATTCATTAAGTTGAACTCTCAGAATTGTATTTATGTTTGTCCATATAGGTTTCCTAAGAAAAAATTGGCGGTGTATTTTGGTACACCCACGTTTTCAATTATAACTTTCTTTTATTGGTTCATAAGTAACACAAATGAGAAAGCGTTATTGTTACCAAGATGTCATTCTCCAACCTCAAATGAAAGAACATACATACTCAATTATAACCACATTAGATACAGAATGTCGCAAAACTATCACCGCAACTAATGAACGAGACTGCAAACATATGATGTTGTTGTTAACTAGTATGAACAATTCACCCCACAAAAATAAAAAACTTTCTTTCCAATGATATGGTACGGAAAAAAAAGGGCGATTTTTCTAGGCTATTACAATCTCACCAATGTTGAAGGCGCTATATATCCTTAAATTCTTTCTCTGATATTTAATTAGGAATAAAATCCTTCTACGTTGTTATCTGATGCTATTTTCGACATTGTGTTGGAAGATTTTCCTAGATTGAAGGATTCATCTAATCCATCTGGATTTTGTGGGTATTCAAACTCTGGAATCAGTGATACCCAAAACTGGATCTCCTGCTTCAAGGATATTTCTAGGTCAACAATAACAACAAAGCTTATGTTTGATGAACCTAAACCGATGAAGAGTCTATTGCTTCCTTCTCATCAGGTGAACTTCAATGTCATATTGATATGAATGAATCTCTTGTTGTTGGGTATTTTCTGGGTAAGAAGCTCACTTTTCCCCATATGACAGAGATCTTAACTACACTATAGAAAACTAAGGGAGATTTTCATATGACTATCTATGAAGAATAAGCTTTCGAATTTACACAAGAAGAATATGAAAGAAATTTCGGAAATGAGTTCTTTGCACATTTCTAGTAGGTTGTTTGAATACGTCATTGGTCACCAATCATTGAACAACATATTAGTCCAATCAAAGTGCATGGATGATACTCAGAAATGTGCCAATTTTCTATGAGCTTGTCATGAATTTTTTAGCCTGTTGGAACTTATTTTATATATATGGTATCGATCAAACCCTTGATTGGTCCTCCAATGTCAACATAAGGTCTGAGCAGAATCAAAGATTAGGTGGTCAAAGTCAAGGTATGGGTCAATTCAATACTTGTACTAGTCAGGTCGGGTGGTCAAGTCTATAGTTGGAGATGACTGTAACGAAATGCCTTCTTCAGAAACCTATAGGTATCTTTCACCTATTTGCGCTTATGGTTCAGATATTCTTTTGCTTCTGGATTTTATGATGATCTGTTTTTTTCATAATCGTAGGTCTAGCTCAACTTAATTTCCACCTGTTAGATATTGGGACAAATGATAAAATTTGGTATTTATCTAAAAATTCTTCTAAGCTGAGGTATCATGTTCATCTCCATGAAGTGAAAAAGTCCATTACTTTGTGTGATATGAACCTTTATTGTCTTGGCTGGATTGTGAAAATTAGATATACTTGTAAGGATGTGTGTAGAACCCACCATTACAGTGCAGTTAAAAATGGTAAAAATTGTAGACAGATAGAACTTGACCTCTATTGGTTCTCTCGAGAGTTGAAGTGTTTAAGTAAGTTGGAGCTCGGAAAGTTGGAGGGTGAAGTTGGTGTGTGGCCTACTTATCATGTTTATTTGTTGAGAATAAGTGTTAAATTGGATGAAGATGACCACTGGCTAGTAATGATTCTAAGAAATATGGTTTTGTACAAACACAACTACTATATGTTTTCTAGTGATTTTAAATGTCTAGGTAAGTTGATTCTGAAGAAGTATGTTGCAACTCGTATGCTTACTATGGATGGAGAATTTTGTCTACGATTTTCTTGTTCTGAATGCTTATGGAGTAGTTACTTTAACTTGGATGATATCTATCATTGGTTAATAATGTTTATTAGAAATAACTACTTAGTGCAAGTTTAAGATTATAGTATCCCGGATCATGTTTGGTACTATTGTAAGACAAATAAGAATATGAAGATTGTGTTAGTCACCAAGGGCCCTTATATTACTCTTCATCTCGTAGTTACTAGTATTTATACCCTTAGACAAATTCGTCTTGACATTTACTTGTTTTCTCGAGAATGAAATGGTATCTTTATCGTGGTCCTCTATGAGTATGATATGTGTTAGTTGATCAATCTGAAGAGTGGGGTTCCTTTATGTATTTTGTTTTCTCATAACCTGTTGGGTGGTTATATCAGAGGTTTATTTAGTGGTTATGTTAGCAAGGATGGCAGGTAATTCTGGTTAGTTTTATGTGTTTGTGGTTATTTCTGTTCTGAAATAAGTTTTAAACGAAAAGTATATGCTTAATATCGACATGTTTATAAAGTTTTACGATTTGAAGCTTGTCTCTAGTTTCCTTTGGATTTTTAGTGGTTTATGCATCATTTCTTCGCGTTGGTTGTTCTCGGAGTTTTCTTTTCGAATCATTTTACTCTATTGATTCCTTGGGATGATTTGATGGTCTTCATTTTACTCTTGTATTGCCATATCTCGCTGTCATACCTTTAAGCAAGTTATCACTTACGGGGGCTTGGGTTGTTAGTTCTTATGTTTGGTATAGGTGTTAGATGATTTCTGTCTTTGACTACAACTGGTTTGGGTGGATGTTTCAGCAAGTTGGGTCTTCTTCTTGGCAGGTTCTCGGGGATTTTTTCACTATGTTCATTTTTTCCAATCAGTCTTCTTGCACTTTTCTGTTTGGAGGGAACTGGTCTTGGTTCACCTTTGTTAGTCATCCTTCTTTTTGGATGAGTGATGCACCTTTGTATGTTACGCGCGGCTCATTTATGAGAATTAAACGTCAACATACTCATTTCTTGAAAGAGGCTCCATTAGTGGTTTACTGTAATCATGGTCGAAGTGGCGCTGATAAAGTATTAGCGAACTTGAAGATCTCTTCATTAGAACTGGACCGATTGAGGATGTTTACTTTACTTCGCTGATGCAACAACTCTTGTCTCGACGCATATATGCATTTCCTTTTGTTTCATTTTCCTCTTTCTTGTATGAACATACTTTCTTGTCTTATATTATCCCCTGTGGTCCGAGTAATTAATTTTTATTCGTAGATCCGAGTAATTAATTTTTATGTAACCATCATTGTAACCAAAATTTGTGGTTCGGCCAACTAATTATATTATGCCTCAAAGTTTCAAGACGCGGTCCCCGAACAGCAAGAAATGGTCACCCATTATACGACTCACTAACTCTGTCTGGGTTGTTGCTCAAAATTTTATTCAATCACTTTTGAATCTTTTGGTAATTTAAACTTTGTCCCATTATCCAAAAAATATCTAGTGATTAACATTTCCAAGCAATAAATAAAGAAAGTGCTAACCTAAGCCAAAATTGCAGCTTATGCATACGCGCCCAATAGGAATAAATATGACATGCCTTTCGGGCCATAAATTGTGCCACATCCCCGTTTTGCGGTTTGTAACTTTTAGGGGTCATGACCGGTAATACTGTGGTTCAATGAATAAACTTCACCAATAAGTATTCGGTTTTCTCTTTATCTCTTAAAGCATCCCATACTGCATTAGAGGTTTGACATGCATCAAACCCATGAAACCAGCAATATAATGAACACAAAAATATAATGCAATATCTCCTTTTAATGCAATATCTCCTTTTATTGCATCAAAGGAAACTAAAAATAAACTCATTCTTAAAAGAACTAACACATGTCATTTACTCTCTTAGTGATGCCTAATTCTCTCAAATTTGAGACTAACTCTACCAAAGTCTAGCCTATGCTAGCGTATATTATCATACCGATCAACAATGACTTTCACATTATTTATACAATTATAGAATGACCAATCTGTGCATAGACAATACGCAATCATTGGACAGACAGGTTTCCAAGGGAGTTTCCATAACCGATTAAATTGATGCATAACTGACCAACCTTCTTCAGTTCTCTCCATCCATACCACCTGTCCCAAGCGGTTAAAATTTTTATCTTACAGTTATAAAGTATTTTATAGCTGTCCTAACTCATCCAATCATTCATCCACATGTGTAAAGCCTTCAAATGTGCATAACCGCCATTTTGGATCCATTCTTGTACCAATTCTATTGATCTTGTCTTGGTCATGCATGTTATTCAATGTAAAGCTTCACATTGATTAAAATATGACAATCTGTACTTGTTCACAATTGTTTCTCTCAATGTTCCACTGATAAGTGCATAATTTACCATACTTTTGGTAGTATGTCCATGCTTGTGTTTTCTACATTTTTTGCATATTACCTTGTATTACTTTTGTTTTCTCTTGTTTGTTTCGGGTAGATAAAATCCTCCAAAAATAAGTTAAAAAGAGTGCCGAAATGGACATAGAAATGGAAATGAACCAAGGACCAATTAGAATTCAATCAAATTCGGGAGTATTGAAATCCATGCTGTAGAAAATAGAGATACAAAGTCAAATAAAAAAGAATGAGATCATTTCGAGTTCGTATGAGAAACTCATATGCAAAACAGTTTTTAAGATTTTAGGATCAACCACGGGATCGGACCATTTCTAGTATCGATTGGTCCACAGGGAAAATCTACCAAATTAGTTTTTAGAATATGAATACTTGGTTTTGAAATGGTCCCAACTCAAAAGATTATTCGGGCTATTAAAGGGGACATCCAAGATTTTTTAAGACATGTTTAATCTTGAAGAGGAGAAAAGAAGAAAATGAGCAAAAGTTAGGGTTTTTGTGTATTTTCATCACCACATCTATTTCTCTTTGATTATCTCATATTTATATCATGAGTTTAACTAAATCCAGGAGTATTTGAACTCTTGTTTGATTGAGAGTGAATTCTAAGTTCTAAACGTGATTCGATTTAGTATATGAATCTATTTTTATTTTTTTCACAAAAAATATCTTTTGTTTTTAATATGATTAATGTTCATATTTGATTGATTGGCGGTTTAGTCGTCCAACTAAATCAGGTTATTGATTGATACACATCTATTAAAGAACTGAGATATTCGTAATTGTCTAGCAATACTTTAACCAATTAGAAATCGTGAGACCTTGCAATGGATTCTATAGAGCAATCACGAGTAAAAAAAACACTAGTAAGACCAAGAGTACTATGGTTGATGCTAGGATAAACCTAAGTTCACAATCCTTAAAGCATTTGATTGAGTTACACCTTGAGAGAGTAATTATTGATGGCTTAGACGAACGGATCCCAATAGTAGAGATCACTTACTGTCTTGTGATATTAGGAATTTTGGGGATAACTGAGAGTACTTTTTATCCTGTTGTTTGAGGGTGAAAACAGTTTCTGCTGATTTCGGTAATTTCGTGTGTTGTGGGTGAGAAACGAGTCTAAACCCTAAACAATATACTGCAAGGGAGTACTTTAGATTCAAGAGATCAATCTGTACAAATCCGGCCTAAACCAAGAAATGGCCGTTTCAGACTTGCTTCGGTCACAAAGTGAAGGAGAAGGGTTGGTTCTGAGGAGAGAAGCAAAGAGAGTGTTGAGACCATAATAGTTGATTCTGGAAGAGTAGTTGTTTTGACTTGTATCAGAAAGCGTCGGCTAACAGATGGGAAAGCTAACAGGTGATTTCTGAGTGTTGTATGCTCCTGACCAAAACTTGTTGTTTGGTGGAAATAGGTAAGACCTATTTATACAAGTCGAAGTGAAACGTACTCTGGTCTCGTAAGAAATGGAAAACAAATGAGTAAATGGGAGGAGGTGGTAACCGACAACGCCTGGAATTGATGTTCCATAAAAGAAATCGTTTCACCATTACGCCTTGTATTTACTAACCGCCTCATCCTTATGATACTGTCTTGTAACGGGCGTAGTGTACGCCGCACGCTGTAAACCGCCAAACCAATACCCAATGAACATCCCCCAGTTTGTGACATGTGTTGATGTCTCGAGTGTTTTCGTGGAAAACATGTAGCATGTTGTTGTTTGTCAAGTTGAGCTTGGGAGACTTTCCGGCTCGGTGGTGACCTTCGATGGTCGAGATCTTGCATCTTGAGAGGAAGGGTAGCCGTTGATTATTGCAACCCTTCATTTGGTAGCCAGTGGCATGAAAGCATGGTCGGCACGGCTTTAATATGGCATAGTTTAGGCACGGCCAAAATCTAGGGTTTTGGCATTGTTTGGGCGTGAACAAAACTAGGGCTTGGCGTCGGGCCAAAGGTTGTCATGCGTTAGCTGGTAACCTTGAACGGCTAAGATCTACATCTTAGATGAAAAGGTGATCGTTGATTGTTGCAGGCCTTCGTTTTGGCAGCCGTAAAGGGAAGGCCGACATAACATGGTTTAAGCGCGGCAAGGTGGCTGGCACGGCATGCCATTGGCACATGTGGCATGGTCGGCATGCCTTGGCGCGGTTTAGGCGTGGCCAAAACTAGGGTTTTGGCGTTGGGCCGAAGGTTACCATCCATTGGTTAGCGACCTTGGACGGCTAAGATTTGCATCTTAGATGGAAAGATGGTCGTTGATTGTTGTAGGCCTTCGTTTTGGCAGCCGTAAAGGGAAGGCCGACATGGTATGGGTTAGGCGCGGCAAGGTGGCTGGCACGGCATGCCGTTGGCACATGTGGAATGATCGACATTCCTTGGCACGGTTTTGGCGTTAGGCCAAAGGTTACCATGCGTTGGTTGGCGACCTTGGACGGCTAAGATTTGCATCTTAGATGGAAAGATGGTCGTTGATTGTTGCAGTCCTTCGTTTCGGCAGCCGTAAAGGGAAGGCTGACATGGTATGGGTTAGGCGCGTCAAGGTGGCTGACACGACATGCTATTGGCACATGTGGCATGGTCGGCATGCCTTGGCGCGGTTTAGGCGTGGCCAAAGGTTACCATGCGTTGGTTGGCGACCTTGGACGGCTAAGATTTACATCTTAGATGGAAAGATGGTCGTTGATTATTGCAGGCCTTCGTTTTGGCAGCCGTAAATGGAAGGCCGACATGGTATGGGTTAGGCGCGGCAAGGTGGCTGTCACGGCATGCCATTGGCACATGTGGCATGGTCGGCATGCCTTGGCGCGGTTTAGGCGTGGCCAAAACTAGGGTTTTTTCGTTGGGATAAAGGTTACCATGCGTTGGTTGGAGACCTTGGACGGATAAGATTTGCATCTTAGATGGAAAGATAGCCATTGATTGTTGCAGGACTTCATTTTGGCAGCCGTAAAGGGAAGGCCGGCATGGTATGGGTTAGGCGCGGAAATATGGCTGGCACGGCATGCCATTGGCACATGTGGCATGGTCGGCATGCCTTAGCGCGGTTTAGGCGTGGCCAAAACTAGGGTTTTTCCGTTGGGCCAAAGTTTACCATGCGTTGGTTGGCGACCTTGGGCGGCTAAGATATGCATCTTAGATGGAAAGATAGCCATTGATTGTTGCAGGCCTTCGTTTTGGCAGTCGTAAAGGGAAGGACGACATGGTATGGGTTAGGCGCGGCAAGGTGGCTGGCACGGCATGCCATTGGCACATGTGGCATGGTCGGCATGCCTTGGTGCGGTTTAGGCGTGGCCAAAACTAGGGTTTTGGCGTTGGGCCAAAGGTTACCATGTGTTGGTTGGCGACCTTGGACGGCTAAGATTTTCATCTTAGATGGAAAGATGGTCGTTTATTGTTGCAAGCCTTCGTTTTGGCAGCCGTAAAGGGAAGGCCGACATGGTATGGGTTAGGCACGGCAAGGTGGCTGGCACGGCATGCCATTGGCACATGTGGCATGGTTGGCATACCTCGACGCGGTTTAGGCGTGTCCAAAACTAGGGTTTTGGCGTTGGGCCAAAGGTTACCATGCGTTGGTTGGCGACCTTGGACGGCTAAGATTTGCATCTAAGATAGAAGGGTGGCTGTTGATTGTTGCAGGCCTTCGTTTTGGCAGCCATAGGCATGTGACGTGGCTGGAATGGTTTGCCATTGGCACGGTGGTGCGGCTGGCATGGTTGGATGCCTTGGCGCGAAGATGTGGCTGGCATGGTGGTGCGTCTGGCATGGCATGCCTTGGCGCGGAGACGTGGCTTGCATGGTTTACCATTGGCACGGTTGTGCGACTGGCATGTTTGGCATGCCTTGGCGCGGAGACGTGGCTGGCATGGTTTTCCATTGGCACGGTGGTGCGGCTGGCATGGTTGGCATGTCTTGGCGCAGAGACATGGCTGGCATGGTTTTCCATTGGCACGGTGGTGTGAGAATTAAGGTTTGGTATATACGAAGATGATTTCAGTCAATACTGGGGGTTTTGCCGTGGAACATGACACATGTATAAAAAAAGGTACCCTGGTAATTCTTACGTAGGCATGTTGAATGATTCAATAAATGCGCTAGTGGTCGTAGTGACGTCATGTCAGATGTAAGGTTTTACGATTTTAACCCTAAGCTAAAAACCACCATCAACACCTGCGGCTGATGATAATCTGTGATTAATGACGAATAGATGAATATACTAAATTAATTATTGTCTAGTAACAAACAAGGATTCATCGATCACAATTTTCATACTTGATTACATTTGTATGTACTTATTTATTATTTACTTTTTTTTGAAACCTATACACAGACTCCCATCCCCCTTTGTGACACTTACAATCTGAAAACTCTTTGCTCTTCGTGAGAACGATCCTTACTACTATTGTATTACTTATTAGTTGAGCATAACTAAGTGGTTTAAGTTGTTGTGGTTATGACAGTCCATCAAATTTTGGCATTGCTACTAGGGAGCAGTTGATAGCTTGTAGTTGTTATTCATTTTGTTTTGTTTTTTGGTTTTATTATTTACTTTTTGTTTTCTAGATTTTTAATTTATGTTGCTTGATCTCTAGCTCCTAGTTGTCCCGCTGGTTATCAACAATGTGGCGTTACCATTTGAACGAAAATAATTCTAATAGATATGACACTAGATGAGGTGGTTTACTAAACAAGAGACAGGGAAAATCCTTAACCTCCACCTCCTCCTCCTGAAAGGAAGACAGACAAGTATTTGGCATCTCCATTGTTTGATCAGTAACAACTTTGCATCCACTTAAATGACTCAACTAAACTCATATATCAGTTGATACATTAGTTACCAAAGTTCAAAGACCTTGCAGGAGATGACCCTCATCATCACTTGTAACTTTTCAACATAGGTTGAAAAGTTTAAAGCCGACTGGAACTAATCAAGAAAAAACTTTAGTGGCAGCTTTTCAATTCTCTTTGACCAATTCTCCAGAAAAATGACTTTATTATCTTCCACTTGTAAGTATTACAACATGGAAGGAGATGTATAGAGTGATTCTAAAAGAATATTTATCTGCAAATAAAGCAATAACTATTCGTAAAACAATTAGTAGGATTGTACAAATTACAGGTGAAACTCTTAAGGAATATTGAGAGTGATACAAGAAGTTACTAGCAATCTGCCACATCATCGAATTACCAAGCAACTTATAGTATAATACTTTTATGATGATTTGTTTCAGTCCGAGAGAAATCTTATTGGTGCAACACGTGGTGAAGCTACAGACTTGATTTTGAATATAATGCAAACCCCCAAAAATTCAATATAAGATGTGAGACATTGGGTAGGATGCTTTATAAAATTAGTTCTACTCAAAATACAAACCAACAGGTGAGTAACTGGGAGAAGATGACGCAACGAATGGTTGCAGTGATCATTTTTACATATAAGGAAGAATCTGAAGAGGTGAATGCAATGTTCCTTAATCAGAGACCAAGTTATATGATCCATATTCTTCTACTTACAATGCATCTTTTATCTGAACATGTGGTTGTGGTCGAAAACCATTCTTTTGGAGAAAATAAGCTTTATGTATTGTTTTTTTGGTCTTGGTATGATTTGAACTTGGGACAAGTGTGAGTCACTAGGGTCATTATCATGTTTTCACTATTAGTAAATGAAGTTGAACCTTTAGTCCCACATAGGAGAAAATAAAGATGAAATTTCTTCATACTACTAAGATTTTTACAAATATAATTATGACCCTTGGGTCAACACACTTTATGCGACGGGGGGACTTAGAAATGGCTAGTATGGTGCAACCATATATATTTCACACACACGGTATTTTGCATCGAAGCATGCGCGTCGTCGTATATCTAGTCAGGATGGGGTTGGTATTAAGAGGTGGTGTGGTGTGGGTTAAGTAATTTATGCCTGAGCATCAAGTCAGGAATTGATTTTCCATCAATTGCCTTTACCGAGCCATTAGTGCACCCTTTCCTTTTACCTATAAAAGAAACTCGAATTTTTCATTCTAAAACAGAACAGAAGCAACTAATATCTTGTTTTGTTTTCTCTTTTACTCACTTTGATTTGAGCAACCGATTTTTTATTTCTTTATTCTCTAATCCATGTTGTTTATCTCGTATTAATGGGTAACTATTGTAGTATTATACAGTATTTACAATGGAAAGTTTTATCATGGATGCAATTGCATGGGGATATTAGAATTGCTCATTTTTTAGGTGTATCGTTACTAGAAACTCGAATATTTTCATTCTAAAACAGAACAAAAGTGGCTACTATCCCATCTTTCTTTCGTTTTTACTCACTTTGATTTGGGTAATTGAGTGTTTATTTTTTATTCTCTAATCTGTGTTGCTTAGATCCTATTAATGGGTAACTGTTGTAGTATTATACAATAATTACAACGGGAAGTTTTATCCCAGATGCAACTGCACAGGGGGGATATTAGAGTCACTCATTTATTAAGTGTACCGTTACTTGAATGTTAAGGACAGTTTTATGATCAAACAAATCTCATCTTTTGTTGATTGATAGCCATCCTATGGAGGCATGGTGGGATAATGTTTTCGATGGATTAATGAGAAAATCCTAAAAAGAAAAAGTTCCCTACTAGGAAATTCATGTGGGAAACTTATGAAGATGATAAGTATCATGTTAGAAGATTCACATGTGTGGGAATATTACTAAAGCGGGGTAACTAGTTGGTTGGTTCATATTTAGTTTGAAGTTGTATAGTATGAAGGGGTGTAATAATTAAATTCAATATGTGTTCAAAACTGAACTAGGTCTCATGTTTATTTCAGTATATTGTATTTCTTTCGTTCACCAATTTTGGTGTCATTGTTTCACTTTATTTTCGCATTATAAATGTTTGTCTTATTAAAGTATAAACAACATGTTGATAACCTTATTCCATATTCTTCGATCTTCCTTTTATTCATAAGATCATTTAAGGAGTGTCTATTTTTTTCACATCTATATACATACCTTGGATTATCCCAAGGATGAACTTGAGTCGCCGTTTATCATTATTAAGCATACACCATAAATTAAATTTTCTGATAACGAATCGCAACCACAACATATGAAAGCTAACTTTTCAACATTGTACTTTATAATATGGACAATGGCAACGAGATGGACTTCAATGAAGGTACTTAATTATAGCTTTATAAGGAAGAATATGGGCATAAGTTGGTTCTATGGTGTAGTGGTTAGCACTCAGGACTTTGAATCCTGCGACCTGGGTTCGACTCCCGGTAGGACCTTTTTTTATTATCAAATTAATTTTAATACGATGCATGTCTTCCCATAATGGCACTGGTTCAATGATAAATAAGTTTTTCTGCCAATTATAACCAATGACATTTTTTTCCAATATAATGTCGCTATCAAAACGAAATTACACGGTAATTACCATTATCCACCAAAACCTACCACCATTACCATTTGGACCAACCACACCTTTCTCAAGATAATCGTATCAACATGAAATTACACGGTACTACCAGTGATCACCAAAACCCACTACCATCAGAACTACCACCTATTATCGTCGCTGCTACCACTACTGCTTCCACCATAATGACCAAGCACCACTAAGGTCAACACCTCCACTACACTCCCAGCACCACCAAAATTACCATTAATGTCCACCGATATAGTTATTAGCCGATTCATTATCAACTAATAAAAATATATTCATTAGCATAATTAAAGAGACATTTATCATGAAAAATTGATGGGATATCAATGATATTAATATTTATATTTCTGACACCCAATCATGCATACTTTAAAAAACTTTCTACAATTGATGAAAATGCACCTCAAACACCTTTTATAAAGGCAAACAACCATGTAACTATTGAATATAACTGATGATAATGCTTACCTACAATCACTTACGATGGTCCAATTTTAAATCGTCACATCAAAATCAAACTTTGCATCTGAGTAACCATTTATGATATTTAGATTGACCATATGTATCTTATATTAGAGCACTAAACATACTATAAAGGCAAATCATCAATAATAAGTAAGAAAATTTGTGTTAATTTGGACTATGTTGCTCATTTGTGGTTAACACATAAAATAATAATTTTTCTAATGTTTTTTAGTTGTCATGCTTATTCGAATAAATTTATCGAGGACTAATATCAGCTTGTCTTTATGGATACTTCATTAGTCCTAGATTCATAAAGTTATCGCAACCATTCAATCATGTAGAACAAGTTTTATATACCATGATGATAAAATGTAGACACCAAATTAGTTATATGGTGTAGTGGTTAGCACTCAGGACTTTGAATCCTGCGACCTGGGTTTGACTCTCGGTAGGATTTTTTTTTATTATCAAATTACACAATGTTTGTGTCATAATTGCACAAGTTCAAATATAAATAACTTTTGGTCGTAATCAAATACAAATCTCAGTAGACAAGGCAATAGTAGGAAGCCGAGCAACAAGCTGAGCTCCAACCCCTTTTTGAATAGCAACGACTAACCTATGAAAAAAAAAATCCTACTGTATAAGTCGAATCATGTCTAATAAGAAAAAATTTCAATTTTTTTAAGAAAACAACAAACTCTTCGCCAAGCTCGCCCAATGCCATGAAATCCAAGGTACCGTGTAAAAATGGTGAAGAAATGGGGAAAAAAAGAGAAAAAGAAAAACGTACATAATAAGGATAAACCCATGCAGATAAAAACCCTACAATATAATGATTAAAATAACATTATGACCAATAACACTATGGTCAAAATTTGCCTACTTTTGGTGCAAATTATGACCAATAACATTTTTCCGAATATAATGCCCTATCAACAAAAAATTACACAGTGACTACCATTGTTCACCATAGTTTTGACTAACAACATGTTTCTAAATATAATGTTGTATCGATACGGAATCACATAGTAATTATCTATGTTCACCAAAACCCACCACCACCACAACAACAAACACCCACTGACAATACTAGTGTCGTTACTGCTTCCACCAACACTAACAAACTACCATTAAGGTCATTTCCTCCTCCATCGTTGTCCAACACTACTGCAACACATGCACTACCACTCTCAAAATCCAACAAAACCATTGACATAGTTATTAATCAATGTGTTACCAATTAATAAAGAACGTATTTATTAGCATACTAACGAACATTTATTATTAGAAACTAACAGGATATCAGTGATATGCATATTTATATTTATTCCATCCAATCTGGATTGCACAGACGCAGACACGGCGACGCGGACACGACATGACACTGACGCGGACACTACCAAATACTGAAAATACTAGGACGCGGACACGTATATATAAATATATGAATAAATAAATATCCATAAATATACAAATATAAAATATTATAAATGTACATTTCATGTTCAAAAAGTAAATATGTTACGGAAATCTAACTGAGGATTTGATTAATTAATGATGTAAATAATGAATAAATACAAAATATATACAAACAACATCAGAAAATGAGCGATGTTGCGATGGTTAGGTAATCAGATAAGTAGTTTGAGGTTCCTGGTTCGAAACTTGCTACAAGCATTTATTTTTGTGTGATGAAAATGTACGTCACGTTTGTGTGATGAAAATGTGCGTCCAAACCCAGAAATTTGCGTCCAGCTCGTGTCAAGCTAGCGTCCGCCATCAAAATCACGTGGGACGCGTACGCCGCATCAAAACCCGCGCGTCCGTGCATCCCAACATCCACCTATTCAAACCCTAACCAACCTTCAACAGTTGATATAAATGCATTTCAAACACCACTTAAAACGACAAACACCCATGTAATTATGGAATGTAATTGATGAGAATGCTTTCTTACCACCACTTATGAATGTTAAGTTTGAATCGACGAATCAAAATCGAACTTTGTATCCAAGCCAACATTCATGATGTATAAATTCACCTTATGTATTTTATATTAGAGAATGTACCATTCTGTAATGCCGCAGACTCAATATTAAGAAGCAAAAAGAAGAATTGTGTCAATTTTGAATTAATGTATGTTGTTAATTACTTGTTGTAACTATACGAAGTGACAATTAGTTTAGTATTTTTATTTTGTCATGCCTAATTTGTACCATAGCCCAGTTTATTTTGACATTAAAGATGATCAACACATCTCCCACAACATAATCTTATAATACAAAACAGAATGGGTTTTTGAGCTTTAAATGGTCGGATAACATTTTGAGAGACAAAAATTGCATCCGACCATCTCAGTATCATCCCAGCGAAATACATCCGACGGTTGTCATTTCTGTAACCTCTCTCATTATGAATCAAAATTTATTAATATTTAATTATTGCATAAACTCTTAACTCAAGATATTCAAAGAAACATTAAATGAAATCATAATATATCATACATGCATTAATTGGATTTAGTGGTGGCATGATGAATCTAATGGGAAATGAGATTTATTTGTTTATTTCTAGTTTATTTATTTGTTTATTTGGGAAATGAATCTAAAGGCATGATGAATCTTTAATTTATTTGTTTATTTTTATTCATAACTCATAAGTGAGATATGCATAAACACTATTACTTAAATGATTTTGTGTTCGTTTTTGGATAATGTATGTGAATAATTTTACAATGCATTTATAGACATTATTTTTTCTTAAAACAAAATATAAAATTTTCTTGCAAAGGAACACGATTTAAAGTTCGTAAAAAACGAAAAATTACACCAGTCAGATATCATATTAAAGCAGTGTCGTTACGGCACGAGCTATCTCTAGATATTTATTAGAACTCTCTGTTAACCTCATGTCGTGCCATTACGACACGGGTTATTTCTAGTACTACATGTACTGTAATAACAGAGAAGAAACATTAACCGCTAACTATTCACCCACCATCACCACAATGACCTCCCATTACTCTACTTCCGCCATCAATTACCATCACCCACCACTAACGACACCACCTCCTCTTCCACTCACCATCCCCATTACTGTCATCGTTATCGCTTCAGCATCACTCACTAACTCCGTAACTACCGTATTTGAATGTCCATATGAAAATATAATTTCTATTAACGTAACTATACATTAATAAAATATATACGCAAATAAAATTTACCAGCGATTAATCTGGGTTTGTCTTTATAAAGCTTTAATTGGCATTAAGATTACTTGTTTAGATAAATCACAACCGTCCAATTATGTAGACCAAGTTGTATATACATTGTGTTGATAAATTATGGACATCAAACTGGTTCTATGGTGTAGTGGTTAGCACTCAGGACTTTGAATCCTGCGACCTGGGTTCGACTCCCGGTAGGACCTCTTTTTTTATTATTAAAATTACACCATGTTTATGCCACAATTGGATAGGTTCAAAGAAAAATAATTTTTGGGTCAAATAATGACCAATAACATTTACTCAAATATAACGTCGTATCAACAAAAAACTACACATTGACTACCATGTTCACCAAAACCTACCACCAGCACCACAATTTTGACCAACAACATGTTTCTCAATATAATGTTGTATCAACACGAAATCATATAATGACTACCGGTGTTCACGAAAACTCACCACCACAATAACAACAACCACCCGCTGACATCACTAATGTCGTTACTGCTTCCACCGGCATTAGCAAACTACCATTTAAGTCGTTGCCTCCTTCATCGCTTTCCAACACAATAGCAACACCTCCACTACCACTCTCAAATCTAACAAAACCATTGACATAATTCGTTACCAATTAATGAAAAATGTATAGTTAGCGAGATGTTTATTATTAGAAACTAATGGGATATTAGTGATATCCATGTTTATATTTATATCATACAACTAAAAATCTAACCAACCTTCAACAGTTGATAAAAATGCATATTAAACACGACTTATAAAGACAAACAACCATGTAACTGTGGAAAGTAATTGATAATAATCCTTTCCCACCGCCACTTATGATTGTCAAGTTTGAATCAACGGATTGATGACACTTCGAAGAGAACAAAAAGTTTTTTCATGGAAGATAATATCATCTGGAAGAACCTATTTATGGAATGTCACATCTTATAGTAAAATTTGTTTTATTCAAATTGAAAGGGTTTAATTAACGGACACATCTATTCACAATTTAGTAGTTGAAACTAATCTTTGTTTTTTGTAAGGATGTGAATATTTTTGGTTATTTTTTCTTTGGAATGTTATTAGTCATTGTTGGGTTGCAAATTGGATTGTTCATATGTATGATGAAAATCAGATTATTTTCCATATGCCACTAGGGTTAACTGGCTCAATGGATAAACTAACAAATCAGAGTCTTTACCGAGCGTCTAACTGCTTGATAGAGAATCCATCGTGCGATTAAGTTCCTATAACTAGTGATAAAGACTCTGTCACACGGTTAAGTCTCAGCCATTCTACGGCTATATAATCCAATGGCCAAAACTCATCCCCTACAAAATGTTGAATTTCAACCATTTTTAAACCTCACACCTTCTCAACAATTTTCAAATTCTTAATCATATTTCTTCAAAACAAAAAGCTAAATTCAACATTCCACTCCCACCTTTTCTACACTTCACCATTTTCTATTTATCTTTTTTGTAATGCGTCTTCTCAGTCTCAGCGTAGAAATTGGATCCAGGCTGCCGAAGTTGAACGCATTTTTAAGAATTATCTCTTTTATACGAAAGATAATATCAATGGTGCACAACAACAAGACAATACCTTGTGGGGAAATGTATTTCTAAAATTTTATGGGAAAATAATCAACATCAATAGTCGTGACGCAACAGGGTTGACATATGGTATTTATATGATTAACAGAGAGGTGATGCGATTTGTGGCTTTAACCATGTAATTGCGTCAAGTAAGAATGATCGGTGAAACCAATGAGAATGTGTTAAGAAAATCACTTGAGGAAATGGCTTAGAGTGAATGAAAAATCTTTATGTTTCACAAGTTGTTTCCACATCCTCATGGTGTTGCACAAATACATTTTATTTTTGTTCATTGCTCCCCAACCTCATGCAACTCAATGAACGGGTATATTTAGATGTTTTAATCCTAATTATAATCCCTTAATTAACTATGTGTGTGATATTCTTTCAAAATAGATTAGTATTAATTTCCTAACTTCAAATTTATTTAATTAATTTATGTTCATATTAATTGCAAGTCTAAGTTTGCGTTAAATGTAGTTTTCAATCAATTTATCTCCTTTTTTTACAATATTTAAACCTTAAAAACTTCAATAAAAATCTATATAGTCTTTGACCTTCTTATTATCTTGAACTGATGTAACTTCCAATTCTATGCACTCTTAAGAGGATTTTCTCTTGGTTGTTGTAACTAGTACAATGACTATTGTGGTTACCAACTTTCAAAATTTGAAATCTTCTTCGCCTATCCACAACAATTTTCCTTGGTTATTTTTTAAAATTTGGAAGTCTCCTTTCCCTTTTACCATCCATCCTCCATTTTTTTATAACCAGTACATATCTTGTCAACAACAAGATATGCACTTCCCATTCTATGCACTCTTAAGAGGATTTTTCCTGGTTGTAACTAGTACAATGACTATTGTGGTTACCAACTTTCAAAATTCACTACACCATTTTAAGGTATTAGCAACCTACCATAGATGTTGCTAAACAGGGTTGCAACATGCTTTCGCTGTTGCTAAACACGGTGTCGCAATTTTTAGCAACGACATAGGCTTTGTTGCGAATCTCGGTCAGCAACGGAAATTCGCAACGGCGCTTGCCGTTGCTACATTTTTTATTAGCAAAAGCAGACTGTTGTTGCTAATCTGTTTCTAATTACAGGAATACCCTTACCTGGAACCAGATATTGTTGGTTCTGGTTCTAATTTAGTAACAGAGCACTGAGGTTGCTAATTTTTTGAACCACAAAAAAAAAGGTCAAGTCTATGTTTATTGACCTAGTCAAAATTCATTACCCCCACATTTCCCCCCTGCAATTACCCAGTTCCCCATATTCAACATCCACACAGATATACAAACTATAATGGCAATACAAAACTAATACAAATGTAGTCGAGAATCATCATTGATAATATTATCATAAAAGAAAGGATTCTTCACTTGATACAAATGTACACAAGTAAACTTATGTATGTTGTGACTGACATACAATATTCGATCTATGTTGATGTTTATAAATGGGTGGGTAACCTAGTTTGTGTCAACTGACAGAGTTATTGAAAAACAGAGAAAGAAATACTAAATATCACCAGACTCCGCTTGCTTAACCAGTCTCCTCAGCAAAGATTCAACTTCTTCTAAAATATCACCAGAGTACTGCTTTTTGACTTAAGCCCAAATACCTGCATAATAACCAACTTGATGTTTCAGTACTAATGTCACAAACAAAGGACTAAACCCTAGATTTTGTATAATCTGCAGAGACAAGTCAAAACCATGTAAAGAAAATATCAACAAACTCTGCTATAAGTGAACTAAATGGAGATGTATGAGAATAAGAGAACAATAATACGCTCATAAAATCCAACCTCAATACCATACAATCGCACAAGCAAATAGTATCATGTTCAGAATTTCTTACCTAATCCAAAGGAATGAAATGATTGTTCATTATAGACGAAAGCTTTCAAAAGAAGTTTGTTTACCTTTGTTTCAGAGTAGTTGTTGATCATGAACATTCAGAAACTACTGCTGCTGTAAGTGTATCTACATCATGTTGAAGGACAACAAAGGGAATTGTAAATTCACAGGTCGGTGCAGAATGGGGAGTCGGACAGCACGGGACATAAGATTTTGCTGATTCCTGCAAAAATTTAAGAGTGTTAAAATAACTCATACATCGCATATAAATCTGACAACAGATTGATACAATAAATCTAAGAGTAAGTAGTAACATTACCTGAATCTATCTTCATATTTTGTTGTTAATAGACATACTGAAACTGCCAATACAAATATGAAAGAATTAGGAACTTGTCGAATTATGAAAACCCACCAGACCCAATGGCTTCATGGGAGCAATGAAAATCACAATAGAGACTTACCGTAGAAAGGTCAGCAACAGCATAATCCCGTAGCAACATCACAAACAACATATTACCTCAAAAGCATTTATATACTGAAGATTAGTATCCAACAAAACTCAATATGATAAGCATAAGCATAAGCAAAAGAAGTGTACTTACCAGGGATTGATATTCCCCCGGGTGGCTACTACTTCAATTGACCTTCACTGCAGTCACCTGCGCAAAAAAATACAACAAAACCCAAACCACACACATCCATAAAGAAAAACTGATTATATTAATACTGTCGGTTCACATAGATACATTACGATTCAAAGTGTTTTAAGCACAACTGCTTGAGAGTCTTCTTTATGCAGAACTACATAAGAATCTGCCTGAGAGTCTTCCTTATGCGTAAATGCATAAGAATCTACATGCTAGCATACTAAGCACGTGTACAAAAGTGTTTCAAAAAAAGAAAAAAAAAAAGATAAAGCACAACTGCCTGAGAGTTTTCCTTATGCACAACTGCATAAGAATCTACATGTTAGAATGCTAAGCACATGTACAAAAGTGTGAACATATATAAGCAAAAAAAGATAAATCCCTTAGGTTAACGACAGAAACATCCACTCAACGAAGAGAGAATGAGCTAAAAGTAGCTTTTCAGAATCACCACTAGGACTATTTATCATGTTCTGTTATCATGTTCAGCAAACACCCGAATCTCATAATGCTTTTATCTTCCAAAATCATAACAACTTCACAAAAACAATATTGAAGTACAATCAAAACAACTTCACTACTAGTTCATAGAAATAGTAATCGTATAACTATAATAATTTAAACTTATACCTTTCTATGTTCTTCGGTTCTTCAGAGTTCTTTATTCAAAGTAGTTCACCTCTTCAACCTTGAAAAACCCTAAAATGGAAAAAATAAATTCGGGTTAGATTGACATATGAAACCTTCAAATCGAAAGAGAAAGAAGAAATTGAAAAACTGAAACTGGAAACAACATATTTCAAATGAAGAGAAGATCAATTCTACTAAAAGGATTTCATCCATGTAAAAAGTAGTCAAAGATGTATGTTTTTTTCAAATTAACTCTCAAGTATGATGGCTAATTGAGACGCAATTACAGCAAAATATTACCTACTTCCCTCTGTGCACTGTTATCTTACCCCTTCATACCATTTGCGAGTATTTGGGATAAACATCGCGATGGAAATTTCTTCTCATAGTTCATTACTAAATAAATTATTTAAAACAGTAGCTAGAATCTGTGATACCACACCGAAACATATTGAAACATAAGCAAACATTTAAAAACCACATAACATTCCATATACATAAGAATCAGGTTAACCAAAAAATCTAACCAATTTTGCAGTTCCCTCAAATTTTTCTAATAATCTGATCAACTGTGTTAATATGAACTAAGTTAACAATAACAATTTCGCATATTTGGAAGTGCATTCTCGAATTAATCTGATAATAACTATCACTCCCAACCCTAATTCAATAGAGAACCTTCAACAAATAACAATGACAACATTAGACCTATATAGTACGAATGCATACCAACATTCAGTGAAACGCATTACAAAATCCTACAAATTGATTTACTTAACCAAGCATATAATCATCTGACTCTTCATATTCCGTACAACAACATTAATCGTACAAAACAACAACGAAGATGAAGAGATCAACGCAAATACTTACAGGCTTGGAGAAAAGTATACTTGGTGATTGGGGAAGTATCTTTACTAGATTTTTTGATTTTGTCATTGAAATTTATAAAAGAATTTTGGTATTTCTTCATATTTGTTTTAGAATCACGTTCTATCTTTGCATCATCTTCGCTAAAACTATAAACATCAACTCCTTTTTTCTCAGATGATTTCCTCTTCATCGCATTCAAAACTGAGCCAACAGTTTCGAGGAAACCCTAGTTTTGATGATCGAGGGGAGAAATATTCAGCGGCTAATAAGAGATCGCGGGAAGAGAAAATTGAAAAGTCAATGACGCAAAATGCACACCCTATTGACACCTACATATTGTTGGAGACCGGCGAACAAAATTCCGAAACGATTCACGAAGAAAAATGACATATATGGATATGGTACTTTTACAGATGGCCAAGCAGCGTTGAGGGCAGCATCAAGTAAGGTAGCGAAGCATGATAAAGCATGTATTGATAATGGACACGCTTTTATTCCCTTTGTTTTTGATACTTTTGGTTTCTTGGCTCCAGAGGCGGTTGGACTCCTCAAAAGAGTTCAGAAAGTCATGCACAGTAATGTCATGACCCCCGGTTCGAGAGAGTTTAATTTTAAAAGAACTGGTTTTGCAATTCAAAAAGGTCTTGCGGCGCAGCTTGTTGCTCGCTTGCCTAGTATGTAAGGATATTTATCTTGTCTTTCTTTTTGGTTAATTAAACTTCTTATTAAAAACAAACAAACAAATATATGGATTTACGAAATTTTGTCTCATTGTATTGTGTATATAATTTGAGACCAAATTAGAGAACTATGGTTAAAAGCTGAACAAAGATCAAGTTTTAGGTCTTCTGACTCCATTTGAGAGAATATAGACCAATAGCAATCTTGGGTTTTGAGATCTTTTTGAGGTTTTTCGCAGCTCACAGTATGCGGTGGGTGGTTAAAACCACGCTTATCAAACCTAATCGCAAGAAACCATATCGTAATTTTATTCTCTCATATTTTTCTCTGCCCTAGCCGCTGTAACTAATCTAAACATACCCTAGAGAATATTATCTACCAAGCTACCTTCAGTAGGGGATCAATCGTTTAAGGACTTTCATTTGCAATCCTAAACAGGTTGTGTTTTTGCAGTGGTGTGTACCACCGGAAGAGGAAAGCGTGGAATTGCAGCATTTGTGAAGTCTACGCCATTGTTGACGAAAGTTGACGCAATCCATATTTACGGAAAGCCATGATAAGACTCAACAAAAGTTGAGGCAAGCCATATTTACGGAAAGCCATGATCAGACGCAAACAACCATTAGTTACTTCTTATTCATCATTTACTATATTACTATAGCAGTCAACTAGCAAGTATTATTATTATTATTTTGATAATATTATTAAACTGATCATTATTAAACTGAAGAGTTCATTATCCCGATGAGAATATTCTAAGAAGATTTGTAATAACTGATCATGATGTAAACTTCAATTTTTACTAAACTAAGAAGATCTTTTTTTTTTGAAAGAGGCAAAGTGAAAATTAAATAAAAAAGTGCCAAGATAGCACAAGAGAAAAAAAAATACAAGAAACGAATGCAGTTGGTACTGTGTTCTTTAGTACGTCATGTTTTAAGAAAAGAAAAAAAAGTGGTTCTTAGTTTCCTTCGTACAGCGTAGCTAATGTGTTGTTAACAAAGTGCAATTTTGACAAAGGATGTTAATTGTATACATAATTTGAGTCCAAATTAGAGAACTATGGTTAAAAGCTAAATAAATCTTAAGTTCTAGGGCTTCTGACCCCCACTTGAGAGAATATAGACCAATAAAAATCTTGGGTTTTGAGATCTTTTCGAGGTTTTCCACAGCATACAATATGCGGTGGGTGGTCAAAACCCACGCTTATCAAACCTAATCGCAAGAAAGCATACCTTAATTTTATTCTCTCATCTTTTTCTCTGCCCGAGAAGTTGTAACTAATCTAAACATACCCTAGAGAATATTATCTACCAAGCTACCTTCAGTAGGGGATCGATCGTTTAAGGACTTTCATTTACAATCCTAAACAGGTTGTGTTTTTGCAATGGTGTGTACCACCGGAAGAGGAAAGCGTGGAATTGCAGCATCTGTGAAGTCTACGCCATTGTTGACGAAAGTTGAGGCAAGCCATATTTACGGAAAGCCATGATCAGACGCAAGCAACCATTAGTTACTTTTTATTCATCATTTACTATATTACTATAACAGTTAACTAGCATGTATTATTATTATTTTGATAAGATTATTAAACTGATCATTATTAAACTGAAGAGTTCACTATCCTGATGAGAATATTTTAAAAAGATTGTAACAACTAATCATGACGTGAACTTCAATTTTTACTAAACTAAGAAGATTTTTTTTTGAAAGAGGCAAAGTGAAAATTAAATAAAAAAAGTGTCAAGATAGCATAAGAGAAAAAAAAAACAAGAAACAAATGCAGTTGGTACTGTGTTCTTTAATACGTCATGTTTTAAGAAACAAAAAGAAGTGATTGTTAGTTTCCTTCGTTCATCGTAGTTGATGTGTTGTTAACAAAGTGCGATTTTGACAAAGGATGTTAATAAAGTAATTTACCTAATAACAACAGATGTATGCAATAAAAACTAATAAGTATTATTATTGTGAACAGTGAATGAAAAGGATCTTGCTAGAGGGAAAAGGAAGATTCAGAAGGAAAAACTTGACGCTAAAAGGATATATGATTGGAATCAAGTTCCGAGGACAGCTCGGATGAGGATGAACTGCCACGGTTTACAGACGCGGGAGTTAGACATTCTATATGTAAGATCCATTTTGTTCTTTTAACCAACGAATCTGAGTTCAATTCTCTTTTGTGGACACTTAGAATAGACTGCTAAAAATATTTATGTGGTGTGTGTCGTTTTCACAGCATTGGGTATTAAGAAATCTGATTCTGGAGTGCCGGATTGTACTTGCAAGTACTGTGGTGCTGTATTTTGGCACCAAGAGAGGTCTAAAGGAAGCGATGTTGACCCCGAATTTAGCATATGTTGTTCCAAATGGAATGTCAAACTCCCTCTTCTTAGAGATTCACCAGAATATCTAAAGAGATTGTTAGACTTTAATGGTGGACAATTTTCAAGTAAGTTTAGGTACAGTATCAGGGCATACAACTCTGTGCTTGCATTTAACTCAACTGGAGCAAGATTTCACTGGCCATGCATAATTGATCCAGAGCTATCACAAAATTGGTTCGTTGGCGCCTCACTGCCTCCTGAGAACTAGGATCCAGGCTACAACCAACTTTATGTATGTGATACAGAATTGTCACATGAAGTTGTGTCGGAAGAACATATTTTATAAACATGTACAACAGGATGACTCGGGATTAGATGGTGCACAGGAAAAAATATACGGTTATGGTCCAACTGAAAAACGCAAATTAATAGAGTGGCCATGAACAACACATGTAATCAAAAATATAGAGAGTTGCCGATACCCATGGAACGTTGCAACCAATAAGTATATAGTTTTAATTGTTCTTTGCTTTGGTTCTAATTTAATATTTCTGTTTATGCAGGTACTATTGAATTTCAGAAGAGAGGCTTACCACATGCCCACATACTATTATTTCTGGAGAAGAAGGATAAACCAGAAACTCCATCCGATATTAATAGAATTGTCACGGCATAAATACATACCAAGCTGTTGTGAACTACATGTTGCATGGACCCTGTGGAGTATTAAAAGAGGGATCACCATGCACAAAAGAAAAGATGTGTTCAAACCAATACCAAAATATTTTTATCGTGATACTAAGGTTGATAAATATGGATATCCAGTTTATAGGAGACGCGATAATGGTAGGATTAGGAATGCAGATAAAGACAGTATCGAGTTGGACAATACATGGGTGGTGCCTCACAAAAGAGACTTGAATCACTTGATCGTACCGTTTGATGAGAACATAAATGTGGAGGTTTCTAATTCAATAGGGGCATTAGTTAAGTGCTTATTCAAGGGAAGATCGGTGACAGTTGTAACCGAGAAAGATCTTGAACGCAACGAAGATTCAAGGGAAGAAGAGGTATCAATAACTACTTGGATTGTCATTATATATCTTATCCATCCATTGAGAGACTTCCTTACCATTTGTAAGGTGAACACAAAGTAATATTCCGCGATACAGATGAATTAAAAGATGTCTTAGACAGCCCAAGTGCGAATTGTAAAAAAAATCTGGAACGGTTTTAAGTAAATAAGAAGTATCCAGAGGCAAGGAATATTAATTATGCATATTTACCATCTGAATTTGTTTGAGACAATATTAATTTAAACCTCTATTTAACTCTTTATTCCTCCGCAAATACAAACTTAAGCCCGTGCAACTCACGGGCGGGACACTAGTAATGAAAATAACGAAACTTTGCGAGGATACTTTGGTCATAGTGGACATTTTTTTCTTCTTTTTTTCTTGAAAAACCTTTCATTAAAACTCAAAGATATTATATGGACCTATGAATCAACTAGACTTAGCAAGCGTATCGGCTAAGTTTTTTAGTTTAACAACTACACCCAATATTTCACTTAGCAATCTGTATGGACTAACTCCAATATACTTTGGAGAGAATCAACTAGACAATCAGATTCAATCTTAAGAAAAATATATCAAAGAGTTATATCTATTTTTCTCAATGTAATCAGCAAACATATTCAAATCCGTGAGCCTGATTATTATAAGAAACAACTTGGAAGGTATCAAAAACCAATATCCAAGTGTCAATCAATTTAATCAACAGCCAAAGGTTGGATTCACAATTGATTAAACATACTCACAACCTGTGATATTTCGATTACATATAAAATATAATGCGGAAAAGAAATAACACAGACACCGGAAGTTTTGTTAAAGAAGAAACCGCAAATGCAGAAAAACCATGGGACCTAGTCCAGATTTGAACACCACACTGTATTAAGAAGTTACAGACACTAGCCTACTCCAAGTTAACTTCAGACTGAAATATAGTTGAGCCCTAAACAATCTTACACTGATCAAGGTACACTCGTGTTCTTTACGCCTCTAGAACCACGTCGGATTCTGTGCAGTTGATTCCCTTAGCCGATCTCACCCACAGCTAAGAGTTGCCACGACCCAAAGTCGAAGACTTGATAAACCAATTTGTCTCACACAAAAAAGTTTATTGAATAGTTAAATATGTCTCCACATATATACCTATGAGTTTTGTTCCGTATTTTGATAAATCAAGGAAATACAAGAACCAATTGATATACCGTACTTATATTCCCGAAGAACAACCTAAAAATATCAATCACCTCATAATAATCTTAATCATATGGTAGTGAAACAAGATATTGTGGAATCACAAACGATGAGACGAAGATGTTTGTGACTTCTTTTTATCTTGCCTATCGGAGATTAAATCTCGAGAGAATCTTAGAGAAGATAGTACTCAATCACGATAGAAAACAACAAGATCAGAACACGCAACTACAAGAAAATAGTTGGGTCTGGCTTCACAATCCCAATGAAGTCACCAAGCCGTTAACCTACAGGGTTTTAGAAAAACCTAAGGTTAAAGGAGAATCGACTCTAGTCGTAACTAGTATCACACATGAGGTGTGGGGATTAGGTTTCCTAGTTGCTAGAGTTATCCTTTATATAGTCTTCAAGGGTTTGGAATCAATATTACCTTGGTAACAAAGCATTCAATATTCACCGTTAGATGAAAACCTGATTAGGCTCAAGCTAATATCTTTCAGCCGTCAGATCAAACTTAGCTTGTTACACACAAATCAAAAGTGACTTCATTTACATATGAGTAACCGTACCTAAACGTGTACACATTTGTCTCAACAATATTTAACCGAAGTTAGACATATGAATACTTTCATATCAACCATATTCATCTTAATCATAACTAGTTCAAATGACTTAAATGAAACTAGTTCTAGAGTTGTTCAATTGTTAATATTCTCATGGAAGTATACAAGACACAATTGAAGCAAAATCGATTTTGATTCACTCGAATAAATTCATGAACATTATAGCCACGGTTTGCAAAAGATTACATTCCTTATTATATAAATGTATTAGTTCATGAACAAACCGATTTTAGAACATAACCTACTCAAGTATGCAAACAGGTACGCATACCTAAGTGGTCAGACTAAGTTTGGGTTCTCCAGTATGCGAACGGGTTTTCATACCTTCCAAAACTCAGTTGAATTTGCGGAACTTGCAACTCACGCAGTACGCATACCGGTATGCATACTAAATTCTCGGACTTTCATGAACCAACTAGTACGAATACGGGTATGCATACTATGGTTCCCGAACTTTGAATAGAATGCAATGGTTAGCATACAAGTACGCATGTTGTGCTATATCCAATCGTGGTTATTTTTTCTAAACTCCCATTTCAATCATTGAAACATTATTAGAAGACGAAAATAATTGTCTCACACAAACTATTAGCTTCAAAGCAATTTTCAAGTGATCGAAACATCCGAGTCTACATCAAATGACTGTCTCGCACAAATCATGTAAGATGTCACAAGGCGATTTTCACATGATCATCTTTTGACTTTCGTCAAGAATATAAGATGAAATTAGTTAAAGAAAAAAGCTTACCAACACATATTTCGAGAAATATGTAAGCGAGTTAAGCTCAGCTCGAAATATCAAATGTGTATAATCGAAGTCTATATAGCTATACGACTTTTTTCTCAAATAGAAGATAAAGTATATATACTTTTGAGTGATAGATGAGTTCAAGTCTCCACATACCTTTTGTTGATGAAGTTTCACAAGCTCCCATTAGTAGTTCTTCGTCTTCAATTGATGAATGTCGTGAAGTCTAATGCTCAAATACATTTTCTATCCTAATATGAGACTTAGTTATAAGTAGACTAGAAATCAAGACTTATAGTTTTAGCAACTAAACTTGACAACAAGCTTGAGATAGCAACGCTTGCGAGTTCGATCGAGCAACGCTCTAACAATCTTCCCCTTTGTCAATTTTAGTGACAAACCTATCAATAAATATGGATTACAAAATAAATAAACTTTGTAGCTTCTCATCCAAATGCTTGATTTCCTTAGTTCTTGAACATTACTCGAAATCTTCGTCACTTCCAAGTACTCCAGTGATTCTAAACGTGTTCAACTCAACATCATAGTTCTTGAAGATCCGTAGCTATAACAATGAGAAACAATTGCTCTCAATCATTGTTATACAGTGTCATAGTATTATTACACAGCATCAAAGTCCAATTGTATCACAACTGTGACAACAATACTATGGTGATATGTATCGCACCCCCTTATTCAATATTTCATCTCACATGAAAACTACTCCCCCTTACATAATGATCCGTAAACCATATGTATTTGTAGTGTGAACTACACATTAATTCTCCTCCTTTATGTCAATATAAATAGGCAAAGATACGACAACTAGTGAGATCATAATGAAATTCTCATAAAGATACTTCATCACTAAAAGAGAACATATCAACGTTGTTTCGATGATTTCACATAGTCGAAACTTAGTGGATTCATTAAAGAGTTTATAAAGATACAAGAAAACTCCTACAATATTCCACAGCCGCACTCCCCACAAATATTCGGCAATTAATCACAAGTTCAATTAAGAACTCTCCCCCATAAAATGTCATTCCTGAAAGAACAACAAAAGGGACCTTACTTTTACAAGAAAAGAAATATTCCTTTGGACATTAACAAACATCATGAAACAATTTAACCACAAGAGAACCCATGATTAATTTAATCGGAAATGCTCAACATAAGAGAACTTACGGAGCCGCACAATACTTTCACATAAAAGTGGATCAGGGAAAGACCAATACTGCGGAATATTCAAAGTTTCATTCTATTTTTCATCAATATTTTCATAATGTTATCATAGACTTAATCTTTGTTATCAAAATTTCATTATATTTCCTGTCAATGTTTGCATAATGACATATACTAGACTTAACTTTTGACATATATGGGACAATCATAGTTCACGGACACAAACACACATAACCCACAACAATCTTTGTAATATATAAAACCAATAAAAATTAGTACTGTAAAATCATTCTCCAAATAAACTTTATAATTTAAATAAATAAACCTAAAAACATTGCAAGATGTAAATCGTTTGCAATAGCTATGTGTACTCATAAATAATTGATATTCCTAACCATAGTCTTAAAACACAAGAATAAATTCTCATAAGAAGTTTCCTAGACAAAATAAAGACAACAAGCAAAAATAAAAAGACTCCCAAACCAACAAAACCGATCATAAACATAAATCAAGATCACTTTTGAAACCCCCACGAGTCTTGAGTCCTTTGATCTTGTGATTGACACCATCCACTGCTTATTCAGGTAAGATATCCTCATTGAGAAGATCTTTAACATGTGTCTTCATGAGAACAAAGTCTGAATTAACCTTTTTCAACTCAGTTCTTAACACATCATGACTCTTCACAGTATCAACAAGTTGCAGTTTTGCTTCATCAAAGTATTTAAGAAAATCATGAATCAGTTCAGCAGAAACCATATCCTTATTCTCAACATCTTGATGAGTATAGGCAAAGTATCATGAGGCATCAAGATTTTGATAATCATCTTCTTCCAGGGTTATTTTCTTCCTCCATTTGAACTCGAAACCAATACCTTTATCAATAAAACCTCTTGATAAACCACCAGTGCGAGAAGGTGAAGACATTCTTGACAAGACAACAATAACCTAGAGTATGCATACATGACTCAATAGGTTTGGTATTTAAATGGTTTCTTAGGGAAGGTAACTTTTTAGGGTTACTAAAGACAGTTCGTGACAAATAAGTCATGGGTACCCGTATAAGCATTGACATTTATAAGGGACCTTTAAATGCCAAACACTCAACCAAAACTTTTTAGAATACATAGTAGGTGGAGTAAAGTAATGTAATATGACTCTATATGTTGACTTCAGAGTAAAGTCACCACTATTTGTAAGAGACCACATAATAATATCTTGAGTAGTAAGTGATAAATGGATATGAGTAATTGTATGTACTTGAGTTGGAGAGAATTATTGCTAAAGATTTGAAATATCCCAAGAAGCAAACGAGGATTTATAAACTTACTAACCGGAAGAACATGCAGATGACGATTTTGTACAGATGGAGGAGTAGTAGTAAAACACGAAATCCAGTTATCACTATGAGCTTGAATTGAAGTACCATCACCAACTTCTCAAACATGGAACTGTTTCACCCATTTAAAACCTCTATGAATACTTTGCCAGACCTAAGAAACCCTTGTCCTTCGAATTTTATGAAGAGGATTGCAGTTGTAAAAATATTTAGTAGTTAGCACTTGAACAAACTTAGCATCAGGACTGTTGATCATCCGCCACGCTAATTTTGTAAGAAAACCTTAGTAGAAGATGTTTTTGTAAAAACTTTACTGTTTTATCTCGTACGAAACACGATAAGTGCTTCTCCAGTACAGAGCACGCTAAGTGATGCAAATGTAATCCTCCTAATAAATACAAAGAGCCATACACATTAGATCCTAGTTTGAAATTCGGGATATAGTAAAAATTCATACTGGTAAAAATATGAGTATTACTATTAATCAACTAAGTAAAATGCAAATTTAATCAAATGAGAAAAAATTCAGGGTTGGTAAAATGAGACATATATTTTTATTTTTATTTTTTGTTGTTGTTTCAATGTGGTTGAGATGAACTGAATAAAGCATTTATGTGACGGACCGGGAAATTACGCCTTTGGCGTATCGCCCCGCAGGGCGTAACTTCCCCGATGCGCCATGATGAAGCTACGATCCGGGCCTTAAGGATCGGCAAATGCACGTCCATTTTCCCTTGAAAGCATGCTCGTGGAGCATGATGCAGCTAAATTAGCTTCCACACTGTTCCAACTTACCTTTGTTCCATTCTGGATTTATTAAGAAAACAAAAACTTTCCTTAAAATAGCAAAAACGGCCTTTTGAGGCCCTAAACAATGAAATTTGGATAAAATCCCAAGACCGTGATACATCTTGATAATTGGGTTGTTTCCAATTAATTTAGATGGCTATTGAGCTAAATTATGACATTCGGGTTTTTAGCCTCTAGATTGGTATAACTTGCTCATCTGCATCAACTTGTCTCATCAAGTTTGGCCGCAATCATCGCTTGCGCCGAGCTAGCGAGCCAGATGATATGAGAGGCCAGTATTCCACAAGCATCTCACAATTATATGATATGAGCGACAAAGTGCTAGACCGGCAATGCTGTAACTCATTACAGCTGCCTACGTACCCTTCCCTACTCTAAAGGGATCAAACACAGACCATAGTTCATCCACGAAGGGACAGAAACTTAAACCAACTCGCTTGCAAGGTCGTGGCCTTGCAAAAATGGTAATGTCCTAGTCCGTATAGGCTATTCCGTCATAATGCACAATGATTATATATTATTGGGTCCGCAATATGGCATAGTGATGCCTTCGTGTCATATGCCCTATTGGAAAGGGTACACAACTATAAATGAGGCTTACACATCATTTATACTGTGACAAACTGGAAAATTACACCTGGTGCCTGGACGCGCAGAGCATAACTTCCTCGGTGCGCCACGATGAAGCTACAGTCGGGGCCTTAAAGCTAGGAAAATGCACGTCCATTCGCCCTTGCAATCATCCTCGTGGAGCATGATGCAACTAACTTAGCTTCCACACGTTCCATCTTACCACATAACAAGGGTATTAATCCTTGAAGTCTATGACCGATGCACCTTACATGTATCTCAAGGCTCAACGTAGGAAATTTATCATTGAATTTCCTATCTAGCTGAGTAACTGTCATACTGCCGAGTATTTTCCAGGCATAAGGCATGTCTTGGACTTACGCACGGGCCATTGCAGGCCTCATGACGTACTTTCCTTAGGCTTATGCAAGCTCCACTAACTTGCATATCGATGTAGCTTACTTTCGAGGCCATTCCCAATGCGCCATTGGTACATGCCTAAGTCGAACGACTTGATAGGAAGTATGAGCATCCACTGAATGGCATGCAACTAGCCTCATCAAGTTTGGCCACAATCATCTCCTGCATCGAGCTACCGAGCCGGATGATATGAGAGGCCAATGTACCGTAATCATCTCACAATTAGATGATATGAGCGACAAATTAAGTACTGGACCGAAAATGTTGCAACTCATTGTGGATGCCTACGTACCCTTCCCTACTCTAAAGGGATCAAGCACAGACCGTAGTTCATCCTTGAAGGGACAAAAGCTTAACCCAATTCGTTTGCAAGGCGGTGACCTAGCAATAATGGTAATGACCTGATCTGTATAGGCCGTTCGGTCAATATGCACAATAATTATGCATTTTCGGGTCCGCGACATGGCATAGTGATGCCTTCGCATCATAGGCCCTATTGGAAACGCTACAGAGCTATAAATGAGGCTTACACATCATTTATACTCTTCCGGCTAAGATATGAAGCTTACTTGGTGTATGGTCCAAATATGCACCTTCAACCAAGTACCCCTCCTATATATGTTAACCTGCAATTTCTACAAGTATGTAAAGGGGAGCATATTGACATACCTGTTTCACTATTGATGGGCAATGATTGCGCACAATGATTACGTACAATGATTGCGCAACATTCGTTCGGCCAGGCCTCTCTGGCCCGATGCACAATATTGTGCAATATTGGCTCTAAGACAATAGCCTTAATAATTCGCAATGATTATGCTGCAGGCTCAAGGCCATCTACCCAACTGTCCTAATGCATCATTTGATGCCAGTTTTGGCCCCTGGCCAAATTCTAAACACAATGCGCCATTTTGGCGCAATATTGGCTTAAGACAATCTGCCTCTTACCAAGCAACGGAAGCTTTGGATAAAGCTTCCTCTCAGGCCATGGCGTATCTTTGAGCTTGCGCCATGCTAAAATTATGGGTATTACATTGGCAGCTTAGGCAAAGGCCATGGCACCTATCTCGGCGCCATTCTTGTTCATGACACATAATGTCACATCTTCAAATGCGCCAAGCAATTTTTTGCGAAAGTATAACCCGGAAATACAGTGGTTCAGTGATCTCTTATCACCAACTCATATTTCAAGATTATAAGTTTGCACTTGTGCAAACAACCAACTTCACTGAGTTATGCCACAAAAGACTTAACTTAGATTTTCTCCACCAACAATTGTATCCCATACTACAAAGAGGTTTCTGCCATGTTTATGGTTCACAAAATTGGGGAGTATTATCGAACCAACAGGATACTAAGACAAGCATATAAGATAACAAACTCACTTTTATTAGCTTAAGGGGAAGATACAAAACTTATCCAACCAATGGAATTACAAGCTTATTCTCTAAGCTAACGCAGAATTACTCTCCACTGCAATGTGGTTCCTCAACACTTGAAAAACTCTCATTTGCAAGGGCCTTCTGGCTATTTATAATGCCAAGAACCAAGGCCGATACGTATGAAACACAGTTGCACGCCCTATGAACAACCATCTGTCCATAGGCAGTTCCTTAACCACCATAATGACTTTTTAATTGCTAACTTTAGCGTTGTCTTGAAGAATGGCGCCACACATGTCCCGGACGGTTAGGCTATGCCAAACTCGGTTACAAAGCCATTTTATAATCGTATCTGACTTGCTCTTTCACTTTGGCATGTGTGTGATGCACACTACACTCAAAACTGACAGCTTGAACTAAAATCTGACGATCATTTTGCTGCACTGAAATTTGGCCCGTTCCAATGTTCAACAAATGATTGTGCTTTACTCACTCTTGGCCCACGCCAAGTGTTTATCAATGGTTACGCTTCATTCAACTTTCACTTCTGCCAAGTAACTGGCAGTGGTTGCGCTTCATTCATCCCAATCATGCACTATTTGGATGCCAATACCCAAATATCATGCCAACTGAGTCTTGACTTGCTTAGTTCAACTTCATGCTTCATATGCATCACTTGCATCCTTTTTGGCGAGCAATAATCACCAATGGAGCATTTGTCAACGCCGCTGTTGCATATGAATCCAAGCCTTGGCCAATGCTTGGAACGATGCGAAAGTCATCCCGTGACTTCGCATTTCATCCTATATTCATTCCTTGAGCTGGTATAACTCTGAATAAGGATATGCAACACTGTCGCTTCGTATTGCATTTGCTAAGTAGCTTTTCTTGTCTCAGCCATGTTGGCGCTACATCGCCGGATTGTGCAGCTCCATCTGCCAGGCTATAACTTCAGTGTTGCGTAATGATTATGCGCCACTGTTGAGGCATGTTATACCTATCCATGCATCATTTTCGGCCTTGAAAACTTAAGCCAAGACCGTAACACCTAGCCGGGCGCCATTCTCGGCCATGACACCTAGACATGAGTCATTTTCGGCCTTGGAAGCTTAGGCCAAGGCCGTAGCACCTAGTCGGGAGCCATTACCGGCCATGGTACCTAGCCATGCGTAATTATTGGCCTTGGAAGCTTAGGCCAAGGCCAGAGCACCTAGCTGCGCGTTATTCTCGGCCTTGGCTGCTTAAGCCAAGGCCGGAGCACCACGCCATGCGTCATTCTCGGCCTTGGATGCTTATGCCAAGGCTATGACACTCAGTCGCATGCCATTTTCTGCCATCATAGTTGTGTCCAAGGCCATGGCAAGACTCTGAGCACTATTTCGGCCATGATAGCTTATGCCGCAACAAGGAGCGATCGTGCCCTAATCTCATGAATGACTTTGGCTATGTTGTTTTCACAACAACTTTGACACGTTCAATGGATACGATGTAGTCCAAGTAATATGAGATCTACGCTTCATCAAAAATTCCTAAGGAATATCAAAATACATCACGTGAGGGGATTCTTCATGGGGTATTGGTCTGGCGATCTACAACAACATGCGGTGTGGCAACACCCCATGTGAAAATTTAAAGTAGCGTGGCAGTTACAGCAATTGGAGAGATGGTGGGCGCAACATAAAGGGATTTCCAGAAACTTCCCTAAGTTATCTCACTCTATCCCATCATCTCCATAACTCACGACTCCCACTACTTATGAAGTTGGCATTGTGTATCCTAAACTACTATAAATAGGCTGCCCAACATGTTCAAAAGACAGAACAAGCTTTCATACCTAAAAGCTCTGTATTCTTCCCAGTTTCAATACCGAACACACACACAACTCAATACCATTGCTAATTTCTCATACTTTTATGCTTACTTCCCCTAAGATCAACCCATCTTCCTCTCCATCGTGACTGAAGCAGGACATTACGGCTATTACTATGGTTTAGACTCGTCATGTTCGATTTTTACCTAAAAAGAAAGTACCACAGCGGTGCATTTGTTTTGCGTGGAAGCAATTATTAGGTACTAACAATATGACGGTACCAATAACACTTTCATCAAAAGTTTGGTTGGTCTACTTGCTACTGGTATCCCTTAGTTCCATAAATGTGAGATATGTTTTCCCCTCGCCATTCTCTTCATTCAAAGCCCACGATGGATCCTAGTTGGATATTACTAACCTTTTTAAGAGTCCATTTAGTTCTCATTATGCCCAAAAATCATGGAACGATTTTTTGGGGACTACTCAAAAAATTGGGGGGACTACTCTTAAGTTTTTGGGGTGGTTATTGGTAGTAATTTCCAATCACCCTTTATCTGATTTTTTTAAATACCTACTTTACCCTCAATGATTAACTTGGTTAGTGTGATGATTAATTAGTGTTAATTTTATAATTAGTAACTGATTAGTTAGTGATTAGTGAGTTATATTAGTGGGATTGTTTTGTTATAACATTATTATTGAGAAATAAGAAGAATAAGAAGAAGAAGGAAATATGAAGAAGAAGATGGGTGAACCCAAAAAATCTTTTTTTGAGTTTAGTAATTATGATTTGGGTGATTCATGTGATGATACCTCATCCTAAGAATCAGAACCCCTTTCACCTCATAGTGTATTTGTCAATACTTCTAATGATCTAAATATGAGTTATTTGTTAGATGATGAAAATATTTTGCCCCAAACTCAAGGAAACGTACCAAATGATGGATTTTATCAGCCACAACCTTAAAATGAAGCTATGGGTACTCAGGTATATCTCATATTTAGTTAATGTAGCTTGAATTGTACAAATATTTGGCCAAACTCAAAATTCTGGAAAAAATTCGGTTAGGTCAACCTAGTTCGGTTACCCAATTGAGATTGGGAGGTAACTGAACCATTCTGAATGTGTAGTTCGGTTATTGAATTTAGCACACGCAGGTAACCGAACTACATGTTAATGGTGGTTTTTTAGAGTTCGACCACGAGTTTTGCAGAAAATGTAACCGAACTTTTTTTGTAGAGTTTACAATGCATAGTTCGGTTTAGTCGATATTAATACTTTTGTCACCGAACGTTTTTTTCGGTAATGTCGCAGATTATATGCATACAACGTTTCTAACCGAACCCTGGAGTTCGGTTTAGTCGGATATTTCAGTTTCATGACCGAACCTTTACATAGAAAATCTAAAGATCGAGTTCGGTAAGACCCAAATATATTTCCGGAAACTACATAACCGAACTTTCTGTTCGGTAGGGTCGATAAAAAAAATTTAGAGTACCGAACTTAAATGTTAATTGTTTATGGTATTTACGTTGTGCTATTACTTATAGGTTCCATTCGATCCAATTGAACCAATGGAAAACCAACCTTCCCCAGTTGGTCCCATCACTATATGAATGACTTGGTATTCACAAATCCGGAAGATACAAGGACTTGGGCTAGACAACATGCACAAAAATATATGTGCGTATTAGTATTGAATAGGAGAGAAAGCGAAACTCGCTTTGAAATGGTTTGTCAGAGAAGCGGTGATCCCGAGAAAATCCACAAGAGGAAGGGGTATGTTTATAAAGGAACGAAAAATAGGAAGAACAAAACTTTCTCAAAGAATATTAAATTCCCATTCAAGCTTTCATTTAATTACAACGAAGATTTGGGTGGATGGGTTCTCTACAAGGTTATGCAAGGTTGTCATAATCATCCTCGTCTGGAGCATCTTGAAGGACATTTCACGGCGGCAAAGCTAACTCCTAAAGAGATGGACAAGGTAGCTAAAATGAGGACAATGGGTTTTTCACCGGTTCAAATGCTCCAAATACTAAAGGAGGATAACAAGGATAACCACTCATATTTGTCCACAATTTACAATGCAATTGAGACAATTAGAAGGAAGGAATGGAGATATAGACAAGTAATGCAACAATTGTTTTTTTTTGGCCCAAGAGAAAAACTACGCGGTTCAAAAGGATGTGGATTCGTAAGGAAAGATAACACAACTCTTTATTACGCATCCTACGAGTGTTCAATTATCTCAATGCTTTCATCAAGTTTTAATAATGGATTGCACTTATAAGACGAACAAGTACGAGATGCCATTGTTGAATATTGTTGGGCGTACTTCGACGAAGTCACCGTTTACCGTGGCGTTTTGTTTCTTAAGAGATGAGAAAGAACCTAGTTACATTTGGGCACTAAAACAAGTTAAGGTAATCTTCCGAGGTGATGATATTCCCGGGGTTATAGTGACGGATAATGATGTCGCATTGATGAATGCAATAGAGGAAGTGTACCCACTAGCACATAATATGTTTTGTACGTTCCATATAAGGTGTAATTTGATGAATAGGTGCAATCCAATAATTTGTCCACCCAAGAAAATAATATATGAAGAAATTAATATGCTAACAGAAAAAGAACGAGCGGATGCAAAAGAGAAAGTTGAAAAATAGTACGATATAAACTACGCTAAATGGGTTGCATTCAACGGCGAATGGGAATCATTGTGTTTTTCCCTTACCGAGGAAGAGTATTATCTAAATCTTTCGGAGTTTATCTCCCATTGGGATACTCCCGATTACCCAGATGTTGTATCGTATGTTCTTCACCAATGGTTGGAACCACACAAAGAGAGGTTTGTTTATGCCTATACCAACCAATATAAACACTTGGGAAATCAAGCGACAAGTTTAGTAGAGTCGGATCACCACTGGTTGAAGAAGAATCTCTTTGGATGTGTTGATAACTTCGTAACCGTGTGGAATGCTATGGAAAATTATTTCAAGCGTGAGATTGATAGAATTAAAGAGAAGTTCCAAAAAAGTCGTATATTCAAAATGAACGGAAAATATGCCGACCACCCATTGTTCAAGGGGATCCATTACAACGTATCTCGGCAGTGTATGAAGTTATTGATTATAGAAGTCAAGTTGATTGATAAGTGGGAAACCAAGGCGGATGAGGTGTGTGTATGTAACATGAAGAAGTCTATGAGACTCCCTTGTCTCCATATGATAATCAACTACGAGCATGGCGTAATCCCTTTAAGCGAGATTGATCCATTTTGGAAGAATCTAAGTTTCAACCCTCCTCCAAAGGGAGAAGAAGCTGAAGAAGAGTTTGGTGAGAACAAGCTCCAAACACAAATATTTTGGGATGAAATGAGGAAAATTATATATCCACAAACGCAAGAAAATGTCTATGAACCGGCAAAAGGCAAACCGAAAGGTAGACCAAGCAAAAAAGAAACTACGAGAATATGCAAAGGTGTTACGTAAGAAGAAAAGTGAGCAAAACTCAAATACTAGAGATCCGTGTGGCCATGAATATACCGCGGCAATGTACTTGGAGAAAACCAAGAAACGAGGTAGGAGTATTGAAGAAAAAGGCGAAACAAGTGAGCGGGATTTGAAGAAAAAGGGTCTGATGTGTCCATCACAACCAAGCCAACCATCTTCCGGCGACGTGAAGCTTAAGTCTCCAATGTGCCCCATACAACCATCTTCCGGCGACGTGAAGCCTAAGGCTCCAAATCAAGACTATTTGAATGAGAAACCTCTATACATTAAAGAATACGTTATATCCACCGACGACGTTCCTCCGGATGGTAATTGTGGTTTTCATGTTGTCAATCAACAACTTGGGGTGGGAGTTTTTCAAATCCTCATCTAATTGTAGTCTCAATATTTTTCCTTTGTTCCTAATGAAAAAAACCAAAGTATTAGCTAAACATAAGAGAATATTGTGTTATCAAATCAAATAGAACTATAGAATGAAGTAAACACAATATCTGGAGATAACATACTATAGTTCGGTTACCTGAATAAACTTGTGAGGTAACCGAACTAGATATTTCGCACGATCGGTGACCTGATAAAATTAGAGAGTTAACCGAACTACATATTTCAAAAGTTCGGTTAGATTAAAAATTTGTCGACAAAATCGAACTCATTCTTTCAAAGGCCAAAGTGAGTTCGGTACGAAACATTTTTTTGCGAGCACACCGAATTATGTAGTTCGATCACCAGACTATATAATACCAAAGTTAGGGTACCTATATAAATTTATCGACTACACCGAACTTTAATTTCACATACAAAGAAAGAGTTCGGTTGCGCAAATTTTTCATGCGAGCTTACCGAACTAGGGAGTTCGGTAACCTAAAAATTCATAAAACTTGCGACATTGCCGAAGTGTTCTTCGTATGAAAGTTCGGTTACAAAAAACTAGGGTTTTTAAAAATTCTCCTAGCCGAACTGTCAACTGTAACTACCATTTTCAATGAGTTTTCATGATTTCTAATCGATTTCTTCAACAAATAAAAAATTAAAAGGAATGGGTATGAAGGAAATTACCCGCGGATTTTCATTTCACTTGAATCGGACTTCTTGGTTGTTGTTGGATGATCGATTTTTCCTCTGAACGGTGGTTCTAGTTGTTTTTGAATGATCAATTGTTTTGGGAGATTCACTATATGTGGGAGTCCCGGACTCAATCCTGGAAGTCTGGGTGTTTGCTTGGTACGCATTGCTTATAAAGATGGATTAATCGACGATGAGTTTTTTTCGAATCGACAATTAACGTCGATGTCTACGTTTGAAGAACAAGAGGAAAAGAAGAGAAGAAGAAGAAGAAAAATTTTTTTTTATCAGTTTTGAAACTGATTTAAAGTTTTAATTTAGGTTTTAATTAGATTTTAATTAGTGGGTTAGATTAGTGGGTAGTGGGTTAGATTAATGGGTTAATAGGATTAGTTATAACCTTAATTAGAATAAGGACAGATTAGTCTTCCCTAATCTTTTAGGACACCCCTTATAATGTAAGGTGGACATATGCATCACAAAGTAATCCCCCATTTTTTGAGTAGTCCCCAAAAAATCGTTCAAATCATGCACCTATCACATTTTGGGAGTTTTCTTAAGCATGCCACACGGAGATCAAAAGCAAACTTTTCATCAACGAATAATGATATGCTTTCCGGGTAAGAAAAAGTTATATATATTTTCGCCAAAACTTGTATATGCCAATCTAGATTTTTTGATGGGGAAATTAGGGGGAGACCCAAAAAAAATAATATTTTCATTCTCAGGCCCACAATTAATTTTGTATACCGTGACACCCATAATTATATGAATCAATACATAACTGGTTATGCATACTATCTTTTCAGGCATAACTCGTTATGCAGCCTAATTTTTCAGGGGTATAATTGGCAGCGCAACTTGGACATCACATATCTAAAAATCTGCGCCTTAGAATTTTACAAATTTTATATCGTTGGAAATCTTTTTAAAAGAGCTACGCAACGAGTACAAACAAGAATATCAAAATTTTTGTTTTTAACAAAAAAATCGGAGGTGATCCTCATTTTAGGGAAATTTTTTGAGAACTTGATACTTAACCATTATGCAGTCACCAAAAACGATGCATAACACATTCTGCAGACGCATAACGAATTATGCAACCATTTTCTCCACTGCTTAACAAATTATGCATTTGGATAACAAAATTATGCATCTATATCAAGTTATATTACCATTTTTTTGGTTGATTTTAGCCGTACATATAAAAAATTGATGCATAATGCAGTATGCATCCATATTTACGGATGCATATCAGGTTATGCATCTATTTTCTCAATGCATAATGCATTATGTAACCATATTTTCGGAAGCATAACAGGTTATGCAGGTTTTCTGGACTGCATAACAAGTTATGCAACAAATTTTGTAGATGCATAACAGGTTATGCATCCATTTTCACGAATGCATAACATGTTATGCAAACAGTTTCTCGACTGAATGACATGTTATTCAGTCATAACCACATCATCATCTTCTTTCATGTTTCATTAACTCCCACGCAAACCATTATCTTTCAGATATTCGGGGGCTTTTGGTCAAAATCATGTATTTACACCATCATCTTCTTTCATGTATTTACACCATCATCTGCAATTAAACCTTCTTCACAACTCATCCAGTGTTGCTTACTCCAACTCAATTCACGGCTGAAAGTTTCATAAAAATCTGAAATTCATTTCAAAATCTTCATTGAAAACAAGTTTTGATCATAAATCTATGATGACCAAACCGTGTTCTACAAACCCATTTGGGGATTTTTGCTGCTACCATTAATAACAGTAGTGAATTGAAATTGTAATGAAGAGAATCGGTAGTAAGAGGGTTCGTCGTTAATTCGAAGAAGAAGACGATTTGGTGCTGCTGTTGAGATCAATCGAATTTAGGCATGAATTTTTTCTCGAAATCAATCGAATCTCTCCCTTTTTCTGAGATCTAGGTATAGTGGAGAAGAAGAAGAAGAAGAAGAAGAAGAAAAAAAGACGAAGAAGAAGAAGAAGAAAAAAAAAAGACAGAAACAGAAACAGAAACAGAATTTTATATATTTTGGGTTTGAGAATAATTTTCTTCCAGAATTTGGGTGCGCGCCTGTAGTTTTGGGAGCGTGGGTTTCACAGTAGAAACGTAAGGGAGAATGGGTCTCCCCGTAGTTTTCACTTTTTTGATAGTGCTCATCATCTAGCATGGGTTTGCCAAGAAAACTAGAGATTGGGCTTAGACCATCCTATCCCACATATGCAGAGGGGTTCCGAAAATCTTAACCCAAATGGGTACTATTTTGATGTCAGCTCCATACGATGCCTTCAGAGACGGGAAATTGACTGACCCCAAATTTGTTTCTTTTGTATCGATGTTCTTACTTCACCATTGAGCTGATTTGATCTTAATACAGGCTGAGAAGCAAAACAAGATTGCCTCTCCATATCAAAACGAAAGCAAAAACGGGATTTTGAAAATATTCTAAATTTCACGATGGCACGTCATCGCTTTGTCTCCCAAAATCTTGAAACACTTGGCAATTTTTTTTTAAAAGATGTAGTTTCATAAGCATCTATAGTTCTATACATACATCACATATGGGATAAACATTAGAGCAAAACTCAGCAATTTTCAAAAAATGGTTAAAATATTACAATTTGCGGGGGTTCAAAATTTCAGACTTCAAAATGCTAATCATTTCATTATAATATAGTTTACCAAGCGTCGGACGGTCGATGGGGCATCGACAGGAATATCACAATTTCAAGGTGGTTTTTCGAAACCTCTTGGGATGATTCTTTAGGGTCTCGATAGGTGGACCAAAAATGAATGGTTAGTTGTAAACGTAAAATCAAAAAGTTTGGAATTTAAATGATAGTAGTAATTGAAGTTACACCTTTTGATGGCTAACTAAGCGTTTGAACAGTCGACCATAATGCCGACGATGGGGCACTAATATGAATATCACCAAGAATGGGGGTTAGAGAATTTGTGTACTTCTCGTGATATTGAAGAATGATTTTCAGAGAAGAAAACAGATGAAGAGAGAACAATTATTACAGTACTGAATGTGTAGGAAAAATACGAAATGACAATTACAAGAGAGTTTCATACATATTTAATGTGTTTAAGACAAAGGTAAATTGACTTATATAGTCAAAATCAATTGACTTGACTTTGAAAATACTAAATATTCCTAATAGCCCCCCTCAAACTGATAATTGCAGACACTTATCAGTTTCAAAATAAACTGAAAAACAAAAAAGACTAGTTATTACATGACATCAACACAAGTATCTGTAAGAGAATTGCAAGACACAGCAAGCTGACAGTTTTCAAAAGAAGTATCAATAGAAGAAGAAATAGATTCTTCACGTATTGCAGACACAAGAGATGAACCAAGTAGTTGTTGAAGCAGGGAAGAAAATACTGGAGCACATAATCCTTTTGTAAACAAATCAGCAAGTTGATGTTCTGAGGCTTTATGCTGAACATTGAGAAAACCATCTGCAATAAGCTCCCTGGCAGCATGATAACGGATTTTTATGTGCTTTGTGCTGTAATAAGAAACTGGATTAGCTGACAAATATATAGCACTAGTATTATCACAATACAAAGTAATTGGCAGCTTCAATATAGTGTGCAGTTCACTAAATAATGATGATAACCATTCCAGTTGAGCTGTAGCAGCAGAAAGACACTTGTAATCTGCCTCATCTGTTGATCTAGATATTATAGTTTGCTTCTTACTAGACCAAGAAATCAAAGAAGAACCTAAAATACAGCATAACCACCTGTTGACCTTGCAGTTTCAGGACAATTTCCCCAATCAGAGTCTGTATAAGCAGTTAATGTGTTAACATCTCCTTTTCTCAAAGTAATACCATAATTAATTGTTCATTTAAGATATCTTAGTATTCTCTTCACTAGCTGCATATGTAAGTCAGTGAGAGCATGCATGAACTGACTTACATAATTAACCCCAAAACAAATGTCAGTTCTTGTTAAACAGAGATACTGAAGCATACCTACTATAGTTCTATACTCTGAAACATCTGTCAAAAGGAATACCATCATTAACTGAAATTCTTGGTCCTTTAGCTACAGGAGTACTACATGGATTACAGTCTGTCATTTTAGCTTTAGATAATAGCTCAACTGTGTATTTCTGCTATGTTAACTTTATAGCATCTGATGTTCTTACAACTTCTAATCCTAAGAAGTATTGCAAATCACCTAACTGCTTCATTGCAAAAGAAGAACCCAGAAATTGAACCAATTTATCAAGTAGAGTGTTTGAAGAACCAGTTAAAATGATGTCATCAACATATAATAATAACACCATCATGTCCGAGCCAGCAAAATAAACAAATATAGAGAAATCTGACACAGTTATCACAAATCCAAAAGAAATCAAAGCAGAACTAAACTTTTGAAACCAAGCTCTTGGTGATTGTTTCAATCCATATAAAATTTTCTTTAAATGGAAAACTATATTGGGAAACTCTTTACTGACAAATCCAGGTGGCTGCTTCATGTAAACATTTTCAGTTAAATCACCATGAAAAAATTCATTTGACACATCCAATTGCATTATTGGCCAACCTTTATTAACAGCAATGCATAAAACAACTCTGATTGTAGTTGACTTAACTACATGACTAAAAGTTTCACCATAGTCTATACCGTCTTGCTGATTATAACCCTGAGGCACTAATCTTGATTATAACTTATCAACAATACCATATGATTTCAGTTAACCCTGTATACCCATTTACAGCCTAGAATATTCATGTGAGGTTCTGGATCAACTAAATCCCATGCACCATTTCTTTGCAATGCATCATTTTCATCTTTCATAGAATCTTGCCAATCCGAAATTTGAATGGGAATCTTAAAACTTGATGGAGCAGAAGGAGTATTTAGTAAAGATGAAAAAGCAGTAGGAAGAGGATGAGTAGTAGAGTGATGTAAAACATAATCAGGAAAATATGTTGGTTTTGAAATACCACTTTTTGATCTTGTGACTATAACAGAAGAAGGAACAGGCTCAGAACATAAAGAAGAAACTTCAGATATATTATTGGAGAAGAATTAAGAGCAGGAGAAAAATAAAATTCACTTTCTGCAAAAACCACATGTCTTGAAATATAAGTTTTCTTAGTAACAGGATTATAACACTTATACCCTTTATGTAAAGTGGTATATCCTATAAAGATGCATCTCACAGATTTGGGAGATAATTTGTCAGGTCCAGAATGTCCCAAGAAAGGATAGCAAATACAACCCAAAACTCTTAAAAAAGAATAATCTGGACATTCATTGTACACGACTTGATAAGGAGATTGATCATTAAGAGTTGGAGTAGGAGTTCTATTTATTAAATAAGTAGCTGCTAAAAAAGCATCATACCAGAACTCTTTAAGAAAAGAAGCAGTAAATAACAAAGTATAACCCATTTCAGTAATGTGTTTATGCTTTCTCTCAGCAAGACCATTTTGCTCTGGAGTTTTAGGACAAATTCTTATCTGAATTCCAAATGTTTCAAGAAAAGTTTTAAAAACTCCTTTAACTAGATCACTTGCACCATCAGTTTGAAAAGCTACTATTTTTGTTTTAAAAATATTCTCAGTTAAGTTTTTGAAATGCTGAAAGCATATTAAAGACTCAGTTTTAAGCTTCATTGGATAAATCCAATGAAATCTACTAAAATCATCAACAAAAAGAATATAGTATTTATATCCTTCCAATGAGGTGACAGGAGCAGGACCCCACTCATTACAATGAACTAAAGCAAGTGGAGAAGAAGCATGAGATAAAGATAATTGAAAAGGAAATATTTTGCTTTTTGCAAGTTGCCAAGGGTGACATAAAGAAGAAGAATTAGAATTTTAAAGAAAAATATTTTTATGGGTATTAAGATTTTGAATAATTTTTAAAGATGGATGACCAAGCCTACTATGACAAGTATCCAAAGAAGCTACAAGAGATGAAAAAGCAAATTGCATCATAGTAGAGGTAATGGGATATAAGTTGTTTATCATTTTTCCTTGAACTAACAAAACATGATCTTTCAAATTTTTATCTCATAACCATATGGATCAAAAGTGATATAGCAATCATTATCTATGGTAAACTTAGACACTGATAACAAATTGTTTCTCATCTCAGGAACATGTAATACATTGTCTAGCCTAAAAATATTCTTTGAAGTTTTAAGAACTGTACTACCAGTAAGAGAAATACATAGTTTCTTACCATTGTCAATCATAACATGCTCCTTTTCATTGTAGCCAGAAGTATTTTGAAGCAAAGTATGATCTCCAGTCATATGAGTTGAAGCACCACTATCAGTAATCCACACAATATTAGAAGTAGATGATTCATCATTAACTGCAGCAGTATTAACATGAGGGCCTGTAAAAGCTTGCTGGGTGGAAGTTGAATTATGAACAACTCCAATTGAACCACTTGAACCAGAATCAGAATGTGCATAATGTGATTGAGTAGAAGTTTTTTAAGCTCCAGTTGGTGGTGGATGATATCTAAAAAAACATCTGGTAGCCAAATGACATTTCTTCTTGCATATCTGACAGAACATTTTTGAGTAGTCAATGTAAGGTCTTCCATTAGTAGTTGAACTTGAACCAGTAGAACCATGTGAGTTATAACCATGTTGATATTGACTGTTCTTATAATTTCCAATATTTCCATTGCCACTTCTTATGTTATAACCATTTGAATTATTTCTTGCATACATAGTCGTAGCATTCTGTTCATCATAGACATTAGTATGTTGATGTTGCCTTTCACTCAAAAATTGTTCATGGGACAAGAGTTTTGCTTTTAATTCAATAAAAATATATGGGGTTTCTATGTTCTATGAAGATATGACAAATACATCATACTCATGACCTAAACCATTCATGACAAACATCATCAAGTTTGCATCATTAACTTTTTCTCCAATTGCAGCTAAAGAATCAGTAATTGACTTGATCTTTTGAAGATATATCACAATCGACTGATTACCCTTTATAATTCCATATAATTGAGTTCTTAACATATTCTTTCTATCAAGGTACTGAGTTCTAAAGCTAGTTTGCAAGAAATCCCATATCTCTTTTGAAGTACCAAGACCAAGACCAAGAACCAGAACCAGAGCTCGTCTTCCAGTAACAAGTACCGGGTCCGAGCAGAGATAAGCCGTGTAACAACCTTATCTCCAGAGATGCGGCTAAAAATTTTACACCGGCTGCCTGCAGGCCTAGATGCAACCCACCCGAAGGTAAGGAATCTGTCTGGTTCCTCCAGAGATGCGGCTAAAATTTTTACACCGACTACCAAGACCAAGAACATCACCACTAATTGTTTCTGTAAATGTTGCTTTAAGATATGTAGAGACAAATATGTCTAACTTTCTCCAAGAAATCCATTCAGGATTAATAGTTTCAACCCCATTGACCATTAACTTCTGTGGTGGTTCAACTAACTCACCATTAACATATCCAAAAATATCAGTGGAGATCAAAACTCCTTCAAATTGGTCACGCCATAACAAATAATGGGATCCATCTAATTTCATTGCCACAAACTTAGTGATGTTTTTAAAGGCAAGAGAACAATAATTACCAGTTCCTGCGGAAGTCGACATAATTCCTTGATGTGAAGTATTTTCTTGATGCAGATTTTGAATTACTGAGTTGTTGTTGTTATTCTTGTGTTCTTTCTATAGTTGTTGATTTGGGTGTTACGAATTTTCCAGATCTTGTAGAGACCATAAAATTTAATTGAAAACCGTAGAAGTAAGTTGGGAAAAACTTTTTGAATGATTATTACCAAGAAAGCTAAAAATTGTTGAGCTTGATTTTGATGAGGATCAGTTACTAGTCTGATACCATGAGAATTTGTGTACTTCTCATGATATTGAAGAATTATTTTCAGAGAAGAAAACATATGAAGAGAGAACAATTATTACAGCATTGAATGTGTAGGAAAAATACAAGACAAGAGAGTTTCATACATATTTAATGTGTCTAAGACAAAGGAAAATTGACCTATATAGTCAAAGTCAATTGACTTGGCTTTGACAATACTAAATATTCCTAATAGGGTTTCCATTGCTGAAACCCTAGAATTGTAAGTTTAAGCACTCAGTTTTCTCCCACATCCCAATCAATAATAACCTCTTCTTTCTAGTATAAAAAACACCACACGGTAGAAAGTACAAAAACTCCATCAAAAAAATCACAAACATAAGTAAAGATTCGGATAGTTGAACTATTTATTTTTTTTCTAGATAAAATGAACTTTCGATAGTGAGCTTTTATCATGCCACCAATGTGTCACATGAAGATCAACTTTTGTGATTGGTCTCAAATACTCAATGCATGAGACCAATGTAGCTAATCTCGTGTCTCGGGATGTCTCAGCCAGGTCCGAAATACCGGCCAAGTTTCAGGAGTGTTTAGATTCTCTTAGATATACTGGTTTGTTGCCAAGGTAACTTATATCTTAAACCCTGATTTGAAAACTATATAAAGGAGAACTCTAACAACTGGGAAACTTAATCCCCACACCTCCTGTGTGATACTAGTTGTATTGCTAGAGTAGATTATCCTTTAACCTTAAGTTTCTTCTTGAGACCCTGTAGATTAATGACTTGAAGACTTCATTAGTATTGTGAAGCCAAACCGATACTAGTTATCTTGTAGTTGTGTGATCTGATCTTTCTGTATCTATCGTACGAGAACAATTGTACTATTGGCTTGAGATTTATATCTCCGATAGGAAAGATAAAAAAGTAGTCACAAACATATTCGTCTCATCGTTTGTGATTCCACAATATCTTGTTTCGCTAGTCGATTAAGAATATTGTGAGGCGATTGATAATACTAGGTTGTTCTTTAAGAATATAAGTCTGGTTTATCAATTGGTTCCTGTTCACTTTGATTTATCAAAAGACGGAACAAAAACTCTTGGGTATTTCCATGGAAGACAAATTTATTCAATCCTATAGACTTTTCTATGTGAGACATATTTTTTTATCAATTCTTCGACTTTGGGTCGTACCAACTCTTGGTTGTGAGTGAGATCAGCTAAGGGAATCAAGCGCGTAGTATCCTGCTGGGATCAGAGATGTAAGGAGCGCAACTGTACCTTGAATCAGTGTGAGATTGATTAGGGTTCAACTACAGTCCAGTCCGAAGTTAATTGGTAGTAGGATAATGTCTGTAGCGGCTTAATACAGTGTGGTGTTCAAACTGGACTAGGTCCCGGGGTTTTTCTACATTTTCGGTTTCCTCGTTAACAAAATTATGGTGTTATTTCTTTTCCACATTATATTTTGTTATATAATTGAAATATCACAGGTTGTGCGTTAGATCAATCAATCAGAATATACAACCTTTGGTTGTTGATTTACATTTATTGACACTTGGATATTGGTCTTTGGTACCATCCAAGTTATCTCTCTTGTATTTAATCAAGACTCGCAAATTTCCATTTGCTTGAGTAAGTATTAAATCGAGAGATAGAGATATTGTACTCTTTGATACACTTTATTCTTGATTGAGTCTGACTGTCTAGTTGATTCTCTATAAAGTGTATTGGAGTAAGTCCTCTCAGATTCCCAAACGAATTGTTGGGTGTGGTTGTTAGACCCCCCCATTTTCAATTGGTATCAGAGCAGGCACGTTAATGACCTTATAAGTATGTGTTTATATCGATCTGAGGATGAACGATATTGTCTCTGATAAACGCGTCACCAGAAATAGAAACTATGTTTCCTCAAAATTTATTCATGATAAAGATACGTCAATATCTAATATAGAAGAACCTTGTGTTCAAAGTAAACAGACAAATATTGACAAGTGTTTCCCTGACTAGCTTACAGAAGAGTCTGACTCTGAAGTTGAAAGGAATGCGGCCAAAGAGAGTGCAGTGATTCTAAAACTTGTTAGAATTCAGGATGATAATGTCAATCGATTATAACACAAAGTCAATGTTCTGACTGGTATGGTAAGTGAGCGTGACTCTCGTTTAAAGATCCTTCAAGCGGAAAATCTCAAAAAGGATGCTTTGAAAATTGAACATCTCCTAAGTAAACTCTCCTTTCAAGAGTGTTCAAAAGAGTCCACCATACCAATTGCTTCGTATTTAACTGTAAAGGAATCAGTTCCAGAAGCTAAACTGAAATTCCTCCGTGCGAAAAATGTGCCCGTGTCTTCCTCTAATCAAGGATTGTCCACATCTCGCAGAAGGAAGAATTCTCCCAAAAATGGTATTAAGACTGTTCTGGATAATCACTCAAGTGATCAGAAAATGTGTCTCTTTTGTAATTCAAAAGGGATTGGTGAACAAAAGAGGAACTCCAAGTTGAACGACAAGTCTTTTATTCGTCTTCAACACACCTTAGATTTAATTCTCAAAGGTGTAACTGACAATCGCATGTCTAAACCAATTGGATTTAGTACTCACCCTGTGTACCCCAACCAGGAAAGTCAGTTCAATGTGTTCCTCAAACATCCAAACACATAATAGTCTCCCTAAACCATTTCGATGAAGAAGAACTCATAAATATTCTTCATTAAAGAAGGGAGATTACTTTGTTGATGATGTGAAGAAGATATCAGAAGAAGACAAGAAAGGAAATCCGGAAGACAACCTAAAAGGTATAATTGAAGGTTATAAAGAAATTATCAATAGACTGTCAATTCCCTCTGTGCAAAATTCTTCAGGTAAGAATCAACAACATGCGTCATATTTTGATGATAGTAAGTTTTATGATAAGTTCTCATATCATAATGGTTTTCCTCCAAAACTCAAGAAAAAGAGGAGTAACCAGAAACAACGTTCATTTAATGAGCTCAGTGCTCATATTTGTGCTAATTAATCACAAGGTTGAAATCTCACCCACATAAAACCTGGTGTAATGATATATGATCAGGTGTACTTCATGTCAAATGTGATATTCCAGCTATCTTCTTATCACTCTTAGCCGAATTATCACTTTCAAACATTCTGTTTGTTGCATGAGTACTTTTGTTGTTTGTTCTTACTTTTTCTAAAAGAGGCGTAAATTTTTCTTTGCTTTATAGTGTCTCTTGTCAGAACACATTTTTCTGAGAGTCAATTGTTTTTGTGAAGTTACTTCTCAAGTAAACTTCTGCTAGACTTGTTTGTATAATTCTTTGTTCTTGGTATTTTTACCAATAAGGGTACGCCTTTAATCGTGCATGTACCTACGTTACATGGCACGATCCAAGCTTGGAAACCCTAAATTTGTTTTTTTTTTGAAACCTATAAATACCAATCGTCTGGTTTTTGAGTACGCATACTCTTGCTATATTTTTTTTTTAAGAATGGGGTCTGCTTCAAGCTCTTGGGACCTACCAGCCAATTCAATTGATGATTCGGTTTATCTGGAGTTTGTGTTGAAGAAGAAAAGAACCCTGGTTGAGTCTGACAACCTCGAATCTTGTGCCTCATGTTATTATGCATTTTCTCACCAATATCGAGAAAACGCTGAGATGGTCTCTGCCGAAGTAGTTCGTGGTTTTCTCACTGATCTTTAGAAGACTCAACTAAAGCTTGAGAGCTCTGTAGAGAATCTTAACTTGCTGCGGACTGAGTTGAAAAAGGCTGATTCTGACCTTGTTCTCGTGAAATCACAAGTTAAGGATCTTCTCAATGAGGATATCTTCTCTGAAGAAGCAGTTGATACTATTGGTCACGATCTTGAAGGTCTTGGAATCAGTGAAGCTTCCGTACCAGAACTCTAATTATCACCTTTGGTTAATCCTTGTTCTTAGAGTTGTTTTTCGATGTCTAGCAAATCTTCTTATGAGAATTTTTATTCTTGTTTTTGTTTAGAAGAATAACTAGGGTTTGGAATATCCATTATTGTGAGTACACATAGCTATGTCCAATATTGTCATCTTCTTGTTTTTAGATTTATTTATTTAATTCTAAGTTGTTTTGGAAGATGATTTTTGCAATTTTAATCGTTATGATTTTATATATTGCAAATTATTTTGGGATATATTGTTTGCATCCGTGAACTGCCATTGTCCCAAACTTGTTCAAAATTTATCTCTATTATATGTTGATATGAAAGTATTAATAAGAGATAAAATGAACTTTTGACTTACAAAAGTTAAAGCCTTTATGTCATTATTTTGTTTACAAAGATTAAATCTATCATATGTCATTGTGCAAATAGTGATGAAAGATATAATGAATCCTTGTATATTCCGCAGTATTGATCGATTTCCGATCCACACTTTTGTGTATGTACTGTGTTGCTCCATAAGTTTTCTTATGATTGAGCATAATCAATTGAATTGATCATTCTCATGGTTTGTTTAGTTGTGTTGCTCCGCAAGTTTTCTTATGGTGAGCATGACCAATTGAATTGATCACACTCTATGGTTAATTTAGTTGTGTATTCCAATTGAATTAATCATGGGTTCTCTTGTGATTAATTTAATTGTGTATCTTTGGATTATGAATTCATGTTTTCATGATATTTGTTTGTATCTAAAGGATCCTTATTTTATTGCAAAATTAAGGTCACCTTTGTTGTTCCTTTGGGAATGACATTTTATGGGGGAGATTTCTTTTGAACTTGTGCTTAATTTCCATATCTTTGTGGGGAGTGCGGCTGTGGAATTTTTGAGGGGTTATCTTGTATCTTTATAAACTGCCTGATGAATGCATTTAGCTTCTGCTATGTGATTGCATCTAAATTTATTGGTATGTTAATACACCTTTGGTCATGAAGTATCTCCGTGGAAATTTCATTAGGATCCCACTAATTTTCGTACGTTTGCCAATTTTATTGACAAAAAGGGGGAGAATTAATGTGTAGTTCACACTAAAAATACATATGGTTTACGAAACATTATGTAAGGGGGAGTGGTTTTCATGTTGAGATAAAGTATTGACTAAGGGGGAGCGATACATATCACCATAGTATTGTTGTCAAAGTTGTGATACAATTGAACTTTGATACTATGAAATAATACTATAACACTATATAACAATGATTGAGAGCATTTGTTTTCTCATTTTTATAGCTACGGATCCTCAACAACGATGATGCTAAACTTACAACCTTTGGAATCATAGGAGTACTTGGAAGTGACGAAGATTTTGAGTCGTGTTGAAGATGCCAAGGAAATCAAGCATATGGACGAGAAGCTATAATTCTTTATTTATTTTGTAATCCATATGTATTGATAGTTTTGCCACTAAAATTGACAAAGGGGGAGATTGTTAGAGCATTGCTCGGTCGAACTCGCATGCGTCGCTATCTCAAGCATGTTTGTCAATGTTAGTGATCGAAACTATAAGTCTTGATTTATAGCCTATTTATAGATGTCTAGGACTAGGACATGGATTGTAATGACCCATCCCTCCACCGATACTGTAATGACCAGTCCCTCCACCGATATTGTCCCACTTAGCCACTGCGGTCATCCGGAAGTGTGGGGTTTTCAACGGGCATCGTTGCGATCATCCAGCAGAAACTTCCTGGATGGTCACCCATCCTTGGATTACTCCCGCCCGAGCACGCTTAACTGCAGAGTTTTCTGCAAACTCTGGAGCCAGTTGTGCTGAAAAGGCCTCGGTGTTAGGAAATGACAAACCATTACTTATATTCCATTCAGCCAACCACTGCCTAATATTGAGGTATTACAATACCACCACCTTAAATTGGAGCCTTCCTCGGCTCCATAACATATTCGCAAGCCCAGATCTCCGACGTTTCCTACCCCGAAGCACCTGGATCAACCCCGTCCAACGTACCTTCCCACCCTCGGCAGGTGACCCGTCATCAGATCTGATACCATTTGTAATGACCCGTACCTCCACCGATATTGTCCCCACTTAGCCACTGCGGTTATCCGATAGTGTGGGGTTTTCAGCGGGCATCTCTGCGGTTATCCAGCAGTAACTTCCCGGGAGGTCACCCATCCTTGGATTGCTCCCGCCCGAGCATGCTTAACTGTAGAATTTATACCAACTCTTGAGCCAATTGTGTTGAAAGGCCTCGGTGTTATGAAAGGACAAACCACTACTTATATTCCAATTCATCGCCGAACCACTGCCGAAATCGGGGTATTACAATACCACCACCTTAAATTGGAGACGTCCTCGGCTCCGGAATATATACTCAAGCCCAGATCTCCGACGTTCCCCGCCCCTCATGAGAAGCACCTGGACCAACCCCGTCCAGCGTACCTTCTCACCCTCGGCCGGTGAACCGTCGCCGACTCTGATACCATATATGTTAGAGCACTGCTCGGTCAAACTCGCATGAGTTTCTATCTCAAGCATGTTTGTCAATGTTAGTGATCAAAACTATAAGTCTTGATTTCTAGTTTATTATAGCTAAGTCTCGGACTAGGATAGAAAGTGTAGTTGAGCTCAAGGACTTCATGGCGATTCATCATACAAGTGGAATAACTACTCAAGGAACCGGTGGAACTTCTCGAAAAAAAGGTATGTGAAGACTTGAACTTATCTGTCACTCAAAAGTATATCTATTCTATCTCCTACTTCTTGAGACAAAAGTCGTATGCTATATATATATAGACTTAGATTATACACATTTGGTATTTCGAGCCGAGTATACCTCGCCTATCTATATCTCGAAATATGTGTTGGTAAGCGTTTCGTTTCGACCATGTTTTTCTTTACCTAGTGACGTAAGTCATGTATGTTTCGATCATCTTGAAAATTGCTTTGACGAGAAATAGTGTAACAACTGTATAACGTCCTCTAAGAATGTTTCAATGATTAGAATGAGAGTTTAGATTACATAACCATAGTGGACATAAGTATGTTGTGTAAACACATATGTGCATAAGTACCATGCTGGAAATCGGCTAGTAGCCAAGTCCGCGAACTGCTGAAGTTCTCAAACCCGAGAATTTATGCTGAGTTATCAAACTGTGTTACGTGAACCAAGTCCGCGAACCCAGTCCGTGAACCAGCGAAGCTCTCGAACCCGAGAATTTCTGCTGGAGTTTGAAAAACTCTTTCCAGTACTTCAAGTCTGTGAACCTAGTCTGCGAACTTGTATAGGTTATATATCTAAAGATGATTTCTGAACTTAACTCATAAAGACTAAGGAATGCTTTTGCAAACCGTGGCTATAAAGTTCATGAACCGATTCATGTGAATCAAATCATCTTTGCTTCAATTGTGTCCTGTGTAGTACATGAGATTTCCTTGCAATTGAACAACTCTCTAACTATTTCATGTGAGTCATTTGAACTAGTTATGGTGAAGAAGAAAGTGGTTGGTATGAAATGCTCAAAAGGCTAACCTTTTGGTTGACTATTATTGAACCAACAATGCACACATTTGGGTAAGGTTTACAAACCTAGAATCGTGCAGTTCATTTGTGTACGACAAGCTAAGATTTCGATCTAACGGTTGAGATATATTAGCTTGAATCTAAATCAGGTTTTCATCTAACGATGGATAGCGTTTGCTTTGTAAGCAAGGGGAAACCCTGATTTGAAAGACTATATAAGGGGACATCTAGCAACTCTACAAACTAATTTCCACACGTCCGTGTGATACTAGTTTGTAAGCTAGAGTCGATTCTCCTTTAACCCTCTGGTTTTCTTTTCTCAAACCGGGTTAAACGACTTAAAGACTTCATTGGGGTTGTGAAGCCAGACCGATACAACTTTTATCATAGTTGTGTGATCTGATCTTGCATCTTTTATCGTACGAGTACAATCAGATTGATTGGATTGAGATCATGAGAGTTCTCCGAAAGGCAAGATATAAAAGTAATCACAAACATCTTCGTCTCATCGTTTGTGATTCCACGATGTCTTGTTTCGTTACCATACATTTAAGATCGCTGTGAGGTGATTGATTAATCTAGGATGTTCTTCGGGAATATAAGACCGGATTATCAATTGGTTTCTGTTCACCTTGATTATATATCAAAAGACGAAACAAAACTTTAGGGTTTTTCTGTGGGAGACAGATTTATCCTTTGATAGACTTTTCTGTGGGAGACAGATTTGTTTATTGTTAAAGCCTGTTATTTTGGGTCGTAGAAACTCTTAGTTGTGGGTGAGATCACCTAAGGGAATCAAGTGCGTAGTATCATGCTGGGATCAGAGGCGTAGGGGTGCAACTGTACCTTGGATCAGGGGGAGACTGATTGGGGTTCAACTACAGTCCAGTCCGAAGTTAGCTTGGAGTAGGCTAGTGTCTGTAGCGGCTTAATACAGTGTGTATTCAATCTAGACTAGGTCCCGGGATTTTTCTTCATTTGTGGTTTCCTCGTTAACAAAACTTCTGGTGTTTGTGTTATTTATTTTCCACATTATATTTGTTATATAATAGAAATAATACAGGTTATGCGTTTGATCAATCAATTGAATAGTCCGACCTAATGGTTGTTGATTGATATTGATTGATCCTTGGATATTGGTCTTTGGTACCATCCAAGTCTATCTCTCTTTAATTGAGACTCTCATTTTGCTTGAGTAAGATTAAATCGATAGATTGAGATATAAACTCTTTGATATGTCTTTTTATTGATTGAGTCTGACTGTCTAGTTGATTCTCATAAAAAGTATATTGGAGTTTGTCCATACAGATTACTAAGCAAAATATTGGGTGGTGTTGTTAGACCCCCGCTTTTTCAATTGGTATCAGAGCAGGCAAACACGTTCAAGACCTTACAAGTCTGTGTTTGTAGCGATCTGACTCTATGGACAGAGGTGTTATCTCTATTAACGTACCAACAATCTTCGATGGATCTAATTACTTATGGTGTAAAATTTCTATGCGAGCTTTTCTTTAAGCACGTGATTTTCAATCATGGGTATATGTTTTTAATGGCTAAGATGATCCTGTTGTGGCAGTTGGAGATGCAAACGTTCCCAAACCTATTGGTGAATATAGCCCTGCTGAGATACTTGCGGCTAAGCAAAATTCCGACGGTTTGAATGCCATTATACATTCCATTAACCCAAACCTTCAGCACCATGTGTGTAATTGCACTAGGTCTAAGGATGCTTGGGATATCTTAGAAACCGTATTTGAAGGAAACTCCAGTGAAAAGGAAGCTAGGCTTCAAAACCTTAAATCCGATTGGGAGAACCTTCGTATGGAAGATGAAGATTCATTTGATGAGTTTAATTACAAAGTGTCTTAAATTGTTAATGCATCTTTTGCATTGGGTAAGACTATTCCTGAAAAGGACATTGTGATGAAAATTCTCAGATCGCTGCCATCTAGATAAGAATCTAAGAAGCATGTCATCATTGAGGGAAATAACCTCGATAATCTTTCCAGAAATACCTTGGTTGGAAATCTAAAGATATTTGATCATGAGCATACATCCAAAATCGGAAAGGATGTTACCTTTAAAGCACAGAAGAACACCAAATTACTTGATAAAAGTAAGAGTGTTTGTGTCTCTGAGGATGATCAGTCTGAGGATGATTTTTCGGATGAAGATCATGACAAATCAGTCTCCTTAATCACAAGACAGTTTATGGATCTTCTTTTGAAGAGAAGTAAACGGTTTTCAAGAGACAAACCCAGGTCATCAGATAAACCTCACACTCGCACCCCTCCTAAAAACAGGGATGCTGACGAGGCTGATGACGAGGATATGCCTCAGTGCTTTAAGTGTAAAGTTTTTGGTCATTTTGCAAACGAATGCCCTAATCGAAGAAAATACACTGGGAACAAAGGTCTTGCTGTAACACTTGATGAAATATCTGAGATCTATGATTCTGAAGAAGATAGGAAATCAAGTGTCGGTCTTCTATGTGAGAACATTGATTTTGATAGTTGTAGTAATACATATATCAACCTTGATGGTTTCGGTGAAGATGAAAATCCAATCAAGCTGGAAGAATCAATTGACCCATTCTTTGGAAACTCTGTTGGTAACGTTTCAGGATTCAACTTGTGTTTAGCCGCAGTCGCACCACATATGCCTGATTACTATCAAAGATTGACGTGCTCGTTTTGTTATCAAAAGGGTCATGAACTATCAAGATGTTACAAGTACAAACATCAAATGAGGCACGCCAATAAACTTCAACGAAGAGCAAATCAATTAGCAAGGAAGCTTAAAACTCGCTCAGAAGACCGCTGAGGTATGTAGGATTTTATCTTCGTCTAAGAAGTTGGTTTCCAAGGATAAAATAAGACCAGTAGAGAAGAAGGTATGGTCAAGTCGCTTTGATAGACAGAAGACAGAGGATTCCTCTCAAGAGGAAAATGGTGGACAAATTGTTGTTCACCACAGCACAAATTGATTGTGTTGATTGGTAAATCTTGTCTCATATGCATGATCAAAAGAGACAAGATTGTGAATGCACAGGCTTTAGAAAAAAGTTTTCTTAGGTTTGTTATTTTTTGTCCATCAAATAAAATAAAAGGGTTATTATTGATAATTCTACTCTTTATAGGGTTTAAAGTTGGACGTCTACGAACCTGTTTAAAGGTTTCGAATCCTACATTCCTTTTTCCTCTGTGATATTCTTTTTTTTCAAGGCTGTGTATTGAGGTTGTGAATTCCACTCACAAAAATCAGTTGGTAATAGCTGTTCTCAAAGTATCATGTCTTTGGATGGAAAGGATGTCAATATGATTGTTAAGTCATCATTCAAGGAAAAAGAGAAATCTCCAAATTCTTCGTCCTTGAAAAGAAAAAGAAGGAATACAAGAAAACCAAGGGCGGTACCTTCTAACTCTCAGAAGTTTTCTGATGTTCTTGATGAGTTGAAGGAAGTAAGAAATGAGATTCGTGATATAAAGGCTTGTGTTTTAAGATCTTTGGAAATTCAGAAAGCCTTGGTTCGACATAATCAGCCAAGACAGTTCGTTGATATCAACTCCTTTCTTCGCGAACCTTATGTTCCAATGGCTATTGACAACAAGGAGTTCGGGAATGATGCTTAATTTCTCAAAGACATTATTGCCTAGGATGTCTTCTTTTTGGGTTAGTAAGAAGAATAACTAGTGCTTTGAATAGCGATGATTGTGACTACACATAGCTATTATTTTTCATCTTCTTGTATTATTTTGTTTAGGTTTATTGGTTTTAAATTCTAAAAATATTTGGAGAATGGTGGTCTGCAATATTTAATCTTATGGTTTGTTATATTGCAATGTTTATGGGATTTGTGTGTTTACGTCTGTGAACTTTGTTGTCCCATATATTGTCAAAAGTAAAGTCTTCATGATCGGTATTCATATATTGGTTTAAGGATGAATATACTTTTGATAAACACAAAGGTTAAGCCTATATTGTCAATTCTTTGATGGAATATAGGTTAAAATCTTTTGTGAACAAGGATAAAGTCTATTATTGTTATGCAAATAATGATTGAAAATAGAATAGATCCTTGCGTATTCCACAATATTGGTTTTCATTGATTCATATCTTATGGAATACTGTGAGGCTCCGTAATATGTCTTTTGTTGAGCACGATATGACTAAGTTGATTATTTTTGATTAATTTGGTTGGTTGTTCCATAAGATGTGTTATGTTGAGCATTTTTGAACTAAATTAATCATCTCATTTGGTTATTTAGTTATTTGCTCCGTAAGTTCTCTTATGTCGAGCAAAACAAATGACAATTAAATTGATTACTTTGGTGATTAGTTTAGTTGTTTGTTTTCCAATTAGATTAATTATGGGTTCTCTTGTAATTAGTCTAGTTGAGTATTCATATATTCCATAAGATTTTTCTCATGTCGAGTATATGAACGGCTATCCTAATCGTTTTTCCAATGGTTTTGGTAGTCATATGTTCCGTAAGTTTACTTATGTTGAGCATAAACAATTAAGTTAATCACCTTGTGTATTTAATTTGATTGCGTATTCCGATTAAATCAATCATGGGTTTACTTGTGATTAATTTGATTGAGTTTTTGGATATAGAAAATTACTTATCATGGTTTTTGGTGTCTAACAAAAATCCTTCTTTTCTCTCGAAATTAAGGTCGCTCTTGTTGTTCCCCTGGGAATGACATCAAATGGGGGAGAGTTCTTTTGAACTTGTGCTTAATGGTCATATCTTGAGGGGTGTGCGGCTGTGGAATTTTAAAGGGGTTATCTTGTATCTTTAAACTCCTTGATGAATTCTATTAGCTTCGGCTATATGATTGCATCCAAATTAAGATGATGTGCGTCTTTTCTTTTAGTCATGAAATGTCTCTTGTGGAAATTTCATTATGATACCGTTCTTTTACTTTGCCAATTTTATTGACAAAAAGGGGGAGAATTAATATGTAGTTCACACTACAAATACATATGGTTTTCGGATCATTGTGTAAGAGGGAGTGGTTTCCATGATCGAGATGGAGTATTGACTAAGGGGGGTTGATACATATCACCATAGTATTATTGTTGAAGTTGTGATACAATTGGACTTTGACAATGTGTAGTAATACTATGACACTATATAACAATGGTCGAGAATCTCGAGTTTTCTCATTGTTATAGATAGGGATCTTCAACAACGGTGATGTTAAACTTACAACTTTTGGGATCATTTGAGTACTTGGAAGGACGAAGATTTCAAGGAATGTTGAAGAATTAAACTTATGGAATAGGAGATACTAAAGTTTCATTATCTTTTTTGTATTCCATATGTATTGATAGTTTTGTCACTAAAATTGACAAAGGGGGAGATTGTTAGAGCACTGCTCGGTCAAACTCGCATGTATTGCTATCTCATGCATGTTTGTCAATGTTAGTGATCAAAACCATAAGTCTTGATTTCTAGTCTATTATAGTTAAGTCTCGGACTAGGATAGAAAGTGCAGTTGAGCTCAAGGACTTCATGGCGATTCATCATACAAGTGGAAGAACTACTCAAGGAACCGGTGGAACTTCTCGACAAAAAGGTATGTGAAGACTTGAACTTATTTGTCACTCAAAAGTCTATCTATTATATCTCCTACTTCTTGAGACAAAAGTCGTATGCTATATATATAGACATAGATTATACACATTTGGTATTTCGAGCCGAGTATACCTCGTCTATCTATATCTCGAAATATGTGTTGGTAAGCGTTTCGTTTCGACCATGTTTTTCTTTACCTAGTGACGTAAGTCATGTATGTTTCGATCATCTTGAAAATTGCTTTGACGAGAAATAGTGTAACAACTGTATAACGTCCTCTAAGAATGTTTCAATGATTGAAATGAGAGTTTAGATTACATAACCATAGTGGACATAAGTATGTTATGTAAACACATATGTGCATAAGTACCATGCTGGAAATCGGCTAGTAGCCAAGTCCGCGAACTGCCGAAGTTCTCAAACCCGAGAATTTATGCTGAGTTATCAAACTGTGTTGCGTGAACCAAGTCCACGAACCCAGTCCGTGAACCAGCGAAGCTCTCGAACCCGAGAATTTCTGCTGGAGTTTGAAAAACTCTTTACAGTACTTCAAGTCTGTGAACCTAGTCTGCGAACTTGTATAGGTTATATATCTAAAGATGATTTCTGAACTTAACTCATAAAGACTAAGGAATGCTTTTGCAAACCGTGGCTATAAAGTTCATGAACCGATTCATGTGAATCAAATCATCTTTGCTTCAATTGTGTCTTGTGTAGTACATGAGATTTCCTTGCAATTGAACAACTCTCTAACTATTTCATGTGAGTCATTTGAACTAGTTATGGTGAAGAAGAAAGTGGTTGGTATGAAATGCTCAAAAGGCTAACCTTTTGGTTGACTATTATTGAACCAACAATGCACACATTTGGGTAAGGTTTACAAACCTAGAATCGTGCAGTTCATTTGTGTACGACAAGCTAAGATTTCGATCTAACGGTTGAGATATATTAGCTTGAATCTAAATCAGGTTTTCATCTAACGATGGATAGCGTTTTCTTTGTGAGCAAGGGGAAACCCTGATTTGAAAGACTATATAAGGGGACATCTAGCAACTCTACAAACTAATTTCCACACGTCCGTGTGATACTAGTTTGTAAGCTAGAGTCGATTCTCCTTTAACCCTCTGGTTTTATTTTCTCAAACCGGGTTAAACGACTTAAAGACTTCATTGGGGTTGTGAAGCCAGACCGATACAACTTTTATCATAGTTGTGTGATCTGATCTTGCATCTTCTATTGTACAAGTACAATCAGATTGATTGGCTTGAGATCATGAGAGTTCTCCGATAGGCAAGATATAAAAGTAATCACAAACATCTTCGTCTCATCGTTTGTGATTCCACGATGTCTTGTTTCGTTACCATACATTTAAGATCGCTGTGAGGTGATTGATTAATCTAGGATGTTCTTCGGGAATATAAGACCGGATTATCAATTGGTTTTTGTTCACCTAGATTATATATGAAAAGACGAAACAAAAACTTTAGGGTTTTTCTGTGGGAGACAGATTTATCCTTTGATAGACGTTTCTTTGGGAGACAGATTTGTTTATTGTTAAAGTCTGCGATTTTGGGTCGTTGCAACTCTTAGTTGTGGGTGAGATCAGCTAAGGGAATCAAGTGCGTAGTATCCTGATGGGATCAGACGCGTAGGGGTGCAACTGTACTTTGGATCAGCGGGAGACTGATTGGGGTTCAACTACAGTCCAGTCCGAAGTTAGCTTGGAGTAGGATAGTGTCTGTAGCGGCTTAATACATTGTGTATTCAATATGGACTAGGTCCCAGGGTTTTTCTGCATTTGTGGTTTCCTCGTTAACAAAACTTCTGGTGTCTGTGTTATTTCTTTGCCGCATTATATTTGTTATATAATAGAAATAATACAGGTTGTGTGTTAGATCAATCAATTGGATAGTACGACCTAACGGTTGTTGATTGATATTGATTGATCCTTGGATATTGGTCTTTGGTGCCATCGAAGTCTATCTCTCTTTAATTGAGACTCGCAGTTTGCTTGAGTAAGATCAAATCGAGATATTGAGATAAAAACTCTTTGATATGTCTTTTTATTGATCGAGTCTGACTGTCTAGTTGATTCTCATAAAAAGAATATTGGAGTTTGTCCATACAGATTGCTAAGCGAAATATTGGGTGGTGTTGTTAGACCCCCGCTTTTTCAATATACACAAAAATTATGGATCGGAGATCGACCTAATACCGTGGAATAATCAAGGACTCATTCTATTTTCCATCACTATTTGCATAACGACATAAAGTAAACATAATCCTTCTAAACAAAATATTTTAAACTATCTTCCATCAATAATTGACATAATAGGCTTAACTTGTGTATTTGCCAAAAGTAGATTCATTCTTTTATCAATACGTGAATATCACAGTTTACAGACGTAAACACACATATCCCATAAAACATTGCATTGTTTAAATAAAACTAAAAACATGAAGATGAAAAACGTTGGACATAGATATTGTAATCACAATCATGGATATTCTAAGCTCTAGTTATTCTTCTAAACAAAAACAAGAAAATAGAAGATTTACTAGGCAAACTAGAAGAAAATCAGAGTTCTTTTGGAACCTCATATCTTTCAATGAATCAATCAAAGAAGTTGTCACTGATTTCCTTTACTATATTGACCGTAGATACACCATGTTCGTGAGTTAGAACACCAACTTTACAATCAACAACCCGAGCAGGCTGTCTAGCCTTGACGCAGTCCATGATGAGCTTTTTTTGATTCCGTGTCAGAATATTCTGATTATCAAGGATTCTGTCCTGACCATCTAAGAGTTGGTTTATTTACAGTTGAAAATTTGCAAACTCGACTTTTGAATCGTTCTGAAAACGAATTGAATCCTTGACAGAATCATCAATCCAGGAGTTGTGATCCTTTCTTTCAAGCATCTTCTTTAGAACCAGCTCTTGAATAGACTCACGTCCTTGAGCGTCTTCCTCCATATCAAGATGCACAATCTCTTGAGATTTTGCAGAGTTCTAATTTATAATTTTTGTTAGGGATGGAAAACACAATATAAAAGTAATATATATGTGTATGTAAACAGGAGAAGGAAACTATTTTAGAAACCTTATGAACTCACAAGAGGAGGACGCGAACGTTTGTGGACCGTCAGCACACACAAAGAAAAAAAAAACTTAAACAGAAAAATATACAACATACTTGAGTAATTCTCAATTATTGTCTTTGCACCTCTCAAGTTAGGAACAAGGAAAGGAATACCTGGAATCAGGTGGTAGAGGGAGAAATCCCACTATGATCATTGAGAATTGAGTTGTACATATCATATGACAGTTTGATCCTTGTGTTCTTCACCTTTCTTTGGTTGACATTCATCCCAGAAGAAAAGACACAGCTTGTTTAACATGCATGTCAGAAGGTTTTTTCCGAGGACTAAATATAGGACCTCTTGCTACTGGTTCAAGAGGATCAGGATGGAGAGGGATCCATTTTCTAGACTTAGATTTACCTGAAACAGCCTTATAAACGTAGGGAATACTTTTATCAGCGGCACAAGAATTTATACCAAGAGAATGCACTTGAGCCCTGTGATGATTTCTAGAAAATAGGTCATATTTAAAAGGTTTCCGGTTTTCTGTGGTCACGTGATTCAATGCAGTAGTCGACCGACTATTTATTCCATTGACAGTAGAAAAAAGTAAATTATGAAGTTTAGAAATTTGTTTCCTCCTGGAAAAACAATGGATAGCATAGTGATTCTTTTTCCCACAGAATGTACAGGTTCGTGGATAAGAAGCAAAAATTGGCACATGTTTTAACTTCATAGCCATGTGAGAAGATTGTAAGTTATGTAAACTTTTCTTGACACAATCTTCTTCTGGAGAACATTTCTTCATGTACAGTAATTCATGAGAATTAGTTTGTACAGAAGAGTTTCTCCTTAGGACAGAGTTTTCCTTTTCCAAGGATCTACTTTGTTCCTGAGCTAGAATAAGCGATGCGCTTAGTTTCTCTTTCTCAACACGAAATCTGTTAAGATATGATGAATGTGTCTCGATCAGACGTTTTTCTCTAATCGAGTCCTCCTTGAAAATATTCTCAAGATTACTAATCTTTTCACGCTGTAGAGTTGTTTCTAGGAGAAGTTTATCAATATTCTTAGAGAAGGACTCAATGATGTTATAGAGTTCACATTCTCGATCAAGAGACTTTTCAAATTCATCGATAAGCTGATCATGATCCTGAAAATAAATGATCTCAGTAGAATTTTTTGAAATTCTGGTGAGCTCTATTTCAGCTTTTGCCATAGTGCTCAATGTCTCATCGGAGAGGGAAGTATTATCACATGATGAAACAACCTTTCTACCTCGGGATTCGGAAGAATCATCTAAGGAGTGATCCTTTGAGGTGTTCCCAAGATATTTAGCATAGTCAAAATATTTAGAATGCATCTTGGTATGCGTATATGTCAGAGATAATGTCCTCAGACTCAGATTGCCACAAACACAGACTTGCAAGGTCGAACGTGTTTGCCTTCTCTGATACCAATTGAAAAAGCGGGGGTATAACAACCACACCCAATATTTTAATTAGAAATTTGTATGTACTAACTCTAATATACTTTCTAGAGAATCAACTAGACAGTCAGACTCAATCTAGATAAAAATCATATCAAATAGTTTATATCTCGATCTCTCGATTTGATCTATACTCAAGCAAATAAAAATCTGCGAGTCTTTATCAAATACTAGAGAGATAACTTGGATGGTACCAAAGACCAATATCCAAGTGTCAATCAATTTAAATCAACAACCAAAAGGTCGGATATTCTAATTGATTGAAAAATGCACAACCCGTGATATTTCGATTATATAACAAAATATAATGCGGAAAAAAAATAACACAGACACCAGAATTTTGTTAACGAGGAAACCGCAAATGCAGAAAAACCCTGGGATCTAGTCCAGATTGAACACACATTGTATTAAGCCGCTATAGACACTAGCCTACTCCAAACTAACTTCGGTATGGATTGTAGTTGAATCCCAACCAATCTCACACTGATCCAAGGTACAGTTATGCTCCTACGTCTTTGATCCCAGCAGGATACTACGCACTTGATTCCCTTAGTTGATCTCACCCACAACTAAGAGTTGCTACGAACCAAAGTCGAAGTCTTGATAAACAAATCTGTATCACATAGAAAAGTCCATAGAATTGAATAAATCTGTCTCCCACATAAATACCCAAAAGTTTTGTTCCGTCTTTTGGTAAATCAAGGTGAAAAGGAACCAATCGATAACCCGGACTTATATTACCGAAGAACAGCCTAGTACTATCAATCACCTCACAATAGTCTTAATCGACTCAGCGAAAAAAGATATTGTGGAATCACAAACGATGAGACGAAGATATTTGTGATTACTTTTTATCTTGCCTATCGGAGATAGAAATCTCAAGCCAATTATTATAATTGTACTCGTAAGATAGAAACAGCAAGATCAGATCACACAACTACGATAAAGTAGTATCGGTCTGGCTTCACAATCCCAATGAAGTATTTAAGTCGTTAACCCAGTTTGAGAAAAGAAAACCAGAGGGTTAAAGGAGAATCGACTCTAGATTATACAACTAGTATCACACGTAAAGTGTGGGGATTAGTTTTCCCAATTGCTAGAGTTCTCCCTTATATAGTCTTTCAAATTAGGGTTTGCAATCAGTGTTAGCTTAGTAACAAAGCATTCAATTCTCACCGTTAGATGAAAACCTGATTAGATTCAAGCTAATATCTTTCAACCGTTAGATCGAAAACTTAGCTTGTTACACACAAATGAAATGTACTATTTTGGGTTTATGTAACTGTACCCAAACATGAACATTTGTTGGTTCAACAATAGTTAACCAAATGGTTAGCCATATGAGCACTTTCATATCAACCATCTTCTTCTTCTTCACCATAACTAGTTCAAATGATTCAAATGAACTAGTTAGAGAGTTGTTCAATTGCAAAGAAATCTTATTTACTACACAAGACACAATTGAAGAAAAAACGATTTGATTCACTTGAATCGGTTCATGAACTATATAGCCACGGTTTGCAATTAGCGTTCCTTAGTAAATATGAATAAGTTCACAAATAATCGTTTTCAGATATAACCTACTCAAGTTCGCGGACTGGGTTCGCAGACTTAAGTTCCCGGAAAGAGTTTTCAAACTCCAGCAGATATTCTCGGGTCGAAAACTATCATCAGTTCGCGGACTGAATTTGCTGAGTGAGTTCTCAAACTCCAGCAGATATTCTCGGGTCGAGAACTTCCTCCAGTTCGCGGAATGAGTTTGCAAACTCTTGATCAACAAAGTTCGCAAACTTTGGTTCAAGGAATAAGGACTTATACATATATATGTTTCCACAACAATGCTTATATCCATCAATATTTATATAATCTAAACTCTCATTTCAATCATCGAAACATTCTCAGAGGACATTATATAGTTGTTATTCACAAACCATTTTTCGTCAGAGAAATTTTCAAAGTGATTGAAACATAACATGACTTTCGTCACTAGGTAAAGATGAATTCGGCTAAAGCGAAAGCTTACCAACACATATTTCGTGAAATAGATAGGCGAGATAAACTCGTCTCGAAATAGAAAATGTGTATAATCAAAGTCTATATAGCAAAACGACTTTTCTCTCAAGATAGAAGATAGAGTAGATATACTTTTGAGTGATATATAAGTTCAAGTCTCCACATACCTTTTAGTCGATGAAGATCCACCAGTTCCTTGAGTATTCCTTCGTCTTGTATGATGATCGCCATAGAGTTATTGAGCTCAACTACACTTTCTATCCTAGTCCGACACCTTAGCTATAGTAGACTAGAAATCAAGACTCATAGTTTTGATCACTAACATTGACAAACATGCTTGAGATAGCAACGCATGCAAGTTCAACCGAATGCTCTAACAATATCCTTTTGGTTGTTCAACATAAACTTTTTCTTCCAGTATTCCATTCAATAATGTTGACTTCACATCGATCTGAAAAACCTTCCATTGATTTTGTTCATCCAGAGCAATAATCATGTGAATTGTATCAAGTCTTGCAATAGGTGCAAACACTTCTGTATAATCTATTCCTTGTTTCTGCCTATATCCCTTTTCAACTAATCTTGCTTTAAGATGATCTACTTCACCATCTGATCTGTATTTTTTTTTGTAAACCCATTTAACACCTATAAATTTCTTACTTTTTGGAAGACCAGTAGGTTTCCATGTGGTATTCTTCTCAATTGAGTGTATTTCAGCTTCCATGGCATGTATCCAATCTTTATTTCTAGAATATTCGTCATAAGTTACAGGAGAAAAATTTACCACATCTTCATTTGTATCATCATCATCTCTTGTTAATACATAATCATTCATACATGCTGGTATGACATAATTTCTTCTTGGTGTTGATGTATCTTGTGTGGTGTTGCATCAATTCTTGCTTCTTCTTGATTTTCTACAACATCATTTTGAATATTTTCTTCTTCTTCAGTTGTAACTGGTACTGTTCTGGCAGTTTCTCTTGTTGAAGTAGCTTTCCAATCCCATTCTGAATCTTTTTCAAAAATTACATTACAACTTGTGATCACCTTTCATGTTTCTGTATTAAGCAACTTATATCCTTTGGCTACTGATCTATAACCAACAAGAATACAGTTCTCACTTTTATCATCCAACTTTATTCTAATCTCTTTAGGCACATGTGCATAAGCTGTAATACCCGGTATTTTCAGTTACTTTTCAAGCCGGGTTTTACCCGACATAGGTAATTACCTTTTTATTTGGGTTGTTTTTTTGTTACTTCTTTTACCTTAGTCAAGTTTATGACATTTAAATTTAAATACATGGAAATTCTTCTCCTATAATTTAGTGAAAGATTTGGATAGATATATAAATCACCTAATAATAATTTTAAAATAATAATAAAATGTTGGTATTAACATTAATGGGGGTTATAAACATAATAAGTATAACTACTAATATGGGTTTTATATAAAATTGAAAGAAATGATTTTAGAGAAGGAAAAACTAAAATCTAGGGAGAAGGAGAAGGAGATGGAGTTAGAGTTCTTAGAGAAAAATTATCAAGAGAAACAATAAGAGTTTATAAACAACAAATGGTAGAATGCTAGATCCCTTTTCTCTTTGTGTTTTTGTTTATACTTAATTTTGATTTCGTTTAATTTTACACAGTTAGGTTTCTGAAATTTATGTGTGTAACTATATATATCCGATTGATAATCATCCTTCTATTATTGGTAGATAACATGTTTAGGAATTCTTGGTTAAATCTTAGAATAATCCACCAGCAAATTCACCGTTGAATGTGTTTTATTTAGTTTGTATGTGATTTCAGAATTTTCTGGACAGTTTCATTTTAACATGTTTTTGATTGATTTTGATAACCTTAATGATGTTAAAATGAATTGTGGTCTAAACAAGGATTGTAAATATGTATGACATCTTTCATTGTGCTTTGATTTGACCAATTCCAGGTTAATATGAATTTAAGGTGAATATTTTGGTAATATGATATAATCTGCCCAGTTTTTAGGATTGCAATGTAAATTGAATAATTATCGTTTGAACCGTAGGTTTTGTTTGAAACTTTTGTATGATAAAGTTTGGAATATCCTGGTTGCGTATAATCAAGCTAAACCTTAGTCGAGTTTATACACTATATTATACGAATATAGATTTCTTATATGAAACGATAATATGATTGCTTCTTATGTGAAATGATAGTATGATTGCTAAATTGAGAATTGTTGTGAAATTACAACTTGTTAATGATGTGGTTTATAGCATTAAGATTTACGCTGTATCAGAATATAATTTTATAAATAATTCTTCAGATTGGTGGGAATGAATCGAGGAAACTCGTGCAATTTATCGGAATGACCCCGATAAGCGGATTGGCAGGGTACGAACTGAGAAAACTCGTGCAATTTGTCGGAATGACCCGGATAAGAGGATATGCGGGGCACGGACCGAGGAAACTCGTGCATAAATATAAATGAATGAGTTTTTTTTTAATGGATATACAAGTAAATCCTTGAAGTTGTGTTGAATTATCATGTTGTATGTGCTCTTTGATTGATTGATATTTTTTCGCATGTTTCAAGAAAGGGAGTGCATTCTATTGAGTTTTTATCTCACCCAAATTGAATCTTGTAAATATTAAGGAATGTTGAAATTAAGAAGTTAATTATCTTGTTGATTGTGTGCATATATTTTGTAATTGCCTGACGTGTAATTGTTTGTTAAGAATATTGTTAAAGATGTTTAAAAAGATAATTTTTGTATTTGAATTTAATTGTGCTTGGTGAAACACAATAAACAAAGAAAGAAAAAGTGTATGCAATAATCTCGTTCCGACTTGTAATGCTTCAAGTTCAGATCTTCATATGGGTTTGACCCAAGTTTGGAATTCGGGGTGTTACTAGTTGGTTTCATAGCTCTAGGATTTAGATCTTGAATAAGACGGTAAATGAATTATTTCGTATGTCGCTATGCATGATTGTTTGATTTGATTGCTGCACTGCTTACATTATCATATTGGTGGTGTTTTGGATTTTTTTTAAATAATTCATGTGCATCATGTTAAAAAAACATATATCGGGTAACTTTATCATATTTACAAATATTTAAAAGAGAATAAAAAATAAAATAATTTTTTTGAACTCACCCTAAATCCCACGGTCAATCTCACCAATGTCATGGTCCTGACTTTTCTACTTTTAGTGATTCTCTTTCTTTCTGACATGTTTTTTTTTTTGAAGCATAAACATGTTTTATTGTTTTCTCTTTATTATTTTTTTGGTTTTCTTATTTTAATTAAATCGAAAAAACCAGGAATAAAAATTCCCCAACTCTCTCCAGTTACTCGTACGAATCCACAACAAAGAGTAAGAAAAACTAATTGGCAGGTAAATTGTATACAACTTCTTATAAGATTAGCGAATGAATAAATATGGTTTGTCTTTTATAACAAATCTTTTAGAAAAATAACATTTTTGTAGGGTTTAAAAACAAAATTTTAGTAATCTTAAATCAATTGTATATACGATTTTCATTAAAAGAGAATTGAGGATTTACGTTTTATTTTGAGAATAACCATAGATTATACTATTATACTCAAATTAATTAGTATATAACTTTAATTTTTGGATCTAACTTGATTATAAATGTGTTTACTGTATATGCAATTATGGATGAAAACGAATTGGAGAGTGAGGAATGTGAAAAGTATAGTAGTATATTGGATGTCGATAGTAACCATGGTGATCATATGTAGAGACGAAACTCGGTATGGGGTTCGAAAGTGCTGCTGAATTATTTGGATTTTATAATAATTATGCATACAAGACAAGAATTTTCCATTAAGAAGCGAACATGCAAAAAGCAAAATAAAATACTACTACATGTAAGTTATTCTTGTTCCAAAAAGGAAAAGAATGTTTCAGCTTCAAACACTCCGTTAAATCTCCCTCCAACAGAAAGAACTGGTTGTAAAGCCAAAATTTCAGCGAGACTACGTGTAGAAGATAAATGGATGATTAACGTTGTTGCTCTTCAACATAACCATTTTAAATATCGATATTTGAGAGGTCACAAAAGAATCAACACGTCTACAAAGAAAAAAGTCTTGTCAAAAGACAAAGCAGGAATCAAGATGTGAAAGATCTACAATGCATTAGCAATTGAAGGAGGTGGGCACGTGAACTCTTATATGATGAAAAACTCTGAGGAACATGGTTTCTAGAGAAAGAATTTTAGACCCAGCTCCAAATTGATAGATGCTCCAAACTGATCAGGTCCCGGAGTAACTAGGACAAAAGAAGTTTTTGTTTGTAACTCACCCTTTATATATGTCCTTTTGCAATGGTCGATAAGTTCTCTTTCCAAATATCCCCTACTGACTGTCCAGAATCTAGCGACATAAACAACTGTTGACACTTCAACACAATCGGGTAATACAACTTGCATAACCCGATTGGAAACTGACTGCAGTACAAGGTCTTCTCTCCAACAAGTTCTTTCTTCACACCAGAGTCCCACTCTTAACATATGGCTACAGCCCATCGTGGTCGGCACTTTCGTACGATAATCAGATATCTGTTACAACAAAGATCTTGTTCTGGTATGGCAATCCAATAGTGACAGTCCCATAATGTAAATAATCCACATATGAAAAATCATCGGTAATTATGTAGGTCTCTTTGGAATTTGTATAAACTTTCCTAATTTCTTTGGTTTTTTGATTGTACCAGAAAATTTAAGGAGGTATTGTAACTATGTAAGGATTAAATATAGGATGAATTTTTTTTTATGATACACATTTCCCGTCGAATTTGAAGAACGTTGGAGTGAAATGTTGGAAAAGTATGCAAGCTTGAAAAAAAAATGGTTGAGTAAACTATATAAGGAGAAATATCGATGGGTGCCTTGTTTTATGAAGACCACGTCTCAGAAGCAATTTGCTGAAAAATATGACAATGCATTGAGATACAAAAAGCAAAAGGGTCTTAAAGCAGATGCTAGATCATTTTCTAAAACCATCCCAACCTCAATCTCGTATAAAATGGAGAAACAAACTCAAAAAAAGTTACAACCATGCGAAGTTTAAATAGTTTTGAAATCATTTATTGAAGAAGATATATTGTGATATGATTGGTGTGCAAAATGAAATAACAAATGGAACCATGGTTCAAAAATATAAAATATAAGAAGAAGTTTACTATGCAAAAGCACCAGAAAATGAAGATGATGAATTAGTTTCACCAAATGAATATGTTACTTTAATAGATCGCGAAAATACTACACCAACTGAAAAATATAACTCAGAATCTGAATATGACCCCGAACTAAAACCTGATAGCTATATGTTGATGAAAAAGGTCATATTGAAGGTATGGTTTAAAAACGTTAAATGCAAAATCGATGTAGCTTTTATAGATTTGAATTTCGAGGTATACTTTGCACGCATGAAATCTGCGTGTTACTCCATAATCAAATATATCTAATACCAGAAAATTACACATCAAGAAGATGGAGAAAACATATGACGTTACTACACACAAAGGTCTTAATAAATTCTGATAATTGGCATTTGACTCCTGAAGAGACAAGGAGCTATGTGATTACTTTGTGGAACTTGCGGACGTAGTGTCCAAGGATAGTAATAAGTGCAACGATATCAAGATAGAAGAGGTGAACAATTGATAACAATGGGAAAAATATGTTGAAATAGAAATGAAGTGAACGAAATTGAAAAGTTAAGTGAACCTCCTCATATAAAGAGAAAAGTTCATCCTAGTAAAGAATTTTTGAAGCCTAAACCATACAAAAAAAAATAACGATCAAAGGAAAAAAAAACATTATGGTGACATATTGTTTCTTTCCGTACTATTTTTACTTAAATTCATGATATTCATCAGTTTAATTAGCCTTATTTAAGTTTTGATATCTATTTGTTAGGTATACAAAGTAACCCTTACTCAACAAAGCATTACAAGTAATGTTCATTCATCCAATGGAGATGGAAATACCAGCCTTACCGCAAGAGAACATGGCCAGTTGTTGGTAAGTTTATTTTTTTAAGATAAATAATTATGGTTTCTTTCAATATAGTCTTGCACTTATCTTATAGTAGGATGGTCATGCATATATTATTGAAGTTCATTGAAGTATTACACGTATAACTACTCACATAATACACTAGCAAAGATAATCACAATCTGGAAGAAACTAATGAAACATATCAAAAATAGGGTCTGATTCTTTTTTTCTTTTTCTTAAATAATTACAACACTTTGCTAAACTCCAAAGAATCAAAAACTTTTGCTAAACTCCAAAGAATCGAAAACATAAGAAATATTGTGGAACAGTTTTGGGAACCAAAAAGTTATTTATATGGAAGCGTTAGCAACACTACAACTAGATATGAAATACCATATAACCATTCTAAGAATGTTGCTCATACACATGGAACTCAACCATGGAGAAGTGCGCCTGCTTTTGGATATGGAGTTTTTTCTGGGCATGTTGATAGTGTTGCACCTATTTTTGGACATGCAGTATTTTCTAGGCATGTTGATAGTGTTACGCCTGAATTGGGAGGATATCAACCATGGAAAAGTGCTAATTTAGCGAATGTCTCACCTACGTATGATGGTTCTACCATTTCTTTGCAAGCACATTTGAGTGACTGGTTTACTCAAAGGAAGAATTAGTTGTCAATGGGTTTAATCACAGGCCTCTTTATTTTTCTTTAGGTATTAATAATGTTGTACTAATATCAATCATATTTGGAATTGTTAAAAGTTATTATTGTTTCAGTTAATTTTTTTCCAGTTATTTAAAATTGTTAAATCTTACTGTTGTTCCGTTTTCTAATTATTCAGTGTTGCTCAAATTCTGAAAGCATCTATCTAAAACAATAAAATGCTTATGTATAATGAGAAATATCATTCCTTTATTATACGAATTAAACATTTCATACGCATGATATGCCCTTATCATGTCTGACAACAATGGGACTTTGTGGTTACATTTTCTATTACAAAAAAGTAGTACAAACATGGTATCCACCAGCTTCATCTCATGAGTGTAGAGGTCCTTATAACTCGCTCTGGCCTTCAAATCCATCTCGACCACATCTAGTCAAAACAATGAAAGCTATACATATTATTCACCATGTAATTTCTGGTGAAAGCTCCACATATTAGTCACCATTTAGTTTTTGTATTTACGGTCTCTTGGGATGTTGTTGCTGCTCTACCTGGGTATAGTGAATTCAATTATATTCTGTATAAATTACTGGAATAAGATATAAGAAAACCACATTCAGGGGAAACATCTAACAAAATAACAAATCTGCACATTTGAAGCTTAATTGCATTGATAAAATTAGTATCTTGAATAACATAAAGGTTGGAAAAAAGACTCAAAGTTTGAGCACAAGAATACGCACTTGGATTTCTATTGATTCTTCAGGCGTCAAAAGCATTGTATTTCCATCCACAGGTGACTGTAATAAGTAAAATATCAAAACACTGGTATCCACTATTTATACCATGCTACTATACTAAAATAAAAAAAAGAGACTTGACCCATAAATTAGAAAATTAAAATTCTGAAGGATTCATTTTACATCTACGTATCAAAGATATAAATATGAAGTATATCTTGACATATATTGATTTTATCTAATGCTTTTACTTGTTTGCATCATCGACTTCCCATATCTCTACCATCGTTAGAAACCTGAACTTGCCAGACCTATGCACATACAATCAAATCTCATATAAAACAAAATATTACTTGTGTGCATATATCTTGTTGTAACAGAATTCAAGCATATGTTTTAGACTTAGCTCTCACTCTTGCATGTATAAAAAAAAAAGGCTCACTCTTACAAGTCCTACAACTACTAACATCTTACATATAATAGTTATCGACATACCTATTTGACTACTCAGAATAAAATTATCTAATATTTCCTAACCGATTCTCAGATGACCTTCCATAAGCTGATTAACTAAGCAATATAATTTCTCTTGTATTCCCATTCTTTGTACAATATATTGACCGATTAGTTAGCATATCTACAAATTCTTACTTCACCAGTAATATATCATAATTAATTAATACATGCTTAAAATTCAGTTACCCTAAATTGTGCACAACATCTTAATAATAATTACATTTCATGAAAATTAAAATTGAATATCAATTGTTACCAGACAAGCAAAACAACAAACTTACCCGAAGAAATAGCTTTCAAATCCACCTTCCACCATCTCTCAAATTCTAGTTGAAATTATATTCACTTTTCCCTAGTCCTAGAGCTCATTGAACAATAATCAACCAATAAATTCATAAAATTAATAATCAAGCAGAATCTAATTGGAAAATGAGAAGAACTACTGAAATCCGCAACTGGGAGAATCAATAATTTAGGCGAATCATTGAAATTCCACGTCTTTTTGAGTTCTGATCTCCGAATTATAGTCCCTGATGGAGTATAAGAATATACTCAATACCGAAACTTGCATACGACAATAAAAATCCACCACCATATATAAATTTTTTCCCACCAGCCATCATCTTACTTGTAATTTACAAATATACCCAATTAATTAACTAATTAGCTCAACTTGTTGCTAGACTCCCAACCAGTTTCTTATAATTTTCTTTCATTGTTAAGCAAAATCTTCTTATTAAAATTAACTATTAATTATAAAATTTATAATAAATCCCTTAAAATCCCCAAAGTTTAAAACTCTAACTTCACAAATTTAAGTTACAGTTGGATTAACTGTTGATTATAAACTAAACACCCAATATCAACATATAAGCTTATATTAGTATTTCATCCAATGATACAAATTTTATAAGACATTGTATAATATCAAGTAGTAGTTGAAGAACACAAACGAAATCTGAAATATGATAAAAAATTGTACCTTGTTTAAATTGAATGAGACGATGAGATTCTTCTTATGTTATTTTCCTCCCAGAAAGTTCAAGTTTTAGAATGAAGAGGGTATCAAGTACACCACAATCTTTTCGATATAAACCTATAAGTCTGATACCTTGCGTGATCTAATATAGACAGAGACTATCAAGAGGATACCAAACCACAAGGTATACACTAGATATATAATTTTAATTCGAAATCGAATACATCTATAGGGATCAACCCAAATGTTGGATTAACATATAATGTATTTACTTTTAATTATAACTAAAACAATAATTATAATTTCAGAAAGTAAAATTAAAGACATAAAAAGATTTTGTTAGCGAGGAAATCACAAATGCAGAAAAACACTAGGACCTAGTTCAGAATACTCTCAGAATTAAGCCTCTACACAAAGAACACTACCGTCTTCGTGACAAATTAAACTACTTCTATTTCCCTAGTTCCCTCGGTATCCATGCGCCTACAACCAACATAGCCAACGCGCGTGAATACTAAGATAAAGTCAACTATCTTAAGTTGCTTCAACCGCTATGAAGACTTCAAGCACTCAACTCCTTTTGATCATCTTCTGAACAATAAAGGACTATTCTGTTTCGTAACCACTCTTCTTATCTGAAGAAGTTAATCATAAATATTATAGTTGAGTTCACAAAGGATCTTCCGTTTAATCTAATAAACTCCTTTGTTAGGTAAGATCTACCAAGATCTAGGTTAACAAGTTAATCAGATCTAGGTACACAAACTATCAGATTCGGATACTGAAGAATACCACCAAATGATGATTTTCCAACCTAATACGACTAGAAATAACAAGTCTATCAAAGATAAACCATATCTATTCGGATCCCAGCTGATCAAGTTTGTGCACAAAGTAAATCAAAAAGATACAAAACCGATAAGAAATCTTCTCGTCTTCAACTCTTCAATTTTCTTCTATACCCGCACAACCAAACTAGATTCCAACTTATGATCGATCACTCATAAAACAGATTCTATTAATAATGGGTGATCACAATTCAACGTCAGATCTAAAGACAAATATGAACTACCGCTAATCTTTTGATCTAGTTTGAGTGACCTTATGTCAGAATAGACGGATCTCAAAAATAATCAAACTAGGGGAAATCAAGAGTTAACATCCGTTATCCAATCAAATCAATAATGAAAACCCAAAATAACAATGCAATTCTGGTTTCCCACCAACGATACTAGTAGATGCATCTTGATCCCAAAGAAGTCTTTAAACTAGCGGACATAAGAGATATCGTATAATTAGGTTATTCTCTTGTCCAACATAGTATTACGAATAATACTAATAGTTGGGTACAACAATGACTACAAAAATGAAGTCCGTGCCTCAGGATAAGTTTGTAAGACAAACTTCACTATTTATAGATCAACGTAGTTTGGACACCAAGAAATTTCCATAACCGAAAATATTCTTAAGATTTGCAATAAATCAACTAAATTCGAGTTTGTCTTATTCCAACCAATATCCAACTGTATAACCGAAATCCCTCACGGATACAACTCAATATTAGCTAGCATACAAGATACTTAAATAATATATCTTCAATATCTATGTTTTGATTGATGGAAAATAAAACATATACATTGGAAACTCTCAACAAAAAGATTCTCAAACATTTCGGTTTGGTATCTCACCTTGAGTATCAAAAAATATCTTTGAACAATAAAATATAAGATTTATGCAGGTATTCAAATTACTCATTATGTTGACGTCTTGAACTTTCCAATGTAGCAAACCCAATTTCCAAAACCACATAAACCCTAAAGTGTACGTGACTATAAAAATCGTTTTTGCATGTTGGATACGTTCTACCATGACTCCCAATGTAGGTAGGTATCAGTTCTACCTTGATTCCCATATAGGTTATGATCGATACTACCTTGACTCACAATATAGGTAAGGATCGGTACGACCTTGACTTCCAACTTAGGTAAGGATCGGTTCCACCATGATTCCTAAACATAAGTAGGAATCAGTCATTCTTTAGATCTTCAATGAAAACCGTACCACCAATCCTATTGATTTCTTTCAACTACGAAACAAGTTACTAAGTATACTTCTTTAAACTCATGTAATCAAACATATTTTTCTAGGCATGAAATCAATCCTAAGTTCATTATATATAGTAACAAGTTACAAAGACTATGTATATGTCGTAATTACTCAATTCAAAAGATAAGCATTATACTTCGTAAATCAATAACCTAAGCTGTAAAACTACTTGTATATTCTTCCTTAACACTTTGATCATAATAAGATGATCAAGTCTCTAGATATTCATGTATATATCTTAGCATGTTATGTTTTCAATCTAAAAGAATTGGAAGTAACGATATATAAATGAAAACAAGTCAATTCTTATATTACTAACCTTAAGTAGAAGGATGATGTCTTCGTGATGTCGGTTCGTCTTCGGAATCTTCAGGTCATCAGAGTAATACTTGTATGTCTCAACATTTATATACTTCCTAGTCTAACATAGCAAATTTGACTCTAGTAGTTCTAATAAAACGAATATTGAGTTTTGATACTAGAATATGGTAACCAACCTTGACATACCAACGCTTGGCGGGTTCAACCGAGCAATGCTCTAATAATAAAAAGGTACCGCCGCGACAGAAGATTGGAGAAGAAAGAAGAAGGAGGAAACACAGGAAGCAAAAAAATGAGGAATAAAACACGTCAGAGAATAAAGAGAAACACCAGAAAATAGAATAGTCAAGCCACGTCACTGGTGGGATTGACCATGGGATTTGGGGTGGCCGAAAAGAATTATCATAAATCTTCATACTAATTTTGGTTACATTACTGATCTTATAGGAAATATATTAAATATATTTGTTTCCTGAAAAGAAACAATATTACGAAAGAAATTAAACAGATTTATTTTTGGGATGACCGACCCGAGGGCCCGAAGGGCTCGAAGTGTCCCTTTTATGGTCACTTTTTTGTAAAATGAAACTTAACGCAAATGTGCAATTTGATAAAAAGATTAGATTTGGTGAGGCTTTTTTTGGTGAATCCTTTTCACATAATTCCTTATGTATACTATTTTTCCGTACTTGACGATAGTACCCCTCTATATTTTCCTTCTATTGTAGCTTTCTTAAACGCAAAATTTTTAGAAAATTGAATACACAACTATTATGCAATCAGTAGGGATGTCAACGACACTTATCATAATGGATAGTGGGTCATCCGCTTCCATTACGTTAGGAATTATCGGGTATCCGATATCTAATAATTTCCAACGGAAATCTGAAATTCAATTTCGATTCCGTTACGTTGGACTTATCGGATATCAGATATTTTTTCGATAAATTCCGGTATCTCACAGAAAACAGAAATACCTGATATTCAGACATAATTTCATCTAAAAACAACCAAGTTATCAGTTCTAAATCCATGCCACACAAAATAAAAACATACAAATGTTCCAAATGGACCATATTACATGTTCAGATGTTCTTGCAAAATAAAAAACAAAGAAACTTCATGTTCTTGCAAAAGAAAAGACAAAAAAATTCCTTCTCCATGTGTTGCAGCCCTAGTGCAACTGCTAACTTCTTATTCCTTAGTCCTTAAACATCTTCAAAGAAAATCAAAAGTGTTAATTTAGTTAGCAATGACAGTGCAATAAAGATAAAAATAAATGAAAGAAAAGGAGGAAAGGAAAGTTACAAACTTACCAGTAATACAACTATCAATGTTATTTAGATCTGGAAGCTAACCACCCAAGCAAAACAATGCATTAACAGTTTCAAGAGCTCATGAACTCCAGTGACTTGTAAGTACCCTAACACCAATACTGAACATTGATTCTGATGCTACACTTGTCACTGGAAAAACCAATACATTTCTTGCAATCTTTGCAAGAGTTGGGTACTTAAGAGAATGATTCTTCCACCAACTCAATATATCAAACCTCATTTCTTCAGTGGTTGTGCCTCTAGGAAGAACTGGTTCATCTAAGTATTTCTCCAACTCTGACTTCTGAACCTCAAACACACTGTTTTCAATTATAAACTCATCACAACCAAAACCAGTTGTTGTTGTAAAAATATCAAATCCAGCTGTTGTTGAACTCATTTCACTAGATGAATTATCAAAATAATCTGGATCTGTAGTATTGGATTTCATAATAAGAGAAAAATGCGTTGAGTGATATCTGAAATTTGTTATAGTGACTTTCATAGTTGTGCACACCATGTACTCTCTTAAGAACAAACTCTACCCATCTAGCCTTATACTTAGGATATAAAACAACTCCAATGCCCATGAATAGGTTACTTTCTTTCCAATAGCTATCAAACTTTCCCCTAATATTCAATCCTATCTCTCTGATATAATCATGTTTACTATTTTCTTATTCCTTAATGCATTTATTAACCTCTTGCACCCCATTATACTACAAATTTGTTGTGGGATACTTAATGCTTGTAAATTTGGTTGAAATGGCATCAAATAATTACAAACATTCACAGATATGTATTCCTTGTCGCCACTCCTAAGAATTTGGTAGTATAGTGAAGTCAGTATCCAAATTAGTAAGTCTAACAAATGCTTGTCTCAAAACAATTGAATCCTTAAGCATATTAAAGGTGGAGTTTCATCCGATATCCACATCTAAATTAACAGACCTTCCAACAAGCTTAGCTTGGGTCATGGCATTTGCAAACCTCTATTTTCTAGTCTGACTTGACCTAACATACTTCAAACACTCTCTAATTGCATCTATAAGTCGAGCAACTACTTTCATTCCACATAATACAATTAAATGCAATACATGATTGCTATATCTCATTTAGAACAATCCACCCTCAAGAACTAGACAATCCTTTACATCAAGCAAACTCTTCAAATTTGCCATCATAACATCATTGGATCTAGCATTGTCAGCAGGTACATCAAAAAACTTATTATCTATGTTCCACTATGGAGCTACTGATTTCACAAAATTCGCTAGAACTTCTCCAATATGTGGTGATGGCACTAAAATGTATGCTAGTGTTTTCTTAATCAATTTCCAATCATCATCTATGTAATGCATTGTCACATAATAATAACCATCTTTTGTATGTTTACATGACCACATATCTGCTATTAAACTACATTTAGGTGTTATTGTATCAAATTGTTCTTGTAATTGCAGTTTGAACTCAGCAAAAATTTTCATGATATCATCCCTAACGGTATTCCTAGTGTAAAGCTTAGCAGCAGGATTCAGAGACTTAACAATCTCTCTAAAATATGGATGCTCAACTATACAGATTGGACAACCATGCTTAGCAATCATCTTGGCAAAAAGTATCCTAGTAGCGTCAGCATCATATTTCTAATTATCTAACTTAGTTTGTGCATTACCTATTTCGATTGCAGTAATCTTTCTTTATCCAGGTTTATTCACTGGCTTTTCTTTGCAGGTAGCTAGATGAGACCTCAAGCAGCTGGTTCGTTGGCTACTTGGTGCTTCAATTCCCCTCTTACAATGTTTGCATTCAACCAATATTATCCCAACTTCCTTCCATTTGGTCCTTTCTTCTTTCCAAGTACTCTCTCAAATTCATGTCATACATCATACCTTGTTGAATGTAGTTTTTTATTTTCTTCAGCTAAAAGAGGATCTCCCTCTTTTTCTTCTTCTCTGGGACAAATCGCAAGTGTAACAACAACACGTGTTAAGTTAATTTCTGAAACTTGACCACTTTCATGTTGTTGTAATTGAGATGTATTTGAGGGATTTATTGATGAACCAACATGATTAGTTTGTTCTTTTTCTTTGGGACATGATTAATTTCAAAAATCTATAAGATGTCCTAGTTTCAGAAATCCTAAATTGAAAATTGAGTTTTTAAGATCGAAATTGAATTCAAACAAATAGAAGAAGAAAACCCTAGTTTAATCACACATGATTGGATTAGAGAACAACATGATTTTCACTGAATTGAGAAGATAATGAGTTTTCGGTAGGGGAGGTGAGTTTTTTTTTTTTCCTCTCTTTTGTGTCGACTGAATTAAAAGAGAATGAGTTTTCCGCGAAGGGTATATGCTAGGTAAAGGAATTTGCAGTGCAATATACACGTTGTTGGATATAATCCTAACGGAAACTCCCTTAACCGGCACCGTTACGTTAACACAGAAATATCCGATACGTTATCGAAAACGGATATTCGATAACCGTTATGTCGGATATTAATCTATCGGATTCCGGATATCCGGAAATGACTATCGGATATCCATTGACAACCCTAGAAATCAGGAAAAGTGATACATTCACTCCGTGTCAGGAAAAGTGATACTTTCACCCCGTTTCAGGAAAAGTGATACTTCCACCCCGAGTCGGGTTAAGTCATACTTCCACTCTGTGTCAGGAGAAGTGATACTTTCAATCCTTGTCAGGAAAAATGATAATTTCCCCCCCTTTATGGAAAAGTGAGACTTTCACCCCGTGTCAGGAAAAGTGATACTTTCACCCCGTTTCTGGAAAAGTGATACTTTCACCTCGTATCAGGAAAAGTGATAATTTCATCCAATTTCAGGAAAAGTGATACTTCATTTTCAATTTGGCCTATTTTTAAAAAAAAATGAAACTGTGAAAATATATCTTTTTTCTGAAATGGAGGTAGTATATGCCTGAAAATATCATTCCAACAAAAAAAAGGTGCATAATGAATTATGGAGCTATAACAAAGGATGCATAACACTTTATACAGTCGTATTTTGGTTCATGTGCAGCCATTAGAAACGATGTATATATCTCAAAAATAACATTCCAACAAAAAAAGGATGTATAAAGCGTTATGCAACCAGTGGTGTTTCATTTTTTTTTCTTTCTGGTCGACCCTCCCCACCGTAGCAGCGGTGTTCTAATTTTATATATGTAGATACTTGTAAAGATTTCGGATTGGGTTCTATTAAAAATGATTTTATATTTATAAAAACATTAAGAGTATATTTAATGTTTTAATAAGAAAATCAAGAATACAAAACAAAGCTTGGCTAAGTTAGGCTAGATAAAGAGCGGGAGAGATTTGTCTAGGAGGGATAAATCTACGACCGTGGTTTTTTCAACTAACCATTATAAATACTTTATTAATTAGTGTCATATTAATTGCTCATGATGAACGATTAATTAATTATTTATCATAAATATTCATTTAATGAGTCTAATAAGTACATATTTTATTAATAAATAAGTTTATTAAAAACAATGTATATTGATCGGTAAAGAATTTGATGCTGGCGAGTTTCAAACTCAGATAACTGGTATCATCACCCAATGACTTTTACCATTGTACTACAGTGACCCCGGTCATTAAAAATTATATTTTAATGGTGGTAGCGAAAAAAGCAGTGGGTGGTGGAAACAGTGGCAGGTATTTGTGAGTGGTGGAGGTGGTAACATTACTGGTGGTGGAAAAAATAATGGGTGTGGCCGGTTTTTACGTACGGTGGTGTATGTTAGTGAATAGTAGTGGACAATAATAGTTTTGTGTCTTTACAAAACGGGAAACATTGTATTGTGATGGATGTAGTTGGCAGTTTTTAGCACAACTGGTAAGGACAAAACACAAATATTTTGAGGAGGATACTAAATCATATAAGACAATATGATCATGACCGCTGGATCACCCAAATGGGATCCCATCTATTTATAGTAGCCAATCGAATAAATCACGGTTTTTAGTATTAAATAAAATTGATAACATTTCCAGAATACAAAACAAAGTTTGGAAAAGTTAGGCTAGATAAAGAACGATAAAATTTATACTTGCAGAACATAAATCTACCGTTATAAATGATCACGTTTAATTAAAAGTTAATAATAAATGTTCAATTGATATTTCATAAATGTTTCTTTAATTAATAAAATGAATGTATTTTTGTTGATACATAATAAACTTATTAACCATATCAGTGAGAATTAATGGTGGTTGTGATGGTGGGAAGTGGTGGGGATAATGGTGGTGGGTATTAGGTATTGGTGAGACTGGTGGAGTGGTGAAGGTAATGTGGTGGTGGAAGAAGTAGTGGAAGTAGGGTGAGAAAAAAGGTCCTAAGATAGGTAAATTAAGCACTAATGGTGGTTGTGATGGTGAGCGGTGGTGGTGGGTATTGGTGAGACTGGTGGAGTGATGACGATAATGTGGTGGTGGAAGATGTAGTGGTAGTATGGTGAGAAAAGGTGTCCTAAGATAGGTAATTATTTAGTCACTGATAGTCACATTTTTGTTTCTGAATTGTCCTCAGTGTCTCTATCGCTGGTGCTTGATTTTGTACTTATTATGGTGTTTTTATGTTTGTGTAGGTGTTTTTGGAGAAATACACTTGTGTGGAAAAAGTTACTCGAAAAGTGATTTTTGCACTCCCGGAGGACACTCGCTAAACGGGCCCCTACTGTGGATAAGGGGAACCCACTTGCTATTCGCACCCAAGAATTGTTGAATGTACCCCGGATTGCTAAAGGGACGCTGGATTTGGATAAGGGGCAGTCATCTTCTTCATTTGAATTTTGGCGGGAAATTGTGTTCAATGACAGAATTTAGGGTTTGTGATTTGGACGTGTTTTAGGCGGATTCAATCGCTGAAACTTCTTGGGACGACTGTATTGGACTGAACAGAGATACTTTGCTCTCCGGAATCTAAAGAGCTGGGCTAGATAATCCTCTTGAGGCTAAACAGGGGAGGATAGTTGTTCTCGGGTTTTTGAAGATGTTATGTGGATAATCAATCACCGAAATTGATTGGGATGGACTTATTCAACTTTAAAAGACTGGTATGATGGGTTAACTCGTCTGAATTGGGATGGATAATCGGATTTAAGGAAAACAGGGTTCACGGGTTTTTGGCCGTTCACCTGCGTATTCCCTGGAAGAGATTTGCGAGAGATTTTTTTTGATTTATTCGCTTATATTGTTTGGTAATGACCTGTTTCAGTCAAACAGGGGTGGTACTTGTGTTAGTTTCCATAAAAAGGGAGATTTCGTGAAACAGGGAAAGCAAGTTATTCTCGGGATATTCCATGCTGTATCTGGCAAGTTTGTGTGAGGCTGCAGCATGCTATTCATCTTCAGGGAGGTGTTTTTACAGATTTGGAGTGATTTTACACATTCAGGCGCGTGAGAAATGGAAGAATCAGGTATTATTCCCTTAACAGGCCGTGAATAATAATATGAGTTATGACGAGATTATTTGGAGTTATGAGGAATTATTCTTGATCCAAAGGTGTATAAATAGGCTTATGGAGTCACAGAATGGGGGATGGAGAGTTAGGAGAAGAAACAGAGCGTAAAATAGGAAGTTGTAGAGTTTCTCTGCTGCTACATGAAGAAGAAAACACGAAGAACATTGCACTATCCAAGAAAGTCGTAAACCACTGTCGTATTTCGCTTCAATTGCAACAGTTTTTCAGCGACTGCACAACAGTCACTGCTGCACTTTCCTTTCATCGTTCCTAGCAACAGTTGATCTGCAACGTTTATTTTGCGTTGCAGTTTTATGTTTTATTGTATTTTCACGTCTTGTAAGCACCTTTGAGCAATAAAAAAAATATTCTTTTGAGCGTGTTTCCAACATGAGAAGTTAAACCCAACATTGGGACAACGGAGGAAGCTGAATTTCGCCATTGGGGTAACTTAATTAATTGTTTATTTACTATTTGCATTGATTTTTAATGAACTATGATTTCTATTAACTACTCGTGACTTTATTTGATGGAGCAAGCTTAGTTCTAGGTAATTTTGATGCGCCATGCTTATGACCTACGTGCAATATTTTATGAAATCTACTTTGGCAAATAATAGAGTTGATATTTCCTTTGTTTTGAGTTATAAATGTCTACAATTAATTTTTGAACCCCATGAACATGAAAAACAATGGAATCCTGAGTCCCGGCCTCTCTTCATCCTGTCACCATATTTGTATATATTTTCCTTATTTTCTTTTAAAATCTTAAAACAAATTCTCAACAAGTCTGAGTGAACGACAACCTTATTTACCACTATCTATAATTTGATCAATTTTTGGCGTCGCCGACACGAATTTGTTTTTAGGTTTTATTTTATTTGTTATTTTTTACGTGTTTTGGTATTTTTGTTTGCTTTCAGATTTGGAGCTAAGCTAAAGGAAAAGAAAAAGTGCTGAAAAGAAGGGAAAAGCCCAAAAAAGAAAGAAAAGAGAAATCCAAAAGGAGTGAAGAAGAAGATTTTGTAAATAATTTTATTTTTATTTTTTTAGAAACTGTAATTAAGGTTTTTATTTTCGGACATTTTTTTTTCTTCTTTTCTTTTGGACATTGAACATTGGACTTTATTTTTAAACCCTACGGAAGGGTAGTTTTAAATAAACTGTTTGCAGAGAAGGACGGCGATTACGATATCGCCTCGGACCCTCGGGTTCGTACATGACATAGGAGTCGTGGCCCGAGTCGACTTCAACGGTTCATCCCCCGTCTGGAACGAGAGATAAGAATTCTAATCACCCGTGAATCCCCTGTCAGCGGGTTTACTGGATGATTTCGTATGCATATATGTTGAGGACCTGAAATCAGATTTAATTTTCTAGTAAAGGGAAAGGCCTAGCCAAATCAAGATAAGGACTCGGATTTCATCACTGTTTCCTTCTTGCCCGCCTTAGGAACACGTAACCTACGCGAACCTAAGCCTTAAAATTTGGACTAGAACGAGACCGATAGGGTAACGATCTTATTAGGAAAGTCGTTCGGAAAATATTGGTTACTCTTTCGAGCATACTTTGAAGTTCATGATGGTTTCTGTGAGTTGAACACACCGCCTTGTAACGCCGGTGAGGCCTTGGGTATCAAAGCTCCACTGAGCTTCCCTCGCTCTATTCAACTTACTTTAACTCGGACTGATTCCAGAGAGGTTTGCTCAGAATGTGACGAGTTCCTTTTCGAAAGAATAAAAGTTGGTCTAGAAACAATCCAAGGGAGCTATCATGCTTTTGTTTGCTAGATAAAATAGGCTTGTTGTGGTCGAGTCAACCTTCTTTGTGTTTGTTTAGAATTCCCTTGCAGTTAGGATGTCGAACTGGTATAGACAATACAATGATTATTCGACTGAGCAACATGAACATTATTCTTTTTATGACCATAATGTGAATAGTGGTTGGGAACACCAAACTTTTGAAGGTTATGGCTCATACCATGGTGATCTCAATTACTATTCACATGAATACCGGTCATACGAGCAAAATTCCTATAATTCCTCTTCTCTAGATGAGGCACGTAAGATACTTGAGTCAACGCGTAAGTTACATGAGTCAACACATAAGTCAGCGGACACATATGACTTAGTTATAAACGAAAGAACTGTAACAATTAGTGAACCTTCTTTAGAATACTACCTCAAGAAGTTAGCCGAGTCAACACGTGAGTTTGCTGAGTCAACACATCGGCTTGAGTTAGAGATGGAAGAAAGAATTGCTCGAATTACACTAAATTGCTCGAATTACACAGAATTGCCAATACATTGCTTCAAAAATCAACCTTGAAAGTGAGGAAATTTTTTATTTACATAATCAAGATGACAAGGATAGAATTGGAAGCAATACTTTAGATGAGGTTCAACCAATTTCATGTTATTATGATTATGATGAAGATAGTGCTGATGAAGAATCTGAAATATTTAGGCATAGTGATCAGGAATTTGTTACTCCAATTGAGCTTGATAATGATAATGATATTTCTGGTTCAAATCCCGATAATTTTAATTATTATCCACCTATTCAAAAGGACGGGGATTTGATTAGATATAATACCGTTTTAGACGAAGTTGTACTTCCTTTTGATTACGAAGCCAATGATGGTTTAGAGGAACGAGTTTATTTTGAGTCTAGCGATTTAGAACCAACAGTCTTAGACAAAGAAAGTGAACTCGTAAAAATGAGTGAGGATGCACCTGATTACAACTTAGAAGAATCAATTGGCCATTTTTAGGAATCTAATGATTTAGGAATTAGGGAAGTTGTGACCAGTCTACCTAAAGACACTGAAAACTCTAAGTTTGGGGGTGATTATCACTTTCATGATGCGTTACCTTTAACTCTTAAGTTCCCTCGTGTAGGACTTGACATTTTTTCCTCAACCATCTTACAAGATTATCTTCATACACTTTTTCCTGAACCTGGTTGTGTCCATAAGAGATCTCAGTTGTTAGAAACCCATCCTCTGGTTGATGTGGTTAAACCAGGCTATGATACCAAGATTGACTTTGTTTTCCCACCAAAAACTTTTCTTCCAATTGTGGGAACATATGATTTTCAGATGTGTCAGTTATTAAGTTTCGAGACTAAACCTAATTACTTTAAGAAAATAGGGTCGACACATTTTCTTAAGGAATACCACCTCTTTCATTGTGGTCAGCTGTGTGAGTCAAATCTGATTGACTCAGAGGATCCCCAATTATTCCGGATTTTGTTATGCGTTTCTAAGTTCTTGTTGAGTATTTCCAGACTCTTCAGCCTGATCTTCAGAATACCTTTGATGAAATCCAACCGATGAAATCTTTTTATTTAGACCCTTTTATAGAGCCTGAACCTAAACCACAACTAGATTTAGTTGTCTTAAACAAGGGTATGTTTGATGCCTTCTTGGATTGTTGTAGTTTCCTCTTCTTGTGGTTAGAACTTTTTAATCCAGATGACCCACAGTTATTCCGTCTACTGCATTACGATTATATGAGGTGATTAATTCCTTCCGATGTCTGGATGGAGACTTTAAACTTAGCACTTCTGGGGAGGTAACCCAATCTCATGCAACACGATAATATATTTCCTTAACGCTTTTGCTTCGAGTGGTAACAGTTTCTCCTTGTTCATGCTTTTAATTTTATCTTTAGAACATTGAGGAAAATGTTAGATTTAAGTTTGGGGGTGGGGAACAACTTTTTTAGTTGCATTTTTGAAACTTATAGCATCACATAGTATCCGGTTAGCTAAGTTTACATATGTTTTTTTACCGAAAAGATGGAAATTGGAATTGCTAGGGATAACATTCTTCTGAGACATTAGAGAAAAAGACATTGAGATCTTTGACATTCAGGAGAGAACTTGTTCCTTTTAGAGGGTAATCGTGATGGACCTAACCATCCATGATGGAAAGGCAAGTAGGTCAGAAGGAAATACTAGAAAAAAAAAGCAACCCCACAATGTAGTCTTAGTTACTGGATTACGACTCTCTCTTAGTATAAACTTTCATCATTAACAAGCGGAGCGACATAAAAATCTATTAAGAAAGTTGAAGACGTTTAAGGTTTAGAAGCACCAATAGTAAAGAATAATTCTAAAAATCAAAGTTGAAGATTGAATTACAAGAGCAAAGAAAACCAAACGATATACGTTGTTGAAGTTCATGATACCAAGACATTACAAGTTGTGAAGATCCAAGTTCTAAAGTCCTTCTCTAATGGCCATGTAAATTGTTGTCTTTGTTTCAAAAAAAAAAAATGTACATTTAAATTTTGTTTAATAAGGCCATAGGGAAGTAGAAATCTATATGGAAGTTTCAAGCAAGAAATCAAAGAGAAGAATTAATTATCAGGGTTCTATGAGGTTCGATAGTTTATCATCAACAGTTGAAGCCGAAGAAGACGTTGTTTCTACTGAGCACTATGAGAGAGTCGAAGAGAGATCCATATTGGTTGCTTTGTTAGTCCGCTTTCCATCTGGCACAAGATATTTCTAGCACTGGTTCAACTCATCACACGTAATTACTCCAGCTGTGTAGCAGATGTCCCTTTCATTTTTATCTCTCTCCTAATCTTATCCATCTGTAAAGCGGACGCATCTTACAATGTTTATCTAGTTGTGTAGCAGATATCTCTTTATCTAGCAGTGTTGCGGATGTGTCTCCCCTATTCTTTGTTCAGCTTTAGAGCCGGCACCTTTAATTTCTCTGGCATTCTAGTTACTTGGAGATAGGTTGAGAATCTGTATGTCCTCATAGCTCTTTGGATACTTGTGACCAATTAGAAGTCTTGGTTTTGTGGGTACAACTCTGGTAAACCCTCCCGAGACTATATCTCGGTCACAAGGGCCACCTAGTGAGTTAGGCTTTAATTTTTATTAGTTTTGCTCGAGGACTAGCAAATAATAGGTTTGGGGTATTTGATAGACACATTTTTGTGTCTGAATTGTCCTCAATGTCTCTATTGCTAGTGCTTGATTTTGGTACTTATTATGGTGTTTTTATGTTTGTGTAGGTGTTTTTGGAGAAATATACTTGTGTGGAAAAAGTTGCTCGAAAAGTGGTTTTTGCACCCCGGAGGACACTCGCTAAACGGACCCCTACTTTGGATAAGGGGCAGCTTAATTACTAAGGGGCACTCACTTGCTATTCGCACCCAAGAATTGTTGAATGTACCCTGGATTGCTAAAGGGACGCTGGATTTGGATAAGGGGAAGTTATCTTCTTCATTTGAATTTTGGAGGGATTTTCAATGGAAGAATTTAGGGTTTGTGATTTGAACGTGTTTTCGGTGGATTCAATCGCTGAAAGTTCTTGGGACGACTGTATTGGACTGAACATAGATGGTATGTTCTCCGGAATCGAAAGAGATGGGCTAGATAATCCTCTTGAGGCTAAACAGAGGAGGATAGTTGTTCTCGGGTTTTTGAAGATGTTTTGTGGATAATCAATCACCGAAATTGATTGGGCTGGACTTATTCAACTTAAAAAGGACTGGTATGATGGGTTAACTCGTCTGAATTGGGATGGATAATCAGATTTAAGGAAAACAGGGTTCACGGGTTTTTGGTTGTTCACCTGCGTATTCCCTGGAAGAGATTTGCGAGAGATTTTGTTTAATTTATTCGCTTATATTGTTTGGTAATGACCTGTTTCAGTCAAACAGGGGTGGTACTTGTGTTAGTTTCCATAAAAAAGGGAGATTTCGTGAAACAGGGCAAGCAAGTTATTCTCGGGATATTCCATGCTGTATCTGGCAAGTTTGCGTGAGGCTGCAGCGTGCTATTCATCTTCAGGGAGGTGTTTTTACAGATTTGGAGTGATTTTACACATTCAGGCGCGTGAGAAATGGAAGAATCGGGAATTATTCCCTTAACAGGCCGTGAAGAATAATATGAGTTATGACGAGATTATTTGGAGTTATGAGGAATTATTCTTGATCCAAAGGTGTATAAATAGGATTATGGAGTCACAAAATGGGGGATGGAGAGTTAGGAGAAGAAAGAGAGCGTAAAATAGGAAGTTGCAGAGTTTCTCTGCTGCTGCATGAAGAAGAAAACACGAAGAACATTGCATTATCCAAGACAATCGTAAACCACTGTCGTATTTTCCTTCAATTGCAACAGTTTTTCAGCGACTGCACAACAACCACTGCTGCACTTTCCTTTCATCGTTCCTAGCAACAGTTGATCTGCAACGTTTATTTGTGTTGCAGTTTTCTGTTTTATTGTATTTTCACGTCTTGTAAGCACCTTTGAGCAATAAAAAAATTCTTTTGAGCGAGTTTCCAACATGAGGAGTTAAACCCGACATTGGGACAACGGAACAAGCTGGATTTCACCATTGGGGTAACTTAATTAATTGTTTATTTACTATTTGCATTGATTTTCAATGAATTATGATTTCTATTAACTACTCGTGACTTTGTTTGATGGAGCATGCTTAGTTCTAGGTAATTTTGATGCGCCATGCTTATGACCTACGTGTAATATTTTATGAAATCTACTTTGGCAAATAATAGAGTTGATATTTCCTTTGTTTTGAGTTATAAATGTCTACAATTAATTTTTAAACCCCATGAACATGAAAAACAGTGGAATCCTGAGTCTCAGCCTCTCTTCATCCTGTCACCAGATTTGTATATATTTTCCTTATTTTCCTTATTTTCTTTTCTAAAATCTTAAAACAAATTCTCAACAAGTCTGAGTGAACGACAACCTTATTTACCACTATCTAAAATTTGATCAATTTTTGGCGCCGCCGACGTGGATTTGTTTTTAGGTTTTATTTTATTTGTTATTTTTTACGTGTTTTAGTATTTTTGTTTGCTTTCAAATTTGGAGCTAAGCCAAAGGAAAAGAGAAAATGCTGAAAAGAAGGGAAAAGCCCAAAAAGGAAAGAAAAGAGAAATCCAAAAGGAGTTAAGAAGAAGATTTTGTAAATAATTTTATTTTTATTTTTTTAAAAACTGTAATTAAGGTTTTTATTTTTGGACATTTTTTTTTCTTCTTTTCTTTTGGACATTGAACATTGGACTTTATTTTTAAAACCCTACGGAAGGGTAGTTTTAAATAAATTGTTTACAGAGAAGGACGGTGATTACGATATCGCCTCGGCCCCTCGGGTTCGTACATGACATAGGAGTCGTGGCCCGAGTCGACTTCAACGGTTCATCCCCCGTCTAGAACGGGAGATAAGAATTCTAAACACCCGTGAATCCCCTGTCAGCGGGTTTACTGGATGATTTCGTATGCATATATGTTGAGGACCTGAAATCAGATTTAATTTTCTAATAAAGGGCAAGGCCTGGCCAAATCAAGATAAGGACTCAGATTTCATCACCGTTTCCTTCTTGCCCGCCTTAGGAACACGTAACCTACGCGAACTTAAGCCTTAAAATTTGGACTAGAACGAGACCGATAGGGTAACGAGCTTATTAGGAAAGTCGTTCGGAAAATATTGGTTACTCTTTTGAGCATACTTTGATGTTCATGATGGTTTATGTGAGTTGAACACGCCATCTGTAACGCCGGTGAGGCCTTGGGTATCAAAGCTCCACTGAGCTTCCCTCGTCTCTATTCAACTTACTTTAATCGGATTGATTCCAGAGAGGTTTGCTCAGATTGTAACGAATTCCTTTTCGAAAGAATAAAAGCTGGTCTAGAAACAATCTAAGGGAGCTATCATGCTTTTGTTTGCTAGATAAAATAGGCTTGTTGTGGTCGAGTCAGCCTTCTTTGTGCTTGTTTAGAATTCCCTTGCAGTTAGGATGTCGAACTGGTATAGCCAATACAATGATTATTCGACTGAGCAACATGAACATTATTTTTTTTATGAACATAATGTGAATAGTGGTTGGGAACACCAAACTTTTGAAGGTTAAGGCCCATACCATGGTGAACTCAATTACTATTCACATGAATACCGGTCATACGAGCAAAATTCCTATAATTCCTCTTCTCTAGATGAGGCATGTAAGATACTCGAGTCAACGCGTAAGTTACACGAGTCAACACATAAGTCAGCGGACACAGATGACTTAGTTATAGACGAAAGAACTGTAACAATTAGTAAACCTTCTTTAGAAGATTACCTCAAGAAGTTAGCTGAGTCAACATGTAAGTTAACTGAGTCAACACGTGAGTTTGCTGAGTCAACACGTAGGCTTGAGTTAGAGATGGATGAAAGAATTGCTCGAATTACACTGAATTGCCAATACATTGCTTCAAAAATCAACCTTGAAAGTGAGGAAAATTTTTATTTACATAATCAATATGACAAGGATAGAATTGGAAGCAATACTTTGGATGAGGTTCAACCATTTTCATGTAATTATGATTATGATGAGGATAGTGCTGATGAAGAATCTGAAATATTTAGGCATAGTGATCAAGAATTTGTTACTCCAATTGAGCTTGATAATGATATTTCTGGTTCAAATCCCGATAATTTTAATTATTATCCACTTATTCAAAAGGACGGGAATTTGACTAGAGATAATATTGTTTTAGACGATGTTGTACTTCCTTTTGATCACGAAGCCAATGATGGTTTAGAGGAACAAGTTTATTTTGAGTCTAGCGATTTAGAAACAACAGTCTTAGACAAAGAAAGTGAACTCGTAAAAATGAGTGAGGGTGCACCTGATTACAACTTAGAAGAATCAATTGACCATTTTCAGGAATCTAATGATTTAGGAATTAGGGAAGTTATGACCAGTCTACCTATAGACACTGAAAACTCTAAGTTTGGGGGTGATTATCACTTTCATGATGCCTTACCTTTAACTCTTAAGTTCCCTCGTGTAGGACTTGACATTTGTGCCTCAACCATCTTACAAGATTATCTTCATACACTTTTTACTGAACCTGGTTGTGTCCATAAGAGACCTCAGTTGTTAGAAACCCATCCTCTGGTTGATGTGGTTAACCCAGGCTATGATACCAAGATTGACTTTGTTTTCCCACCAAAAACTTTTCTTCCAATTGTAGGAACATATAATTTTCAGATGTGTCGGTTATTAAGTTCTGAGACTAAACCTAATTACTTTAGGAAAATAGGGTCGACACATTTTCTTAAGGAAGACCACCTCTTTCATTGTGGTCAGCTGTGTGAGTCAAATCTGATTGACTCAGAGGATCCCCAATTATTCAAGGTTTTGTTATGCGCTTCTAAGTTCTTAGTTGAGTATTTCCAGACTCTTCAGCCTGATCTTCAGAATACCTTGAGGAAATCCAATCCATGACCCTTTTATAGAGCCTGAACCTGAACCACAACTAGATGTAGTTATCTTAAACAGGGGTATGTTCGATATCTTCTTGGAATTTTTTAGTTTCCTCTTCTTGTGGTTATCACTTTTTGATCCAGATGACCCACAGTTATTCCGGCTACTGCTTTATTATTATATGAGGTGATTAATTCCTTCCGATGTCTGGCTGAAGACTTTAAACTTAGCACTTCTTGGGAGGTCACCCAATCTCATGCAACACGGTAATATCTTTCCTTAACGCTTTTGCTTCGAGTGGTAACAGTTTCTCCTTGTTCATGATTTTAATTTTATCTATATAACATTGATGACAATGTTAGATTTAAGTTTGGGGGTGGGGAAGAACTTTTTAGTTGCATTTTTGAAACTTCTAGCATCACATAGTATCCGGTTAACTAAGTTTACATACGGTTTTTCACCGAAAAGATGGAAATTGGAATTGCTGGGGATAACATTCTTCTGAGACATTAGAGAAAAATACATTGAGATCTTTGACATTCAGAAGAGAACTTGTTCCTTTTAGAGGGTAACCGTGATGGACCTAACCATCCATGATGGAAAAGCAAGTAGGCCAGAAGAAAATGCCAGAAAAACAAAGCAACCTCACAATGTAGTCTTAGTTACTGGATTACGACTCTCTCTCAGTAGAAACTTATCATCATCAACAAGCGGAGCGACATAAAATCTATGTAGAAAGTTGAAGACGTTTAAGGTTTAGAAGCAACAATAGAAAAGAATAATTCAAAAAATCAAAGTTGAAGATTGAATTACAAGAGCAAAGAAAATCAAACGATATACGTTGTCGAAGTTCATGATACCAAGACATTACAAGTTGTGAAGATCTAAGTTCTAAAGTCCTTCTCTAATGGCCATGTAAATTCTTGTCTTTGTTTCAAAAAAAAAATATAAAAAAAATGTACATTTAAATTTTGTTTAATAAGGCCATAGGGAATTAGAAATCTATAAGGAAGTTTCAAGCAAGAAATCAAAGAGAAGAATTAATTGTCAGGGTTCTATGAGGTTCGATAGTTTATCATCAACAGTTGAAGCCGAAGAAGACGTTGTTTCTACTAAGCACTATGAGAGAGTCGAAGAGAGATGCATATTGGTTGCTTTGTTAGTCCTCTTTCCATCTGGCACAAGATCTTTCTAGCACTGGTTCAACTTATCACACGTAATTACTCCAGATGTGTAGCAGATGTCCCTCTCATTTTTATCTCTCTCCTAATCTTATCCAGCTGTAAAGCGGACGCATCTTACAATGTTTATCTAGCTGTGTAGCAGATATCTCTTTATCTAGTAGTGTTGCGGATGTGTCTCCCCTATTCTTTGTTCAGCTTTAGAGCCGGCACCTTTAATTTCTCTGGCATTCTAGTTACTTGGAGATAGGTTGAGAATCTGTATGTCCTCATAGCTCTTTGGATACTTGTGACCAATTAGAAGTCTTGGTTTTGTGGGTACACCTCTGTTAAACCCTCCCGAGACTATATCTCGGTCACTAGGACCACCTAGTGAGTTAGGCTTTAATTTTTATTAGTTTTGCTCGAGGACTAGCAAATAATAGGTTTGGGGTATTTGATAGACACATTTTTGTGTCTGAATTGTCCTCAATGTCTCTATTGCTAGTGCTTGATTTTGGTACTTATTATGGTGTTTTTATGTTTGTGTAGGTGTTTTTGGAGAAATATACTTGTGTGGAAAAAGTTGCTCGAAAAGTGGTTTTTGCACCCCGGAGGACACTCGCTAAACGGACTCCTACTTTGGATAAGGGGCAGCTTAATTACTAAGGGGCACCCACTTGCTATTCGCACCCAAGAATTGCTGAATGTACCCTGGATTGCTAAAAGGACGCTGGATTTGGATAAGGGGCAGTCATCTTCTTCATTTGAATTTTGGCGGGAAATTATGTTCAATGGAAGAATTTAGGGTTTGTGATTTGGACGTGTTTTAGGCGGATTCAATCGCTGAAACTTCTTGGGACGACTGTATTGGACTGAACAGAGATGGTATGTTCTCCGGAATCGAAAAAGCTGGGCTAGATAATCCTCTTGAGGCTAAACAGGGGAGGATAGTTGTTCTCGGGTTTTTGAAGATGTTCTGTGGATAATCAATCACCGAAATTGATTGGGATGGACTTATTCAACTTAAAAAGGACTGGTATGATGGGTTAACTCGTCTGTATTGGGATGGATAATTGGATTTAAGGAAAACAGGGGTCACGGGTTTTTGGCCGTTCACCTGCGTATTCCCTGGAAGAGATTTGCGAGAGATTTTGTTTGATTTATTCGCTTATATTGTTTGGTAATGACCTGTTTCAGTCAAACAGGGGTGGTACTTGTGTTAGTTTCCATAAAAAAGGGAGATTTCGTGAAACATGGAAAGCAAGTTATTCTCGGGATATTCCATGCTGTATCTGGAAAGTTTGTGTGAGGCTGCAGCGTGCTATTCATCTTCAGGGAGGTGTTTTTACAGATTTGGAGTGATTTTACACATTCAGGCGCGTGAGAAATGGAAGAATCAAGAATTATTCCCTTAACAGGCCGTGAAGAATAATATGAGTTATGACGAGATTATTTGGAGTTATGAGGAATTATTCTTGATCCAAAGGTGTATAAATAGGCTTATGGAGTCACAGAATGGGGGATGGAGAGTTAGGAGAAGAAAGAGAGCGTAGAATAGGAAGTTGCAGAGTTTCTCTGCTGCTGCATGAAGAAGAAAACACGAAGAACATTGCACTATCCAAGATAGTCGTAAACCACTGTCGTATTTCCCTTCAATTGCAAAAGTTTTCAACAACTGCACAACAGTCACTGCTGCACTTTCCTTTCATCGTTCCTAGCAACAGTTGATCTGCAACGTTTATTTGCGTTGCAGTTTTCTATTTTATTGTATTTTCACGTCTTGTAAGCACCTTTGAGCAATAAAAATAATTCTTTTGAGCGTGTTTCCAACATGAGGAGTTAAACCCAACATTGGGACAATGGAGGAAGATGGATTTCACCATTGGGGTAACTTAATTAATTGTTTATTTACTATTTGCATTGATTTTTAATGAATTGTGATTTCTATTAACTACTCGTGACTTTGTTTGATGGAGAATGCTTAGTTTTAGGTAATTTTGATGCGCCATGCTTATGACCTACGTGTAATATTTTATGAAATCTACTTTGGCAAATAATAGAGTTGATATTTCCTTTGTTTTGAGTTATAAATGTCTACAATTAATTTTTGAACCCCATGAACATGAAAAACAGTGGAATTCTGAGTCCTAGCCTCTCTTCATCCTGTCACCATATTTGTATATATTTTCCTTATTTTCTTTTAAAATCTTAAAACAAATTCTCAACAAATCTGAGTTAACGACAACCTTATTTACCACTACCTAAAATTTGATCAGTCACTCTTGGTTAATTTTTCTTTATTTTGTTTTAATTTGATTTTAGTTTTCAAATTACTATTTTTATTATTTTTAAAAATTAAAACAATTCTTAAAGGCCATATTTTTCCAAAAAAGAAGATGTTTTGATTTTAAGATTTACCGGGTCGGGGGAAGGAATAAAAATGAAACCCATTAAAAAATTGACCAAACACAAGGCTACGCGCGAAATAATTGTAATCGGTTCAGTTTCTCACATCTCTCTTTATTCCCCTTTTTTTTGTCATGGTTTCTGTTTCTGTCATTATTCCTCCCAAACTACATGAGATTATGTAAGGCTACGCGTGAATTAATTATAATCGATTTAGTTTCTCACATCTCTCTTTATTCCCCCCTTTTTTGTCATGATTTCTGTTTTTATCATTTCTCCCTAACTTCGTGTAATTATGTATGCTTAAGAAATAGTTCATGATAATAGGTAAAGGGACGAGAAAAGAAATGGATCAAGAATAAAATATTATTATAAATTTTAGGAAAATGAATAAACACAAATCTATGTAAATTGGGAACCCAACAAGTTATATCAAAGAGAAAGATTAAATTATAATGCTAACAAATTTTGCAAGATTAATCTAATTGATTTTAAAGTAATTTTAGGTTTTTTTAGTTTTGTTACAAATTTGGTGAATGACCTTTGATGATATTCTTTGAAGTAGTGAACGAAGTAATGTTCTACTGCCCATAGGATTTGCTCTAATGATTAACTACATTTGTACCAAAGGGTTGTATGACTTACATACACACTATTAAAATATTCGATGATAAGGACATGTTTATTAACCAACTCCTCAAAACATTTATACCTGGATCGATATGCTCGATTCTTCTGAGACAATTACAACATGTATGAATCGATGGATATATTTGAAACACATATCCTTGCTCGGGCCGTTACGGCACGGGCTGAGACCTAGTATGTCAAAAAAATAGAAGTAGACAATTATCTTAAAACATACCAAAATAGAATAGAAGATAGATAAAAAAGACGAAAGGAGTAATATTTATAGTGGAGTTTACACTTGTATATAACCCATCATGGTGTGTATGGTTGCAGAGTTCACAATTTCGAGGAATTTATAATCCTGTGAGGTTAGAAATCCCGGAATTCATGCATATCCTTCATGTATCTGGTGACTTAGTTAAAATTCCTAAGATTCATAGAACTCCCTTGCTTTAAATTCATGTATTGTTTGACATCAACCTTAGAATTTTAAAATTGTAACATATGATATTTTAGGTTAAAAAAAGTGGGTCCATAAATCTCTTGACAAGTTTCCCACCAAAACTTAAGTTAGAAAGGTCAGACTCTATATGAAGGATTTGATGGAAAAGTAATTCCCATAAAAAAAACGTGATTCCAAGAGATTGGGGAAACCAAATGTATCGAGAGAAATACAACCCCCGCCAAATCTATGAATTTGTAAATCCCCAAATTAAAATTTTGCATCCAAATCTCACCTTTATAGCAAAATCTTAGATTGAAAAAATACATTTTTTTTTTGAAAATTCGACAAACACCCCTAAATCAAAGCCACGTTTGGATTGATTTTTTTCACGAAAAGCATTTGCTAAAAAATTGGTAACAAAATTTTCAAGAGCAAGATGTTTGGTACATATTTTTCAAAATGTTTTTCTCAAAAAAAAAAAAAAAAAAAACAAAAAAAAAAAAAAAAGCATTTTCATTTTGAGCAAATTTTAAAAGCTACAAAATTTATTTATTCCATAACAGTTTGTATATTATATTTTACCAAATGCTTGGCCACTTTATTTCAACAACACAACACAACACAACCTAACACAAAATAAAAACAGTTTTCTAATGAAGGCTATTATTGGAATGTCACATTCCAATAGAGGGGCATCACCTAATAGGACAAAAACGGGTCACCCATAGGTAATATCAAAAATCCCTTATCTCAAATAATTTTGTGATGACTAAAAAATCCTTATTTAGTTAATTTTAATTTAATTAGATAATAATTAAAATTAATGAATTTTGCTGTATACTTGGTGAATTCTGGGACAAAGTTTTTGTGGGAAGAAAAACTAGAGAGAAGAAAAAAAATATTTAGTCAATCACACTAGCCGTAAAATAATCCAAACCTGGACGTAAAATCACTTCTACGGTTGGAATGAAAAGGAACCTGGACGTAAAATGAGATTATACGGTTGGAACTATCCAAACCTGGACGTAGTTCATTCCAACCTGGACGAAAAATGAGCTTCTACGGTTGGAACTATCCAAAACTGGACGTAAAACTACATGCAAATAAAATTCTACGGTTGGAATTAATCCAAACCTGGTCGTGATTTCTTCATAACCACTTTTACGGTTGGAATTAATCCAAACCTGGCCGTAAAACTATATGCAAATAAAATTTCTACGGTTGGAATTAATCCAAACCTGGCGTGATTTCTTCTACGGTTTTTAAGTTTTTATTTTAGTTAAAGGATAATCTAGACATTTTGTATATGTGTTAGGATATCCCATCCAAGTGAAGCCCCTCTATTAAAGTGTGACACCAAGGTATTGAAAGCGTGAAGCGGAGCGTGAAGCGTTTTTCATTTTTAGGAAACGATGCGTATGTCGAAGCGTGAAGCGTCGCTTCATGATTGATGTTTGAAGCGGATGTTTTCTTATAAATAAATTAGTTGTAACTAGTAACTATAAATTTATTAGGAAGATAATATCTATATACATTTTATATAAGTAATTTTTATTAAAAACAAAGCGTGTGTACACCAGTTCAACCTACTCCAGACGAGTGGGAGGTGGGGCATTCAATTCCCCCTTAAAAATTCATACTTTTCTTTTAAAAGTTTTAAAAATTAGGTAAAATTTTTAAAGTTTCATGAAAGATGCGCTACACATGACCGTTTCGGAGCGAAATGCTGAAATTTGAAGGGAAACGTGAAGTGAAGCGTATACTCTGAAGCGTGAAGCGTACGCTTCATGAAAGATGCGCTTCACATGACCGCTTCGAAGCGAAATGCTAAAATTTGAAGCGAAGCGTACGCTCCGATACGTGAAGCGTACGCTTTTAAAAACCACGTGTGACAGCCCAATGATAGGCTTCTCTTAAAACCTGAGCGCAATACCAATTTTGCTCGCCTCATATCAATAGAGAAGGGGGAATGCCTCGTATTAGGATCAGACGACAGTTTCTAAAAAATAATTGCAAAAAGTCGGTACCCCTGTAGGTCAAGCAGCGAACCACAAAAAGGTTGTTACTTAAAAGTGAGGTTGGTATTTAGCAAATAATAAGGTGTCGAGAATCAAAATCCTAGTTATGGTAAAGTAGTTTTTATATAAATACCGATACGTGAATGGAAATTCTCACTTTATTTGTTTTGAATTCAATGGATAGCAGCAGCAGCACTTACTTCTCAGATCTTCCTCAAAACCAAATTCTGAACAAGAGATTGAAGAAAAACGACGAAAATTAGCAAAATATCGAGATTCTCCCGGAAGAAATTGTGTTGGAGTTCCTCTACAGGGTTCCAGTTAAGCCTCTATTGAGATCCAGTCTCGTCTGCAAGCACTGGTACAATTCTATCAATAAAGATCCAACCTTTACATCTTCTCATTTTATTGAGTACTCCCAGAAACATCCCCATCTCATCCTTCATTTTCTCAACAGAAACAAAAACAATACTAATACTAATAATAGTAATAGTAATAAAGTAGAATATTTCCACAGCTTCTTCGATTTGGACAAAGATAATAATAATCAATCTGTTTATATTGTTGATTGGAATCAAAATTTAGTCACTTATATCAAATCTAAAGTGGATCTAGTTGGTTATTGCAATGGTTTGATTTGTCTTTCTGAAAGATGTCCTGTAATTAGTAAAGTTTGGATATGGAATACTGCTAGGAACGAATCGCTACTCATATTTCCTCCGGTCAATGACAGTGACTCCGGGGCTTATGGTGTCGTAAATTATGGATTTGGTTTTGATTCTATAACAAAGGAATATAAGGTTGTATACATTACTTATTCAGCGACAGTTCGTTCCTTTAAGTGCCTTGTTCTTACATTAGGACGGGGAACTATCTCGTGGAGTGAGGTCGTGGCTCCAGAGGTTGTGGTATCTAGGTGCTTTAAATCAGCTGTATATACTTCTCATAACGGAGCATCAACTCTTTCTTGGAGGACAGCTGATATTAACGTGCTGCTCTCTTTTGACCTCCATGACGAGACATTTAATGTAATTCGAGTCCCAGTAGAGTGTGAAAGCACTAAAGATGAGTATCCATTAGTTGAGCTTGTGGAAGTCAGGGGATTTTTAGGTCTGCTCCGTTTAGAAAGCTTAATACCGAGGGGTGGTAATAGTAGGAGTACTGGCGATCGTTATCATCCTGTACATGAAGAAAGTAATACTTGGAAAATGGTCCATTTGTATATATTACAAGACAAAGTCAACCAAGTATGGAATAAGCAGCAGAAGTTTGATCTTACTCCACATTTTCTTCCTTGCAGTATGAACTCTCGTTTTGCTAGTTTCTCTGATCAGATTTTACTTTTTTGGATAGACAGCAAGGGTCTTCAGTTTTTCAATCTACACAAGAAACATCTTAAGGTGGTAGAGTCTCTCGCTGCGCATGTTTCAGTAAATAATCAGGGCCCTGAATCAGTTTCTTCTCAAGATTTCCGGCTAACCTATCATGTTGAGAACCTATGTTCTTTGCAATCCTTATTGCCTCAATCAGCATACAGATCAGACTCAACTTGTATACATCAAATTTTAAAGCAACATTACAGTGTTGTTCGAAGAAACCTGCCAAAGACAGTGGGAGGGTACCTAACTTTGTATGGTCGAGCACCAAGCAACATGTACTATATCTTTGAGTAGGTTTTCTTACGGTCTAGTTGTTTATTATTTATTCTGTCAAGATTCACTTCTCTATTTCTGCTTGATCTCTGATGTCAATGCTCTTATGTTTGAACCTGGTATCCAGTGACATACAAGATTATAGTCCAGCCATTTGACCGTGATCTCATTATTTTATCAGTACAATATGCATCTTTCTTTTTTGTTCTCTAAGTCTTCAGTTTGGATGGTACTACAGCCTACATGTCACTGGTTGATTCATCTTGCACCTGATAACATTGTAACACATGAAGCAAGATATTATTATTAATTTGAAAGAAAACTTCTTTTTAGAGGTAGTTGTTAGATATTACATGGTTCCGTTACATATAGTTAGGGGTTAAAGATGATTTGGTGGTAAAGGAGGATATTAGATTTACACGGCAAAAGGCTGTGATAAAAGAAAAGGAGAGAGGAAACTCTATTCATGGCAATAGTCGGCATCCTTATCTGACTTAGTACTTTGTGAGTCAGACATGAGGAGGCTGATTAGATTTGCATTTACATATTAGCACAAGACGTATTGGAGGTGCTGGTTTTTCATATTATTCAAGAGAAGCGGACGAGTTCAGCAGCAGTCAGGCTGAAAAGTGAGGGTCCTCAGGTACTAAATATGAAGATGATGCATGAGATACTGAAGGTTAGTTTCTCGATGATATGATTCATCTTTACAATTTCTGTCTTTCACTTAATTCCTCATCGTAGAATTTAGCCAGGTTGTAGTTGATGGTTTAGTAGTTGTTGTCTTGTAGTTAGTAATAGTATTACCAGTTAGTGAATTCATTGAGATTCTTGGCTTGTTTTGCATGCTACTAGATTCACAGGTAAAGCAATACCTATAAACATTTGTATAGTAGGATCGCTATTGAAGTCTCCGATAGTTGCATAAATTTAATCACGTAGAGTTAGAATTCTTTTTTGAATAGCTAATAAGTTTTCCAAGCTTATTTGTCTATGTGTATTCTTCTTCTATGTTGCCAGAGAAAAATTGGTTTGTTGATAATCTGACTGTCGGGGGATATCTTCTTTTTTTTGTACAGGGCAGTCAGCTACAAGGTTGCTCAGAGCACTACCAAAAGAAACAATTAGAGCCCTAAAACACTGCAAACAAGCTATATCATGCACCAGCTGCCAGTAATACTACATACCAGGCATCGGTTATGTTTCTTCTGTGTCAATAGGCAGGTGCGTAAAGTTACTAAAGTATAGTTGGAAGTTCGGGAAATTGCGTTGTAGAAAGAATACCATAAATTAGCTGAGTCACATGCAGCAGCTTTCATCCTCATGGTCAGTTCTCAAACATTATGCTGTTGGTACCCGTGAGAAATTACTGCATTGTACTTAGGTTTTATCTAATCCAGTTTTGCTGCTAGATGTTGGGGTGGAGTAACTCTTTGTCTTTGTCCCATCTATACCTGCGTGATTCCGTAACTCTTCAGGATGCATTTAAGCGTTTTAGTCATATAGTTCGAAACTAATAAAAACTCAATGCTCATATCTCAAACCCACAAAACTAGAATCACTCTTGTATGGTTTCTTTTGAAGCTAGAACAGAATTGCTTCATTCTCTATGATTGCCTATTAACTCAATGCACCAATTCCTAAATATGGGACGCGAGAGGGTTTGGTAGTGATAGTGTATTGCTAAAAAGCGGCTAGTGAAAGTTTTTTTTACCTTGATAGACAGATAAATGAATGTTTCCATCTAAATACTACTTGGATTCTGTATTTGTTTGTAAGGGAATAAATACTGTGTCTTGATGTTCAACCCCTCAGATTTGTTGGTTTGGCCATCCGTTTCTGTCTTTTGTTCATCCCATAGTGGGATCAAAGTCAACCAATCTTGGATTTGTTCATCCCGTAGGACTTGCCCCTATGAAACTATATATGTTCTTGGTGTTGCCCTTCTGTTGATCTTGCTAAATCTTAATTTTTATTTGCTTATGCTTCTCGTGATCTAATTTCGATTTGAATCTTGCAGGTGTAAGTAGATATGGAGGACAGAACTATAGTCTCGAAGACGGAAAGGAAGGAAATCATCGTCTGAGCAAGAGCAAGAGTGATTGTACAGCAAAGGAAAGAACAAAAATTTCTTGCGGACTCCTGCGGATCCTTGATCAAGAGCTGAGAGATTGGATAACAAGGAAGGAATATGAACTTCTTGCAAGCTATGAACAAGAGGCTGCCCTGAAAAGTTGGGTAACATTCGAGATTTTTGTGCATTAGACATTAGTACCACAAGTAATGATATGAGAGATAAGCAGACCCTGAGTGTTTTAAGATATTCTTTTGTGGTTAAGAGAAACAATATCTAGAGCTCACCAACACAATCAAGCAGAAGAGGATTTCCATAAATTTCGCTGCCTAAGGTAGTATGTTGCTTAACATTCTATGTTCAAAACAATATTTTCTCCTCTGCTGTGATCTCTCTGACTTCTTAAGTTCAGGGTAATTTTGTTTATTCTTATCAGGGAAGTAGTGGTGATCAGTGTTGTTGGTTCAGATGGTAGTTGCATTTGTAACCGGAGTGAAACAACGAAAAGCATAGAAGTATTGTAATCCTGTAAGACGTAAGTGTTTTGTAGAGTAACCTTAATTAGGAATTTGAATTGAAATATATGATAGTTCTCTCCTTTTCATTTCTCATTTTCATGTTAATTCATGTTACCATATTAAACTTCCATTTGTTAGGTTGAAAATTGTTTCTAAGCATTATATTTTAACTGAACATGAAGTTGAATTATTTTTGATGTCATGTTTCTAAAGTCGTTGGTGTTTGTATAGGCTTGTCAGTTCTTAGCGCAAATTGATAGCGGAGAAGTAGGTGGAGAGATGAACTAGGCTGCTGGGATCCAGGTAGCTCAATTGGCTCTTAGACATCGACAAAACAAAAAGCAGCAACAGAGAATTATAGTTGGTGCTGGAAGGTAACCTTGTTTACATCCCTATTGGTTTTGGAGTTCTGCAGTCTTGCGACTTTTCCTGCTTATATTTACAGTGTTTATTATTTTATGTGCTCCAGTCCAGTGAAATTTATTGGAAACATTAGGAAAGAAGCTGAAAAAGAATATTGTTGACCGTGACATTGGAAACAACAGGAAAGAAGCTGAAAGAGAATAGTGTTGACATTGATGATTTTGGTGAAGAAGGTGATGAGAAGCCATAAAAGCTTGAATCTCTCCCTGCTTCGGTCAACAATAGGGATAGTAGTCGCACCGTTCATGTTTCCGCTCGTCCTTAACGCTCCCTCTGATGCCCTCTTCAGGTACCTCTCTTAATTTCTTATGCAGATTTCTGCTTCTTGTTCTGCTTCGTCTAAACTGACATTTCGTTTTGGGTTGCAGCGCACTCACATTCACTGGGGACAGGGAAGCTGGGAAGGAGTTAGGAGAGGTTTTACAGCAGCAGCGACGGCATCTGGTGGTGGTTATGATTTTGGTGTGGATCCAGACTTAAATCCTGAGCTTGCTCTTGCTCTTAGAGTTTCCATGGAAGAAGAGAGAGCAAGACAAGAAGCTGGTGCTAAGAAGACAGCAGATGAAGCTGCTGAACAAGGAGGGGAATCGTCCACAAGATGCAACAATGTCTGAAGATGTCGGATCCATGGCTGCTGGTGACGTTAAAGGAGAGGTGATTAAATGGTTAGTCTTCTGTCTTAACATCAAGATCTACCATTCTTTTCCACAACCTGTATTCTGCTGGTTTTGCATTTGGAAAGTGAATGCCTTTGTCCGCATGCAGTAGGTGTATAACAAAAGCTAAATGACTATATTGGCTTTAAAATGTGAACTGAATGTGGTATGAAAATATGTGCTGTAGCCTTGGGTTTCAATATGTGCCGTTTAGATGGTGCCGGAGAAGGCGAAGGCAGATGCAGCTGGCTCTCCATCAATTGACATTATTGTAGATATTGAACTTACAGAAGTTAATTTGTACTGTGTGGCAAGTTTTGCTTTAATTTGTCCAACAAACATGTGATATGAAACAACATCAAAAGTTTCCTTCTAAAATGAGCTCTACTTTCTCTCCTCTACCGGTATTTCCTTCTTCTCCTACTAACTTCCTGCTTCTCCCTTGTCTGTTTCCTCCAACGGTCGGCTCAACGGCTAGTTTTCGCCGGATGCACCTACCGGAATTCAACCAATGATGCCCAAAACTCACTCCAATCAGTGCTACTGCAACTACATCGATCAAAATCAAAGCACTCTTACAAGGAATACAATCTTACCAGCAATCACTCAAGATGGGAAGATGAAAATCAAAATCAAAGCACTCTTACAAGGAATACAATCTTACCAGCAATCACTCAAGATGAGAAGATGAAAATCGACTCGAGAATCACAAGTAACTCAAACTTTGGTGAAATCACAAAATTCACAGCAATCACAAACATCACACACATCACATACAGTACCCTCATCACTTACATCACTGAAATCACTACTGCTTTCCAAATCACTTCTGGTACCACCTCTGTCACTCAAATCATCACTGGTACTTCTACTGTCCCTCAAATCACCTCCCCTGCCAGCTTGGAACCTAGACTTCTGAGGAGTTCCAGCTACTATAACCCAAATCTCAACCCAGCCAAAGATGTCAATTTGAATCTATTCTGGTTTGGCTCATCTGGGAGCTTCTTAACTTTTGTTATTGATAAATTCAACCCGCAAACCTACACTACCAACCTTCATAGTATGCTGCTCTCAAGAATTGTTGGAAAGGGTAATCCAAAGCACTACAAAGTTAGACCCCCTTTCAGAGATCAACTCACTTTCCTGGTCATGGTTAAGCATCTAGTAAGAGAAGATTCCAAAGCCTTCTTTACCAATCTGCTTATCTTTATGGAGACTGAAAATTGTTCTGGTATGTTACCTCACCTCTTTTTTCTAGATATCAGCTTTTGTCTACCTATTCCTTCAGGTAACGGAAACCCTCATTTTGCTAATCTAAGGCTCATAACCTACATGTTATCTAGTAAGCAAACCCATCACAAAATTCAGAAAAACCTCTCCACTATACCCATCCCACATCTCTACCCTGCAATTCAGCATACAAACCCTGATAAAACCAATCAATATGATAAAATACAAATCATAGATAATTAGAAAATTAAGAACACAAATTCAAACATATCATCCAATAAAACAACCCACAACCACATATATTCAACCACATACTTAAACATTGTTTTCACAACTAGCATTTTTGCCACCAAGTTGTCAAAAAACCATTGTCTGGAGCATTACCATAAAACCCCTCACAAAGCTAAAAATGAAAATACTTACACCACCAAAGCTTTGGAGATGTTCACCTCATGTCCCTACCTCTGGTGCATCTCCAGATCCCCTTGCAACCTCTCTTGCTCTTTTCTGTACAGCTGCAGGTACCTCTTCATTAGCTTCTGGTGCAGGTGCTCTCCTTGGAACGGAATAGCTCCCACCATCTCTTGGCTGGGCCATAGGCAGCACCTCATCCTCTGCAATCTCATGTGGCTCTGTAATCTCCCCGGGACCAAAAATTGCTATGTCATAAACATCCTCAGCCAGCTGCCGCATCTCAGGGGCCAACATAAAAATGTTGGGGAACACCACAGATTCATTGGGGAGGAGGAATGAATCATTTTCATGGATCCTAGCCTTGCTTGCCTCTGGAACTGGAGCAGAAAAAATCCCTGCCTAGCACCACCACATACTATCTGCTGATCAGCAACAAGAACCACTCCTTCATTAATGACGAAGCAACCTTTGTCAGGATGCAAAGCATACAATACCCATCCATGGCCTCTTATTCAGGAACTAAGAACACTGAAAATACAGACAAACTTGTGAAGCAAATGAACTCTTCTCTTAACATACCTGAGGATCTATTCCCAAAAGTTTTCATAAACCAAGAAAATGTCTTACCAAAGAAAAAGGAAGACTGGAAATGGGTTTTCATTGGAAGGTATTGCAGCACAATTTCAAATAAAACAAAAGTTATATCCAGATTCATTAACAACAACTGGGAGCTTCGAAGGAATGCAGATGTCTCTTTATGGAAGAAGAGAAGGAATTACTACTCAATCAGGCTGAACAGTATTGAGGACTACAAAGTGTTCAGAAAAGGAGGAACAAGAGGCATCTTTGACAAGCTTATAGTACTCACTGAAGTTCCAGCCTCAGGACCTGACTTCATTGATGAAACAAACTTCTAAAAAGTCTGGATCTGGACTCTGGTGAAAAGAATCCTAACTCACTTCATACCTGACATAAGAAATCTAATCAGACCAGCTGGTATCTATCAAGACTCAAATAAAGCCTATGGAAGAGATGATGATGAGAAGAATCTTGAAGTTATCCTCACCATAGATGTAACCAGAGCCTTAAAGTATGGTATTGATGCCTATGAGGATGCTAATACCTCATACTGGTTGGAACTTGCCTATGCTCTCACTGGTACAACCTTTTGCAAAGTTTGTAATATCCTTGACCATCCTGGCCCTCTATGCATTGAAGAAAAAGAGGATACTCAGAAAACTCCCACTAACCAGTACACCTCCACCTCCAGGAATCTTTACCCATCTACATCCACCACCCCTTCCTCTTCTAATACCAGCAACACTCCAACCAGTACCCCCAACAAACCACCCCATATCCGTCATTGTACTGATAAGGCTGCTGCAGAAGAGTTTGCAATCAAAATGAGAATTGCTCAACAAAAAATCCTTATACAAAACTCTACTGAGGAACTTGATGGATCTCCACAATATCTAATCTTCCAAGCTGGTTTAGATCAGCCAATCACTGGAGACACACCTACTACCAACCCTGAGGTTGTTGCCTGCCAAAAGAAACACAAGAAGCTTGTGGAAAGCAGCAGGAACAAGGAGTCTACTATGAAAAAGAAAGGAAACATTAAGGCTGCTGCAAGAAAGAAATCTACAACCAATTCCAACCCAATTAATTTAGAAGAAACAATTGACCCTACCACCATCTTCCCAAAACTCAACAATACCAATCATCACATCAGCACAAACACCACTTTAAATAATACCCTCAATAACCTTCCCACCCTAGATGATATTCAACAACAGATAATGGAGGATTTTAACAACTAGAAAAAACTCCTCTGGGAAAGAAGAAAATGAGAATTTAAGCTCAAAGGAGTTGATGCTGAACATCATCCTCAGCTGGTTGATCCCAATAGAAAGCTGTATAACTTGCCTATATATCCTGATCACCGAGCTTTGCAATGGAATCGGAATCAACCAGCAAAAAGGAGTAATGTGCAAACTACCCAAATGGAAGAGGACCATCTGACTGAAGGAACTACTAGCAATCTGGAAGGAGTCAACCCTTTTACCACCTCTCAGGTAAAACTCACTCAACCCTGCATTCTCCTTTATCATAATGTCATGCTTGCCTCATTCATAATGCTCAAAATTATTTGGACCGAACTAGACTTACTTGCTAGAAGTTTCATCACATCTTTTCTAGGTTACATAATCACCATTTTTAGTTATCCAATCATATCCTACTTCTGGCAATTTTACTCCATCATAGCTTGGAACTGTCAAGCCATAGGACAAGCTAATACTAGTAGGCACCTAAATACAATGCTAAACAAACATAATCCTGATATTTTCTTCTTATCTGAAATTAAACAACAGTCTAGAAATCTTAAGAGAATCCTAGGTAACATAGGTGTCACCAATTTTTGGTTTGTTGAACCTAAGGGTAAAGCCAAAACAGCTGGAGGCTTAGCTCTTGCCTGGAAAACTAATCTAGATGTTACCGTTGAGGACTTCTCAGACCACCATATTAGTGCCATCATCCACCCTTTGCATGGAGACCCTTGGTTATTTACTGGTTATTATGGAAACCCTTATACTACCTGTGAAAAGCTCAATTCTTGGAAGATGATTGAAGATACTTGTGCTTCTTATTCTTTGCCTTGGTTAATCATGGGTGACTTCAACTTTGTCCTTCATGAGCATGAGAAATATAGTCAACATCCTATAGATCAAGCTGAAGCTGATATTTTATTGGACAAAATTGAAGAAGCTAATCTTACAGACTTGAGCTACACTGAATGTCCCTTCACCTGGACCAACAGAAGAACTGGTATCCAACTCATAGAGCAGATATTAGATAGAGGTCTAGCTAATGAATCTTGGCTGGAGCTTCAACCCAATGTTACCATCTCCAACCTCACAGCCATTGGATCTGATCATAACCCTATCATTCTCAACACCAACCCTTCCTGGAATACAGACTGTAAAAGCATCATAGCTGAGTGTTGGAAGGCCCAACACAAAGGCTCTCTAGTCATAAAAATAGCCAGGAAACTCAGAGATGTGAAAGTTAGATTAAAGAAATGGAATAAAGAAGTATATGGTAATATCAAGACCAACTTGGAAAAAAGCATACAACATCTGGATTGGACAACCAAATATCAATTCAACTCTACAAGGGGAAAGGATATTAAAGAAGCAAGACTTCAGGTGGAGCATTGGCAGCAGGTACAAGAATCCTTCTGGAAGACTAAGAGCAGAGATCAACATATCAAACTTGGGGACATAAATACTGGTTACTTCCACCCTGCAGCTAAAAAAAGATATAGAAGAAACAAAATTGGCTCCATACAAAAGGAGGATGGTACTTGGATCCATGACAACAGTGAGATCACCCAGACTTTCACAACTCACTTTGCCAACATGGCAACTGCTGAAACCATTACTATCAACCCCTTCATCATAAACCTCATCCCCACCACCATAACTTATCAAGAGAATCAAAACCTAACTAGAATTCCTGAGGCTCTGGAAATCAAAAATATAGTTTTCAGCATGGCTGGAGAAAAAGCCCCAGGCCCTAATGGTTTCCCCCCAAACTTCTTTCAAGCTAACTGGGACATTGTTGGAGAAGATATCACAATCATGGTTCAAAAATTCTTCACCTCTGGATACATCCTAAAAGAAATGAACTCAACCTTCATATCCCTCATTCCCAAAATTGAAAACCCCACTACCCCATCTCACTTCAGACCCATCTCCCTGTGCAATACCACCTACAAAATCATTTCTAAACTTCTTGCCCAAAGACTGAAACCCATGTTACCTAAAATAATATCCCCATTCCAATTTGCCTTTATCCATGGAAGACAAATCTCTGACAACATTACCATAGCTCATGAAATAATTCACCACATGAACACTAGAAGAGGGAAAAAAGGGAGCAATGGCACTATGAGCATAAAAATATACACGGCCAAATCTTTTGACAGAGTCAATTGGGAATTCCTGCTACAAGTTTTATCTCAAATGGGATTCAGTTCCCAATGGTATAACTTAATTCACCAATGCATATCTACCACCAGTATGGATGTCTTGGTTAATGGATCACCAGGAAAATTCTTTAAACCTTCTAGGGGTTTAAGATAAGGAGATCCACTATCCCCATATCTATTTTTATCCTACATGGAAGCTCTTTCACGGTATCCGACTCATGCTGAAACCCAGCATCAAATTCAAGGAATCAAAATCTGCAGGGATGCTCCAGCAATCAATCACCTTCTGTTTACTGATGACTGCATGATATTCTGCAAAGCCAACATGCAAGAATGCAACAACCTAATCAAGATCTTTCAAGAATTTGGGCAGTCTTCAGGTCAGCTAATAAACTTCTCCAAGTCTGGCATTTTCTTCAGTAAGAATACTGCACCTGAAATAGCTGACAATATCAGTAATACTATGAAAGTCCAAAGGATCAACCCTACTGATAAATATCTGGGATCCCTTCTATTCACCACCAAGAGTAAGATACAAGCCTTCAAACCTTGTGTTGACAAGCTAAAATTCAGATTTGCTGGATGGAAGACAAACCTCTCAACTGATGGGAAGTTAACCATGATCCAATATGTCACTTCTACCTCCAGTATATACCAAATGAACTGTTTCAAAATACCAAAAACCACTTGCAATAAGATCAATGTCATTTAAAGAGATTTTTCCTGGAATAAAGAACAAGAGAAATCTAAAGATCTCTACTACATTGCTTGGGATGCAGTTAACAAACCCAAAGAGTTAGGAGACCTGGGATTCAAGAACATGGAACTCTTCAACTTGGCTATGCTCACCAGAATATCCTGGAGACTTATTATGGAACCAGATTCCCTTTGGAGCAGCACCATGAAGGCTTCTCACTATCCAGGCACTGAAGTTATAAGAATGGACACCAAGCCTAAGACTACTGATTCTTGGATCTGGAAAGGAATTCTGGAAGGAATATCATTAATTCAGCAGAACTACATATGGAAGATTGGTAATGGGAACCAGATCTGTATCTGGAAAGACAGATGGATCAACAATACCTCTGACAAAATACCCAAACCTACCCTCTGCCCAGATAACCTTATAACAGTCAATCAGCTCCTCAATACCCATGGAGAATGGGACAATAACATCTTAAACGAATGGTTCACTCCATAAATCCAACAACTCATTCTCCAAACCCCCCATTCTCCCAATGAGCAGGATGAAATCAAATGGGTTCTCACCCCCAACAGCAAGTTCTCTGTCAAATCCCTATATGACAAACTAATTCAAGACAAGTATGCTAATGATAGTCAGATAGCTCCTTGGAATCAATTCTGGGAGCTTGATACAAACCCAGCCATCCATTTATTCATCTGGAAATGTGCTCATGGTATTCTCCCAACCAATGCCAAGACAACTAGCATCCTGAGCTACATTGACCCCATATGATCTTTCTGTAAAAATGGAGATGAAGATATAACACATGTTCTATTAAATTGTCCAGCTGCCTCTGAAGTTTGGAAGAAGCTTTTTGGAGATCAACACCAACTCTTCTCCTCCTACAACTTTTTCCATCAATGGTTCAACAACTGGTTTCAGACAGATAACCCTTATGACAGTTGGAATGCAACTTATGCCACAATCTGCTGGTTCATCTGGAAAGCAAGATGCGACTGGGTCTTTCAAAAAACTACCCCTCTGCAACAACTACCACAAGAGAAATTACTCAGCATCTATGCAACCACTCCAAAGTTTACCATAAACCAGGACACATCCTTAATAATCCTTATTACCATCCTAACATCATTCATTCTCCTCCTGAGAATTATAATCAGCACAGGCACATCTCTGATAAATTTGGAATCACTATTAGCATGCATATTACCTCAGTTGACCCATGTCATGTTAATAGTGATTTTTAACCCTATACTAACTTCTCCTTTGTTGCAATGTCCCTCACAGGTCAATGCATGGGCACAAGAAACTTCAAAGACTATACCACTGGAATCGGAGAAGCTGAAAGAACAAGCAGAGGAGCTCAACTTGCTCTGAAATGGGGGAAGACTATGCGGCAAACAAACATCAACTTTGTTGCAGAAACAGAAGAAGTTCTACAAGCTATCAAAAAGGGTTACCAACTGGAAGTACAAAATCGTTTCACAGGAAGAAGAAATCAAAGCCAGGAAAGCAACATCAACTATGCTCCAATTGACTTCGTCTTAGGGGGAAGCTCACCAAAGTCACTACTCAGCAAAACCATGCTGCTATCAATCTAGCCAGACTAGCTAGGCAATCTACCTTATTTTCTGACTCTACTTGGAGAGGAACAAATTTACATACAGTCATGCTAGTTTTACAGAATTCCACAAACTATTCTCACCGGGATTACTATAATAATTATGACTATCTTTTGGGGGTACACCTGATGCTCGAGTTAGCTCAGATGATATCCATGTTGTAAACACGAGTGGGTTGTTTGTCTAAGCACCTATACTCTTTTCTTATAAAAAAAACATGTGATATGAACAGTTTTTGTAATGTTATGCAGTCAGCAAGTCTTTTACTCTTTTTGGGTAGCCATAGAGAGAGAGAAAATTAGGTTACCTTCTTTGTTTACTTATGTGTGTCCGGTGCAGTTCAGATGACCAGAAAACCATCACATTTTCGAAAATGCAGAAATCAAAATATGGAACAAACTGAAATGATCTTAGGAATTGGTGTCCGCACCCACATTTGTTCAAGTGCAACAATGTATACCTACACAGGGAAAATGATCAGTTGTGTGTGCATGAATGTTTTTTCGAGCATCATTTTACATAAATATTTATTTGTAATTCAAAAACGGTGAGTTGTTGAGTTCGCATGGATGATAATAAAAAGAGAGCGAAAACAGTCCCGAGGAAAGACAATTCCTGACTTCACTTTGATACTAACCAAAAATAAATGTTCGTTCTATACCACGTAAAAATTAGCTTGTGCTTCGTGAATTAGCAAAACTACATTGTTACAATCTTATACCATTCTACTTTAAAAAAACAAAATGAAACCAAAAGATTTGCAAAATTTATTACCAGGAAGAAATTTCTAGCCTGATTCAGGGAAGAGCCGAAAACCTTTTGATTGACGATGGTATGCAAGTTTGTCATGACAATGTTACTGGGGGGTCAATGGGCCAAATTTTTGTTAATCAATAGTTGAATGCACACCTATTAGTAGTAGACTAATTATTACAGTATATCGTTAATATTCAAATTAATGAAATGAATTACACTGATACTAGGAAAAGCAACAATAAGAGGTCGAAAAAAGATTCCCTAGAACTAAAAATTTGAAACTCCCGCCAAACAATTGTTTGGTGAAAGGGTATTTTAGGTAATCAAGCCTTCTATTTTCTCACTCGTATATAAATATAAGTTGTGTTCAAACACTACTTAAAAGAATTTCTCCTGGAGTTCGGACAGCCGTAGTAGAGGATATCAGCGGTAATAAGGTACATTGTTCATCAAATCTCAGTTTGTGTTTATTTGTTGGTGGAAAACTTTTACATTTTGAGTTTATTTTGATTAAATAAGAACTCGTTTTTGATCATAAATAAGAATTCTTGTTTTGATTTTGAAATCACTTGTTGTAATTTTAGACTTATGTTGTTGAGTTGATTGATATCTTAGTTAATCATTTAGATTTGTTTGATTAAATCGCATCTAGTTTTTGAATCATAAGCACAAAATCTATTTTGTAATGAGATCTCTTTTAGATAAAGCTGGATCTGTATTTTTTGAATTCAATTGGATCTGGTGTTTGATCATCCGATTGATTTTTATCAAGTAGAATTATCAGTTGTTCATCACTATTTTAGTTTTGTGTGTTTGAGTTAATGGAAAATATCTATTAACTCTCTTGAGTTGTTTTGATTAAATATTAGTTTTTAATCAGATCACTTAACGAATCTGGTTTACTTCACTTATGCATAATCTCTTTTCATAGATGTAGATCTGTGTATATTTGTCTAGATGATTGATTTCTAATGTTATTTTGTCATTTCAAAGATGGAGTCGGACTCAATATTGGACTCTCCACCCCTGTTTGAACCATCGGATTTTCAAAATCCTCAACCCGGTCCAATCAATCTAATGCAACCACCGATACCAACTGAAATTTTTGATCCGCCAGAACCCTATTGTGGAAGTTTCTTGAATGATTATTTTCTAGAACTATGGTATTCTGCAAGATGTCAGAAAGAATATGATGATTATTTCCATATCCTTAAACAAGAACAAGTGGATAATGAGCCAAATGAAACTGTGGTTCAGCCTCTTAACCATGTCGCCGTGAACCGGGACGTCGATGAATTGCCAGCCCAAGGCGTAGATGATTACACTTCGAGGGATTTTGGTACTTGGTTAACAGAGGATGAGGTTTTATTGTCTGGAGAATCTGTATGTGTGGAAGACGCCACCATTGAACGCAGTGAGGTAACTGAAAAAGTTGTTGGATCGGTTACCAAGGAGAATTTTGTTGCTGATAGTTCTGCATCTCTTAAGGGCACCGCCAAGTTCTCTGAAGGTATTGAAAATGGTAAAACTACACCAATTGCTGAACTCAATGGAGCGGTTCCTAAAGAGAATTTTTTTGGCACCACCAAGCTCTCTGAACAAGTTGTGGAACTCGGGGAATCGGTTGTTAAAGATGGTTTCGTTGCTGATGATTCTTTTTCTCTTGAAAGCACCACCAACCTCTCTGTTGTTGAGAAAGGTGAATCTGAACAATCTGATGAGCTCAGTGGATTGGCTGGTAAGGAGAGTTTTCCTCATAATGATGATTCTTTATCTCTTGAAAGCACCACCAAAAACTCTCTAATATAATAGATTTTATACTGCTTACCTTATTTAGCATTATTCCATGTGATACTCTTAATAATGGTTGTATTATATTCATAATAATATAAAAGAACCAAAGGCTTGGAGAGATCCTCCATGGGAGTTTAACCATTATCTAAGATGGTATCACCCTAACTCTATCCATCAAATCCCTCTTCTTCTTCTAAACAACATCAAATGGCCGGTGAAAAGAAATCGTTATATCCAGCCTTTGCTGTCACAAACATTAAAACACTAATTCCCATTCTCCTGGACATCAAACAGGATGAGTATTCTTCATGGGTTTTTCTATTCGAACTCCATCTCCAAGCTCACAATCTGGTTTTTCTTATTGACGGATCAGCAACCCCAACAGATCTTGATGACGCTACCGTGAAACAGCTAGACGCTCTCTGTCGTCAGTGGATGTTGCAAAAACTTGTTGGGACTAGAAATGGTCCTAAAAATTCTAACTGCAAGTGCACAGTGTCGGCAAGCAACACAGGGCAAGCACAGGTCAGTTCCACAGGGACAAGGGGGTGCAAGTGCTATTTTTCTTATTGTAACCAATTTCTAACTGATTACACTAACCAGGGCAAATTACTAATCATGATACTTTAAACAAAAACAACAAAAGTGACAGTTGAAGCAAGTTCAACACTGACAGTTGAAGCAACAACAACTGACAGTGAGGCAAGATGAATAATGGGCAGTGAGTGTGTGAACAAGTAAAGATTGTGATTAAGATTTCTGAACAGCAATGAAGAGATGGTGAATCTGATGAATGGGAAACTAGGGTTTGAGAATTCACCTCTCAGCCCATACTATCATGTTAGCTATTGCACTACTCAGCTTCTTTAAGTGGATAAATTACCTCCAATCACTCAATCAAGGCAAGCATTAGTTGTCTGCTTAAAGAACAACTAATCAAAACACAGTAACAAGCAATTGAGAGTAAGTGAACATACATAGGGGAATTCTAACTACCTAGGATGCTTGACATTCTAGGTGAAAGCAACATGTTGTTCATCAGCAAAAATTGTATCCTACACAGTGATATTATCATACATCAGTAGCAATAAGCACACATCCTAGCATTAAGGCTAAGGGTTTCATCTTCACCCTAGTGGTGAATTAGAACATGAACAGAAATTGAAATTGAACTTGAAATTGCTTTGAAATGGAAACTAAAATTAAACACGAAATTAACCCAATTAGGGGGTATCTCGGATGACCCAAGAACAGTTTTTACATCTCCTACACATCCCCTTTTATAGTTCTACAAATCCCTAAAATTTCTGCAAACCCTAATGTTGATAACCCTAAATTGATTTTTGGGAAAAATCAAAATTGACATACCAATTGGATAAATTCGACCCAACCCATGCTTTGTACTGGCTTTACGCTGCTCGAAATCCCCTATTCTTCGTCTTCTTTGCACTGCAACCCTATCTTGGAGCGAAACCCTAAGCCTGCCTCTCTTAATCTTAGCACCTATGTGAGAAGACGCTACGAGGGAGAGAGATAGACTAGGGGGTTCGATAGGTCTCTTGGTCGGCTGGTTGTGGAGGTGGTGAAGGAAGAGACAGCGGCAGAGAGGGGGGTGGTGGAGTTGCAGAGCTCTGCAACTGTCGGGTGAAGGAGATGAAGTTTTGGGAAGAAGGGAGTGTTTGGGTGGTAGTATAGGCTTCGGTGCTAGGGTGTGAAGCGGGATATCTGAAGTTGATGCGCAGCGATCTGGTCCGTAGGATGTGACGATGGTAGGTGGATCCAACGATGAAATGGGAGGCTGTGGGTAGCGACCGTCGGATGGAGGAATGCAACGAAAAGACGGCCCAAGATGGAGATGGGCGTTGCGATGTAAAGCGGGAGCTTCGGAGTTTGATGTGCGATGATGGAGCGACCGTAGGATGCTGAAATGCTTCGATCTGACGGCTGAAATCCGATACGGGCTTGGGTAGTGGAAATGGGTTTGAGAAAGGGTTTTGGGCCTTGGGTATGCCAGGCCCATAACTTCTTTAAGAACAATTCTTCCTTCTTGAGCCCATTTCTACCCTTTGGTCTTGTGCACAACATTCTTCGCGGCTTCCTTGCGTAATTCCTCCCGGCTTTTCACTACTTTTCTGCTTTTTGCTCCGCACTTCATCCAGATTTTATTTGTTACCTAAAAATGCAAAATTAAGTAAGAAAAATATTTATTCTTGAAAACAATGAAAATACAGAATATGGGATAAAATGTAGAATTAATGCGCAAAAGATGAGTTAAATGCCAACAAAAAGGGATAAATATATACAATATTTGGCACTCATCAAATACCCCCAAACCTGAATTTTACTTGTCCTCAAGTAAAACAAAACTAAGGAAATCCTAACTATACCACTGTCGCTGGTCTCTCGAATGCATTTAGCGTATGCACTAAGCCTTTTAAACCACTAAGTGTCCCTAGTGGACGAGTTGAAGTCTCGTGAAGGTTTACCAGAGGTGTGCCTACAAAACCTAAGGACAAAATATAAGCTATTCCATCAAATGTGACATGTGCAAAACAGTTAAGCTCACAGCAAAATGGAGATGTCAATCTAGCTATCGAAGGCACAATCCTAGCACTGATAACAAATAAAGACATGTGATAAGAGTGTAAAGTGTATCTACACATGTGTAAAGAAAGATCTGAAGTATGACTACTAATCACCAAGAGATAGTTTCTCAGGCTAAGAACTGAGGTCGAAATCTAGCTAGCTGTCCGGACTTTACGAGAATTGTGAATGAGTTGGAGGTATTTCACAATTACTCGCGTTGTACATCAATGGCATACACCCTCCTTGCTTATTACAAGAAACAACAAAAATGACTATTTACATGACTCTTATTTACATTGACTATTCTCTTTTATTTTTGGAACAAGAGATGATGGAATTGATAAATACTTGATTTTTTTGGATTTTTTGATATTTTTTTTTTTGAATATACATCGTTTTTTTTTTTTTTTTTTTTTTTTTTTTTTTTTTTTTTTTTTTTTTTTTTTTTGAAAAGGAAACACTTTTGATACATATACAAAAGGAAACAAAAGATTACATGACACTTTGCAAGAGGTAGCCCTTTTTGATGCACCCAGTTAAATTCGATGGTTGTCTTTCTTAATGTAACCTCCACCTTCTATCCCAACCAACCAAAGAACAAGCTAGTCAAGTTTCGTTCAGTATTCTAAAGTGATTGGCAATCGTAACTTCCTATCCAACACCTTGAAGATCGAGGCCATACATGTATTGGTAGATCGTGCGCGTGCAAATTCTTATCACTATGTGAATTGTGCTAGAATCAGGGTGCCTAAATATCTAGACTAAGACTCCTAATAAAAATACATATTTGCACAAGAGTCAACATTTCAAGGTAAATGAGCTCCATTTTTTATGATTTTTAATTTTTTAATTTTTTTTAATTTTGATTTTTTAATTTTTTTTGGAATTTTTCAATTTTTTCAAAAAGAAGAAGGAGTTCGTTTTCAATTATAGCATATTATCACGGTATCTACTCTATACCCCCAAACCTAAACTAAACATTGTCCTCAATGTTTCAAAATATGGAAAGAATTAAAATGCAACATATGGAAAGGGACATGCTGAGTAGAGTAAAAGGAGAGAGAATACCCGATTTCGGCGAAAGCAGAATTAAAACTCCGTTATTCAAGGCAAAAATCCAACATATTTCAGCCGAGATCATATTGGATTAGCAAAATATATACAAAAGGAACAAAAGGGTTTTTAAGAAATTTTATCTACTGGATTATATACAAAAAATTCACCATACACTAACAATCTAAAGAGTTGAGGATCAACCCAAAAGACGAAGTGTAGACATTTCAACAGCTTCACACAATAATAACAGGAAAGAAACGCAAGTGAAACTGTGAAACAAAATGAGCTACCCCCAAACCTGGATTTTACAGAAGATATAATTTTGAAAACAAAATCGCGCAGTTTCGGGGGTTCATCATGCAAAAGGTCTAGCTCGAAATGAACTGTGCTAGGGACGGGCAAACATGCTATTTCCAACTGTGGTTCCTCAAATGTATTATATTTGGAAGCAAAATAGTCCAAGAGGACTTGGGAAGCACACAGTTCCAAACCTAGGTTAGGAATTTTCAGAAAAATTGGTTTTACAATATTGGTACAAACCAAATCTAGGTTGGGTGGAAGGCCACAGATTGTGACTTAGGTAGAAGAATAGGCATATCATTATCAATCAAATCAAAATTCTAACTCATCTACACATGTCACATCATGCTCACAATCATCTCACATTGGCAAGTTCACACTAGAATCATCAACATCATCAACAATTCATTCTCATGCATCGGCAAATCAGGAGAAATATCACAATGTGACCTAGGTAGAGAATCAGACACATCAAATATATTTTCATGCATATTAGTGTCTACAGAAGATTCAACTATTCCTATGTCATGCTCATCTTCACAGAATAATTGTACGAATCCCATGTCAATATCAAAATCATATGAATTACAATGAGTATTAGAAAAAACAACATTCATGAAGGTCGAGGGCGAGAAGCCATATGTTATTGAACCAACAGGTTCCACAATATTTTCATGTTCTTCTAACACATCATCATAATCATCATAATCATCATCATGGTAGCATGCATATTGGTCCTCATTAAAAGTGGTGGTGTCATTAGTCGATTCATGTTCCTCTAAATTAGGTTCATATTCAACATTATTTACATGAATGGGACTAGACACTTCATTAGGGACAACATACATTTCCTCATGAATTTCCTCCTTTTGTAGGTGAAGCAAAATCTGATCTAAATATGCCTGAATTCGTGATGTAGATCTATCGAAGTTTTGCTCACTAAGTCTGAAAGCTTCTGTGGTGGAGTCTAAATTCATGGGAGTACAAAATTCTTCATGTTCAAATTGTGGTGCATGGTCATTAGGGTTTATAAAAGATTGATCGCAACCCTCAAAGGATTGATTATGGTCCCAATGACTACCATTCTCACAATTTATGGGCATTTCATACATTGGATTTTCTCTAGATTGCCTAAAATTATGCAAAATATGACAATTCTCAACAGGGTGGTCTAAACTACCACATGCGGGACATGCATAGATTTCAGGTTGCCTAAGAAAATTAGATGTGACAGATTCCTCATGTGATTGCATTTCTAAAGCTGTGATTCGAGCTTCTATTTGATCCATAAGTGATGATTGGGTGAGTGAGGCACTAGCAAAATGTTCATTTTCACGTTGTGGCGAATGATGCATGTATGAATAGTCATTAGGGTTCATGTATTGCGGCTCGGGACTTTGAAAATGTCCATAATAATTCCTATGACTATTGACATCATGGTCCGTGGAAGGTTCATAACGTGGCATATGCCCATAAGCAAGTTCTCTAAGAGTTTTATTTCCATCCCCAGAGCAGACCAATATCCAGACATGATTGGCTCAAAAGCTAAGTAACTATGTTACAAAGCTCAGAATTTGGTTTTTAAAGGGTTTGGATTTTTGGGAAAAATTTGGTTTTGGTGGGAGACATTTTTTTGGCAAGTTTGGTTTTAATGGGATATTTTAGAAAAAATTTGGTTGTAAAATGGGAGCAAGTAAAATTTGGTTTTTGAATGGGAGAAAAGTTTTGGTTTTGAAATTAGGAGCAAAATTTTGGTGTTTTTTTTTTTTTTTTTTTTTTTTTTTATTTTTTTTTTTTAAACTTAGCCTAGCATAAATTATCACACCCCACAAAAGAAAATAAAAACAACAATAAATAATTACAAGCCCATAAAAGAAAGAAAAAGAAGACAAAGAAAAATTATTACAAGCCCAAAATAAAAAATAAAGAAAAACAAAAATTATTACAAGCCCACAAATTAAAAATGGAAGCCCACAGGTTGGGTTCTCTTAATGGGTTTAGGCTTACTTGCTTAAGCACAGCCCAGCTGCTCAGTTAGGTTGCAAAAGCCCAGTTGGGTTTTGGTTCTTTTCCTTGGTGGCGTCCCAGCAGAGGAAAAACAGGTTCAGAACGGCAGGTCCAACAGCAAATGAAATGAAGCAGATGCAGATGCAAATGCTATGAAATGAAATACAAAATAGCTAAAGAAAAACACAGATAAAACACAACACCAATCCCCGGCAGCGGCGCCAAAAACTTGTTGGGACTAGAAATGGTCCTAAAAATTCTAACTGCAAGTGCACAGTGTCGGCAAGCAACACAGGGCAAGCACAGGTCAGTTCCACAGGGACAAGGGGGTGCAAGTGCTATTTTTCTTATTGTAACCAATTTCTAACTGATTACACTAACCAGGGCAAATTACTAATCATGATACTTTAAACAAAAACAACAAAAGTGACAGTTGAAGCAAGTTCAACACTGACAGTTGAAGCAACAGCAACTGACAGTGAGGCAAGATGAATAATGGGCAGTGAGTGTGTGAACAAGTAAAGATTGTGATTAAGATTTCTGAACAGCAATGAAGAGATGGTGAATCTGATGAATGGGAAACTAGGGTTTGAGAATTCACCTCTCAGCCCATACTATCATGTTAGCTATTGCACTACTCAGCTTCTTTAAGTGGATAAATTACCTCCAATCACTCAATCAAGGCAAGCATTAGTTGTCTGCTTAAAGAACAACTAATCAAAACACAGTAACAAGCAATTGAGAGTAAGTGAACATACATAGGGGAATTCTAACTACCTAGGATGCTTGACATTCTAGGTGAAAGCAACATGTTGTTCATCAGCAAAAATTGTATCCTACACAGTGATATTATCATACATCAGTAGCAATAAGCACACATCCTAGCATTAAGGCTAAGGGTTTCATCTTCACCCTAGTGGTGAATTAGAACATGAACAGAAATTGAAATTGAACTTGAAATTGCTTTGAAATGGAAACTGAAATTAAACACGAAATTAACCCAATTAGGGGGTATCTCGGATGACCCAAGAACAGTTTTTACATCTCCTACACATCCCCTTTTATAGTTCTACAAATCCCTAAAATTTCTGCAAACCCTAATGTTGATAACCCTAAATTGATTTTTGGGAAAAATCAAAATTGACATACCAATTGGATAAATTCGACCCAACCCATGCTTTGTACTGGCTTTACGCTGCTCGAAATCCCCTATTCTTCGTCTTCTTTGCACTGCAACCCTATCTTGGAGCGAAACCCTAAGCCTGCCTCTCTTAATCTTAGCACCTATGTGAGAAGACGCTACGAGGGAGAGAGATAGACTAGGGGGTTCGATAGGTCTCTTGGTCGGCTGGTTGTGGAGGTGGTGAAGGAAGAGACAGCGGCAGAGAGGGGGGTGGTGGAGTTGCAGAGCTCTGCAACTGTCGGGTGAAGGAGATGAAGTTTTGGGAAGAAGGGAGTGTTTGGGTGGTAGTATAGGCTTCGGTGCTAGGGTGTGAAGCGGGATTATCTGAAGTTGATGCGCAGCGATCTGGTCCGTAGGATGTGACGATGGTAGGTGGATCCAACGATGAAATGGGAGGCTGTGGGTAGCGACCGTCGGATGGAGGAATGCAACGAAAAGGACGGCCCAAGATGGAGATGGGCGTTGCGATGTAAAGCGGGAGCTTCGGAGTTTGATGTGCGATGATGGAGCGACCGTAGGATGCTGAAATGCTTCGATCTGACGGCTGAAATCCGATACGGGCTTGGGTAGTGGAAATGGGTTTGAGAAAGGGTTTTGGGCCTTGGGTATGCCAGGCCCATAACTTCTTTAAGAACAATTCTTCCTTCTTGAGCCCATTTCTACCCTTTTGGTCTTGTGCACAACATTCTTCGCGGCTTCCTTGTGTAATTCCTCCCGGCTTTTCACTACTTTTCTGCTCTTTTTGCTCCGCACTTCATCCAGATTTTATTTGTTACCTAAAAATGCAAAATTAAGTAAGAAAAATATTTATTCTTGAAAACAATGAAAATACAGAATATGGGATAAAATGTAGAATTAATGCGCAAAAGATGAGTTAAATGCCAACAAAAAGGGATAAATATATACAATATTTGGCACTCATCAGATGTTCTCCACCATGGCCAAAGATTTGATGCTTACAGTTCTCAAATCAGGAAAAACTGCTAAAGAAATCTGGGATCACCTTAAAAATATATTTCAAGACAACAAAGGAAGCCGCGCAGCAACCCTTGAAAGTAAGTTTGTTAACCTTAAATTCACTGAATGTAATGGTGTTGATGATTACTGTGATAAACTTAAATCGTTCTCGGATCGATTAAGTGATCTCGATTTCCCAGTGAATGACAAACGATTGGTTATTCAACTTTTCAATGGCCGTCCGGAGGAATACAATATTGTTGCCTCTTTCATCCAACAGTCTATGCCCAGTTTCGATTCTGCTAGATCTCAACTACGAACAGAAGAAATCAGGCGTTCACAGCAAACCCTATCTTCTACACCAACGGCGCTGGATGCTGCTACTGCTTCCCCAACGAATCGTAATAACCAGCGGACAAACCGTCCCAACAGTAATAGACGTGCTCCTCGTCCACCTTCCAACGGACATGATTCGGTCCAACCACCTCTTCTGCCAACCCCAAGCTATGCGGCCCAACAACCTCCAATCTATGCACGTCAACCCAGCTACCAGCCTCACTGGACACCGTACTGGCTTGTACCTCCCTGCCCGTACCCAACAACCCCTGCCTGGAAAACCCGTCGACCACAGCAACATCAACAGTGCTCGCAACGCGCACGGTCACCTAGATTGGGTCGTGGTCAAGCTTACTTCACTCCAACCACTGAAGTTCTTCAACCGAATGATATTGCAGAGGCGTATAGCTCCATGAGTCTTCAACCTCCTGATGATGATTTCTACATGGACACTGGTGATATTTCACATCTTACTGCCAATCCAGGTACGCTACATAACGTTTCCAACTCTAGCAATGTTCGTTCCATTCTATTTGGAAATGGCAATAGTATTCCAGTTACGTCTAGTGGTACCAAATTCATTCATCTTCCTTCTCGTCTTCTTCAGCTCAAAGATACTCTTGTTTTCCCTGACATTATCAAAAACTTAGTATATGTCCGCAAGTTTACTACTGATAATCATGTGTCTGTTGAGTTTGACCCATACGGTTTCTCTGTGAAGGATCTGATTTGGAAGAGGACTATCCTACGATGTGACAGTTCAGGAGAGATCTATCCTATCACCAAGTCTATCGTATCTCCTCCTAGAATATAAAAGAACCAAGTGTTGTATAAAATACCCATACTGCTTAGCTTACTTAGCATTATTCCCTGTGATACTCTTAATAATGGTTGTATTATCTTCATAATAATATAAAAGAACCAAAGGCTTGGAGAGATCTTATATTTGGACTAGACATTAAGATTGAGTTTGTGATTGGGGCACAAAATTCCTCGGGAGGCTCGAGTGACCGGACGATAAGGAGGGAGGATGGGTGGAGATGTAATAGTGGGAAGAGTAGGAAAAGAAGAGGTCGGACTAGAAGAGGCATAAGGAACAGAGACTGTAGGATGTGCAGGAGAAGTGGTAGGAGGCGGACTAGTAGAGGTGGTAGCGGAAGAAGTGGGAGGCACTGTAGGTCTGCGCCTGTGGGGAGGAGTATAAGGAGTAGGGGAACTGAGGACATCAGGCAAAGGGGCTGAGGAAGGTGCTGACGGGTAGGCAAGGTTGTCAGCAAAGGAGTGGTGGATAGGTGAGGCAGAGGGTTCTGAATCTGTAGGACCGGTGGGAGTAGAGTTTACGAAAGGGAAAACAGTTTCGTCAAAGGTTACATTACGAGAGATGATGATTTTATGAGTGGTAAGATCAAGACAACGATAGCCACGATAATTGATAGGAAAACCAAGAAAGACACATTTAGTAGAACGAGGAGCAAGTTTGTGAGGTGTGGTGGAGGAAAGGTTAGGATAGCAAAGACAACCAAATATACGAAGATGATCATATGTAGGTTGGCGACGATAGAGAGAAAAAACAGGAGAACGAAAATGGAGAATTTTGGTGGGAAGAATATTATGAAGATAGACGGCTATGTTAAGAGAGTCGGCCAAATATTTGGAGAGAATGGAGGCGTGAGACATAAGAGTACGAGTAATGTCATTGATTCGACGAATCATACATTCAGCCTTGCCATTTTGGGAAGAGGTTTGAAGACAGGAGAAGCGGGAAAAAAAGCCATTTGTATGAGAAAAATTATAAAAAGAAGAGTTATCAAATTCACGACCTAAGTCACACTGAAAGCTTTTGATGTCACGCTCAAATTGAGTTTTAACGAAAGAGTGAAATTCCAAGAATTTGGTGTAAACTTGAGATTTGAATTTTAACGGATAAACCCATAGATAATTAGTGAAATCATCCAATAAAATGAGGTAATATCATAAACTTGTTTCAACATGTGATGGACAGGTCCATAAGTCACTATGAATAATATCAAAGGGTGCAAAAGTATTGGAATTGGACTCATAAAAAGGTAATCTAACATGTTTGCTAACTTGACAAGAATGACACAGTTTAGAACATGAATTTTTATTACACGAAATAAAACTTTCGGTGCGTAAGACATATAATATAGCTTTGCCGGGGTGACCAAGCCGGTTATGCCAGACATCTGCGAACAAACATCAAGAGAGATATGTTGAGGCAGGGGCGGAGTAGGATGAGATGGTGACCAAGCCAGTTGATACCAATTCGAAACTCAGTGCAACATCTGGTCCTGTAATTGAGGATCCTACTTTATACCGAAGCATGGCTGGGGCTCTTCAGTACCTCACCTTCACTAGACCGGATATTTCTTATGCAGTCCAACATGTATGTTTGTTTATGCATGACCCTAGGGAGCCTCACATGAAGGCCCTTAAGCGGATCCTTCGTTATCTTCAGGGCACTATTGATCATGGATTGTTCCTGTCTGCTATTACACTCACTGGATTAACTGCTTATTCTGATGCTGATTGGGCGGGGTGTCCGGATTCCCGTCGATCCACTTCCGGCTAGTGCATCTTTCTAGGATACAACCTTGTTTCCTGGTCTTCTAAGCATCAGGCAACTGTCTCTCGCTCAAGTGCTGAATCTGAATATCGGGGTGTGGAAAATGCAGTTGCAGAGACTACTTGGCTTCGCAATTTACTTCTTGAGCTTAATCTACCTTCACGACGTGCCACTATTGTATACTGTGATAACGTCAGTGCAGTCTATATGTCTGGTGATCCTGTTCAACATCAACGCACCAAACATGTGGAGATTGATATACATTTCGTACGTGATCGCGTTCGTATTAGTGACATTCATGTCTTGCACATCCCCTCAGAAAATCAGTATGCTGATATCTTCACTAAGGGCCTTCCAAGACAGCTGTTTACTCGTTTCCGTTCTAGTCTGAGCGTCTGCTTTTTTCCCGCTCCGACTAAGGGGTATAATAGAATATATTTTATACTGCTTACCTTACTTAGCATTATTCCCTATGATACTCTTAATAATGGTTGTATTATCTTCATAATAATATAAAAGAACCAAAAGCTTGGAGAGATTCAGCATTTAGAGTTTAACCATTATCTAAAACTCTCGGTTGAAGGTACCGAGAAAGGTGAATCTGAACAATCTGACGAGCTCAGTGGATCGGTTGGTAAGGAGAGTTTTGCTGATAAATCTGTATCTCCCGAAGGCACTGTGGTCATAGAAAAAAGTGAAGCTGAACAGGTTAAAGAAGATCTGGACTCACTAATCATAATGGCTAAAAAGGTAATAAATGAAAAGAAAATGTTATCTGATGAGAAGATTTCATTGACAGACAAATTTGTTGATATGTTAGGGTCTAAAACATTAATGGAGAAGGGTGCTGTGAAAATCAACTTAGAGGAGATTAAAACTCAGATAATTGAAATCAAAAAGTTGATTAGAGGATAATTGGTACGATATCAATAGTAGTATAACTGAAATTGGTTCAAGGTTGAAGAATGAAGGGTTGTGAATTTAGAGATGTTTAAAACTAAGAGAATTGAGATAGAAGGATAATTGGTAGTAGTATAACTGCAATCATAAAGTTGATAAGGGTCTGTGAATTGAGGTTAGAAGGGTATGTGAATTTATGGTTGATATATTCCGTTTCTATTTTGTAAAAAATGTTTGAATTTTGTCTCTCCAGCTTAATTTGGTGGGGCTGATGGAATAGGAGTTGAAAACTTTCACATGCATAGTTTTATTAGTTCTTATTTCATATCATTTTACTTTGTTATTGTCATCACTCCCTTAATGGGATTTTATTCTTCTGGTTGAGTTAAGATTTTGATTCTTCTCGAATCTACTAATTTTGTATGTGGAAATTTATGCATACTTCTTGGTATATTTACTGTTGCCATTTCCATATCTGTTGGACTTGGATTATTTGTGCTTTTACAAAAGGTAAAAATCTTGACCTAAGTCTGAATTGAGAAATTTGATGTTGGAAGGGATCATGCTTTGACATTTAGAGAGCTGTTGTTATAAACTTGAACAAGCATTCTTAAATTTGTTTGTTGATGCTATTCTTAAGTCGATATGTGTGGTTTGTTGCCTGTCTTCCGAAAGGGCTTATGCGCTTAGGTGCCAGACTGTGACTCGACTCGTTTAGTCTGGCATTATTTGCTCTAAGACTTTGTAAGACCGTGTCAGATTTATCTATGATTGTTTAGACGATTCAGAACTTGGTGATTCATGACTGCAGTTAAGAAGCTTGGGAGTTTAGGGTAAATTTTGTAGAAGATGAGATAGTTATGTGTGCAAACTTGATTGCTTAGGGGGAGATTTGAGTGCAACGAATTACGGAAGGGTGTAAAGTGTGACGCTGCCACTAAAACTGCATGTTGTATGATGTGGTTTTGTTGATACTTCAGTGCAGTTTGCAGCCATCATTAATGGGTCTAAGGGAGGTATTTCAGGTGAAAATTTGGGATTGTTTAAAGGATGGAAATGGATTGAGAGGGCAAATCCTGCAATTTGCATTTACTACAGATTTTGGTCGTGTTTCGGTTGAGCAACCTTTTTTTTATGAGTTTGATTAAGAGAATTGGAAAACTAAGGTTTGCAAATAGTCTCTCAATGCGCGTATCCTAGAAAATTATTCGGGCTCTAAATCAGTCTCTTGAAGATTTTCGACTAAGCTATCATGTGGAAAACCTATGTTCTTTGCAATCCTTATTGCCTGAAGCAGCTTACATAGACTCAACTTATATACATCAGATTTCAAAACAACATTACTGTGTTATTCTAAGAGAACTGCCAAAGACAGACCAAGCAATGTTTACTATATCTTTGGTTAGGTTTCTTGTAGTTAGTTGTTATTATTTTATTTTATCATGAGCCGGCTTCTTTGTTTCGGCTTGACCTTCAATGTCAATGTTGTTATGATTAAACCTTGTGCGCAATGAGGTACAAGATTATAGTCTAGCCATTTGACCACAATCTCAATATTTATCAGTAGAGTATGTATCTTTCTTTTTTGTTCTCTAAGTCTTCAGTTCGGATGGTCTACATGTCCCTTGTCAATTCATCTTGTATCTGATAACATTCTAATTCTGATAAAAAAAAGAAAAACATTGTAACACATGAAAGATTATTATCATCAATGAAAACCAAAGTTCCCTTTTAGACTATGTTGTGCAAGGCGTCGTCTAGGCGTCAAAGTGGTCTTATTTTCGACTGGGCACCACACCGTGTATAAGGAGATGCCACTTTTAAAAAGTGACCCCCGCCAGGTGGCGCTTTTCTAGGAGCCCAGACCAAGGCGCCAGTTCGCTGGGCGCTAAATTGGTATTTTTCTGCAAAAAAAAATAAAAAAATAGAAATAAATATCTCCAAAATCTTTTGAAATATGTCATTAAGTTATACATTAATATTTGAAAACCCTAAGCTAATTATGTCAGAAAAAAACGGGTTTCTAGATAATCTGACTGTCGTGAGGTTCTGTTTTTTTTTGTACAGGGCACTACCAAAAGAAACACAATTAAATTGATAAAACACACTACAAAAGCTATTTTATGCACCAGCTGCCACTAATACTACGTATTTACGTTTCTTTGGTGTCAATAAGCAGGTGCGTAAAGTCTAGTAGGAAGTTTGGAAAATCTCAAATGTAGAAACAATGCCACAAATTTGCAGAGTCGCGTGCAGCAGTTTTCATCCTCATGGTCAGTTCTCAAACTTTGCCTTGAGAAATTACTGCATTGTACTTAGAAAGTTATCTGAATCCAAGTTTTGCTGGTAGATGTTGGGTTATAGCAACTCTTAGTCTCTGTCCCATCTGCACCTGTGTATTTTCGTAACTTCTTAGTATGGCCTAGTTCATCTGTGCTGGATTGAATTTTCTTACCTTGTTTTACTTAGTTATGCTGTTGTTTGTTTCTTCCTTTTGTGATTTGAACTCTATAAATGTTATCAATGAGCATTTTTACAAGCGCATGCGTTCTTTTGGTCCATCTCTATAACAATCATCGTTTTATATAGTTGAAACTTCATTTGCATAACCGGAGGCAATTTTTTTCTTTCCTTTTCCTGTTTGCTCATTTCTGATAACCTTTTTCAGGTTTTGACCATCAAGAAATTGTGATTATCCACCAAATAGGTTTTAGCGATAGACTGCATGGGATATTATTGCACTCTGTGGTCGCTGCAACCTGGTAAGCATTTAGAGATACGAGAAAAGGAATACAGAGAAGTCACCAACATGCGAAATGACAAGACCGAAAGTAGGATGGTTGGGAGATTCCTCATTACAGGAAGTGTCAAGTTGGTGAGTCCAAAGAGCATGCAGATGAAGAGAATACTGGTAAAGACTGCTAATGGTCTTCGCAAGCCTTTAATGGGATGTAACTGGAGCAGTATTATGTGGCATGTTTTAGTTTCTCAATTCGGTGCATCATATAATGAGACGATTTTAAGACAATTTCGATTGTTGGAAAGTTTCCAGAGGGAATTAGAGCTGGTTTTTTGCATTTCCATATCATATCATATCAAATCAAATATAAATAGTGATAATCTATTCCAGATCTGGATTTTGTTGTAATGAATCAAAATAAATTCCAGGGACTTGGTTTTTACTCCAGAAAATGCACTGGAAGGCAATACCTTTTCTAGGGGATTGTGTGCTGTCTGAAAAACCTACGGTTTTGGGGTGCATGGGATATGTCATGAGTATCACTACTATCTAGGTACCCTCTGAGAGAATCAAAGGGAGATTCTTATTTCTATGGAACATCATCTTGATTTTCATGATGTTCTATGCATATGACAGTAGTGGTTGTTTGTTATGCTACAAAAATTTAGTGTTCGATGAAAGTACTTTCCAAGGCTATTCTGTTGGTAGGCGAACGCATGTACCCAAGAGTCAAATATACCACTAGGGCATACACGAACGAAATTCCTAGCGAGTGATAGGTCTGCACTGCGCGAGCACTAGTTTTGCTATTGCTCGTCAGTTTGATCATCATTAAGCAGTTCCTCATCCAATGGCCGGGAGCTCATTCCGTATAAATACCCAAATTCAAATTCATTTCTCACACCATCTCAACTTCAAATTCATTTCAACATTCCTAGAACTCGCTGCACCAAAGTGAATAGTGCTCGCTTCACTTGCAAAGAAGATGTTTCTCCAATTTGATGTTCGAAATTAGTTGAAGCGATAGAGATATCGATTTAGTGACTTTTAATTTATGGGACACCGTGTTTCGAAAGTTTATGACGTTAAGTCATGTAAACTCAAGAATAACAACGGACTGTCTTCAAGAAAGATATTGGTTCATCAATGACGAAGTGAAAAAGCATGCACAAAAAGGGATCATCCAGAGTTGTCAATAGATAAACTAAAATTTAGAACTCGTACCAAATTTGTTGAAGACAACAAAAGACGGTTTAAGCTTGTTGAACGCTATCAACTCTACAAGACTCATGTGCAGAAATTTAATTTTTATTAAGTATTATGTAATGTAATTGCGGTTAATTTAACGTTGGAATCTAATAAAATGTAAAATTAAGTTTCACAGTTTAAACATTAATTTAACCTGGCTAAATTGGGGCCTATGCCCATTAATTTGGGCCTATGACTACAAGACAAAAAAAATTCAAAACTATCAATTTACCCTCTATCAAATATTAATACTACTAATTTGTCCCTATCAAATCCTAATCATAAAATGAAAAACTAAAATCAAAATCATAAAATTAAAATCATAAAATTAAAAACTAAAATCAAAATCAAAATCATAAAACTAAAATCATAAAATTAAAAACTAAAATTAAAATTAAAATCAAATTCATTTCCGTCTCCACTTAAACTGATTCTTCTTCTTTTCTTCTCAACCCAATCCTATAAACTAGGTTTTAGTAACATAAATCGCTCAAAAATTGAAAATTTTGAAATCAAATTTTTCCTGGTTTATCAGAATTGGTTAACGTTAATGTGTATGTGATCCGATTGCAAATAGAAATGATTTATGTTCATGCCCACAAAGACACATTGTCCTTGATATGTTTTCTGATTCGAGAAATTTGAACCAGAATCGGATTACATTAGCACTTACAAAAACCGATTGTTGATGTATAATGCTAGAATCGGATTTTATATGTGTGTCGAGTGAACCGATTGTTGTAAGAAAAAATTCTCAATTTTTCTGTATCTTTTTTTTGTTAGAATCGGATTACATGAGCACTTTTATAAACCGATTCCTGTTATGCAATGTCGATAATCGGCTTTTATGTGTGCATCGTGTAAACCGATTCTGGTTATACCCGAATTAAAAAATGAGTATTAGTATGATTTTACACAATTTCAAAACGAGTATGATTTCGTACTCGATCTCAAAATGAGTATTTGAAATTTATACGCCAACTGAAATCGAGTATGAAATATACTCAATTTCAGATCGAGTATGATTAAAATTATTTTTGATTTTTTTTCAAAAATCGGTTTTTTGTCTACATGTGTAAAAACCGATTCTGAGTTTTTTTTTTGTGAATTGAAAAAATTAACCCAAAATCGGTTTATGAGAGCATGAACATATACCGATTCTGGTTTGATTTTTTTCAAAAAAAAATAAAAAAAATTAATGTTTTGATGATGAATCAAGATTAGTTGATTTTTAATTTAATTTCACTAAACGTTAATTGATCACCCCGATTAACACTAATTAATTAGGGGTAAACTAGTCATTATGAAAAATAATTGGATAAGGGGTTTTCTATTTTACTTTTTAAAGACCCTTTTTTTGTCTTGTAGTGTAAGCCCAAATTAATGGGCATAGGCCCCAATTTGGCCAGGTATTTTAAAGATAGTTTTCACTGATTAAAACGAAAAGATTACATTAGAAATATTTATATTAAACTGCATTCATAAACTACTCACTTCCCTGGCCATTTCCTCCCTGGTCATTAAAGATCCAATTGCCCATGCTTTCTGGATCAAGAGTGCTATTCAACACATATCAAAGATTGTATTGGTTTGAGACTGACTCGATGCTTGAGTCTCTTCAGAATCGTCAAAACCTTGAAAAGTAACGGGTTCACTCGGGGGAGGGGGACATGATACAAATCTTTAAATGAGTGAGCTTGAAATGTTGAAATGCTTATGCGGTTGAGGCAATTGGGATATACCGAGTAGATTGCCTAACTGCTTCAATGTTCAAGCCATCACCAGGAGTCATAGTGTCAGTTGGCAATTGGTTAAACAAACGTCTAGGAGATGTATGCATGTCAACGACTTCATTACTTTTACGTACTACTTGACTATCTAACACTCCATTTGGAATAGAACTTTCTGGTACATTCTGCATAGAACGACTTCTCAAACTTCTTTTTTCACTTCCAAAACTTCGCTGACTTGATCCTCCCGTAATAATACCTCTACCACCAGGTCTTGTACCCCTACCACCATGACTCATACCTCTGCACCAGGACTTGAGCGCACACTAGGACTCGTACCTCTACCTGACCTGGACTTGTACCACCATGACCGGAATATCCTGAACTCATTTCAAACATCATGCTTTCTCTCACTCTTTGCATCTCACTCAAGTGGAATTTATGAAATCCATGTAGTAGATCATGATAATCGTTCAACTAGTTCTGATACTACTCCGGTATAACATTTATCCCCCAGTATGGATAGGTTCGTTCAAGTGCACTAGAATCAATCAGATGAATAACAATATCTCCATATATATCTAGAGTTTGTACATCCCAAGAAAATGGTGTCATAGTAGACGATGTATCCGCTTGACTAGGATATGCAAACACATCACCTGTTTCTGGTGGAGGTTGGGAAGAAATATATTCATCACCAAGTGGCATCCTAAGATGGGAAATACATTCGGCCCAAATTTTGCGGTTGCATAACAATATTGGGCTTGTAAATAGTGTTGAACCAATAAAGGTGCTCAGTTCTAGATCTCGACTCTTGGATCAAATTTTCAGCTTCTTCCCAATATGTACCATCCCTTATCAATATCTCTCAGTCATCTCGAGAAATATTTTCACTTGGATATGGGTTGATGGCTATCACCAATCTTTTTCGTTACTGAAAAAGTTGTTTTCACCTTAACACCAAACGCCATTTTCAGAAGTAGAACTGTATTACACAATCCTCTTAAGGATTACGTCCAACATTCTCTGGGTTTCCACTTTTTGGAACTCAGGGATTGATGTATATGGCATCGAAACAAGGGTGGGTTGCACAGACACGTACACGTAGACGCGGATGCAGACACTACGAAATTCTCAAAAAATTAGGACGCGGACACGTATATACATATTTTATTTATATATACAATCATATATTTATACAACAAAGTCAAGTGTTTCGATCTTGAAAATTAGAAAATGATGCTAAATTATGTTGTTTGTGTATAAATTTCAAAAGAAAAGAAGAGATCGATTGTTTATACACACCGAAGGTCAAACAATCAATGACCTTAAAAATATGTCACGATCAAAATGCATCTTTAGAACAACACACACCCAACCAAAGGTATATATAATGTCATTTTCAATTACAAAAACCTAATAAAGACCTAACTATCCCATTGATTCTCTCTATATTTTTATTCTCACCTCCTCTTCTTCATTTTCCTCCACTGTCGAATTGTTTTGCTTCATCTTCTACTAACACTAAATCCACATATCCCTAGTTATCTATTCTTTTATGTATTCTTTAACGTTTCTCCTTTGTTACCTATGTTGTGATATCAAGACAACAAATTATTCCAACACTTTACCTTTGTATCTAGATGTATGTAGAATAAATATTGGTGTTAATTGTTTGCTGGCGAAAGATTAATGTGTATGGATATGTGATGTAATTAATTAACGTTTCAGCTACATTTCCTTAACTTTTTATTCTGTATTCTAATCGGATGAATCAGTTTAATGATTGATCTAAATTTTTGTCTTTCTTCGTTCAGTTAATTATAATAAAAATAAAGGAAGAAGGTTAAATGAAAATAATAATATAAAGAAAAAACGCATCAAACCCGAGTCATCAGTGAGTTTAAATTATTAAACTCACTAAATCAAGCGAAAAAAAAGAAAAGAAAAAAAAAACTCACTACATAAAAGGATGGGTTTGAAGTTGTAGGTCAAACTGGAAAAAAATTATTGAAGTTGTGAATGGATCAACAACTGAAGTTGCAGCTCAAGATGAGCAACTTACCAAACTGAGTGCAGGGTTGTGGCATAGTATTTGGGGCTCTAGGAAAAATCACTCAAATGGTACCTTATAAGTGAAATAATTATTTTCTTATGAATCATCATTTGTTTCCATCTCATTCATTTTTTACTAACTAGATTTACTCAATAAATTCATTTAGTGATTTCTAAAGAATTTAATGGATTTCCAAAGTATTGTTTTATTGATTGTCTACTTTTAAAATCTCCTTCAAAATTTATGTTACCGGTTATAGATTGTACAAAAGGTCTTCTAAGGTTTGCGCTACTCGTCATAAACTTGAATATTCAAAGACTTTAATACTTACATATTTTCAAAACTTTGAGTGACTTTCTTGTATATATTTTCCTTGATAAAAGTCTTGCAAAATGTGTGAAATTTTGGAAGACTTCCTATAAAATCAAACTATTTTTATAAAACCCATATTATATATGCATATAGATTAAAAAAAATATTTTAACTGTTAAGTAAAAATGTGTAATAATAATGAATTTTATTATTACTATTTATTTCAAATATTTATTTAGTTGAAATTAGTATACTAAATAAGCTATTTTATCTTTGTATATTTATCTTATATAAGGTTTTTGTACAAATTTTTTTTTAGATTTATGTAGATTTTTATATACAAAATTTGTTGTCGCAATTCTTCAGGACTCTACAAATATTTGTATGACATTACATAACTCTTCATAACTCCGCAAGATTTTTCCCAATTCTGTAGAACTTTCTGAAAGTTTTTATTTTCCGTGATTCTTTTTATATCTCTTTAAATCTATAGAAGTATTTATTGAGTAAACCCCTATAATTTTACCAATTCTTCGTCATTCTCATTGATATTTTTCTGATCGTTATATTATTTGGAACTGAATATTCGTTCATTGATCCATGCAAAAAAACTCTTAATATTTTCGGTTGTTACCTTCTTCGTCTTTGTTTTTGAAGCACCATTTTTTCTTTTTGTCTCCCTAAACCGATAATTATAAATTAATATTTTATAATCAAACTTTTAGATTCTTTAGAATCACTATAAGAATCAAAAGATTTAAAAAATATACACAAATATGCCAAAATTCATATATTAGTGACAATTAATAAGCTAAAGTTAACAATTAACATTAAACAACACCGCATGGAGTTTTTCCATTTTGGTTAATTGACTCAATTGTCATTTAACTACATTTGCTAAATTTCATTGAAGCATCAGTCGCAGTTAGATCTCAATATAACTTATGTCATTAAATTGCAATTGAAATGAACAACAACTTTGATAAAAAAAAAAATGTAAGCACGTTTCTTTATCATTCTCCATTTACAAGACATCGAATAAAAGTAGACTTATCCTTATACACAATAATTAGTAATGAAAGTTAATTAAAGGTTTAGATGGAGAAGCAAGATAGGAATTATTACGACGATAATACTTACTTTGATTTTAGTAGTATAATATTTTACTTCTTTTTAATTAGGGATATGGCTCACTGCTCATGGGAGAAAACCATGGACCTTCTAATGAAGAAGAAAAAAGAGTAAAGTACGTAAATAAGTTAAAATATAATGGAAAGGTGAAAGTATGATTCTCGATCAGAAATCATAGAAAAAGACACCAACCATTGATTATAGGTAATCAAATTTTGTAATTAGGGGCCCAATTTTTAGGGTCATAGGTCATTTCCTAGATGGCTTATAGTCAGCGACAACCTTGACTGATTGAACCGAAGGATAGATCTGAAGTTGCTGGTCAAGCTGAAAAAATAACCAAACTGACTGAATCAAGAGATGGATCAGCTGAAGCTGTTGCTCAAACTGAACAACTTACCAAAGTGGCTGAATCAACAGATGGATAGGCTGAAGTTGCTTCTCAAGCTGAACAAGTCACCAAAGTGACTGAATCAACAGATGGATCGAAGGTTGAAATTGATGTTTAAGATGGAAAACTTAGCCAAGAAGAAGTTGAGAAAGAGATAGAGTTTTCAATTACCATGATTAACAAAACTTTGGAAGGGAAGAAGGAAATGTTTTTGGACAGAAAGATCCTCTAAGAAGATAAGTTTGCATATATGAAGAGGATTAAAACATCAACAAAGGGAGCAGGGCCATCTCTGACATTTTGATGACCCTGTGTGAAGAACTTTTAAAATGTTAATGCAATTTTCCTCGCGAGTACAAAATAATAATTCTTTTCTTATAATATTGAATCAAAAGGAGACTATTTATATTGTAATTATACCAATACTTTCACCGGCATAAATATGATAAGTATGGGTTTGGAAAAATTTCCCATTGGTTACTCAATATTACTGTTAGTAGTATTACCTAAAGATAGAGCAGTAAATTTTTTATCATGCAATCCTTTAATTTTCATTTTGATTTTCCAATTGGCTAGATGATGTCACTGTAAACACTGATAAAGTCATTGGGAGATGGCACATGTGATCTGAATCCGAAAGAAAAAAGTAAGAAAATAATAATACAAAGTATATCACTTGGATTTTATAACATCAACAAATCTGATCTCAGTATTCATATCATCCATAATTATTAGCTTACAAAGGCAATGTTCTCTTAAAGAATAAATATGCAATATATAAGGATTCATAGTGTAAGTATCGGGTTCATTTTGCAGATTTTTCTAAGAAAAATAAAAATAATCAAAAACTAAAAGTTAGAGAGTTGTCAATTTAGAGGAGATTAAAAGTAATTTCAGTGAAATTAGAAGGTAGGTCGATCAATGAAAGGAGGATATTAAGAGTAAGATCAGAGAAATTAGAAGGCAGGTGTAGATCAGGGTGCTTTTTAGCTTTATATCATGATATTACCAGAACATCTGCTGAATTTTATACTTCTTGGTATATTTACACGTCTATTGGAATTGGATTATATTGTGCTTTAGGATGATACTTTGATATAAATATGTATAGAGAGTTTTTCTTCGAACTTTTTATAGCTTGAACAAGCATTTTTAGCTTTATTTCTTGATGTTACAATATCAATGCGTGTGGTTCTTTTAATAGGTGGGAAATGGATCTTGAAGCGGAATGTTGCATTTACATTTCATACATATTTTGGTTTGTGTTTCGGTAAAGCGACATTTTTATACGAGTTTGACTGAGTGAATTAGAAATCTAAGGTTTGTAAAGGATGTTTCGACTGATTTGAGCTATTCTAGGGCTTTACTGAGCGACTAGGGCTCTATTGAGTGAAACTCAAACGGAACAAGAGTCGTTTGTTAATTGGGAAAAAGCGACTGGAGAAAATATTTATCTCTATGTCATTTAATGATGGATAATATCATTCTCCGCTTAGTAATTTTGGATTTATGGAAATACAAACTCATGATTGTCTTTTGAAGAATGTATTAGTTTTATTTCTAACACAAAGTATTTTTAGTGACAGTCATATTACCTGCATGAAGAAGTTTACCAATCCCATTTGTAATATTAATTTTCCATTTTGGAAAAAACTTGCATCACCTTTGTGTACCAACTAGGTGCATAAGGTACCATATGGGAGGAGCCTCTGACAGTTGCAAACGTCAATAAATTCCCATACTTAGTTACCCATCCTCCTACCTGTTTTACCAAGAAAAATACCAAAAAAAAATTAGGATTCATGTATTACGTTGGAGTTCCACTGGACTCATTTCTCGGACCACAATACATATTTATACTACATCATATAATTAGAGAATTTATTTCTTTGAAATTCTTACCAATTATCCGAGTTCATAATGATAATATATGCAGGAAAATAAATTATACGAAAAGAAAATGAATCATATTGTGCTAGAAAAAGTATATGTATTCATAACGGAAACTAAAGTTCATATTTATGACACATTATTTTTCACACATAATAGCAATTAAATAAATTGGTAGTATTGCAAATAATAAATGTATTCACATGCCAATAAACAAATTTTATATATAAAAAAAAAATTAAAAAAAAATTATTCATTTGCAAATATTCAAATGCAAAAAAATAAATCAGTTTATAAATCTCTCTTGTGTAAACTAACCTTTTCAAAAAAAATATATTTTTCTTCAACAATTTAAAATTTGCACAATCTGTATATATAAACAAGTATATAAAACTAAAATTTCTTTTGCAAATACTTAATTGGAAATCTCTTTAGGTTTCTGAAAGTGTTGGTAAATATTAATTAAAAGAATTTTAACGTGTAAAGATGAATTTACATTTTGTAATATGGGTAAACATTACTTCCATATTTTTATTTGTACTGAAAAAGCGGGGGTCTAACAACCACACCCAATATTTTGTCTGGCAATCTGAGAGGACTTACTCCAATACACTTTTAAGAGAAAAAACTAAACAGTCAGACTCAATCTTATGGAAAAGTATATCAAAGAGCGATATCTCTATTTCTCAATTCAATCTACAATCAGCAAATAGGAATTTGCGAGCCCGATTGAATATAAGAGAAATATCTTGAACGACACCTAAGACGTCAATCAATTTATATCAACAACCAAAGGTCTGATTATTTAATTGATTGATCCTAACGCACAACCTATGACATTTTAATTATATAACAAAATATATTGCAGAAAAGAAATAACACAAACACCGGAATTTTGTTAACGAGGAAAACCGCAAATGTAGAAAAACCCCGGGACTCAGTCCAGCTTTGAACACCATACTATATTAAGCCGCTACAGACACTAGACTACTACCAATGAACTTCGAACTGGACTGTAGTTGAACCCTAATCAATCTTACACTAATTCAAGGTACAGTTGCGCTCCTTACGTCTCTGATCCCAGCAGGATACTACGCACTTGATTCCCTTGACTGATCTCACCCACAACCAAGAGTTGCTATGACCCAAAGTCGATGACTTGGTAAACAAATCTGTCTCACGCAGAAAATTCTATTGGAATAGATAAATCTGTCTCCCACAGAAATACCTTTGAGTTTTGTTCCGTATTTTGATAAATCAAGGTGAACATGAACCAATTGATAACCCGGACTTATATTCCCGAAGAACAGCCTAGTATTACCTACCGGAGATAAATCTCAAGCAAATCTTAACAAAGATAATACTCAATCACGATAGAAGAAGTAAGATCAGAACACGCAACTACAAAGAAAATAGTTGGGTGTGGCTTCACAATCCTATGACGTCTGCAAGTCGTTAACCTACAGAGTTACGTGAAAAACCTAAGGTTAAAGGAGAGTCGACTCTAGCTTATGCAACTAGTATCACACAGAAGATGTGGGGATTAGGTTTCCCAGTTGCTAGAGTTCTCGTTTATATAGTTTTCAAATCATGGTTTGCAATCTAAGTTACCTTGGTAACAAATCATTCAATATTCACTGTTAGATGAAAACCTTGTTAGATTAAAGTTAATATACTTCAACTGTTAGGTCAAACTTATCTTTTTATAGAAAAATGAAATGTACCTTCATTTAGGTTTAAGTAACCGTACCCAAACATGTACACCATGTTGGCTCAACCGTAGTTAACCGAGGTTAGCTATATAAACACTCTCATATCAACCTTATTCATCTTAACATAACTAGTTCAAATGACTCAAATGAAACTAGTTAAAGAGTTGTTCAATTGATATATTTTCATAGAAGTACACAAGAACACAAATTAAAGCAAAATCGGTTTGATTCACTCGAACCAATTCATGAACATTATATCCACAGTTTGCAAAGAATGCATTCCTTAATATATAAATGTATTAGTTCATGAACAAACCAATTTTAGAACTTTAACCACTCAAGTATGTAAACGGGTACACATACTTAAGTAGGTGGTCTGACTTTGGGTTCGCCAGTATGTAAACGGGAACGCATACCTTAGTACACTTTCAAAAACCAGCAGAAATTCCCGAACCTATACCTCACGCAAGTATGCGTACATGTATGTGTACTTGGTACACAGAATTTCACAACTGCAAGTACGCATACGGGTATGCATACTTTATTTTCGGTCATAGGTCACATACATGCAAGAATGCACACTATGTTTATAATCCAATAATTCAAAACTCTTATTTCAATCATTGAAACTTTCTTAGAAGATGAAAATAGCCGTTTTCACATACTATTAACATCAAAGCAATTTTCAAGTTATCGAAATAATCATAACGAAACATTCCAAGTCTACACCAAATGATTGTATCACACAAACCATGTAAGATGTTACTCGAAAATTTTCACATGATCATCTTTTGACTTTTGTCAAGAATATAATATGAACTTGGTTGAATCTAAAGCTTACCAACACATATTTCGAGAAATATGTAAGCGAGTTAAACTCAGCTCGAAATCTCAAATGTTTATAATAGAAAACTATAGTAACACGACTTATGTCTCAATATATGAGATAGAGTAGAAATAGACTTCCCAAGTGATAGATGAGTTTCAGTCTCCAAATACCTTTTGTTGATGAAGTTCCACAAGCTCTCCTTGGTAGTTCTTCGTCTTCAAATGATGAACGTCGTGAAGTCTAATGCTCAACTACACAATACTAGTCCGATACATCTATAAGTAGACTAGAAATCAAGACTTACAACTTTGATCACTAACATTGGCAAACAAGCTTGATATAGCAACGCTTGTGAGTTCGACCGAGCAGTGCTCTAACAATCTCCACCTTTGTCAATTTTAGCGACAAGACTATCAATACATATGGATTTACAAAATAAATAAACTTTATAGCTTCTCATCCAAATGCTTGATCTCCTTGGTTCTTCAACATTACTCGAAATCTTCGTCACTTCCAAGTACTCCAATGATTCCAAATGTGTTCAACTCAGCATCATAGTTGTTGAAGATCCGTAGCAATAACAATGAGAAAATAATTGCTCTCAATCATTGTTATACAGTGTCATAGTATTATTACACAACATTAATATTCAATTGTATAACAACTTTGACAACAATACTATGGTGATATGTATCACTCCCCAATAATCAATACTTCATCTCACAATAAAAACCACTCCCCCTTACATAATGATCTGTAAACCATATGTATTTGTAGTGTAAACTACACATTAATTCTCCCCCTTTTTGTCAACATAAATTGGCAAAGGTACGATAATTAGTGGGATCCTCATGAAATTTTCATAGAGATACTTCATGACCAAAAGAGAACAACATACCAACTTGTTTTGATGATTTCATATAGTCGAAACTTAGTGTATTCATCAAGGAGTTTATAAAGATACAAGATAACTCCTACAATATTCCACAGCCACACTCCCCACAAAGATTTGGCAATTATACCCAAGTTCAATTAAGAACTCTCCCCCATAAAATGTCATTCCCGAAAGAACAACAAGAGCGGCCTTAATTTTACAAGAAAAGAAGGATTTCTTTGGATATTAACAAATCACATGAAACATGAATTTTTATCCAAAGAACTTAATTGAATTAACCATAAAAATGATCTATTTAATTGGCTATGCTCAACATAAGAGAACTTACGGAGCAACACATTACATGCACAAAGATGTGGATTAGGGAAAGACCAATAATGCGTAATAATCAAAGATTCATTCTATTTTTCATCATTATTTGCTCAATGACATATAATAGACATATTATTTGTAAGCAAAAATGCATCCTTTCTTTCATCAATAACGACATAATAGGCTTAAATTTTGTAGTCAAAAGTTCATTCTATCTTTTATCAATACTTTCATACCGACATATAATAGAGTTCACTTTTGAACAAATATGGGACATTCAAGGTTCACGGACGTAAACAACATATCCCATAACAATTTGCAATATATAAAACCATAAAGATTAATACTACAAAAATCATCTTCCAAATAACTTAATTTAAATAAATAAATCTAAAAACATTGCAAGATGAAAACAATAGCAATAGCTATGTGTATTCACAATAGTGGCTATTCCAAACCCTAGTTATCCTTATTAAAAACACAAGAATAAATTCTCATAAGAAGTTTCCTAGACATTAAAATCAAAAGAACAAAACAAAAAAACTCTAAGAACTGAACAAAACCGATCACAAGCAAAAATCAGAGTTCACAACCGGAACCTTCCTGAGTCACAAGACCTTCAAGCTTGTGATTGACAGCATCATATGCACCTTTGGAGAAGATATCCTCATTGAGAAGATCCTTAACATGTGACTTCATGAGAACAAGGTCCGAGTTTACCTTTTTCAACTCAGATCGTATCACATTAAGATCCTTCACAGAATTCTCAAGCTTCAGTTTTGTCTTCTCAAGATCAGTGAGAAAACCATGAACCACTTCGATAGAGACCATCTCAGCAATTTCTCGATCTTGATGAGAAAACGCATAATAACATGATGCACAGGGTTTGAGCTCGTCAGTTACAGCAAGGGTTCTTTTCTTCTTTAGAACAAACTCAAAATAAACAACATCATCAACAGAATCGGCTGGCAAATCCCAAGAACTAGGAGCGGAAGCCATTCTTTAAAAACTAGAGTAAGCGTACTCTCATAAAAGGTTTGATCTATATATATATATAGTTTCTCAAGGAACCAGAAACTAGGGTTTCCAAAGTTGGTACGTGACCTAAAACATGGGTACCCGTACGAACACAACCTTGACCGCAAAGCCGTTAAGCACTCTAGTAAAGAAAGATCAAACAAGAAAGTTGTTTATTCAGCAAGGTTTTTTGCTACGTGAATAACTCACAAAAATTAGCTCGATAAATTTTACATTCTCACAAGAGAAAATTTTTGACACAATAAAATTTCAATCAAGGAATTACGAAATCAAGAATTTGTCAAAACAAAACATAAATACTTATGCAAACAAAATGTTTGTGAATGGTAATCCAGCTAAGAACGATAAGAAAATAACTAGAGAATCAGAAAACACTTTGCCATCAAGTATACCTGACCATATCTCACTCACCCAGGATTTTTGTGAGTGAGATTTCAACCCTGTGATTAATTAGCACAAGTATGAGTCTTGAGCTCATCAAATGAATGTTGTTTTCGGTTAAACCTCTTTCTCCTGATCTTTGGAGGAAAACCATTATGATGCGAAAAGTTATCGTAAAACTTACTATCATCAAAATACGACGGATAGTGTGTATTCTTACCTGAAGAATTTTTCTTAGAGGGAATTGACATCCTGTTAATAATCTCTTTATAACTTTCAATTATCATTTTTAGGTTGTCTTCCATCTGTCCATTTTTGCTTCCTTCTTCTGGTACCTTTTTCACATCCGGAACAACATTATCTCCCTTTTTGATAGAAGAAAACTCATGAGTTCTTCTTGAACGAAATGGTTTAGGAAGATTGTTTCGCATTTGAACATTCGAGGAACACATCGAACTGACTTTCCTGGTGGGGTACACAGGGTGAGTACTAAAACCAATTGGTTTAGACACATGAATGTCGTATGCACCTTTGAGAATTAAATTTAAGGTGTGTTGAAGACGATCAATAGAAATGTCATTCAACCTAGATTTCCTCTTTTGTTCATCATGTCCTTTTGAATCACAAAAGTGATACACGCTCGAGTGATTAGACAGAACTGTCTTAAAACCCCAATTGTCAAGTTTGAAACCCCAATTGTCAAGTTTAAATTGATCAATAAAACCACTGGGTTTCTTTCATAGACACTTCTAAGTACATGAAAATGGATTAACAAATATCTTACTATAATAAAGAAGGGGGACTTTCCCCCCTTTTTTACTTAACTACCCTCTATTTGAGGAGATAATTTCAATGTCAACCAAAACAGACGTTCCGTCTTCCTTAACCCATCATAACAACCGCCGCCACCATCGTTGATGTCACCGAAAATGGTGGTTACCTTCTACAGACTACAGTTACCAGAACTTGAATCAGGGCCACGACGGCACAACCAAATCACCTATCAATTTAACGGACACTGGAAATATCATCACTATGAGTAATATTAATAAATACATGATTCAATCACATATTCAAATTAGTCAACAAAATAAAAACCCAAATCCAATTACTCAAAGAGGAAGAATTGTGGTGCACACTCAATTAATTGATATATAATCCAAACTATATAGGGTTTAGAAAATCAACAAATTATGGAAACTCATCCTGAATCTGGATTAAATTCACGTTTTGGATCTTCTATAAAAACCTGTTGGTTACATTTCAGTGAAACGGACATCCAACTACAGATTTTAATAACAACACGAAGACGCACGGAAAAAAAAATCTTTGGTTGTGTTGTAACTGGAGACGGTGGGTGGAGCCGGAGAGGTGGTGGTAATTGAAAATTACGCTAGGTATATTTAATTCGGCCGTGATAGACCTACAGACCTTGTGCACCGTGATATGCACCAAGAGGAGATCGGACGGCCGAAATGTCATCCTCTCTACATTGGGATAGGGGTGAGGCATGAGTGACCCACCTCCTCTAACACGGTGCACCAATCATTTTTGTATTTAATTTGCTATGGAGTCTGGACCTTTTCCTATAGGCCATCGGTCTCTTCCACGTGTATATTAACCACAATGCAATCCCGTAGCTACTAGGAAAAAAAAACTAGGTCTATTTTCTAGTGTTTAAGTAGCTGAACTCCAAAGCTGGTAGCTACAACCAGTATACTAGTGCTACTCTAAGCTTTAGAATTAAAAACATATACATCCACTAACGACAGTACAGAAATAACACGGAAATGGGAGAATGAAGAAACAAAGTGGGCTAGTGTTTTTCTTATTTCTCTGCATAGTTTTTGTACAGAAAACTTCACTTGTAAATACAAAGGATGCCCGTATATATATAGCTACAAATCTATGGGCAGTTTGACACATGTCCATACATGTGGCAGTATATTAGTGATGCTATCCATTTAAGCTAATCTAAATTAGCTAGACTAATCTAGATACTTGAAGTCGGTGGGTCAGCCACTTTTTATGTGAACCGGATTTACAACACTCCTCTTTGGATGATCCACCATTCAGAAATACTGCCTCGTTATAACTTTTCCAGAAAAATCCGATAGGACAAAAACCGGCGACTTTAAAGTACCGGTGATGGTAGTCACGAGCTTTCTTTGTTGTTGAAACAGTATCAGGAAAATCATTTAGGATAAACATGAGCTTAGAGTGAAGTTGGTCACCGCCATGAAATGCTTCTTTTGTCAAAATTGCGTCAGGAAAACCACTTAGGGCAAAACCTGGGCGCCGCATCTGAAGAACCTCTATGGATATGCATCTCGTTAGATGTTGATCACAGTTCTAAGACTGTTATCTCATTAAAAACCTCGTCAGGAAAACCCATAGGGACAAAACCCGACGTAGGAAAACATGAGTTCTCAGAACGATGATAAACCCGCAGATGTTGCCTCGTTAAAACCTTGTCTGGAAAAACCCAAAGGAGAAAAACACCAGGACGAAGAAAAAAGAGTACAACAATGCAAACTGCGGATGGCAGTGAACTCGCATGCCTCATTAAAACCTTGACAAAGAAAAACCCAGTGGGACAAAACCTTGACTAAGGAAAAAGAGTACAGACGTAATGTCCAACATGCCCAATATCCGTAGTCTTCTATGGCTTTACTCCCCCTGATGAGTAGTTGTTTCAGTTGATCATTCTATTCCTTACAATTTCATACAAATGGCGAGCCATCTTCTAATGTCTTCATCAGCTTCAGCTTCCTTTAGTTGAGAAAGTCAATCTGATTTTCCTTTGTGCAATTTCTTAATGATCTTCTTGTTGTGCCATCCTTTTATTCTCCACTAGCTTTGTCTGAACAATCATAATCGATCGGAGGATAAAAAAGTATCCTCTACTACCAGACTATTAGCTAGGAAAATGTTTAGCTGCTTTATCAAACCTGCCAAAAATCAAAACTTAAACAGCCTGATTAGCTTTTCTCTGTGGGAGACATCTAGCGATCTTTTACGAGAAAGATCAATCTTAATAGTACCACGAAGATGAAGGGGTTTTCTTCGGACCAATGTCTCGATATTGGTGCTGGATAAAACCAGACTTACATGTTTACTACAGACCCAATATCAGGTACCTATAACATATCTCAGTTAATGTACCATTAATTTACACATCTTTTGTGTAATACAAACCACAGAGTGATACATCTCTTTGGTTGAGATGTAAGTCGATCAATCTTAAAAATAAGAGATCTAATGATTATCTTATCCATTTAAACATGTCTAAATCTTTATGGTTGAAATTAAAGGACTTCTATCTACAATGCTCTATCAAATTGAGCCCTTGTTATACCGAGATTTTCCATCTCGAACTCCTGTTTTAAGCATTTTTGTGCTTTGGAGAATTCTTCAGGAGTTCCAATCAAATAGATGTTGTATATTTCAAATCTAGTAAATGCACAGTGTATGAGCATATAAAATGGTTCACATATGCCTGGGTAATATAAGCATTCACTTAGACGATTAATCACTTTCGTCCTTATTGAGTAAATGCTATGACATGGTAATTCTACTGGAAAAAAACTTCAGAAATTTACATGCATTTTTCTGTATCTAGTCTTTCATACAGATCCGTAGTAACCACATCAACTAGATGCACATCGAGTCCTTAAAGACTGCCAGACAAATACTATAAAGGTAGTTGCATCCATAATGTGGAATATGTTACAAAGAAATCTATCTCAGGTTCCTGTAAAAGACTTTGTGCCATTAGTTGACTTTACTTTTCTCACTATGCACATACACCCACCTGTAGCCACTAGGGGTTACACTATCGGATGTCGGAACTGTAAACGCCCGTTTGTGGCCAAGAATAGCTCTCATTATCGAGTGTTCGGGCTGCAATACCAAATTTATGCATTTTGCGAGAAACTGTTATTCTGCTTTGATATCTCCTGGTTTAACCAATCATACCTTTGATGACATTCTCATAGAGAGTGGTTTAAACCAACAACACCTACGGTAGTATTAGTGGATACTTTGACTATGTCATCAACAATCATTGGATTACGATCGCAAATTTCTCTATTGCATGCATGCCTTATGGAAATCCTCTCATTTTGAGGTTTCACGGCCTTTGCAGAGACATTCTCTAATTAGGAGAACTATACTCAGAGAAATTAGATCTTCCATTGATAGTCTCTTTGAGAGCACTATATTTTAATGATTGTGACTAGCTCTTCCTTTTAAGAGGCGTGGAATATTTCATGTTAACTAGTCATCCACGCTCAAGGTGTGTTCTAAGTGACACACTTGCTACTATATTTACAGCTTCTCAAGGAAGCAATTCGATTTGCAATCTCTGAAGATGTCAAATCTTCGACATGTCTTTCAGTGATGAAAACATCAAGATGAGGTATATCCTGGTTTATCTTTGTGCAAACCGGGATACTTGACGTCGTTTTTCAGGCGATAGCCTTTCCTCCCCCAAACGGTGGGAAGACTTTCTCATCAAATTTGTAAATCTTGTAATAGAGTAGTAACATCAGTGGAATATAGCACGTCTCAAACAGAAAAACATGACAATGGTTACATGAGTAAGAAGTTCAAAGTGCACAAGAACATCAAATGTGCTCACCATCAATGTCCAAAGCATTACTAGGATGATACAACATCAACGGATGACAAACAAGAGTTTCATTTAAAATCTATATGAGTATAGATATACAGTTAACACCGGGTGAGATGTCGAGTCATTTATGACTACCAGACCATACTTCCATCAACCAAGTTAGTGTTTGCGGAAACTCACTTTCAAGGGGTGGCGCTGCATAACAAGCGACCTCAATTAGTTTTCTCACTACGCTTTCATATAAGCATCAAATTTGTGACTGATTCTAAGACTAAGTTTCAATAGCGTACACAAGGGAGAAAACACTTCAATATGAACTAAGGTCCATGTCTTCCAATCATATAAACTTTGTCGATAATTCCTTTGAAAAGGGGATATCTATCCACAACGATTTCAGTAGCTATTCTGAATATTATCGACAATCAGTTAATAACGATCTCACATCCTTCTCTTGAGTAAGAGGATACTCTAATCCATTGGTACCAAATCTGAATATGCGGGTATCCTTCTCCTTGATATATCGAGGCAAATTATGTGGATACGCTCCTCGTCAGGAGTTATCAACTTATAACTCAAAGAAAATGTGGACGTTATCTGATTAGATTGGCATACCTCATATAAGAGGTTTTCGTCTATGCTGATAAGCATATTCTCAGACGAAACAATCGCTGCGATTCCATGGCATGCCTTGCAATGACTTTCTTTCGCCGAATCAAGCAAGCACACTCTTGCTAAATCTAGCAATAGAGTAGTCTCTAACACCCCAGGCATTTCTCGGTGTGAGAATTAGATGAGACACAATTGGATTTAACCAATGTCATCGACGATTCTCCCCTTGATCCTTAGGCGGGATGTCTCATCAACAGAACATTCAGTTCTGCATGACTCAACCTATCAAGGGAGCAACTGGGTGCAAAAAACAATAGTAACACGCAATCCAAGAGAGGTAACTGATCATGTTTCCTCTCTCGTTTACTGCCCAGCTTGGATAATTTTAAGAATTTACATTGCCATGTAAAATTAACAGTAAACTGTAAACGAATTTTGTGAGCATAGACATTATCTCAATATCAGTACCAGTCCTGTCAAGACGACCGATAGAAATCAATAACAATGAACGGCATTTCAAATGCGCTTATCGTATCTTTTATGTCACAACGATAGCAGAGCTCTTCCAGGCTCAAAGATGGTTATTCACCCAATCATTATGCTACCGTCCCGTATTATTCCACTTCTGGTGGTACGGTGCTCATCAGGTTCTTAAACTCGAGAACTATTGTGGTTCACATATTCAAATATGCCTACCACAATTGTATTTTTCTTCTTCGCCAAAGATAAACTTATTTGCATAGGTACTATTGCAAATTTAATTCACCAAATTTGTGATTTTTCGGGTAATATCTTAGGCGACGAGAAGACATGATATTAACTTTGAATACCATTAAATAAATGCAACACTCATTACTGCTCGACGTTTGTATATCTACGAGGCGCAATTAACATTTGCGGTGTTGTTGACACAACATATACAAAGTGCAAATTAAGCACTAGTTACTTAAAGCTCGTCGATCCATATAATTGGCGCATATAATGCACGCCGTAAAGCTCGCAAAAACACATAAGGGCGCAAAATATGCTGCTCTCCTTATTGCCCACCGCAATATTTTACACGGTGCATACATCTTATCTAGAATCAAACCGAACCGATTACCACAAAAATCAATGGTGAAACAAGGAAGAAAGTATTCCAAATGTGATATGTACGGTTCTAACATAATACCAACAAATCTCCAATTTCGTCTATCAGGGTCGGCGAAATATTAATTTATCAAAGTTGAAATATGAACACATTCTTTTCATTAAACGAAATTGTCTCGATATCAATTGTGGTCATTTCACAGATCATAGATAGAGACTGGCTAACCGTGTAAAGCTGGTGTCCTTTTTTCATCGCATTCCGATCTTTGGTGGAACGACTTTGAGTTCCGGAGATTATTATAGCAAAGTAATATTGCTATCCCGCAGGATGCAACAATTCCTCGCTCTGCCGATATTAAACCGTCAACACCACAAAATCATTGGTGTACCAACAAAGGTAATTTTACTCTCTACGCTATCCAAAAAGGACGCGGAAAAACTTTCCGTTGGTCGGCTAAAGAGGAAGATAACGATAACGGTACAAAACTCAAATATCTGGTTAAATTCGGAAACCGAATAAAATCACAAATATGATTCGTTGTTAATACGCACCTATTTCGGATATCTCTTCATATACATATAATTTCTGTGTTCCAAATAGCACACACAAGAAACGGCAAGATGCCTAACTTCAATTTTAACAAGTCCTAATCAAAATAGGAAACGAAGTTAGACACTACGAAAATTTATGCATAAAACTATTCAACAATAGTTAAATGAAATATGCAAGAGTCAAAGAGAATTATCCTTTTCCGTATCATCAGCCCCACCGAATACCACCGAACAATTCGTGCTGATAACGTTTTATAGTGTTTAAGTAGCTGAACTCCGAAGCTGGTAGCTACAACCAGCGTACTAGTGCTACTCTAAGCTTTCGAGTTAAAAACATATGCATCCACTAACGACAGTATAGAAATAACACGGAAATGGGAGAATGAAGAAACAAAGTGGGCTAGTGTTTTTCTTATTTCTCTGTATGGTTTTTGTACAGAAAACTTCACTTGTAAATACAAAGGATGCCCGTATATATATTGGTACAAATCTATGGGCAGTTTGACACATGTCCATACATGTGGCAGTATATTAGTGATGTTGATCCATTTAAGCAAATCTAAATTAGCTAGACTAATCTAGATACTTGAAGTCGGTGGGTCAGCCACTTTTTTGTGACCCGGATTTACAACAGTCTAAAGATTAAGTGAGGCGATGACATTTCAGGGAAGCGAACAGGAAAAACATGTACAGTACCTGATAATAACACATTCACTTTTACTATTCTTAATTATGAAAAGAAAATTTAGACATTTAGGTGTTCTACATTTCGCAAGAAAAAAATTATATTTCAGTATCTCTGATTCTGTTAGTGATATCAAAATCCCAATGGAGGCACGGATCCACATTATTTAGGTAAAATTGCGAGGAAGAAGCACATTATGCATTTGTTTTTGCTGTAATTAAGTGAAAGAAAACAAAATAAAACTAGATTTTTTGATCGTTAAACGTTGTGTTTGTGGCAGGTGTGTAGCACGTGCGATTTTACTAGTACCTATAAATAAAACTGAAACTCAATATTTGTTAATACTGAAACACACCGTTACATTGCAGGATCTGTTCTTTCAGGAATCTATTTGACTATCTCTCATGTTACCTTCCCTCAAAAAAAAAAAATGAGAACTTTTTTCTCGTTTGCTTATTCATAGAAAAAAATGCTGATAAACAAGATTTTTAGTCATCAGATGGTTCAGAAACTGGCATTCTTCTTCTAGACACAAATGAGCTAAACAGATGTAAAGCTCTTGATGGTTGTGCGTAAGGTACCATATGGGAGGCGCCTCTGACGGTTGCAAACGTCAATAAGTTCCCGTACTCAATTACCCATCCTCCAACCTGTTCACAAGCAAAATACCAAAACAAAATAAGGATTCATGTTTTATCTAACTGTATGAATTCAGGGCGCACAAATGGTCTACCGATTAAATCTCCTTTTAATGAAACACAACTACTCACTGCTCATTTTAAATACCGAGTTACATGTATATTGTTTGTAACACATCCATAATACTTGTCGTGAGAGATCTAGGGATCTAGATTCCAGATGAGGGATAAAGTTGTTATGGATACCACCAAGATGAAAAGATAGAAGAGAAGACATAAAGTATACCTGTTTTTTGTGAAACCAACCACTGTAGGGAAGAGTGATCTTGAAGTTCAAATCTTGAGCAAGCTCGCGGACAAGTGTTCGGGAACCCAATAATGGTACAACAGAATCCTGATCTCCGCTGTAGTTTAAACAGAACATTATTTAATCATTTACCATAAAGATACTTAACATTGTGCGTCTACCTATATCATAATTCATAAAATTCAAGAAAACTCACCTGAAAATCCAAACAGGTATATGCTGTTGAATTATCCTTTTGAGAATGGGAAGGATGTCGATGTTGCCATCAGTGTCACTATAATTAAGTATACTGCATTTGCACAGAAGGTAAAACTTGTCATGAATGGCATTGAACGTCACCTAAGGACTACTCTAGGGATCAGGCTCTTCTTTGCCATGTAACAGATTACTTCTAGAAAGACAAAAAAACAAGAGAAATTTTGTTTGATAACTTTGTGTGAGATAAATTATCGAGAACGGTTCTCAGCAATGAGATATGTGAAAGCCCGAGATATACTTTAGCATAAAAATTACTATTGTCTATTAGTAATAAAGCAAGATCTAACTGCAACACATAATCTAACTGTCAATCTTCGTGAACCAGGACCCACAAACAGAACAACAGCTTAAGTTTCAAAATATAGTGATAAAAAATTGCTACACAATCTAACTGTCAATTTGCATAAGCACCCACGAGGAAACAGGATATTTGGCAAGCATATATTTTCGTTAGTAGGTAGGAAGTTCAGAGCACTTTTTACAGATTACAAGCGATAATGAACATGAGAAGAAAAATAACATATTGAAGAACTTCTTATAGCTCAAGTGACATGTAAAAGAATAAAAGGATTTTCATATCTATTATTTGCGCAGAAAGAATAGTTACCTACTACACATACTCCAGCTATAATTCAAACCCGTCCGATTTGCATGAAGAGCATGCTGAACCTCGGGAAGGTTGAAGTAGTAGCGTCTTTCATAGCTCATGCACACATCAACTCCAACACTGATTTTAGTAGCCTGCAAGGAACGTTAAAATTAGACACACAACTTATCCAATTCGCGTACATTTGAGAGCAACAATATAAAGAAGAAACCATGTACCATTTTTCGCAGGCGTAGCTCTTGCTCTACAAGGGACGGGTAGCAAACATCAAGTATGACGTCGTAATTGTCAATATAATTACCAACAATTGCATTTGCTTCGCCAATAGCAGAAATGCATGATTTGATCACATTGTGAGGACTATCGAACGTATAATCATTAAAACTGCATCCGTTCATGATTGTAAGGCCGACTTCATCAGAGATCATCCCGTGAGACCAAAAGTACTCGTATGTTGCAGGGACATCCTTGTCAAGGTTGAGAAGTGGATTTCCAATCTATTTGGAAGAAAAAATGATAGACCAGGAATAAGGACACAGTAATTCAACAAGTCTGATAAAATCATGGATGCTGGAATAAAAGTTTCAGTAAAACATTATAAAGAATTCGGGTGTAACAGTTAAGTATTTCTTACAGCTAACCCTTTGATATTGAATTTGAAATCACTTGAATACTTATTGTGGTCCAGAAGAGCATTAGCCAACTGTGGTATGTAATGTCCTGCAACATAAGCACCGCATTAAAGGAATAATCGGAAATGAAGTTCTCAACAAGTTTCAACAAAAAAAAAAAATCAGCAGAAAAATGTTATAGCCCAACATTCTTATAAATTTGGCACATACTTGCATTCATTTATTCATTTGGATTCTTTACAAAAGATTTGAAAAATGACGACAAAAGGTGTATAGAGATTTAAACCTGCATAACTTTCTCCGGTAAGGTACAAGTCTCTAGACTTGAGTTCTGGAAATTTTTCGAACCACCCCATTAGAAATAGATGCATATCTCTAGCTGCAAAGGAAAATTCAAAAAAGGTTGAGGCATTACTTGTCTAAACTAACTTAATCTACACAACAGATACTTTTCATTGACATTTAAGGTTCCTTGAAAACCAGCTTCCAACTTGACAAGCAATAACTCTTCCAACTTAGTCTTTTTTCACTCTTAAATGTTGATTGTTAGCAAACAAGAACTGAAAATCTAACTGTGCAAACATCACATTCACATACCAGTGGCAGCATCCCCAGTAGTATAAATCCGAAGTAGTATTTGAATAAGACCATCCAACCCCGGCAGGTGATTCAACAAAGAGAAGATTTGATGCTATAAATTGTAAAATACTTCACTCAGTTAGTATTTAAAACTCTGGCCAACAGATATAACCATAAACCTTAAATTGTCTGATTAAGCAGAACCATTATAAACATTAATTACTCAAACCTTTGTTCCATGATTTTGGATTTCTCCTTAGTGCCCGACCGTCTCCTCTGGGAAAAATGGGCCTAATTCGGTAAATGCACCTCCTCCCATTGAGGAGCATCCTGGGCCTGTACATAAGATTGTTATATTTGTCACTCATTCCCAAGAATCTCATTCTTATAACTTTTAATTCCATGAAAGCTAAGATATGGGTTACAAAAATCAAAACAAATACTTTTCTTGTTTTCGAGAAACTAAAACATGGATTGTCTAAGATATCAATGATTTCCTTTCAAAGTGCTAAGCTAATTGGTTAGTTGAGTTCAGCTACCAGTCAATTAAAAATCTTGCCCACAAAAAGCATATAGATGAATTCAATCTTTGAACCCTTTTCTCTAGTTAACTTGTTATCCCTCAGAGTGGGTGTCTGATTTCTATTAACAATTGGCATTACAGTAAAGCAATACCTATATAGTTTAATCTACAAATAACTAACTATACATGAAATTAAAAATCATAATCAATGAAGTCAAGTAAAAGATTCCAAATTAACATCTTTTTCTACTAGTTTCAAGAGGCAAGAATCAAATAACCAAAAATAGAAGAAAACACAAGTCTGCATAATCAAGAAAGAGCTGCAGAATGCAGATTATAAAACAAGAATACACCAAAATTTCCAAACTCCAAGAAAAAGAAAACCCACTACTTAATCATATAAGATACTACTAATAGCATAATATAGTATCTTCAAATGAAGCACATGGAGAACTATACATAGCAAAGAATAAAGAAGAGAAAAAGGCAAACCTCCATTCAACCAGAGAGTAAGGGTTTTTTTAGCTGCATCTCCTTGAGCTTCAACATAATAGTAAAACAAACTCTTCCCAGTTTTGATATCCACATCGATGTAACCAGCAAACTGTCTGAAATCAACCTTTGGTTGCCCAGGCAAATTCACCACAAGATCTTCCATTGGGTACCCATTTACAACATTACCAATACTGATAAAAAACAACACTCCCAATCCCAGAAGAAGAACAGCAATATCCCTACTACCCATCTCACTCAAAAAACAAAATCCAGAGAGTGAAGCACAAAAAATCAATGAAGCAACTAACAGATCCTATTTATCCAGTATATTTATAACAAAAACAAAAAAGAAAAGAATTGTTTAAAGTAAGTTATCTATATGAAAAATTCAATCGAGAAACGTGAAATCCGCATTATTTCCTCATATAAAATGAAATTCTCATTTTCTTTTAAAGACTTTAACTGAAGAGTTAGAATTATTAGCTGCAGCGATTCTCTTTCTTCTCTCACTCAAAAAACAGAATCAATCTAATTTTGGCTCAAAATCAAAAGAGGCGGAAAAGAAAGAAACTTTGTTCCTGTAATGTGGGGTAAAGTCGGGTCAGCTGCTGCTGCAACTCCACAGTAGGTAGCAGTGAGGATGAATATTCATCTTCTTCTCTCTGGAGCTACACCTTAGAGTTGTTGTCAGGAGTGATGGGGAGGAGGAGCTTTTAAAGTTTGAAATTTTAACTAAAAGGAAAAAGTTGGAGATCAGAGACGCAAATACTGACTGAAATCATTCATGTCGTGAGATGGTGCTCTCTCGAACATGTCGCCCATCTTGATTTTTGTACACCCACGTTAAAGTGAGTGGGAGATAAAATTTAGCATCTATTTAAATGGAATCAGTGGTGGAACTAGTGGTAGGGGCTCCGGGCAGGTCCGTGATACGCACTTGAGACAAAGGCACAGTGGGCCGCTTCCATTCTACACTGGATCATTTTTGTCTCTGTTATTAAACCGTTAAGACTGGAGAAGAGCACATACAGTTGGGGCATGGGATCGTGTCCTAGTACAATTGTCATACGATTGTGATTGTGATTGTGATTGGACACATTTTTATTCTGATTTTACTACCTCGTAACTATTTAGTTTACGGTGATTTCTTCATATCTAACACATCATTTATATGCGCTTAGCACTTTAATTTCATTTTTTATTTAATTTTATGAGTTCTTATTAACGTTTGCATGGCATTTCAATCTCATATTTTATTTTATTTTATAATAAGAGACAAGATTTTAGTGTAAGATAATCCGTTGATTACTTAACTAAACAAACAAGAATGTCTAGTTGGTATTCATTAAAAGAGCACGCATAAAATTTGAGGAAGAAATATATTGGAAAAAAAAACACAAGCATAAAAGGAGGATATAGATTGTGATTTAAACTTTATCAGGACAACTCCTATGATATGGAGGTCAGGGACGGAGCCAAGAATCAAGGGAAGGGGGTGCAAAGATCTACTATGGGGAACAAAAAAGAAATTAAGGGGTGCAAAAAAGCAAAAATAGACTTACATATACAAAATTTTTTTTTGATTGGGCCTAAAAGAGGCTTTGGAGCCAGCTGGGCAAGGGTGCAAGTGTAACCCCTGTGTAGTTTGTACTATACTGATTCTTTTTTTTCATGTGGCTTTAAGCTTTATGCAGAGTCATTGGCACGTTTTCAAGGAGGATCTCCTTATATCTATCCACTTTATGGTTTGGGTGAACTCCCACAGGTTAGTGCTGTCTGTATTTGATACGGATTTGTCAGGAAATGATAAAGCTTAGGATTTAACACTGTATATGCATCTTAATCTCCAAGGATTTGATCGTCTTAGTGTTGTTGATGGTGGAACTTACATGCTTCACAAGCCCAAGGTACAATTTGTCACTGAAGTAAACTGTGGATTGCAAACTCTTGTAATAAAACATAAAATATATGAATGCATTTAGACTCCTTGAAAATTCAGCAATACCAACTAATACCCGAACATCAACAACACTGATTAGTACCTTACGCGCAAATAACAGGTAGAATGCGACGGTGATGGGAAAGCATACGGCGTGACATATGAAGGGGAAACTGCTAAAGGCAAGAAAATTGTATGCGACCCTTCGTATTTTCCTGACAAGGTATATGTCAATACCTGATCTTCAAATATTTTGTCCGTCAACAGTCTCGCATAACAGGTTCTGAAAGTCCATGTATGATGCAAACGGGTTAAAAAGGTCGGAAGAGTCGCGCGTGAAATTTTCATAGTGAGTCATCCTATTTCAAACACCAGTGATTCTCACTCAGTTCAAGTTATTCTGCCTCAGAAGCAACTTGGGCGTAAATCAGATATGTAAGTTTAACTTCTCTTCCTTTGTTTCTTAGAGCTAAACTTAAGCCACCAAGTACTCAGAGATGTCACTGGAACTTGAGGTCTCTTAGAAATGTGAAAATAATCGTTGATGCAGGTACCTCTTCTGTTTCTCGTATGCGCACAATGTTGCACCAAAAGGAAAATACATTGTTTTTGTATCAACTGAAGCAGAAACTGACCATCCCGAGACACAACTGCAGCCTGGAATCGAACTACTTGGACCTGTTGATGAAACATTTTTTGACATTTATGAAAAATATGAACCCATTAATAAGGACATAGATGACAACTGCTACATATCTACTGTAAGTATGCAAAATATTTTGCGGACAGATAAACACATTTCCACCTCTATCTCACCTTTTCTCTTATTGCATCAAAACTAATAGAAAAGTGAATATCAAGTACCCCTAATGTTCCACATTTCATGAAAGTTGATTTACGAACAACTAATCATATGCTGAAATTTCAACCTTTTACGGAGTTATGATGCAACGACACACTTTGAGTCTACGGTCACTGAAGTGATTGCAATGTACAGTCGAATAACAGGGAAGGTAATGTTTTCTTGTAATTTGGTAATGTGAGCTGTCCATAGTTATCAAGATTTTCTAAGGATTATCCAACTTGATTACTTGTTTTCTCATTATGACAAATGTTGAATACTAATCGCTTTCCCTTGTTCTTCATTTTGAAGGAACTTGATCTTACAGTAGACCTAAGTGCTGCAAATGTTGCTTCTAATGAATGAAATCCATCGAATATCTCATCACATTCTAACACCGCCAACTCAAGAGAAGCCTAGAAGGACGCTCAAATTTTGTTTCTGACAGTCCCCTTGGTCATTTTTTTTCTTTTCCTGAGATTTCCTCATTTTAAGTAATGAAATATTCATTTATTTTCCCTTGAAGAATTTTTTTCATCCTAAGACTTACAAGTTTACTGTACTCCAGAACTGCTTGTCGTCCTCCTCTTATGTTTGTCGTCTGAGTTTGTGGAATGTCCCACTGTTTTATCAGTAATGGTAAGATACAAAATTAATATAAATCATCCTATTTTCAGAGATTAGCATAAAATGGGTGTTTCACCATTGGTTGTGAGGCATGAAGTTCAAAATAACTCCACCGAAATTCTTTTAGAATGTTTCTGTAAAGGGACGAAGCAAGAAATAAAACCGATAATTGCTTGGGCAAGAATATCAGGTGAGAGCAATTTATGTTGTTGAGATGACGAGAACATTTCAAAAATACAAAAACAAAAATCTATAATTGTTTTCTTTTTTGCTTGAGGAAATTCAGTAGAGTAAGATTTTCTAAAATCAGCATCAAGAGGAGAATGTAATAGATTGAGCCCTCAATAACCAATGCATTAAATTATCAACCTCCGGATACAAAGAGATTGTTACAGATGAACAAGTACAAACCAGTAAGATAAATCAAGAAAACACAATAAGGAAAAGAAGAAGAGCTGAACTGGATACAATGTTAATCTGGAAAACCACATTCCTTTGCTTTTGACAAGTGATCTGGTTAACCACTTGATCGCTATAAAATTCCTTTACGACTTGTTTACTCTCTCTTGGATTTGGCGAGAGCTTTCTTACTCTGCCCAAGCATATATTGATACATATGTGGACTACCTGCAATAAGATCAAATTGCAAAATTATGGCTTAGTCATTAATCTACAAGGAATAAAACAGCTCGAGTCTGAAGGAGTTAATTTGTGATTACGTGCCTGGGACATAGATGCCGAGGGAAATAATTGCAGCATATAAGTAATCAAATGAGAAGTTAAATTGGTTTGGCATACTGATGCAGTATTTCTCAGATTCCTGCAAAAATCATCAAAAAGATTGAGGTGAAGAAGATACTGAACAAACTTTAAACCCACTGCTTTGACAGTTTAACACAAGTAAGCGAGGATATAAAAAGGTCTTTTGCATTATACACCTGACTTTCAATCATCAACCACGTAAACACTGATATATGTATTGAGAATGCAGTAGGACATTTTATTTTATTTATGGAAAGTAGGAAGAATTCTTAATTCTTGGGGTTTAGGCAATAGGACAAACTTTTCTATTATTCCTGAGTTATGGAAGTTTTTTCTATTTTGCATGACTAAAAACTAGACTTGTGGAAATGAGTTTATATATCAAGGAAGTTTTCTTAGTCGTGTCAGTTCATTTTAGGAATCTGCAAAGGTCTCTCTAGAAGATCATTACATTGTCCACAACTAAGAGGTTTGCTTTCTTGATAAATGAAAGTTTACAACTAAATTTTACAGCAAAAATTGATACATTAAACATGCAGAAGAGACCTGATTGAATTCATTACCTTTATGTACTGCGGGCAGATATATATTAGACCAACTTCGCTGGTAATTCCAGTTGGATACAATACCAGAAAGGTGATATACCTGCACAAGCATCAATGTACTGAATGAAATGATGAAATTTTCCTAGAAGAAAGGGAAGAACGATATATGTCATGTTTATAATCGAGGAATTGATTATACCTGAGCCAAAACAACCATGAAGGTGCAAAACCAAGTGCCTCTGTTGTACCAAAGAAAGAGTATCTGATAATCTACACTCAACATGAAACATTACAAAATTAGAAAGATACGCAAAAAACAAGCACAAGTCAAATAATTGAATGCAAGTATGAAACAATATTGATTATTCTTGCACATTCCAATCATGTAGAGCTCATACCTCGGTAATCGACTAGCTTATTACCAAAGAACTAACTAGCACATGCGTTCGGTTCTGCAAAACCAAAATATTTACTCTGTCAACTTCTAATACACAATTGTTTAGCTATAAAATGATTGTAAATCTGCATACCTCAGGAAAACTCCACAAAATTCCCCAAGTTACAAATAATCTTGATCCTATCTGTGGCAAAGTTGCTGTAATTGGAGATCTTATCAAGCCTACGAGACCGTGAAGAATCTATCAACAAAGCAAACAAACTTATCATAGAAATTCCAAAAATTCAACCAAAAATGAATCTCTTTTTATATCAGAGTTCGTTTAAGTTTACCTCCGTTATAGATACAGTTTGAGCAAGTAACAGAGGCTTTTCAACAACATTATAAACATGCTCATGACCTGATTCTTTCAAAGTCATCAAAGCCATATACAAAACCTGAAACTTATAAACAAATTCACATACAAAAAGTCAGATTATAAACTACCAAGATCTTAACAAAAACAGAGAATTCTATTAAAAAATTACAAAATTAGATAGAAACAGATTGAAATTTCCAGCCAACGAAGATAGTCCAATTGTAAATAGTAAGGTAGATACATTTCAGAACTGATAAGAAACCTGCCATGGTTTACAGTTGGATTTTTTTCTAGGGTTTACAAGAATTGGAAACGGGCATTGTAATTTAGTACATATAATAACAAACAAGTGATGAAAATAAAGGAATGCAATAATTAATTTAGGTGAGTAGATCCAACTACTTTCTACTAATTAATTTAGGTGAGTCTTTTTTCCCGTCAACTGTCTCGCATAATAGATTCTGAAATTCCATGTATGATGCAAATAGGTTAAAAAAGTCGGATGATTCGCACGTGTTTTTTGCATAATGAGTCATCCTATTTCAAACACCAGTGAGTCTCACTCAGTTCAGGTTATTCTTCCTCAGAAGCAACTTGGGCATAAATCAGATATGTAAGTTTAGCTTCTCTTCCTTGGCACTAAACTTAAGCCACCAAGTTCTCAATAATGTCACTGGAACTTGAGGTCTCTTAGAAATGTGCAAATAATCGTTGATGTAGGTACCTCTTCTGTTGCTCGTATGCGCACGATGTGGCATCGAAAGGAAAATATATTGTTTTTATATCAACTGAAGCAGAAACTGACCATCCTGAGACAGAACTGCAGCCTGGAATCAAACTACTTGGACCTGTTGATGAAACATTTTTTGACATTTATGACAGATATCAACCCACTAATAAGGATATAGATGACAACTGCTACATATCTATTGTAAGTATGTAAAATATTGTGCGGACAGATAAACGCATTTCCACCTCTATCTCACCTTTTCTCTTATTGCGTTAAGACTAAAAGAAAGTGAATGTCAAGTACCCCTAGTGCTCCACCTTTCATGAAAGTTGATCCAAGGCCTGGTTATGGGTTCTCTTTCACATTATCGTTTTACAAACTAATCATCTGCTGAAATCTCAACCTTTTACAGAGTTATGATGCAACGACACACTTTGAGTCTACGGTTACTGACGTGATTGCAATGTATAATGAATTACAGGGAAGGTAATGTTCTCTTGGAACTGTGCATAGTTATCAAGATATTCCTAGGATTATTCAACTTGATTACTTGTGCTCAACTTGATTACATGTGCTCTCTTTCTAGCAAATGTCGAATACTAATGGCTTTCCTTTCGGTTCTTCATTTTGCAGGAACTTGATCTTACAGTAGACCTGAGTGCTGCAAGTGCTTCTGCCAATGAATAAACCATCGAATGTCATCATATTCTAATAGCATCAACACGAGAGAAGCCAAGAAGGACGCTCAATATTTTGTTTTTATGGTAGTCCTCTTGGCCATTTCCCCTTTTCCAGATATTTTCTCAGTTTAAGTATTGAATATTCATGAATTTTTGCGTTGGTATTTTTCATATCTCAAGACTTACAGTTACTATACTCCAGAACTGCTTGTAATCCTCCTCTATGTTTGTCGTCTGAGTTTGTGGAATGTCCCACTGTTTTATCACTATTGGTAAGATGGAAAATTTATATAAATCATCCAGTTTCAAAAATTAGCATAAATTGGGTGTTTCACCACCGGTAATAGTAAAACACCACATGATTCTCCACATAAATGAAGTTGATATAAATGAAGTTCAAAATAACTCGACAGAAATTCTATAAGAAAGTTTATGTAAAAATACACTAAGCGCGTGTTTGGTTCAAGTTGTTGGATGCCTAGGAATCGGATTCCGAGGGAATCCCATTCCCCCCAAATCCCTCTTTTCCATTCCCTCACCACATCGACGGAAAAAAATCCGATTACAGCTAAAAAAAAAACACGAAACAAAGGAAATGTCGAAATTGACCTTCAAACAAAACTAGTAAATCTAGCGGATTCCCACATTTTTTTTTTCTGAAATCGAAATCGAGAGACGAAGAGAACGAGGAGTGAACGAGAGAAGAGAAGAAAACCTAGAAAAATCATCGAAATCGACCATGATTTAGGAATTGATTCCTGTTAATCGTTGCTTCTTCTTCAATGGGAAACAGTATTAGCAATTTCCAAAGTGTAATCGCAGTAGCAGGAATTGGGGATTTATGGTTCAGATTGATTCCTCACATCTCTCTGCTTCTCTTTGATTAATTCTTCTCATTTTTGTGATTTTAATTTGATTCTTACTATTTTTCTAAGATTTTGATTATGGATCTTGATGATTTTGCAGTTTGGAGAAGAAAAACTTCAATCCTCGAAATTGTTTCAGGAATCTCTCTCATAGTTGTTCACATCACCCCTTCATGTTATTTCTCTTCGTCTGTCATTATCATGATCACGTTACAATTTAGGGTTATAAATAATCAAAAATAAGGGTTTTTTTTAAAAAAAATTCTTATTTGTGCTGTAGAAATGGAAAATGGTTTTAGGGATTTTGCTAGGATGTTGTCTACTGCTAAGAATTCCCTCAAAATTCAAAAGGTCTGTTTTTTTTTATTCCATTCACCTTTAAAAAAAGAATCATTTTACTTGTTTATTTCTGATTTGTATCTTCTTATATTTGATTTTTTTGATTTTCTCTCATCTCTTATGCAGTTTTCCTTCTTGTTAATAATGTCTTAAAGTGCTTGTTATCTTTTTCTTTGTAAGCACAACTGTAGTTTCATTCTTTACTCACTTTTTCATTCTTTACTAACATCATGTTTTAATTTTTTTTCTCCTTCTGTAGTTCAGTGGGAGCGATGTCTTGGGCTGAAGATCATTTGCTCCGTCGAGTATTTCTCATGAAATTAATTTAGTGGTTTCCTTCACATGGCGATTTGGATCGGAATGTTAGCGTATAGTTTTCACATTTCACGCCTTCTTTCAAGGTTAATGTGGAACCGGATATATTTTATCATTAAGTCAAAAGTCCAAATCATCTATTCAACTGACATATGGGCATTCATGCAACTGAGGGAGTGTTTTCTACTTCCCATCGTCACACCACTTTTACTACTCTTTGCCACCTTGGATTTCTTTGACGAAGAATTTATTACATTCTTTTGCTGTGCATTTTTCACTTATCATCATCGCACCGCTTTTACTCAAATTTGTCACATTGGATTTCTTTGCGGAAGCATTTATTACATCCTTTGCTACACTGCTTTTTACAATATCTCTCATTTGTGTTTTTATGAAATTCGTGCACCTTGAGTTTTACTGTTTATGTGCACAGCTTTTTGTCAGATTTATCCTTACAGATGGCAATAATTTGTTTTCCGGCCAATTCCGATCAAACCCACTGTCCAAAATGTGTTCCTTAACCTATATCACATCTCTCTATCAAATTTCAGCCATTGAATCGACCCGTAACCCCTTCATTTTTGTGATCAAACTTCTGCCAGTTGAGATTTCATTTCCCGCCAAAAAAAATAGTTTTCAAACGAAGAAGAAAGGGTGTCCCCCTATCCTGAACTGGGGTGCGAATAACAGGTGTTCACTGAGGTGCCCCTTAACCGATAGTGAGGGTCCGAATAACAATTGTCCTTCAAGGGTGCCCCGGGCAACTTTTCGAGCCGAATTTTCCAAAAATGTTTATTTCCTAAAAATACATAAAAACACAATATTAGTACAAAAATAGAGTTCCAACAATACGGACATTGAGGACAAATTAGACACAAAAATGCGTCTATCAGTAAGCTAGAGTCGATTCTCCTTTAACCCTTTGGTTTTCTTTTCTCAAACCGGGTTAAACGACTTAAAGACTTCATTGGGATTGTGAAGCCAGACCGATACTACTTTTATCGTAGTTGTGTGATCTGATCTTGCATCTTCTATCGTATGAGTACAATCAGATTGATTGGCTTGAGATCGTGAGAATTCTCCGATAGGGTAAGATATAAAAGTAATCACAAACATCTTCGTCTCATCGTTTGTGATTCCACGACGTCTTGTTTCACTACCATACGATTAAGATTGTTGTAAGGTGATTGATTAATCCAGGCTGTTCTTCGGGAATATAAGACCGGATTATCAATTGGTTTCTGTTCACCTTGATTTTATATCAAAAAACGAAACAAAACTTTAGTATTTTTCTGTGGGAGACAGATTTATCCTTTGATAGACTTTTCTGTGGGAGACAGATTTGTTTATTGTTAAAGCCTGCGATCTTGGGTCGTAGCAACTCTTAGTTGTGGGTGAGATCATCTAAGGGAATCAAGTGTGTAGTATCCTGCTGGGATCAGAGGCGTAGGAGTGCAACTGTACCTTGGATCAGTGGGAGACTGATTGGGGTTCAACTACAGTCCAGTCCGAAGTTAGCTTGGAGTAGGCTAGTGTCCGTAGCGACTTAATACAGTATGTATTCATTCTGGATTAGGTCCCGGGGTTTTTCTGCAACTGCGGTTTCCTTGTTAACAAAACTTTTGGTGTCTATGTTATTTCTTTTCCGCATTATATTTGTTTATATAATAGAAATAATACTGGTTGTGCGTTAGATTAATCAATTGGATAGTCTGACCTAACAATTGTTGATTGATATTGATTGATCCTTGGATATTGGTCTTTGGTACCATCCAAGTCTATCTCTCTTTAATCGAGACTCGCAATTTGCTTGAGTAAGAATAAATCGAGAGATTGAGATATAAACTCTTTGATATGTATTTTTATTGATTGAGTCTGACTGTCTAGTTGATTTTCATAAAAAGTATATATTGGAGTTTGTCCATACAGATTGCTAAGCGAAATATTGGGTGGTGTTGTTAGACCCCCACTTTTTCAATTGGTATCAGAGCAGACAAACACGTTCAAGACCTTACAAGTCTGTGTTTGTAGCGATCTGACTCTATGGACAAGATTAGTATCTCTGATAAACGCTTCACCAGAAAAAAAAATATGTCTCGTTTAATTCTATTAAAGAGAAAGATTCTTTAATCTCGAATATAGACGAACTTTGTGTTCTGACGAGACATACTAACACTGACATGTGTGTTTCTGATTACCCTTCTAAAGAGACTTTCTCTATTATTGAAAGGGATGCAGCTGAAGAGAGTAAATTGATTCTAAATCTTGCTAGAATCCAAGTTGATAGATTTAATCGGTTTAAACACCATGTCAATATTCTACTTGGCGTTATAAGAGATTGCAAACTCAAAGGTATTGCTGAAGATCAGTCTTCATGCACGACTCTTGAGGCTAGCCTCGAAAGAGATGCCTTGGAAATTGAACATAGCTTGAGTAAGATCTCTATTCAAGGACGTTCAAAGCAATCTGACATGCCAATTGCTTCTGACACTACTAAAGATGTTGTGTACTCAGAAGTAAAAACAGATGTGCCTAAAGTCTCCATCAATCAAGGATGTTGCACATCTAATAAAGAAAAGAAATCTTCTAAAGATGATACTAAGACCATACCTTCTAATCACTCTGATGATCAGAAAGTATGTCTTGTCTGTGAGACATAGAGTTTTATTAAACGAAAGGGAAACTCTAGGTTGAAGAAAAACTCCTTAGTTCAACTTCAACACACCATGGATTTAATTCTCAAAGGTGTAACAGACATTCGTATGACTAAACCAATTGGTTTTCGTACCTACCATGTGTATGTTACCAGGAAAGTCAGTCCAATGAGTTCGTCAAATTCTCAAGAGAGCAGAATAGACGTCTTAATAAACATCATCTAAAGGAAGATCATGTCATGAACGAAATCCCAGAAGAAAGAAGGAAAATGGATGAGTTGAGAGATAGTCTAAAAGAGTTAATTGAAGGATACAAAGAAGTTTCCAACATAATGTCTTCATGTCAAAATCCTTCTGGTAAGAACTCCAACTATGTCTCGTATTTTGATGACAGTAAATTTTATGATAATTTCTCACATCAAAAGGGATCTCGCCCTAACTTTAGGAGGAAAAAGAGACTTGATCATAAACACAAATCTCTTGATGAGCCGGTTGCTCATACTTGTGCTAATTAATCACAAGGTTCAAAGGACTTACTCATGGAAATCCTCTTGAGTAAGATGTGTTAATAATTAGGTATACTTTTGACTTTTGTGTCTGTTAAGTTAAGTTATCTTCTTATCGTCTATAGCTAAACTATTGCTTGCATACTTACTATGGTCAAAGTATTGGTTGTTGTCTGAAATTTGTCTCTTGTTTTTTCCTTCAGTTTTTTTTTTCCTTTTCGAAAGTTGTTTCTTGCTACTTTCGTGCTCTAAATTGCTTCCTTGAAATAATGAAGTTTATTGAGCCCTCTTTGTGTAGCAAAAGTTTTTACAGCTTTTTGGGTAATGTTGTACTCGAACGGATACATGTTCTGGCCCGAGTCAACGGTTCTAAGAAACCCTAGAATATATTCCCCAAGAATATATATATCCAACCTCTTGGTTACAAGTCACGTACGTGTACTCCTGGTGGATTTTGGTGTTTCAAGAATGTCTTCCTCCTCTTCTTGCTACGGTAGTTTCATAAAAGGATTTCTTGACAAAGGTGTTGAGGTTGATTCCAAGAGGAAGAGAACACTTGTAAATGAAGATCATCCCAATGCTTCATGTTTCTTTGCGTATACTCATGAAGATGCTGAGAAGGATGATATGATCTCTGCTGAAGTTGTTCATGACTTTCTTAAGTACTTTGGGGAAGCAAAACAACAACTTGTTGGTACTCTAAAAGGTCTTGATAAGGTGAAAACTGAGTTGGAAAAGGTTGTGTCTGACCTTGGTCTCATAAAATCTCAAATAAATGATCTTCGTAAGGAGAATCATCTCTCTGATGTTGCAGAGAAGGCTGTCGATCACAAGCTCAAAGACCCTATGACTCGTGAGGATCCTGAACCGTCCATATGATCTTAGTTCGTGTTCAGGAATTGCAATGGAGTCTATTTTCTTTTAGCTTATTGCCTAGTATGTCTTCTTTTTGGCTTAATTAGAGGAATAACTAGTGCTTTGAATAGCGATGATTGTGACTACACATAGCTATTATTTTTTCATCTTCTTGTATTATTTTTTAGGTTTATTGGGTTTTAAATTCTAAAAATATTTGGAGGATGATGGTTTGCAATATTTAATCTTATGGTTTGTTATATTTCAATGTTTATGGGATTTGTGTGTTTACGTCCGTGAACTTTGTTGTCCCATATTTTGTCAAAAGTAAAGTCGTTCATGATCGATATTCATGTATTGGTTTAAGGATGAATAGACTTTTGACAAACACAAAAGTTAAGCCTATATTGTAAATTCTTTGATTGAAGATAGGTTAAAATCTTTTGTGAACAAGGATAAAGTCTATTATTGTTATGCGAATAATGATTGAAAATAGAATAGATCCTTGTGTATTCCACATTATTGTTCTTCATTGATTCATATCTTATGAAATACTGCGAGGCTCCGTAATATGTCTTTTGTTGAGAATGATACAATTAAGTTGATTATTTTTGATTAATTTGGTTGGTTGTTCCATAAGGTGTCTTATGTTGAGCATTTGTGAACTAAATTAATCATCTCGTTTGGTTATTTAGTTATTTGCTCCGTAAGTTCTCTTATGTTGAGTAAAAAAAATGATAATTAAATTGATTACTTTCGTGATTCGTTTGGTTGATTGTATTCCAATTAGATCAATTATGGGTTCTCTTGTAATTAGTCTATTTGAGCATTCATATATTCCATAAGAATTTTCTTGTGTTGAGTATATGAACGACTATCCTAATCGTTTTCCAATGGTTTCGGTAGTCCTATTTTCCGTAAGTTTACTTATGTTGAGCATAAACAATTAAGTTGATCACCTTGTGTGTTTAATTTGATTGCATATTCCAATTAACTTAATCATGGGTTTACTTGTGATTAATTTGATTGAGTTACTAGACTGACCTTGATTCTGGCCCTTAGACCAAGAAAGGTTGGGATGGTTTCTCCAGCCAGGGTTATAGGTTTCTGAATAAGGGTCAAACTTCTGACGGTTATCGAATCTAGTATTGTTATAAAGAGCATTGGCTTGCTCTTTAACAGTATGGTCTTCCCAAAGAGGCTCTATTCTACCACTAGTACCACTAGAATGACCTAATTCCAACGCTTCTAACCTTTTGGCTATGGCTGCTATTTTAGCATCTGACTCATAGGATCCTTCTACCCTATTGACATTTCCTCTACTTAGAAGAATTGTTTTCTGGGGTTCCCTATTATTTTCCCATTGTTGGGTCTTATTGGCGATTTCATTCAAAAATGTCATCGCCTCATCAACAGTTTTATTCTCAAACCCACCTGTGCATAAGGACTCAACCATGGTCGTTGTTGAATAGTCTAAACCCTCGTAGAGGATCTGAACTAACCTAACCTTCTCTAAACCATGATGAGGACATTGAGAAATTAAGTCATTGAACCTTTCTAAATACCTATATAAATATTCTCCCTCTTTTTGAGGAAAAGTACAAATTTGTGTCCTAATAGACGATGTTTTGTGCCTTGGAAAAAACTTATCTATAAAGGCAGATGTAAGTTGTTCATAGGTTTCAATTGACTCAGAATCCAAACTATACAGCCAAGATTTGGCTTTATCTTTTAAGGAAAAGAGGAATAACCTAAGTTTCAGTGCATCATCACTAAGGTTTTTAATTTTCAGAGTACTACATACTTCCTCAAATTCCCTAACATGAAAATAGGGGTTCTCATTCTCTTTTCCTAAAAAGGTTGGGAGCATATGTAAAGTCCCAGGTTTGAGTTCATAATTTGCCTCGGTTTCAGCTAACTTGATACAAGACGGACGAGAGGTCCTAGTTGGGTTCAATAAAGCTTTTAAAGTTGCCATTTCTGGCACTACCAAAGGACTAGGAGAAATTTCTTCACAAAGACGCAGATTCTCAAAAATGAAGTTTCCAAAAACGGGGCTCTCTAAAGAAGAGTCTTCGAGCTCCCCGCCTCCACAAGAAGAACTACTAGGTTTATCACTAATCATACGACCTAGAGTATCTCTTTTCCAAGCCCTATTAACAAAATAGGGCATACACTAAAAAAAAAATCAAAAAGAAATAAAAATCATAACAGGAAGGTTCTAGCAATCACACAACAGGCTGACTCGACTTTACCACAGCAAACCTAGAGATTTCTAGCAAACAACAAGCATGATGGCTCACTTAGATTGTTTCTAGACTAGCTTCTATATCTCGAAAGGGAATCCGTTACAATTTAAGAAAACCCCTCTGGAATCAATCCGAGTCAAAGTAAGTTGAATCGAGGCGAGGGAAGCTTAGTGGAGCTTTGATACCCAAGGCCTCATCGCAGTACAAGGCGGCGCAGTCACGCATTCAACTCACAGAAACCGTCATGAACTTCGAAGTATGCTAAAAGAATAATCAATATCCTTCGAAATTTTTTCCTAACAAGCTCGATACCCTATAGGTATCTTTCTAATCAGATTTTAAAGCTTGGGTTCGGGTTAGGTTTTGTTCTCCTAAAGCGGGAAAGAAGGGAGAGGTGATGAAATCTGAACCCTTATCTTGTTTAGGCCAGGCCTTGCCCTTTACTAGGAAAATAAAGACAGTCCAAATTCGTCCTCAATCAATGATCACCTTAAGGAATACAGTAACTCGCTTACAGAAGATTCGCGAGTGTTTCGATTGGACTTACCTCCCGTACCAGATGGGGGATGAACCGTTGTCGTCGACTCGGGCCACGACTCCTATGCGGTGTGCGAACCCGAGGGGCCGAGGTGATATTGTAATCACCGTCCTTCCCTGCACACAGTTTGTATTTAACTACCCTTCCGTAGGTTTTTCTTTTTTTAAAAAATAATAAAGTCTAAGAGTCCAGTCCAAAGTCCAAATAAAGTAAAGTGCAAAAGAAAAAGAAAAAAATAACATAAAAAAAAATATAAAAATCTCTCTTTTTTTTCTCTCTTTTCTATATATAAAACAACAACAAAAAAAAATTCCTCTTTCGCTTTAAGCTTTTCCTTCCAAGGTCCTTAGTACTCCACTTCGAACCTGCAAATCAAAGACAAAAAGAAACGTAAAAAGGAAAAAAAATAATAAACCTAAAAAAAAAAATCTACCTAAGCACAGGTCCGCGTCGGCGGCGCCAAAAATTTGATGTATTTTCAAAAGTTGTTGTAGATTGTGGTAAAAGGGGTTCTTTTCGAACTTGTGAAGGTAATAATTTTTTTTTTAGATTTAAATAATTTAGAAATGTAGAAAATTCAATTAACAAGTGATATAAATTTTATGGAGAAAATAGGGGTGATGATTCCACCATTCAACAATATTTATGTAGTTTTATTTATTTTTTATTATGCAAATTTAATAATTGTTTTGATTCTAACTATTGCCAAAAGCAGATTCTCAAAATATCAAAGATTAATCGCAAGCATAATACATCAAGAGTATAAAACTAAGCATGTATTATCAAGAGAAAATATATTTGATTAATAAAAATCATTTAAATCATTTATTTTCAATGCAATTAATCATATATAAATATTGCAAAAATTAATCAAATAAAAATTACCACATAAATATTGCGAGAAAGGATTCCTCCGTCACCCCTGGGATTGGGTTTAGCTACTCATGATGAAAAACCTCTCAAAATATTTCATTGATGCTCAAAAGTTGATTACAATGAAGAGAAATGTCAAAGAAATCAATATTCGACCGTACTTTGCAACACACAGGAAACGTCAGGGAAGAACGATACAAATTAAGTGTTGTAAGCACTGTTTCTAAGTCGCGGGAAAGGAATTGGAAATTGTCGCAGTTAAGCGACACCTTTCAACGACTTTCCTGGAGAGTATATTGTTCTTCGTCTTCAACTACACCAGCAGAACTCTTCTCTTCTCTGCGTGATTTTCTTTTGATTATCTCGACTCCTAAACTTTCCCCAAAGACTCTCCCAACTTGCTAAACTCTTTAGCCTTGTATTTATAGTGTTTTAGAACAAAAATATCCGACCATAACACCGTATAATCCCCCATTAATCCCGTCATTGCTCGCTGCACATATTTAACAATAATTTCCATTTTTGGCTTCTACACAGTTAGATTTGATCCTGCACGCTCTAGTTAGCCTTCTCCACGTCTCAGCACTCTTTCAACGCTAGTAGAACTCCTCCATGCACACAAGAACTTCAATTTTGTTCGTGTTACAGTACACGTGCTCTGTTTTGGGTGTGTGAATCATCACGCGTTTTCCAGCCAATTCTGATCGAACCCACTGCCCAAAATGTGTTCCTTAACCTATATCACATCTCTCTATCAAATTTCAGCCATTGAATCGACCCGTAACCCCTTCATTTTTGTGATCAAACTTCTACCAGTTGAGAATTTCATTTCCCGCCAAAAAAAACAGTTTTCAAACGAAGAAGAAAGGGTGTCCCCCTATCCTGAACTGGGGTGCGAATAGCAGGTGTCCACTGAGGTTCCCCTTAACCGATAGTGAGAGTCCGAATAACAATTGTCCTTCAAGGATGCCCCGGGCAACTTTTCGAGCCGAATTTTTCAAAAATGTTTATTTCCTAAAAATACATAAAAACACAATATTAGTACAAAAATAGAGTTCCAATAATACGGACATTGAGGACAAATTAGACACAAAAATGCGTCTATCAAATGCCCCCAAACTTATTATTTGCTAGTCCTCGAGCAAATTTATTCTAGAAATTAAAATCATTTGAACCCCTAGGTGGCCCTAGTGGCGGAGTGTTGTCTCCGGAGGGTTTACCAGAGGTGTACCCACAAAACCTTTACTCCAGACCCTAACTATCTACGTAAAATCTTGGAAAGCACTAAAGAACCTCCTTGGTTGGCATACTTATTAATTATAGGAGGAAGTACCCTGATGCGAAATTCCAATTACTGTACACGAGTTTTCACTCAAGCATACTAAAATTCATATAAGTGACAGAGCTCTACTAAGATAGTTTCACGATGGACATCATACTCGGAGTCAGACTAATCACATGAAAAGATTAAGAAGATGGAAAAAGAAAAATGTAGATGGTTGAAAAGTGAACGGTGTTTCCCATATCTGTCTGAAGACCTCTGCCAAGGTGAACCTAACCTAAATGACTGAGATACCGGTCTGACTAATATTAACACACTGGCATATACAAGGGAACCAGTGGTCAATAATCCTAACTCTAGGTCAACACAACTGGCATATACAAGGGTACCAGTGGTCGACTTTATTAAACACACATTTATTTAAGAACTAACAACATGATTGGACCTTGTGGACCCAAGCGCATGTTTCTTGTCAGCGGATTACATGGTAATTCCCGTGGATCCTGCATTCCACGCTTGTTTAGGCGACGGAGACAGGGAGAACACACACATATTGCTATCTAAGTGTTAGTATTTATTCCGATTGGTCTACTGGTCTGGTCTAATTTTTTTTTTTTTTTTTTGAAAAGGTAACTCGGTCACTCTATTTCACCCTAGAAAAGGTAACAACTTGAATCGTGTGCCCCACCAAATCACTTGAAATAAAAGAAAAAATAGAAAGTGAAAAGGACTCGACGAGATATGGCGAAACTATCATGTTATTTCTAACACCTGAGCTCTGTGCTTTTATGAATAGACTCTATAGATGTTTCCATATAGTCAGATTGGTTCCTCAATTCCTAAAACAAAATTTTTTCCATCCACTTAGATTGGTTAGTGCTATCCTTAATAGGTGTAAATTTCTAGGCTCTGGAATTTATTTATTGCAACTTAAAACTAACAAAAAGTTTCTTCCCCACCCCCAAACTTAAATCTAAGATTGTCCTCAATGTTTCTAATGAAAGAGCAGTACCAAAAGTAACATAACACAAGGAGAAGTTGGAAAGATAGTACGTGGGTGAATAAAATAAAAAACTAATATACAACATACAATCCGCCTCGATGGTCAATCAAGGGTAAACAGGGTCCTCCAGAGGGACCTCCTCAACATCACATGTAGGCAAGGGCTCTAAAAAGGGTTTCAATCTCTGACCGTTAACCTTCGAAGAACTACTACCATCCGGTGACTTAATTTCAACAGCTCCATGAGGAAAAACAGTGCGAACAATAAAAGGACCCATCCACCGAGAACGAAACTTCCCAGGGAAAAGATGTAAGCGGATATCATACAGAAGAACTTTTTGACCTGGAGAAAATGTCTTTCTTAGAATATTCCTATCATGCACAAGTTTCATTTTGTTATTATACTCCTTCGCACTATCATACGCATCTCTTCCAACTCATTGAGCTGGAGTTTCCTATGGGCTCCTGCCTTGTCGAGTGAAAAATTTAGCTGCTTAACAGCCCAATAAGCTATATGTTCTAACTCAACAGGTAAATGACATGCCTTGCCATAAACAAGCCGATAAGGCGACATTTCAATAGGAGTCTTAAACCAGTACGGTAAGCCCATAAGGCATCAGTAAGCCTAGACGACCAGTCTTTCCGATTAGGATTAACTGTTTTCTCTAATATACATTTTATCTCCCTATTGGAAACCTCAACTTGACCACTATTCTGTGGATGATACGGGGTAGCTACCTTATGAGTAATACCATATTTCTTCATTAAAAACCTAAAAGGTCCATTACAAAAGTGCGACCCTCCATCACTAATTATAGCTCGCGGTGTACCAAAACGTGTAAGTATATTTTCTTTCAAGAACTCTATCACAAACCTATGGTCATTGGTTTTACACGCAACCGCTTCAATCCACTTAGAGACATAGTCTACATCGACAAGGATGTATAGGTTACCAAAAGAATTAGGGAACGAACCCATAAAGTCAATACCCCACACATCAAAGACCTCAACAATCAGAATCGGGTTCAAGGGCATCATGTTCCTACGGGAAATGGTTCCTAATTTCTGGCAACGTTCACAAGTAACACAGTAACTATGGGAGTCTTTAAACAACGAAGGCCAATAGAATCCACACTGCAATATCTTAGCAGCAGTCTTCTTAGCACTAAAGTGACCCCCACAAGCATGATCATGAAAAAAGGAAATAATACTGGACTGGTCACTCTCAGGTATACATCTCCTAATAATCTGGTCTGGACAATACTTAAACAAATAAGGATCATCCCAAAAAAAGTGCTTAACCTCGGCTAAAAATCTAGAACGATCTTGTTTACCCCAATGTTGGGGCATTCGACCAGTAACAAGATAGTTCACTATATTCGCATACCAAGGTAATTGGGTAACAAAGAACAATTGTTCATCAGGAAAGCTATCCCTTATAGGAAGGGAATCATCTGGGGAACTAACAACTAGCCTAGACAAGTGATCTGCTACAACATTTTCGGCACCCTTTTTGTCTCTAATGTCTGGAGAAAACTCTTGCAACAACAGAATCCACCTAATCAATCTAGGTTTAGTATCCTTCTTAGACAAAAGATATTTTAAAGCAGCATGATCAGTATATATGATGATCTTAGAACCTAAGAGATAGGGTCTGAACTTGTCTAAGGCAAACACAATGGCTAATAGTTCCTTCTCGGTAGTGGTATAGTTCAACTGGGCATCATTCAGAGTTTTGCTAGCATAGTAAATCACATGAAGTAACTGATGAGTGCGAAAAAGTGCATGATTCTATATATTTTTCTTGGCATTTAACTCATCTTTTGTGCATTAATTCTACATTTTATCCCATATTCTGTACTTTCTTTGTTTTCAAGAATAAATATTTTTATTAATTAATTTTGCATTTTTAGGTAATAAATAAAGACTAGATGAGTTGCGGAGCGAAAAGTGCAAAGACACGGAGAAAGCCGGCGGAAACTCTAGAGGAAAAGAAGTGCATAATGCGGTATGGAAGACTCAAGGATGAAAATGGGCTCACAAAGGAAGAAATTGTTCTTAAAGAAGAAGTGGGCTCAAGATTGTTTAAGCTCAAACCCATTTCCTAAACCCAAACCCATTTTCTAAGCCTAAAATCAATATCCAAACCCGTTTCTCTCCTTCACCGTCAGATTGAATCCATTCCATCATCCAATGGTCGCTCCATCAGAGTCCATCGAGTTTTGATGTTCCTGTCTAACACTATAGCACCTAACTCCATCTCAGACCGTCAGTTTTGATGTATCCCAGATCCAAAGGTCGCTTCATATCCATTTCCATCGAGCCGTTGGATCATTCCTTCATCTTTTCATCCAACATCTTCGCTTCGCTAAACATCAAAATTTTCTGCACCCGCTCAACACCACAATACATAACCCTACCCAAAACAGAACCAAACGCACCCCAACCTAATTCCCATCGAGTTTCCTTCTTCTCCATCTCTTCTCCCTCACCCCCGATGCAGAACCCATTTCCACCACCTGCTCCGCCACCAACTCTCTGCCACTACCACAACCACCACTAACTCCACTTACCACCAACCCTAAGTCCATCATCACCTATATGTCTCTCAACTAGCCTTTTCAATTTCACATCTCCCCAAACCCTAGCCGTTTGTGTGTGAAATTGGAGAGAATAGTTGGTAGGCATCAATGGACAAATTGAAGGCATGGGAAGACATAAAAGACGCAATAGAAGAATGGGTCGACGTTATTGAGTGTTTTCAGAAAGTAGGTATGATTTAATTTTGATTTCTTTGAAACCCTAATTTTGATATTTTGGGGATTCTAGGGTTAGACGTGTGCAACTATAAATTGAGACGTTGGGTTGTTGTAGAAGTCATGCCTGGATTAGCCAGAGCACCATTTGGAGGCCTGGATTAGCCAGTGCTCTCCATTGTTAGGTTTTGTAATTTTCTGTTTTAATTCTAATTCTAAATTTCAATTTCAATTACTCTCTATGTTTATCATGTTCTAATTTCATGTGCTAGGGTTTAGATGAAACTCTTGATTGTATGTTAAGATAGTTAGTAATCATGTCATTGTTCTTGTAGTGCTAAAAATGAGTTAGGACTGCTAGTAGCCATTTGAACAAGCAAGCCTGTGATCAGTTGTGCTGTAGAAAGACAGCTGATGCTAGGGGTAAGTGAGTGATAATGGTTAAGAATTCAGCCCATTAGAAGGATTGTGCTCAAATGCCTTAGGATTGATAGATTAATTGGTTGTTACAAGTAAGCCTGTGATCAGCTGTGCTGTAGAAAGACGGCTGATGCTAGGGGTATGCTAGTAAAATTAGTTGATAAATCACCCATTATAGTATTTCCTGAGATGAAACAAGATATGATTCGATTAGATGCTGCCTTAGCTTAGGACCAAGAAGTGGATTCAATGCCTTAGTAACTTCACACAGTTCTGCATCTTTTTCATTCACTGCACTAGTTCACTGCCTTAGGCTCACTTCCTTTGTTTAACTTCCACTGTTACTATCACTGCCACTGTCACAATCATTGATTCATTAGTTCACTGCCACTGCTTAGCTTAGAGAACTAGCTTAGCTTGGGAAAGCTTCAACTCACACCCAAGTCCCTGTGGAAATGACCCGTATTTGCCCTGTATACAATCGACACCGTGCACTTGCGGTTAACAAGTAGGCTTCTTCATTGTCTTATTTTCTTACATCCTTAAAAGCCTACCAAGTTTTTGGCGCCGTTGCCGGGGACTCGGTTAGCGGCGCTGTTGTTGTTTTTGTTCTACATTTGTTTGCTGTTCTCTGCATTTGTTTGTTGTTGCAGGTCTTGTTGCTGGCTAGCCTTTGCTAGCTAGCTAGCTAACTGTTACCTGTTGCTGCTAGACCTTTCTTAACCTTGCTGTTGGGCCTTGATCCTCCCTGTGAAGCATCATCTTGCATATTTTCTTGCACTGCATCCATTTGCATAAGCATCATTGTGTAACTGCATCTTAGTCTCACTTGCTTCTGTGCATTTAGTGTAAGCATTTAGCTGGTCTTGCATACTTTTTTGCATTACCAAGTCATCTTAGCTTGTTCATTTTCATTGCTTTTCTGAGCTAGTCCTTAGCTAGTTCCTACTGTTTTGCATATTGTTCTCACCCGCTGCTGCTGAGCGTTGTGTAGCCCTGCTGCTACTTGTTGTTGTTGTACTGCTGCCTGCTAGGCTGCCCTGGTGCAGTTGGAGTGAACCTGGTACAACTAGCCATTCTTGCTGGTGCTGCCTTCTCCAAGCTGCCTGGTGCTGTTGGGTTGACCCAACTGGGTTTCTGTTGTAAAGCCAAAGGAAAGCCAAAGCCCAATTGGGCCTCTCCAACAAAAGTTTAGGAAGATCCAAAGCCCAACTGGGCTTGTGCAACTTAAGAAAAGGGATAAAAGCCCAACTGGGCTTCCCTCCAAAAAGGTAAGCCTAAACCCAAACCCAAACCCAAATTTTTTGGGCTTGTAATTTTTTTGGTTTGTATTGTTATTCTCTTTTGGGCTTGTAATTGTAATTATCTTTTTGGGCATGTAATAATTATTTTAATTTTATTTTTTTTATTTTTTTTTTATTTGGGATTGTAATAATTTTAGTTTTATTTTTATTTTCTTTTTTTTGTGGGTTTGTAATAATTAGTTTTATTTTTATTTCTTTCTTTATTTGGGCTTGTAATTTAGTTGTTTGTTAGGCTTGTAGTTACTTTTAAACTAAAATTTGGGCTTCAAAAAAAAAAAAAATTGCTCCTAATTTCAAAAACCAAATTTTTGCTCCCAAAACTAAAACCAAAATTGCTCCCAAATTAAACCAAATTTTTATCATCTCCCTTTAAAAAAAAAAAAAAAAAAAAAATCAAATTATGGGCTTGCTTTTTTCTCAAAGTATGGGCCTTACTTTTTTGTGATTTGTGTGATTATTTCATAAAACAAAGACATGTCTGGATTTTGGTCTGCCTCTGGGAATAAATCTATTAGAGATGCTTACGGGCAAGATTCACCTTATGAACCTCCCACAGACCATGATGTCAATAGTTATAGGGATTATAATTATGGACCTTTTCAAGGTCATGAGCCTCAATATGCAACCTAATATGCATGTTTGTACCTTTTGTGGTGGTTTAGACCACCCTGATGAATATTGCTATGTTTTGCATGAATTTAGGAAATCTAGGGGATACCATGAAAATCCAAATTATGAAATGCCCACAAATTGTGAGGCTGGTAGTCATTGGGACCATAATCAACCTTTCGAAGGTTGCGATCAATATTTTGTAAACCCTAATGACCATGCACACATGTACCATTCACCACAATTTGAACATGAAGAATTTTGTACTCCCATGAATTAAGACTCCACCGTAGAAGCTCTCAGACTCTGTGAGCAAAATTCTGATAGAACTATATCACGCATTCAGGCGAAGTTAGATCAGATTTTGCTTCAACTACAAAAGGAGGAAATTCATGAGGAAATGCATGTTGTCCCTAATGAAGTGTCCAGTCCCATTCATCTAAATGATATTGAATATGAACCTGATTTAGAGGAACATGAATCGACTAAGGACACCACCACTTTTAATGAGGACCAATATGCATGTTACCATGATGATGATTATGATGATAATGATATGTTAGAAGAACATGTTTTTGCTGAAAATATTGTGGAACCTTTTGGTTCAATCACATATGGCTTCTCAGCCTCAACCTTCATGAATGTTGTTTCTTCTGATACTCATTGTAATTCATATGATTTTGATTCTAATATGGGGCTTGTACAATTCTTCTGTGAAGATGAACATGACATAAGAATAGTTGAATCTTCTGTAGACACTAATTTTATTATGCATGAGGACGAATTTGATGTGTCTGATTCCTTGCCTAAGTCACAAAATGTTATTTCTTCCGGTGATGATTTGAGTACTTCGAACAATCATGATACTGATTTAGGTCTTGATGTTTTGTTCGATGAATGTGAGCATATTTTACCTGTTTCTGATTTAGGGAAAGTATGTGTTGGTACTATTGATCGTACCCATGAAAATAATTTAGATGTACCCACTTTCTTACCTAAATCGCAAATTGAGATTATTCCACCCAACCTAGATTTGGTCTGCAACAAAAATTTTAAACCAACTTTTCTGAAAATTCCCAATCTAGGATTGGAACTGTGTGCCTCCCAAGTCCTCTTGGACTATTTTTCTTCAAAATATAACACTTTTAAAGAGCCACAGTTGGAATGCATTTCTTTGCCCATCCCGAAAACAGTCCATTATGAGTTAGACCTTTTGAATCCTGAACCCCTAAAATTAAAAGATTTTGTGCTTAAAAGTAAACCTGTTGAACAATTTAGGTTTAGGGGTGATTCATTCGGTTTTTCACTCTCACTCCCATTTAAGTCCAATTTTAGTGTTTTGAAACTTTCTATGTTTCAACACTTTGTCTTTTGGGTTGATCCTCAACTCTTTAGACTTTATGTATACAGTGAATTTTTTGTACATAATCCGGTAGGTAGTTTTTAGTTTCTTTTTCTTTATATCTTACTACCACATGGCGATCGCGGCTGAAATACGTTGGATTCTAACCATGAATAATGGAGTTCGTTTATTTCTTTCGTCAAATCGGGTATTCTCCTTCCTTTCTCTCAAAACTCAACATGTTTTTCCGATATGTCCAAGTTATGAATATGTTTATCTTTAGAAACATTGAGGACAATGTTTAGTTTAGGTTTAGGGGTGAAAAGTAGGTACCACGATATCATGCTATAATTGAAAACAAAACTCCTCCCTCTTTTTGAAAAAAATGAAAAATCAAAATAAAAAATTATAAAAAAAAAAAATCATAAAAATGGAGCTCATTTACCTTGAAATGTTGACTCTTGTGCAAATATGTATTATTTTAAGGAGCCTTAGTCTGGATATTTAGGCACCCATTCTAGCACAATTCACATAGTGATAAGAAACTTGCACGCGCACGATCTACCAATACATGTATAGCCTCATCCTTGAGGTGTTTTATCGGAAGTTTTAGTTGCCAATCACTTTAGAATACTGAACGAAACTTGACTAGCTTGTTCTTTGGTTGGTTGGGATAGAAGGTGGAGGTTACATTAAAAAAAACAACCATCGAATTTAACTGGGTGCATCAAAAAGGGCTACCTCTTGCAAAGTGTCATGTAATTTTTGTTTCTTTTTGCTTATGTATCAAAAGTGTTTCCTTATAAAAAAAAAATCAAGTATTTATCAATTCCATCCTCTCTTGTTCCAAAAATAAAAAGAGAGTAGTCAATGTAAATAAGAGTCATGTAAAGAGTCATCTTTTTGTTGTAAATAGTCTTATAATAATCAAGGAGGGTGTATGACATTGATGTACAACGCGAGTAATTGTGAAATACCTCCAACTCATTCACAATTCTCGTAAAGTCCGGACAGCTAGCTAGATTTCGACCTTGGTTCTTAGCCTGAGAAACTATCTCTTGGTGATTAGTAATCATAACATCCGATCTTTCTTTACACATGTGTAGATACACTTTACACTCTTATCACATGTCTTTATTTGTTATCAGTGCTAGGATTGTGCCTTTGATAGCTAGATTGACATCTCCATTTTGCTGTGAGCTTAAACTGTCTTGCACATGTCACATTTGATGGAATATGAGCTTATATTTTGTCCTAGAACTTTGTAGGTACGTTCTAAGCAACCCTTCACGAGACTTCACTCGTCCACTAGGGGCACTTAGTGGTTTAAAAGTCTTAGTGCATACGCTAAATGCATTCGAGAGACCAGCGACAGTGGTATAGGTAGGATTCCCTTAGTTTTTTTTTACTTGAGGACAAGTAAAATTCAGGTTTGGGGGTATTTGATGAGTGCTAAAATGTGCATATTTCTATATATTTTTCTTGGCATTTAACTCATCTTTTGTGCATTAATTCTACATTTTATCCCATATTCTGTATTTTCTTTGTTTTCAAGAATAAATATTTTTCTTAATTAATTTTGCATTTTTAGGTAATAAATAAAGCTTGGATGAATCGCGGAGAGAAAAGAGCAGAAAAGTGGTGAAAAAGCCGGGAGGAATCACGCAAGGAAGCCGCGAAGAATGTCGTGCGCAAGACTCAAAGGCTAGAAGTGGGCTTGAAGAGGAAGAATTGTCCTTAAAGAAGATATGGGCTTGGCATACCCAAGGCCCAAAACCCTCACTCAAACCCATTTCCAATATCCATACCCGCCTTCATCTTCAGCCGTCAGATTGGATCATCTCAGCATCCTACGGTCGCTTCATCGTCGTGCATCGAAGTCTGAGGATCCTGTCAAACACTACAGCACCTAACTCCATCTTGATCCGTCAGTTTCGTTGTATCGGGCATCCAACGGTCGCTCCCCTCTTCCTTTCATCTCGCCGTTAGATCGATCCATCATCTTCGCATCCAACGTCTCATCCTCGCTGTGCATCAACAATTGCTAAACCCACTCAACACCCTAGTACCTAACACCTATACCCGCAAAACAAACGCACCCTTCTTCCCAAAACCATCGACTCCATCTTCTCCATTCCTCTACAGCGACCATCACCACCACCATGTACGCCACCAACTCCGCTCAACCACCTCCATCACTGTACCCCATCAATCAGCCACCCCCGCCATCACTAAAGGACACCACCATGATACCCTCTAGCTCCTTCTCTCTCAACCCTTTTATCTTTTCAAAAACAGTGAACCTAGAAACTAGGTTTGAGAGAAACAGAGTTAGTGAAATCAAACCACCAATTACGGAAGAGGAGAAGCAATAGAAGAATGGGTCGAGACCATTGATTGATTTCAGAGATTAGGTAAAGGTCAATTTCGGATTTTTTGTGTAACCCTAAATTTTATATTTTGGGGATTTTTGGATATTTGGTTGGCATGTATAAATAGAAGGCTTGTGTGTTGTGTTGGGGCATGCCTGGATTAGCCAGATCACATCTCAGGAGGCCTGGACTAGCCAGTGCTCTCCACTGTTAGTCTCAAGTTTAGATTAATTTTCAGTATTTTAATCATGTTCTAATTCAATAACTAGGGTTTTGATGAAACCCATAATCATATGTTAAGATAATTCATGTTCATGTTGTTGTTCTTGTTGTGCTTCATTGCTTTAGGAATGATAGTTAGCTAATGGATCAAATTAGCCTGTGATCAATTGTACTGTAAGAAGACAGTTGATACTAGGGGTGAGTTAGTGAAGTTGGTTGATAAGTCATCCATTTGAGACCTCTCTGGAAGAAGAAATGTGCTTAATTGATAAAGGAATGACAGTTAGCTAATTGAACCAAATGAGCCTGTGATAGGTTGTACTGTAAGAAGACAGCTTATACTAGGGGTGAGTTAGGGAGACTAACTGATAGATCATTCATTGTAGTTTTATCTGGAAAGGAACAAGAACATAATTTGAATAGGTATTGCCTTAGCTTAGGATTATTGGGTGGATTCAAATGCCCTAGTGCTTTTAGTCACTAGAAAGATTTAGAAAACAACACCAGCTCCCTCCTTGTCCCTGTGGACTTCCCCTGCTTATTCACTCACTACAACTGACCCTGTATACTTGCAGGTGTAGTTGTAGGTTCTTTTAAAACCTCTTTAAAACCAAAATTTTCCCATAAAAAACCAAATAGTGGGCTTTGTGTCTTTTCAATATGGGCCAATCTCGTGCTCTCCATGAATACATGTATCCCACAATAAAAATTCCATTATCATGTATTGTCTTACCTCAAACCAATAACCCTTTTAAAATAAATGCAAGCATGATACAAATACTTCCTATATTTCGAGGGTTCGATTCTGAGAATCCCTATACTCATGTAAGAGAGTTTGAACAAATTTGTCGGACTATTCAACCTGATCATATGTCTGAAGACTCTCTGAAATTGCGTTTGTTTACATTTTCTCTAAAGGAAAGGGCCAAAACATGGTTTTACGGTTTGAGACCACAATCAATCAACACTTGGGACCAACTCACAGATCTATTTTTCAAAAAATTATTTCCACATCATAGGACCATCGCTATTCGTCAAAGTATCAATTGTTTTGTCCAATTGGATGAGGAAACTGTTTTTCACTATTTTGAACGTTTTAATGATTTGTTGAGCGAATGTCCGCACCATGGATTTGAGAAGTGGAGACTTGTCGTCATCCTCTATGAGGGACTAGACTTTAAATCTCGAACCATGGTTGAGTCTATGTGTAATGGTAAATTTATTGATAAATCTGTGGATGATGCATGGAAATTTTTAGCTGAAATTGCAGAGAAAACCCATCAATGGGAATCTGTTAGGGAAACAGGGACAACGCCACATGGTATGAGTCACCCCCATGAGTTAGAGTCTTATTCTTGTGATAGCTCCGACCTTAGGATTGAAAATTATCCTAGATTGCAAAATCCCTATCATGATGATGATGATGTTATGTTAGAAGAACATGTCTATACTGAAAATGTTATGGAACCTTTGGGTTCAAATACATTAGGCTTCTCTGCCTCGACCTTCATGAATGATGTTTCTTCTAGTATTCCATATACATGTGATGTTGATACTGATTTTGAGCATGTGCATCTGTCCTATGAAGATGACTTAGGTAATATAGAATCTTCTGTTGACACTAATATGCATGAAAATATAATTGTTGTGTCTGATTCTCTACCTGGGTCACGTTGTGATGTTTCCACTGATTTGCCGATGCATGAGAATAATTCTTCTGATGATGTTGATGATTCTGATTTGTGTGAGCATGGTGAGCATGTTGTGACACTTGTAGAAGACTTAGGAGATGTTGATGTGATTAATAATGATGTGCCTATCGTCCTACATAAGTCACAATCTGATGGCCTTCCACCCAACCTAGATTTGGTTTGTACCGATATTGTCAAACCAATTTTTCTGAGAATGCCCAACCTAGGTTTGGAACTGTGTGCTTCCCAATTCCTTTTGGACTATTTTGCATCTAAGTATAATATCTTTGAGGAGCCACAGTTGGAATTAGCATGTTTGCCCGTCCCTAGAAAAGTTCATTTCGAGCTAGACCTTGTGCATGATGAACCCCCAAAACTGCGAGATTTTGTATCCAAAATTTTATCTGTTGAAACATCCAGGTTTGGGGGTAGCTCATTTTGTTTCACAGCTTCACTTGCATGCCTATCATATTATTATTGTGTGAAGCTGTTGAAATGTCTACATTTCGTCTTTTGGGTTGATCCTCAACTCTTTAGACTGTATGTATATAGTGAATTGTTTGTATATAATCCGGTAGGTAATGTTTAGTGGAATCATATGTTTCTTGTATATATTGTGTTAACCCAATGTGAATTCAGTTGAGTTACTGTTGGGTTTTTCCTTGAATAATGGAGTTCAAAACTTGCTTTCGCCAATATCCGGTAATCTCTTTCCTTTTCTACACTTAGCATCGTTCTCATGGTATGTGTTATAATCATGTTTATCTTTTGAAACATTAAGGACAATGTTTAGTTTAGGTTTGGGGGTGAAAAGTAGATACTTTGATAACATGCTATAATCGAAAAATAGAACTCATTCTTTTTGGAAAAAAAAATGAAAAAATCAAAATAAAAAATTGAAAAATTGAAAAAAAAAACATAAAAATGGAGCTCATTTACCTTGAAATGTTGACTCTTGTGCATGTATGTAAACATAAGGATTCTTAGTCTAGATATTTAGGCACCCTGATTCTAGCACAATTCACATGTGATAAGAAACTTGCACACGCACAATCTACCAATACATGTATAGCCTCGATCTTCAAGGTGTTTGATAGGAAGTTAGATTGCCAATCACTTTAGAATACTGAATGAGACTTGACTAGCTTGTTCTTTGGTTGGCTGGGATAGAAGTGGAGGATACGTTAAGAAAAGCAACCATAGAATTTGACCGGATGCATTCGATAAGGGCCACCTCTTGCTAAGAGTCATGTAATTATGTTTTTCTTTTTGTTCATGTATCAAAAGCGTCACTATGTTGTAAAGATCAAAGTTATTTCATCAAAAAAAAAAAATCAAAAAAAAAATCAATCAAGTATTTATTTATTCCATGTTTTGTCATGTTAAAGACAATAGTTCTCTCTTGTTCCAAAAAAAAAAGAGAGTAATCAATGTAAATAAGAGTCATGTAAAGAGTCATCTTTTTGTTGTAAATAGTCTTGTAATAAGCAAGGAGGGTGCAGACATCGATGTATAACGCGGGTAAACTGAAATATCACCAACTCATTGGGTGAACATTCACAATTCTCGTAAAGCCGGACAGCAAGCTTGGCTTAGAATTCGGTTCTTAGCCTAAAAACTATCTCTTGGTGATTAGTAGTCATAACTTCAGGTCATTCTAGAAACATGTGTAGATACACTTTACACTCTTATCACGTGTCTTTAGTTGTTATCAGTGCTAGGATTGTGCCTTTGATAGCTAGATTGACATCTCCATTTTGCTGTGAGCTTCTACTGTCTTGCACATGTCACATTTGATGGAATCTGAGCTTATATTTTGTCCTAGAACTTTGTAGGTACGTTCTAAGCAAACCTTCACGAGACTTCACTCGTCCACTAGGGACACTTAGTGGTTTAAAAGGCTTAGTGCATACGCTAAATGCATTCGAGAGACCAGCGACAGTGGTATAGGTAGGATTTCCTTAGTTTTGTTTTATTTGAGGACAAGTAAAATTCAGGTTTGTAACTTATTTTCTCGGTGACCTAGCACAACACCAATAGCATAATCTGAAGCATCATACATGATCTCAAAGGGTAGGTTCCAGTTGGGTGCCTGGACTATGGGGGCGGTAGTGAGTAATGACTTAAGCTTCTCAAAAGCCTCTAAACAAGCATCATCAAAGACATACTTAACATATTTTGAAAGCAAATTTCAAAGAGGTCTAGACATCAAGCTAAAATCCTTAATGAAACGACGATAAAAACCAGCATGCCCTAAGAATGACCTAATATCTCTTACGGTTTTTGGGACCGGTAAAGTTTTAATAAGGTCAACTTTGGCTTTATCTACCTCTATACCCTTTGAAGATACAATATGCCCCAGAAAAATTCCTGAACGAACCATAAAGTGACATTTATCCCAATTAAGCACTAAATTCTTTTCCTTACACCTAGTCAAAACTAATGACAAATGATGCAATCACTCATCGAAAGACGAACCAAACACTGAAAAATCATCCATAAAGACCTCTAAGAACCGTTCTACCATGTCAGAAAATATGCTCATCATGCAACGCTGAAAAGTCGCAGGGGCATTACATAGCCCGAAAGGCATGCGTCTATACGCAAAGGTACCAAAGGGACAGGTAAAAGTGGTTTTCTCCTGGTCTTCTGGGGAAATAACGATGTAATTATATCCAGAGTAGCCATCTAAAAAGCAGTAGTGACTATGTCCAGCTAATCTCTCTAGCATCTGGTCGATGAAGGGAAGGGGAAAGTGGTCCTTCCTAGTGACCTTGTTCAATTTCCTATAGTCAATACAAACACGCCAACCCGTGGTCACTCGGGTCGGGATTAACTCATTGTTATCATTCTGGACTACAGTAATACCAGATTTCTTGGGAACAACCTGAACGGGGCTGACCCACTTACTGTCTGAAATAGGGTAGATAATGCCTGCATCTAATAGCTTAAGAACCTCAGTTCGAACTACTTCTTTCATATTGGGGTTTAGTCGACGTTGCATCTCCCTAGAAGGTTTGGTGTCTTCCTCTAAATAGATCTGATTCATACAAACAGTAGGACTTATACCCTTAATGTCTGCTATGGTCCACCCTAAAGCTTCCTTGTTGTTTTGAAGGACGGTTACTAGCCTACTTTCCTGATCTCTATCCAAGTCGGAAGAAACAATCACAGGTAAAGTCTCAGACGGGCCTAAAAACACATACTTCAGGGTATCTGGCAATGGTTTTAGGTCCAACTTAGGAGGCTCTTCTAAAGAAGGAACTAGGGTAGACTTAGAAACTGGTAGTGGTTCGAACTTAGGTTTCCATTCATTACTATTATCTAACAAATGGGTTGAATATAAAAAAGCATTCACCTCATTAATCACCTTATCATCATCAAAATCAATCCCAAAGTGAGCTAGGCATTTCTCTAATGGATCTTCTAACAAAGTGTTTGGTAATGACTCCTCGACTAATGTTCCTATCATGTTCACCTCTTCTATATTCGAGTCATCTAGTTCATAGGGTAGCTTACTAATATTAAAATTGTTCAGCTCAATAGTCATATTACCAAAAGACAAATTCATAATACCATTTCGACAGTTAATGATCGCATTGGATGTAGCTAAAAACGAGTGACCTAAAATTACTGGTATTTGGTTCTCTGGGTCAGGGATAGGTTGGGTTTCTAGGATAACAAAATCCACCGGATATATAAACTTGTCGACCTCTATGAGAACATCCTCGATCACACCACGAGGAATTTTAACGGACCTATCAGCTAACTGAAGTGTCATCTGTGTAGGTTTCATCTCACCAAGTCCTAGCTTAAGGTACACATGGTATGGCAGTAAGTTCACATTGGCTCCTAAGTCAAGCAACGCTTTCTCAACACGGTACTTACCTATTGTACAAGCAATGGTAGGGGACCCTGGGTCTTTATACTTAGGAGTAGTGGTATTCTGAATAATAGAACTCACATGACTAGCTATGAAGGCTTTCTTCTGGACACTGAGCTTACGCTTTCGCGTACACAAGTCCTTAAGGAACTTGGCATAAGAGGGAATCTTCCTAATTGCATCTAATAACGGAAGGTTGATATTAACCTGCTTAAAAACCTCCAATATATCATTAAAGTTGGACTTCCTCTTAGTCGGAACTAGCAGCTGGGGTAACGGGGTTCTGGGAACAAAGCCGGGCTCATCAGGACCCTCATTGGTCTCTTTGGAGACTCTATCAGTCTTCTCATTTTCTGGCTCATAAGGGTGAACTACAACATGTTCACTATCAGGCATGGCAACCTTATTGTCAACTTTCTTTCCACTCCTAAGGGTTGTAATAGAGTTCACATGATTGTACGATTTCTCTGCTTTAAGATTGGGTTGAGTTTGACTAGGAAACTTACCTTTTTCCCTCAAAGACTCATTTATATGACTAACCTGGGTTTTCAACTCGGAAATAGCCTGAGAGTTAGCCTGACCTATTCTCTTATTTTCTTCTATACCTTGAGCAATAGATTGCTGAAACTCCATAGTGTTACGAGTTAACAAAGCAAGAGACTCTTTTAAACTCATAATCTTCTTATCCGAAGGGTTCTGAAACTGTGTCGGGGCTGAAGGATTCTTAGGATAGCCAAAACCTGGGGGAGCTTGAGAGTTACTAGACTGACCTTGATTCTGGCCCTTAGACCAAGAAAGGTTGGGATGGTTTCTCCAGCCAGGGTTATAGGTTTCTGAATAAGGGTCAAACTTCTGACGGTTATCGAATATAGTGTTGTTATAAAGAGCATTGGCTTGCTCTTCAACAGTATGGTCTTCCCAAAAAGGCTCTATTCTACCACTAGTACCACTAGAATGACCTAATTCCAACGCTTCTAACCTTTTGGCTATGGCTGCTATTTTAGCATCTGACTCATAGGATCCTTCTACCCTATTGACATTTCCTTTACTTAGAAGAATTGTTTTCTGGGGTTCCCTATTATTTTCCCATTGTTGGGTCTTATTGGCGATTTCATTCAAAAATGTCATCGCCTCATCAACAGTTTTATTCTCAAACCCACCTGTGCATAAGGACTCAACCATGGTCGTTGTTAAATAATCTAAACCCTCATAGAGGATCTGAACTAACCTAACCTTCTATAAACCATGATGAGGACATTGAGAAATTAAGTCATTGAACCTTTCTAAATACCTATATAAAGATTCTCCCTCTTTTTGAGGAAAAGTACAAATTTGTGTCCTAATAGACGATGTTTTGTGCCTTGGGAAAAACTTATGTATAAAGGAAGATGTAAGTTGTTCATAGGTTTCAATTGACTCAGAATCCAAAATATACAGCCAAGATTTGGCTTCATCTTTTAAGGAAAAGAGGAATAACCTAAGTTTCAGTGCATCATCACTAAGGTTTTTAATTTTCAGAGTACTACATACTTCCTCAAATTCCCTAACATGAAAATAGGGGTTCTCATTCTCTTTTCCTAAAAAGGTTGGGAGCATCTGTAAAGTCCCAGGTTTGAGTTCATAATTTGCCTCGGTTTCAGCTAACTTGATACAAGACGGACGAGAGGTCCTAGTTGGGTTCAATAAAGCTTTTAAAGTTGCCATTTCTGTCACTACCAAAGGACTAGGAGAAATTTCTTTACAAAGACGCAGATTCTCAAAAATGAAGTTTCCAAAAACGGGGCTCTCTAAAGAAGAGTCTTCGAGCTCCCCGCCTCCACAAGAAGAACTACTAGGTTTATCACTAATCATACGACCTAGAGTATCTCTTTTCCAAGCCCTATTAACAAAATAGGGCATACACTAAAAAAAATCAAAAAGAAATAAAAATCCTAACATGAAGGTTCTAGCAATCACACAGCAGGCTGACTCGACTTTACCACAGCAAACCTAGAGATTTCTAGCAAACAACAAGCATGATGGCTCACTTAGATTGTTTCTAGACTAGCTTCTATATCTCGAAAGGGAATTCGTTACAATTTAAGCAAACCCCTCTGGAATCAATCCGAGTCAAAGTAAGTTGAATCGAGGCGAGGGAAGCTTAGTGGAGCTTTGATACCCAAGGCCTCACCGCAGTACAAGGCGGCGCAGTCACGCATTCAACTCACAGAAACCGTCATGAACTTCGAAGTATGCTAAAAGAATAACCAATATCCTTCGAAAAATTTTCCTAACAAGCTCGATACCCTATAGGTCTCTTTCTAATCAGATTTTAAAGCTTGGGTTCGCGTAGGTTTTTTTCTCCTAAAGCGGGCAAGAAGGGAGCGGTGATGAAATCCGAACCCTTATCTTGTTTAGGCCAGGCCTTGCCCTTTACTAGGAAAATAAAGACAGTTCAAATTCGTCCTCAATCAATGATCACCTTAAGGAATACAGTAACTCGCTTACAGGAGATTCACGAGTGTTTCGATTGGACTTACCTCCCGTACCAGACGGGGGATGAACCGTTGTAGTCGACTCGGGCCACGACTCCTATGCCGTGTGCGAACACGAGGGTCCGAGGTGATATTGTAATCATCGTCCTTCCCTGCACACAGTTTGTATTTAACTACCCTTCTGTAGGGTTTTTTTTTTTTTTTTAAAAAT